>NW_026535801.1:11400833-12801666 GCF_028551555.1 Melozone crissalis | reverse complement strand
ACAGGACACTCTGTTCTTTCCCAAAGACACTTCCACATGTCTTCAAACATGCTGGCTGTACACAGAGGGTTAATGCAGCAAGTGCAGGCTGGTCCCTTCCAAATCTTCATACAAGTCTCCCTTCCATGAGCCAGACTCATCCGTAAAACCAGCTGCAGCTTCCCAATGAAAACACCTCCCAGCCTGGCTGCAGCATGCTCCCACACAAGCTCATCAGCACTGATGATGTTTCTGTGTTCACCTCTTTTCATTCTGTCTGCCATTGATTTTTTTTAAATTGCTCTGACAGAAAACTCATCAGCCTGTGAGGGATACACCCACTGCATTGTTATTTGCACATTTGCTTCCATGTATGCCTAACACCGCAATATGTTTATTACAGTCTTGCTGTTTATGATGTGTTGTTGCCTGAGTGACTGTGCCTCTAACTTCTATTAAATTAACAAACTCAGCAGTAACATTAGCACCCCCTACCCTGCTAAGTAAAAAGAAATGAGAGTAAGAAAAAAACCCCAAACACAGAACATGGAGTACTCCCACTCAAAAAGATGTTCTTTTTCAATAAATATAATTAATTTCCAAGTTTGAAATATAACGGAACTGTTTAGATAAAAAAACATACATGGCATATAGACAATTTTTTTTATCAGATAGTTACCGTTGAGTACCTGCAATGCAAAACTTTTGTAAATATGAGGACTCCAAGAGCGTTCTCAATTCAGTAGAACCTGCTCCCTTCTGAATGCTTCATGCTCCATTTTCACACCTAGAATTAAACTTGCTTCAGTTTGATACTCTCAAGTTCACTTGGAGAAAAGATTTTGATGCAGATTTTAAATGACTTCAAGTCTTGTTATAATGCTTCCTTTCACCTTTTAGCTGATTCTCATTTTTCAACCCTTCATGCCAAAACCATATTTTTGAATTTAACATTTTTCACAAGGTCACAGGTGTAGTTTACTATGACTGCAAGCTAAAAAGCTTCAGTGGATGATGCCAAATGTGAAGAATTACACAACAAACCAAGCATTACTGACCCTCCAGGGTAGTTATAATGATCAAGGGAGTTTAAAAGCTGCTGCATAAAATCAATGGAATTCTGAACTCTCCTTCCATCACAGTAACACTGAGCAGTCCCTGACAAAAATTCTTTAAGCAAATCCCTTTTGATAGTTAAATGTACGAACTTCACAGTCACATAGAGACATCAGCTAGAGATTCAAATGCCTACTGGGCACCTGAAGTCGAGATATGTCATTACTTCACCTAAAATTCCACTCACACAACTGTGCCACACAGAATCACCTCTCAGGAAGCAATGTTAGGTACAATGCCCCAAGGTTTTCATGCCTCCACTTGCATAGAATTTTGCTAACTTTTGTGATTTTGCTGTTCAAGATAAGCCAAGACAAGTTTTGAAGACTGAAAAAAAAAATTAGAAATCCTGGAATATTTGTTTGGAATCCTATCAAATAATAGGATTGTCAACATCCATATTGTGATGATAATGGATCAAGGACAATCTCAGCAAACACAGAGCTAAAGTTCAGCATGCTGAAAGGCAGCCTGCCTAGGAAGGGAAAATCAGCAAACTGTCTGATCCACCTGGAGCACCTACAGAGCTGACTTTTGAAGCAGGGAGTACAAGAGGCTCTGCTGAAAGCCATGTTTTACTGCCTCCAGCTACAGACAAAATCACCTTCAAACAAGCCCAGGAAGGTTTTTCTGAGGCTGGGGATGATGCAGCCTCCATGAACAAAGAGATTTTCTTCAAAGGGTGCAGCACTGAGGCAGAGCTGGGAGATCCCTCATGGGCACTGAACCCAGATGATGCACAGCACTGTAAACATGTAAATATTGCCATATTAAACTAGAACTGTTCAGGCAAACAGGCTGCTCCAACACTTCTTCAGATTGTTGAAGGCTGAAGCAGCATATGTCAAACCTAAAGAAATGAATGCTGCCTTTGTTATCCAGGTATATTATCTTTCCCATTAAATTTAACAAGGCTTGATCTTCATCCTTCATCACATTAAGTTTTGAATCCATGTAACCACCTAAAGATTGCATCCCAGCTTAGCTAGAAGTGATGGGCCTCACACAGGAATTGCTGGGTGAGATTTGTATAGTTTATATAAAGCAGAAAGCCCAAGCAGCTGATATTCATATTCATTCAATATACTGATATTCATAGTCCCTCCTGATCTCAAATCCAGCGGCATCCCTAAACTCATGAGTGCCCATGGAACATGTAATTTGTCACCAGGTTTAAGATTTCAAATGTAGCCAGCAAGCTTCCCTCACAGCCTTTTACATACAAAACAGAGCTAGAACCTGACCTTATTATAGCAGGATTTTTCTGAACACATCCATAAAAGATCATTAACAAACTCCTGCTCGTGGTTTTCACACTAGCATATGCTTTTAGCTTAACTGCATGCAGAGAAGACCCTCATGCCTGGTAGATAATCCTCTGTACCATATTGCTAAAGGAAAAGCTCCAGTGTGCTTGCTGATGCTCCCCAAAAGAGTTAATGAAAAGATTTCTGACATATGGGAGTGGACAGAGTTCACTCTAACATGAGGAGGCTCAAAAGATGAAAGCAGTTATTTGTGAAGATACTAATTTAACCTGATAGCAGCTTTAATAACAGCAGTTTTCCCTCTGAATGTCACTTCAGCTGCATTACTTCCTTCCCATTGCACAAATACATTAATTGTTGAAATTACACTTCAGGATAGAAAAGAAGGTTGAAGATGATCTGTAGCTTATGATACTCTTTAACCACCAAT
Source organism: Melozone crissalis (assembly GCF_028551555.1). Lineage (NCBI taxonomy): Eukaryota > Metazoa > Chordata > Aves > Passeriformes > Passerellidae > Melozone > Melozone crissalis. The sequence continues at coordinate 12,798,873 of NW_026535801.1, read as the reverse complement.
ACAAACTGGTAGAGTTCCACTAAGCAAGAAAGAAAAGAACTTTGGGAACAATACACAGGAAAGCCTAAACATGAAAGAAGAGGGGGAAAAAAATATCACAGTAAATTGGAAAAGTCACACACAGTTAGCATTAAAAACCCACAACATTACAATAAGCCAAACACAGTGCTGCCTTCTACACAATTACACACAGAAATAGCTCAAAACTGCTTTCTACTTCTTCCAACACAATCCTGACAGTAGTACACTTTACTTTTCTCTTAGTTTTGTTCAACTCCACAAAGAAAGTCCACTGGGAGAACAGGATAGAGAAAACCAAATAGATCACTTATGTCAGGCTAGATTCTCTCCCTGGTGGGACTGGTGGAAAAGCAGAGCTGTTCACTCCTGTTCTACTAATGCCAAGTGGCATAAAGAAAAAAAATACTCCCCACTTCTGATACACTCTGTGACAAAAAATTAATGACAAAAGAATACTTTGTGAAACACTTTTTTACTTCTCCATTTCCAGCTTGCCAATTATCTGCCTCCACCACCCTTTCTTGTTACTTTACAGCTCCCATTCTTAGCTGCCTTCACTATCTGCTTCTTCCTATCAGCTTTCTTTCAGTTATGGCTCCATTTATCCCAATATTTGGAACAAAATTTTTCGTGTGATTTCACATGCCTAAAGGCTCAAATTAAGGTAGATTGTTGCTCTTGCCATTCAGATGTGCTGCATACTCCTACTCTTCAGCCCAGATCTGTGGATGTTCTGTTAATGTCAAACCATATTTTCTTCTTTCCACCATCATCTTTCAACTTTCCATCCTTACCCTGTATTTATCACCTTTATGCTTTATGAAGCTCTTGAAAAGAAAAAAGCCACCCACAGCACTGTATGAATTCCCTTTTTCTTACTCTTCTGCCTCCCACAGTCTCCTTTCACTTCAATCATTAATACAGTTTCAAACAACTTATCTTGATGACAAGCTTTAAGATATTCATCCATGGTCAAAAGCCAGAGAAAAACATTCCTGCTTCTATATGTAGTAGTTGTCATTATTCATTCAGATTCTCCAAACTCTTTCATCAAAACAAGCTTCTTCCTTTATCATCTGCCAGCCCTAAGAAACTAAGCCCCTTGGGAGCTCATCTGCTCTGTGAAATGCTGTCTTAAATGTGCCTTTATTCCGTATTTCCACAAAAAAGAAAAGAAAGTTTCAGGAGCTTTATCAGTGAAAAATCATGAACCCTTGTGAGTGCTGTCAGAAAAAGAGAAGGGAAAAAAACCCAATCAACATAATTGTTGAAGTGTTCAAGATGCAACATATTGGCAGCTTTGTTTACAACAGTCTCTCAGTGCCTCTCAGCACACTTGTATATAATATATATTTCCACCTACAGTCGTGCTATTTGACTGAATATAATCACCACGGGCCTTGCTTTTACCTCACAAAGAAAATATCCTTATGTTGCTACATGAGAAAAAAGAAACAGAACCCAAAGACAACAACAACAAGCCCCAAAGTGTGAAGTTTAAAACACCTTTTTCAGAAGCAGAAACTTAATCTCAATTTCAAGGGTGGCAAAGATAATTACCTTAAAAAAACACATGCTTTTATTATTAAGTATAGCCACAGGATCTGTCAGCAGCATCACCTGAGTGATTTATATGCAGACAAGAGTAGGGAGATAACAGCCAAGCAAATACCAACAGATTCATTAAGCAGGTAAGGATTCCATTCACATGGACAGCCATGTGAAGCCAGGTAAAGCATTCCACCAGAAAGGAGCAGACACAAAAGTTGTATCAATTTTGCTGTCTGGTTATAATCTTTGAAGATTTTATCTCCCCTCTACCTCCTAAATTTGAACCTCAATTTCACCTTCAAAGCTGAATAAAACAGAACTTCCAGAGCTCTGCTATTGATGCTTTAAGAGGCACCTGGAACAGAGGCCAGGCAGTGCTAAAGGAATAAAGTAGGGATTGATTAAAGCGCTTTCAAAGGATACACCTTGGGCAGTACAAGAGCCTGGCTGAGGCTACGCTCAAGATGAACAACTGGTCATGAGTTTTCACAATTCTATAAGTTTTGGTCCATTTACATATTGGGGTTAATTGTCCAATTAGAGCTTCAGGAATGAAGTCCTATCCTCCCAGATTGCTCTCCTCAATTCACTGCTATTTACACTATTTGGGCCTGAAGCTGCAATGGTGTCCTTGGTTCTCGGGCTAGAGAAGGATTCTTTTGTCTGCCTAAACTGTGAGGAGAACTTGCTCACACTTTATATGAACTTCAGAGTTATTTACTAATGCATTCCAGGATCTGGAAAATGTGAAATCTAAAGCTCAAGGGATCACTATGACCTCCCCTTCTCCCAGAGGCCAGGTGGACCTAGGGAGCACAGAACCCATCTGAAGAGCTCTCCCCACGCACTCTGCTCTATAATGCACATTTACTTCTCACCACTGACCTTGGGAGGAGTGGCACAGACGCAGAAGCAAAAAAAGAAGCAGCCTAGGAACTACCAGTACAGAAGTAATATACAACTTTATAAGGCAGACAGTAAACCCTAAAATGAGCATAAAGGTGCTCTACAATATTCTGTAATTCACTCAACAGTCAGGCTGGAGCTAGGCTAGACTCCAGGGTGCATAAGTCACACCACATAGCTTCTCTAAATCACAATTAAAAATATAAACAATTGGACAAGAACAGTAAACTACCCCATTTTTCTTAAAATGCAAAACAACACTTTCATATTTTCAGCATTATACCACAAAACCTAGAAATTATAAAACAACTAATTTATGAAGCAGCAGTACTGAACTCAAAACCAGGTACAAAAAAAAACCCACAATACAGAAAACAGGTACATAAAGCCACAGTACGACAATACCTTTAGAAGACACCAGATGCTCCTTCCACCACAGAAATCCAGAAGAGTGAGCAGCATAGCTGTGTTGTTGCTGGTTCTTTTATAGTTTGGGTGTGATTTGTGAAATCCTTCAGCTGAGGGACCATGGGAAGGTTTGGCTCATTGGCAGCAGCTGTAGATAGTGAACTTCAGAGGAAATGAGGAGGCCCAGGTGATTTGCACTGCCCAGATGAGACGAGGAGCCCAGGTGATTTGCATTGCCCAGATGAAATGAAGAGCCCCAGGTGATTCGCATTGCCCAGATGAGATGAGGAGGCCCAGCTGATTTGCTGATTTGAATTGCCCAATCAGGGGAACTAGCAAAGAAGGGAGTGAGCAAGGTAAATAGTCACCTGTGCATTTGGGAAGGGGAGATGGCACTTCACAGTGACAGTTCCATGACCAGAGGCAGGCTGTGGGTTACAGTTTCCCCTCCCTCCATTAAGAAATACATTGCTTTGTTGACTTTTAGCTATTTCATGTGCATGAAGGTAGAAAGACGTTATTGCAACATTGGGATGATTGCCTGTGGACTACAAGAGCTGGACAGCTATCAGCTTTATCTCCACATTTTTCTGTTCAGGACATTTGTTACAGCCAGCTCCCCAGTTTGTGTTCCACCTTCTGCTCCAGATTAGCACTGAGGGCAATGGGTTCCAAATGTAATTTTTCATTTGTTGCTCTCTTGTGCTCACAGTGCACAAGAGCCCTGACTTGGTGGTGTCAGCAATGAATTTTTGATGTAGATGTTCAGAGCTGCTGTTCCACCTGGCTCTCAGGAGGTAGGAACTGGTGAGATATCTGAGAGCCACAATGGCCATGAGTGCACAGCTGAGGTGTCTTCAGCCTTTGCAGCTGCAGAAACTTAAATTCTTCACTAGCACAAAAGCCTGATTTGGATTATACACAAGCCAAGTGAAGTGCCCTGCCCCATGTGACATGACAACTTTGTTTAGAATTCCTTAGTGTTGGACACAAAATGTCCTTGAGGCTGTCTGTAGCTTAGAGAAAACCCATTTCAGTGAGACAAAGAGGATGTTCTTTACAGCAGTGATGTACAGTTAATAATGTCAGTAGTGGAGGCTAATGTGCAACCATTAAAATGAGATGCTGAGTTTCATAGCTGCAGCTATTATCTAACCATCAAATTTAACTTTTTTGTTTTCTTCCAGTATCTATCTCTATAATTATACATCTAACCTCTCCACTATGGATTATTTATAAGGTGAGTTTGTTTCCCTGATTTTCTGTAGGACACACTGGCAACAGCTAATTTAAGAACAGTGTCTCAGCCTATAGGAAACATGGAAAAATTCTGCCCCAAGTACAAAAGTACATATTATTATTTCTTTTTTTAGAATAACTCAACTCTACCAGCCCTAATGTCTTTCTTCATTTATACTGCAGTTACATTTAGACCTTTTACTTCTCAGGAAGTCTAAAAAAGAGAATATATACTCCAGTTTGTGGACAGTGATGAATAGCACTCATTCAGCCTCCTAATACACCCCGAGGTGTCAAAAATATTTGCACATGTGTTTCATTGAATGAGGGTCTAGTTTGCAAAGAGAGTGAGACTAGCAGAGGCAGGACAAGAACACTAAACCCATTTCTTGCTGTTGTGGAAAACCTGCATACTCTGGCTTTTTTATATTGACTGAATTGCATCTTCTTACAAAACATTACTGAATCTTCATATTAAGAGAGATCTTTTGCTCTTCCCCTTTTTCAATGCTGCCTTGTCCACTGTTGGGCTCTTCTTTTTTTTGCTACATGTATTTCTCTCTTTAAAAAGGAAAAAGGAGTGATTTTCTGACTGACTCTAACAACCTGTCAGCTGAAATGCTGAATGAGAAACCATTTTTCCTCAGCAGTTTGCTCATTTAAATGTCTGCCCATCGGTTTATTTCATAAACTACATGGTAAATGAGCTAAAAACACTCACATCTTTCTTACCCCTTCCACTTTCTGCTGAGTCAGGCAACTCAAAATCTAGACCTGAGGATGTTTATTCAGCACCAAAGTCCTCTATCAAAAACTTTTTCTTCTTCTTAAGTAGTCCAAGCGCTGAAATAAGGCTCAGTCTCAAATTAACAGACATGGGCTGCACACAAGGTTATACTCTGCTTGCAGAAATGAACAATTCCTTGCTTCCAAAGCACTAATTATAACAGCACCTGGCAGCATCACTGAGAGAGGGGCCTGTCAGCATTTTCTCCAGACCCTCTTACGTAGACATTTATAGCTCAGTCATTTATATTTCCTTCAGCTGAAAACTTTATGGAGAATTTTTAGTGGCACTTTTGTCAGGTATATGGCCAAATTAATTTATACAGTCCATGAAATAGTGGTTTTGATAAAATTGCAGAGGTGGACAGCAATTAGTTATTTTTCCAAGTATCTTTAAAGAATAAGAATTGGTAATTAATTTTTCAGAAAAATAACTGATTTTATGTGTGTACATTTGCCATATATATTCTTTGAAGCTTTGAGGAGTTTGAAGAGCTAGAAGCCCTATAGAGCTAGCTCAAAATGAGTGGATCACATTTAAAAATACATTTTTATAAATACATATCAATATCAAACAAAATAATAAAAAAAGCACAAGCACACCAACTCCACAACCTGATCATACACTTTTTACCCCATATGTGATATGAGGAATTACACAGTGGATCTCATGTTTGGCTGTAAAATAGGGCCATTTCTGTGAAACCCAAGAAACTTTTTCTAACCATAGGACTGAATTAGGGCAGAATTATTTTATCCTCCCTCCTGTATCCATCTGTATTTTTTAAAAAGAAGAAATGAAATTAATTCAATTATCTCTTTTAGACTGATACACTATAATCAATTCAGCCTTCAAGCTTGGAAAGAATTCATATCATCCAACTTGGCTTCATCCATCTGACCTCTCCTCAACAAGAAAGGATTTTTAACACTAGAGAAATATTTTATAAAATCTAGATAAGTAAATGGTACCAACTGGCTGCTACCTCATGGTGCACCTTGTTAGTTTTGTTTATGTAATTTCTGGTCCTTTTGAAAATATAAAGTTAATATTTCATGTAATTCTAGTTCCATCTACAGATTCAGTTGCCTGCCAGAGCTTTTCTCATGTCACATTAGAAAATGAAACAAAGAAGAAAATTGTTTAAAGAAATACAAATAAAATAAAATAAAAACCACACTGTCATGCATTTCCATAGAAGGTTAACCTGTTAACCTTATGTCTAAACCACTGTTCTGGTGTTTCTCTGGAAGTTGTCATTTTAACTCTTCTATCCAGCAATACATAAAATATGTCAGTTCTAGAGCTAATGTCCCACTGAAACAAAATGTCCCACTGAAAAATAACTCCCCAAATTCCAAGTTATGAAAAACAAAAGCCAGGACTTAAAACAAAAAGCAAGCAAGCAAGTAAGTAACCAAAGACCCCAAACCAAAATGAACTAAACAAAAAATCAAGTCACAACAACCACAAAACAACCCCAAAACCTGAGTTTCTTTACAGAGCAGTATTTGTGTAAGTTTTCCTGCTTCCTTGGACATGCATATCTTTGGCAGAATTAGCTTCTTATGTAATATTTATGGCATTGTCTTGCAAAGGAGGAGACAGAGGGAAAATCTTACCTCACATTGTGTTTGAGTTTTCTTTTGAAAAGAGGACCAAGGTGCCAAATAATATAAACATGAAAATGATCCTATTAATTTTTTTTCATAGTTAATATCCTATTAAACCTCCAGAAGTTTTCAACATTAGATGTTCCCTAAAGGCTGAGCACTGTCCTGGTCTCACACTGGCAACAAGACACTCCCTGAGCTTCATGTGGAGCAGGGAGCTGTGGTGAACATCCAAGAGAACTGAATGCATCTATATTTCAATTTAACAGTGTATGTTAACCTAACTGCAGAAGTAGGAAACAATATTAAAAATTATTTAAATAAGATGTTACCTATGAAAACAAAAACCAACAACAGCTTTAATAATTTCCATAAAGCAGTTAAATGAATTAACCAGTTCAGGATGCAATGAATAAATGAGAAAGTTAGGTTGGGACTGCTCTGGGAGAGCTGATGTGACCTGATTATACAGGAACAGAAATCTCTGAAAGGATGGGAAGGACCACACAGGGAATGAACACACATTGAACTTTGACTGTTTCCAAGATTATATTAATCAGGCTCCTCCTAATCCTTCTGGTAGCCTGACAACTGTCTCAGTATTCCCATTATAAGTTTTTTAATTATTAATTCATTAGGACAGGGGTAGCAGCACTGGGTGATACATCAAAGCCTCCAGCTCAGCTGTGACAGAAGAATTTTTGGAGTCCTGTGTTGAAGCTCTGTGTGTGATGAGGATTTTTGTCTTTTGCCCTGAGGCAGAGTCAATGGTTTTTCACTGGCAATAGTTTTCTGCTAACCCTGTGGACAAAATTTATTGGATTTGGACCATTGGTTGTTAAGCCTCTGGTCAGGAATCCATCTATTGCATTGTTAGAGTTTCATGCTCTTCTTTCTTATCCCCTCTCAGGCCTTGCTCTGTCCCATTGACATCTTTCATTTCCCAACCAAACCAGGCCCCCAGCATGCTTTAATTTGTTGTTGAGTAACAAAATGTATTAATTTGAAATGATATTTCAAACAATATTCCTCTCTGAAACTAGCAAACAGCTATTACATGTGTACCAAGGGCATCCAATATGAAATCAGTAGGAGAAGATGGTTTTTAGGGTGTCCAGTATAAAAAATGCACAATGTGTAGAACAGAAAGGACAGACCTACCAAAGGGTGACAGATGTTTCAGAGCAGCAGCCTGGCTGAGCTCTGTGAGGAGCTCACAGGCAGTCCTGCCCAAGCTCAGCCTGTGGGACACCAAGGAGATGCAGCATCCCAAGGTTACCCTGGAATTCAAGCAATGTCACAGCCCAGCCCTTCCCTTCCAAAGATCCCAGTGCTGAATCCCTCCTTTTGGAATCCCAGAGTCCATGAAGAGCATAGCAGCCCAAAGGAAGAGTACAAAAGCACAGAGTTCTAACCCAGGCTCTCTCATTCATATGTACAACATTTAGATTTTTGCTGAGAAGTACCATTCTTTACTAACTACTATCTACTATTTACTAAACACTGTTTGCTGCTATTTGCTCAATACTGCTGCCATTTGTCTTTTTTCCAGAAGAATTAACTGAGGGACATTTCCTGACTCTTTAGCCTGAGTCTCTTCCTGGAGGTAATCAGCTTTTACCACCAGTGCAGGACCTCCAGGCTCCCTGCTCACACCTCAGAGACAGCACAAACACAGGGGAGGAAATTGGGATGCGTCTCCAGTGATTTGGGTTGCCCAGAAAGCAGCCAGGCCCTCCAAGCATTAACACATGGTAATTATCAGCTGCACCTAGCTCACATGACATATTATATTCCCAAACCATTTCCTTAGCCACGATATCTGCTTTTTAATGAGCCATTAGAAAAGTAAATGAAAACCTCCAGGTGTGAGTGCTAAATGAAATGTTTAATAGAAAAACATATATAACAAGAAATTATTGTCTGTTAACAGTGTGGAGAGAATTGGGTGGTGGAAATGCTTTAAAATCTCAGCCAAAGTGACATTTCCTTTGGCAAGCTGAGCCAGGAGGATCCACCTGAATGATGGAGAGGGCAGTGAATAAAGCAGCAGCAGCTGATCAGGGCCAGAGCTGGCCAAGGAAAGGCAAGGAGCAAGGTCACAGCCCTGCATCCCCAGTGGGACAGACAGACCAACCTTCATGGGCAGGAGAGCTGAGGCAGCTCCTGCTCCCTCCCCTCCCTCCAGTGCTCATCGCAAGAGACCCACGAGAGGTGGGGCCACAGGAGAGACCAGAGGGCTTAACTGGAGACCTCTGGGAGAAATGTGAAGCTGTGTCTCCACAGAGATGCTGTGTGAAAGGTGTTCAGAGGCATATATATAAATATATAACATGTATTAGTGTATTTTTATGAGCTAGAGACTTACTGCCTCAGCTGCCACACAAACCAGATGAGAAGTACAATGAATTCATGATCCAGTGTGCACTTGTGACATAACACACAGCAGGACACAAACACATCTCCATGTGCATGACATGTAAAGGAAAGCAGATGCATTCCAGACAGCCAGCAGATCTTGCTGTTCCTTTCAGGAGTGGCCTGAGAACAAAAAACTCAGTACACACAGGAAAACAGATCTATTTCCTTGTGTGGGGGGTAAAAAAAGCAGACAAACAAGAAAAAAGATATTTTAGAACATTTCCAAGTGAATTCCAAGCAGTTTCTCTAAACTCAGTTTATTTGAGTTTTCCCTCAGTAGATATTTGTTACCTTGTGTGCTCCTGAGAGTCCACTGCAGATCCACTGCGAGGCAGCCCAGGCTGGAATGAATTCTGCTTTTAACTTGGACATCCCAGTTTGGGCTCCAGGAGGATGGTTATTGCATATCAAAGGATATAAATAAGACTGTGTGACTAATGAAGCCAGCCTTGTTGACCAGATGGCAAGGAATGATTGGAAGATTTGAGAAAATTCCACAGACAATAATTTGTTCACTTAAGTGATCTGACAAACACTTATGAATAAGGAATGAAGTCATAAAAGTCATATTCTTCTTATGGATATTTTGTAGAGCTGGAAAAAAAGGCTAAATTATTTCAAGAAATGATTTTTTTGTAGGAACAGTTTGACCAGATGCAGATGTAATAAATAAGGTGATATATGAACCCATTGGGTGTCCATTAAGGCAGCTAGTGGGGAGAAAATAACATGTGCTCACTAGTGAAGTAGAGGTTATATGACAAAAATCTTCAGGAAAAAAAATGTTGCTTATAGTTGGGAAAAAGTAATTTGCTACGTTTAAGTTGAAATGATGGTTTAATACCGAGCTACATATTGAATAAAATGGCTTTAAGTATATTCATTTGCCTTTTCTGGTCATTACCTAACACTTACATTTCAAACGCTTCAAACGCTCTAACACATTTCAAAAGAAAAGTATAAGATGCAGCCCTCAAAAACTAATTTTTACCAAACTAAAATCACCCCAAAGACTGGAAAACTGCAATGCTGTGACTGGAATGAGAGTTAGGGACTTTAGACTGGTTTATTCCCTCTACCAACCTGTTGTGTCTTTGAGACTATTTATCATAAATACATGATGAAATCTAAACACAAACAGTTGGTTAAAAGGAATTGGAGGTTTCTGACATGGCTCAGCCCATGTCAGTAAAACAGAAGTTTACAATCAGAACTCTCCTGGAATTATTTTGAAGATGGCTTTCAGGAGAAACCTGCAGCCAGCTTTCTCCTGCAGTTAGCCCAAAGACATGTGGCTGTTCCCCAAGCATTTCTTATCATTCTTTCTTAGGGCAGCACAAAACAAATTGTACAGCTAAACAAGCTGATTGCAGTGATAGAAATGTCCTGACTTTGCTGAGGGATGCTGAAATCCCCTGAAGAACTCTGTGTTGACAAGCTTGCTCTACCTCAGGGGCATAATTCCACAGCAAAAATTTTGGCTGGAGGAAAGGTTCTTTACCTGCATCTGTGATGGCTTAGAGGAAGAGACTTAGGAATTAAATTGGAGTGTTTGACTTAGAAAATTCTCCTGCTTATTATCAATGATTGCTTTTATGCTTCCTAAGGAAATGAATCTCTTGAGAGTTTTATGAGGCAAAAGAAAATAGGGAGGAGCAGGTGTCTGTGAATTGGATCTGCTGTTTCCCACAGCCAGGAGAAGCCATTCCCCCTGTGAGGAATGGAGCCCTGTGTGACAGCAGCTAATGAGCTGCCTTAATCTCAGTCCCTGGGTCTTCCCTCTTTTCTCTCCCTATCCCATGTATGTGTGAGCAAACAGCTGTCTAAACCACAACAAAAATAAAACCCTGTTCTCTTTCTTCATATAGGCTGACAGGTTCTTAGAGGTGGAGAACCAAAAGAAATGAAATCCAGAAATATGAAATTAAGAAATAAGAAATTTTAAAAAAATTCCAGAAATATGGGATTGCTCTGATCTCTTTTGGAGGCATCAGAAGTGTTCCCTTTGTCTGCTAAGGGAGCAGGGGTAGCCTGAGACAAAACTAAGCACCAGCTTCACAGTGATGCTTCCAAGGGTCACAGATACCATGCTAAATAAAGTCTGAGGTTTTAATTATCACAGTACAGTTGCCTCCATCAAACATGTTTGCTGTCTTTCACCTCCAAGATTTTTCTTCTTCTGGAGGCTTGCTGAATCCTAAACAAAGGGTTATTCTTTTCTTCAAGCCTATATTCTTCACTGAGTCAGGTTTACCAAATTCATGAGCTGATCTTGAAAGTAAGGCCAAGCCTTTTCAGCTGTGTAAATTAAATATGTTTTTCTCCCTGCTAGAATAGCAGAGCAGTGACTGTTCTAAACATAATATTTGCAGCAAGGGAAAAAAAGGTTCAATTGCATCTATAATCTAATCTAAATGTTGTGATTAATATCCTTCTCTTTTCATAGCCAGCAGTGTGACACTTATCCATGTTATACATTTTTTAAAGCTATCAACTGCATAGACTTTTTTTTCTAGGAGAATTAATCACAACCCTGAATGCATGGATATTGTTAGAAAAGAATCAGTCCTAACAATCTCTGAGCATTGGAGTTGTTAGACTTTGTGGAAGAAGGCCAATCTGGCAAATAAATTCGGTTAAAAAACCCCAAACATTTGAAAAGCTTGTCATTTCTGCCTCTATAAGAAAATTAATCAGAAGCAGAACTAAGTGGAAAATTAAATGTAAAAGTAAATAATAAGTAAAACATTAAGTAATAAAGTAATGCAAAAATTGGTACTAGAAGGGCTGAGGAGGTGAATTATTCTTCATCTGTGGTTACAGTTTAGCCTATTTTTATATCCATTCTGTCTGTGTAACTCTGTACAGCCATGGCAGACATCTAAAACACAAGGTGATACCAGAAGCAGAGCACACAGACCCTCAGAATTCAACTCCTGCACTTCCCTGGTTGATGCTGGAATGGAGAAGAGGGAAGTTCAGGACCTAAGGATGGTAGGGGGGGAAAGGGCAGGTACACACTTGCAGAAAGCTCTCAGAATACAAATACAAATAAATCTGATTGGGAGGGACTGATTGGTCTCTGGGTCACAGCTCCATGGAAAGCACCCAGCACACAAACATGGAGACTTTCCAGCTTCCTTGCTGAGATATTGTCAGAGCACTGGACTGATAATTCAGACCTTTGCACCCAAACTTGCTATGGAAAAAAAAAAAATTAAGAAGATTAACTTCAGGGGTTTTTTTTAAATACAACTCCTCCTCCTCATCATCCTCCCCTGTGTGTTTGTTCCTTCTCACCATCACCCTCCCTCTGATTTGATGCAATTAATTAATAGAAAATGCTCTGATAATCAAACCAAGCTGGCAATTCTTTAACAATGTACTAATGAAACATTCCAAGAACACCAGAAGCTGGTGAAAAGCTGAACTTTGTTACTCATTATATCAACACCAGCTTACGCCTTCATTTGGACGTGCCTCTGGCTCTGCTGCATACAGGAGGCCCAGTACACTTGTTCAGATAGAGTTTGCTGGCTGAGGCCTTGCAGATGCACAGATATAAATTTAATCAATTGTTTATCCCCAGATAGAATGATCTGGCTCTTAGCAAGTATCAGCACGAAGGAAAAACAGTTTTAAGTTAAAATAAAATTAACAGTTGGTTAATGAAACTGCTGGTTAATTTGGAGTGGCTGGATTTTATTCTACTGGGGAGAGAAATTCCCATACAAGTGTACTTCAAGAAAAATTTCCTAAGAAAATACTATTTTCACAAATTTCTGCATCTCCAAAGCAAAGCATGGACAATTTCAATGGTGCCTATATTTTACTTTTGGCTCAACTTCTGGTTAATTTGCTAAGGTGATCATATAATGTTTAAGTACAGTGTGATAAGAATTAAATATAAAATTCTAGGGGACACTAGGGTATAAAAAGCCCCAGCAAACAGATATTTTTGGATTGCTTCTTTCTGCATACAACACACTGCTGAGGCTCACCATGCTTTACACACTTGTCAAGCTAGCAAAGCTCTGTTCATTTTCTTAATTCAACCTCAAACTCAGAAATGTTTGGCTTCCTTTTATTCTGCTTATCAAAACTGAAATGTTCTTCAAATCACAATGAATGTAGAGGGTTTTTTTCCCCCTATGTTATCAGTAAATGTTTTGTCTCCTGGTTTAACAAAGGCTTTCAGTCTGCACAGCAAGTTGTAGGTTTTTTGCCCCCATTGCACTCAGGAAAAACACCACCTTTATCTCATCAGCAGTGCTAATAGAGGTTGTCCAGGCTTTTCACAGAGCATACTATTGAACTGTCAGACAGGTCCATTTTGCCTCTACAACAGGCATTTTTAATCCCCTCACTCTTCTCCTCCCTGCTTTCAGTGGGATTTTCATCGGGTATGTCACTGCATATGGGATTTTTGCCCGTTTATTGCCAAATATTCCAGCTTGTACTTCCTGTGGCATAAAGTCAGGACACAAAAACTATGCAGGCAATTTAGATCTGAATTTTGTGTATATAATAAATATCATGAAAGGCTATTATTTGCTAACAATAACAAATAAGTTGTATTCTTATCCCTGTGATCATTGTTTTCTGAGTCCTAAACCACAGAATGTGGCCAAGAACTACTTGCGTGGAAGTGGTTTGAAGAGATTTACTTCTTCATATACCCTGTAGGGAATGCTTAAGCTACAATATCCAAAGAAATGAAATGGGTAGAATTCATCATGGATGAAAAGTTATTTGCCAATTTATTGCCTCTGTACCTCATTAAGAACACAGATTTAAAAAGTATGAAGCTTAAGAAAATAATGAATGAATTTAAAAATGCAGCTTTGTTGGTCTGAACTTGCTCTTTCTGTTTTCCTTATGTCTCCTGTGCTCTTCTTTTTGAATCCTCATTGCTCAGATGAAGTAACAGATCTAAGACACTCTGTCCTGACAAAAATATTTACCACTGTTTAAATCTTTAAAAATGCTTATTCTGTTATCTGGTCACAACACAGAAGTATGTGGGAACAAATTAGTGCCATCAGGTCAGAAAGTAGGAAAAGTTTCTTCCTCTAGGGGTCCTAATTCTCATAAATGGGCACATGTGCTGAAAGGCTCCTTATTCTATTCCTATGAAAGTCACAGTGTGTGACCTGGAGCTGCTGCATTTCACCATGGCTGAACAAAACGAATGACTAAAGGTGCTTTATTATTCACTCCAACCCAATCTATGTATTTCTAATGCAAATGGAGACATTCAGGAAGGCATATTCTTAAAAAGCTTTTTAGAAAGCTTTCAGAATCTGTAGAGATGAATCTCTTTATTGTGGGTAGTTTGGGTTTTTTGTTTAGTTTTTTTTTTCTTTTTTTCCCCTATAATTTCTAGTAGACTGGTAAGGGAGTTTATATTACTTACTAAAAGCTGAGCACTGGTGAATTATGGGTGTAATCACATAAAGTATCCATTTTTCTGTGCTGATTCTTTGTCTTACTATGTCTCAAGAGTGTTCTTTGATTTGTAATGCCAAATTTCTCTTTGAAAAATAAATTATCCTTCAATTGTAAGCCTTAAGTTTCTCAAATTTACAAGCTCTACAAGCAGTGCTGTCACTTGTCCACTAAGCTTCCAGGCCATGCAAACTTATTTCCAAACAAGCTTGTGCTGCCAGGAAAAAGGAGAATAAAAATTCCCAAGTTCATGGGCTATAACATACCAAGAGGCGCTCTCAGAAGTAGGTTCCTTTCCCTTTGTTAAATTCTCATTAAGAAACCCTGCAATAGTACCATTTCTTGGTTTTGCTCCTCATGCTTATCAAGACAAATGTTTTTGATTACTGCTAGATCAGACTTTGCTACAACTGCTCAACAATTGCATTATCAGTCATTTTACTATCAGTCTTTACACCTCATCAATTAAAATGCATTTTGTCCCCACAGTGTAATATCCTGGAGTTTCTTTGCAGACTTCTTCTAGAATTAATGAGTTCTGCTTACTAAAAGAAAACACTACATCTACAGCTCCATTTATTTGATGAAACCAACTAAATACAAATTAGCAATTTGACTTGACTAAATAGTTTCTGACAAGATGTTGGAATTACAATGAAAGTGGCACTCTGCATGCTGTTGCATCTTGTATCCAGTGCCTGTAAGGTGATGGCATCACTTTGTTTTTAAAACACCCTGTGTTAATTTTAGTAATTCCAACATGACCAAGAACATTAAAAAGTAATTTTCTGTGTATGCTTTTCATTTTCACTAGGCCTTTAAAACAAAATTAACTTCATCACTCAATCTCAAAAATGGCCATTCATATATCAAATGATAAAATCTCAATAGACACAGTATATGTTTTTCTCAGCCTCATAGTTCTTGTCATTAATTCTTACATGAAATTTGAGAACAAGAGTCATTTAAATAGCTTGAGCTTGGTCTCCAATCACCTGCCAAGTGGGTTATACCAGCTTGTAAGTGTACAGCCTGTGCACAGGTTGGGTTATTTATCATAACACCAGGGAGAATTATTACAATTTATGTGCCTGGGCAAAGTTTCTTGGTCTACCTGGCACTGTACAACTAAGTAATGAATCTATCAGCATTGTGTATTTTCCTGTCTTTTTCTTTCTGGCGTTTTTTTCAGCAATGAAATCAGCCTGCTTTATAAATCTGACTTTTTCCTTCTAGTGACATACTTGGTGCATAGTATATCATTTCAGACGGACTGAGGAACCACTTTGCAAACGTGACACTCAGAAGGAAGCCCCTCTCCCAAAACTGTTCTGCTGTTCCTTTTCCATGATGTGATGTTCAGTTCTTGCTGAGGGCTGGCTCGGGCCAGACAGCTTTGGATACATTTATGCAAATGATCAAATCTGTAAAGTCATTTGATGAAAAGGCTTTTGAGAATAATCCAGTGCAACGAAAACACTGCTCTTTACATAAAGCTATATGATCAAGAAATTCTTTTCCTTCAGACTTTGCAGGTGATTTCCAAGACACTCCTGCCAACACACTTTGGCATGGTTTTATTTCAGGATTTACTGATGAGCTTCTGCCCTTGTAAAAATCAGAGTGCAGATGTCCTGTCTGCTATCAAACAACTGAAGAGAAGCACCTTGGCATTTTATTTGACACATGCTCCAGAAAATTTCTAGATAAATGACAAGGGAGTGGTGCAGACTAAGCGCAGAATGGGGAAACTTCATGTCATGGAAGGGGCACTGGCACAACCTCTGCTGAGAGAACACCTTGTAGTTTCCAGGTACAAGTTTTGGGGACATGAGACAGAGAGAATGAATCAAAACCCAAATCTTGGACATCTCTTTCCTTGCTCCAGCCTGCTGAGATGCTTCTTTTGCTGCTGTTGACTTTTTTCTTACAGGTTCCTAGCCTCTTGCCTTCCTGGTGCCATCCCTGCCCTTGCAAGATTCCCTGGAGAAGCAGTAGGTCTCCAAAGTAAAATAAATTGTCCACAAACTGCAAGACTTCCCCATTCATTTTATGTCACTGTAACACACAGCTCATATCTCTTTTTGCACAGAACTGCCAATGAACTGATAGGAAATGTGACCTTTTAGGATGCAAGTAACTGGGAATTCACCACACATGATCAGACCCCACGGTGCAGGCATTGCTATCACAAAGTCATGTGCCACAGGCCAGTATTAAAAGACAAGAGTTTTATTAGTACTCACTACAACTAGGATCAAAATGCTATTGATTTATGTAAAAAAATTACATAGTTTCCTAAAGCCTTTGGGGTCTTTTATTTGTCTTTTTAAGAAAACAAAAATTGTAATGCTGGAACGTGGCAGCCCTTTCTGGTGGCACTATATGTGCTTTACAACACAGATATTAAGATTTGAGAGGAAATACACACAAATGCAGGGTTTAGACTAATCTCTACATACAGCAAAATATCATCTCTCTCCACTGGTTGCACCTAGGTGTTACTTAGTTTTATTTCTCTCACTGATTTTATCCAAAACATGCAGTTATGGGTTTTCCTCCTATGATATTTTTTTCATTCCACATTAGACTGTTTTTTAAATCACCTGATTTAAGAGT
Source organism: Melozone crissalis (assembly GCF_028551555.1). Classification (NCBI taxonomy): domain Eukaryota; kingdom Metazoa; phylum Chordata; class Aves; order Passeriformes; family Passerellidae; genus Melozone; species Melozone crissalis. The sequence goes on along the minus strand of NW_026535801.1, from coordinate 12,781,860 downwards.
TGCTATACTAATATTTTTATTTTCCTGCAGCAAACTATTTAGATTATATAGAATAATATAGTAATATATATATAATATATATATTATATCTAGATTATATAGAATTCGAGGCAAGTATATTTACTTATTCTGCAACATGACCAGACCTTTAGTTATACAAAAATGTCTCTCTGCCAGGGTAATAGAGGCTAGTAAATCATCCCTGTGACATCTCTGCCTTTGTTTCTGTGGAGCAGACAGTGTTTCAGGGGTTTCTGTCAATCAGAAGAGCATCTGTTTTTCCTTGTGGATATTTCCACCTACAATTCATGGGGTGTGTGTTCAGAGATAACAGCTGATCTAATTTCATCCAGGAAAATGCATTCAGATAAGGTGAGAGGGGAGTAATTGAGTTAAAATCTGTCTGCTGTGTGACAGCAGAGATCAGATATACTCTTCATACATTTTGCTAAAATTGCCATTAATAACCAGGGATGAGTGAAAAATGGACTTCATCTTATTTTTCTCTGAATGGTTCTCCAAAACAATGACTTTCAGTGCTAATTACCTAACACGAGTAGGTGCAAGTTTCTTTGTGGTACAGTGCCATCCTTCACAGAAAGTAATGGAAGTACACTTCTGTGAGGCCCAACAGGCAGTCCAAATAGGAAAAACGTTGTGAGTTTCAATACTGTTAGCTTTCTGTGAATCAGGAGTGGATGGAATTTGTTTTGAGATGTGTTTTTCTCACTGACATCAACACAGCTAGGTGAAAAGCTTGCTAGGTTTTTTTTTTTTTATTCCTCAGGATCCTGGGGATCACAACAGGCAATTTCTTATTTCTGTTACCAACTCCAGCACCCACAGGGCGGCAGATGGGTGTCCCTGTCTCATCACAAAACAGAACTCAAGATCTATTGCTCTCCTAATTGGACTGAACAAGACATCTGCATGTTTTTTCTGGCCCTGTTGTTTTCAGGTAGAAGGCCAGCACTGTGTACAACTACTCTAAAAAAGCCAGCCCACAATGAATGAGGTGTCCCTAGAGCAGCAAGAGATGGAACTTGTCCATCCCACTGTCACCCAAGGTGGGATGGGGTGGGAGGCTGAGGAGGAGTGTACAGAAATAAGTTTCTGCTGTGCTGGGACCTCACAGTGACCCTAGTCAAAGAGGAAAGTCTCATTAAGCCCTGCAGATCAAACTGATTTAATGAATGTTCTGAATCCAATAAAGGCTACATCCAGAATCCTTCTTTAGCACCTACCTCCCACAAAACAAACAAACAAACAAAAAACCCACCAAAAAAACCCCAACAAGCAAGAAACCAACCAATCAAAACCCCAACAAAATCCCCAAACAGTCCCTAATGCTTCAATGCACCTTTTGTCCCTTTTTCTGCACCAAACCCCAGTTTCAGTACTAGAATTAACCTGAACTAATGCTAAGCAAGGGAGCTCAGAGCCCTGCTGTCAGCAGGGGAAATTAATTCCCACAGATTTCCAAGTAAATTTAGCAGGCTGATTTTGATCCTGTTACTTGCACACAACTATTGTTTTCCCAGGGGACGCAATCCAATATAGCAGGTGTAGGAAATACCTAAACTGCAGATTTCAGGAAGCTGCAGAGGATTCAGAGAAGTGCACTATATACTTAAGGTGCTCTTTTGGCCTTCTTGAGACCCCCACAGATTCTTTTTCAGGGACACTTTAAAGAAGAGGTAGGGGGCCAGATGGGCCAGGATGGCCATTCCTGCATCAGGTGGGGCATTGATCTGTTCTTCATCACAGTGTGAGCAATCCCTTTGCTTCAGCTTTGCAGTCTCCCTTGAAATCATTTGTCAGAGGTCACACCTGGAGTCAAAGGATAGCTGAGAATAGATACAAAGAACCTGAACTTGAGTTTGTACCCACCAACAGACTTCTTTTCCTGAAATAATCTTGGATTTGAGACTTGGAGGTAACGTTCCTCCTTTATATTTGACACACAAAATAATACACCCATTCAGTTTCTGTTATTTTTCTGAAGAGAAGATTATTATTGCTTTCAAATGGAACTTTATGGGTTGGTTCTGTTTGTTAAGCTATCTGAGAACCTGCAAGCGATGATAGAAAAACAAAAATATGCTAGGAATATTTAAATGTACCTGCAGGTCTAACGATAAGTGAACTTGCATTATCATGTTTCTTTTCTAGCAACAGAGGAATTTTATCAGCAAAACCTTTCACTTGGCAGAATCCTTATATGGATTCTGTGTATGTGGATATTAGCCCTGAGGGCCTCCAGCAAACCCAAGGTAGATTTGGGCCACAGTAAATGTTGATTACCTGCACTCATCTCTACATCCATCTTGATCTGCTTTAGCACATGGCACACTCTGTATATGAAACCACCTGTTTGCATTTTTTAGATTTACTCTTATGTTTTCACTGGTGATTAAAAATAATAGTTGTTTCTTTGGGAATTTCTTGTTTGTTTACAGAAATTCGGGTTGATTTTTTTTCTACTTAAAGGCTTGATTTTAAAAGCTACTTTCTCCCACTTCACTCCACACAAGAGGAAGTTCTGCCACGCATTTTTCTGAATTTTATTTTGTGATCTAATGCATTATTCATTAATATGTGTGAGTGGTAGGGTTTTCAGGAACACTTCACACTGGCCTGACATTGTTACTACAGGTTTCTGATATTTAGACTTGCTAAAACAATGCACACTCACGCATTACTTTGTGCTGCAATGCTGAAATAATTAGAACGTCCTACTTTAATATTCTGCACTTTTACAAGTGAATGTAATTTCTTTATAATTCTGATGGCACAGACTAGCTTAGTGATCTCATGCCAGTTTATGAATGGGCTATTTACCTCATTCCCAACTAGCATCAGCCACGAAGGAAGTTTTGATTCTGTGGCTTCCTGACTCTTTTGGGTTATACACCCTCTCTTCCTTTCCAGGCTCACAGTGAACATTTAATTTTATTTTCCTTACTAGTTTATCTTGCTAGTCCCACTTAACTATTCTGTCATAAAGGCACTGGTATCAGGTGAATTGCAATTCTTTCTTTAACAGTTTATCTACTCAGGAGTCATTTCAAAGCTTTTTAACACTGTCTCTTCATTTCACTCCCTGTCCCTGGCACCAGCCCCTCTAGTAATCTGTCCCTGAATCATGACCCCCTCAGCTTCTTCCATGAAGTCTGAAACAAGGAGATGAACCCAGGTTTCCAGGGATATCAACCTTATCTCTGTCATTAATGTGTTTTTCATGACCTTTTGGCCCCCAGTTCTCACTGATGTGGGCCTGGATCTTGGCTGCTTATGCTGCTCACATTCTCCTTGTTGCCTGCCTTTTGTATTTCCTCTGCTGTATTTATGCACTTTTTCTACTTTACTTCCTATTCAGGTTTTCACACAGGTTTAGCTTCTAGCTTTGTATACCTTTCCTATTCTTTTGCCATTTTTAATTTTCTCTAAGCTGCTCTCTACTCTTACAAATCACCTTGCTAAGCTCTCCACTGAGCTGAATAAATCTTTCCTTAGTCATCTTTTCACTTGTGGGGACTTCTATCCAAACAGCAGCTCCTTGGCTGTGCTGGCCATCAGTGGAGCAGTGAAAGCCTCTTTAGATCAGTCTGGAGATGGGATTTCCCAAGTCCATGGGTGAGGTTTATCACTCCTGACTGTGGCAGAATGGCTTTGTCCTGAGGGATTACATTGGGATACTCTGGAGGTTCAGATCCTTGGGGAAGGTTGGTGCCTTCCTATAAGGCAAAGATAAACCTCCCTCCCCTGAAGTTCAGCAAACAAGAGGATAAATTCAGATTTAGGTTAAAACTGGATGAGAATGCAGTCACTGTGGGAATTCAGGTTCACCAAACAGCCCACCTCCAACCTGGCTTTGTGTGGAACATGGTTCCAGAAAGATGCAAATGCTCCTGTGGGGTTCCAGTGTTTTAGCAGGGAAGGCTGGAGCCAGCAATTCTCTCAGGAAGGGCAGGAAGTGTTTAGCTACACCTTGTACATTGCTACCCCACATTCCCCTGTGCACTCAAGTTTCTGGGTTTATGCTCACTTATTGGAGGTTTCCTCCTCAGCTTCAACCAGCTGTGCAGGCTAGCCTGAGTTATCTTCTAATATAAGCAATACAGTATTTTTTATCTTTAATTACCTGACATGTCCTTTGTTATCCTCTCCTGTATTTCCTTCTGTTAGGGAGATTTCTGTTTAAAGTAAAAGCTGATGCCAGCCTGACAGGAGAGAAGCCAAATGAATTCATAAAATCTCAGGCATTCTGCTGAACAGATTCCAGGGCTCTTCAGCTCCTGCAATCTGAACCACTACCAGCGCACTGCAAAGAGCAGCAGGTAACTCCTCACCATTTTTAACAAGCCTCAGTTGTGGCAAAAAACTTGGCTCCTGGTGCATTGTAAAGTTACTATGCTAAAAGTGGAACTTCTCAACGTGTCATATGATAAATTTAGAGAGAGCACAACAGGTGGATGTTAGGGTGCTGTTTTATTCCTTGGTCAGACTCAGGGCATTGGGTCTTCCCCTTTGCCTGGGTCATGCGGCCTGTGCAAATACTGTCAGTCACCAAGGGTTGGTGGAGTGCAGTTCAATGCATGGTGCAAAAACTGGGCAGGCACAAGCTTTCAGGAAATGAAAATAGAGGTGCTAAGCCTGAGGAAGAGAGAATGGATCCTCAATAGAGGAAGAAATATGGAAAGGAGAAAAAAAATCCTCATCAGTGGAGAATGGGGCTATATTTTCCCCCTGAGTTTCACTCAAGGCAAGAGCCCTGAACTTTGATTAATAAGAGGGACAGAGCTTCTAAAAACCAGCAATTTTTGTACCCCTCCTCCTGATAGCTGCTTTTTAAATTGGCACACATCTGGGCAAGTAGATCTCCACTATCCCATGGGCTGCTAGAGCTTCAGCATGGGAGGAAACTGTTACCTGTGTTTCTTTACTGCTTATCTGAGTGGTTGTGGATGCATGAGACCCTGGGACAGAGGGGACAAAGGGATGGCAGTGCCATGCTCCCACTCTTATGGGTCATGCTGCTCAGCAGAATAAACCTGGTCCCTGCTCAAAGTGAAGAAAAACACAGGAATGGAACCTTCAAACAAAAGATGACCCTTCTATTCTCTCACTCCCATCTGTTGCTTCTTTACCTTTCCTTTGCTTTTTTCTAGGGCTGGTTCTGGCAGACACAGCAGGATGGAAAAAATTAATCTTCACCCACTAAAATATGTTTTCTCAGAGTGAAATCTGTGACTTGAAAACCAACTCGACTTAAAAAACCCCAAACACGCATAAGTAGGAGGTTTTCACAATTCTCTGATATATTTTTCAATTGTTTACTAAGCCACCATTTCTTCCTCCCCTTCTTTCTAACAAGCAGGACCCTGTCAGCAGCTAGGCAATAATGAATGGCTCTGGGTGAAAAACAAACCTCTCTAAAAAGTGGCCCACTGAAAAACAGTGATTTTTCCTAGGCACTGGTGTGTGGTCAGCTTGGTAACCGAGTGCCTTCTGTGAATCATACACTTCGCATTCTTTATAAATAGCATACCTCATCAAAACACGTCAGGTTAAAATTCTTAGGATTTAGTTGATTTTTAATGTGAAGTGGTGGGAGTTTGTTCTCCATGGACTGTGTAACTATGGTGTCCCTCCTTGTCTTCCTCAGCTTGGACATCTACTCCTGTTTAATTGCAAGTATTATGGCATCATTAGTTGATTTTCTATTTCTGTGCTATTTGCTTTAACTTTCCTGACTAGATCAGGATATTTGCAGAACAATTAAATTTTCCATTTCATTGATACAAATCACCAAAGAGATTTTCTAGACAACTTACTGTGACTCTGGTCTTTTTTTTTTTAAATATTTGCATATTGTGCGTTCTGCCTTAATAACTTTTAAGCTACTTGGATAATTCCAGCAAAATTTGGCAAAGTGAGAGTATTTTCAAGCATATCAAATTGTGATTAGTCTAATGAAAATAGAGTAGCCAGAACCTATTAGTACTTTTACTCAGAATGAGTGAATTAATTCAAGTTGGCGAGAGATCCTGAAAGCCTTGTGCCTTCAGAGAAAAAAATATAACACAAATCCAAAGGAAATGAAACTATTCACTGAGTGACACATTTTTGTCATCATAGCCAACATTGTTGGACAGTGTTATTTTTTTGTTTAACTCATGTTTCACACAGTAATTCTTACCTACCAAGTACAACATAAAAATGCTTCAGAAGGCAAAAAGGAGAATTTTTTTATCTTGGAGATACTACAAGCTCCAGCCACTGGACAACAATATTTGGAATAAAGTTACACTTGTAAAAAAGGGCCAATTCAATCTCCTTTCAAGTATTGTCCTTGGGACAATATTTACTCTTAGAAGCTGTTAAAGCCCTTCATTAGCTGTAGCCATGTAGTTTGTGACAACTGGATTCCAGCTAAATTTGAAATGAGTCCTGTGGGCCTGCTGAGCAGTGCATTAATATCTGCACACCAAAAGGTGCTGCATGTTCTCCCCATCATGGGATAGAAAGGAAACAAGGAAAAAAAAGTTCCTTAGCATGGGATGTTCTGAGCAAACACTTCTTTTACATGGTTGCTTCAATATTTACCTGCCAACCCCCTTCCCTTGCACATTTACTACAATAAATGCATTCAACCAGCAATAATTCCACCTCATCCACTTCTTTTCAATTCACTTTTTCACACAGGTTTTGGTTACCTGTGTAGGAAATCCTTGATTCAGCTGCCTACAAACTCACACTTGGTTATTAGCATGTTATTAGAAAGCACATCCTGAGGCACAGTTAAAGCTGCTGAGTTATACATTCAGTATTGCCTTGGACCTTATTTTCTCTTTTTATATTCTTTATAAAAGATCTTTGTTTTAGACTGCCGGATGGTCAGCCTTCCTTGACAGTTAGCTGGGGTTTGAATGGCCAAGAAGTGCCTAATTGGTATCACACTGCGAGCAAATGACATCATTAAAAACATACAACTGCTTTTCTGTATAACTGCTTGTAGTTTCAGTGCTATGGAATGCCTGGAAAGCTAGAGATTAGTAAAATATATGGCTGATACAACAAGAAGTTGAAACAGTTCCTTTTTTTTTCATTCATTTCTCATTTGAGAGGGGCTGTGAATGAAATTCTTCTAGGTTAATGGCAGTGATTTTAAATTTTGAACACCCTGATTCACACTTGGCTTGGTGTAATTGTGTGTTATTTATCTAATAATTTCATCAAGAGCATAAAGATATGTGCACAAACACCACACTGATGCACTTGTGATTACTGTCTGTCAAACCCATATAGATGTGGCAGATTTTAAGGAGGCAGAGTTTATTTTTGAATTTTCCTTGTGTGGTACATGCAGTATGTGCTTTGCCAGCATGCAGGAATTTCCTGCCTCAGGAGCTCATAACCAAATGTAACTGGAAAGAGTTACAGACTAAAGAAGCTGGTGCTGTGTGCTTGAGTAGGAACTTGGACTGTGGCGGGTGCGAAGAGAAAGGCTCTTTTAAGTGTTTGAGGAAGCCCTAAGGAAGTTGCTACATCAAGTGCAGGGCACTTGAAGAAAGCAATTTTAAAAAGTCAGCTGGGGAAAAAAAATGAAAATTTGGAATAAATAAGAGTAGAAATTAAGATGGGAAGAAGTTCATCAAGATTTTGAGAACAAGTGTCGGAGATTTTTGTCGGAAAAACTCTGATCTCAAATCTTGAACTTTCTGCTTGTTCACAGAAATTGACTCCTTTATTACAAAATTTTCTGCTAATTTAAAAAGCAGCCTGATGCACCTTGACAGAGGACTTAAGCTTCATTTGGGAGGCCTCAACTTAGAAAGAAGAGCAAAACCAGGGGAGAAAGCTGCAGATGAACATTATATTTAATCTCTGCTAACCAAAGCAAATGGCTGAAATCTGTTATTTTCTTGCTGCTTTTCACTAGGATCCAGTTCAACATCAAATCAATAGTAGTTACTATTTGCAGGGATGTTAAATGGTGGAAAGAGAAAGAATAAAGACTTGGAGCAACAATTCCCTTACTGATGTATTTTATGTATTTTACTTGCCATCATTGCTTCTATTCCCTATTTTAATTTCTTGTTACACCTGTTTAGCTGACTTTGCCACCTACAGAAAGAGGCATTAATTTTATGAGTATATCCAAACAAAGTCCATGAGGTGTCTGCATAATGCTGCAGGAAGCTCTAGCGGCAGATGCAAGGATACAGCTGCAGTATCAAGCACACAACTTAGCTTTGTTACCCACTCATTATTTCCTAATTTGTGTGTGCATAAAGCAGAAGCTTTAATTCTATTTCTACTGAAAACCTTGAAAGTCAGTAAAAGTCATAAAAAAAACGTTTGTAGGGTAGAGCATTGCCTAGGCATGACTTTTTTTTTAAGCAGATGTACTGAACACCATTAGGGCTGTGCTATGATGAGCTGCAAACATTTCAACTTTTCAAAATAAAAACATCATGGCTAATGTTATGCAAATTGCAACAATGCTGAGTAACTTTCAGCACCATCAAGGGCTTCTGCTTGGAAATGGAAACATCTGTGAAACTAAATTGACAGAACGGGGTTGTTTTTTGTTTTCTTTTCACAAAACAGAATTGTTCCACTTGCATTAGAAGGCAGCAAGGTAAACCAGAAACCCCCCAAAACTAAGAAAGCAACTAATCTAGAATCTCATGGCATCCCTCCATACAGAGCTCAGCTTGTCCCAGACTCCTTGAATAAGAAAGAAGTTTACAAAGGATGTTTCTGAGGCACTTACAGTCCAGGGCTTTCCAAGGCAGCAGCTGATGTGACTGTCTCTCCTGACCTGGGCTCCTTCAGAGGTCTTTTTTCCAGAGGGTTTCCTCTGCTGAGCACCTGTGCCATTCAGGTGCTCCTCACTGAGGCCATCAATGCAACCTGTGTCAAACATAAGGTTGAGCATTTTAAAGAATTTTTAAGGGGAGTTTGGAAGGATATCAAGAAGAGATTTTTTTATGCTGTACAAGTGTATTTTCCAGCCTCTGATGATGTGAAAAAGGGAAGAGACAGATATTGAAGACAGACGTATTTTTGAACTCGGAGTGATTCAAGCTGTCCTCCGTATTTTGTGGCTCAGATCAATTCCTGTTTTATCTTGCTGTATATTTTCATCTCAAACTGACTTCCATCTACATTTTGTTGTGCTCTGCTTTTTTTTATTGGCATATTGTTAGCAAATGGAGAAAGAATAAAAAATCTCTAGCAAAGACTTAATCATATTTTTGATTTTAGTATCTACTCCACAACATAATGCCCCTGATGCAGAGGCCATGATAGAGAGGGACATCTTTACAGTATTTTTGGCTGGGAGCTCTTTTTGACACTGAGAAATTCAGCTCATATGTTTTATTTTCCTTATTGGCTGAAGATGGGCTTTGTGCTGATCATAATTTCATGCTCTGTCTCAAAGCAGGAGGCTGAATTCAGTCTATTTTGTGCCTGTTTATCGTCAGTGCCATTAGAAACTTAACCCTGACACCACAGTTTGTTTTGTGAGCTGAGGGGATGCTCAGGAGTGAGGCCTCCTTCAGGGCACTGCTCCACCTGGGAACACCTCCCCACAGGGAGGTGCCCACCTCCCTAAAATCTGTCGTCATACTGACATGTAGTGAAAATCAAACGCAGCAGAGGAAATACCCAAACCTTCCCACAGCATCTTTGTACTGATGCTTGACAGAGCACTGGCACAGCTGCCTGCCTGCACATGAGCCCCCAGTGCTGACTCTGCTCCAAGTTCAGAGGTGGACATGCAGAAACTTGGGCTGAACACTGAGAATGTGTGGGACACAGTTACTGGGTCCCTTAAAAGGCAATGACAAAGCTTTTTCTGTTTTTCCCCACATTATCCTGATGGTGAATATCCTACACTTGTCTTGTTTTGTACAATATTGCTCTCCAACACATAAACACACACACCTCCTGCAGAATATTCTGCTGAAATTTCCACCAGCTAAAAGAAACTAGACCTAAAAATGGTTCTTTCTTCTTAGATATTTAAAAGAACATTTTGAAGATCTTTTAATTACACAAGTTATCAAGAACTTGATATTTTTTTCTGCACTTTCTCATTGCTGTAAAGCCTTTTCCTGTTGTACATCTGAACATATCCCTGCAGGTTTTATCCCTGAAGTCAAAAGTGCTGCATATTTATCACAGGAAGGTGCCTCAATTATAAAATCATGAGTTATGCTACTTAGCTCTACTTTGGAAGCATCCAAAGAGCTCAAGTTTTGCTCTTTCTGCATTTCTAGAAACTGGTTTATTTCCCCTAAATAATTTGTCTTAATTATTATGTATGGAAAATAATTGATTGATGTTAGCTTTGCCCCAAGAACGTAAAGTATATTGAGTGATGGAGCAGTGGCATTTATTGTTTTTCTCTTAACAGCACAGAAATCAGCAGTTTATTATACACTTCTGTCTAGATCATCAACTGAAACAGACATCAGCAGGACTGTCCTCCATGAATTTGTCCAATTTGCCTTTTTGGAGACATTTTTGGACTCTGTAATTTATGATAACAAGCTCCAGAGTTTATCTGTGTACTGCATGAAAAGGTTTGTTCTTTAATTTGTTCCAAGCCTATTTTCTTTTATTGCCTTTACTTTGATACAATGAAAATCATTGAATGCCTTCTTTATTCATAATGCATCACTTATTTTTGTTTCAACACTAAGAATTCTCTAAACATGTAAAGAGCAGCAGCAGATGTAATCTCCTTTTTTTCCCTAAATAAGCACAATACATATTACTTTTAAATATGTCTTCTCCTGCTGAATTCTGAATATTTGATACTGTAGTTTTAATCCAAGTCATATATCTTTGATAACCTGAGCTGTACAGCTTAGGAGGAAGTACAGCTATTAGCTAGTGTTTATTTGCTGCATAAAAAAACCCCTGAATGACTATTCTGGAAACTAGAGAATGAATTATATACTCATAATGCCTTACACAGGAAGTTTCAAACACAGTTTCATAAGAAAGTTGAACCCACCAAATCATCTCTCTAAAACCATGTTGAATTCTGCACCACTTCACCCTTTGCAAAGGGGTGTGTGAGAGCCTGACTTGCTGACACCAGCAGCATTTCTCCCACTGTCCTGGGCAGTGTCAGCATTTTCGCCAATTGTTCATTTAAGATCAAGATTATTTGTGCCACAAACAAAACTGGAATTGACAATCAGCTTTCTATTTGTATTAATAAATTTTTTTTTAAAAAAGAAAAAACAGAAATCCATGATCTGACTCCATGCTAAGAAAGAGAAACAATCTATCCTACTTCTGGAAAGAGGTGAAGGATATTGCACAAAGTGAATAATTATTTAGCTGCTGGTTATTTGATTGAAACATAATTCTGCATCCATAAATCACACTTGATTGTTGCTAATGCCTTGTTTCTATTGGTCTTGCACTGCATAGCATTGACTCATTGACAAATTTTTGTCATTACTTGTTTGGATTCATCAGTGTAGACCATTGCTATATCAAGCTTATCACCTTTTTTGTTTTAATGCATTTTGATTTATATTTGAAGCAGTACAAGAGTTTATTGGTGGCTTCACTATTTATCTTTTTACAAGATACTGTAAGAAATTGTTGCAAAATTTAAGTCAGACAGATCAGAGTTTGTTTCTGGCTATAAAATAGGGCAGTAACAATCACATGATATACTAGTCCCAAACTTGAGCAAGATACCCATTGATACCTGATGCTGATCTGCATTAAATTATTTTTCATTTCTTGTAAAACATGAATCCTACATAAGAAAACAGAAAGCCTACTCTGAAAAGTGAATAATGCCTTGGCCCTGCAAATGCAACTGAACATGAGGATATCCACAAGTGTCTGAAAGGGGAAGCAGAAAGGAGTAGATTTTGTGCTAAACATAAGCAGCAGGAGTCTGCAGATCCCTCTGGGGCTGCACTAGGGCACATTCTCAGCTTGCTGAATAGAAGGTGAACAGCTCTGAAAGTCACAAATGTTTAAGTGGATGGGTAATGTTATTAGGTATTGGACACTATCTACAGAATCTTCTACAAAAAATAAATCCAAAAGGAGCTAACTAACAGAGCAATAAATCAAAGATCTGGCTTTGAAGGTATTTTTGATATCTCTAGTTTCTTTTTAGTCCAAAGTCGTCTTGATTTTGAGTGTGATATTTGCTTATTTTTCCTAAGAGGTAAACATACTAGATAAAAGTGTTCTAATACTGAATGCCACATTTGTGTCTTCCTCAAATTATTAGTTCCATGGCAAACAGTAAAATACTCTTCTAAACCTTATTCCATTGGCTTGCAAGCAAGCAATTAAAGTATTTTACTACATAATCCAAAGCCAAGGTAGAAGGAAATGGTGCACACAGTCCCAAAACAGTGGTGCGTGCTCGCACACAAAACCCAGTGTTATTTACCACCATATTATTGTAGCTAAGTAACATTAAAAATGCATCAAATACTATATACAACAGCAAAAATATGGTGCCTCCTTAAAGAATAACAAAGCTTTGTAAATAAAAGTGATTCTTTGAAAAAACTATAACTAAACATCAATTCTCCTGTATTTAATAATACCTACGTGTGTATATACATGTATGAGTGTACTTAGATACATGCACAATCATGTCTTTTCCCTGATTGCACTAACCTTGGTGCACACACTTGTCTGCCCACATAGAAGTCTTTTTGTGCCCTGTTGGTACCTTTCTGCATGTATTACTAAGTATTGGGCTAAGAAAAAATTCAATTAGCAATGAAAGCGTTACTGTGAGGAAGAAGCTGAATGCTGCAGTGATGATTTTGATGTTATGCTTATCATACTGCTAAGGAGACACTTGATTACTGAATTCCAGAACATCCAGAAAATATCATGCAGTGAATAAACATTAGCATTTTTTTTTCTTTGCAATTCACAAATGTTTCATTGTGCTTTGAGTAGAAAGCTTATAATAGAAATATGTTCTACTGATGTTGAAATTACATTTCTCATACCGACTGTATTAAGCCCTCTGCTGGAGAAGAGTAATACAAATGCAACATGAATAAAGCTATGATAAACAAAAAAGAGAACTTGAGGGGACATATGCAATATTTATGTACAAGCATTAAAGTAGTCAAAAACCAGAAATAAATATATTTCTCTTTACATCCCTTTTTCTTGGGTTTTTTAAATGCATGAAACCATTTCTTGTTTCACACACAGTACTTGAGGTACTTGGCTCTTGGACTCTGGGAAGAGAGCTTTTTATATTTACTTTCTCAGACACCATGAAGACAAATATTGCTCCTTCTCACTTGTAACAGGAATATAATTAGTATTCAGGATCATTTTTAACTCTAGAGCATACAAAGACTTGAAACTGATTTACCACAATAATGTTACAACCTCTGTGGAACTGAACTTTCCTTCTGTCCTCCCACTTTGCAGCTGTTGGATGAAAAAGTCCCACATTGTCCTATGGAAATCCTTCAGAAGGAGAAATGGATGGAAAGTTTGACAAAAGAACTTGAAAAGTGCAGATGGCTAAAATGAGGTTGGTCGTCAACTCCATCACTCTCTAGTATAAAGACAGAACATAGGAGGAGGATTCTTAAAACTTCCACAACTATTTCAGAAAGAAGGGAGAGAAAACATCTTGTTCAGCTGTGTAGGCATGAACTGACCCCAGCCACTCTTTAGGGTTGTTTTTTCCACCCATTTCTAGTTTCTTTGCCCCATGCAGAATAGTTCTGAATGAAGAGTTGGCCCCTGAGAGACTTCAGAAAAGATTTCTGATTAGAACAGTTAGATGAGCTCACTTTTGGGTTTTTTTCAGAGCAAATGAATATGGGGAGCTAGGAGGGAAGAGGTAATTTTAGAGGAGATATGGAAATTAATGGATTGATTGCATGCCTTTGACTCCCTAAGATAGTGAACAACTTGTGGTCTGTGCAGATGATTCAGCTCACAAAATATATTTACAGGTGAAGAAGATATCATGGGTCTCTATTGTATATAATACTTTAAAATGCACATAGAATCTGCAAGTCCATCTACAACATTATTATTGTAGAATGGGAAACATAGTAGGCAGAGGAAGAATAGTAGTGTCAGAACTGTCCAACCTGTATTTCTGTGACACTTATCTTACAGCCCTTTTGCTCAAGTTGAGTTACAGGCATTAAAAACACATGCAAGAACGTAAACTGAAAGTTTATCTATCTTAACAAGTTCTGCTATTTTTTTCAATTTTAAGTTGACTTTTTTCTCATAGGATTTCTTGCTAATGATGATATTGTTCAAACCCCCATCCTAGGGCATTTCCTGGCTTCCAGCAATCACATGATCTTCACTTGTTTTGACACCCTTTTGTTCAGCTGTCTGGTTTCTGAGTGACAGTGTCCAGTAGAAATGGTGCCAATGAGGTGAAAAATAAGCCATTTACGCTCTGAGAACATCCTGTCCTGTCCTTGCAGACCAAATGTGTCCCTTATGAGGCAACATTTCACTTGCACAGTGAAAGCCAGTAAAGTGCAGCTCATTGACACTGCGTATGGTTTTGACCATGCTATACACAGGCAACAACCGCGGCCCCTTTTTCCCTTTGGTGTTATAAAAGAAGGCAGAAGATGACAGAATATAGAATTATATCAAATATATGCACACATTATAAGAACTCTGAACATAAGGATTGTCTTTAGTACATATTACATATGAATAAAGCATTCTTTTCCACTGTAAATTGTTGCCATCTTATTGCAGAGGTGCCATACTGTTATCTCCAATAGTAAAAGTTTCATACCTTCTTGGTGTTTCTCATGGGCACCTCCTCCAAGCTGACTCTTTCTTCTTCACAAAATGGCCAACAAACACCAGCACCCTTCTCACTCAGCCACCCCACTATTTTATAGCACTCTTCTTCTCATTGGGTACAGCTGTGGCCTGTTAAAGTCAGGCCTGTTCCTAACGTTTGATAATTGGCCCAGCTGCAATTCCTTCGGGATAAGATTACTTTCTACACTATCTTTATTTCCTTATATTCTATCCCCCTACAATAAATTGGTATAAGTCTGATGTGAGTGTAAGAAACAGGACTGCAGGGAGTCTAGAAGTATATTGTCCTCCTGGTCAAAAGCACATAACCTTCTGTCAAAATTAAAATATGCAAATATTTTCTGTGGAAAATTTGCAAAGATTTTGTATAGATTTTCCGTTGTTGCTGTTCGTTAAGTGAGAAGGAAAGAGGCTTCAGGATTTCTTCAAAACTTCCAAAATAACACACAGGATCTGCAGAGGTGCTTCAGAGTTTGACAATGTCTTTAGGTGTTTTGACCTCCCCAGACCCCAGACTGTGTGAACATACTGCAAATTTGCTGTTGCTATTTATTGTTGGTAGGCAACAGGCAGTGCAGAGAAAGTGTAATTAAGGTGTGCTGCAGTGCAGCACAGGGAATGCTCTCTTCTGCCTAAAGGAATTAATTCACCCTCATGTAAGGGAGATCAACTTTTACAGCTTACTCTGGCTCTGAGTAATAATTATCAGCCTTATAAACTCATGGGCCCTGCCCATTAACACCAGCAGTCTTTCACAGATATGGCACCACAGTGCACTGAGGGACACACAGATGTGTGACTGGAAACATCCTCTGGGATGCTTTTTGTGGGTCACATCCCCTACCATTTGCACTCTGAAAGGCAGCTGTAAATAAATACTTAGAATATAGGTACATCTGAGGGATACCCATGGATATACAGGCTAGAGATTGATGAGAACGTGTGAGTTAATGCACTGACAATTTCAGTTCCCATCTGCAGATGCACTAAACCAGAAAACACTGTGAAGAAAAAAAAAAAGCAGAGAATATTACCTAGGCATTGATTAATAAAGCCCTGTAATGACCTCTGCAAGGATGTAGAGATCCCTACTACCATGCCAGGTTGCAGGACACGCTGGATTTGACTGCCTAAACTACCTTCAGGAACATGCAGAGATAGGATGAAGGGGAATGGCTTCAGACTGACTGAGAGAAGGTTTAGATTGAACGTGGGGGAGAAATTCTTTCCAGTGAGGGTGGTGAGCACTGGCACAGGTTGCCCAGAGAAGATATGGAAGCTCCATCCCTGGAAGTGTTCAAGGCCAGGCTGGTTGGAGCTCTGAGCAACCTGGTCCAGTGGAAGATGGCCCTGCCCATGGCAGGAGTTTTGGAATGAGATAATCTTTAAGGCCCCTTCCAACCCAAACCATTCTATGATCCATGAAAGACCTGCCTCACTGCCTCTCATACTCATATAGGCTTTCTGGAACCCTCAAAGCAAAAGCATCTATATAGTCATGGAAACTAATCCAGCTACAGAGAAAACCTGCTCTTTCAAAATGATTTTTCAGCCACAAGTACCTCTTGATCTACTTCACAACACTGCTCCTAAAGGCACAACATATGGGTGAAAATAAGTGACTGATGGCTTTTGCCACCAAAGTGAGACACAAATTAAACACCTGCCACTGCCACACCCCCTTGTGCAGTCTTCTGAAATCATGCTACGGCTCAGGGTGTATGAAAAGAACAAAATATGATGCAGATAATTCATTTTGGCAAGAAAACCAACCAGCCATACCTGAAACACTACAAATGTGCTCTCCAAGTGTCCAAGGAAGAGGTGACGTAGCTCTGAGGAAAGAACATATCTGCAGCAAATGGAACTGGCTGTGCTTCCTTGCTTCCTGTGAACACCGTTGCCAGAATGGTGATTTATCGGTTTCTTGTGTGAAACTCTAACAATGAGCATGAGAGACTCTTTTTCCATAGGAACTCTTCTAATGACCATCTTCATGACATGGGTGGATAGCATAGCAGCCAGGAACAGCAGCAGACCTTTTAAAACAATTCAGACATGAGATGACTGACTTCTTCTTCCTGACACTGTTTTGGAAACATAAACACAAGAGTAATTTTTCTGACATACTGCCAAGAGAGCTCCAGGCTCAGAAAAGTTTTTAAGAAGTAAGGATCTTTTCCATGCTCTTCATTATATAACTTTTCTTAGATAAGTATCACAGTGAGCCATACAGCAAGAGAGCCAATTATAAGTTAAGGAGAAAAGTGAATATTTTGTGGAGAGAGATTAAAAGAAAGGTGATTTATTGTCTTGGGGTGAATAAAGAAAAAGGGAGTTCCAGATAAATAGGGAGAAAAAAAAAGCCAACCACAAATTAAAAAGTGACTTCTGACCTCAGGCTCAGGGAAGGGACAGAAAGGGACTGGAGGAAAGATCTGGATTGGATACACTATGCTGACTGGTGCTTTTTATTGTAACAACAACAAAAAAATTTTAGTCCTCCTTAGAGATAAGAAAAGAAATAAGAAAAGATCTATTATTCTAAACATGCTACATGTCCTAAAGGCAGCAAGTTGCCGACTATAAGGTAAATCATCAGTTCCTTTATTTTGTATGTTCTACAATGGGTGAGAAACTGTATTTTCATCTCTTTGACTGTAAGATTGTATCTGAACAGCAATGCTCTAATGCTAGCACATTTTAAGAGGCTGTCCTGAGCATTGATCTGAAAGTATTTGCACTGAGATCTCTTTAAAAGAGTGAAAAAAGACATTGTAAAGCACTAAATATCAAGTTCTCCTTTTGAGCTTTTTTATTTGAAGTTGTCATGGATATTAAAGATGCTGATGAATCAGTTCCTCAAATGCCTTTTTTTTTTTTTTCAGAAGGTGCCATTTCTGTAGAAAGCAGAAACATGCACGAGAGATACCATTTTTTTCAGGCAGCTCATTTATTTAGCATGGTCTGCAAGACATAAAGCCTTCTTTGGGTGTTGCTCAGAAAGCAAAGTTAGTCTTCTGTAGGACTTAAAACGAGTAAGGTTTCTTAGAGTTACAGAATCAGTCAAAAGTACAGACCTCCAATAGGGTTCATAGTGAGTCAGTTGTTTGCAAAAGTATTTCCAAAAATCCTGAAATCTCATCACAGCCAGGGAATACCACAACTGGGAACTGATTTGTATTTCTGATGTGCATCTTTACCCTGGAAACTCCATAGGGACAAAGTCTGGAGAACCTTTAAAAAATTTCACTACACATCCTCTCTTTCTGAGAAAGTCATAAGTCATAGTTGAGAATTTCTGTGATCTTTACCTCAGAGTAGTGACCCTTCAGTACTGTGAAGCTCTGAGGATATTGTTCCTTCATGTTAACATTCAGAGTGAGTGAAATTTTGACTTCTGGACTACAGTCTTTTAGACCATGCCAGGAGAGGGACTGATGTTATGATATTGGCCCATGTTTTTGAAGGATGTATTTTGTTCTTGCTATTGCTATCCAAAAGCTATCATTGCTTCTACCCATGAGCCTTACCTCTGCCAAAAGTGGATATAACGCAGGGGAAGGTAAGATTTATTTTTTTAAAAGGAATGAAGGAAGTGAGGCCTGTTGTTCCAAGGACCTCCATCATTTGCTTATTTTTATTTATCAGATTCTTTATTCAATATGTCAAAATGTCAAAAACTGGACACCTGGGACCATGGAAAAGAAGATAAAAAGGACAGGAAGTGGTCACAGCACCAAATGTGCCAGAGTTCAAGGAGTGATATGCTGTAAGGCACATGGTGTGTTTCTTGGGGCTGTCCTCTGCACCCCTTCCAATGCAGGATATTCTATGATCAATTTTGAAAAACCAACTGCAAGAAAGGGCAATACAACAAGATGAGAAGTACTCTTAGATAGTGTAACACTACTACTACTACTACAACAGTAACTACTACTGTTCAAAGAGCTGCCACTGCTGCAAGAAACTGTTCAGAGACAAATCGATCTCACTCTCTCTAAGTTTTCATATTCTATCTGACCCAATAATTTTTAAAATACTCTGTAAAAAGCTATGACTCAGAGCAGCTTTAATAATCTTAACAGGGAAGGAGAAGCTAGGAAAAAAATATGTATTTGATCACTGCATGTTTAGCTGCACGGAACATTTTGTTTACAGTGTGCATTTGCACTCCACACAAAGGAAAATTACATGAAATATAGAAAGGGGAAAATATGAAAATGGCTCTGAGAGGCCTCTGAGAGGATTTACTCTAGTAAAATTCTTGAGAAACCACCAATGGTAAAACTTCAAAAGACAGCTGAGCACAGCCAGAGTCCAGCAAAGCAAATCAGTTTATGCATAATGATTCCAAAAGACTGAAGACTGCAAATCCAACATACCCAGAATGAAAATCCCATCCTGAAATCACCACACATCTCATATATGGTAGCAGATAACTAACTGTAATCAGTCACAAACAGGACATTGAGCACGGTCATGCTGCGAGGTGAGATTCTTCTGTTGCCAAGACAACTCAATAGATGCTAATGGTGTAAGTTTATTTGGCAGCACTGCTCTACGCCACAATGTGGATATTAATAGGGGGCCTTCAGGCATTCATAAAACATTTAGATTTTTTATTTTTGCCATTTTTTAAAGTTGACATAATATACAAACAGGTAAAAAATGAACACCGCTGTCCATGGAAAATTAATAATACTCTAAAAAAAGAAAATCATGGTAATAAAAATAAGTGTATAGATCAAGTGAAGGATGAATTCTGGACCAGAGTGTCCCAGAAAGGCAAAAAAGTACTTTGTATTTATGCTTTTTCTTTTTGTGGATTCTCAGTTGCTGGGAAACTGACTAGCTAGACAACAAAAGGATTCTCTTAACACCACTGTTTCCCCTCTTAGCAATACCCTGGAATTATTCAGCCTTTGAGTAGAGGGTAGAAATTCAATGTTGAAGGTGATTAAAGACACTTGCAAAAAATTTGAGATATCACCTTGCATCACCTTGCATGTTCAGCACAGTAAACAGATGAATCTCACAAAAGCTTTAAAGACTTCAAGGGCCAAAGTCCACTTCTCATGTTAACAAAAGTCTAAGCAAGCAAACCACAGAAACAACATCTGGCACCAGGACTTGTTGATTCTGAGGTTTCCCAAGGCCACTTTCTTGACAGTGGATGGCAAAGCCAGAGAGGAGCATGGTGGGCAGATTGCTCAGGCTGTCCAAAGGGCCCACATCTGCCCCAGGACGGCAGCCTGAAAGCACAGCAATGCCCCATCCCTACACAGGGACAGGAAGAGGCCAGAACCAGAGACCACCGCGGCCTAGCTGTGAGCTTTGGGTGTGCCTAAAGCAAATGGAGCAGCAGCAGCAGGGAGTGGCTGAGACTCGGAGGCGCAACTGTCCCA
The DNA here is from genome assembly GCF_028551555.1 of Melozone crissalis. Classification (NCBI taxonomy): domain Eukaryota; kingdom Metazoa; phylum Chordata; class Aves; order Passeriformes; family Passerellidae; genus Melozone; species Melozone crissalis. The sequence continues at coordinate 12,761,599 of NW_026535801.1, read as the reverse complement.
GCGGCCACAGTGCTGTCAGGGAGGGCCTGCACGCTGGGTGCGGTTCTGGCGACTCTGCTCTTCCCACAAGGGAGCAAGGAATGGCAGCGCTGTCAGGCAAGGCCTGCACGCTGGGTGCGGTTCTGGCGGCTCTGCTCTCCCCACGAGGGAGCGAGGAATGGCAGCGCTGTCAGGCAGGGCCTGCATGCTGGATGCGGTTCTGGCGACTCTGCTCTCCCCACGACCGAGGAATGGCAGCGCTGTCAGGCAGGGCCTGCACGCTGGGTGCGGTTCCGGCGGCTCTGCTCTCCCCACAAGGGAGCAAGGAATGGCAGCGCTGTCAGGCAGGGCCTGCACGCTGGGTGCGGTTCCGGCGGCTCTGCTCTCCCCACGAGGGAGCGAGGAATGGCAGCGCTGTCAGGCAGGGCCTGCATGCTGGGTGCGGTTCTGGCGGCTATGCTCTCCCCACGAGGGAGCGAGGAATGGCAGCCCCTGCCTCAGAGCCAGTCAGAAACCCAAGCAAGCGAGACCAGAGGCAGGGGACCCTTCCCATCTCTCTGGGGCATGGCTGCAAAATATCAGCTCATGTTTGTAGGGGGCCTGGGTGCCCAAAGTGATATGTGGAAAGGGATTCGGGGAAAGGAATGACATTCTAGCGAAGCAGAGGTAATTTATGTTGGTCAAGGAAAGAATACTGTTGCATTGCAAGCTGATGTGTTCTGAAAAAATATACAATTACAATGTCTAGCTAAGCTCTCTGAACTAGTCTCTGGTTTGACTGACAGGACCTTACAAGCCATTGGAGCTCTCCAAGGGTGCAGGCTTTTATTTGGCTCAGAGTCTGAGAGGACATAGACCAAGGAGCTGTCTTGACCCTGGAGTTTTGAACTGACAATAAAAGAAAGCTCTGGACAATAAAAGAGGCTGTTTGTTTGAGGAAACACAAGTGGATTGTCTTATGTTAATTCTCAGGCAGAGGAACACCAGCATGTCAGAATAAATCCTACAAGTACTGACAATAGTAGAGCACTATAGCACTCCCTTACATTAGAGATAGTGGAAGGTAAAATATATGGTTGGGTCTTAACACAAAATTAGATGTAATTTCTTGTTTTTTCTTAAAGACAATTTTCAGGAGATTAAGATCTACAAATGCATTAGAGAACACCTGTTCTATCTATAGTTTTAAAACAACCTTTCCACTGCTGATCAATGGTGTGGTTGGAAATAGCTGAAGGAGAACAGCTCTGTCCAAATATATTTCTTAGTGTTACAGATGAGTGTGTTTTTCCAGTAGCTAGGTAACCAGAAACACTTCCCTTCAGCTTGTTGGCCTTTAGACTCTTTCGTTTTAAGTAGAGAAAAAGTAAAAAAGAAGTAATTGGGTTAATATATGTCTGTGCTAAAGAGACATGTGCACAACTTTGTCTCCTCAAGGGTGGAGTAGCCCCTGCAGTTAATATGCAGTGTGTAAGGGCTCCTGAAGCCACTGAGACCTGCTTTGTTCTGTTGTCAGACCACTTTGGATTTTATCGTGGGAAAGCCCTCATTGATAGTTTTGAGGCCACAAGTATGTTGAACTGCATTTTTAGTCATTGAAGTGCACAGGAAAATGCAACTGGATCCTCAGTTTCACCTTGAAAAATTAAATGCTTTGAAGTGCAGGATTTGCTTCACTGCAGCAATGTAAGAACTGTGTCTGCTGGGCATTAATTTGGTATTGTCTGAAGCTCTTTTATCTTGCCAGATTTCCAGAGGACATTTACTTTCAAATCTCTAGGGAAATCCAGATTTCCAGAGGACACTTATTTTCAAATATCTGAGGAAAAGGAGCTATTTTTCTGTTCTAAACACATTGAAAGGAAACAGAACATAATTCTGTGGGTTTGCCACTGACATTACCTGATGAAATAATAATGATTATTTTTAATAAGAACAGAGGAGATTTTTGTCAGCTGCAATGAAAACCAGAATAATTCCATCATATCTGTCCTTGGATTTCTGAATTGTTTTGCAGAGAAAAAGATGCAAGTGATTCCAGAGATTTCTAAATTTTGTGCTAGGAAGGGAAGATGTCCATAGCAAGAGTATATGGTGAGATTTTAATGGGGCATTTTGCTTCATACAGGACCTTTTAGTTGATTTTTAGTAAAGACTTCGAAATGTGTTTGAAGGACATCTCTGCGTATATATTTCACCCCTCTTAGGTGCAAAGATAATGGACCTGCTCCTATTAGTTCTATGTCCTAATTTGCCATCTTTAAAACAGCAATATTTACATCATCAATAACATTAGATACCAACAGAAACATTGGCTTAGAAATAAATTAATGAAAATAAATTCAAGTACGCAACCATTTTAAAAGGAAAAGTTCAGATGTAAACCAATCCATCCTGAAAAAGAAAAGAAAGGACTCTATTTCCCTAGAAATTGGGTGTCAAAGTCACTTTCCAACTTTTATTGACTATTACTTTCCGTTTTCCCTCTGACATTTTAGGCTTTCTGTAAGAGGCACTGATGTGTTTTCTGCCCAGGGTTTTCTGTTTGGCAGAGCTTTTAACACAGGCGTACAAACCTTTTCTCCCCAGAAAATATTCCCAGATCAATGTTTCCAAGTGATCTGTTCAGAACCCACCGGTGCCAGAATATTGATTTCCTCCTCAGGACCAGAGAAGAGGCAAATCAGGGTAAGGTAGGAGGAAAGGCGGGATGTGGAGAAGCTCTTCCACAGGGAGTGGGGCAGGGAGTGCAGCTGGGCACACACAGGGGAGCAGCAAGGGCTTCAGACAGCGAGGATATTTGGAGCTGTGTGTCTGGGGAGGGGGAGGATGGCAGCTGTCCAAGTGAGGGAGCAGGTCACCGCCCCTACATAAGACATGGTGTGTGGGGACACCACTCAGTCCACTGCCGCACCACCTGCACACGTTGCTGCTGCTGCCTGTAAGAGCTGCACAAGCCCCTGGGGCAGCAGTGAGAGAGGCAGCCTGTCCAAACTACACCCCAAAGGGATTCTTTTGAACCGGGAAACCAGTAAGGTGTCAGAGCCTATCTGCACAAAACACAAAGTCAGCCGCCATCATTGTCACAGCAGCTTTACAAGCAGGGCCCTGCTCTGCCTCTCCTGCCATCCTGCTTGCAGTCTGTTCCAACTCACAATATGCCCCAGTGTGTGTGATGATCTGGTATTTGAGTTTATTGACAGTGGGAAACATTGTGGTCTTCTCCACTGAGCTTCTGAAGCCTCACAGCTTTTATTTAAATGATCTTCATTGTTTTCAAATAATTTCAGTGCATAAGTCTTCTGTTGCCAGACTGAGAGATAGATAGTTCATCTTACATAGTTGAAGGAGTTCTCACATTTCCACATGGTTTGCCTACTGAAGATTGGAATCTGTGCCCTACTTCCTTATCTTATAAGACACTCTATAGAACATACTCTTAGGTTTGCTGATTATTTTCTTGGCCTATGGGCAAGCAGTCAGATAAAATTCTGACTTGGACAAAGAGGTCTGTAGTGGCCATGAATTCAAAGAAACAATTTCTTTCAAACTTCAGGTTGAATGCAAAATTAAATTTCTGTCTTAGAATCCTTTGCAGTGTGGGTGAAATAAATGGTGTCCTCTTGCATGTGCAGAATAATACAGACACCAAAAGTGATGCATTTTCCTAGCAGCAGTTTAGTCATGAGTAACAAGTAAAAAACAGCAGCAAATAAAACCCCAGATATATTTCTGCCCTTTTTCCCTGTGAATGTGCCCATGGCTGAAGCCTTAGGTTGGTCCACTGCAAAGAAATTAACAATGAAATGGCATAAAAGACAGCCCAGCTCTTTGACAAAACATGGGTCAGTTTAGAACAAGTTTTGATAACAACAATGCAACTGCTGTAAAACACACTGTGTGACACTCAATAGCTTGACCCAACTTAGTCTTGCCTTCCATAGCTGTTGCTCTAATCTTTGCCCAAAGGAACATGTTGTAATCTGAATTATTATCTTTGATTACAAAAACAGTAGCAAAAGAAAGGATTCACACTTAATGATTTAGCAGTGGAACCAGATAAGAAAGTGCACGGAGAAATTCTTTGTAGCTATTAATCAATGTATAGCATACCTCTCATTTTAGGAATCAGCTATTTCTTACTGATTTTGCCTTGAACCAAACCAAAGTTCTGAAGAAGACTGAAATGGTTAATTAAAATCTTCCATTTTTAGTAGTCCCTTTGTTTCTGTTCACTACTGATTTTTATAATTCATTTTTCCTGATACCCCAGTAGTTCTCCAGTAGAACCTTCTGAAGGTGGAAGATTAATATATAATTTTAATGGAAGTTATGGTACATACACACAAGCACTAGCAAGTTACAAAACCAAACTGGTAAAAAGTTCTTTAGAACCTCCTCAGACAACAGAAGTCAGGCTGTAAACTGAATTTCTAATGTCCTTATTGCTAGAGCAGACAGCAGATCCAGTTCCATGTTCACTAACCCTCATACTCACCTCTCTCAGCCTAAGGGTGGGGGAAGAAAGTCAGGGTGTCAGCCTTTGAGAGCCTGGCACTGCAGCAGAAAGTTGTCATCCATGTAGTGGATGGCAAGAGGTAATTTAAATGGCAATTACTGTAGCACAGCCAACCACGCCAGCCTTCACAAGCCAGGCTTAAGGGCCCTGAGAACACGGATTTCCCCTCTGTGGAAACCAAGGTCAGGCAATCTCATCCCTGTCACATCCCCAACCCTACAGAGCTTCCAGGCAGGCAGGTACTCCCTTCCCTTCCCTTCCCTTTAGGGAAGTCAGAGGGAGGGAAGGAGGGAGCTGGACTGCTTGCTCATACCTCTCACATCACATCAACACTTTTGTGGCGTTTAATGTGCCTAGCAAAGGTGATGGGAATTTGCTAGCCACAAATTCCCTGCCACCCTGTTGTTTGGTAAGGGCCTCATTGTCTTGCAGCTTCTCTGGCTTTTCTGGCTACAAAAAAGAGAGAAGATTAAAAAAACAGCAAAAGAAAAAAGGAAATGAGAAAGAAAGGAAGAGTAAAACAAAGAATATTGGGAAAAGGGAAAAGCAAAGGCAAATCTGTTTCTCTGAACTCTTTCATTTCTCTGTAGAGCCAGATCTGCTGCAAGTTAGCAGAAGGTGTTGCACAACTCTAGCTAATCAACAGAACTGGTATCTTTTTTATTTAATTGCTCATACAAAAAAGCAAAATGAAATCGTTTTTCTGGTACTTTGTTCCCAGTCCAGCTGTCTTCAAGTAAGCATTTTCCAAGGAATCAAAAGATTAAATGTACTTTCCTTGTAACTGAGCAGACAAACAACACATCTAACACTCACTGTTATGCTATTAACCACCACCATGGGTATGTTAGTTTTTCTATGTTATCTTTATTAACTATTCTTTACAAGAACTGGTTTCTAACTGAAAAGTCCCTGTTTTATTTTTTAAAGTTGCTTTTTTTATTTTTCTTTGTATGACCATACAGTCTTTTTATGGCTATTGTTTTGTGTGCTATTGGGCAAACCACCCTGAACCCTGAAGCATGCTATGACCTCCACTGGCAGGGATGCTGGGGGGAGCCTCAGAGCCCCAGTGATGGATGTGGAAGCTCCAGGGCACGGAACAAGGTGCCCATGGCCTGCAGAGTGCTGTGCTCCCCCAGCACCACCTGCCCTGGAGCAGGAACACCACGGACACAGAGAACTAAGCCCATATTGCTGCCCTGAGCACTGGGGAAATGTGTGTCTGCCACTGCTGGCTGAAAATTAGGGTAATCAACTGCAGGGTGCATTTCTGCTCTTCTAATATACGCAGCTAATTACATCGAGCTATAATCACCTAATGCTAATTTCGACACGATACGGTGAATGAAGTGACACAGAATGTTAACGCTGGCTTAAGGTGCTTGGAAGATCTATTTCCTGGGGAATCAATAAGAAGCAGAAGCATTTACTCAAGGAGATACATAAATTTTATATATATATATATATATGTATAAAGAAGATCAAATAATTTCTTCATGCTTTAAGATGGAGATTGGTACAGATTTCACCAGTGTCAGCTACATATTAGTGCTCAAACTGTTGCAGTAGTACCTGTGCCATTTGTGTGTTTTATAGATCCTATTTATTTCTTGTATAACTGGGAGAAAAATGAATCCCATAGTTACAGTCAGGTAGGTTCACTGGGATGCATTGTTCAAGCACATTATTCCTCTAGACATCCTTTCAAAGCAGCAATATAATAGGATATTGACTGCATATGAATTGATGGAAGGAATAAAGGCTAGTGGTGACCAAATCATTGAACTTTTCTGATTCAAGTTTTGATCAATAATGTATTAATTTAGAACCCTGAGCAGAAACCTTTTACCGTTTTTTCCCTCTCACACTTTCTTTCTTTTATCAATCTCTTATCTCTCAGCATTTAAAAGGGACCTCATCATGGTTCTGTGCAATGAAATGGAGGCAGTGGAATTGTGAAAGGTTACCAAATTGTAACTTTTATATAAAATGTGTTATTGTATTGCTGTGAAAAGACTTTTCAGTTATTGCAAGATACTGGAGAATTGTGAGCCAACTTTGGAGCGCTCACCCTCTTATTATCAAACTAACAGCAAACACCATCTTTTCCTCTGCTGCCTTGGCTGTCATCTTTCATGTCCCAGCCAAGCTGTAGGATTCTCAGCTCTAGGCACCCTCTCAGAAATTCTCAGCTATATATTTTTGGGTTATTGGATTCTGGAAAATATAATTTCTGTCTGGTGGTAGCAAGCAAAATGGAAGGGACTAAAATAGACACTGTTTTACATGTAACTAGGTACTTAATTGTTACAGGAATTACAAGAGTATCTAATATCTAAAGAAATTATTTTTCAGTTGTTTTTGTGGAAGATAGGGAAATCTCAGAGCTGATAAACTTCACTGTGATTTAACAAGTCCTATATCCTGTATGTAATAAATTCCCTGTGTGACTGTGTACAAGTCATCGTGATTGCCTGTTAAGAAAGCCCTGGAGAATCCTATTTAATCTTAAAAATATGTCCTTGTTTATTCAAAAGGGGTAAAATGTGCTTAACATGAAACTAATGCCTTTGTCTTTCAGAGCAGGAAGGGGACTGTTTCTGTGCCTGTGTTAATTATATCACTTCAGTTCAGAAGATCACATTATCAGCCAGTTCTTTTTTTTTTATTATTATTTTTTTCCTTGTCACTGGAAATGAGGGGCTCTGAGCAATTCCCTGATTTGTCTTTCTGCTTTGGACTGTAATCTACACAAAGTTCCTAATTCGTTATATAATGGAAATGTCATCTAATGTGAGGCAGCCTGGTGCCACTGTAATACAAGTAATAAACAGCAGTATCTCATAATCTAATGGCTTTTTTCTTCTACAAATAAAGTCAGTGTCCAGGTCTTATATAAAGATTCAAAGGGAAAAAAAATACATCATGGTACATATATTTTCATAATTAGTCTCACAATGACCTGCAAACATGGTCTGATTTATGTGATTACCTGATCAAGTGAAATAGATCTCTGTAAAGACTCTGATCTGCAATTACTGCAGGCAAAATGCAGTACATTTGCTATGCATGCTTTAGGTTGCAATGAAGAGATTGCTTCAATGCATTTTTGTCCAAACTTCTTAAGCATTTAGCATAGAATTCCTAACTGTTAGGAAAAAAACTAGAGAAGTGGAAAGGATTCTTTTACACAAACTATCTCATAGCACATGAGAATTTTAAATTAATATTATATTCCTATAAATATAGTTATAGCTGCAGTTCCCTTTGAAGTTAATGGATCTGCTCACACCACACAGTCAGACTGGGAATGTATTAATGTACAAACATCCATACATGAAATCATCCTGATCTGGTAGGTTCTTTTCATCCTATTTATCTAAAATAGCTTCTAATCTCTAAGTGCAAGAATGAATCACGGAGAGGGCACGGAGAGACACTTTAGGTATTTTAGTGTTCTGTTTCTGGTCAGAAACACATTTTTAAAGTAAATTTTATGAGACATCATGCCAACCACATGCTGGAAGTGACATTTTTCAGTGAACACAGTGCTCTATCTGTCTGTGCTTGGGAGGAGGTGAAAGCAATTAGTACAGTTTAGATCCAAAGCCAGACAAGACATGCCTTGCCATGTTCCAGTGCTGACAGGAATTCACAAACAGGGACCTGTGTTCAAGCAGATTTGTTTGCTGTAGCTGAAGAGAGAACAAAATTCCTCTATTGACGTGTCTTTAGAGCACTGATTCCACATATCCATTTCCCCCTTTAAAAGTAAGGCACTGCTATTTGATTTGAATAGAAAATATTCAAATTGAAGGAGCTGGAAGGGGAGCTGGACCTGATCTCAGCACTGAGAGTTGTTCCTCCTGCCCTACCCTGCTCATCAAGGCAGCAGGGGAGGGAGTCAGAGATCCTTCTAGGAAACCTCTCTTCCAAAAGTTTCCACAGTGCAGTGGTCCTGGGCTCTTTTTACACCTAGAGGCATTGCTACAGAGTGAATAACATGGATTTATAAAGCTCCATTGAACTCCTAGCTATCAGGACACTTTGGATGAGATTTGGATAACTCTCAAACATACACATTCAGATGCAGTACTTGGTCAGATGAAGGAAATTTTCCTCTGTAAAGGTTGCTACCATTTTCCTGTGTCACAAATGAGTGAGAGGAAGGACCTCTGCAGATCATTATCACCTTTGAGCACAATTTACAGAGGTCTGGGTATTTTTGAAATGTTTTCAAATGATTTTACAAACTTATAATGGAATCAAAGTTCCTGTCTTGGCAATCAAGGCTTCATGCTGAACTAATTCTCAAATTCTCGCTCTGCTTTGCACTTTATCCCATCCCGAATGTAACATGAGCCAGGGGTGCCCAGTCAGTGCCTTTTTGTCTCCCTGATGTGAGGCTGCAGGCAGGAAAGGGGCCTGCCAGGAGGGCTCCTGTGAGCACAGGGACCTGCTGGACCAGGCTGGGCTTCTCTCTGACGTGTGGGAGGGAGAAACTTCCCACCATCAGCTCCGTGTGTGTGTGCCATGGCCAGCCAAGTGCCATGCCATGCCATGTCTGTGTGCCATCACCAGCATTCATGGGGCTGTGCCCAGGTCATTCTGCCAGCCTTTCTTCTGGGCATCAACACAGAAGTGTGTCAAAATCCAGTCCTAGCTTTTTGCAAGGTGTTTTGAGAGCCTAGCACTGAAAGCACAAGAGAGAAGCAGGCCATGAATTAAAAGAGCTTGCTGTTGGTAAAATTGCGCACCGACTGCACGTTGAAAGTGTGCTTGAGAAAGGTGAAAAGGTTCCGTTTCCTCTGTGTGATTTAGTAAATAAGATGCAGTTTGCAAAAGCTGATAGTGAGTGATAGTGGGTCTGGCTGACCCAGAGGTAGTGTTGGGAAAAGAGATCACTCCAGAAGTTCAGCTGCCGCTGTAAAGCCTGCATGAAGATCTGACATTTACCCCACTTCTATAGCTTCTATGAAATACAGATCACTAGGAAAAAAGTAAGAAACAACAAGGTACTGAACACAAAAACAAGAGGTATGAGAAATTCAGAACTTGAGAAAAACACTGAAAAGAAATACCATTCAATTTTATTTTCTTCTTTTCAGTTGATGTAAATCTGCTTCTCAAGCCAGGAAGGGGGGAAAATTTGGAAAAAAAATCACACAAGAGACTTTTTCTGTGAAATTAGCCAGCAGAAATGCAAAAGTTATCTGAATAAAATAGACCCTGAAAACTAGCCTAAAACCACAGCAAAACAGTAATGTGTTAAACTGACTTCAAACCTCCCCTCACAAACCCCCAGCTTATCAGTGAGAAAAGAAGATACCAGACTTTCACTGGACAGAGTGAGATAAGTGCTTCTTCCATTTTGGTTTTTTTTGTTGGGTTTTTTTTTCTGCTGTGATGCCAAAAGGAAGATGACTTACAAATAAATGTGTTCTGCTCTACACCCAGTGCTCTACTCTAAAACTTTGAATTTGGCTCCTGGGAACCAGTGAGGAATTTACTGAGCAAAAAAGGGGATCAAAAATTTTTTCCTATTCCAATTGTTACAAAGTAATGACCCAGCAAAAGCTAATTCCTGCCATTTTAGTCACTCCTCATCTCTTAATCCTCAGGTCAGTCTCAACTCATCATGTCAAGCAGATTGGGAGAAATTTATTTGCCTTGCCTATAAAAGGAGGAGAGTTTTAGGCTGAATGCACACAGGACAGCTATGAAACAGAACTAAAATGAACCATGGGTAGACAAAATACAGGAAAAATTCCAAGATATTTGCTCATGAGTAGTGTCCAAAATCCTCAATTCTGGGAAATGACTTCTTTGAATAGTTATTTGCCACCTTCAAATATGATCCTGCAAATGGAGTTGCTTTTGATTCTTCCATTTTCCTTAAATAATTGCAATTGTAGAGAAGACATGAATATACTAGTGGTATGCAGTGAAATCTGAAATTTGAAACAGATTATATATTCCAAGTGGAGAACACTGCAATTGATTTATTCAAAATGCAGCCTATCATTAGGAGTCAAGGACTCTCAGAAACATAAGGGTTCTGAATTAAAATGTCAATTTTTTCCTTTAAAAGTAGAAATTAGCCATCTTTCCTTTCTCTATGTATGGTCTAGCCTAATTTGCACAAGCCTTACATTAAATAATACACCTTAATGAAGATAGTTTCTTGCTAGGAGTGTTAACTCATTTTGCCATTGCCCTAGGCAACACTGGCTCTGCCTCCACTGTTAAAAAAGGCTCTGTTTTCTAAGGCAAGGAACTGGCATATTTTATTTTACCTGCAACACTTCTATATATAGGGAATAATTTTTAGAGTGGTCTATGTTTAAATATATATTTATCAGATTTACAAAAAGGGGAAGGGTGGGCCCATGATGGCTGTACTAATGCAAGGCTTTAAGAGATCTAGGGTTAATTTGATGACTTCTGCTTTATTTAAGTAATTATCTTCAAAAACTATTGGCACTCAAAAGTGTGGCATGGGTGGGATTTAGGTGTTGAAGTCTAGAACCACAATCCTTAAAATCTTGGCTTATTCTCTGCAGGATCTTCATTGTCTCAGAAGAAACATTGGGCAAAGGTGTTTCAGATACTACTCACTCACCTCTGAGCTTGTGTCAAATGATGAATATACAGAAATAAGTCCTAGAAACCAATGTGGTTTTTGAAGGACTTCCATCAGGAGCTCTAGTACCATTTAAAAAACTATCAGATTGGGAGACACCTAGCTATTATTTGGAATTTGGTTACATTTCCAAGCATGTTTTTTACCCTCTACTAACATAACCATTAGTTTTCATAAATTAGCATTGTACAGTAAATCTTACTTTAATTAGTTTTTTTGCTTAGATTTTTACTACATCTGATTTGCTTTTATAAAATGATGTTTTTGTTTTTCCTTGTTGATGCAGTAACATTATTAAGAGATTTTCAATGCATTTCAGTTTTGTGCATCAGAAATGTTATTTTTTTAAATTACCTTATAAATGTTCAGCATCTGTTTAGCATTCAAATGCTAAATACTCAGGAGGCTGGATTTGCTTTCCCAAGTACATTATTATGAGACATAATAAATCATAATTAGAATTTTAGTCTAATATATTATTAAAGCAATGCTGCTTAACTGTTCTGGCAAATGCCATTGCTGCTGTCTTAGGTCTTCAATGGGCAGTATCTCAATTTAATGGGCTCCTCATAAACCAGTTAGGAATTTAAATTTATTTTTCTTCTACATTTCCTAAGTAATTTTAAGCTTCTGGCTCTGTGAAACCAAAGCCTTTTTCCCTTCCATAAAGACATCTGAAGCTTCAGTTTAACCAGACTTAAATTTTTGTAAAAATTAATTAACAATTAATTAGATTTTTGGAAAATACATTCTTGAAGAAGAAAAAGGAAAGCCAAAATTGCCAGGAAATGTTAGCATTTTTACATGTGTTTAAGGTTTTGGGGGCTGGGGGTTGTATCATCAGGATTTACAGTGGGCTAGGGTAAAAAGCTACAAAACTTTGTGTTGGGAGGAGGCATTTTTCTAGGAAGAGCAGTTTCCCAGTGATGGTTACAAGGCTCATGGGCAGACATTGGGGGTCAGAGTCTCTTCCCTGGCTGCAGAAAGCAGTGCAAATTTTGTCTGCTTGCTGCTCAGCCTGTCCTGGTGACAAAACCCCTGAACAGCCCTGCCAGGGAATAGCAGAGGTGCAGGGGGATGGCCAGCTGGGCACTGTGCCTGCTCTGGGAGCCTGTCTGCCCCCTCTCCTCCCTGCAATTCCCAAAGACAAGCAGCCTGCAGACACCTGGCCCTTGGAAAGAAACCAGTGTGCCCCCAGGGTGCTGTTTGCTCTGCTTGGTTTTCAGTGAGACACAGAATCCTGATTCAGTTAGGCTATTTCAAACACCCTCCTGATGTAGTTTGTTTGCCAGAGATTTTTGGTAATAGAGAGTGATTTATACTGAACCAGACACCCATTTTCTCTTGGCTGCCATTCAGAAGCATAATTGTTTACACAAAATATTTTATTTTCAGTTTTTTTCCTGTGAATTTTAAAGATTCCCTTCACCATATGTAGAGACAAGTAAAGCAAATGATGCTGACAGCTACTGGTCTATAGAGGTTAATCTCTTTTAAATGAAATGTAAGGCCAGACCTTTCTTGTTAGCTATAAAATATTATTCCCACAGGTTTGTCTATTTTCAGTCTTAAATATCAGGTTTTCACATAATTGCTTGAGAATATGTATGCTGGAAACACCTATTCAGAAGAAATGTTCTGCAGACCTCCTGCGTGCCCTGATCTGCTGTAGTACACCTCATCCATTTAGAGCTGATAATGCCTCAAGCAAATTCCTGTGAAAGATTTTGTACTGCAAGGTCCAAAGAGGGTTTTTTTACACTTGTTAGGATTATCTACTATGGCTTTTGTTTAATGCTCTTACCAGTTCCTAAATAATCCTAAAAGCCATGTTGGGATTCCTTTGCTTATTTAGTTGTACATAAAGTTTTGAGGATCTAAGCTCAGATTTTTATAGGGAGATTATATACCTGGCATTTTATTCCTCTTTTTCACATCCTGAATGTTTCCAGGATAAGTAAAGATGCTACAAATCAAACCAATTCACACAGTGATCATATGTAAAATAAAAGAAAATTGGGGTGTATGAAATAGATAAACTAATGGTATTGCAGTCAGTGGGTATGCATGCACTCCAAACTCTAGGGAGGCAACAAAAATGCAATGCAAACCAGGCTATTTCCAGTCCAAATTTCTTATGCTTTCACCTAAATACATTTCACACAGCATGCCCTATTCTACTGCAAATTCTTTCCACTGTGTTTGCTCATTTTTTATTCACCTTTTTAACGGAGCAAACTCCTCATAGCTACAAGGAGGAATCTGCACAGCCTCTCCAAGCAGGACGGGCTGAATGAGCAGGGAGGGAGAAGTCTGTTTTACTTATTCACTGGGAACTTTCAGTACAGAGTCACACAGACAACCCAGAAAGGACCCCTATAAAGGCATTATCACAAGGGCAGTACAGAACAGAGCCTCAAGGGAGCTGGAGGCAGTGCCTGGGATCTGATTTCAGGGCTACCCAGGGCTGTGAACTTACAAACACCTTCTCTACAGAAGCCTAGGAAACCTCACCAGGATGAAAAAACCCTAAATAACCAGAAGACATGGAGCATCAGAAGATATTCAGCACCTCAAAGGTGTAGGTTTTACACTTCATATGCACTTATTCCTTTAATACTTAGATTTTGCATTTATATTTAATACTGGCATTTTAACCTGCTCTGGTAATTATATTTCATTATGAATAGCACACTTTTGATTGATAGATGGAACTGACACTATTAATTAGGATTTTGACCCCACTTCCTTTAAAGTCAATGACAAAAATCCCATTGACATCACATAGCAGAGGATAAAGGTTTAAAGAATAAGTTTTTCTTGTATTCACATAAAAAAATTGCTAATACCTAGACTCTGGTGAAAGATTATGGATATTTATGGGGAGAGACTGGGAGTCAAGGATGCCTTAACTCTTGCTACAGTTAAATTTCAGATTTCTTTGGTATTGTAAACTTAAAAGGTGCTGTGGTGGGTTGTCCTGGCTGGATGCTGCCCACCAAAGCCACTCCATTCCTCCCCTCCTCATGTGGACAGGGAGAGGAAATATAACCACAGCCTGCTGGGCTGGGATAAGGGCAGGGAGAGATCCCTCAGCACTACTGCCATGGGCAGCACAGAATGGCCTTGAGGAGAGTTGTTTGTTGTTCCCCAATCCTCACTGCTCTCCCCCCTGGCTGCAGCTGACCTGGGTTCTCCCCCTGCTAGCCCAGAGGGGCTCTCACCTGTGGCATTCACATTCTCTGAAAAATCCCTTTGCCCAGGATTTTACTCCTGGGAAGCAGCGAAGCCTCAGAGAAAAATGAAAACAATTCTCATCTCATTTGCTTCTCCTGTGTTTTGCTCATGTGGAATGTGTTTGGAGATTGTTTACCCACAGGTGATTGTTTCACTGGTTTCTGGTGTGAGTGTTTTCACTCATTGGCCAAGCAGTGCCGAGCTGTGTGGCAGCTCTGGAGAGAGTCACGAGTTTTCATTATTATATTTCTAGCTTTCTGTCTGTATCCTTTCTGTATTCTTTAGTATACTTTACTATAGCATTCTTTATTATAATACAGTATCATAAAATAATAAATTAGCCTTCTGAGAACACGGAGTCAGATTCATCATTCCTTCCTCCATCTGGGGATAACCCAAACACAATATTGACCCTCACTGATGGGCTCAGCCTGGCCAGAGGTGGGTCCATCCTGGTGCCACCTGGCACAGGCTCCATCACACATGGGGGAAGCTCCTGGCAGCTTCTCACAGAAGCCAGCCCTGTGGTGCCCCCTCTGCCAAAACTTTGCCACACAAACACCTTTACACACAGGAAATTTCATAGGCACAGGCTTGCCACTTGAAATGAGATCTGTGTCAGATGTAATGAAACATTTATACAGAGGCATGTTCATTTTCAATTGCTATGCATTCCAAAGTATCCTGGGACCTTTGCTACTGGCTTCAGCACGTCCCTGAACTAATTCCAGAAAACTGACAGATTTATGGAAAGTAGATTTCAGTATGTTGTTTCTTCTTCCCTTATTTCATAAAACAACAATATTGTATTTATAACATCTTGCTTTCTGTATGCACATATTTCCTTTTGCACAGAGGAAAAAGTCTATGAACAATAGCCCTGCTGTGATGTGGATAAGGAATAGCCCTCCATCAGTGGGACAATTAATTATTCCCTGTCAGAAATGAGAAGGGAAAAGATGCAGGACTGACGCACACAGTGCACTTCCCATCAGCACAAAACTGGTGGGGGGTTGTTCAGTGGGACTGATGTGAAAAATACATTAATAGGTACTCTAAACCACGGAAAAAGTTGAGTCTGGGGTTGCAAAGGCATATATTTTTCCCACAAAAAAAGATGATATCCAGGTCCTATTCCAGTTTTGACCCATGTCATCATTCACTTTCCCTCTGTTTTGTGGTGGTGTTACAGCACAGTGTCACTCAGAGGCAGGAACAAACAGAGCTTCCAAGATACTGGAGTAGATAGAGAATATTTAAAGTAGATTTTTTAATGGAGACATACTTAAAAGTACAGAGAGAAGAATCATTTATGTGTAAATCACTGACTCATACAGCTTGCATATATAAATTGAATTAAGTATAATGAATCATTAATCCTGAAGTGTGAGTCCCCTCACACTTGGACTAACAATTCTCAGTATTCCAGCCCTAAAACTAATATGACATCAGTTTTTTTGAAAGAGCTGTTTTATAAAATATCAGAAATCTTTTAAAATGACACTGACAAGGGCAAAGTGGTTGTTTGGGGTTTTTTTAACCAAGGAATTTTAGAGGGTTATGGGACAACAGCATTTTAGAGAGTTATTGGAGCAGAGTTGGGCTCATGCTGCTGCAGCTGGCAGATGTCAGGTACCCAGTGGAGTTCTTCACCCAGGGATTTTGGGGCCCTGATAAATCATGCTTGAAATTAGCCCTGGTGGGAGGCCCACCTTCAAGGGGACAGAGAGCTAAGCTGCATGAGCAAGCTGATGTTCCCTTTTCCATGTTGTGCCTTTAGCATGGTGGCTTAGAATGTTCCTATTTTGCACTCCTGTACCACCTTGTGCTGTCCCTGGGATGCTCTTGGGCACTGATCTGACACAAGCCTTGTCCAGGGGAGGTCATGCCCTTTGCCTGCCCATGCCTTTGGGAGGAGCACCCACTGCTACAGCCTAAATTGCTCTTCTGCAAACAGGCACAGGACCTGGCACAGAGGGCAGGGAGTCATTACCTCCTACCACGTGGCAGTGATTAAAGAAATAATCATGATCTGCACTGTCCAAGTTATGGCCCTTCACTTCCCAGATGAGTTAAATTAGTACAATTGCAGCCTGATTAAACCACGTCTCTTGCATCTTAATTTCCTTCTGGTGTATCTGGTTCAATCAGGCTCCCTCCAATAGATTCACATTTCCATTTAGAATATCACACCAGCCCTGCAGATCAAAGTGGACATTTATCAGAGTCCTTTTCAATGAATAGTTGTATTATAATGGAGCTCTCAGAAACTAATTTAGCATACAGCAGCATACATAGATCTTGTTTTCATAGCAAGTTGCTTTTAAATAAATATCTGATAATGCTAAGAAAATGAAAAATGAATTTGCATAAGATGGGGTTTTTTAAAGTCTGCTAAATGTATGCAGAACTATATTTATCTGATGGGATATATGAGAGAATTGGATGAACAAAAAGGTCTCTTCTATCTATAAATATATGTGGTGGTAACTAATTTATGAGAAATTATATATAGCTCCATGTACTTACTGATGGAAACTTAAGAACAGAAGTCAATGATAAAATCACAATTAAAATCTCCTCAGATTATTTTTCAGGGAAATGTAATTGTATCGTTAAGTAGGTTTTTAATTTCCACACTAGTTAGGCACATAGCAAAAAAAAAAAAAGGAAAAAAGTTATTAATATATATAGAAAGATTTAGAATTACCCTAGGAGGGTGTAGAAATTGTTTTCTAGGGCCCTGACTACTTCACTTTGTTGGATTGTTGAGCATTTTTTACCAAAAAAAGTCACAAAGGTTTGATTTGGGAGATTATTTCTTAGTTTGCTCCTCAAATAGGATGGGGTAAACCAGAACTTTGCATGAAGTCTGCTGTAAAATCTTGGTAAATATAAATCTCCAACAGCAAGAATATTCCAATGCTACTGTGATTAGCTTAGTTCTGAAACAAGCAGAAAAGGATGTTCCAGGATAACAGGAGAATATAATTAAGTTGCACAGATTTAACATATTAATTACAAGCTAATCATAATGATTTAGCTATATCATAGGTAGAGGCTTACAGAGATGTTAGAAAATGCATTTTTGTTGTTGTTGTTACTTTTAATACTACCAAAAAAATTCTGAAATATTCTGTATCTGCTTTTGAAGGGTTCTGAGTTTTCTGTTTCCTATTTCAAGATCAGGATGGGATTTCATAAATAAAAATACATTGCTAACAACTAGCAACCCGTTAGAAAACAGTTAAAAGGGAAATGTGTTGCTAAATTTAAAATGTATTTTTGCCATTACTGTATTACTACTACCTTCTCTGAATTCCAGCTGATCTTTTCTGTTCCCTTCTAACTGGGAAGAAAATTATTAAAGAAACTGGGCAGCTAAAATTAGAAGCTCAGTGTTAGAGGCTGAGTTTATGTGCCATCAGCCTATGCTGCTCACATGGTCAGGATGGCTTTGTTATTTATGTACCTCAAATGGAAAACTGCCACTTTCTACACAATCATGTAATGGGTCATCTCCAGTTTGCAGTTTCACCCTGTTTCAGGGATTTCCAAATTGAAAGTTGAATGGTTCTCAACAATATCCATAGTCTTGTTTTCTTTTTTCGTGTGTGTCAAGGTCTGATCTCATTCTATTCTAATATTTTTTATTGACTTTAATAAAAGAAACAAATGTTTTGTACTTTTTGTCTTAATTTGTTAAGATTAAAGGTCACACACTTTTTACTGTGAGTCTGAAATTCAGTTTCATTTCTAATAAATAAGTTAAGGAAATTAAGACCATCTCCATGATCCAGACAACCCTTTAAACTGAAACATCATACTGAACAATTTAAAAAATTCTACTAAATTCAGCAGAAGAAATCAGAATCTCCACAGTCCATTGAGGTCATCCAACCAGAGTGAGTCTCTTGACAGGCTGTTTATCCCATCGTATTCCTGACTTGTGTCTGGCCAGCAAGGTTCAGGGACATCCAGGATTTATTAGAAACAGAGGTCATTCCCTAAAGTATATAGCATGCTATTTTCAGGCTACTTGTGTTGAAATAGAGAAAGATTTTGTCTCAGGTGAGTCAGGGATTTAAAAGCCAGCTAATATGTCAGAGAGGATCTGTGAGGTTTGTCTCCACTGAAGAATTATTACAGGGGTAGGAGCATTTGCTTGGTGTTATGGCCAGGTAGTGAACATTACTGAGATCATCTAAAGATGCTCTTTGCCTTTGGCAGCAGTTCACACCTTGCTTCTCACCTCATATCACATTTTAAAACCAGTAGACCTGGCGAGAATCTTATAATAAATCGTGTTTCGTGATCAAAACAGCCTCTGGTGCAATATCCAAGAAACATCAGTAAGGAACTCTGAAATACAAACACAACTTTCAATGGGTAGTAACACTTGATGGCAACCAGGTGTGCCAAATTTGACCATGACTGCCTTAGGTCAAGCTCTTTGCTATGATGTGTATAGTATTAAATAATTTGGCTAATTAGATTAATGCCTTTACAATCAAGTTCTCAACTAATTAAGTAATTCTGTCCTGAACAGACTGAGTTTCCATTGGGCTGTTCTTCAGATAAGAACAGTTTTCAGAATAAAATTGGGACATGCATCTTTTATGAACTCCAGTGATTTTTTTTAAGAGAAAGAGAAGGAACTAATGGTGGTTGAGTTACTTTTTGTTTGCCAGTAGTTATATCCATGAGATCAGCTTTGCCTAAGTATTAGTGCTGGATACCATAGCATATTGCATAGCTCATTTTTTTTTTCATAAGTGACCTTATAAAATATGTGTGTCTGAAAAAAATCATATTACTTGCCTACAAGAAATTTGAAGATTTGATTCACAGATACATTCCTAATACAACAGGGAACATTGGGAATTACACTAGACATTAAGAACAGGATGGTGAAGCTATGTTGAATCACTACCCTCTACAGAATAATTTTTAATCACATACATTTATGTTTTGTCAACATTCCCCTGACCTTTGTCTTTCAGGTATACCTAAGTTAATAATTTAATGTTTACTGACATTAATATTGATGGCATCACACCTTCTGCAATCAGGGCATAAACCAAGGTCTTCCAAACTGACTGGTAAAGTAGAGTTTGTGCTTTCAAGAAAATTTAGGGAGATCTGTCCATCAGATAGTAAATGCTTAACTCTGGCTGTATAAAGATTATTAAATTAAGCATCCAAAGAAGTACTATCAAGTATTACTCCTTTCTAAAAAAATCCTGACCCCCCATGTAGATATCACAACTAACAAGGTGCTAAAATGTGAAGTACCTGAGCCTCTTGAGAAGTCCACAAGGTGAGAAGAAGCAGTGACACCTAATTTTACTGGGCAGGTTTGCTGTGCATGTATTCATGCACAATACTGAATCAATAATGACACTCTCTTTGCCTCCAACTATCATGATACAGGAGCCACAGGGAAAATGTGTAGTCATAAGGAGGAAGTTCCCAAGTGCTTTACTTTTGCAGCATTAATGGTATTTCTGCAGATTCAAAAGGGATTACTCTTGAAGTATTGCAAATGCATCAACACCAATCAAGCTGAGGGTCCAACACAAACCAAAGGAGTAAATGTACATTCCTCTAATATTTGCACAAACATAAGCTCATAAGCTACATGCTAAATTCAGTTTTAACTGTAAACCATTCAATAACCAACTGGTATTTCTGTATGTGTCCAAGCTTACACACACTAAAGTCTATAAATTTGCCATTCCCTACGAGCAGTGTCTCAGCCTGTAAGAACATCTGAGCTGCGCAAGAAAAAAGAGCTTCTATTTTCAAACCTCATGAGCTGGCATAAAGCACAAAATTAATATTCAGATACTTTATTTATTATACCTGACAAGAGATAATAAGGTGTTATTAATACATAATAAGTATCATACATTAGGAATGTAATGAAGATGCAGTCTCTGACTTTAAACCAATTACATCATTTCATCACTTTATGGTGTGAAATTTGCCCAAATTTTCTGAAGAGTTCAAAAGGAATAGAATCCATACTTCTTGAATATTTTGTTTTGTAGATCTGATCAAAATGCTGCCAGTCTTTCTCATAAGTCTCAGTAGTATTTTCTAACTGAACTCAGAGGGAGATACATTAATGTATTGCAAACCTGTCTTTGCCTTTAACAGAAGGATGTTTTTTGCAAAAAAAACCCAAAACAAACTGAATGTAGGACCATACAGTCCAGAAGGTCTGAAAGCCAAAAGGTGAATTCCAAGCTACACACAGTGTCTTATGGAAGCCTTATTCCTGCAATTTCTGTGCTTGAGAATGGCAGTATTGTGGATGAGAGAGAATACTCTGTTTACCCACTTCTTGTTCCTTGTGTAGATTTTTTCAATATTTTTTTTCATTAACCTCTAATTAAGATTTTAAGACTCTGTAGCTCATTGAAGCAGCTCCAGATTGAAATAGCTGGTAAATATTAATATTATTCATCACTGTTTTTCAAACCTAATATTCTTTCTTACCTCTACTGGTGTCCACATAAAAAAGCATCCAACTGAAAATGTTGTATTTAACTAACAAACAAGATTGTCTGTGGTAGTTCAAGCTAAATATTGAGAGGAGAATTTCTCAAGCCTACTCTATTGGAAAGCTGCTGGAAAGGAAGATTCTGCTTGAAATAAGACCAAGAAGAAAAATGTATGATGGGCTAGAGCTGCTGTTAGTAATTATTTTTACAACTGTACATCAGTACATCACCCAGTTACAAGCACAGTCAATGCCATGACAGCTGTGAGGAGCAGCAGTGCCTCAGACTGTCTTGGTCTTGGAAGATCCCAAATATGTCATGGATGGAACAAACTACAGAGCACACTCTTGGAAAAGAATGTGTCCCCTTGTTTGCTTGCTCAAAAGGAGTGTTTAGAGAAGAAAACCTCTGCCTAGCCAAGGGTGCATAGTTAATCCAGAAATTGGATTAACTGGATGTGAGCCCTGATGCACACATGATGATGATTTAAGGTCCTAGGAGGAATTTTTGAGCTGTGTCATATTTGAGCTGTGTCACTATAATTTTTTTTGACCAATGCAATGATGTTCTACATGTACTGATACCCTTGGATTTCTCTCTCACATATAGAGGAAAGACAAAGCATTCCCAAGCAGTTCCCAGTGCCAAAAACATTCCCCAACATCAGGTCAGAGCAGCACACATTGCCACCCAGAAGAAAGAATGAAGTGTATGAAGCAACCAGGATATCATTTACTGGTCTTAGTCTGATGAACCTTTAGGATTTTCCAAACCAACATGATCACCAAAATTTAAACCTGATCCACCTTCTCTTCTATACATGAACATAATTTTCTGGCTGTGGCATTTTGCACATTGAGAGCATCTGCTGGAGCTCCAAAAAGAGTACCTGCCTTATTTCAGTTCGTACACACCACTTGAGATGAAAGCAGCTGAAAATACACCACAATCTACAATGCCTTTCTTCCTTTCTGTTTCTGGGGAGGGGATGAGACATTTTCCTTCAGCCATGGGCTGCAGCAGCTCTCCTACAAGTCTGGCACTGGTGGGAAGTGAGGAGGAAAATCAGAAAGAACATTGCAAGACAGAGTAAGCCAAAGCATTTTCTGCCACTAAACCAAACTTCTTTACCTCCTTCTGTACCTACTGCCCAAGAATCTGTGGGAAAAATGTATAAATAAAAAACTGTGCTAAGCAAAGTAATCTCCATCTGATGCTGAAAATGTCTGAGATGCTGTAAAGCTACAGAAAAAGAAACATGGCAATTTAAAACAAGCTATACAAGGAATATAGAATGATTCAGAAGTCTCTTGTAAATTAAAGGTCTCACTCTTCTGAATAGATGGCTTTCATTAATATTTTTCCTGCATGATTTGAAAATGAATGAGTCAGTCTACTGAGATCACACAAGGGAAAGGAGGAACTGTGTGCTTAACTTTCTCTGCTATCTCTGCAGTTATTAATCCAGTGCAGAAAATAAAATCTTCACAAAACCTACATGAGACACACACCTTTAGACAAAACTATGTTTTGAATTAGTAGAAAATATTCTATTGTTAGATAACACCATG
The DNA here is from genome assembly GCF_028551555.1 of Melozone crissalis. Lineage (NCBI taxonomy): Eukaryota > Metazoa > Chordata > Aves > Passeriformes > Passerellidae > Melozone > Melozone crissalis. The sequence continues at coordinate 12,739,138 of NW_026535801.1, read as the reverse complement.
TTTTGAATTTTTAGGTTTTTTTACTTTTGATTCAAAATTTTAGCAGAAATAGTTTGAATAACTGAATAAATGAAATTTTAATTCATTCCTAAAAGTTATTGTCTTGCATTAATAGAAAAATATTTTTAAATCATATTAGTATTTGGGTTCCCTAAAACTTCTCTCTTAATGAAAATTTCAGTGGCCTTCAGTAGAGTCTATCGACAGAACAGAGTCAAACAGTTCCAGTATCTGCTTTTGCCTCCATTTGTGGAAATAGATGCCTGGGGACAGCTTCTGTCAAGAGAAATAAACCTCACCAGCCAGATAAAAGTGGGCAAGCAGGAAGCACATTAGAAGCAGCATCTTGCACTGTGAAAGGAAAGTGATAAGAGCTGATCCTGGCTTTCTATGGCAGATGATGTGCCTGTAAACGAGCATTTGCTTAATAGCACCTTATCTCATCTCCAGAGAACCTGTCTGGACAATATGATTGCAGATTTTTTTTTTTTTTTTTTACTATGTAGCAGTGTTGTTTTCTGTTTTAAAGGAAAGAGTTTTCTGCATTGGCACAGCTTGTACTACTCTTATGAAGAAGGTTGGCATCATGGCATTTAAGAAGTGGTTTCATTTCAGGAGTTCTTGCTCCTCCAGGCAGACTCAACCAGCCTGGATGGGCACCTGCTGCCTGGAGCCTTGCTGGCACACTGCTCTGGGAATTCAGGGGTGCTCAGCATCACTCCCCTCAGCCTGCAGGACACAGCAAAGGTTTCTGAACAGGCAGCAGGGTTGAAATGGGAAGAACATCTCATACCACTTTGCACCTGGTCAAAGAGCTGCCTAGGTCCTGGTCAGTTGCAGAGCCATTTTTAATTTGGCACCTTTTGGATACAAAGCTGTGGAAATGGCATCCCAATGAAGTGTGGATCACAGCCTTTGTGTGCCACTGCCAATTTCGGGAGGAATCCTTTCTGCCTGGGAGCCCCACCAGCAGCCTGCTGCTCCAGCCCAGCAGGACACTGTCTGGGCAGCCTGTTCTGGAGTTCCTGAGTGATTGCATTCATAACCCCATTGAAGTCGTCTTGGAAAACAAGATCTCATTTTATAGCACATCATATATCTAAGAAATGGGCTGGTGGGAATTCATTAACATTTTAAACTAAAGGGGTTTGCAATGTTGTAAACAGTACCACATGACATATTTTAAAACCATGTCTGGCTTGAGTTTTCCTCTTAGTCCTTTGGAAAAAGCTCCTGGTGTCTAGGCAATGAGTAGCCAAGTCAGATGACCAACAGCAACATTCCCTATTGCTGAAATGAACCAGAGGTATACAACATATGACTAGTCAGGGTGTCTGGCTTTTAAACTGGAACCAACAAGAATTATTCTTGTCCCTTTGGAGGGATAGATAACATCATAGCTGAGATTTTTAAATCTATCCCCTGCTCATCTCTCCCTGCAATTTGTGCTGCTCTGGTTTTCTGTCTAGAGCCTTCTGAGCAGGGTCCAGCTCACTGAGCATTAGTCAGGTAATGTCACTCCTGCCTCTCTGGATTGTGTTTTATCTTGAAATGCGTGTGAAAAAGTAGACAGTGTGAGCTAACCTATACTTATCAAGGCTGACAAAGCAAGAGGAAATTCTGTTGAAGGAGGACATGGAAATTTAGCATGCAGATGACAGACAGAAGATATATTAAATTCCCAGGGTTGTGTGGCCAGTGATGTCTCTCTCTCTCTCTGACAGATCCTCATTTGTTATTTTGCTTGTTGCCCTTTTGACGGCAGTTTGCTTCTTCACCTTGGTCATTCTCAGGCCTCCTGATGACAGGAACATGAGAAGAGGAGTTCAGAATATTTTTCTTAGCCTCTCTGGGCTCCTGGGCACTTTTTAAGGAGAAAAGAGTAATGAGAATTCAGCATTTCTTTATTTTTTTTTTTCCTTCTGAAAGTGTTGCTTGAACACTATGAGGAGGAAAGCAGGCGCCTGGTTTTAATTTTCCACACTCACATGTGTGCGTGCAGACACACACACAAACCCCTCCCAGAAACAGGAGAGCTATGCCTGCAGGGCTCAGGCTGAGCTGAAGAACAAACTGCTTTAATGAATATTTTGATCAATCTTGCCAAATTGATTTAGAGTGTGAGTACAGTCTGGGAATTTTTCTCATTAGTGGTGAACTTCATGTTGGAGGAGCATGGAGTGGTGAGCTCATTAGCAGCAGCCTGCCTGTGTGTGAAGGCTGCACGGTGACAGGATGACACCAGTGACGAGAGACACGGGCTCTGCTGCTGCATGGTAAAAATATCCCTTGCAGGGTGGCCCTGAAATATTAATTTTACTAACACACTTTTTACACTCAGTTACCAAGAATTAAAAGAAGAGTGGGTTGAGTTGAAAGCTTTTCCCTAAAAGGAGATCTGCTGGCTCCTTTGGCGAAGAGTGAAACAAATACTGCAACATCTGCCTTGGATTAGGGGCTTGTTTGCTTCAAAAAGGGGAGCATGCAGCAGATGTGTTGCACAGGAAATCACAGCTATTTCTCTTTACTGAGCAGAAGCACACACAGGATTGCCAGGCTGGCTTTGCCTGTGATACAAACAGCTAGCAAAACAGCGCTGCAAAGAAATGAATGAGTAAAACTGGAAGCAGCAGTAGGGGCAGGGATGAAGCAGAGCTGTGATGCCACGATGGACTGGCAGCCAGCCCCACCTCCCCTAGGCTGCAGCTCCAAGGAGCCCTGCAGGGCCATACAGAACAACCTGCCAGCTGAAAACAGTCCCCTCCTAACCCCCTGAGTTACTGGCTGCCTCCTGGCCCGAAGCACTGGACTTTATGTCCTCTATAAAAGCACTTTATGCTCTCTAATGTAACGAGGTAACTTCCGATTGTACGTAAAAGTGTCCACTCTTTCTAAATCCTGCTACACTCCTGACCCCAGTGATACCATATGGCAACAAGTTCCAAAGGTTAATGATAAGTTTTGCCAGAATTTCTTCATGCATTTTAAATCTGTTGCATTTAAATACTTTTGAACACCCTCTTCTTCTTCTGTAGTAGTAAAATTTAAACAGAAGTATTGATGCTCTGCAACATGCAATTCTTACAAATATCTCAGCCTTTCCGTTCTGCCATGTTTGAAATAGCCCCAAACTCACCATGAATTGAGTACTTTTTAACACCAGTTTTTTAATCTCACTGCCTCTGTCCTGTCTTTGAAACAAGTAGCTCAGAAATCAGTGTGTCATCCCAAGAAAAGTTCTTTATTTCAGCCATTTTCATCACTGGCATTGTATATAAAGATGGTCCCTTATCTATAAAGGTGGTTCCTTTTTTGCTAAAAAAAAAAATCCTAATATTTTTTCTTCCCTTTCACTGACACATAAAGCAACACCCTGAATATTGCTCTACTTATTTTTCTTTCTTTTTGCCTAAATAGCTGTTCTGAATTTTGAAATTCCTGGTGTGAATTTATGACAGGTATGCAAAAATTATTTAATCAAGGTTAAGGAAGTGTATTGATCATTCTGTTCCAAGATTAGTGTGGCAAACAAAGAACAACCTTTATACTTAGTTTCAGTGATGAAAATGGTTAAAATAGGTGGAAGTATTCTTTCAGAGGTAGCTGCTTGTTTGGGATGACAGCTTGTGGGTCTCAGCTTGTCACTGAAGAGAGACTGAGAAATAAACCCATATATTTTCCAATTGTCTGCAAATCAAAGGGAGCTCTTGGTCAAACTCAATTGAGTTGTTTGGATGGCACTGATTTCACATTTCAATTAAATGTTTCCTGATCTTTCTAAAATAATATTTCTTATATTTTAATAATCAAAATTAGTTATTGCTAGCGAGTGTTCCTTGACTATTATTCTGACTTTTTTGTTTTTAATTTTAATAAAAACTTAACAATGTCACCATTTTCTGGTTTTTTTTCACTGTATCATAATCCTCATTCTCTTTTATCTCTGTTGCTGCATTGTAATGCTGTGCAGTTTTGCAATGTTTCACTGCACATATTATTTGCAATTATCTGTCTCTGAGCAGGTTTTGGTGCAACTCCATTTCTTGTACTCTTTGTGAGAGATGCCTTCTTCCCCCTTCCCAGTAGACAGGAGGGTTTTTTGTGTGTTATTAGCTTTGCATTAGACCTGTTTTAAGAGCACCATAAAAAGTTATGTGCTAGTTTTCAACAGTAAAAAATTTATGCACAGTGGAATAATTTATGTACTGCTAATTGACATGAAACAATTTGCAATTCTTTTTTTTTTCATAGCCAAATCAGTAATTATGTTGCAAACAACCAAATCATCTGCACTAATAACTTAAACATAACTGTATATACTTTTAATGATCAAAGATTTTTTTTCATCTAATTTAATTCCCTGTGATTTTAGATACTTACTTTCAAATACAGCCAGGTTTAAGAGAATGCAGCAATAATTAATTTTGAGACAGGATCCAAATCATTAGCTTTGATTTATAAGTAAAACTATCTGGGTTTAAGCATATACAGAATAAATCATTTTCTTAATAAAGTATTTCTTTATTAGGAGAAGCATAGAGGATGAATTTTTCTGCCTGTGTACTACTAAATGCGAAGTTATCAGTGTGATTTCAGACATGCTCTGCATCCTTCTTTCACCTGTCAACAGCCTGGTTGATGTGTTTGCTCAATACAGCTATGTCTTTAATCAGGGGGAAAAGATGGAGCTTGACAGAGTGTAATTATTTTAATTGCTGTGGAAAGACAGAGAACTAAATTATAGGAGAAATTTGATTTTCAAGCTTAAGTGTGTTCTAGAACTGAAATAAGATTCCAGTTCAAAACAAACCTAACAAAATTTTGAGCTCTGAGGGTTGTTGTTCCAGAACTACAAGAACTTTTTCTAAAAGGACCCATCCATTAATGACAAACAATTCTTACACAGGTGAACACTTCTAACTTTGGAAAGATTTGGTTTTCAAGCACTTTTAGGGCTCCTGTCAAACAAAATAAAAGCCAAGCAGCCTGTTCAGCAACCATGCAATCTTTCCATTCTCATTTGTCTACCCTTAAACACTTTTCTGTCGCAAGTGGACCTATGTTCATTTGACAGTCACACTAAAATGAAAATAATTTTGATGGCTGACATCCCTCCACAGCTCCGAGATGTTTTAAATTGTCAGAAAATATCTAGGAAGGAGTCTTTGGGCTTCAGGTGGCACCCATGCTGGGTGGGGACTGCTTCACACCCAGGTTTGGACTCCTCTAAACCAGGAGCCAGCTGCAACGTCAGTGCCATCTCTGCTTGTGTTCTTACATCCTAAATGAATGTGTATTGTTTTCACTTTCTGACAGGTTAAAAAATTCCACCATTTAAAACAAAAGACAGCCCTTCTCAAGGCCTTGGAGGCTTTTCCTGCCTGCAAATATTTGCTCTTAGCTCCTGCTCTCACCCTGCCCACAGAGGGCTCGGCCCTCAGCTGGCAGGAGGCTTTGCAGCTCTGTTAGCTGGCACCATCAGAAAGTACAAAAAGGTTATATTTTTTTATCTTTTCCATGCTGTTTTTGTGTGAAAAGAGAAGCTCTGGGAATTTGTTGTTTGACATCCTGAGACTTCAGGGAAGGCACCATTTTCAGGCTTTATGGCACATAGTTTAGGCTGTCACTTAGGTCACACAACTTAAAATTATAGTAGTCTTTTCCTCTGAGAAAAAAAAAATATTTTGAAATCTCTGCATTCATAAATAGAGAAGAGAAACAGAAGAACACAGAAATCTATTCCAAAGAGCTTATGCCCCTAAGTGAAATGGAGCAGGTGAGAAATATTTTTGATTCTCTTTGACACTTTCTCACCAATTTCTTTCATTTATCATCTATTCATGAGAAGACAGGGCCTGATACTGTGTTAAGGCAGGCTGCACAGAGAAAAGGTTCACTTCTAAATAAAGCTGACATAATTTAAATAAGTACAGTTGGGAAAAATAAACCAAAAACCAAACCAAAACCAGCCAGGTTTTTAGAAGCAGTCATTTTGGTTTGAGGTTCTTGTTTGGTGGTGTTTTTTTTTTTCCAGAGAGATATTTTTAATCAATACTACTTATAGATGGGCTGTAATTTCTTTATATATTCCTCCAGATAGATAACAGCCACAAAAGTTCCCACATGCCTGGGGGACTATTTCCACAATTCCGTGGACTGAAATTGGCTGCAAGAATAATCTTAAAGACATTTGAGTAATCTTGCAACTGTTAGATGATTACTTGTTACAGAGACTGATGGAAGAGCTAGCACTTTTGTTCAACTTGTCAAGTGACATCTGGAATCCCTGAAGTACTTGTTAAAAATCAGTTTCACTGCAGATGCTGCCATATAAAAGTGCCTTTTTTTTTTTCCTTTAAGAGAAATGGATCATAAACCCTGTACATACTATCCAGCCACAGAAAGAGTTACTGCTATAATTATTAGCTTTTCCCTGTGTGGAAATATGGTATGGGACACTGTTTGAGGCACTAGAATTGTCAGTGCCTTTGTGAGTGACACAAGTGGAGTAATCTCAGTAGAGGTTTCCATTTCTGCTTGTGGTGGGAGGCAGGACCATAAATGAGTAAAAAATCAGCAGATTTATGGAGGGGTCCTATTACTGATTGGTTAAACCCTCTGGAACCCAGCTGGCAAAGAGAAGAGCATTTCTTCATGAAGGTGATTTTCCAAACCAAGATGCAACAAGCAAACAGGTGCTGAGGGTGGTGATGGGGGTAAATACTCCAGCATCTTTCATGGGAATCCAGTCTCTGACCCTGAGATGGTCTCAATCACTGGGTGAGGTGTGCGCTAATTGCTAGAAAAGGTAAATTGTAACTAAGTGAACATTGAGCACCCTCTGTTCAGTCCTCAGCAGGGCTGAATCAGAACAACTCCCTTGAAATGAAATAATCATCCTATGAATAATGTTATTGTACAGAAGTCTTTGCCTTTCCCTGACTCTTCCACATCCTTTTCTACAGTTCCTTGGGCATGCCTGGCTGAAAGTCATCAATAATTACAAGTGATCCAGGCTGTGATAAAGCTCAGCCCCCCTTAGTGAGTATGGCAGGGAGGTCTCAGGACAGGACACCTGGGCACTGGACCATGGAAACCTGAGAGGGAACAGCCAACAAATTACTGCCTCTGCAAGAGCTCTGAAATGTTCCATCCTATATCTTTCACATATTAATGTTGCATTTAATGCTTACAACATCTTTAACTGAAAGGTTAAATGAGAGACATGGAAAGACCTGAAAGAAAAGGTTGATCTCTCTTCGTAGTTATGTCATATGGGTTTGTGTTACCCAGTTGCAAGTCTTTCTAGGTGCAATTTATTCACAGTGAGTGCTTAAAGCTTCTTGTAAGCCTTGCTTCTTTTTATTTGTGCAAGGCTATTCAATATAACATCTGCATCCATGCTTCCTAATAGCTTCATCTGGGGATCTCTGTAAGTGGTTTTGTTTTGCATTGTAAGATGTACACAAAAGGTTTGTTGTTGATTACACATATAATTTCTTACAAGTCAACACTGCTGTTGTAAGGAAGTTCTATAGCAAAACATATTTTGAACTTTTTTTTCAGGCACTCATTTTCCTTTCAGTTTAAATATGTTTTCGATTATAAATTAAATTGAATTTAATTTTGATTATAATGTATCAAATATTTTGGTTTTTTTCTTAAAAACACCCAAACAACAACAAAGAAAAAGCACACACAATCCTTTAGCTTCAATGAATAACTGAACAATATAGGTCAGGAGCTTAATGAAATACATATTATAGAAAAATTACTTGCTCTCCCATTCAGGGTCAGAGCAGATATCTGAGATAATTCCTTTTTTTTTTTTTTTTTTGCCATGCAAAAGTAAAACAGCTAAAGAAAACTGCAAAATAAAGGGAAATCCAACACAAATGATGTTTTAAAGAAACCCAGAGCTAACAGTTTTTCCAAATATCACCCATTTTCAAGTATGAACCAATAAACTGGTGTTTTTTAAGCCCAGACAGCCAGTTTTGGTGAGACAGCTATGAGAAGTGCCTGGAATCCCACCCTAAAGGTGCAGTTCTGTGGGAAATGGATTTTTAAAGAATTTTCAAAACCTGATAGAAAGTTCACATAGTCCTGTGCATCTGTATGTAAACACTGAGATAAGGTGTGTTGATTTAGGAAGGCTCCAGAATAGAGATGACATTGTTGACAGAGAGATTGAACAAGAAATAAGTTTTAATAAGTTTCAAAATATGGCCTTGGAACAAGACTAGATATTTTAGAGAATTAGAGCTGTGAAAGATGGATTGTAGTAGGATCACCTGGGGAAAATATATAGGTGATTGGTGTTAGAAATAATAGTGACATTGTGTGGAACAGCTAATAGGCTGAAAAATGTTTATAAGCATTTTAATTTATAAAATATGGCCTTCCTAAATCAGCACACCTTAACTCCCTGTTTGCACACAGACTTTACAAGACTGTGTGAGCTTTCTGTCAGGCTTTGAGAATTCTTTACAAATCCATTTCCCACACAGTTCTTGCCTTGTTTTGGTAGTGGAGCAAGAGATAAGCCAGGGCTTAGGCTTGAATACATGGGCAGAGCTGTCATTTTGTAAGTTTGTCAGATGGTGGGAAACAACAGAGAATAAGGGGAAAACCATCAATTCCTACATCCATATAGCTCATATTGCTCAACTAACCACCCACCACTTGGAAGTGGGAATTTAGAAGTATGAGTATTGCTAAAAAAGCCTTGGCACTGTTTACAGCAAACTTCAGCTGCCATTTGAAAGCTGTGGGCAGTTCAGGACATCCTGCACTGGAAGTTTGGACAGAGATCCTAAAGAGCCTTGGGCTGAACACCAAGCTCTGGATTTCCAGTCTGCACTCACTGCTGCTGAATGGATATTTGCAGAGCCTGAACTACAGTGTCTTTATAAGTTAAGCCATAAATAAAAATGTAATTCATAATCTTTGTGTAATATTCAACTCAGAATTAAAATTTTTATGTCTTTTCCACTTGTAGATCTTCTACCACAGTCATTGATGTTATATCACTGCAGAAAGACATCTCTTACAATTGTGTTTTACAAGGCAGCTGAGTGCCAGTGTCACTGTGCAGAGTCCCTTGACAATTGTAGAGACATTTTCCCACAGAATATTGAAATATTCACTTGTCCACGTGCATTTTCCTGCAAGCTTATCCCCTAGAACTTTTATATTAATGCTCTATTCTGATCACCAGGTGTGCAATTTGGTAATGTCCTTGAGTGTGAAGGCACACAAGAGAAAATGTGATTCCCCATCCTGTGAAGAAGAGTTCTGTGTGTGAGATACCAGGACCTGAGTGAGTTTACACTAACTCAGGGGCCGAACAGAATCCTGTCAGAAGGTGACACAGAATATTCTGCATGGTAGGGCTATTTCTACTCCACATCTTCTCCATGCAGTGACTCTGATAGCCACACATTGCAACACATCCTGCACTCTAGAAGAAGCACTCTTTCATTCCAGAAACATTCCATCCTGCACTAAAGGATGGCACTGAGAAACTTCACTGATGGTCCCTCTAAATTTCTCCTTTTATTCCATTGTTTTAACATGTTGGTTTTGGTCTCCTTAATCCCATCTCACAGATTTAGACAAGAATTCTTTTACTCACTGAGAAGTCAAATAAAGGGCTAGTTTTGTGCAGGCAGTGCAAAAGATGAATTATAAATATACACTAGAATGTATAGATGAATTATAAACATACTATAGAAACATACTTTGGACCAGATATTACTATCAAAAGCAGATAAACATGAACAGATCCTAGATCAAACAAGGGGTTTGGGGTACTTGGGGTTTAGTTGTTTTGGTTTAACTATCTGCTTGTCTATAGGAAAAAATCAGCTGTGAAAACAAAGTTCTTAGCAGAGGTTTTTTTTTGGGGCCCTGTGCAATTCTCTAAATTTATTTTTGTCACTTACCACAATATTTCCTATAAGTTGACCCTACTGTACCACAGAAACTCCAGACAGAAAACTGATGGACATCAAAAATCCATGGCTAAGGCCTCTCCCTGAGCTCTGGAACCACCATGCATGCTGGTGATACAGCCTTTTGTAAGGAAGGACCATGGTGCCACCACAATGATGTTTCCATGACCAAGGTGCAGATGTGAGATGAATGGCCAAGATGAAGGCACTGGAGTGCCTCAAGAGTAAAGTAAACTGCAAATCACCCGGAAAAGAAAGAAAAAATACCCAGGTATGTTCATGCACAGGCACACACACTGATATTTCTCAAGGTGGACTGGTTTGATAAAAATTATGACCTTTTTTCCTCTACCCTATTTTATTTTGCAGTACTAAAAATATTGCAAGTGCCTGAGGCGTAAGTCAGAGCAAACCTCCATTATCACCCCAGAGAGTTGGCAGCCTTGCTCGTTAGGCTTCTTAGGATCTCACTGAGTGACCTTGTTTGGTGGGAAGGCACAGATGGAGTCTGTCAGTAAATCTTGTTAATGTAGCAACTATTCCCACTGTTAGATGAGGTTTGCACCTCCCAGGAGCGTTCCTAGCCCCAATAAACAAGCACTGCTCCCTCCTCCCAATGTCAGCCCCCTTATTTTATGCCACCAGCTACTCCAGCATTTGTTTTCACTGTCAATTACCAAAAAAAAGAAAAAAAAGAACACCTTGCTGTGAGTGTAGGATGATCCTTCTCTCAAAGGCAGTCATGCACCTCCCTTCTAGAGAAACTGATGTTTGCTTTTAAATTTGGATGTGTTACCTGGTAAACACTAAAGCTTTCTCCTGCTGTGAGTCTTTTTCTGAGCTTGAGAAATAATTCTATGATAGGAATGCAGTTTTTTCCTAAAGTCATACTCACACAGTTGCACTATACAATATAAATAACTAATATATAAGTAATAAACAAAAGGTTTATCTATGAGCCAATTTTAAGTGGTCTAAAATATCAGGATGTAGCATATTGAGTTTCAGTGAGAAAATAAAAAGCTGCTTGTAAAGCTCATTCAGCTTCTAAAGGGCAATGCTAAAAATGTGACACCACCTTGGTTCAGTGAATTCCTTTGGGTAAAAGAAGAGGGATACAACAGTAACTGAAATATTTAAGTAAAATTCATTGTTGTGACCCTGAACACCAGGACAAAATTCACACTGTATAAGCCGTGTTTCTAAGTGCAATAAGCCCCATTTATAAGCCATATTTTCCTAAGTGTTTTGCACTGCTGAAGTACAGCAGCAAAGCTAAGAGTGCTTGAATTAGGGACTCCCTTTTTCAGTTCTGCCTTCAGATTTATTTACTAAGTTTCCCAAGCAAATGCAGATGTGAAGACATCATTCCAAAGCAACAGATTTGCATATTTTGAAATTATATTCCATCCTGCCTTGCAGATGAAAGAATCAAGTTTGAAATCAGAAACTGGGATGGATCTCCATTGTCTCTTCCCTGACCACTTGGTTCTCCAGGCTAATTCAAGGCTCAGCACTCAGAATTTTGAGCCTGAATAAAAGAATAATAATAAAATAAAAGAAAAAGCAGCATCCTGCTTGCCTCTACCTGTCCCTGCAGGAGGGGCTGGCTGCAGTGGGGTCTGCAACACCTGATGGCTTGGATTGCTGACAAGGAAGAAAGAGAACAGACAGAAGCAACCACATGGCTTTTACTTCTGCCCTTCCACCCCTCATCCCTCTTCTAAAAGCCAGCAAGCCTCAGCCCTGCTCACAGCCCTACTAAGGTTTATAGTGCCTGCTTGTTTGTCTTTAAATACGATAATTTATCTTATGCCATGTGTGTTTCTGCCAAGCTCTTGTTGCTTCCAAGGTTCCAACACTTTTTTATTAGTTAAAATTCCTCTGTGCCACTTGCTACTGTAGGGATTATGAAAAGAAATTAAATTTAGGGCACCAAAGATCATCACAGGCAGATGAATAAAACCTCCCTGCAAGCTTAATTAAAACAAGAAGATGGGCTGATAACAGATAATGTTTTGCTAACTAGGCACCACAGGTAGTAGAAGGTAGGTCTGCAGAAAAGGACACACTATTATTTTTTTTAATGCATACTATTACAATATAATAATTATATTATATTACATACTGTTATTGTTATTAAAATCTTTAAGCTGCATGGAAGCTGATGTCCAGATCCTGATCCCACAGGAATGGAAAAAGCTTCTCAGGATCTGATGGGAAAGAAATGAGCAGAGGGTGTTAAACAGATAAATGGGACAGAGGAAGCTATTATAGGCAGAAATATGCTGGAAATATTTTGAAGCAGATTCTTGGCAAAGTGTTTTCAACATTGTTGTGAGGTTTGAATAACACTGGCTATTCACTTGCTTCAGGAAGTGAAATTATGTGCTGGTGTGATCCATGACTTCAGAGATGTGTCCCTTTCCTGTGCCTGTGCTAAGGGGCTGAAAAGTCACCTAATTGTTTTGCTTGCTCATTTGGAACTACTCAGTAGTGTAAGAGATATCTACACTTTTTTCAGACAATACAACTTCATATAATTCCTTGGGGAAAATCCTCCATCAGTGAGTGCATGTAATCTGCACATTTCACAGGAAATATATACTGGTCAGCATAAATTTTGTACTACTACTACTACTACTACTACTAATAATAATAATAATAATAATAAATGTAGGCAAATACATTTTAGCTTTGCCTTTTCCTCAGTGAGGACTAATTGGGATTTGCATGCCGTGAATACTTTTTAAAGACATGAGCTGATATTTCTGCCAATTTTGCACGCTGTAGTGCAAAATTAGACTGATTATTTCTGAGATTGGTAGGTCAGGATTGTCAAGCCCTTCCTTCCACTTGTCCTTGTTCACTGGAGCTGTTTTCCTGTGAGAGTGGCTCTGTGTTGCAGGGATCAGTGTATTCCAGTGTCCTGTCCTGCATTGCCATTGCTGTGGGCGCCTGCAGTAATGAAGTAGCAAGCCTCAGCAATTCCTTCTGGTAATGGTTTGTTCTCATGGTTAATTGACACAGCCATGGAAGTAGAGCCTCAGATTGCTTCTCCATCTCTGCAGACACACTTGCAGAGAAAATATCTGGTCCTAGGAAAACAGCATTCCCTTCAACTGATAGGCCCTGTAATGAAAGCCTGGGGTAGCTGGAAGAGGTGGAGCCTGAAATTCAGATTGCCTTCATTTTATCAAAGTAAAACTACTTTTTTCCCCTCCCAGGAAATTCATAAGATATTTCCATTGCTAGCTGATTTTACCCAATTCATCCTAAGCCATCCAGATTTTTTTGGTCAGGTATTGATTTTCATTATGTGCAAATGCAATTTTTCAATGGAGAACAAAAAATTCTCCATTTGTACTGTATTATTATGGTTGGGGTTTTTTTAGCTAACTTACTACATTGAGAAATGAAAACATTCAGCAATGAGTAAACTATTCTCGGAGCAAAAACTTCAATGCAAGGATTTTTTATCTCTATGTTGAGTTTCTGTATTGAGCTATACTTGACAAATACTTGAATGATTGAGATGTTGGTTCCTCAAACACCAAAACAAGTTTGCCACTGATTATGGTCACCTGGAGTTGTCCTGGAGCAATATTTTGCTTCACAAGGCTGGATTTGCCGCTAACAGTACAAACTTATTTACTGTTAATTTGTTGAAGTAACTATGCTTATTTCTATAAATTTGGATTAAGCGTAGTTTACTTCACATTAGTAAAATTAAACTCACAAAATACCCACAATTTTTTTTCAGATTATTAAAAGTAATGAAGGGGAAATGAAAAATTATCATGACATTATTAATTTAACCATGATTCTTTACCTTCCTACAGGCCACTGTCAACATATTTAAAGTAAGCTCTGAGATCAAGGTTGATGAGTTGCTGTTTTGGAAGGTTTCTGATTTCATTTAAATCCATGCAAATCAGTGTAACACCATTCAAGTGTATTGATAATTGAAAACTTTCCACTGAAACTAGTTTTAGATGTGGGGAAAATAATTTTCTTTTTACAAAGACAGTCATCCTTCTTAAAAAAACCCCAGGCAAAGAAGAAGAATGGTCTGATTTTCATAGGAAGTTTTAACAAAAAGTGGTCTAATATTACTTCTCTATAGTCTCACAAGGTATATAAAATAATCCTACCAGGAATCTGGAGCTTGTTAATGACTGGCATCGACTCCAATGTCCTTGATATGTGTCATGGCATGGATTATTGCTCAAATCAATACAAAGCAATTTCCAATCAAGGGAAACATTATCCATTGGTTTGTTCTGAGCCATTTTCAGAGAGTGCCCCTACAGCCTCCCATGGATTTGCAGCTGCTCAATTACAGTTTAATTGCATGACCCCTGCAGAGTGACACCCAAGGAGGGCCCATGGTACGTGGTGACATTCAGAACAAAGGAAAAAAGCAAATACAGTGAAGACTGCAGCTCACACAGGACGGGAAAGCAGACCATGTGAAAATAAAGATGTCATGCTAACATATGGTTGTCACACATGTTCTTGTTCACAACTCTCTAGGATGCTTGTGTGGCTCTAAATGCCCACTCTGCCCCATCAGCTTATTTGAAGACACACAGAAATACTGTTTGTTTCTTTTCTACAGAAGAAAAAACTAACCAGAGGAAAAGAAAACAACCAGTAGCTTTCACAGCAAAGTTTCTGGAGAATCTCCTTGTTAAAACCAAGGAAACATCTTCTAGCAAGGCTGGTGTGCTAAACAACACCAGGAGTCATTGGGGAAATTGGAAGGCACCTTCAATCTTTTAGATATTCCAGATTTGGAAGTATTTACTGTAATAGAAACTGGCCAAAAGCAGCCATTTTATGGCAGGTATTCAGACCTCCCCATATGCTACCAAATACACCTGGTCCAGGGAATAATCCTTTTTGTCACACATAATTGTCTAGTGGAGTTACAGGAAATCAGTTGGACAGAGAATTTCTACCCAGTTCCCAGGTCTGTCTCCTATGATGCTTCAAATCAGGTTTAATTATTCCATTTTTTTCCTGGCAGGATGTTGAGACGGTGTTATGCCAAAAGGTTTGAAGAAAGCTCACTTATAATGCAGCATTTATGGTGTGGCTTTAGATATTTTACTGCTTATTTGAAACAACATTTGGACATTTTGCTATCCGCTTTGGAAAACTATTTTATATACATTTCACACTACATCCATCTTAAGGAATGTCTTAAAGCAATTACTATAACTTAAGGAGCCAACAAACAATATATATAAAAATGATGTATGCATAAATAAGACAATGGAGAGCTAAGAAAATCATTCCATCAGTCTATATCATCTTTTTTCCAGACTAATGTTTTAAAAGAGCAGCACATTTTTCTTTGTGACAAAGCTTTTCTCCATGCCTAATGAGGTTCTCCTGTGTCCTAGGGGTAATCCATGCAATTTGAAGAAACAGGTGAAACACAAAAAGATAGCATAATGAAAGTCATTGACAGGAAAAGAAAGAGTCTGTAAAAGAGAGTTGTCATATTATCATAATTTCTATCACTGATCTAATATAGAACATGGTTTTTCAAAATATTCACCACATTTTAAGTACATGAGGCAATCCTTCTTTCTTAGAAAATGTGTTTACTGCTTTTGTAGTTACTAGGATTCAAGCACACACTTCAGATGCTTCCTAAGTGAGATTACAGTGGGAAACAGTACATTCTAGAAATCTTGCTTCAAGTGTTTCCACTTCTGATTATACCTCCACTCCCTCTCTTAAGAAACCCTTATTATTCAGTAATAAAACCCTCCAGAGCTTTCTTGGAGGGTTTTTTTTATTTTTATTTTTTAATGGTAAATGTTATAGAAGGGCAGATGTGTGCCATGTCAGATGGCTGTAAAAGCTTTGCTGAAGTTTTAACAGGAACTGCATCCTCACATAGCACAGGACGACATTTTTGGTATCTGGGCAAGTTTATTTTAAGACTAAGGAAGTTGTTTATGCAAAAAGCACTAAAATAATATAACTGGCAACAAAGCACACTTTCTCATATTAGGCATTCTGAGCCAGTTTCAGATTTAAATGAAATTTTCAATTATTGCTATATGGAATACGACAACCTCAGTGGTGCTGACCACTTCCAGTCACGTAAGTGGTGTGGGAAAAACAGAAAGGATCATGATTTCTTTTTCTAGGTGTCATCCCATACCCTAACTTTGCAAATGCTTCAAACTTTTTAAAATAGAAATGATAGTGTGTCTTATCTATCTCCTTCTCATCCTGCAGCTAAACCAGTTTGATTATCTTATATGTCTTTGCCTCTTTTCTCCTTGCTTACGGCGTGGAAGAATGGAGATATGTGGCTTCTTTGTGGCATGGGAAGAGCTGACAGAAATGTTTCCTCTCCAGCTTGACCTTTTCCTGGAAATATTCTGGTCCACAGGCAGCTGGGGACAAGCTGAGTGTCTCTCTGAGCCCCCAGGGTTTGTGTCTCCTATCAAGCACTGACCACAGCTGAAAGACTGGAGCAACAGACACCCCCAAACTGCATTTGAGTGTTGGTGCACCTTCCTTGGGCAGGATTTGGTACCACAAGAGAGAGCAGAGACTGGAAGAGAGACCTGAAGTGATTTCAGCAGTAATTACTGCTGACACCTGAAGTGATTACTGCATTGCTAAACAGCCACTCACATTCCACGAGCCACTGTCTTGTGTTTCCAGTTCGTTGTAATGACAATTCCTATGCCTGGAATACAGAGGTCTTAGCACAAGGACAGCAGAACAATCTCACCGTGTTCTGGAGGGCTTTTCACAAACCACTCGGCAATTTATTCCTTCCTGTACAAATGCTCAGGCTAACCCCAGCAAGCATGAGCTTTCAATACCTGCTCTGGGACTCATACTGTCCAGGGAGAAAAGGATTTCTGTTTAAAATTGTACTGTGGGCAGGACACACTGCATTCCTTTCCCTCTGTGCATGGGCTAGGAGATGATGTGATTTGAACACTTCCAATTTTGGAAACTTAGTTAGCATCCTAAGTCAGAAATCATAAAGCCAGTCCTGAATGCAGCTATTGACAACAGTGATCACAGCAAAAAAATAAAATAAAATAAATAAAATAAAATAAAAGATAAAAATAAAAATAAAATAAAATAAAATATCAGGCTGCATGTACATGCTGGAATGAAAGTTTGCAGTTCTGTCCAGTGACAGAGAACCCATGGGAACTTTCTATCCATTGCGTTTGGACAAAGCAGAGGAACACTCCTTCCTAGTGATAGAGAAGACATTTATAGCCTCCATCTGCTGCTGGACACACAACCCAGGCTTTCAGCCTTTTGCTCTCTGCAGGGAGCTGGTTCAAGTCAGTCCCCATAGACTGAGACAGTCCAAAGGTCTCAAGGTCTGGAATCCTTTCCACCACTCTTCAGGAACGAGCACTGAGCCAGCCAGGAGTTACCACACGGTGCTTCCAGCATGTTTGCAGTTCCAGGAATCCCTTTTATTTTGCGTAAACATCCCCACCTGGGATGTGTGAGTCTGGCTCTGACATGTCCATTGAGCACTCTGCCCCATGTGTTTCCCCAGCCTCTCCCTCCAGCTCTCATGGGCAAGGCACCCCCTGACTCCCTGGCATTCTGCAGAGCCACACTCACCAGCCTGCTGAGTTTGTTATTGTGGTATCCAAGAATATGTTTTTTCTCTCCTCAGGGAAAGTCTCAGAGACACGAGGTGGTTTCTGAGTTTTAGATTGTACTGGATACAGGAGGTTTTACACAGGGTCACCCACTACTGATTAAAGAGAATAGCTTTCCTTCTATGCTATAATTTAATCCATTGTTCCTTACCAGTCCTGAACCTCCACTTGCTAGGTCTGTTATTACCTTTTTCCCAACCCTTCTCAACAACATCCTTCTATCTACAGATATAATTCAAATACTTTTGCTAATGCCATTATATGATTTTCTTCTGAATAGGGAAAAAGGTTTGATTAAAAACCTTGGCATTATGTTTAGAATAATCTACCAATCAGTAGATGACAAGCTGATAGAAGGCAGCATGTATCTAAAGAGTTTACAATCATATCCCTGGGTTATCTTAATTAATGCAGTAAGACCTGTGCATATAATTCACTCTTTTCTTAAGATATTGACAGCTGACCTCATTTCTCCATGGCATTTTAAAAATGCATTTATTGTGCTGCAGCCAGTGTGAAAACTTAGAGAAATCCTCTATTACAGAGGAAATTCACATTTTGTAATATTTACTTATAGTAATTAGTCTCAAGGTGTTCTGAAAGATACAACCAAAGGAGTAGAATGAGAGTCCATGAAGACAACAAATGAGCGTGCTACAAAACATTATGCTAGAAGTATTTATCATGCTTTTCATGCATGAAATGGAAATAAAGGCCTTCTGCATCAACCATTCCTTTTGCTATTCCTTTTAAAAATTTTGTTTTCCTCTGGGTAGTGCTTTAAGTTTGGTTAGGATAGAAAGAAACAAGAAGAAAGGAAGGAAGGGAAGGAAGGAAAGGAAGCAAAGGAAGAAGAAGCTTCTGCTTCTTACTAATTCAATTTTTTTAGTGAGGAGTCCATAGCATTTTCTGAACTAAGGTGACACACACTTTGAATTGTATAAGCAATAAAAACACATTACTGTGGACACAGGCAACTCAATTTAAGAGTTGTTAGAATACTTGAATATGAGAAGTTGGAGAGTACTCTTGTTACAATTTACTGATTTGAATAGAGATTTCTGTTTCAAAATGGCCGTTCCACTGGCCAAAGTTCTGATCTGACTGCTAACCAAAGCAAACAGAACAAGATATTTCAATACCAATAAGATGGCCTCCTTTTGTTTTGTACTTTTGTGGGTTTTTAGCTTATCCAATTGACATGTGATCACAAAAAGGCCCAAATCCATTAAGTATGGTTACATCAGCCACACAGTGTGTTGGGAAATCTTGTAACTACTCTCTGGTACTAATATTAGTAAAGACATGAGAGATTTGTCTTCTCCCATCAGAGTCAGATGATTTGGTGCGCAGAAGGGTGGCACATCCACAGACAATGGGCGCGAGTCAGCCCCAGCTGTGAATCTCCTCCTGGCGCACAGGTGGGAGGGAAATTGCTCCCAGTGTGGTCACATTGGAAATTGCTCCCAATGCTCCACACAGGCTCTGCTTGGCTTCCCAGGGAGCTCCAGCTGCTCCTCCCTCCCAGCTGAACAATGAGATTTCAAGCTTGGGAGCTGCTCTGAGCTGTTTTTGTGGCCAGGTGGAGTTTGCTTGGGTAAGGTGGGCCAGCTCTCAGCTCCTGATTTTCACAAAGTCAGCTTCTATTCCATCTGTCTCTTGGGGCTGCCCTGGTGCTCTCTCGTGTCTTTCATGCTTCACAGAGGGACGTTTCCAACGTGGCCATTGAGGCAAAGGCTGCCTCAAAAGCTGTGCTTTTCTGTGGAGCATGAGAAGCAGCAGGCAAGAGCAAAGCACCTATGGCTCCTGGGGAAATCTGGCAGGTGGTGAGAAGCCAAATCCTCTGTGCACTGAAGTTAAATGTCTCAGATGGAGTGAAAGGACAGATGGAGCAGGACAGAACAGCAGTTCCAATGTTGTGCAGCACTGAAGTTTAGAAAAGTGATGCAGAATTTAGCAAGGAGGTGACCAATGTGACTGGAGACATCAAGGGAGGGACAACATTTTAAATCTATATCCTCACTCGAACAAATTAGTGTGAATATCTTGAAGCCAGTATAAGTCTGAATTCTTCTACAGTGTAAGACATATGTAGAAGAATGATATGGTATGGAATGATATGTGTATCATACCATGAAAATGTCCCTTAGGAACTGGACTGTGACCACATATGGACTGAAAAAATAAGAGTTACTTTCTCACACCTTGCAACGTTCCACAGGAATCAGCAATAATGTGTTACACAAGGAAAAAAAGGAGAGTACACATTTCAGCCAACACCTTGTCCTCCATTTTAATTGTAACAGCCTCCCAGAAGATTTGCTGTTTAAAACTCATCTTTTCATGCAATTCACCACACACTCTTCATATACCTCTCACGGCTCTCTTCTTCAACAGCTTCCTGAACACTTAATAATTTTGGCTCTTGACATTTAAGAATCTGTTTGCTTCAGAAAAATGCCAAACCCACCACACTAATCTCCATCTTACCCACCTCACTGCTCCCTCTCCCACTTATGCTCCAGATGGGCGCAGGATAATTTTCTCTGTGATTTTTTTTTTATTTTTTCTTTTTAAGCTTCCTTATCTAAAAAACAAAACAAAACAACAACAAAAAAAAAAAAAAAAAAAACCCAGCCCAAAAAACCCAATCAATTTTTATATGAAAATCTCAAATTTTCTCACAATTTTCAACTCCCAAACAGTGCATACCAGATACTATTTATTAGAACTACATTAAGTTTTCACTGTTACACAGCTATTCTCCAAAGCTGCTGTTCACCTGTTTCTCAACCTTTTACAAGTCTGGATGCTTTTCCATATTATCCTCATTATTACCTAAATTTTTCAGGCACTGTGATTCCTTCTCCAGGAAAGTGCTGACAATGGGAAGAGAGGAAAGGAAAAGGCCAGTGCAGCTGTTCCAGTCTCCTCCCACAACATTCCCCTGGTGATATTCACACCTTCCTCTCTTCACAAAGGAGAATTTCCAGTCTGGCTTTTTCCAAAACATCATCAGATGGTTGCTTGTGAATACAGGAAGACTCTGTGGAAAATCCCATGGGATATGCTGCAGTAGCATTTTTGTCTATTCTGGGGTTTGGGAAGCTTTCCCTTGCCACACAGGAGGTTTTGGTCCATTACAAATACAGCTGTGAGAAATATGCGTGTGACTGAAGCTGCTAGAGGTCGGGCAGACTTGTGTCCTGAGTTTCAGATAGAAGGAACCAAGACCAGGACAGAATTCTGAATCATCACCTTTCAGGATGTTTTGTTTTCAATCCATGCCTGAATCCAATCTCAGACACACTGAGCTTCTATTTTCAAACAATAAATCCCCATGACCCATTTCACCACTCGTGCAACTTGCCCAGTAAATCAGGGCAAAATAATAATGGTAAAAAAAAAGTGAAAAATGTTACCTCTCAAAGCTCTCAGATATTAAGCTGCCTACTACTGAAACTAACACCCGGTTAGGTTGTAATTCTAAAATATTAGATTTATCCACATACTCATGCCTACATGTACAGCTAATCATATATTTTTGCATAAATATAATTACACATACAGACGCTCTCTACATAGTTGCAATAAACATACTCAGAAGGCATTTTATTCACCGGTTGAAACAAAAAACTGAGGTGTGCCAGAGTCAATAGAGAGAAGAGGGGGATCTGTGTTTTATGTTGAGGAAGGATTTGTTCCTCTTTTGTTCCTTTTTCTTGTGGGAGCAGTTATTATTTGGTAGTTCATTTTGACCCTACATGAAAACAAGTGAAACTTGTGAAAATTATAACAAACAATTCTCTACAAGTTTAAACACATTTGGTTGCTTGTGCTCTGTTGGCCAAACTAAGTAATTTTTAATTTTGCTAGTGTTTGCAGGCTTATTTCTATATTTGTGTTTGAAACTACAATTACAAAACCCAATTCACTGGCTGTGAACATTTCATCAAAATTTTAGTTTTTAGAAGCAGTTAATCCATGCCCAAAACTTAAAGGACTCCAGTAGGAGCTGTGAAGGATTGGGTTCTAAATTACCAAAAAAGTAAAACCCAAACTAGGTACCAATAGCACATTGCCAATGTTTAATTGTTCACATTTCCCGTTTTAACCAATTTTGATTTGATAAATTGTGGATGAATAAAAGCAGTATTGTGTTTTTTACAGAGGTTGCTTTCTAGTGGACATGCCCACGGGGAAAGTGCAAATAATATTTCCCTCATTAATTTTGGAATTACTGTGAATTGAATAACTGAACTGTACGTATTTCAAATATAAACAAATTAAAATGAGCGTAAGAAACTCTTTTGGGATGCTCCTTGTGTTTATGAGCTGGTTTTACAGATATACAGGCAGTGTGGTGCTGAGACAGGCGCTGGAGGTTTAGGATATGTATAGCCAAAAAGTTTAAGAAGGGGAAGCCAAAAATAACCTTGCACTTAACTAAAAGTTTACAAGGAAGGCTCCATAAAAGAACATTGTTCTGCACCTATTATCCTAAAGTCTACAAAAATTAGTAAAATATACATTATCATCTAAGGAAGAAAAAGGATTTTTAATTTCCCATTCTCCCTGACAAAACTAACATAAAAATCCCTTGCTACTGATGGCTCGAATTTGCCCTCCTGCTGCTAAGGTAGAATAATGTCTGTTTCATGAGAACAAAGTTTGCTGTAGGCTACCATCCCTACCCTCTCTGTAGGAAAATCTACAATTAAATAGACAAAAATAAAACAGCCATGTTGATCTGTGTCTCCCCACCAAACCCTCTCACATGGAAGGAACTGAAGAACATGGCACACCCTGATTAAATAAAGCTGCAAAGACCTAAATCTTCCTCCTCTTTGTTTTGCATCTACTGCAGCAGTTTTCTTTGAAGCAAAAAGGCAAAATCTCCGAGTCCAGCTGTTGTCAGTGCTGTTTCTGAGTCACTGAGCAGCAGAGGCAGAAAGTGCGGTGTTTCTAAAGGCAGCACCTGCTGCTGAACCTGAATTTCCACAGCCCAGCATTATACACAGACAGAAAGAGCAGCTGACCAGGTGTGTATCACTAAGAGCCACTCTCAGGGTGAAATCAGAGAGATTGTCTGCAGGAAATGGTAACCAAAAGCTCTGGAGGCACTACAAAATTTGTAGCAGTCCAATGGCACAGAATTTCTTCAGAAGGCAAAAGAATTGCAATTATTTACCTTAGATACCACTATAACTGTTTGAAGGCACGTCTCAATTCAGACTCAAATTCAGTGCTGTCTTAGGCAGATATTTCAGAAAAATTCTGCTTCTGGTTGGAAAAGCAACAAAAGAATTAATTCACCCCTTCTTAAAGAACACAACAGATTTACATGGTTATCATATAAAACTGTTTACTGAACAAATTCAGTGTAAACCCAAGTATTTCTCTTTCTTGGAAAGTAGGGAAAGAAATCAAAGATTATTTCTGAACTGGAATAAATTTGTTCTTCTGACCTACAGTGCAACATTCAAAAATTTATATTAATATGATCTATATTGATTTTTATATTATACTTTTTAATTAAACAGTGTAGAAGTAAGTAAAGTTTAGTAACTGGCAGAAAAAGAAATTAGCAACACAGGCATTGCTTTAAGGGACGCAGTTTTAAAACATGGATTATAAAACTATAAACTTGCATGTACTCTTGAGGGTCCCATTGTCCACCCAGCCTCCCTGCTTGCCTGGGGACCAAGAGGACAGGCACAGGTCCTGGGCAGACTTTTCAGAGTGACTTCTTACTTCAAATTTTCCAAGTGTTTGTTGCATTTTTGGTTACAAACCACTACTGCTACCTAATGCTGACGGCTGTGCACATCCAGAATCTCCTGGACAGAAAGTGCAGCAGAGTAACCAAGTGACAATGTGTTACCACAGCTTGGGAACAAGCCTGGCTCAAACAAAACACTCCTCATCCTCAGAAAGATGGTTCCCTGCCATCAAAGTAGAGAACAGTGCAGTGTCACAGCTAAATCTCCTCACTACCTTTCAGTACCATGGTTTTCCTCCATCTCCTATTTTTCTCCAAGTATTTTCCTCCCCAGACTTATTCCTCCTTTAGCTCTCTGTCGGTCTGTAATGTTCCAATGCATTTTGTAGCTATTTACACCTGTGTGAGCTATGTGGCAAACAATGCTGAAGGGAAAGGTCTCTTGGTACAGGAGGTGCTTTGGACATTCAGCATTAACTCTGGTCCCTGTCTGTCCCCAGGGGGTTCATGGTAAATTCACAGCATGAGAGAAACAGACTTATACTTGTAGCCATGCAAGAAGCTGAACAGAAAAAAAATAAACCCAAATTTTTAAAGTAGTCTGAATATACTGCATTCATTATCCCATCCCAGCCAGTGTAAGGTGGCATTGTGAAACAGAAGCCAGGCAGAATGTGCAGAATGCAGCACACTTGACATATTTTCTCAGCTCTGCACACTGGGAAACCATAACACTTATCACATTTGTCTCCTGAGTGTGTGCTTCACCTTTTAATGTCACACAATGCAGTAACAAACCCAGAGCTGTAGTGCATATGAGCTTATGTTTACACTCTGAAATATTTTTGTATGTGGCCTGACATAATAACTGCAACATGTGCTCACACCTGTAGTCCCAACAAAAAGTATAATTTTCTTCTGGGTTTTTTTGGTGTGTTTTTTAATTTTTGGTGTTTTTCTTTTCAAGTGGGGAGGATCTTCTGACAATCTCAATTGTAAATTGATTTCTCCTTTTCATAAAATTTATTATTATAAGTGTATGCGGCTTTATTCATATTCTTTTAATGCTTAGCTCAGTTGTGTGTTCCTAAAATCTCTACTGGGTTTTTCACACCTTGTGCAGCATTAAGTACAAATAGGGTGAATTTACAGACCAAAGCCATCCCTCATAAGACCAGTGTAATGAATCAGACTCAAATACTTTTGTGGGAATGTGTCCCTAATTCTGAGTGCATTGTGCATGGTGATTTCTGTCAGGTTGGTTCACTGATTCCATGGAAGCAGCCTGGATTGTTATTTCATAAATTCAGTTTCCAGGTTTCTTTCAGCAGGTTTTTATTGTGCTGCCCACTCACCCCACAGTAACAGAACCCCAGTACCAGCATCACCTGAGGCACCAACTAAAGGCTGAAGTACCCATGGGAGAGTGCTGCTGAGCAGAATATTGATAATTAATGTCATAACTTGGTACAGCTGCCCAGCCCTCCTGTGAACCTTGAACTGTGTCTGTCTACTGATTCATCTAAGAAATGATAATACAGGGAAGGAAGCACAGCAGCACCGGTCTCAACACACTCTGTGATGCACTCCTGACTTAGGGAATGTTAATTTACTGCAGCAAAGGTCTCTGTGGTAACCACAAGGTTTGGCCCCCAGTAACTACAGTCCATTTCAGTCAGTGTCTGCTTAGGCACTTACACACTGAATTGAGTTGTTTCCTGGTGAAAACAACAGCAACAATCCCTGTCTCACTGCTGTGCAGCTGTGCTCCTGAATTCCCTTTAAAAATCAGTTCCACCTACACCTGATAAATTATTTCTTTAACTCAACCTTTAGAAAAACATGGAACAATTAATTTGCTCCAACTGAACATAAATTTTCTTTTCTGCCTCTATAAGAAGAGAAAAAACAGATGCCATGGATCTGATCTGGAAGCAGCTGGAGATGCAACAGTTTTAAACCCTTTTTCCAATTCTGGCCTCCAAAAGGATGTTTTTGAGAGCTAAGAAGAATGTTTATGGCATATTCACAGGCATGGGTGTCTATTCAAGTCTAAAGTCTTGCAGAATTACTAAAATAGGAGATTAAATTTGCCCTTTTTCATCTACATATTCTAAAGGGAAAAGATGAGAATTTCAAGTGAAGAGAAGGGTTTCCACAGAAGGTTTAGTAACTCAGCGGACACTCTTGTTCAGGTTTTGCTCAGAGGATTCCCAGTTACAAGAAAGCTCAAGTGAGCCCAGATGACTCCTAAGCCCTCAAGCTCAGGCTCATTTCTGCCCACACCCCTTTGTGTCTCAGCTCCCTTCCCCTGTGCCCTCATTTCTACACTGGAGACTCCAACCCATGGGCTGGGGACATGTTAATGACAATTGTAGGAAATAGCACAAAATTGGGATTTCCTCTCTGACTGAGAGGTGGCTCTGCTGCTGCTAAAAGAGAACTTTGGGAGCTAAAACTTGGACATACTGTCTCTCCTCTCCTGGTAATATCTGGGTGACTTCTGAGGGTGGAAAAGTTTTTTTTAGTGTGAAGTGTTCTGATCCTTTGATGAAATTAAGTGGTAAATTCAGCGGCAGCAGGTGAATCCATGCCCATCCTTCAAGCCCCACACATTCACAGCTTGAAGGGTGGGCACAGGCAGCCACAGAGCTTTAGGGTTCAGAGCCTGGGGGTCGTTCTGGTGGTGATTATTCAGCTCCTTTCTGTGTCTGTTCAACACAATTGCTCATACTTCAGCCATTTGTTTTTCAAACCTTGCCCATACAACTCTATGAATGATAGTGAACTAAGAGTTTCCCTTGGGCAAAAAACCTTTTTTTTGTTTTGTTTTCAAAGAATTTTGGGGTTTCTTAAAATCTTTGGCAGATGTAATGATCCAAAGCATTTCTACATACATAATTTCTACAGACACTGCATGAACTCTGCTAACACGTCTCACTTTATGGAGTCACTGCACAATGTTAAAAGGGTGACAGTGCCAAGGTGGCTTTTTCCAAAGAATCCTGACAGTTTTAAGGACATATGGGCCTTGGAGTGGCTGCATATGTCTGACTGGGAATGTGCATCTCCACTGTGGCAGCTGTAAGATTAACCAGTAGATTTTGTTGCTTAAAAACATGAGTACACAAACAGAAGCTCATCGTGATGAGCTAATTTCAGCTGCTGCTATGATATTTCTAGGCTTGTTTTTAACTTTCAGAATGAAGAATTGTGATGCCCCAGGCCCCTACTGAAGTTGCACATAGCACCACAGTCCCACAGGTATTCTCTGCTGGGAGTACCTGAATCCTGGGATAAACTGGCACACCATGGCCCTGGTAAGAGTCAGAAAAACCTTTCACCAGTCTGACACAAACAAACCCCTCTCCTGCCTCAGCCATTCTTTCTCTATTTTTCTCCTAGTTAGGAACTGTGAAGTTACAGTGAATTTTACTCTCAGTAAAAACCATAAATTGTAGAAAGAGACAACTTCTTTTTGCTAGTTATCAGCCAAGAGATGGCCTTACAACTATTTGTTTGTTTAATGATTTTAGATACATTATTGTCAGGGTGAGTGACAGTAACAAAGATAAAACAACAAAGATAAGATAAACAACAGGAAGCAGAAAATGAAGGAAATAGTCAAACACTATTAGGAGCTCCAATGGACCACAGACTAAGACTGAGGATGATTAATGTGATAACCTGAATGCAAATGAGTCCCAAATAATTCTTCCTTGTTGCTCACACTTGCAACATTTATCTACTTATTTGGGTAATTTGTATAACTGGAAGGTAATTTCCTGTTAAAAAATATGATAAAATGCTTTCACTCCAGCATGTGTCTCTCCATGCAAGGGCTAGTCTGGAAAAGCCAGAAATATGGTAATGAAGTACAATTTTAAAGTCTATGAACAAAAAAAGGAATAAATAAAGTAATGGAGAGAAAGCAAGTGAGACTGCCACTTTCCAGGAGTTATCCTCTCAAAGAGTCACTGGTGAATGTAACTCAGGAATGTAACTCCAATTCCTAAAATATCAAAGACAAAACTAAAGCATGCTTATATTAATCCAACTTTTGAATAAGTTACACAACCAAAGCCTTGACCAAGAAGGATTATTAAATAATCCATGATCAATTTGCTAAGTGATGCTTTTTAAATATGAAAGACAGTTGGAAACAGCTTTTGCACATAAGGTTCAAAGGCCCTGAAAAGACACCCAACCATGCCCAGTTTACCGAAGAAGAAAAGACTCAATTTCAATCTGACCCACACCTGACTGAGTTTTACAGTGGGCGAAGGCTACAGTGTCTCTTGCATTAATTTTCATCAGATTTATGCTCTTTTAACTGCTGAACCTTGGCATTACTGAACTGGGATCCCTTACAGATCCACCTCGATTTATGTTGCATAGAGAGGCAACTGCTTTGTGCAAGGCTGATGAGGAGAGGAAGCAGAAACCTACTGTTTCAGAAGCAGCAACAGAAATTTGTGTTTGAGAAGGAGCAACAGAAATTTGTGTTTCAGAATGAGCAATAGAAATTTGTGTTTGTAACAGCTGAAGCTGCCTCATGCTCAGCTCTAGTTTTTTTTCAGAGGTTCTGTTTACTGGCCATAAATGTCCACAACTATTATTCTCTGAAATCTCAGCATGTTTTAGTTTTTAATTTCACAAATGTAAGAGCCACTTCTGGTCCTGATCAGACTTTGTGATGGGCTGTGAACCTTTAACACAGATTGAGGTCCATATTAGTCCATCACCTGTAAATGCTCATTTTAAAGGAATTCCTGAAACAAGTTGCTTATCCTGGGGCCAGTAGCTGTGGGATACCTCACAGCAAACATTACCAAGCACAATATCAGCTCAAAACAAAGCACAATATTAGTGACCCTCTTTATGGACAGGTCTTTCAAGGTTACCTCAGACCAAAGGAGCAGCGATGGGACTTCACTTCCTCTCCTCTAACAGCAGGGAACAGGAATTTAGGGAGGTTAGAACTAAAGGACCAAGGGAATTTAAAGTGGGCCTGTCCTGAAGGTTCCTTTAGTAGACCTAAATAGTGGGTGACCCTCTCCAGAATGGGGCTCTTGTGCATCAACACTAATTGCCTCTTCAGGTGATTAAAACCATTGAGAGCACATCCCATAGCTGGAGATCCAATCCATGGGCTACTGAGCCAAGACATGAGCAAACCACTGTACAGAAATGAACACATACTGCCAAAGGAGCTTGGAATGAAATCTGGGTTCACTGAAGCCAAAGGTCTCATTGAAATCAAGGATCTAAGTTCATTTCAGATGGAATTTTCCTATGTAAAAACACAAAACTCACCTAATACTACTTTTGCTAGGTTACTGTGGATAAACCATTTTTCACTGCAAAAACAAAAGTATTTTTTTCCTTTTAGTTTATGACACCAGTGAAATTGCTTTCATGGAAAATCAGTATGTATGAAAACAGAATGAATCACATGCCCAGAATTTCCTTTCTTGTCTGTAGGCTTGCACAGTTTCTTCTGAAACTGACAGAAGAAATCTAAAATTTTCTAATGTTTGTGTGATTCTTTAGACCAGGACCCCATGATCCAAATATAAGCTCTTAGGTTTGCTTCAATTGAATAAAAGAATTTGAGGTTAAATTTACAATAAAAATGAAAGAAAATCCAAATTTCAAAATCAGTTTAAATCCATCAAAATGTGCATTTTTTTCCTAAAAAGGAGTCTATATGAACATTATTTTAAAGAAAAAATAATTTCTTTTTCAATTGAAATGGAACCAATTTCATACACTGTATACATTTCTGGGGCCAGTTGGAATAAGGATTTAATTAAAATGTGGTGTGGTAACACAAAGTAGTTTTGATTTTGCAGCACTGGTTTTACCTGTTGGTCCTTCCATTTTCCCCTATCCCTTATTTTTGCCATGGTAAGAAGGATATTTGTTTGGAAATAGCCATATAAACAGTGGCTCTATTCTAATAACTTCCCAGGGGCAAAAGAAACTGAACTGCTGAAGTCACAGTGCAAGGGACATTATTGTGGCTTTCTTCTGTCATAACTGTTTCAGACAAGAACAAAACATCTTTTTATCCTAACAGCAGAAGGAGAAAAGATGAACTTTGTCACAAATTAATCTGAAAGCCCCTGGAAGCTCCCTGTTGTAACTTTAACTGGTATATGCTACAATCCTTCCAGAAGTATCTCAGCCTTCCTTAGGTCAGACTCAGTTGTCTAATAAAGACTTATCTACAAAATAATAACCATTAACTACATTATAGCTTTCATTTAATAGCTTAGAGATACTTGCTAGCAATATGGAACTATTTCAAAAAGGAACAGTTGCCCTAATTTTACTTTGGCTTAATACAAACTGAGGTTTACACTCCTGCATGTGTAAGCTCTTTGCATATGGAGTTGTTTGCAGGTTAGAAAGACTGAGAGTTTAATTGAGATATTATTTGTTGACTGAAGGCAAATTAAAGAATAAAATATGATCTCATTTTTATGGAGTACTAACATTCACCTGGAGTATTCATGTGTGGCTGTTTTTATGCAAGTACTCAGAGCTAAGGGTAGGCAGAATTTTTGAAAACCTGGTCAGCTGTTTGACACGAACAACACTCTTTCTAGAGATGTGTTGGGAAGTCACAACCACAGCTCCACAAATTCATGTCTGCACTGACCTTGCCAGACCTGCTGGTAAACAGACAAAACAAAATCTGCAGGAAAAATTGCTTCAAGGCCACTGCAAAGGCATTGTGAACCTTCATACCTCAAACCCAGTATCTTGTGAGGTCAGGTGCACCCTGCCCAAAGGTTTATGAAAAGTTAAAGATTCACACAACCTCCTCTCTTCCCAAGCTAATAGCTGAGTTAATTAAGTCACAGCCTCTCCACACAGCACCATCTTCAGCACACACTCTGCTTTAGTCAGGATTAAAACACAGAGTGAGGACTGAAGCCTGGAAATCTACCAAGCTAATGATTGCAGCTGCAAGAAGTGATACCTTCTAAATTTCAGTGCAACACTTGCTGTAGTTTGGTTACACCAAAGTAACTGTGGATCACTGTTAGCATGTTGTGGGGTAAGCATTTGATGTGTATAATTTATAAAATTAACATAATTCCTTAAGAAAACAGTTCCATGATGTAACTTTTAGTACATTACTCTTCAATACAAGGAGCATTGCATTTTCTTGAAGGAGAGGCAGATTTCCCATGTTTGCTGTTCCCATTGAAGTTGGGAAATCATAAGAACTGCTTCTCATCACTATCCTTGTTAAGATTGAGGTGGTAAATTTGAAGAATGAAGTGAGTTTTGAGTGAGAAAGGAATAAAAAAGCAATAGGAATTTTACCTGACTGCCTCAAGCCTTGGCAAACACTGGTGGCGATTCATTGTGAGGACAAGCTAAGATCCTGATTTCCTTTATTGTAAGCTGTGAAGCTGCCTTCATTTTATTCACCTGACTTTTCAAATAAGAAAACGACCCAAGCACAGTGCCCCTCACAGCCCCATGAGCTCAGGAGGGCCAGAGCAGACTGTTGACTCCATCAGACAGCCAAGGCAAGGAGCCACAGTAAATGCAGGGGATGCTGCCAGCGCTCACTGATGCATTGCCATTACATGCACTGCAGGCAGGGATCACATTGCACCTAGACAAATCATTCTGCTGCTTTACATCCTGTTGAAATCTCTTACTCAATTGCTCCCTTCTCCTGGGAAGTGCAGGGTTTTCAAAACACAGCCTGCACACTTTGAGGCCATCCAAAGAAGACAAACAATTATTGATATTTCACTTCATTCTTTGTAAACAAAATGCTATGCTGCAGCTCACAAGAGCATGCTGAGAACACACTGGAGAGCAGAGAGGAACTGTTGCCCTGTTTATTCTTCATAAATGATTGAATATGATATTTCTTTTATGTTACTGTACATTTTTCTCTTTGAAAGACATTCCAGCTGGCCATACTGTAGCGCACATTTAAATGGCCACTATTGCTCCATTTTCACTGCACAGACCTACTGGCACCAAATCATTTGCAGCCCACTGGGCCCAAGCCTATCAGTCTAAGAAATGGCTAACATGGATCAGAAGATGACACAAAATTATGGAAGAATGCAGTTAATAAAGCACATTTATCTACAGAGCTGATGCTAAACAAAATTACTAATTTTGACTAGTGAGGGCTGTAACCTGGCAATGCTGCTATTCCACTCACACAAACTATACTTCCATGTCAATAATTCATATTTCTTTAACAGTACTAATAGAAGCTGGAACCATTACCAAAACTAAAGTCACTATACTAACATTCAAGTAATAATCAAAGTCCTTGTTTCAAAGACTGTTTAATAACTACTTAAATTTATTGAATGTAATTGTATGTGGTTCAGCTAAAGCCTGGCTTAAATTTGCTAGTTAAAAAAAAAATAATTCTGATTTTAATTGTGCTGGGTCACACCCTAAAATTATAAACCCATCAGTCATATTAGCTAATACAGCAATGCTGCATTCCACAAGTTATCCTCGTTGCTTGAATACATACACTACATGTTTCCTGAAAGCATTTTTGACTGTTTCACAATGAATTTAATATCTTGTTGGCTCTAATTCAGCAAAACTCATAAACAGAATTTAAGTAGGTGAATAATCCCTCTCAGCTTCAGTAGGATTTCTCACATGCTGAGAATTAAGCACACAGTTAAATCTTTATCTGTTTGGAAGTCAACTGCCACACAACCATCTGCTTGTTGCGCTTGCTACAATGCACAGCGCAGTTTTAAAATGGTCAATATATTCCAAATTGCACAATTTTATTTTATGAGGGAAATCAATCAATTAAAGGACAGTGAATGATTGGAAATTATTTTAAAGAAGAAGCATTAGCATATTTTTTTCATTTATCTTCTTTAACTACATATTATTATTGTTATTACTGTTATTATTATTATTATTCTCTTAAGGGGTCTTCTCCAATTACTATTGCAAACAGGGAAAAGCTGCCCCTATTTCATGGCCATCTGATGAATCTATGAGGTAGAATTCCATCTGAGCTTTTCAGTTTCAGGAAATGAAAGTAAGTTCATGAAAACTCTAAGACCAGCAAAATTCATTAGTAGGTTAAGTTTCAAAACTGATTTTACCATCTACAGCACAGGAAACTGAATAAGGATATTTGATTCTCATTTACAAATGTTCTAGGAAAAGAAACGGCAAATAAAAAAAAGATTGGCATTACTTAGGATTGTTTGAAGGGCTGTGAGTAGGGAACACAGGCTTGAAAGAAAAAGGAAAAGTCACCTGGAGAACTCCACAATAGGCCTGTTATGTATATAACTGTATTTCCTTGTCTTTTTTTTTTTTCAGGAATGCTGATCTGACCAAACTGCTTAAATGCAGACCGAAATCCGCCGCAATAATTCTCCATGAAAAGTTTGACTCGCAATTATTCCGGATAGATTTCTTTCCAAGGCTCAGTGTCTCCTGTCTGGCAGCAAGCCCACAGCCAGGGTAGTTCACCTGAGGCTGTGAGCCTGTCACATTCTCCTGCACTAAAAGAGGTCAAGCCAGGTCTCTGCTTAAATAAGAGAACATGACAGATTCGAGTCCCTGCTCTACTAACAGTGTCAGCCTTTGGATGATGCAGAAAAAGAGTTTCTTCTGCCACTGACAATCCCATAGCAGTTTTGAAATGATGGTCTAATAGCGTCTGTGTTCTGGCCAAATTCCAGTGAAGATGATTGCCTTTACATTGTGTAAAAATCCTTGGGATTTCAATTTGGAATGGTTTCACTCCCTGTCAGGCCATTCCAGTGGTGGGTGACAACTCAGCATACAGAGGTCAGAGACACCTGTGGGAGTGAGGTTATTAGGTGATGTTATTTATTTATTGAGTGTATTATTAAGTTCTTCCACTTTAATTTCTTGTTAGGGTTTTTTGTTGGTTTTTTTACAATTTTTTTTTCTGAAAAGCTGCTGAAGCAAACTGGGACTGCAGTATTAACTCTGGGAGAAGGATAACAGCTCTAAATAAGCTTCTACATCCAGTTATTGAATTGGAAAATTTTACGATTACATGCTCTCATATTTCAAGAAAATGTCTATTCTACTTTTCAGATTTTTATCCTTTCATCCTCTAAAAACACATGCCCCATATACCATTCAATAGCTTAATTCCAGCTTTTTTTCCTCTTTCCCTTCCTTTCTTGCAGACTTTTTCGAACATGAATTTTGAAACCTTATGTTGAAATACGTTGAATATTCTTTCCTTTCCTTCTACACCTCTGATAAAATAGGCAGGCATGATGGAACTTTGCTTGCACAAAGACTTTGAAGTAAGAACACAGGATTCTCCCTTTAACAACCAGCATTTAAACCCCTTTTTAGAGAGTGTACCAAGGGCAAAAAACAGCAGAAACACCCCAGATATTGCTGTCAGTCAATGATTTCTTGTCATCTAGGCTGCAGTGAGACACAAACCTGAGGCCACTGCAAATTGCATCAATGGCCAGGCTTCAGGTGCTTTAGGATCAATGCAGAAGAAAGATTAGTTCAGGTTGCCCTCAAGGATAACAGAGGCTGACTTGAGTGTTACATCAGCAAGCAAGGTGCAGCTTTCTGCAGAGGATCTGGCATTAAAATTTGGTTTATTTTCCTCTTTCTCCCACACATGTCCTGCACCACATTCAGCACAGCACCCTCCTGCCTCACCTTTTCCTTGTTTACAAGCTGATGGAAGCAGTTTATTTCATGCCATGCTACAAAATGGTTTTGCTGCCCTGGTTGCTGTAACATCCCTAAAGTACAGGGATGTGAGCCTCTGGGACCTTGTTAGCTCTGCTGAGGAGTTTGCTGTAACTTTATTTTTGCCATTGCTGTTTGCTGAGACATTTTCAACCAGCACTGAAAAGGAATAGCTGTCCTCTGGTGTTCAACACTCAGCCCCAGCTCTTGTTCCCAGTATGACTGCAGGATGTTTTCATGGCCCTATCAAGCCCAGCATGGACTCACAGAGACTCAGCCCAACTCCAAGATGTTAGAAATCCAAAATAATTTAATGCAACCTTGCAATTTCTTTATATCCTTTGTATGCCCTCATGCCCTATTGAACAAAAGTGATTTCAGAAGTGGCTTTAAAAGAAGGACTTCCACAGGCAAGGAACACTTGACACCATGAAATGATTGCTTACCCTAAAGGGAAAATATGCATCTGGAAAGAGCAATAGGCAATGATCACATCAGGGTGGAACAATGCTAACACCTCACAGCAAAATGCCATCAAAGGGAACATTTGCTCTTGTGAGATTTAGAACATTCTCTGCTAGTGTGAATTAGCATAAATTCATTAAAAACTGCAGGATATATTGATTTTAACTCATCAAGACACTTTAAATACTTTAGCTTTTTGTATATGTAGGAAAGAAAAGTAGACCTGGAACTCACATATGAGTATCTTGCACTTTAGTATGACAGTATTTGGGGAGCAGAAATGTAGAAAAACTAGAAAATGTTTTCTGCTGAATTGTATGTCCTTTCTAGGAATGTCAGAAAGAAAAGAAATACACATTTTATGCTGACATTGACAAATTAAAAAAACAATAGAGTTAAAGTCAAGCTTATTTCTGCAGTACCTTAAAGACATATTTTGACAACTCAGAGTTTTCTGGTATTGTGCTCTTGTAGCTTCAGGTAAGAATGTGAATTTTGGTGGCTTTGCAATTGTATGTGACTTTATTTGCAGCAAAACAAAGTTATAGGAAAGCAGATTAATTAGATTGCAAGCTACATAGCATGTATATCCAACAGCCAAATTACCAGGTAATCTCTGGGTAGTTCTTGCATTTATTTATCTATTTGAATCTCAATTATCTGTACAATTCTTCAAAGAGACATAGAGCCTCTAAGAACAGGCAAAATGCTTGATGGCTTTATCTGATGTACACTTTCCCGCACAGCTTAACTTCTTTACATAACAAACCTAGCATAGCCCCAAGGACTGCATGGGGGGTGGGAAAGGCTGGATCCAGCCCTTCAGCTGATGCTGAAGAAACCACCCATGCAGGACAGCCACATAATTACTAAAAAGTTCAAAATGCCAGCACATCATTTTGCTGATACAGCTGAGGTTAAAGATATTGAGAGAGATGGAGAAGGAACTTAAATATAAGCTGGGAAATTCCACCAAAAGCAATATTAAAGTTGTGATTTAAACCTTTTTATAGTCTCAACTTTTTATTTTCTTGAGATGAGAGCAACTTTATCAGCTGGACATGGAAGTTAATGAAAGGACGTTCATGGGTGGAGTTTTGTATAGAAGAGTGCTGTGAGACAGATTAATCTTAAGGCAAAAAGTAAAACTAAATCATTAAATTAACATCTCTGTAGTAACTTGAGTAACATCAATTACTTCAGCCTAATTTTTAGCTCTTGAAATACATGGGAATAAAAAACCATTAGACTTTTTCCACTAGAACAACTTGTTTAGTTCCCTTGCCAGATCCTTGCCCTGGTAAATGAAAAGAGAAAAAGACCTCTGCTTCTAATCTGGAAAGAGTTTGTTCCTCAGTTTGCCAGGTTCCCTTCCATTCCTATTCACTGTTCAGGGGAACTCCAAATCCAGCAGGCTGTGTGTGCCTTTGCAGTAGGATCCAGAGTATCAGACAAGCCCAGATATTGTCTCAAGCTCCAAAATTCTCCTAATTGATGTGGTAAGCCCTCTGTTTGAACCCTCTAAAAGAAATTTCTTTTTAGTGACATCCACCATATGATTTCTGAGAGATGAAGGCAGCCATCCCTGTCTTTGATACAGAGGATCCCACTGAGTAGAAAGGGTTCAACAGTCAGTTCATATTCTTTCTAAATACTGCCAGACATTTGTCTACAAAACTGTGACTTCAGTCTGGTTCTCCTTTTTACACACAGAGCCAGACAAACCACCTGAGCACCCCGAGCCATCGGGGAGCTGCTCTCTCTGACCATTCACTGCTTGCTCTCTGTGCTGCCACGTTAGAAGACAAGTTTTCATTAAAACTGAAATAAGATCAACTCCTTTATTTTGTCACAACAGAAGCCCTACCAAGCAGCTGTGTGGTATTTGTTCTCAGGCTCTTTGAGCACTGGGGGGGGGGGTTTATGTTTATAAACTTAATAATTTTTTTCCAGGAACACAGAAGTGTTTAGTAGACCTCTGCAGCAAAATGCACAAAGCCATTGAGCGCTTGAAAACTCCATGGAAAGGGACACAGCCATAACCACTGAGGCTGCATTTGATATAACAGAATTGGATTTGAATGAGCTTGACTGCAGAGGCCTGGGAAGGATTACATTAGTAGGAAAAGTACCGGCTTTTATTTTATTGATGCTACCACAGAAACTCTCACAGAGATGGGATTGCTTCCCTGAGAAGCATGCCTGAAGCAGGGAACTGATTCTTTTAGCATTTTGGCATAATGTTTGGTGATACATTCAGCTGTTCAGTTTGATGAGCTGTCACCATCTTCATCTCACCCAAAAAGAACATTTCAATGTGGTTTCGGCAGTGCTCTGGAAAGGAGGATCCCATGAAAAGCATTTCAGTGCATCAGACAGCACCAAGAGGATCCCAGCTGGAATGCTCTGGCTGATGTGGAACACTCCAATTTAGAGACATGGATCAAAATGCAAGTTCAGAAGGGAGTCATGAGAAGTGATCAGCAGCCTAGAAATTTGTACTTATGGGGGAAAAAACTCCCATAATTATATATATAAACTGCTGCTAAGAAAAAGTGGAATAATCTTCCTAACACATCAGGCAAGAAATAAAACTATAGACAACATTTTAGAAAAGTTCTTTCTCCTATCTCAGTAGCAGAAGAAAAGAGATAGAAATTTCAATCAGAGGAAATTTAAAATCACAAGTTAAATCTGCCAGTATTCTCATTGTTGAAATTAATTTGGGGAGGATTGCATCATTGATTTCCTGAAACTCTCCACCTTATTTTCAATAACAGCAGGATGGTGTTGCTAATAATTTCAACTTGGATTAATGACTTCAAGGAAGAGGATGCCCCTATTTCTTATTCTGAGAACAAGATGGAAAAGTTGGAGAATACAGAAATTTGCAATTCTTTAGCTAAGCAACAGATTACTGAATAATAAAGATATAGACCTGCATGGCATGTTGCTTCTTTGCCCTTATGTTCTCGTCACTCAGCAGAAAAGCAGAGTGAAAACAAGAGCTGAACCAAAGAGAGAAACAGAAACACAGGATTAAAAAGGGAATTACCCAACATTTTGCTCAGGTCCTGTTGGTTTCTTTAACCTAGTGGAAGCTTTAGCAGTTGATTTCATGCAAGGAAAGATTTCTTCATAAAAATGCTAAGAAATTTTTGAGAACTAATGCAATTTAATGAAATTTTCTCTTCAGAAGACAGAACTATGGCATTTCTATTTCTATTCAGTTTTGAATTTACTCTTTTCAATCACTTTATTAAATTACTTTCCCTCTGTCTGTATCAGTTTCCACTTTGCATGGATGCTTTTTGGAATGCCTCAATAAAAACCTCAAAGGCAGGAAGTCCTGCTGAAAGGCAATAAAAAGGCACAGCATTGACAATAGATAACTCTAATTTTTAATTATTACCATCCTGTAGTAACCAGAGCCTGTTAGCTGGCCTCCTCCAGAAGCAGACAGTTGTTCAACATGGGATTTTCAAGAATGTTCTGAATGCTTTAGTTTCCACTGACTGAAGCCACCACAGAAGGAGAAAGAAAGGGCAAAGGAGAGGTCTTCTGATAAGATTTAGAAAGCCTGGCCCCAGGCTGAAGCGGAATGGGTCTGGCAGGCCCAAGGGCACAGCAAGGGATGCCCAAGGAGGGGCTGCCAGGGGCACTCATGGCTGATGCTGAGAAGTTAGAAAACCTGTAGTAGTGTGTGCTGCTGCTATGTGTAACCAGAGCTTTGCTCACTATTTCAGCTGTGATCTTTTCCTCTTCAAGGGAATGCTGTGCTCTGGGGAGCTGCAAGGTTTCTCAAGGACATGACAAACCAGCTATCTTAGCTAGATGAGGAAATTCAGAAGAACTGTAATCTGCACCATTAACTATTTTTAATACTTCACTTAAGTAAAACTT
The DNA here is from genome assembly GCF_028551555.1 of Melozone crissalis. NCBI lineage: Eukaryota > Metazoa > Chordata > Aves > Passeriformes > Passerellidae > Melozone > Melozone crissalis. Next base: position 12,700,688 of record NW_026535801.1, on the reverse strand, counting down.
AATGTTTTACTGATGCATTTGGGTTTTCCATTATAAGAGGATCCTCCCCAGGATGTGAATCCAGTTTTAATAGAGCATGAAAAATACATCCTCTTCTTGCAGTGATGTGGGTGAGAGGAATAAAAGATGGCTCTGATGATATATCCTCTCAATTTCACTAATAACATCTCATTTTTTCCCAACTTATCCTGTTGCTGCTGATAGAAGTGTTTCTGGTACTGCTGTGAGGTATCACTGTGATTATTGCTGTTCCCTTTGTGCCTTTTGTGATCTGGGATCCAATCCACTAAAGCATTCTGTTCAAGGAGATTTACGTGGCCGGATTGCACAAAGAAAAATGATAACAGGAACAGCAGCCCTATTTTTTACAAGAACATATTTACAAGTCCAAGACATCATGCCAGAAATAGCTTTCCTTGTAACACATAGCTCACTAAACCTAAAACCCAGCCCAACCTTTGGGCTTTCTTATCTCTGAGTTCACAAAGTTTCAATGTGGTCATAACTACCAACAAGCTGAAGATAACAAAATTTCCCAGCAAACAAAAAATCAAATTAAAAAACCCAGCAAAACAAACAACAGCACCTCCACATGCACACATTTATAAGCACTTTGTCACATTTAACCTCTCTGAACCAGCTGACACAAAAGTCAGTAACCTCCTCAACAAGAATGCTTTTGCTGAAGCAATATTATGACGTTTTCTGTGAAGTCACTTGTTTAGTCATTATTTTGTGCTTTGTTGCCAGTATTTTGGTAGGAAAGAGATTTTTAATATATTTTTTTAACCTTTTAATAGTTTTGAAACATTTCTAAATGTTCCCTGTCAGCCCTTGTGATTGCAAGGATGACAGCCTTAAGTGCACTTATACCATTCACAAATATCTGTCACTTCACACCTGGCTTCCAGTTTTGATCTGCATTTTAATTACTTCAGACTGTTTTGGTAAATAAATAATAGAGAGCTTATTCCTTATAAAATGGATACGTTTCTCATGCACGCCCAGTGCTATTCTTTTTCTAGCCTTTCACATTTTTTAAAATATTCCCTTACCAATGGGTTGCTATAAGATGCCATTTTGTCCTTTGGAAACAATAAGCATCCTTAATATTACTTTATTTTTTAATCTCACATCAGAACATTATTTTGGCCAGGATTAGACCCTGATCTGTATTACAGCCATCAGTATGCTGTGCTCATCTCAATAAACACACCTGTAAACCCCTTGCTTTTTGCAATTAGTGTACCAACAACTACGGAATATATTCCAAATTCCCATCCTAGTTAAACTGGTGTGAATTAAAATGAACTGAATTGACTGCACCATTCATCACTGCTTCAGGATTAATGTCTTTCACTGTTGTACAACCAAAGCAGTGAAATTAGTCCTTCAGCATTTTATACTTTTGCATAATAGAATAGAAAAGAGAGAGCACAAGTGTAAATTATGTATTTTGTACAATAGTGCTTAAAAGTGCTTCAAGTATCACTTACACCAGTCATACTTGAACATGCTGTTTTCCCAGGATATTCTGACCTGACACTGTCAAAACCTGGCTACAAAAAAGCAGCACCAGCAGTTGGGGTAAAAGAAGCAACAGCTTGTTCATGTAATGCAGCCCTAGCAAACGTAACTGGAGCTGAGGAGAGTGAGACTTGCTTTAAAGCCCATCACCATCTGTGGGACTGCTCTCCTCTTTGTGCTCTGCCCCAGTAGAACATCAATTGTGCATCTGTATCCTGCCTCAAGGAGGGATTTAAAATGACCTGGTGCATATCTGATGGTATGCCATGTGCATCACCAGCTTCAGCTCAGGAGCTGGGAAATGCCCCTGCCCCTCAGCTTACCTTGAGATCAAATACTGTATGTCTCATGGGTGCTGGGGGACAGCTGTCCCCTCTAAGTGGGGACACAGCCACACAGCCAGCACCTCACTCCCTGGCAGGGCTCTGCCTTGCACTCCCCTCTCTTTGAAGGGGAGCTGAGTAAGGAAACCTGCTCTCAGAGTAATGCTGGCTCTGTCTGCTTTCCTGGTGAGCTGACCTCTCAGCAGCTAGCAGGATTTTGAAAAACTCACAAGGTCACTGGCACACCAGGAATGGGAGATTAGTTCTGATTTATAATAAATTATCTATGAATTCACAGTAGTTAACATCATGTTTACATTCCTGGGAGTTCTTATTGCTAATACAGGCACAGTTGGAGAATGTACATTTTTTCCTGTCCCTAAGTAATTGCATTGAATAGCTCCTATAGCGTCACTGTAGGTGCATGAAAAATCAAATATAGAAAAAAAATAAATCTACCCATGGAAATCTCTCCCTTCATTCTTCAGGAAAAGAAAAAGGATAATTTTAACAAATAATTGCTCTCCCTTTCCTTTTCCAGAACTAATTCTAATGAAATCTAATGTGGCTAATAAAGTAATTATAATTGAATGATACATTTCAGGTGTGTCAGAGCCTTCCCAGTAACTCAGACTAAGAATTCTCATTTAAGTCTCCACGTTTTGAATTACTTCTTTAATGGGATATGCTGCAGCAGGGCTGATTTGCAGCATATCATTCAGGATGTAATGGAGATGCAGGAACACTTGTGATGGCTTTTAAGAGAGCCCTAGAGAAGTGTTCTACAAAGGGTGGATCAGTGAAGCAGAATAGTGCAAATTCATTGCTGTCATAGCAGGCTGCTCCTTGGTCTCCCAGCCCAAAGGAGCCCAGGGAGCTGCTTTGGAAGAGATAGTTCCACCTCAGTGTTCCATTAGCTGCACATCCTTCCTCAGCAGGCTGGCTAAAGGACAAATTAAATGGCAACAAAATAGTCAAAAGTCATTTGTCTTCTATAAAGGACCAGTATGCATATCCTAAATAAAACCAGGCATCTTCCAAAGGGTAGCTGAGGATCAGAGATTTGGAAACTCTCTCTATGGGTGCTGTTGAGTTTGTGAGGGTCCCCAGGACAAGGGGAGAGATGAGAATCTGACTCCATGTTCTCAGAAGGCTGACATATTATTATATCATATGATATGAGATATATGAGATATGAGACATGATGTGAGATATGAGATACTATGCTATACTAAAACTATACTAAAGAAAGTATACAGACTGAAGGCTTAACAAGAATGAATAATAAAAACTTGTGACTCCTCAGAGCCTCAACACAGCTGGCTGTGATTGGCCATTAAGTTAAAACAATTCACATGTTTGGATAAACAATCTCCAGACCACATTGCAGAGCCGCAAACATAGGAGAAGCTGAGGATTCTCAGCTTCCCAGGAGAAAATCCTGGGCAAAGAGGATTTTCCAGAAAATATGACAGCAACAGGGTACCCATAGTCTGAGATTTTATTTCTATATTTTATCCAGCGACTATGTATGTCCAAAACAAGGAGGGAGCAGAACCTGGGACTTTCTCTTGCTCACAGATCACCAGGCAATGAATTGTGGCTGTCTGAGAACTTTCCCTGCGACTCCAGAACTCCCAGAGAGCACAGCTCTTTTCCCTAGAGCCTGGAATTAGCTGCCCTTTACAAAGTCCTGCTACAGGTGAAGAATTGATGGTGATTCTTCCCAAAGACAAGTGGTAATTAAATTCTGCATCCTGGGGAAGTGCTCAGCCAATAATTTATTGTACAAAAGCTCAGCAGCAGCAATGCTTCCTCTGGACACATTTCAGAAGGGAAAAACAGCAACTTCCCACTTCTCCAGTGTTCTTCCCAGCTTTGTTCTCAAAATAAAATGTAATCCCAATGTTCCCAGAGTCCTAGGATTCCTGGATTATATTTTATTTGGGATCCTCAAAGTTTTATATTAAACAATACAGTGCTTAGGTCCCTCAGGTCTAATCCTTCACATTTCAGCTAAAAATAAAAACAATATGTAGGATGCTACAAAAGACAAATGAGACTGTTCTGTAAGCAAAATTCTGGCTGGGATGAATAAACTTCCCAGCCTATTCCAGAAAGGACAATGAAGCAAGCAGTCAAATTTAGTGCTCAGAACCAGTTACATTTTACTCTTTACTCACACATCTCATTCTGGAACAGTGTGAAACACAGAATGATAAACTTCACTGTAGACACAGAAGGAAGAAGGGCACAAGAAACATTACCCTAGAACCAGGACAGAGCCTGACAAATGGAATGGCTATTTCAGGGAGAGCTACTTAATGGAGGGGAACTATAGGAAATGAATGGAGATGGAGGCCTAAGGGTAAAAATTGAGTGATATCAGGAAAATGGAGATGAAGTGTGAGTTTGTCAGGCTCTTACAGGATTAGGCTGCAAATATTAAGGGATTGTTTGCCAATCCCTAATTATTCTACTATGTATGTTACCTGTTATGCATTAGGTACTGCTGCTATCATTGCCTTTTTCATCTGAGTGCTTGTTTGGACTACCAAGATAACCAGCAGAAACTACAGAATCAAGTACAATTTAAAACAGAAGGGCTAAAGGAGAAAGTGCTTTAAGTCTTTCCTTCACAACAGAGTATTTAATTCCAGAGGTTTGAAGGAATGAAGATTTTATTCTGGCTACAGTTTGGTTCTAAGCATTTAGAGCAATTTCTCTGGTTCAAACCAAGTCTAGCAAGACACCAACATATTTTCTTCCCCAGAATGTATTTGTACCAATGATCTTGTAATAGAGATCAATGTAGAAGATACCATTCACCTTGAACAGTAAGAAGCATTTATCATACACCAAATAAATTCTAGCCACCAGTCTAACATCTCAGTTTTATAAACCTTTAAGTATTCACCATTTTCTAGCTGAAAAAAGGCAAATAACTGTTCGCTCCTTCTACTTAAAAGCATATTATTCACAGTCCTGAGATTAAGTATTAATTTAATCTCATAGTACCTTACTGGAAAAGGGAAAGTATGTAATTAGAAAACCCTTAAAAGCAAGCACTTGTTCCTGGTCTTTTATAGACAGGTTGAAGCTAAATACTTTTATATTTGGAAACTAATTTTAGGTCACTTGCAGACATTTTCAAAATGCATTACTTAAAGTGGTTTTCCTGTATGAGCTTGTATTTAGTTACCTGGTAAACAGGGCTAGTTAGGCAATTAAAAAATAAAGTTTTCTAGTAATAACTAATGGGCAGAAAAAAGAAGAAGAGGTGGCATTAGTAATTGAAACTGTGTTCTGTATGGCTTCAAGCAATTACAACAGACTAATTTAGAAAAAGGCACATGTATTGTAATCTGTATCTGTTATGGTTAGAAGTATGTTACTGTTCATTTTAACACATGTATGTGCTTACTCAAAAGCATAAACATAGATTAATTTCTCTGTGCTTTGTGTAGAGTAGATATTATCCTGAGGAGAATATATTGCTTTAATTACTGCACCTTGGAAGGACCAAATCTGTACATTTGTACATCTGTATTCCAAGTGCATGGAAGTACACACTGAAGTTTTATACAGTGTTAAAGTCTGTGAAAATGGTGCAGCAGAAATAGAAAAACTTTTAATTCCTATTGCAGGGCCTTAGTTATTATGCAAGTTGGAACAAAAGAAACTTCAAGAAAACAAGGAACAATGACAGAAAGAGTAAGATTGTGTAGCCATTTCTATCAGGTAGTTCCTTCACATCCAATAGTTTCTATTTCCCAAAAAAACTTGGGCTTTGCTGCAGAGCAAAACACACTGGCACGCACTGAGTTTCTTCTACTTCAAAACATTGTTAATTCTGTCCCCAATAACATCTGTGAATATTAATTTTCTGTGTATTGGGGAATAGGCAAACCAAAATAACAGAGTTCCCTACATTCCTCTGTAGCATAACATCTCAGGAATATTTTTCTCTCATACTCTGCATGTAGCCCCTAGCACACAGAACAAGGAAGAGCTTCTTGAAGTTCTGCTTTAAGCAGAAAAAAAATGTATCCAGAGGCTTTAACACTGTGGAAAAGCTTGTTATGAGATCTCTAAGATGGGCTTGGTGTAACAATTTATTATTCATAGTGGTCCCATTGGGCAAATTATGGGCAGCATGGTTCCCCTGCAACCTGGGAAGGTCTCTTACAAAGACAAAGAAGAGAAGACTGATTTGCAGAATCAAAAGACAGAAAACTTAGTGGAAAGCTCTTGTATACTCTCAAAAAGAAGTATTTTCCATTTGAATGCTACAAATTACCTATTCCTTTGAAGCTACTTGAAAACATTTTCTTGAGAAAGAATTAACAATTCTTGAGAATTTCAGCAGTAGAATTACTGGGGAACCCTCAGCTGACATCTACAATACAAACTTCTATTCTCCAAGTCAGAGCTCCAAGAGGGTGTGCTCTCTCAGTGACATCATTCTGGGGGCAGGAAAACCCTGTAGCTACATTTCTGGCTTCTTTTACTCCTTGGAAGTTTGAAGGGAACAGATGGAATTAATTCTACACTGTAAAGCACAGCTTTGTTAAAATAATCTGTGCTGGGAGTGTCTTGCCTAGATCAGCTGCAGTGTCGGTTTGATATTAATCTAAGTCTTAGGTTAAACCAATTTAAGGCAATTCTTTAATTTGATTGAAGGCTTCAGAGCACAGTGCTGGGTTAATACCACAAAAACCATTTTGTATGTATCAAGTTCAATTCTTTCTTAAACTTTTGCTTGCCTCTCCTTTGCATTACTTCTCCACAAAACTCTGTTATTTTTAGTTCCTTGTTGGCAATACACAGTAATTACTTGGAGCAGAGATCCTTACATCCTTGTTTGCCCCCTCTCACAGGAATTGCAGCAGTACTAGTATGAAGTGAGACAATTTCAGGCAGGGTTGGAAGGGACATTAATGATCATCCAGTCCCAAACCCCTGCCATGGCAGGGTCACCTTCCACCAGACCAGGCTGCTCAGAGCCCTGTCCAACCTGGCCTTGAATACTTCTAGGGATAGCTAATGAAATACATTTTCTAATCATGGCTCAGGCTTCAAAAAGGATCAGAATAGGTCTAAGACACAATAGGTTATACAAGAGGAATAATTGGTGATTTTTAACCATAAATGATTTTTTTTTCCCTTTATATTAGATTTGAATTGGATTATCTTCTCTTTTGAGAAGTAGGTCCAGCCTAATGATGCTTTGGTTGCTACTGTCATCATAAAAATACTAGCAATACTAATAATAATGAAAGTGGTGTTACTTCAATTTTAACAGCATGTCTAAAGTTTTAAAGATGAAGCAATAAGAAAAACGTGATGTCATAGTTCAAAATTGGAGCTTCACAAATTCATTCACCTTTGCCTGTCATCTATGCATTCACAGAAAGAAAAAATATCTGCAAAATGTGTAGCAGAACCAATAGAACAGAGATGAGTATCATCTATATTTGTATTCAGTTGTGATTTCTAGACTACTTTATCTAATCTAGTCCCAGATTACCATTGCCAGCAAGAGAAGACAAACCTGGCAAGTGGGATGGATGGATGGATGGATGGATGAGCATGTCTGTAGTTCAATGGACAGTGGCTGACCTGGTGGAGTGGCTCCTACACTCATCCCGAGCGTGAATCTGGAACAAGGGGCTTTGATTTAATGCAAAACAATTTTATAATGAATAAAATTTTTACAAAGTCTTTATTTCTAAGACTTCTTGTCATGCTGCTGTCAAAAAAAAAAAAAAAAAAGAAAAGAAAAAGGCAGAGGAAGATGTGAAAGTCCCAGGCCAAAGGCAGGATGTTAAGGAGCTGTGCCATCCATCACTTTCACAATCTCCTCTAGTTAGGCTCAATTTTAGGTCTACTCCTTTTGATTTATGACCTCCAGGGGCAGAAGCCTTGCAAAACAAGTCTGACTCAGTAGAGGGGAGTCATCCCTAATGAATTTAATTTTGGTTTCTTAGTAAACAATTCTGCTCTTTTCCTATGCCCCGGTGGTGGCCAAAGGATGCCCCTGCTGTATCTCCTTTTCCTGTAATTCCATCATCTCTGCAGCCTGGAGCTCTGCTGTTCATTTATCCATAGCCCCTGGATTCTGAGCCCACCAAGCCCCCCTGACACAGAGCCAAGGCACAAACTGCTGCCACCCTCTCTGAACCTGCCTTGTGATGCTCAGGTTCCCTGGGGAGCAGGCACTCTAATAAAGGGGTCTCTGCATTTTTATCTCTGGGGAAATGACAGGTAACAGGCAATTCTTCCTGTCACAATGACTCCTTTAAGAAATGAAAGAAACATTAAATAAATATAACCATACTGTAACAATATTGTGCCTTCTGCAGCCCAGGCTCTCATTTTAATTTCCAATTCAAACAGAACACAAAAACTTTAATTGCTTAACAATGCTCTGGAAAGAATGAGGAAAGGTTTAAAGGGCAGAACAAATATCATCTAAATACTACATAGTTGTTTTAGATTTTGAACTCTACAACCATTAATATGAAAATATGAAAATTCACTGAGATCTTATTTTCCTCAATTTACATATTTCTTAATTATATACTTTGTCCTCAGGTGATCTGTATATGCCACTTGTAATTTTATCTGTCTCCTTTGCAGACATAAGCCTAAGTTATGGCCTACCTTATTTATTTCAGTTCAGGGCTGGGATTTGTTTTTTTTGGTGGCTTGAATTTGTTTGTTAGGGTTTTTTTTTTTCTAGTTTGAAAATGTTAACATATAATAAATACATTAGAAATACCATTGTGCTTAAATATTTAAATGGGGGGGGGAAAGGAAAATTACTTTGTTATCTAGATAATTTTCTCAAGTTTCTATTACTTTAAATACTATATTATATTTATTCAGAAAAGGCTCTTTTAAAAAAGAGGAACTACATTTTTCATTTTTTTCTGACTATGAACAGAGTTGCTCAAGGGAGCTTGTAGCTGAATTAGGTCAAGTTTGACCATAGGTGATTGCTCATTATTGCCTTGAAATTCTGATCCTAGGCTTTTAGACCATGGACCCTTCAGGGCCTTTGGAAGAACAAACTGAGACATAAAAAAACCCCAAGTAAAATGCTTTCAGGTTTCAAAATGAATTAAAAGTTGTAAAGGCAAAGAACTTATAAGTTTACATCTTGGAAATGTTCTACCATCAATCTTAATAATTTGTAGTTGTTATCCTGCATTGTTTGATAATGATGAACAAAGCTGAGCCCCTCAGTCCTGACAGGAATTGAAGCCTCATTTCTGAACCAAAAACCACAGTAAGAAATCCAAATCTTCATAAAGCCCTGTGCACTGTAAAGTCAAATATGGAAGGTGTTTCTCTTCATTGCCTATCAAACCTTCCTAACAGGAGCTGAAAAGTTGAATAGAAAATTCAGAACCTCTCCATTCCCACACGTAAGTTGTGATTTTTGGGAATACTGCCTTGGTACCTCCCTGGGTGCTGGCATGGATTCATAACCCAAACCAAGGCCAAGCCCACGAGACTTTGCCACTCAAACCACACAAAGCCCTTTCTGCAGAGAGAGCATGCTCCCTGTCCTGCAACTGGAGGACTGGGACAAAAATTGTAATAATCTCTGGCAACTTTAAAATTAAGAACAATGTGCTTTGTCTTTTTGATGCCTACTGTGATTTCTTCTTGGGCGTCTGCTGCTAATAAATAAATATCATTCTAGACAGTGCTTGGTTACAATGTATATAATTGTCTTGCAATCTGAGGATTTTTGCTTTGATCTTTCACGGTTTAAAAAGATTGTGCTGAATTTACAGCATCTTTTGTCTTTATTGTTATTCAACATAACATGAACTCCACAGTACATTTAAATGATCTCAGTTCTGAGCATGGTACAGACAAAGTGCAATGAGGAGTTTCTAATCAGAATTAGGCTCTTCACAGATGCACAATGAATGCATTCATAGTCAAACAGTAAAATTAAATTGCAGGCTACCAGGGGAATTAATCTTGATTTGCAGCTATTTATGATAAATAGGATTCAGGATGCTGGTGTCAATGAACTGCTCCTTACTGAAGGGGGAGATAAACAGCAGCAGCAGGACAGTAGGAAAATTAGCTACCAGACTTGTTAAAATAACTGAATGATGAGGTGCACCAATTAAAAACCATTTAGCAATTTGCATATAGGTAACTCACTAGGAGATCACAGATACCTCAGTTGCAAATTTGCATTTTATCTCTTTGAAGCATATAATAATTAAAATGGCCATTAGTGATAACAAGAATTAATCACATAAATCCTCTCATTCATTTATTTGACATAATAAAACCCCAAGTCTTCTTAAGTTGTTTTTCCCTTATTATAATCAGCTCTATAAATCTGCAATTTATGAAAATAAAATGCCTTAAATTCCTTGAAAGTCAGAGAAAAGTGTTATTTATGCATCATGCCATGGGGATGTGGAGAAATGTCTGTGTTTGTATGAATGTACCTGGCTCTTAAAGAGTACACAAAGGATAGGGAATTCAAATCTAGACTATGACTGAAAGATGCACCAGCCTGGAAACCAATACCAAATTCTCTCTCTGTTATGTAAGATAATTAAATGGCTTAATTAAGAAATTCTTCAAGGAGAAAAATTTATTATGAACCACAGAGTTCTGATGATTATCAGAAAGGTAACATACTGCTCTTGAAGATCCAGAGAAGGACAGATAGCCTTAATTTATGAACCAAATAATGCAGTACCAAAAAATAAGCCAGTTTTAGGTAGACATATATTAATGAAAAAATGTCTTAAAAGGTTAAAAAAAACCCCTAAAAATAGGAGTTTTTTTTAAAAGTAATGCTATAGAGCACAGGCATGAAACCTTAGCTATCTATTGCTTTCATGTCTGAACACAACCTTCATACTGTGAGTAAACAATAATTTTGCCTTCTCTCTATGCATTTCTAGAATGCTTCTGCTGCAACTTATGATCCTATTTGCTTATGAATGGGGACAATATTTTACCAGAACACCAAAGGTCAGGAATTTACCAGCCAAAAAAATCTTCTCCAAACTTTGTTGCATTTGTCTCGGAATTTACTTTTCATGGGAAAATTAGGTAGCAGATGCTGATGCACATATCATTACTAAACAAGGATCTTTAATTTTAAAGAATTTAGAATTTAAAGGCAACACATAAGGGCTGGACCGGCATATTACCAGATACCTGCTAAATGACAGTCATTTAGAGTGCTACCAGCATTGAGTTCTGTTGCCAAAATAATTGAAAAATTAAGTTTCAAAGAGACAAGACTAGAACCAAAGCTTTGCACAGCAATCTACATTCAGGGAAGAACACCTTTCCTCATTAAGGAGCTGAATCAGATGTATATTTAGACAGGGACGAAATTTTCATACCAAAATAAATGTTTGTGAATGCCTGTGTGTTCTATGTATGGCTCAGGAACATTCCCATAAAATTGAGGCTGTGTTTTAAAACTAAGTCCATTATTCAGGTGTTTATGTGAGTTCCTAATTCACAGCATTGACTACTCCCCTTGAAGTACCATTTTTATTGTTGTGTCTCCTCTCTAATTTAATTGACTCCTCCTCTCTTAGGTGGACTGTTTGCAGATATGCTTAGGAAAAAAGAGAATTTTGTGTGCAGAGACTTCCATGCCAGAGCTCAGCCTGTGAATGCTGTGGCCTTTTAAAGACTCACTAATTGCATGACAAAACTTGAAATCTTTCCTCACAGGTGAATGGCTGACAGTTGCTCAAAGGCTACTTGGAAATTCTGGTGGAATGCTTGCAATTGAGCTAGGAAAGAAATGCTCTTTATTTCCTTTATGATCAAGAAGAAAATCCTTAATTGGCATTCTTTCCCACTTGAGAATAAACTTTGAAACACAGGTAAAATAGAAGCTAAAAAGATGCAAACAGTATCAAAATCCAACCTGTGTGTTTAAAATATGGAAGACTGAGCGGGGGAAAGCTGGGGCTTTAGTCAGACCTTCTGCTCATAATAGAGTAATATCTAATGAAGATGAATGGGAAGAAGAAAATATTAGTGGCCTATGCTGAACCCCAGAGACATTTTCTTGGAGTCCAAGAGCACTCTGAACAGAAAATATCTGCTAATGTAAAGCTTATGTAGTGCAGGATTCAGAGGAGCTTTCCTGTGGGAGAAATTATTGTCCCAGCTTCTGCATGCACATTGAAAGACATTAACTGAAATTTTAAAGCTTAACTATTTGAAACATTTTTTGTATAAATCTTGCCAGTGCTAAGCTTGTCACATGAGCATGATGTTACCAAGAACAAAGCCCAGCCCCAAAATTTTAGAAAATACATGACAGCCTTCTGCACGTCTCTGCTGTCTTGGTGTCTTTTGTTCTGATTTCAGTCAGAGGCAGGTGAATGAGGCAATGCCTTCTCGGGCAAAATTCAGGAGTTTGTAGCCACCACCAGAGGCTACAAGCCAGGTAAGGGAAGAGGCCAACAAGCAGATCCTAGTGTAAGATGGTACAATACTTTTTATTACACCAATAAACCTAAATCCCAACAACCAACACTTGTCATTGGCTCCATGGGTGCTGATCTCTTTCTACCCTTATTCTCTCTTTTTCTCCTCTTTCCCTCACACGTTTTATTGTGGGGTTTTTTTAATGCTATTTTATTGCTACATTTCTATAGATAAAAACCAAAATGGCTACATGCACTAACACAACTTCATTAAAAATCTAGTTGAATATCAGATGGGTGATCAGGTCTGTGAGGTTGATCCTACATTTAAAATGTAAACTCATCAGATTAAATGGCAGAAAAAAAAAAGGGGGAAGAAAAAAGAACTCTGGGCAGTAGTGTAAGTAAAAGACATAATATAATATATTCATATTCTTACAAACATTCTCGGAGGCAACTTGCATCAGTAATGGCAAAGCAACAGGTATAGAGTGCTGGAGTGGCACAGACAGGGTATTCAAATACAGACTGTGCTTATATTTAATAACCACAGCAGGTGAACAATTGGATTTGAAAGGGAAATTAAATAGGCTGACCTAAGAGCAGAGGCGTTTTTTGTCTAGTTCTGTACTTTCTATTCCATGATTATTGCAAAGCTCTTTTGTAAACCAATATGAAGGAACACATTACTGTGATTGTGCATCAGCTAAGCGCAGTAGCCACAGTAGGAAATACAAAAACATTTTTAGAAGTCAAATTCAATCAGGCTTTACCTCCAAGCTTTTATATTCCCTTTTCTTTTAATCTCTCTTCCTGCATGATGCCTGCTTTAAGCCTAACTTTGTTTGCATTAATGCTGTTTCTAAATGCCTGATAATACAATAAGGTAGAAAAATTAGTAAAGAGGGAGACAGAACTCCTATCCTAGCCCCCTTCAAATTAAACCAGAAATAACCATTTATCTGGAACCATAAACAGCCAGTTACTCTCAAATTGTAAGACTAATTCAAAATGAAATGAGGACCAAAAACCTTCATGAGTTCTACAGTTTTGCAGAGGAAAAATAGCTTCATGAGTTGAGACCATCAGCATAACCCTGAATATGAAATGTAGCCAAGGAAAACAATTATGAATTTTCCTCCACCTGAAGACCAAAGTCCAGAAACCAAGAAAACAAAAATACTTAAACTGGGAAAACATGCCAAAGTTCTTTTGGAAGTATGAGTGACTAGTTTTGCCTTTCTCTGGAATAAATTATTTGCGGCATTTAGCCACTGAACATTGCACATTTTATGGCCCTGATGCAACTGGCAGAGACTTCCATGAGAAGCTCCCCAGGCATAAGCCCACATTTCAAAAGAGAATGTAAATCACTGAAACCACAAGCAAAATAAAGCAGATTATCTAAGTGAGGAACAGAGGATATGAAAGCAGGACAATGGGTGTCACAGGTAATTATAAAGATGCATCTGGTCCCTAGTTACTTTTGACAAAGCTGGTTTTGTGATTTACGGCAGGTGCTTGTTTATAAACCTATTTCAGCACAGACACACTGAAGCACATTCATCATTCTGCCTGCTCTTCATTATTGGATAAACGTCATTTAAACAGAACCTGAATCCAGACTTCTGCTACCTTGATGTAAAAATCAGCATCTCCCATTTGCCTGCATTTATTTCTATATTTCCATTGACCTGCAGAGGTGGGGTGTGTTTGACAAGGGTTCTGCACTTACCCCACAAGGAAAGCAAATGAAAGTGAGCTGAATTTCAGGAAGAAGTGCTGGCAAGCTGTACTTCTTTTAATCTTGCTATTTATTGTTGTGCCCTGCAGTTGTGTTTTGTGGAAATTCAGGACAACCAACGTGCAAGTTCGAGCAACTAAAACTCTGACAAAAAATCAGAACTCTTTTGGGGTATTTTTGGGGCAGGGGTGGATGGGGGGAGGTTGGGGGGTTTTGACTTATTTTAGTGCCTTTTTTAATGCACTTTTCAGACTGTGAAATTTGGCACAGTCCAAAGTTTTTCTTATCCTTTACCAGGGGAATCTAGACCTGAGGAATTGCTCCATTACTGTGGCATAGAGTTGTGCAATCATCTCACGTGAACACCACAATTTTAATCCTTGATTTTTATCTCAGAATATTTCTTGCTGAAAACAAAGTTAAACAAAGAAGTCCAGCAGAAACCAGTGAGAACAGAACCCTTTGTAGCTTGCTACAATAAATGCCTAGAGCCCACCTTGCTAGGAAAAGTTATACAACAATATGACCTCGTTTTTTAACTTAGAACTGACAATAAAAAGCTAAATGTAGAAAAAGGAAGTAGAGCAATTTAGAAATTATGGTGAACACAAAGCATACATTGAGGTTTGTAGGCAAAGTTATAGTAGTAGAGAACACGATTTTTGTTATAGTTACGGGTTTAATGCAAAAACTTTGAGGCAGCATATTTTCATGGAAGGAGGAATGAAAATTTAAGGGAATAAAAGCTGAATGTATAAAACTCAACTGCATCATAATATTCCTTTACTCAGTGCCTTAAGCTATAAGTCCAAGCAGTTTTCCCAACTGTTAATTGTTACAGAACTTAAATAACTTATTATGAAAAACAGACACTAAGGAATATATTTCTAGAAGAACAAACAAAAAAGCCTTTTAGTCACAATTAAATATTCAGAAATTTCTCAATGTGAAAACCAAGCCAATATCACAATAGTCTTCAAATCAGAGCACTTATTTCAATGAGCAGAACAGAGATGTATTTTCTGAATGGAATCAAAACATACCTCAATTATTATCTGCTATGAAGAAAATCTTGGTCATCAAGTACACACACACAAAAAAAAAAACTTTAAGGGAATCTTTAGAAATAGTTATATATATTGATATTATACATCTATATACATTTATAGATCATCCTAGGTATGGAAGGAATGACATTAATTATTGCCTGGCTTGGGAGCTGTTTTGCTGAACACTGATAGATTGACAACATGACTACTGGAAACTCATAGGAATTATTAAAAAACTCACAGGAAATATAAAGTAAAAATGAAAGATTGTATTTCATTTTACTTTCAAAGTAACTCCATGTATTGGACTAGCGCAGAAAAAATAACTCACATTATTAGGCTTAACAAAAAACCTTACTGGCAACAATGAGGCTCGATATTGCAAGATAAATTTTTGGTCTAAGCAATTTCGTCACTTCCTATTAAAGATTGTCCATGCAGTTTCAGCTGTTACCTCCTTCCTGTAATTTGGTTGCTGACTGCAAGTCAGCTGGAATAATGCTTACCTGTAAATAAAGATGTGTAATAACTTCTTGTTTCAGCAACACAGCAGAGTTACTTACAGCATTTGTTCATCGTGAAATTGCATATTCAGTACATGAACACACATTTTGTGACACTGATCTAATGACAACCCATGCATTTCCCAGTAATTTCAATCTGTTTATCATTGCATTATTGCTAGCAGATATGAACAATTCATCCTTTGCCTTTGAATTGTTATTCAACTTACTGTAAGTGTGCAATGTCTGAAATTCATAGTAAATCTATTTGTTTTTAAAGGAACACCAGATCTACTTTAGCATAGCACCACTGGAAAGAGCGGCACTGAAAGAACATCAAGAATTCTTGTTGGCTCTTCCCCTGCCCCAGCACAGGATTAAATTTATTTATATTGCCCCAGAAAGACACTTATTCTTCCTGCCTGTAAAGACCTTTAGTGTTGGTGTGAAGTGGCCCCATGCCAAAATTAGAGTCTTCAGGTCAGGCTATATTGCTTTTCATTAAAGAGAGCCTGTCATCTGGAAAATTATTTCCAATTTCTACTCTAAGGGGGTGTTGTTGTTACCATTATTGCCTGGAACAACGTAACCCTTGAGACGGAGAAAACTCAAAAGAAGAGGCTTGAAACAAATCTCTCCTAAGTCCTTTGTGTCTTTACAAGGTAGGTCTCTCCCTTCAGGTTTGCCTTTAATCCGAGAATCCAGGCTTTTCCTGAAGTGTGCAGTCTGAAATTAAACTGAGCAGCACACAACCACTCCAGCCTCCTTTTCCTAGTCAGAGACAGCCATCACAGATACATCTTTCATTTTCCTGATCCCTTGCCAGTCCTCCACATGTCCTCAAAAATGACAACTGCAGACCTCAAGTATCCACAGACAAAAAATTCAAAGCTCATCAGGCTCACCAGATTTAAGAGCAGTTAAGGATTCTGTTTTTAGTTCTTTCCTTCATCAAGATTGAAAAGCTCTTTGGTTGACATTTCCTCTACTCAGTTTACTTTTTTGTAAAGTTTCATGCAAAAAAAAAAAAAAAGACCAAAAAAGTGTTCAGTGCACTAAACAGTTCCTTAGCATCTTCTGTCAACAGCCTTCATTCCCTCAGCAGCAGTGCACAGATTGCAGCTCTGAGCTGGCCACTCCACGTGCTGCGCAAGGGAGAGGAGGCTTTCCTCACTCTGCTACCCTGCTGCACCTCCTGGCAAGTGCCAGAAACTCCAGCCAGATTTCACTGACAAGCTGTACACACTGAGCTCCCTTTGGCATCACCGGCAGCACTGATTTGTACATTGCTAACTAAAAATTTTGTGGCCTCTGCCACATTTCTAAATAAAGAACGGGAGCGCCGTGACCTATTTTCCAATGTATAGAAAGACCCAGAACCACTCGGTCACAATTCCTACCACAAAATACAGGTACACAAGCAATTTAGTCATGTGTTAAGCTTCCATAAATCCTGTTTCCCACATTTCTCAGAGACAGTAGTTAAGGTGATGGACAAAGGACCACATGAGTAAGAACTATAGACCTGTGATTACCACTTTATTTGCATTCCCTCTCTCCTTTATTTTTAGGATTTTTTTTCTGCTTATTTTACTGGATTTTTAAAATTCTCCTTCTTTTCAGGTTTCTGTATTGGATATTTCTTTAAGGATTTCAGTTTCTAGGTTACAGAAGGAGCACTCCCCTTTCCTTAAGGTCTCATGTCTATTTTTAAACCTCACCTCTTTCCAAACCACATTTTTCACTTGCTGATGTGGAAAGAACATTCTTTCTTTCAGCTTTACAATGAAAAACAACTCAAAAGAAAATTCCCTCATCTTTTAGTCATATTTCAGTCATCAGCAGTAGTTACCTGCCATTATTGCTACGGTGGTGGACATGAAAGGACCTAAATAGATTGTCCTGCTGTTACCTATTTAAACTCTCATATAAGGCACTTCAGCATGGATATAGCCTGAATGTGCTACAGCTAAAAGAATGCAAAAAAAAGTCTTATTCTGGGAATGGTTGGTATATAAGAGCTCTGCTAAGGATGAGCTTGCATATTTTCTGTGCTCAGAAGACTGGAGAAGGAAGGGAGTGACACGCTGAGGGATTGGGACCTTCTTGTGAAGGAGCAGTGTTGAGGTGTTTCAGCCTGAAAGAGAATTGCCTTAAATTTTAATAACTCTCAAATTAAGAGTTCTTGCAATTTATCTACTTTAAAATATTCAGGAATCTTTCCAGAAATATTCCCATTGATATAACCAACCCAGAGCAGAGAACCAACAGCAGATGCTACTAAAGGGGAACAAAAAAAAAAACCCTTAACAATCCAAAGGTTCACTTAATCTGCTTGAGAACCTGATCCTCACCAGGAATCAAAATTTAAAACATTAACTTTCCTCATCCAGCATGTTGGGCATAAGAGAAAAAGGTGCAGTCAGGGAACCTGACAGATAAAATGAAACTAAAACAGGATGTAGGCAGAAAACACGACCTGCTGCAGCACATGGGCAGAAGTTATTGTCAGGTCAGAAACGAGTGTTTGCACCAACCTCTCCCTGAGGGACTGGGTGCTCAGAAACGATCAGATAATTCACACAACTTTTTGCTAGGTAAGACTAAGCCTGAATGAACACCTCAAATCCTCCTTTATCTTGATGACTCAAGACATCCTACATGGCCCTCATTTTAGTTATGGGGTTTATGTGGCAATATTATCTTCAGCTGAAGAAGTGTTTAGTTCACATTTAAGCTATGATAAATTCAGACCCTTTGCCCTTTTTTGCCACCTTTACTGTGAGGTGCAAACAGCCCTTTGTGTCTGTCAGGCTGCTGATTTTAATGGTCTGCTCTCTGGTACTAGCCCAACAGAATAGATGCTGAGGTGAGGCACAGAGATACCAAATTCTTGGTGTAATACACCTCATCCTTTGTCCTATCTTTTTAATTTCTGAGAGAAATTAACTGCAAATAAACGCAACCACAATGCTCATGTGCTTCCCTTACAGTAAATTCTTAGAAAATACAGCAAGCTCTGTCCTTGTATGCTTAGCCTCAAAGTCTTTTAAACGTGACTCCATGGCATCTGAAATAGCCCATTAGCAGGAGGAGAGGATCAAGGGAAGCCTTCATGGCCAGCCGTCTGTGTGACAGCAGCAACACTATGCACGTGTTCCGAGTACTCAGATGGAATTATCATAAACAGCTGCAGGAGGAAAGGCAGGCAAGGTGGCAGGGTGGAATCTGCCTATTGCACCACACAGCCAACCTGCCTCAAGTGACCCATGTCATGGAAAATGTCAGCCACAGGACGAGGCACGGGGTGGAATTGGTGAGAAAAGCACTTCATGCCTGTGTACGTGCATTTTACATGGCCTGGTAATCAACATAATCTAAGATATAGCTCCAAACTAGCTGTCTACATTAATGATCTGAAAGCAATCATAATAAAATAAGATAATCTTAACTATTCCTGGGCTGCCAGAGAGCTCTCTAATTGCTCTATTTAAATTGTTCCATTTCAATTAAATTGAGGAGGAAAAAAAAGTAGTAGAATTAAGTGCTTCACTATTTACAGTCCTTGAGTGAATACAATTTACCTAATCTGTGTAGGATCCCTATTAGCAGGGCTCGCAGTAAGAAACCACAGTGATTAAATCATTAAATCATATCTAGGAAGAGAGAACATTCCCATTGATATAGGAAGCCTTGATGAGATGTTAAAACAATTAGAACCATCAAGTACTTTTATGAATAGCAAGGATTGTGAAGGCAGAAAAGGTTTTCAAAACTGGGGGATTCACACTATTTTTACCCTAATACATTTCACTTTCTCTTTGGTTCATTATCACTGATACAATTTGTATCCATTTTCAGTCATTAAATAGTAGTTCAGCTCTTCAGTATTTCAAGCCCTGGTCATTAATGTGAATTCATACAACTTATTCCCTCTGCCCCTCCAATCTTTCCCTCAAAGAGAGCACCCTTTTCAATAAATGACTCCCAAATTGCTGTTAGGATAGTAATTTCTAATTTCCATGGTTACATTTCCCAAAAGAGCTGCTGCTGCTAAGAAAAACACATTGGAAGATTGGAGAATTGGAATAGCATAGCTGGCTCTTCATGGTTTTCATTCAGAGAGGGGGGATGGAGGTGTTGGTTGCAACTCATTTTTTTTTTCCTCTTTTTAGAAGCTTGGTAAATCACACCCAGTAAACACACCTATCAAAACATGAATCTTATTGTACAGATCTTGAAGACAGTGACTTATTAATTTGTCCCAACAGTTCTGGAGCTATTAGAATAGCTAGAAAAGTTTATCAGGAACACCAAATTGGCCAGTGTCACACACCACAGATAAGAACAGCCCCAGCTACAAGATGCCATGGTCCTCACACAGACATGAGGTTATAAAAGGTTTCACAGGATATATTTCATAGCACAGGTATATTGTGCAGGTGTTACACATTTTAATTAAACTTTTTTTCAAATCAAAAATAAAGATGCACAATTATTCACGCTGAAAATAAAAGTTACCAAGGAATTTTTTATAGAGCTCTGGGTTCACATTATTACATCTTTACTTTAAAATCTTAGATCAATCCTGCAAAAGTCTCTCTAATTTAACTTTGAGCTTTGCTTTTGTGTTTTAAGCTGGGCAGATGAAGCTGTTGGTCAGCCAGAGAATAAAATAAGATATTGCTTATGCTACCCTTCTAAAAGATCACACTGACTTCAGGTTTGCCACAGAAATTATGCAGCTCAATATGATGTGTCACATTAAAAATTGCAGCATTATTTCAGATGTGCCTGTTGACACAAGAGACAAA
Source organism: Melozone crissalis (assembly GCF_028551555.1). Taxonomy (NCBI): domain Eukaryota; kingdom Metazoa; phylum Chordata; class Aves; order Passeriformes; family Passerellidae; genus Melozone; species Melozone crissalis. Next base: position 12,680,280 of record NW_026535801.1, on the reverse strand, counting down.
AAGCTCCTTTGAAGCATCCAGTGGCTTATTTGGAAATCCTTCCTCGTTCATGGATCATTGAGCAGAAAGACAGGTTTATCAGAGAAATACTGATTTTCCCCAGTGGCATAAAAACGCTGCCATAGTTTTAGATGTTCTCTTTAGTCTTCTCGACAAATTCATGAGGCTTGAAGTCCTGGCCATTAATAAATAAAATTCTAAGAACAGTGGCACTTTGGAGTTTTTTCATCCTTAGCAGAGAAGAATGCTGTTGCAATTATGTAAAATAAACCTATTTTAAACCTAATGCTTCACAGTCATTATGGAAAAGATGCCTATAAGGAAATATTTTATTGATGATTTAATTTTCTTTCCAGAAATTTCACACCTCCATCTTCATTTAGGACTGGTTTATCTATTAGAGTGAATTAAATGTGACCAGCATTTCCTTTTGCTTAGAAGGAGATGATTAAGGAAATTATGCAAAGTTTTTAAATTGTGGCATTGCCTTTATAAAAATAGCCAGAGAAGTAGCTGGGGATATTGTTGTTAAAAAAACCTCACTGTCCACACAATGTGATCATGAACTTTGGAAAAGAGAGATCAAATAATCACCGTATGTCTTCTTTTTCTTTGCTTCTATACTTTGTGTGCCAAAAGCAGGTTTATAAATCATGGCTATATTTTGCAATCAGGCCCCCTGCTTCACTCTCCCCCCTGTCCTTGTTGTTATTTTCTGCGCCAGTGCCTGCTCTGGTGCTCACACTGCCCATCCCTGCCTTCAGCAGGGCCCTCATTAAATCACACCAGGCTGACTCCGTGCTGAGCTGCACCTGGGCCAGCTGCACCCTTCAGAGGTTTAACTGTGGATCATCCTCTGAAGCCCATGTGTCAGGACCTCAGCACACATTTTCTGTGTTTATTTGCTTTCCTGAACAAGCCCAGTGAGTTCATTAGGACCAGCAAGAATAAAAAACAACTGTCATGTAACACTGGCGAGTCTCAGCCAGCTTAAGAGCTGAAAAAGTCTTGTCCCTTTGATCAGCTCCAACAGTAAACTTTTCTCACAATAGTCTGGTTCTTTAAAAAAAAAAAAAAAAGAAAAGAAAGAAAAAGGTTTTCACTCCATTGTAAATATTTCCTTTAGAGCAAGAAACTACCTAGAATGTTCAAAGCATTTTTCTTTCAAGGGGAGTTTCACAGACATATCTAGGTGGAAAAACACATTAATGGCAATAGAATAACTGCAAATATTGGGAGAAGGAGGAGTATTTTTGCTACAGTTTTGTGAAATTTTTCTTAAATCTCTTTCTGTGGGAGAAACTGGCTGTATTAATGAGGACTAGTGCCTCTGGTGCAAGGTTTCAGGATGAGCTGATAAAAGTCCCACTAGGTTCCATGAATTGGGTAAATAAATGAGCATCTGAGCATTCCCACAGCTTCTTAAATGGAATCAGTGCACGTGAAAATGTACCCCAAAATCCCTGCACTAACATACATATTATACAGGGTTTAAAGCACTCATTTTCAAACGTACTGATGATTTTGTTACCAGTTGTATGTACCTATTAATGCAGAAAAACAATTTTCACCTTTTATTACCAACTCCTGCAATTTCAAATTATTGTGTCCTCAAAAAAATTTAAGCTAGAAACTTCAGAACAAAAGGTAAAATTGACTTAAGCATTTAATTATTTCTCCATAATCTCTTTGCCCTACACATTTGTGTCTTACAAAACATTAATGATTTTGTAAATACAGCTATTACTAACCTAATAAAAATGCTGTTCCAAATGGAAAATGATGCCTGCATAAAAATGTAGATGGGTACTCAGGAGACATGATGCTCATCGATCTCCCAAAAATATGCTTGCCTGTATGAAACACAGCAGTTAACAGTGCTTTGTATGGTTCACAAGAGGCTGTGTGGCCATGAAAATAATGCCTGCAAATGATGCTTTTAGGCAACAGTAAGGTGAAGGCATAATGGTTCCTGCCAGCTTAGAGAACAGTAAAACAAATATTATCATATTCTCCACATTTGTCATAGGGACACCTTGTAAGTTAATCCAAATTAACAAGAGGTATCAGTTTAAAGTGCATTCATTAAACAGCATTAAATCTTGATATTGACACACTGAGGATGAGAAATATGGCCATGCTACTGCAGCTGAACAAGCTGAGCCCAAGTAACAAGCTTTGTATGAACTCATGCATTATGAAATGTGAGGTAAGATGAATTCATTTAAACCTCTTAGGTGAATATATTCAATATCACATTTGCTGTGTGCTAACAGCATATGCACACATACACATTTTAGTTAAGCTCATGCCTAGGAGCTAATTAGTAAATGCCTATCCATGAATATTTAGACCCACTCTGACCATTGCAATTAACTCTTTTCATATGTAGCCACTGGAATATATTTAGAATATGAGAGGATTCCAAAGAGGAAACTTCATAGTCCTCACCCCAAAGGTTCTTTCATCTGTAAAATTCATGTTCTTCTGTCATTAATTAGGGTCTTTACATGACATGGCCAAACCACCTCACCACCTCTGCTTTCCAGCATTTATGTCTTGTTCCTCCTTGAGTCTGCTGGTCTCAGGACCAGCATCTGCTGCTGGAAAGATGAGTGGAGTTACCCAATGACCAATTCAATTGATTCTGGAACAGTTTTGAATAGTTCATCATTGCCTAACATTCCTTCTTGTAAGCTGCCTTATAATGGAATACTTAAATCTTTAACAGAACAAAAAAATAAAGAATACTGTAATGATTAGCAGCACAACCAGCAATCAGTTCTGAGCAAATCAATATTTAAAAATGATTTCATGTACAATGTCTCACAAATGCAATGAAAAGTGAGCTGGCACTGCAAGCAAAGAACTATAGCTCACTTTGTGCAAATCTGAGTCACTAGCGGGGGAAACAATAATGCATTCTGGTTGAACACACAGATAAGATAAATCTAATCAATGCTTCATAGGTGTTTAACATCCTGAGTCCTTTCTTCAAAAGTATCACACTATTTTCATTAAGACACATGCTTAGAGGGAAGGAAATGCTGTTTTAAAAGGTATCACGCTTAATTTTAAGCATACAAAGTTCTTAACATCCAAAGCAAAAATATTTAGTTCTAAGTGACTCATTTGGTTTGCACTAGTCTGCACTGAACAGCCCTAAAACTTCCTAAGGCTTTTTGTGGAAAAGGAAGGGAATTGGGCACATCACAAAGTTAAGTTCTTCCCTGAAAATCATTTCAGACAGGTGCACCATGCAACCTCTGATGACAGCACTGAGCACCTCCCAGCAGTTCAGCTGGATCCAAGGATCCCATCTCCAGAGGCTCCACAGGCAATGAGCAGTCAGGGATTGAAGCCTCTGAGTAGATTTAAGCCCTGCAGACTGATGAGCATTTTCTTACATCAAAGTTTTTAACCTGGTGTTCTTCTGAGGCCAGAGACCCTGCTGGGAGCTGCGCAGGCACTGTGGCCTTGCTGAGGACTGGGATGCTCAGGATCTTCTCATGGGCTATCACAGACAAAGCTCTGCAGCTGGATTAATTTACAAACAAGTTTTCTTTGTGCACCAACACACTGACCACTGAGAAAACAGAAGACTTCTTTTTTTAATTGACTTTACCCTGTAGGATCTCACTTTCATAGATACCCCTAAGCCAATCAATTGAAATACCACTATTTGGAAGGAGCAACATCTCAGGTTTGAATGTAAGATGTTTAGTCTAAAGAAATAGGTATAATTTCAAAGGCCTTATGGTCAATGCCATCACTATAAAATCAAACCATGTCTCATGTAGGATTCATAATATTTGCATTCTGAAATATTACATCTGTTTGAATTTAAATCCCATATCTTGGGTAAAGTGCATGTGTGTGACACACCAGCCAGATTACACAGCAGACTCTGCCACAAAGCATCCTGGTCATACAGATTTACCTAAGCCATTATTTAGGGATCTGAAATGCTTTTCAAAAAAAAAGTCATTTGCAACCTTCCCACCCTTGGTTGTTCCTTGAACAAGAAGGGGAAATTAAGAATTCACAGAGTGAAAAGCAAAAAGTGTTATGAAATGTACTAAATTCTACTGCTCATGTGTTTTAGCTAGGGAAGAAATTACCAATACAAGAGCACTGGTAAGTTTCTCTCCTAAACCTGTTTACTTAGTGATTCAGAATCAAAAATGTCTCAGTGCAGGAATTCCTATGGAGTATTTCGAATATTACACAAGCAATTATTTAATCTCAAAGCAATATATTTGCTCCCTAATAGATGACTTGCCTCTGCAGACAAAAAAAAGAGTGTGGAAAGATTACTGATAATTGATTCATTCAAGTCAAAAATGGGACCATCAGAGGAAGCCTAAGGTGGTGAGTAAACACAAAATCAAAGTGTTCACATTTAACAGCATGTGTTTTTCACTCCATGTGTAAATCTCAGTGGAAGAATATTTTTGACTGCCAAAATAAATTTTTCCTTTCCAATTTCCATATGGAATTGACTTTGCAGGCACTTTTGTGTGCATGTTCTAATATATACATATAAATACTCATACTTGTACCTGCATATTTCTAGCTCTACACTTCAGTGGACAATTAATTTTTTTAAAGCAATTGACAGAACACCTGTTCAAGATATAATGGCATACATTCCATTGAAACTCTTCATTCTATTGTGTTGTGAAGAGAACATTCATACCTGTGTAAAAACACATCAGTGACCCTTTCTCACCACCAGGTCTCTTCATGTGTATTAAAAAAGCAAATTCACCCTCCTGTCAAGTGCCCCGCTGGTAGTTGCACATTAATAAAGCCTAAGCTTTAGTAGATTCCTTAAAGTGTCACAATTTCTCCAATAATTACATTATTTTATAATGCCTACAGTGCAATTTTACTAACTTTTAAAATTAGTTCAGCCTCAAAAGATGACCCTTTTTGCATAGGTTTTCTTAAATTTTAAATTACAATCAAATTAGGAGATTGAGATATGATTTTTGATATCAAGGTACAAACATTGTTAAGCAAAAGAATCCTAAGGAAAGTAGTATTCAATTCTCTCACATACAATGCCTATCTGATAATGAAATAAATATTCTGTGCTTAAGAAAAAAAAAGGAAAAACAAAAAACTACTTGAGAAGAAATAGGAAGCACTAGCAGAATCATTGCTAAAGAACTATAGAAGCAGTTTTAAATTTTTTAAAGTTTTCTGAACAGCCATTAATTTTGTTCCATACATAAATAAAGATGGGGTTTGTATACTCCACACTTGAGGGAATCTACTTTTCTAACTCAGTTTTATCAAATAATGAGGTTAATTACAATACATTAAATTGAAGCCTGAAAATGCTTAGCAATTTACCTGTCTGAACATTGAGATCATTCCTTCAAAAGGATAAAAATGAAAACTCTGGGAAGTCAGAGCAGAAAGTAATTCTCAAAATGCCGTAGCTTAGCAGAAAATACTGAAAGAAATGAAATTTGTAGTTTGAATCGTGCTTGTCCTGCAGATAAGAAACCTGAATTCCACTAGAAATAAGCAGTAGACCAGATATGGTCTGAGAAGAAATTAAAGTGAAATATCACCAAAGTGAAAGGAGCCCACAAGGACAGACACAATATAGCACAGGCGAGAGGTCACACCGTGCTATAAAGCCAGAAATGAAAGATCAACTGCTAAAACAGCACGGACAGCAAAACACACACTGCTCCTTTGTACAGGGCAGAACCCTGCACAGAAGGGCTGTTTTGTGAAATTTTAGCAGTAATGGGTTTAACTATGGAAGAAGAGTAATAAAGAAGGCAAACGCTTTCACCTGGAAGCCTTTAAGCTGTGAGGAGGAGCCCAAGGCCAGGTGCAACACCCAGCACAGCAAAGGGCTGCTTTGTGCAGCTCAGGCTGCTCTTTACAGGCCTGCGTGGCAGCTCCAGCTTGGAATTCCCAGCCAAAGGTCAAGCCTCCATCAACAACACAGCTAACAAACAGCAAACACAACAAACAACAGCTGCCCTGCAGCAAGACATATGGAAAAACAGGCTCGTGCTTGGGACCAAACCAAACCAAACATTCTGTGGCTCTTTTCCATCCCCACAACTCCCTGAATACAGAGTAAAATGATGGACCCTGAGCCTCTGTCCATCGCCTCTCAATGAACTGGACCAACATTGCAGTAATTGTAGGTCTAAACCCTGCAGAGCCATAAAAGCTGTTGGCCTCTAGGAACAGCACTCTCTGTAGCCACAAAGTAGCCTCACTGCAAATAATCCCCCAAATATAAACTCTTACAGATTGAGAATTAATAACCAGTCAAATAAATATTTTTAAATTATTGGGAAAAAAGAACCCTGTCATCCCACCAAAAAAATGGATTTCCTATAGCAAGTATAACCAAAGAGATCTTCACAGCTGGCAAAAATCATTACATTCCCATTAACTTTAATGGAGAAACATCAACTTCCATTACTGGGATCAAATACAGTTAATATACTTGCCATGCATGATATGTCTCCTATATACCTTTCAGGTAAAAAATATTCATGCCAGATTTCACATAAAAACATTAAAAAAATCCAAATCTGCAATGACAAAATCAAAAAATTAACATTGCATAGAAGACATAGAAGAAAATATTAATCACTTTAAAAACTGAGAAACTTTTATAATGTAACATGTAATTATTAGGTGTCAAGCAGCAAAAGAGTAGAAAATATATGGCAAGTTCTTCTTTGATAGATGAGAACAAAGAGTTATGTCTGAGCCTCCTTTTCCTCTGCTCTCATCTTCCCTCATCCAAGGTGAGGCTTGACTCACTTGTCTTTAATTACCACGATGCCAGATGAAAAAAAACCTCAAGACAAGAACAGAGCAAAAGGCAAAGGCAGCAAAACTGTCAAAGTGGCAGCAGATCCCCCAGAAGGGAGGAAAATTCCCCAGGAAAGGCTGTGTGAGCCATGACTCACCCTGTGGGAGATCAGCCTCTGCCTCGGGATGCTCAGGACAGGAACGAAGCACTGCATCCCCCTGGCTGCAGGAAAGCACCCTGAGGAACAAACAAAACAAACCCCAAGAATAAGGTCATGCTAAATTAAACTTTCTTCTTGCAATAAAACAAACTGGGGCTGCAAATGCCTTCGCTGTTACTGATCAGAGCAGCATAAATTTTTTCTGCACACAAAGTGGAAAACAACACCTCAGTTTTGTTTCTCGCTCTCTTTTCTGAAGTTTCCAGTTTGCTTTTAACTTGGACAAGACCTTAAGGCTGTGTTTTGGGAAGGCCAAGGAAGGTGCAGCAGTGGTGAGCTCCTGCCAGAGGCTGAGGGATGGAGGGAGAGGTGCCATGGTGTGGCAGCAGGGCAGGGTCCTGCCCTGCACACCTGGGCAAGGCAGCTCAGGGTGCAATCCACAGGCACCTCCACAGGGAAGGCTGAGCCTCGCCTGAGTCCTGGCACAACAAGGGCTGGGGCAGAGCTGTGGCAAACCCAGAGCTGACTGGGCAGCCTGGGGCTGCTCACAGCACCTACTGCTGTGGAACCAGAGGACACCCACAGCAGCCCAGCAGAGCCACGTGCGCTCATCAAGAAGCCAAGGAGAATCATGAACAAAAGCACCTACAGGAGCACAGCCATTTTTTAATTTAAACCTGGCAATCCCAGGGCTGTACGAGTCCCTAAAGCCCAGGATCCCAGCCCTGCAATCCCAGAGATGCCAGGATCCCCAAAGCCCCAAATCCCAGCCCTGCAATCCAAAGGCTGCAAGGCTCCCCTAAGTCCAGGAACACCAAAGCTCAGGATCCCAGCTCTGCAATCCCAGAGATACCAGGATCCCCAAAGCCCAGGATCCCAGCCCAGCTAGCATCCCCAAACCCCACAGTCCCAGCCCTGCAATCCCAGAGCTGCCAGGCTCCCCAAAGCCCAGGGTACCAGCCAGCAAATCCCTGTCACAAACTGACCCATAGGGGAGACGGATTCTGCCAATAAAGTTTCTGAAAACGTTTTCAGACACCACATATTTGTAAAGCTGTAAGCATAAAGAAGGAATGCAGGAGGAAAAAAGCCACTATTTTTTAGGAGCTGGCTTCCATTTAATAAGAGGAACAGATGTTTTATTGTAATTAAAGCTCATCTTTTCTGTACAAGGTGACTCTTGAAGCACATGTATATTCCAAGTAAACAAGTTTACTGTATTGCTTTCATATGATGTTGATGATCCACAGTTTTCCTGTAAATCTAGCTTATACTCAAAGAATGACTATATATAAAAAAAAATCATCTCTACTTCAGCTCATATGGCTTTACATTCTATTGCTTACACTCCCTGCTAAACCCTAAATAATTACTTTTACTTAGCCTGTCTTCAATATTTATGGAAACTTCCTCCCCATAATATAAAAATGAAGCCTAGACATCTGAGATTAGTAACCAAATGAACCCAATGTTGAGGTGATTAAAACCTTCTTAGCAGCAGTGCACCACATTGTCACACTCATATAAGCAATTTTACATAGTTACAACTATCCAATTACTTTTCCAAATATATTAGTGAAGTGCTGTAAACAGTGCAATGTGCTGGCTTATACAGCACACAGTAAAATGGGCATACACTTAAGTAAATCACTGTGTCAAGTCTGGCTCTTTTCTAGCAATTATTGTGTCAAAGTCAGCTCGAGGTCAAGCCCACGTGGCAGCTGAAGGATGTTTGCAAGTGGGTCATGTTCATGAGTGTTGATGGGGTACAAGAAGGAAACAATGAGCAAATCCTCTGTCCCACCAGAGTTTATCAAGGCCATGGACTACTGAATAACTAGCAGGACTTGCCAGGCAAGTGATAAACAATCCCATCTGTAGATGAGTGTAGCTATCTGACCTGTGCAGGAAGATAAAGAAGGTAAAATATGCCAGCATTATGGCAGGAGGAGGAGCCTGAGAGGTTCCTCCTCACCAAAACTACCAGGGAACCCCACAAACCCACACATTTCTGCAGCTGTACTTCTCCCCAGCTGAGGACTGCCCTGATCACATGCAATTTTCTGTAGGCAATGTCAATCTGTTGATTAAAACCTACATGTCAGAGAAAGTGAAAACTTGCCTGTGAATGTGTGAATGATTCATTATCCAGATGAAAGGAGAGCTGCGCTTGACTGGGTACAAACATCACCAATGTGTTTTCTTCCACTTTTATGACTGTCTGCCATTTTATTTTTTGCTAGAATAGCATAACAAAAAGGACTGGTGTTCCTTCTTTCTCCCCTTTCATTTCCAGCTGGAAGATGCTGTACATGGCTGACAGTTTTCAAATGAAGCATTTGTCACGTTTAAATCAGAATAACATTAAAGTCAGAACCCAACTTGCTTTTGTGATAACAGGAAAGTCTCCGCCTATGGGATTTTTCTGTTGGAATACAAATTCTACTCACTTTATGTGATAATTTATCTGGAAGAAAAGTATGTAACAGACCACTGCCCTCCAAAAGTCTGCATCTTCAAACTTTCCTGCTGTTTCTGTTTGAGTTGTCACTCTGAATTTTATACATCTGAAAAGTTTTAAATGCTAAAAGACCAAAAACTACATGTCAAATCATAAGTATTAAAGTCAATCCTCTCTTGCATGCCTCAACCTTCTTTTTTTTTTTACACCATGGACATTGGCTTGATGCTACAGACTTCAGACTGCAAGGATTTGGCTTTGCCTTCAGTGAATGCTCAGCCCAGTGCTTCTGCAACTGAAGTGATTTCAAGTGGTTTTACTAATGAATTCTTAATCTAGTTTGGTGGAAATGTGCATTAAAAATAACACTAAGTTCTGGGATTAACATTTCAGAAAGAAATAAATGAAACATTTGAGTTCAGAGCAGAGTAACAGAGGTGACCAACATTTTTACTTCTAATGAAATATTAAAAGAACTTATGAACGCAGAGCTGCACACAGCAATATTTCAGGGGTTATAATGATAGGGTAACTTTCAATAGCAGTCCTCAGAGAGTATAAGATAGAAAGGAGGTCAATGAAGTATTTAAATCAGCTGAATCTAGGAGGAATGAGAAAAACCTAAGTAAAAGAAATTCTGAGAGAATGCTGGGAGGAAAAAATGCCAGGGTGGTCTCACTCAGGCAATAATCTTCTGGTGGAAGGAAGAGAGGAGTCCTAGAAACCTTACAGCACCAAAGCTTTGAAAAATAAATCTGAAAATTATGTAGAATGAAAAATTCCCTCTAAATGACATTCTCAATATATTAAGTTGCATCTGTACCTCTTTTGTTGCTGAATACTTAGCTCTACTTTTTTTTTAATACCATTAGTCAATAATGTATTGTAATGCTTCACATTGTGGTGATATTTTTGAAAACATACTTTTTACAAGCATCTCTGGGAATAATAACCCCCAAAACATTTGCAATTTGCAATCTAACACAGGCACAATGTAAAAATAAGCTTTCTATTAGAAAGTACTGTATAGATTGTAAAAGGCTCTTTTTCGGGTTTAAACTCCAATCTTGTTTTCTGATGCTCTAAAAATATCTAATTCTTCAATTGCAAAGGAAGCAGAGGAAAATTTGTGCAAAAAGAAGAGTAAGTTGCTGTATTTTTTAAAGGAACAGAAATTTTAACCACTTGTATGTTTTGTTATAAGCCATTGTGCAAGCACATCTTATATATAGTTACTCTGATCAACATCATCTAGATAATTGCTTTTACTTCAATGAACTGTTCTGGAAGCTGTGGAACAATCTTTTAAAATCTTATCACTGTAATCCTGCATTGGTATAAATATTATAAAGAATGCTGTAGGCTGACATAGGGCAGCTAATACCGGCAAAAATTTTTCAGTCAAGATCAGCTACAGAGAGGCAGGCCCCAGCTGGAAGTGTTTTACAGGTAACTGCTCATTGTGAGTTCTCATTAGTGCTAACCTGGAATGGAACCCTTGTGGAAGCTTGTAAAAAACAATTTTAAAATAATTGAATTCAAAGTTATGGGGCACTTAAAATGTTCTCTAGAAAGCAGTGAGCAAGACTACAAAAAAGGATAAAGATGAAGCAAGTGGCTTTTTGCTGCCTTCACCTCTGAACTGGCTAGAGCCACTTGAGAATGCTTTTAGCTGTGAATAACTGTGAATTGCCAATAATTGCACTAATGCCACCATTTACCATAAGGAATTCAGTTTCAAATGGATGACTCATGGCTTAACACAAAACACCTTTCAAACTGCATTTCACATCTGTGTTTGAATGAAAAAATAGGACAATTCCATTAGTACTAGTAAAATTTAAATGTTAAAAAGTAAAAGCTATTGCAGATACATACTGTATTTTACTCTTTTGAAAGAAGACTAATGAATTCAAAGGATTTGAGCTATCAATGTGGAACTTAATTTAAAATTAACTTTTTTCCAGATTCTGATTCCCTTTACTTAGTTGCAGATAAAATAGAGGTTTTCTGTTATTAACTCCCAGTTATAGTGGAAGGTGTTACATAGGTCTCAAACATGGAGTAATAATTCTAATTATTTCTAAATAAGAAAGCTCCCTTCTTCTTCTTAGGGACACCTGTAACATTTCACGTCTGATGAAGACGGGGACCTACAAAGATGCCAAGCAAAATCTGTCTTACAAAAGAAAATGAGTTCTACAGAAACAAAGTTTTAAATTGCCCCAGAAGCGATTGTAGAACACGTGCCAGTGAGGGAAAATTTTAGCCTTTATTTCTCTACATTTTTATTTTGGAAAAAAGCCTTGCATTATCAAGTACTGCATTTTCTATGTCATTGGATGCCAGGTCACACCATAAACAGAATATTCTGAAATAATATCCCTGCTTAGTTTATGTGTGTTGTGATGAGAGATGGTCCACAGACAAGGAGAATCCCCAGAAATTGGCAGCTTCATGCTGAAATGCACACTGAATAGCAATCCCTTTCCTTATTGTTATTTTAGCACATTGAGTGGGTACCAGAGAGCAGCACGTGCTGTGCAATTCAGTGTTTGTCTGTTTAATGATGGCCTCTGTGGTCAGCAGCTCCATTGCTGGATCACAGTGATGGATGGTGTCCAATCACCATCCCTTATCCACCACCCAAATGGCAATTACAGCCATTTCCTCACTGGAACCTGCAATCTCTTCTTTACTTGGCACTAAAATTATTAGCTCTTTTAAAGAGTTGTAACATGGATTAATCAATACAAAAGATGTTTATATAGTCCTGATAATGATCCATTATCCCTTAATCTGATTCTTGAGCTTCCTCAGGGTATGAAGGCATTTTTTTCCCCCCTTTTTAAATGAATATCATATCTTTAGTAATGGCACATGGAAAACCTAAGTAGGCACTCTCCCCAAGCTATATTACCCAAATCGTTTTGTCTTTCAAGACAAGATTCATTTATGGCAAATAATTATATTCAGGAAAGGGAAGTAATAATGCAATAATGTGTCCACCTAATAAAAACAAGTTTAAAGTGAAGCCTGACCTGAGTGTTGGCTGAAATGCTGGAATTAAAAAAAAAAAAAAAAAAAAGGAAGTTAGGAAGTTCTGTTTGGACATATAAATCCTATCATCATCTGCTAACGTGCCTGAAATAGTGTGGGGAGTGTCAGAATCTATTCCTGGACATGACTGTGCAGAGTGTGGATTGCAATCACTACTACAGATGTGCTCTGTGGTAACTTGAATATGATGGCTTGTCACTTTGAGCATGAAAGCCAGCTCTTGGCAGAGTTTGGCTTTGAGTTCAACTTCATGCTTGTTTTAACTTTGCAATTCTGTGATTGATAGTGTGATATCAAGTAATAAAATAAAAACAAACCAAAGAACCCCACCCAAGCCCTCAACACAGCATGGGAGGAAGGAAAACGTGTTTAATGAAGTGCCTACGTGACAAATCACACAGCAGTGACCTGAGCAGTGAGTTCTTGAAGAGGTACATGAATATCTGCAGCTAGGATATCTAGAGATGGATGAGAAAAACAAACTCAAAAAAGAATTTAAATAAAAATATGAATTTCTTTCAGATCCTTCTCATTGCAGCATCAGTATTGTGCTAACTGGCGTAACTATTTAAAGTTTTACAGGTCTGCTTTTGAGCAGAAAAGGAATGGACTAAGGTGAGTATGACTCTCACAAAGATTAAACATTAATCCAGAGAAGAGGGAAAATAATATGTGGATTATCAATTCTTTCAGGAAACTCAGATCAAACTGACTGTAAAAATCATAAAGAACAGTTTATTCTTTAAGAGTTAATTCAAATAGGAAATGAAAGTACCAAAGCAAATTTTCCTTGTGCTCTAATTCTCATAGTTCAAGGTTCAGTGCCTCTACGTAAAAGCATAAATATCTTAATCTCAGACTGAACACTGCATTGATAAATAGCATTGGAGGTCGTGCATCCAAGAGTAACATATGACAAGGCCTTGATTTCCCTGGAAAACTCTTTTAAAACTTCTTTTTTCTTTGTTTGGGTTTTTCCTTTATCCCTAAAAAGCTCCTAAAAGTGCCATCTGTTTAATTAAAAGAGCTACTGTGGGTTGTTACATGAAGATATTCATTGGTGTGCCAGGTCTTGCAGCAGAATTATTTGAGACAGGTAGAATAAACCTTACAGGTAAGAGTGAGTCCCTGAACTACCACACAACATAAAGAATATTTAAATCTCACAAAATCAGAAAATGGTTGAAATCAGAAGGGACCTCTGGAGGTCATCTCATCCAGTCTTCTTGCTATAGGACAGTCACCTAAAGCTCTCACCCAAAGCTGTTTTCTCAGGACCATGTCTGGAGAATTTTGAGTATCTCCAAGGAGGGAGACCCCACAGTTCCTGTGAGAAACTTTCAGCAATTAATTGAAATTTGGGTTGTGAGTTAGGTTTTTTTCACTACACCTTTCCTCAGCTTATTGGCACGGCTTATTTAGAACAAGAGCTCTTTCCAAGGCAGAAAATCAAAACATGGCTGCTGTGGTGCTTCCTGTTTGTTGATACAGAAAGTGGAGTTAAACTGCTGCAACATTAAATATGGAAATATATTTCTATCATATGTCTAATATATGTCTATGTCATCTTTCAGTAAGATAATGCAAACTGATTATTATGATGTTAATTTATACAACCTTTCTTATTTAATCTAATAACTTCATTTGACATTCTAATAAATTTTCACCAGGACACTGTTGGGTGGTTAATAAACTCAATTAATTAACAATGTGAAGTTATTTTTAGTGATGATAATCAGCTGTGATTATTGACCAAGTCCAGCCTCGGCTATGTCAATATCAAACATGGCAAGACACAATTAAGGCCAGAAAAATATACTTTACAGCAAGCAAAGTAATAAGAGCTGAGTTAGTATCTCAAATCAATTTCTACTAATAGGCACTTTAAGAAGATAATCAAAACTGCTTTACTCCAATTTGGAATTCCTTTCTATTAATTTATAACAGATAATTCACTTTCATAAGCCATGTTTACTACCACCTTCAAAGGAATCATTTTACTTTCTCATTTATTCCATCATCATTCCACAAAATTTCACTCACAAACTTCAAAAAAACATTTGGAGCTAATTTGTCATGAATTAGCTAAAAGGACGGTTCACTTAAGTAAGTCTCTTTGTAAGAAAAAGAAAACAAGAATTGAAAATAGACCTTCTGAATTCAAGGCATTCTGGGACTATATCTCTCCCAAGAGTCTGTTTCCAAATATTTAACTTCTGTCTTTCTGATGAGAAAAAGATTCAGCTATTTTATGTATGATAGATATATTAAGGTATATACACATGTTTAAATAAGTGAAATATTCCCTCATTTCTTCTATGAACTATCCATACACAGCCTTAAATGTGCAAAAGCACAGTTGGGATCCAAGTCTTTTCTTTTGCTGTCTTTTCACCATAAGCTGGTGAGGTCTTTGCTTAGAGGGACATAAGAGTTTATGGTGCATTTTGTTCCGAACAGGAATATCGTTTTGCTTTCCTAATTTCCAACAACACACACAAAGAGAATGTGAGGAGAAAACACGTCGGCAAATGAAGATTTTCTCAGCCAGCCCTTAACACTCAGAGTTTAAAAAAAAAAAAAAAATCTCAGGAGCTCAGTTGTCCCTCTCTGATGTATGAACTGTAAATACAAATTGGACACCCTGAAGCTGCTGCTGTACGAGGGAAGGGGACACAGCAAGAGGGACCACAAGAAAGAGGAGAGCAACACTAAACTCCATCCCTCATGAATTCTGCTTAGTCCAAACAAACAAATAAGCAACCAAATAAACCAACCAACAGGAGCCTGGGTACCTACAGCAGACTCATCAATCCACTCCTAAAAGATGAATGAGCATTTCCATCTCTGCCTACCTTTCCAACATTAATGAATCATTAACTATTGTTTCTGAACCTCTCTGACCTTTCAGTGATTAAGTAGCTGATCCCTATTGCGCCATAGAGTATTTAATTACTTGGAAAGAACATTCTTAGAAATGGTAAAAACAGCGCTTTGCATGTCTTATATTGTATTTAGATTATAAATGGATTCCTGAGAAATGTGGGATGATACAACTCTAAACTCCTACTTTAAAAGTCTAAAGCAATACTTCTTATCCAGGCTTCCAAATCAGCAGCATTTGTCAAGTGGCCATGACAGGATGGCATGAATATAGTGTAGGAAGCACTAATTACAACAACTCTAAGCTGGTAATTTTGCATTTAAGATCTTTTCAGAATCTTTTTTTCTATGTAAATAATTTCCCTCTCATTTTTGCAAAAATGAATTATCTGGAAATAAATAAAATAGTCTTTCCAAAGTGTCTTTCCTATCACTATGGAGATCATTGCTTTTCAGAATAAGAAATTTTCTTATCTACATTCATCTAAGGAAGACAAGATGTTTTTTACCTCAGGTAAATGAAATATTTCACTTATCCTAAATTCTTGGTTTAATTGTTTGGTGATTTCTGGGGGAGATAAAATTGATAGAGGTAAAAATGAAGGTATCTGGCCAATCCTTTCCCATATTAATACAATAAGTAACAATCAAACATTCCACATTCAATGTATAAACATAATCCCCAGACACCTAGCAGGTACTATATTCTGGTAGATGTCTGCAGTCTCTCTCTATAAAATTAAAAATCACAGAACTATTTTATTAGGAAATGATCAGCAAAGACACTGTCAGACACCAAATGGAATCAGAGAGGACAGAAGGGAAGGAGGAATGAAAGGTTAAAAGAACAACCTAATTGATAAAGTCTGGGAAAAAACACCCAGAAGCAGAATGTAATTTTAGAGACACATAAGTGGTGGAGATAATGTCGAAGCTGGTTATTGGTTTTTGCACAGCGCAGGCACTGGGACAGAAGGCACACACAGAAAATGGATCTTGGAGCCGGTCAAGTTCCAGGGAGAGGAGGCTTTTCCTCATTGCACATTAATCCATTTCTGGAAGGCGGAGGTTGCTCCTGCCATTGATTTCTGTTTGTCTCAACAATTAGATGTTCTTTAGCAGGCTGTGAGCACTGGCTGAAGCACTGGAGAAATCACAGCATCAACTTGCAGAACTACAATTATCTTTAAACAGCACATCTTATTGGGACTTGGACCTACAATCACAGTTCAGTCAGGAAACTACTTCATAAATAGATATATAGAAGAGAGCTTTCTACCTGAAAGTTTCCACAAAGAGAGAGGATAGCTGCAGTTCAGAGATCCCAAGCTAGGCACTGCTGGAGGGAGGTTAAGCCACAGTCTTCTTTATTTAGCAATAATTCTAGATTTATCCTGCAATGTACAGTGCCAGTGCTACTGAAGGGTTCTGAGTGCTACCTGCCTTTTGTCCTCACTCTAGCACAGTGTCCTCATTGATAAAACTGTAGAGCCTCAGATGAGTAAATCAGATTATTGTTAGATTTAATATCATCTTCATACCAATTAGCAACCACTCTTTATATCCTCCTGAAAGGAAAAACCACCTAATAGTTAACTGTACTGAGGTTGTGCTAAGTGCCTGAACTATAACATAACATACGTTTTGAGATTTGTTTATGTGAGGAAAAGCTTTGATGAGTTTAGGGGCAGGGCTCTGGTTGTGTTTGAAACTGCTTCCAAACTCTGAAACACACAAACATTAAAAAAATCTCTTTGTAGCTTTTAGAAATAACTGAAGGTCAGTCCATCAAGGAAATAATTCCCACAAGGAAAGACATCCATCCTAACAGTGTTTAACCAGGAAAACCAAGGCAACAAAAGATGATTCTGCTTTAAAATGCCTTTTATTTTTTAAAATTTGGTTCACCAAGAATAGGTAATTTAATTTTAAATAATCAGAAGTTCAGTGACAGAAGTGCACTCCTAAGTGTTGAATAGAAGTTTAAAACATAGGTGAAACTTAGATTATTCAAAGTATCTGTAGGAAATCAACAGAGAAATGTCTGTGTTGGATTTTAATTTGTTCTGAAACTATAGAGGCTACCAAAATGGTTGGGCCAGAAAGCACAGATCTGGTGTGAGTAGAGGGCAAGGCTGGGTTTGCTCCCTGTTAGGGCTGGCCCTGCTCCCAAGGAGGGGCTGGATGGGGTCTGGTGGTCCCTGCACATCTCAGGGGTTCTGTGCTCTCAGACTCAACCAACAGCGTCTGAAATCCAGAGGAAATAACTTTGTATGCTGAGCTAAAAGCTGCTGTTTGCTTTGACACAAGGATACGAATCACAAGTTCTGTCTTGGATCTTTCACAGATATTCTTATCCATGACAACCTTAGAGCATGGACTGCTCTCAAGGAGATAGGTCAACTTGATAAAAATCAGATTATTTCCTCCAGACAGACCTACATTAAGTAGTAAGTGATGCCATTTCTGTTCTGCTGAAATCTTCCCATACCTCTTTTTAATTTCCTTGTAAGCTCTAAAACAGTTCCCTTTTTCCCCAGTGTTAATTTCTCAGTTTGCTCTGAGCCATGAAAAACAAAGGTCTTGCTTTGCCACTGTATTCAGGGAGAACCATTTGTGGTAAAACAGTTTCTGAATGTAAAAACTGTTGAATTCCTATGACAAAAGTGGCAGTTTCACATCTACAGCAGTGGGCTAGAGAAACAATTGCTTGTGGAAAAACTAAAGTGTTATATGACACTAGAACAAAGCAGAGTAAGATGAAGTCACGACTTCAAGGAATTTTGGAAAGGATTGCAAGGAGTGTTGCCAGAGCCACAAAACATCTTTTCCACTGCCTTCTCACTCAGATCCTCAGCTATGCCATTTCAGCTCTCAGATAAATAAAAGCCTGTCTGTATCCATTCCCTACCTCATTTTGGATGAGAAGAGGGCTCTGATTCAACTATGATCCACTCAGGAACATGGAAATTAGAAAAGTCCTGCCTGTAAAGAATTTGTTCCTCCATGAAAAAGTTTCTTAACACAAATTCAGCCAAAGAAATGATTCTCAAGGCTCTGGCTAGCCATGTGTACTCTATGTTAATCACAGAAACATAGCATGGTTTGAGTTAGAAGGGACCATAAAGATCATCTCATTCCAAACCCCTGCCATGGGCAAGGACACTTTCCACTAGACCAGGTTGCTCAGAGCCCCATCCAATCTGGCCTTGAACACTCTCAGGGATGGGGAGTCCACATCTCTGGACAGCCTCTTCCAGTGCCCCACCACACTCAGAGTAAAGGATTTTTTCCTAATACCTAATGTACACCTTCACTCTGTCAGTCTGAAGCTATTCCCCCTGTTCTGTGATTAGAGACTTGTCAATAACTTCTCTCCACATTTCTTGTGGGCTCTCTTCAGATTCCCAGTCAGGTCACCCTGGAACCTTCTCTTTTCCAGGCTGAACAATCCCAGTTCTCTCAGCCTTTCCTCAGAGGAGAGGTGCTCCATCCCATTAATCAACTTGGTGCACCTCCTCCTCAATTAAAGACAGCTAAAGAGGAGCAAAAGGTTTACTTGGTAAGTCTGTGTTTGCTACTGGAGACCTACATTCAGTAAGGTTTTAAAATATTAGTAAAAATAATTTGATGAGACCACAAAGGTCTTAGACCACTGTCTTGGCCTGAAGGAATTGCATATCCGAGGTCCCTGAGAAATGTAATTAGATGACATGAGAAATTCTCAGAACTGCCCTAACTGTGAGCACAATTCTCCATCTTTCTGCAAAAAAATGTGAGGTCCAAAGTCCTTTTGGGAATATTCTGGCCATTCTCAGCCAGCCTCTCCCTGCTTGTCCTCCCCAAACCGTGGGAGCTGGGGCACAGCTCCTCTTACCTGGGGGCTGTGCAATGCCAGTGCTTCTGCTAGAACAGCACCTGCAAGCAACCAGGAAAGCACTGCTGGTCTGAGTGCAGCTGTGGCTGCCATGCTGATGAAGACTGAGCTTGGAAGTATTTCAGATGCAAAACAAATAAAGAGAGGTTACAATTTAATTTCAGGTCTTCTGTCTCTGTGTGAGATGCTGTACACGAGCTGTGTGAGCTCAGAATCTGCTGTACCATGAACAGCTTACACACAACACCATCACAGTTTTACACAAGAACAGGATATAACTTAAGAAGCTTCTATTATTTCTCACCCTCCCCCCTTGATTTTTTTGTGCTGATATTTAGTCACCAGAAGAAGCAGTCACTTTTTTTTTTTTAATTGAAGATACCTGAGCTGTATCTCTCCCCTCCTCAAGTCTGTTTTACACATCACCAGACAACACAGACCAAAAAGTCATGAACAAGTTCTTCACTCAGACTCTGAGCTTGAGAAAGTAATTTTTCCTTCACCTAGCTGCAAAATAATTGTAATTTCCAATGCATGCCACTTTCTCAATAGAATAAATTTAAAATACACACGTGCAGGTCTGTGAATATTTTCTTGCTAAAAATTCCCATCCCCAATGAAAAAGGAAAATCAGACTTTTGCCTCAAGTTATATGTGGAGTTGCAAAAAAACTAGTAAACATTAGATTACTACTTCCCAGTAATAACCAACAACAAATATAAGTAGTGAATATATTTTATTACATTGCTGCTCCTGCATTCATCTTGGGAGTGTTAGAATGTCTACATGAATTTTGCAGTCACGTCTTCATGTGAAGCAGTAATTTATGGTCTGGAGGAGTATGTGGAAGTGATTAATAAGATCTGGATAAGTTCAAACTTCATCAGAAGAAACTGCAAATTTTAGTAGCATTTACTCTACCACTTTCTGGGCACACATATGCATTGGTCATTATGGTAGATTGGGATGGAGTTTTACTTTCAGTTATTCCATACATGAGTTTTTTACTCTTTGTGTAGTATAGAGGACTTAATTTTTTGGATGAAGCAGAAATGTTTAACTAAATTACTTGGGAATAAATATGTCAATACATCCAGTTTATTTTTAGGGAAATTAATTCCAATGCTGTATTTTCTTAAGCATTGTTAGTGACTTAGATATTCTTTGACAACTACATGCAAAGAAAAAGCCTTTAGAGGCTATTCTATGTCTCATTTTCTCATTTCTTCCACTTTGGTCAAATGGTGCAAAGGGGATTTGGCTCAGCTTGAGCCATAAACTCTAGAAACAAATATTTTGGCTGTCTAAAGATAATAAAACCCTTCCAAAAGACAATTACTACTTTGTTCTATTTCCTCAGTTTTACCTCCTGCATAATTCACTCACATAATTCCTATTTACAGCAGCTTTTGCAGGGTGAAATCCCATCTCCCCGCTGCACATAAACCCTGTGGCACTGGGGTTTTCTGAGGATGGAGAGAAGAACACAAAAACTCACTCACAAAAGGAGTACCACAGTTGAACAGGTTTTTTTTTCTGCAGTATTTAAGCAAACCATTGGTCCCTCCTTGTAGAAACACTTGAAAAATAACAAGACATTTCCCTATACACAGGATGCTCTCCCTGAGCACAGATTTATCAGTTCTTGCTGACAACATGCACGAACATCCTGCTGCTGCCCCACAACAACTGAGCCCAACCCCACACAACCAAGACCTCAGTTATCCCTTGGAAACCCCCCAAAGCTGGGTCACCCCAGCTCTGCTGAGGCTGCTGCCCCCTCCAGCACACACAGAATGGTACAAAGGGTCAGAGCATCCCCCCTGCCCCTCATTCCAAGGGGCTGCAGTAATTCCAGCTGCCTGAGGGAGACACTGAGGAAAAGCAGCAGCATCCCCAACACTCAACTGGTACTGAGATGGAAGCAGTGGAAAACTCTGCTGTGAGATCCAGTGCAGAGGTGTTCAGGGCTGAGTAAAATCATCAGCAAAGTTACCAGGGATTGACATCTTCCACAAGGAAAACATTAAAAATAGCCCCTTCACCAATCAGTAAAAAGTAAATTGTTGCCTAAACTGAATCATTCTTTCATGGTAACCAGCACTTCACAGGTTTCTTCGTCTTGTACATATTTTATGTGTTGTACTAACCACAAGGCCATAACATTGCACTCATTGCTCTGGCTTCCTGGGAAGGCAAGGCTGTTCTACACATCCCATGCCAGCAGCACAAAGAGCCCCACCTTCTCACCAAAATCCCTGAAACCCTGAGAAGGTGGAACAGTCTTCAGACCACAGCAAGTACAGCAGCCACAGAAACCCAGCAAGAATAAAAGCACAGGAGCCCAAGAGTGATGAACTACCCAGAGCTGGCTGGAAATGGCTGCACTGCTGCTCTGACCTAAAACATGGCACTCTGAAAAGTCCTGCTCTCTTCCCAGAGCCAGCTGAGGCATCTCCACAGGGATTTTTCACTGCTGTGTAGGCACGGGAGCAATGCCAGAGGAAATCTGGATGTCTCTGGCTGGTGCCCTCCCGTGTGATTTCAACCAGAACAGCAGCGCAGCCACACCAGGGAGTGCTCTCCACTCAGGAAAAGCAGTTTGTGGGCAGAAGGGCTTTCTCAAAAGCTTTACTTTTCCTTCTGCTCCTCACTCCAAAGAGCCTCCACAGGACATTTTGGTGTGCAGCAGCACTGGCCTTCTAATGACCAATTTTCTTTAGTTTTATTTCACTGGCTGGTGAATATCAAAGCACTCAGCTCATGTTTCTGTTGCTTTGGAAGTGCAACTGTGACTTTGCTTTTTGGGCTGTCTTCCAAGTTTTTTGCTGTACAGTAAATGGTGAAGGTAGCAGGCCAATAAAGTCACATGTTAAATGAGGCTTAGGGGTTTTCTTGTCATCATGGTGAGTTATCATCTTTAAACAAGTCTCATTATTGCCATCACTTCCTGGGGGCTATGCTGGGAAAGAACAAGAGTATTGGTAATAATGACCTGCCACTGCTTTTGTTTTCTTTCCTGTCTACTGCATGTGAACATGATTCCTGACCACAGCATTTCTTGAAGAGATCCCATTCATTTACCAACATCCCTGGTGACAAACCCAAAGGATCAAAAAAATTTCTTCTTCCCCTTGGCTACAACAGAAAAAAGTGTCAGGGGAAATCTACAGCTAATGGCATTTGCTGGAAATTAGATTTTGGAGATGTACAAGATTATTTTTCTTTCTCTAGTTGTAGACAATGTGGCATTTTAACAACAGAAGAAGCAGAGGGTTCACAACACCAGCAAATTTTACAGATGTCAACAGAAATTTGAACTTTATGTTCAGTCCTGTTTTCTCATAGCTACACTTAGGGTGGAGGGAGGGGATCTCATTTCCCAGAACTGCTGTTGCTGAAGATTTGCTTCATCCTGCCACCAATCCATGGTGGAATGTCTTCAACAGCAGCAGGCTGCACCATCAGCATGGACACTGGGGGCAAGGTTTAGTTCCAGCTTGCCGAGAGCAGAGGGCTCCTGAACCCTCTGTGTTTAATTATCTGCCTTAACATACCACTAACACTTCACTTACATTTATAAGCTGAAACCATTTTTTAATAGCACATTCTTAATAGTATTGAAATTGTCTAAGAAGTCCTAATGGTGATTCCCTCTTTGAGACAGAGGAATTTGTCTGCTTGCTACTTCAGCCACTTTTAGAAATTCCCACTGTCAAATGCAACAGCTTGCATTGCTTTCAAAACAGCCAGACCAGGGCATTAAACACATACAATGGTTAAGAAGGCCTATGAAAACATACTTCAGATGTCCCCACCTGTTTATTTTAGATTGAACTTCAACATTTATAGCTATGAAAAAGGAAAGACAAAATACTATCCCATTGTGTTATAATCCCTCTTCAAGGATTTAACACACAGAAGTTCACAGGAGGAAATTTCTGCCTCTCATCATTTAGACAGGAGTAAGAATTCTGGGAGCAGTGAGGATAAAACACCACAGTTTGGAGAGTTCAGGATTAATGGGTTCCATCAGATAACAGAAAATGGGAAGGAGAAATCAAGTGATGTCACAGGAAAACCAGCATTCACACAGCAGAGGCTGAAATACACACTGGAGAGGCACAGATCACATGATGGGAAGCATGCATAAATATATCATACTCTTATTTAAAACATTTTAGTGGGGTTTTTTGCCTCTGACACTTCAGTGGATTTCTATTCACTCACAGCTAATTGGCTGACAGCCCTGTGTTTTATATTTTGTGCCTGCCATGACAATAGCTATAAATTATAAGAACTAACTATAGGTTATGTCGTATCATATTACTTTGGTCTGACATGCAAATCATAAATCCTTTTTCTCCCATTGCCACATCCATGGCATATATATTTCGTATTTGTACTTGGCCCTTCACAGCTGGCAAGCAAGTTCAGTGGCACTTGACTCTTATGCTCTGGTCAATTCCTCCAGTGAAAGGCTCATTCACTTGGCTGTAACAGAGCCTTCCCTGGCCATGTTCTAGCTCAAATCCTGCATGAACAGAAAAATATAGAAATGGAACTAAATGACACTGAGGTTAAAAGCCAGATCCTAAGTTTTAGTTGGAAATATAGAGGCAGGTGTGCACCTCTTCTTTTATAAAAGTTTTCTTTTACTGTGACCCAGCTTCTCATACACAAAGGTATCTACATGTAGTAGTAACTATCAGCCATTTTCAAATTGCAGTGTTCATATAATCAGACTCCAGCACCCACAGCAAATGATATCCACAAGATTTAGGTATTTCTCTGTTGCCTCCATGGAGATTTTGAATCCTTCATTGAGGCACATGCTTTCAGAATGAAACCATTGCCACCCATGTCAAAGCAACTCCTGGCACAACTTCGATAAGTCTACAAGAACACAAGCTACTCTACTGATAGCAGATATGCTTTCAAGTTTTACCCCTAGAAAAATCACTTCTCAGGTTTCTTTCAAATATCCATAAAGAAAACGCAAAGGAAGATAATAATGGACACCAGTCCCACCCAAAAAACATGGCAAGAGCTGAATGTAGGTGTGAAGCTATTTTTATAGTGAGAAGTTGTGTCTCCCACAGAGCAGAACAGCAGCCTGCTAATGCAGTGCCATGAGGAACGAGGCCTGTGGTGTCATGGTACTGCAGAAATGAGTCTGGCATCTGTCCTGACAACCAGGACTTTGACAGAGGGTGGGCACAGAAGATAGGAAGGAGATAAAACTCCTAAAACAAAAGTCCATTCCACCAATGAAAATCCAGAGAGAGCCAATGTATCACCTGTATGTGATCTATGGCTGCAGAGCATCTTGAGTCAGACCTTGGCCAGCACCACCACAAACCATTGATTCCAGTATTGGCTGAGTGGTTGAATATGTGATTAAAAGTAGACAAATATGAGGATAAAAGAGATCATGAAGTAGAAGGCAAAATATGAACAGGAAAAGAAACCGTTGTGACGGCAAGAATAGATTGCCTGTAGCTTATTTCATAATTTTTATTTCCCATCTAGATTCATATCTGCAGTATACAGATAAAGCTTTTCTCTCTTTCAATGTCTCTAGAAAACAGTGTCATTTGGGGGAGAGAAGGTACCAAAACTCATTTCAAATCCTGCACTCAGATTTATGCCACAAGACAAAGTGTTTTCTGCCTCCATTGCTCTCAGTTTTGAGATTGCAATTCAGCCAAGCCTACAAGTAACCCAGCAAGCTCTGCAGGAACTTGCACAGGGTCCGGCTGAACTTCTCTCACTACATGGTCAAGAGCAATCCTCACATTCACATAATCATCTGCATCCAACCCCTTATTTTCAAACAGCTTTTTGGAAGAACAGAGGACCACACAAACCTGTACAAACTTTGTCAAACTGGACCTGCCATTATTAGTCTACAAAATATTTTTAGCATAGCTTCTCTCAGAACTGTTGTAAAAAACACCTCTCTGTTGCCCACTGCAAAGAAGAGGTCTCAAGGGTCAGGATCTGCCCCATCCCTGCGTGCTGACTGCTGAGGAGGGACCCAGGTGCTGCCACAGCCGAGCTGCCAAACACGCTGCTGCTTGCAGCACTGTGATGGAAGAATTTAAATAAAGGAGCCTGTTACAAAGAGCAAACCTCTGCTTTCATCCTACACACCCACCACACAAATCTTTTAGCACGAATCACTTAAAATTTGCCTGTTATTCTGCACACTATCTAAATCTCTCTGTACAGCAGCTTTGAAAAATTAGCTAAGGAAAACACACGTAATATACTGAGCTTGAACCTGAACACATCAATCCTGGAACATCAGCAGGACAATCTCACCTGCAGCTGGACTTCATCCTTCCGTGGGAAGGCAGACCAAGAGGATCAGATGGTTTGTGCTTTGCTCATGAACACTTTTCTAACTCACACCTCTTATAGTTTTTCTATACATGATGCTGCATGGCACCTCATATACACTTAAACAATAAAACACACGGAATTTGACTATAGTAGTAATCTGACTCACAGAATACTATCACAGAGGAAAAAATGTGTTTGTCATCACTGTGTGGAATCAGCCTATGCTGACTTTTTAATGCCTTTTTTTTTAACTTGTTGTTCTAAATAGTTGTAGAAATAAAACCCTCAAAAAAACATTCCTGTGTTAAACAGAACTGTGATGCTTTCCCCCACTGTTTGCAATGTAGCATTTAAATTGCAAAAAAATGATAGACATGGCAGTGAAGGAAATATACAGAGAAATATAAAGTCGCCTTTCCTACACTTCTATTTATTACACACCACAATAATAATAATAAAAAAAGTCAAACCTTTTTACCTTCAAAACGAAATAGATAAATGCATGCAACTGCAGCCTGCAAGCATCTTAATCATACACCAACAACTGCTCCACGTGTTTGAGTTGTGAAATCATTGTCTTTTCACCTAGACAAAATCACAATTGTTTGTGCATTTATAGTGCTCTCCAGCAACTATTTCATCATGCACCTTTCCTTTGGAAAAGCCTGTCCAAAACACTATATTTAGCCATCACAAACACGCTAGTCCTAATCTTCTTGGCATGAATGTAGAAGGCTGTCATCTCCTGAGAATCAGCTGGGATTCTGCCTCAATGTTTTTCCAAGTGATAAAGCAAAACTCTGGCGTCTTATCTAGCACTGAACTAACAGAGTGTTAGCCACATGGGAAGAGGACTTTAAACATTCATTAATGTTTTAAAAAAGGGTCATGAAATGCAGTCAAATAACTGTGCCTGAGGTTAATTTATGTTTTCACAACTATATACAGCAGGATGACTTGATAGTTTGTCTTCATGTCCTGGCTGTGAGAACAAATCTGGTGCTTCAGTTTGAAAACGAAGTGTTCGAGAGCAACTAAAGCATGCAGGCAAAATGCAGCATTGAGCTCTTCAGGCACCCAGTTAGCACCACAGTCTGTGAAACAAGAAAAATGCAGCATATTGTGCAAATTTTCTATATTTACTGTTCTATTGTAATGCTGCAAGAAAAGAACACAAAAAATGGGTCCTCAGTTAACTGAGAAATGGGCTTAGATTCCTTGAGACAAAAACTCCCCAGAGTTCAACAGTCTAACTGACAGCTGATGTGCTCCCACATTTCTTGGCTAACCCTTCTC
This sequence comes from Melozone crissalis, assembly GCF_028551555.1. Lineage (NCBI taxonomy): Eukaryota > Metazoa > Chordata > Aves > Passeriformes > Passerellidae > Melozone > Melozone crissalis. The sequence continues at coordinate 12,653,393 of NW_026535801.1, read as the reverse complement.
CAGGGGACCAAGGGCATCACAGCCACCTCAGCACCTGGCTGTGCTTGCACAGGCACATCAAATGCCTGCTTTGCTGGGCATTGCTGCCACACCTCAAACCAGGAGCAGCTACAAAGCACAACCAGCCCCAGCAAATGCCAGTTACAAGATGCTAAAATCCATGTGAGAAAACTTTTCCTAGAAACACACATTTCAATTCACACAGAGCTTTGAAAGGAAATTTTTTTTCAGAGAAAGGAATGTTCAGTTTAAGATAAACTTCATCCTGCTTAACTTAAGACATGCCTAAAATGGTTCCTAAGCCCAAACTGACACTGTGGCAGATGCTCAGTAAGGCAAGGTACTTCTAGTGGACCCCTTTACACAAAATACTGATTTCCTTCTCCTCACAGACATTTTCCAGTTCTTTGATGCATTTTTTTTAAAAAGAAATCTCAGATTCATGAAAATAAAATCCTTTTAAGTACATCACCATGGAACTATGACACAATAATTTATATGGAACATTAAGCAATAGAGAAGTTATAATGGGAACTTCTCACTGCTTCTCTTGTCATCTGTTCTGTGAAGCTGGAAGACAGTAATTTTAAAAACCCATGAAGGTAAATATGTCACCATTCAAAGAATAATAAGCCTACGAGATCTTATGGAATGAGTATCATTGAGAGAAGAAAAAGATCAGCCCAATTCTTTAAAAGGGAACAGATGAAAGGTTTCAATGAAAAGAACTTCTAGAGATGCTATAAAAAGATTCAAAAAGTAAAGTTTTGGAAAGGATTTAATGCATTGTATCACAAGATATCGTAGCCACAAGTATAAGAGAAGTGGCAGAAAGAAATATTTCCTGTGAAAGCAATTACCACAGTGTTTCTCATATCTTCTCCTAAAGTTACCAGCACTGGCCACTGGCAGAGAAAGATATTAAATTAGATTGATTTCTGTTCTGCTTTAGCACAGCAATTTTTTCATTTCATCTCCTTCACCCTTTTCAGCACTGAGGATTTAACTCAAAAATCATCTTGTTCACAATGGTAAGCAGCAAAGCTCCTGTTAGTCCTAGTTAAAGGATGGCATTTTCTCAGGGAAGCACACTAACAAACTTTGAGTTTCAAAGAAAGGTACATTAAAATATTATGATATTTATATTAAGAATGAAAAATACCAGAGCAGTTAATAGTATTTTTCATTTTCTGATTTGTCTCATGATTAGCAGCTCATGTAGATTCTCAATTTGTCTGCGTTATTTTCTGGGAATTCAAACTTTATCCTTCGCAGGCCAGGATCTCTAAAAACTGTTTGTACAGCAGCCTGATAAATTGGACTGGGGCACAGAGTTTATTGCTGCTGATTATTTTTCATGCTCCCCTGGGCCATGTGAAGGCACAGACAGCAGGGAGATGTGGCACAGGTGTGGCAGTGCTCTGCTAGGGTGGGGAAGGACAGGGCTGGGCCTTTCCAAAGCAGCTTTTCATGGTGGTGGACCATGGATCAGATAATTCCTATGTGTCTTGGTCATGGCTATTAAAGTGTTTGTTCCTATGGATATCTATGTGAAAAGCCAGACACATTTGCCATTGAAGGCCAAAAACATATTTATCAGTGCCGTGTGCTGCCTGGTCAGCAAATTATCCCAGGAAGAGCTGAAAAACTCCAAAGACTGTGGCCAAAACAGCGAAGCAAACTGAAAAAAAAAAATCAATTCAGGTAACCAAAGTTTCCTTCCATCCTTTCTCCAAGGCAAAGAGGATGCCTGCCCACCTCTGGATGCCTTCCATCCCCATTCCAGCTGTGTGAGCAGCACAGAGCTGCTGCTCCATGGGTGCAGGGGACACCACATCCATGGGACAGCTCACAGCATGGAAAATTGTTCCCCTCCTCATCACACTTGAAGTACTGATCCTGCATGAAAATCCCTTTAAATCTTGGGGCAAAAACAACATCCTTTTCCCAGTTTTGATTCACAGGTTTCATTTCTCAGGACAAGGCTTTGAAACCAAGAAACCTTTTTTTTTTTTTTTTTTGTTCACAAAAACACAATAAAAATTTGCCACTTGGATAAAATAAACAGCCCTCTTGCTTCTGCACTCTCACATAACATTAAACTCAGGGTTATAACAATCAGATCTCAAACTATTAGAAATTTCTTCAACCCTGTATCCCCTTGGGGCTTCTTTCACATGAGCCCTTTGTGTGGTTAGGTACAGCAGCTGAAACAGCTGAAATCACTCAGACCACAGAGAATAATACTTTTATTTTAATCTTTCAAAAGGTCAGTAAAGCTGAACAGGAGTAAATTACATTGCTAAAAATGCAGTCTGTCAACACAGCACACCTTCCCAACAGCTACTTTCCTCAGTTTTGCTGTCTATTCAGTGCAAGAATTCTGCTGGGTGGGACATAATAGGTTTGTTTTTATTTAGACCATATTTCAGAATTTGTGGGAAGCAATGGTACCTCTTTTGAAAGGGAGACTTCACCATTCTTAACTGGAGATAAAATAATGGAGCTACACTGCCTGGCAGAACAGCTCTTCCCCTTCCCCATGCATAACTGCAATGAAAAAAACCTTAAAAATAGAATTATTGGGGTTTTTTTTATATTTGATATGAGGCTCTCCAATGCAAGCAATGTTTTGTCAGCTTATACTGAGTATGATGGCAACAAGGGCTTCTTCTGTCCTGGAGACTCAGCATAAAGCTATTACATGTCATCAGGAATGAAAATCAGAGAACTTTTGTTTACCAGTTAAGATCACCACTTGTTAAGGGGGATGTTTCTGTATGAAAGCAGCTGTGAAGTTATGTTTTAGAGAAGGTTTTGTTTTGACAGGTCTCTATCTGATGATATATTGTTGTATATGAGAATTTCTAGGCTGTCTCACACAAGTACACCTTAGCAAAGTATGCAGTAACTTAAACTTTTAAAGAAAACTAAAAAGTTATCTATACTGAAACACAGAATCAAAGATTATAAGGTTTGTCTACATTCATGCAAAGCTGTACAAAAAAGTGCATAAAGAGATTTGAAAAAGGCCCTCAAAAGACCAAAGCTGACATGTGAATTTCGTCCTGAGATTTATACTGCCATTGCCATATAAATCAGCTGCAATAACACGCATACCAATGCATTTGCTAATTAGCAGCTTCTTTCCAGTACCCCTGGTCTCAGCATGAGAAAGCAATACTTCATTCACATGTTCCTATTTGCTTTTTTTTATTGTTGTTTTTACTGGTGTTTGTGGGCACATTGGGTTTCTACAGTGCATTTGAAGAGACATACATTTTTCAGGCTAAATAAGTGGCTAAACTATTTAGTGATAATCAAGGCCAAATAGAGCATCTAATTAGCACCTGAGGAAGTGAAGCTTTCTCATTTAAGAGCTAAAATTGAAAGGAACATTTAGAAGGGATCCTTTCTTAGCTAGAAATATTTTTATGACATCCTATATTTTGTATTACACACTAGTAATTTACATTGTCATCAAAGATCTGTGCAGACTGTCTAGATAAAAGTCCTTTTTCTGTGCAGGTATTTATTCTGTACAGTAAATTAACTTAATCTACTTGTCAGTTGCTATGCATTACAGAATAAATACTTTTATAGCAGGGCAATGTTTGGGAGGGGAGTTGTATATCTGTTCTCTAACATTTTCAGTGCTTGAGAAAATGTGATTTGAAGAATAACATTAAAACACCACTAATCAAAGGCTTACACAAATAACATTCCATAAGTTGATGCTGTCACAAATATGTTCAGATCTCTCTGGATTTGTAAGAAAAACCCCTTGCCATTTTCTTGGGCTGCTTCCTGACAAACAGCTCAGCAGTGAGCAGGACAGCACCACAGTGAGCAGGAGCTAAAGCACAGCAACTCCTTTATCACAGAGAACAGTAATTGTGGGGAAATTGCCTCATTCTCATGGCAGCAATACTCCTATAACCAAAACAAGTAAGTTCATCAGAGGAAAAGTGAAGTTTAGGGAAAGCTTGGAAGGTTGGTCACTTGAGGAAAGGCCCTGACCTCCAGCAGCGCCCAGCAAGGGCAGCACAAATGCAGTGAAATTTGTGTTTATATTTGGTTTGCTGCTCTGACAGGCTGCAGAAAGAGCCCATTGAAAGATCTCCTTTGAAAAGTATCCTTTGAAAGCTTATGTTTTCACTTTAAACTAAATAACAAACAGGCTCCGGAAAGTTTTTTTCATAATTTCTTAAGACTATAAAGTCAAAAGAAAAATACTGGTGCTTTTTTGTCTGGGTTTTTTTTTATGAAGTTTGCCAAATATTTCCACTTACATATAATATTTACTCTTATCTGTTGAGTAAAATAATAAGACCCTCTTGAAAGATTTTTTCCACTAGTGCTAGAACACTTCAACGTTTAAGAATTTTAAAATCACAACTCACAATAGTTCACAGAATTACTTGAAATTAATAACACTACCCGCTGGTGAATTAGTGCTGTTAAATTAAAAACTGTGCCATGCCAGCCCTAGAAACCTGCCTCCTGCCTACATGGGAGCAGATAAGGAATTACTTCATTTAATCTAATTACAGTGCTGTAAAAGAAGAGAGAAATGAGCTCTAAATATTGCTAAAAATGCTCCAAGTCTCCATTCTCTGATAGACGGAGACATGCAAGAAACTGTGGTTTTATTATCTCAGATGAAATTGGCTTATTCTCCTTTCCCCCAGCCACTGCTCACTGCTGAGATGTATTCATTAGAAAACTGCACCTACACCACTCAAATGTTTTAGAATAACAGGGGATTTTTATTTGTTCCAGATATTTATGTTATTTTAGCTAACACATCTATCCCCAGTGCAGCAACTGAGGCACAGCTCCCAGAAAGGACACTGATAACAGGATATCTATCTCAACCTCTAGTTCCATTCTGGTTCTAGGTAGTTTTGCACGCAATTCTTTAATAAAGAATGACACTGGGAGCTCTTTTTGTCTTTTAGGTGAGCTGCATAACAAGGGTGACTGCCTGCTCCTCACAGAAGTCTCATAACTTTTAATCCTTGTAGATTTTATATTTTTTAAAATAAAATGTTTCCACTTTATCCAATCTTGTTGCCCATTGTGACCTTCAGATCTTTTTCTTTTTTAACCTATTCCTAAACGGAGCTTCTTAAAATGCAAGTCCTACTACATGGCTATCCATGGGAGTCTAACTCAGGTTGCCAAAAGTGCAATAAAAACCAAAAGTGCAATAAAAACCAATTTGGAAAGTTCAGTTTTCATAGCTTTGATATTTTCACACAGCACCTTTCCATTTAGATGAAATCATGGCAAACTATACAATTCATCATTTGGTGCACAGGCTTAGAGGCCACTACAGCTATTACAGATGAGCTGTGCTGATTTTCCAAGAAAGAGGATGGAAACTTTTTCCCTTCGAAATAACTGGAAGAGCAACATCAGTGGACTTGCACTGTCTCGCAAGACCCTGGCCCACAAACACCACTGGAACATGTCACTTGCAATTCCCAAGCTTTTTTCCCTTGGATCAGAGGTCAAGGACTCTTTGTCCAAACTCCAGTGGGTGCACAGAGTATGGGCATTGAAGCTGCAGCTCCTAAGTCAAAAGCTTAAAAACAGACAAGTATTTTATAGTTTAGAGCTGTACAAAAACAAGACTATAAGAGGCACCTTGCTGATTTATTGCCATTTAATCTGGCCTATTTCTACTGAGAAAGAAATATCACTGCTCTGAAAATGTCTGTTCTTTACTTAGGAGCAAACATTCAAAGGAATGCTGGCTGAGCCTGGCACACAGTTGCTATGCTATTTGCTTGTCTACCAGCTACATCTTTTCTGGACCAAAACAACCCCTTTTCTAATGCATAGCACACAAGTAAAATTTTAATAAGCAGTCCTATTATCCCAGATCAATTCTCTCTTGCAACTATCTCCTCTAATTCTGATATCTTTAGAGCTGATAGATGTGCCCAAAGCATTGCTGTGATTGTGAGTCTCTCCACCAGCCATATTTGCATGCTCATGCAGATCTGAGTGCTTTTTCTGCTTCCTTGCTCCCTTTTATGACTCCCTGCAATCTGCAATGTTGTGTGCCAACCATTCAATCTTGATAGACACCAATTTGGTGTAATATACACAGAGGGCACCCATCATGGCTTCTCCATAGAAATTACATCTCTATTGTGTGGAGATAGAACATAAATCATTCATTCAAAAAGTCATAGGTGAATAACTGTGTAGTTCTTGACAATAATATTTTCTCTTTGCTGAAAATTAAAAGTCCACATTCATATGTCACTCCCACTCACAAAAGTTTGCATTCAAGCCTGGATTAAAGTATTTATTTGGAACACACTAGTGTTTGGTGTAAATTTAGTGCAATAGGACATGAATTTGATTTGTAAGCACACTAGATTTCACTGTTGATGCACAAAGGAACTTGTTGGAGCTGTGCATCACCATGAGAAAGGCAGAAGGCACCAGTGGCTTTAGCTGCATGAACGTGTATGAAGATGGTCAAATTTGGCTAAAAGACCCAAAATTATTATCCTTGGAAGACATTGGTTAGGTCTAAAATTCTTAAGCTATAAGTTTCATTTAACAGCAATACAGGTTTCCAGCTCCAATTCTTTTTCCACATTCCCCCTCCACCAAAATGACCACTTTCAGACAATGCATTCTAAACAAAAGCTTAATTTTCCTCTCATCTGTCACCTCTAGCAAAATCAAAAAAGAGCAAAACTCTAAACCTGTGAACATAAATAGGCTTCACTAAATCATCTTATTACTGAGGAACCACACAATATCCATTACAATTATTAGATCAGGCTTTAATGCTGGAAATCTACATGTGGCATCCTAGTGATGTGATCTGATATTTTTACTGCTTGCATTCCTCCTCAAACTTTCCTAAAATGCCATTTCACATGTAAAGTTTTAATATCACAGAAATGCCTGTTTGATCTAATTTCCAGAATTAAAAATTACTTACTGTTCTCATTGCTTAATATGCTTCCCCAGTGAATAAAAATAAATTCTATTCAAAAACAGCTATGAAAAGTACTGCCATATTTTTCCCCTCTTTTATTAGCATTTTCAATTAAAGACATGCCTGGTCCCCAGTTTTACAAGAGCTGTGTGCCACTCCACTGAGCCCACATCCTGCAGCAGTACTCAGTGTTCGTGACTTAAGCACCTCTTCTTTATTTCTAAAGCCATCAACAATTATTAAACTCTGTGAGAATAAATCTCCTTATTAGCATGAAGATTAGAACATCTCAGGTGCAGAAAAATGTCAGCTGCTTGTCAGGAGTCATTTTAAGTGTGCTCTCCTGACCCATTCCCAATTTAAAAGCCTGTTCCTGTGGAACAGGACAAATAATGAATGCAGCATGGAAACAGCCAGCAAATGAGCAACACAAGAAATTTGTCTTTCTAATTGAAAGAGCACAAGCTAAAATTATAGTACATTAGCTAACTATCCAAAGTGCTAGAAATGCCATGAAAAATAAATAGCTTCATCTTGGAGGGTCTTCCTCAGAGGAGCAGGGACATAGCACCACAGGATAAGCCAGGGGAAAAGCAGCAGGGTGAGCTAAGGTCACTTTATTTCTATATAAGAAGCCTACATAGGATGCTAATTTAGTTTGATTTGTTTTAAGCCTTCCTGAATCATCACACAGATAAAATCTTAATGATTCTTTCATTCAAACAGACTTAGGAGTATCAATTTTAATTCAGAGAATCTTCCATGAAAGAATTCTGCCACATTGCACAATCCTGAGGACAAAACCACTTGGAATTGTGCAAAGGGATATAGTGGCTTTGGTTTTATTCCTAAACCTCAGGAAGACATAAAAGTTGGGAATGGAGGCAGTGTATTTTTACAGAACTTAGTGATTGCAAATCTACTAATGAGGGCAGAATGTAAACAGATTCATTAAATTGGATAGTGCTGCACAAGTTAGTGTAGCAAGGGAAGCCGTAAGATTTGGTGACTGTGATACTGTTCTACAGAAATTTCTTGGAATAATTATACTGCCATCAAAATGAATAAGGTAATAATAGCACTTAAGTATACTTTTGAGATAAAACCTAAATAAAAAGATCGGTAACAACCCATTTATTTATTTATTGTTTAGGTTTTCCCTTCTTAAAACACCAGTCTATAAACAAGTGTGTCTGATACTCTAGGGGAATAAGCCATGCCCCATGTATCTTTTGTAATGCTATAAATATGTAGGGAAAACACTATTAGCAAGACTTCATAAAGTGATTAGGGGAGAAGATTTTGACTAGGACTGCACTGAGGTCACAACAGTGGTGGGAAGGTACTGCTGCCAAGAAGACACGCTAAACAATCATCATTGTTAAAGTCTTCTGTTTCACCAATTTTAAATGTGGGTGGCTCTCTGTTCTCTGACAAAGCTTACAAGGAAGCCTCCTCATTCTACCCTTAGGGACAACCCTCCAGTCTTGTCTTTTCAGATTTTAAATACTCCTGGATTTTACATTTTTTACATTCACTTTCTGAAATAGCATCCCAGGTGTTTGAGCGCTGCCTTCACAGCAGAGAGATATGTGAAAGGAGGATGTTTTCCATACATGTTCATACCAGCCCCTTATATAACTGAAGAAATATTTTGTTCAATCACAGAATAATGCTTATGTCGAATACAGTTATTTTTATTTTGAGGCTGCCAGCAGACCTGTGAAATCAGTCATGCACACAGCAGTAGCACTTTAAGTGCCTTACCTCTTCCCTGCACCCCATTCATCTTCTGTGAGGCTGATAAACATGTCTGCTCTCAAAGACATTATCAGGCACTGCCTAAAACACCCCAGGATTCAGCCCAAACACAAAACACCAGGCAAAAAAAAAAAGAAAAAAGTTCTGAGAAATCAATTAAAAACGCCACTTTATCTCTAGCTGACATTCTGAGCAGATCCAGCTGCAAAAACACTGCAAAGAGAATTATGTCAAACTCCCCTGACAGCTCTGACAGGACTGCCCAGGATGAAGCAGCTTTTTTAAACTTCTTGTGCAATAACTCCCTTCTTTGACTGCAGCATCTGAGAATGCTCAGAGGGATTCACCAGGTTAGACAAGCTCAGAAGTTCTGCCACCCTTTGTGTAACACACAGCTCATGTTCTTCCCTTTCTGGAGACCTGAATTCACCATTAACATCCCAAAGGCAGGGCACAAAGAGCCTCCCTTTAACATGAAGATAATTCCCTTTGCATCAGTTCTGCCACAGAGGCCATGGGATTTTGTAAGGAATGTCACATCTGACACCCACTGCAACCGTGGTCATTGTCAAACCTCTGTGATAAAACTGCAGGAGTAACACAAAGGATAACAAAAATAAATATGATTTAAGAGGTTGCACTGGTGGGCAGAAATCAACAGGTACCCCCTTCAGGTATGAGAACAAAGCTCTTCTGCATTTGGTGCTACCTTACATAAAGAAATAGTAGGACTATTTCCCCTAATACTTGAAAATTGGAAAAATATTAACCAAGACTTAGAGATAGAATCTCTAAAACTTCTAGGAAAGTTTTAGACTCCTAGGAAAATCATGACTTTTTGAAAGCTCTGAGAACACTAGTCAGATTTTTATTTTGTTTTTAGCTGGCCCCTGTTTCAGCTTTAATGCCAGCTCCTTACAAGAGTAGGGTTTATGTGTAACTTGCAGAGCTTCTGCTATTTTAGTCTGTAAAACCAGCATTATCCCATCTAAAATCAGCATTATCCCATCTATTTTTTGGGTGCTTATTTGAGACCCCTGCTTTTGCAAGTGCAGTTTTATATCATTGCATCTAAAGACCTTCCAGAAGAAATCCAAACTCTCCTGCCAGCAGCTGCATAAGGTTTGTGCCAGTCCTTTTTATGTGAAAAAAATGTTACACTTAGGTGCTATCCCACTCTGCTGAAAATACTGAACAAAGGCCGCTCTCCTATTATTTATTGTTTAGTGACAATGCCATTACACATTCTGGGGTTTTTCCTGTAAGTCCTCCTTTACATTCTTAGAAACTACACAGAGCTTTGGTAACTAGTCAGAACCAATAAACCTGCCTCCCCTGCAGCAAAGCACAATCTTGTCAAGCTGAATTTAGGAGCTGCAGAGAGCCCTGCCTGGCCCAAGCCCACCTCCCCAGATATTACAGGAACACAAGATATTAATGCCATTGAAAGAGAGAGGACTTCATTTTACTGAGATGATGCTTGATTTCCTTCAGTCACATTTAAAATGATCTGCATTTTATCTTTAAGTTGAGCACTTTTCTTTGCATTAATTCATCTTAGACTTACAGGTACTTGTTTCAGGAAAACATCATTTGAGATCCCTCAATAGGAACAACTAATTTTTATTATATTTCCCATTAACCATAAATCTTTTGGTAGCACACTATATGTACATATTCAGTGGGGGAAACATTAAACTGGAAAACATTAATTCAACAAGCATTGTATTATAGAACATTAGTAAATGGAAAAAAATCCCAAGGAAATAATGGGAAATGAATAGCTAATAATTACAGTACTCACACCACAGCACCATTAAGCAGAAACATATCAATAAGAATCTGCAACATAACTATTCATTTATGAAATACAGTCAGTGTTTTAATGCTATAGTGAGCATATAGCAATTATCTTAGCAGTTAAGGTGAATTTCAGCTATTGAATATCCCTTAGTTAAAAATTGTCATTGGATCCATCTTAAAGTAAACACAATTAATATGACACCTAAACTCCCTGTTGCAGAGTTGCTAGGAGAGCTCCATACATGCTCCTTTAAGATAATACAGGCAGTTTTGAATTAATAACTCAGCCATTTCACAAAGGCCAGCACTCTACATTTACAGAATGCATTAGATCCAATCATGCTGGAACTATATAATTACAGGTGATTTTGCAGTTGTTTGTTTCATTTCTCAGACCATGATGGCACTCAGAGTAATGTAATTATTCACCTAATTATATAACATGGTTGTAATAAAGCATTTGGACCGCTCAGCAATGACAGCTGAGAACATAGTTCAAACATGTGATGTATGCACAGCTTTAAAATTACCCTACAATAAAGGAACATCTCTCAAGTTAAGAAGTTATCCACATCTTAACCATCATGAGGTATTTGACAAAGGCATAATAGCACAATTGGATTAAGTAAAAGCCCAAACCAGATTTGTCCATTTTGAAATAGTTTGGGGATCCTATTTTCATTTTCCAGGGATGATCCTGATTTAGGGACTGACTCATTACAGCTCAACCCCAGACAGGGCTTGCTGGTGACACACCTCTTCCAAGACGCAGGAAATATTTGAACAGGCTGCAGTAAAGGTCTGCAGAGTTTCAGCATGGAGAGCTCTGAACTGTGCTGTACAGTTATTTTCACCCAGCATCCCACAATGCCATTTCTCCAAGATGTTCAATTGGGCAGAATGCCACTGTAATGTGACTATACTGCTCATACCCTATCTGTGCTAACTCATTTATTGCAATTTATTTATCCTTTAGACAGCCCCACAGAGCCTGTAGGAGCAGGGTCTCTGTGTTGGAGAATACTCTTCTCTTTCCACCGAGTGGGAAGGAAGGTTGCTGGTCACACCAAAGGTTTTATTCACAACTCTGATGGAGTGAGCACTCTGATTCACACAACTGCACAAACAGGCCATATTAACTAGATTTAGCTGACCAAAGAAGCCTTCTGGGGAATTTCACAGTGGTTAGCAGCTCTGTGCTTCTCTTTCTGTCCTTCCCTCACTGCAGAACCTGCAGCTGTGAACCACCCTTGTCTCAACACACCCTTCTGGAAGTACAGAGTAACCACTAGATCCAACTGCGATTTGTGTTTGCTTTCTGTCTTTAGAGATGAGTTATAACAAACAGAGCAGAGTTTAGGACTTGGAGATGCTTCTGTACCAGAGTTTGTCCTTGATATACTACACTCAGATTTAAGAGGAGAAAAAAATTAAATCTTTCCAGATGCTTTCTGCTTGCTGACCCATCTTTCCCCTCCTACAAGCCAACAGACCTCACAGTAACAGGCCTCAAAAGCTGCAGGCTTTGGGCACTGCCCAGTCCTTGGGGTGGGCTGGTCAGGACAGTGTGAACAGGGGTTCACACAGCTCGTGTGGTCACTTGATGCATTCCCAAAGTTGCTCAGCATTTTTAACAGGGTTAAATTGCACCATCAGGTTCCTGTAAGATGGCTCCAGCAGACTGAAAGCAGCTCAGTCCTGTGCTCAGACTGAAGCTGCCCTCACTGGTTTGTCTCTACATGGTGCTTTCCTACCCTGCCTACTGCATGTACTTTATTTCCTGCGTTTCTTTGCTTATTGTGAGAGGATGTACACATCATTTCTGCTAGTTCTAACCAGAAGGGGCTATTTTGAAATTTTCATTGATCACAAGGCAAAGAAAACTCCCCCCAGCCTGCTCAGCTGCCCCTCTCCACAAAGTTTCCTTTTCTACTGCTGCCACTGCAAGTCAGATGTTTAACTGGAGCCCAGGTAAGACTGGAAAACCTTCATGGCAACATCCCAAAGCAGCACAGGATTCTTCAGCACCAGTGTGAGCAGTTAGACAGCTCCCAGCGAGTTCAGCAGAGCAGGATGGGAGCAGGGTCAAGGTGCAAGGATTTCACCTGGCAAGGGCAGGAATAGAGAAAAGAGTAGAACACCACAAGCAGTGCCCTGCACATTCAACATGATCTCTGCAGCCTCAGCATTGAGAACGTCACCTGACACTAGGAAAGCATTTTTCTGTCAGCCAACCCCAAAACACAAAGAATCACAATGATTTGTTGGGATTGACACAAATTTCCTTCCTCACAAAACTCTTTGTTCTGTCAGGGTGAGGAAGTGTAAGACTGTTGACCAATAGGTGAATTATCCTGCATGAAAAAAAGGCTACTGGTTGGAAAAGTGAGATAAATTCAAATGAGACTTAATTCCTAGTAAAGCTCTAAGCTCTTGGATCTGCTCAAAAGAAAATATTTTGGCCAACAGTGATCTGGAAGCAAAAAGAATACACATTTGGAAGGCAACACAATTGACTGATCCTGTGCATGTGTCACTTCTTTCAAGAATTATTTAATTCCAAATCAAACTCTTACATTTTGGCTGTCTTTCAAATGCATGTTAAAAATGCCTGTAAAGGGCCAACACATAGTGGTTTTTCATTCTGAAAACCAACAGAACTGAGACATTTACAACCTTATCTATGAAAGGGAATTGCCAGCTGGGGAGAAGGATTTGAAACTTACTGCAACAGCATTCTAACAGGATGAAAAACCTGAGCTCCCACCCCTGTACATTATTTCATAGGGTTGTCTCAATCTAAGCAAGAAAGGATTCCTTTCTAATTAAAAATATGTTCTGCCTAATTGTGATAAATGGGAAATAAAGTGAGATGGAATGTGTTTAATCAAGTTAGTCGTTCACAAGAGAAATAGAAAGCTTCACATCAAAATGATGGGTTTCAACTCCACATCAACTATTTCTGATGGTGATAAAATGTTCTATGGAATAAACCAACTATTCAAATACTTGGGAAAAAATAATTAAAAAGGCATCATTGAGCCTAAAATACCAAAGAACAGAAAAAAACTAGGTCTTTGGTGTGACACGGGAGCATCTCTGGCTGGACATATTTTCCAGCAGTCTTTGTCCCCAGGTTGGTAAAGACAATTGTTTGTGTTCCTACTGAGCTCCAGCTCAGGCTGCATTGGAAAGCAAAAGAAGAGAACAGGCTTCATATTCCCCAAAACATTGCTAGAGAAAGGTGATTTACAAGCAGGAAAAGAAAACTTGCAGACATGTGCACCTGCACAAACACAGGAAGGCCTTTAACAATATTCTGATTTTGGAGGAAAACAAAAACATAGAAAATTAATTTTTCCTTCAACAGTCCTCTGCAAAATGCAATAGATATACAAAAATTAAAATAAATATTCCCTGACATTCTAGAGAAATTGACTTTTATCTAGAACTGTAAACTACAAACATTCAACCAAAAGCTGGAAATGCCATCTAGATCCTATTCTCCCTTTTAGAACTGGGAAGGAAAAACAAAGCAAAACAAAAAAGACAACTAAAGATGTGGCAGACATACTTCTAAACAGGCAAACAGTACTTCCAGTACTCTCACAGGAGGGCAGGGGAAAACCTGCATAGCAGGAACTTGACCTTGAATCTCCTGCATCCCAGATGTCTGGTTTAATCTAAAACTTCCCTCTCTCATACATGTTTTAGTTGAATATTATTTTCTTTAAACCTGGCCTTTGAAAACCGATTTCCCAAGTAAAAGATTTCCATGGGAAGATTCCCAAGAAAGCTGCACTAGAAATTGAACTGATATCCAGTAATTTATGCACACACACAGGAGCACAAGGGAACACCTTCCACAGGACCAAGAGGCTGAGCAGAACCTCCTGCCACAGGTACAGGCTGCCCTGACCATTCTCCAAGGCATCTGGTGTGTGACAGACTGCTGTCAGCCCCAGAGGTGACACTGACACAGCAACAGGAGCAAGTCACCAGGATTTCCAAAGCTGGTCTTGGTCAAAGGAACCCACAAGTTTGACCCACCAAGTTGTTATCCTGGGGTTCACTAATGCCAGATAAACAGGGTTCAGGATTACTCAAAGTCATCTGTACCATTAGAGGGCACCTTAAAGAAAAGCTAAATTCAGGGAAAATAGGAACTTTTCTTCTTGGGCCCATGTTGGAAGGATAAATTGTTGTCTCAGAGGCTAAAAGTCAGCCAGGTCATTTGAAAAGGTAACAGAACCCAAGAGATGCCTCCAGCACTGGTGTTTCAGTGTGGCTCAGAGCACCTAAAGTGGGGGACAGCCCCTCAGCTCCCAGCCCTGCCTCTGGCCAGGATCCAGCCCCCCCAGATGGGGAATCACCTTTCTTTCCAAAGGTGTCAAAGTCAATCCTGCACTACGCAGAGACCCTGCTCCTCCTTCCCCTGATTTTCTCACAAGCACCTGCCATCACAGCAGGGCTTTAAAGAAAGAGCCTGCATCTGTTTCTGCTGTAGATGGCATTGATTTTTTCAAATTTTTTTTCATTAAAAATGCATTTGTAATGGAAACTGCAATAAATCCATAAGCATGGAATACAGCTTGATACCATCATTTTTTGCTAGTTTGAAATCCCCAATTTGCTACCTCTAAAAATAACACACACCCTGTAACATTTGCCAGAATTTATTTTGGTGGAAGGTTGTACAGTTCAAATGGTAGCTCCATCTGGCTCCAGGTTTATTACTCCAGGACAACATTTTTAGTACAAATTTCATAGGGGAAAAGTGAAAAAACACAGTGAATTATTGTTGTCCAGAACAGCCCATCTGCTCTTCTCAGGGTGACAACATGATATCACTTGCATGCAGTGACATATGGACAAAGGGGACTAAGGAAAAGCAGCTTCTTAATCACCTTCCATTGTATAAAGAGAGATGCACATTTCACTTGTAATGCTAAAACTTGGACTCTGGCACAGCAAGATAAAACTTGTGGCAGCACTGAGATGAGGAATATTTAACATTCCATGGTTGTCCTGTCTTTTAGTCTGCTAAAAAGGACACTGGCACTTCTCTTCAACAAATATCAAGGTTTTCACTTTGTTTCCATATACACATGTCCCTAAAAACAAATTCAAAGATATTTTTCCTCATTAGAAAAACTAATTGGTTTTAGCTATTATCTGGAGTGCTTTCTGGCTCACATGTATACTTTCACATGTAAAAAAACTCAATTACAATTCCATGTGAGCTCAAGAAGAAAAAGAAGACTGTAAACTACTACAAGATGGATGCTGTATTTATAAAAATAATAAATAAAAAATCCTTGACAAGAGAAATGGAACATAAACAGTATTTGCTGTTTAACTGGGATGTAACAGGTAAGTTAAGAGCCAAAATGGAATTTGCTTTGCATAACAGGAAATTTTCTTATCTGGAATTTAATTCACATTTCAAAAATTCCCATTTCTAAGATGCTCTTGGCATAGCAGAAAAGGTTTGAAAGTTTCTGAGAATGCATTCCAAATAAGATGATCTTGCTTCAGACTGGGAAATGCAATTATAAGAATACTTTTCATTGCTGAATTACTTGCAGAAGTTATTTATAGAGATGTTTCAGATGTCCTTTATGTTGGGGAGGAACCAAGTCTGATTCTCAAGATGTATAACAAAAAACTTCTGTTAGGGATTTCCCTCTTAGCTGACAGAAAACTGAGCATTCAAAAACTTAAGAGCAAGGAAAGCCATCCATGCTGCCAGCATTACAAAGGGCAGGCTCCAGAACTTTTTCAGTCAGTAGCAAAGCTAAAACAAGTGTTCTTTTAAAAATATGACTCAAATTCCAACTACTAAAATGCAGATCTGTTGTGGAATCAAAGCCAGGTTTGACCAAAGGAAAAGGCAGCCCCAGCAGAAGAGCTCCCACTGCACAGGAGGTTATTACAGAGCTGTGCAGAGCAGCACAGAAGAGCACCAATGCACATATAAACTCACATAAAATTCAAATAAACTGAGAGCCAGGGTCACACCCCCAGTCAGTCACAGGAGCCCCCCCCCCGAGCCCCTCTCAACAACTCATTTCTTGTTCAGCACCATCAGCAGAGCTGTAAGGCCACAGTGGCCCAGAAATGCCTAAAAAGGCTGTTTGCTAAACAGTTTATAAGCACCTGGCAAATAGCAAGGCAATAAAGCAGCAATAAAACTGCTGAAAACAGGCAGTGCTGAGCTATTTTGGTTTCCTTGGCAGGGTAACTGGCCTGGCAGACATGGGACAGCAGCAGTTGTCATGTGTCCTGAATTCAAGAGGGTTTTCTGGCACTGCCTCAGGTGACAGCTTCCTAAGCAAGCTCATGAAACAGGGCACAGCTCCCAGAAAATTGTACTTTAAATTGTCATCTGTAGTTTGCTGTCAACTTGTAAGACTTAAATTTGGTCTTGAAAAGAGTTCAGCCTCAGGCCCAACTACCTCCAACAATTTCTTTGTAAATGAAACTTATTATTTCTAAATATTCTTTATTTCTTTATTGGCTAACAATAAAATCAAGCAACTATAATACTTAGAAGGGCCAAAATACTGGGAGTGGCTGCAAGAACTTTCAAGGAGAAGCTCAGAC
This sequence comes from Melozone crissalis, assembly GCF_028551555.1. Taxonomy (NCBI): domain Eukaryota; kingdom Metazoa; phylum Chordata; class Aves; order Passeriformes; family Passerellidae; genus Melozone; species Melozone crissalis. The sequence goes on along the minus strand of NW_026535801.1, from coordinate 12,636,253 downwards.
TTCAAACTGATTTTGACAAATTGAAGGAAAGGGTTCAAAACCAAAAGAGAAGATAGATGAAGGCATGCTTAGGAAATAAAAGGTCTACACACAGATATTAAATGGAAAATTGCAATCCTGCCCAAGAGGGCTGAATTGTTGGCATTGATCATAAATTCTGTGACCAACTGGGAAGAGAGTCTTCTAAAAGGCACAGAAAGCTGAGCCCATTTTTTGGCACAAGTTTTTAAACATCTTTCCTGGTGAGTTCAGAGAAGGTGAAAGAGACATGAAGGGCTGGAAAACACCATTTCAAGAACAGCTGAAGGAAAGCAGCTTTCTGTAAGAGAGGCAAAGTAGAATGACATGTGGCCTTGCAAGACAAAATACAAAAGGGTGCTAAGAGGACAGCAGTCAACAGTTTAACAGTTCCACTTGAAGAATGGATTCATTAGCTCAATTTGGACAAAAGAGATTCACTTAAAACATCAGGAATGTGCCAACACGGGAGGAAATTAACACACTCCAGTTATTTGCAGAGACTTGTGGAGTTCACCTCAGTTTTCTCCAAAGCCCATTTCTATCAGAAGCACCAGGGAACATTTAATTCCCATCACCCAAAGACCAGGGATGGATCAAGTGATCCTCCTGGCTCTCCCCTTTCATCAATTTCTAGGAAACTCAGCACCAAATTTGGTACCATGACTGACACTACATGGAGGATGCAAAGCAAGTACACTACCAGAAATAACTTAATTCATTAATTAACTCATGCTTCACACCTGCAGGGCTGTTTAGCTTGCTCAAGTGATCTCCAAAATGACATTTACGTTATCAATTAATCTGGATTATATATGACAAACAATTAGCAAATAATGCCATGGATTCATGGTAGGTTTTTAAGCCTGCTGCCAGTACTGAAGTGTAAGTATGAAGCCAGATTATTTTCCTCCAGGATGTTATGGCTCCATCTGAAAACCTCTTCTCTAGTGCTGTTTGCCCTTCCTTCAAACTGGTGAATGAAAACCACCCAGGAAAACCCCAATGACCACTTCAGGGAATGAATGGATTGAATTATAACTTTGAGGGAAAAAGCTGTAAAAATGGGTTTGCACCTCTGTGATGGACATAAAACCATTTATAAAACAAGTTGTTTGATCTGCAGCATAAGAGAAAACATAAGGGAAAACAAAAACAACAATAAAAGAATGGCACTACTCAGTTACATTGGCTACAATATTTGGGTAATTTCCTTTCCTATTAAAAACCCTATTAAAGCACCTATTAAAACACAAATGGTGCAATAAAAGCTCTACAAGCTGTTTTTTTTATTTTTAAAGCCAACCACAAATCATACAGCATTGCTACAGCTAAAAAAAGGGAAAAAGCACGGTTCTGCTGTGAAATTGATGGAGATTTGTCACCTTCCTGCTGAGGAGCTCCGGAAGCCAGGGGGTGCCCTGGTAATGCACGCAGCAAGAGTTGCTCACTCCAGCTCAGAATCTTTAATGCAGCTGGGACAGGAGTAGATGGCTCTTATTCATGCTGTTTATACTCCTCCTCAAAGCATTTTTGTCTTCCAAAGTCTCAAGAAGAAATCAGATAAAATTACTTGCTCAATAAACTGGAAACGCATGTAGAGAATTTCTTTTTTTATTTCCCCATACAACTGACATAATATCAGTGAAATTAATTTCAAAAGGATGGGGAACTCAATGAGAGGAAAGAAAAACACACCTCTTACACTTGACCCTTGGTCAAAACAAAATTGGCTTACAAAAATCTCCTGCTGTCCTTCATTTTACAATGTCTTTAATTTCTTTTGACTATTAATGTCATGTCAGTACCTGATTAAATTTACACTGCACATCAGCCTGATGTCATGCTGAAAGCTGGCCCCAGAAAGACGCAGCCTTGCACAGAGGGGTCCTTTCAGTGATCTGAGTCACCCCAAATTATTTAAAAGAAATAATTAACTCTTCTCAATAAATGTCCTTTTTCTACCTTTAGATTTCAAAAGAAAAGTTAAAAAACCAACTCTGAGGGGGTAGTCTTCACAAGGGATGTAAGTCCTGCAGGGAATGTGCACCACTTACACTCAGGGAAATGATGGTTGGTGGCTCAAAGTCTCTGTGCAAAACTGCATTTGGAAGTGTTGACCAATAAATAAAATACTGATTCAACTGATTTATCAATAAATAAAATACTGATCCAACTGATTTCTGTCATTCATTGAGGATTTAAACAATCAAGTGGAACTGGTTGCTTTGTTAGAGTAACATTTTTACAGGAAATGCCTTTTTAACTCCCTCCCATCACAAAGTTGTTAATATTCCCAATATGTGGGATATTGTTACTTCTTATCAAAATAGTCTTAAGTAGATGCACAAGTCTTCAATTAGTAGAAATAAACTGACCTAAAAAGTCCTCAAAAATTTCCCCTGATACATACTCAGTGGGAAAAAAAATCCCCAAACATTTTAAGATAAATTCAACATTAAAACCCCTAAGATTATTTTTCCTAGTGATCAGAGGAAAAGAGTCTCTTTTTCTTTGACTATCTATATCAAAGGGGAAATTTCTGATCAAACCATAAATTACATATTTTTCAGACAGAAAACTCTAAAACGTGATAACACTGAAAAATACCTCCTGTTGTAAAAGGCATGCATAAAATCATTAGTTTTCTGTTAATTGTGGCAAACATGGGAAGAAAGTAATAAAGGTCTTTATAATTAAATTTGTTTGGGAGAAAAGCCTAAACTGAACTTTTCTTAAGATCTTCACTTATTTCAGGGTCAGTCAAACTCCAGACTTCCCCACCTTTTGCAGCACATATAAATATTTCTGCTCTGAAGGCAACTTGCAGCAGTTTGTGAAAGAGCAAATAATCCAGATATTGAGCAAACAGTCCTCAAGCCAAGAGCCACCTTTTTCAATAAAAGTACAAGCCAACCAATTTCTGTTATTTTCTCAATATAACACTCAAAACAAAAAAAAAATACAATTATTTAACTTGCTCTCTACAGACCATGTAAAGGATATACTTGAAAACACTTCTGAAGGATGCAGAAATCAAAAAAGATTTTCCAGGAACATAATTTGACAGAAAATCCTAACCTCTTCCTTATACTTAGCATTTGATTTTTCATATCCCTTCATGGCATTGCTCTGGACATGACCTGACAGCACCCTAAACAATTTTGCCCAGGATCTTTTTTTTAAAACAAGTCTGGACAAGTCTCCAGCAGTCTCTTCCCACCTAGAATTTCCTCTGGTTGCACACAAGTTTCAGACCCAATACCTCTGGTCAATAAATAAGGACTCATTTTGTACCCACATTGAACCAAAATCAAATTATTTTAGATCAAAGGGGAAAAAAAACCCAAACAAATGGGGCAGGATTCTCCAAGGAGACTCCACACTTTGCATTCATGTAAATGTACCATATTAAAAAAAAAATAAAATCCTTATTGAGAACTAGTTTCTTCTTTGTGAAAAGCTCTAATCAACACACTAGGTAACTCTTTCTTAAAATTAAGCATTAGGGTAAATGGATTAAAGTATTCACAGTTTATTTTACTAGGCAAAATTCCTGTATTACTTCATGCTTATTAAGCACTCTACCTTAAAAATAACAAGGCTAGATTGTGCCTATGAATCCATTATTGGATTCGTGTCAGCAGGTGTACTATAAACACCTTAAACCTCACAGTGAATATTGCCAAAACAGCTCCAAAAGAGTTGAAAACAAATAATTTTTCCACTAAGGAAGTGTTTATTGTACACTGGGACGGCTGCTACATAACAAAGGATTTTGATTCAGTTGTTTCTGCAGTGTTGTTTGTGTTTTCAGAAATTTCTGGAGGAGCTGATCTGGTTCAGGCGTGCCTTATGACCCAAATTCAGGTTTTACATATCTCGTGTTTAGTTTTAGGAGCACATCTCCAACTTGCACCAAGACCAGGGGCCTTACATGACTCTGGCTACCAGAAAGGGGAGAGGAACAACCCTGAGGACAGAAAACCCACCCTTGTTTATGCTTCTCTGCTTTAACCCAAACCCATATTCCTCATGACAACAACAGAAAAGCAAGGTCTGACATCCCAGAAAAGAGTGATTTATGGAAGCGTCCTTGCTGCCTTTGATCACTGAGGACATGCCCACAAATGTGTTTCAGTGGCAGAGCACAGCAGCCCCGGCTGTGGCACACTGCCTGTGTGCCTCGCTCCAGAGGGTTCATTGAGTTCTTTTGGACCTGAGCACTGCGGATGTGCTGGGAAAGGTTCTGCCAGGACACAGCTGCACAGCCTGAACTCTGGATCAGCCCAGAAACCAACAGGCTGCAGCAGAGACTGACAGAATTTGCACCAAAGCACCCAAGAGATTACCTTGCCACAGCACTGCTGGTTCCTGGGGACCTTCAGCTCAGTCACCAGTAAGTTCTCTGCCTGCATGTATTTTTTTTAAAAATCTAGAATCCACTTCCAAGCCTTCTTCTCCACCAACAGAAACAAAAAACCCTAAAAAATTACTTGCACTTTATTCTGAGAGCAGTTAATAAAAGAATCCATGTGTTTTTCACATGCCTGGTGATTCCTTGCTGCCATTTTCTCTTGCTCTACAGCAATTCATGAAAGTTTTAAAAAAATGTCAAGGTTAAAACACAGAACAGGAAAGCAGCATTTTAAAATATTTAATTAAAACAGCTGTTTGGGATTGCTTCTCACAATTAGATGTTTGGTGCAGCCCATTCAGAAGTCCAGACTGCAGCTCAGCTGGGGAAGGAAAGATACATTTGGCAGAACCTGGGGTTCCACTGGAAATGGGCTGACTTGGACTAGCACAGGTTTTACACACAACCTGAACCCCAAATCAATTTTTTCTATGATGAGCTGAATCTCAGATCAAATATCTTACTTGGACCCTCCACATATAAGTAATGATGTTCATGCAAGAGAATTAAATTTATTATTAGACTACCATGTAAATATGTCTCACGGTACTCACAAAAAGAAACTTGCAAAAGTCGAACAATTTTTTTTCCTTATGTACACTTGCTGAAACAAAAGAAAGTATGCTTACAAGGCTATAAATACTTGTGCTTTGCAGAGTTCACTGTGGAGTTTCAATAATTACAGGATAGGAATGGAATGGGAAAAGTCTTTCCTGAACCAGATGGCAAAGTAATGTATTCTATACAGTTAGCACATCCGAAAGCTCTCTGGGAATTAGTTCAAACAAACTTGGAAAACAAGAATGTAAGCACAGCCAGGGAGAAGAGCTATAACTTTCCACTAATTTGGGGAAAAGGATTGATTGAATAAGAGATGTGGGTCAGTATCACCTACTGCAAAGACCAGAGAAAGTCAAAGAAATTAAAAACTCCTGGAAAACTTTCCTAGCTCCTGTCCATAGCTCACACTGCTGTAAGAGCAGGCAGGGCACAGATTTTGCAGTGGTTTGATCTGAACCCTATCTTCCCTCTCCCTTTGGTGAGGGCATCTTACAACAGGCTCAAGTAGAGGTATTGGCATTCTGATTGGCATTTGAAATCCATTCTGAGGCTGCCTGCAAGACTGAGATGCAAGAAGGCATTAATCTTGTCATAAACATTTCTTCATACATATTTATGTAACATGTGAAAAGCTGCTTCAAAGCTGCTCTGCTCTACGTAGGCAAAAATGAATTTCCCTGCACAAAGATGAGAGGGAAATAATTTCACATCCATCTGTGACTAAGTCTACCATTTCCAGCATCATCACAATTCTTCATTCACTAACTTGGCTTCTCCCTTTGCTTCTCTTCCTCCAGTGGTGATGGTCTGATAGAATCCGTGAGTGATGTTTTCTGAACTGGGCTTCCAAATAAATAAAATTATCCAACTTTTAGCTTATTTAACAGCTAAACAACTAGAGGCTGAGCTCTTCTCAAGCACAGTAATATATCCTGAATTACCTGCTATTCAGGATATCAAAAAGTTCTGAATGAAGATGATGTCCACAAAAAGTGAAGAGTTGATGGAGAGGAGAAGGAAGGTTTGTATCTTTGCTTTCTTTTTTCCTTTCCAACTTTCAATTTGAGACACTTGGTAAGCACTGATGCCACCTGATCTTTCAGCTTTCTATTTCTAACAGTTTGTATTTCTAGTTCAACTTCTCTGTGTTCTCTTCTTCCCGCAGTTCCCTGCCAGCTACCACAGCAAATGCTCTTTTAACTCACACAAGTCACTTATGTCTCTCCACTGGCAGCACAGCCTCACTTCTCCTGCTTGTTTTGAAAGCACATTCATGTCTGCACACTTCAGCCTGAGAACAAGCAGCTCTGCAAGCTCAGTGTCACATTTCTCTCTCATCTCCAAACCCAGAGATGCAAAAGCCTATATGCATATATTTTAATGAAAACTTTACCACCAAAAATGTCCCAGAAGAGCCATTTTACTGCTTTTGCCTTATGCTCAAAATCCTCTTTCTTGACAAGTTAAACATGTAATTTGAGTTGTGTACACAGCACATGTGATGTGTTCCCTTACATCCAGAACTGTGTTAGAGCTGTAACCAAGCTAACATCTGTGGAGTAGCTGTCTAGTTCAACAACTAGCTGGATTTCTTTTATGAAGGAAAACTCAGAAATATGAGCAATTCTGCTCCAGGGACACTTTTGCAAGTTTTGTGCTTCCCAAAGTAGCATGCCATGACTTACACTCTGGTCTCCTTTTTTTTATTATTTTCCTCTCCCCCTTCTCCTGTGACAGCTGTTGCACAGTTACTCGTGTTCCTTTGCGATTTGTCCCCAAGCCTGAAGTCAAAATTAAGTTGTCACAGAGTAGTGAATTTGACCCACCAGTTCAGCTCTGGGCAGAAAAGCTGCTCTGCCAAGCTTGACTTGCTATTAAACATTTGTGGCCAAGAGCCAAAAAACATGATCCTCTGAAAGTTAATTGGGAGGTTTTGTCTTTGCTCCCAACAAATTGCTCCGCAGTTCTTCCCCCACAGGGTCACTGAACAAGCAGGGTCAGCTCACCCAGAGAGGTGAAGTTTCATTTCCCTGTGCAGGAACTGAGCCTTGGGAAGGTGACAATCACCCATTCCTGCCTAAGAGAAGCACTAAAGCTTTGGACTATCAGCAGCCCAGGATTGGAGAAGTCTGTGGTGGATTGCTAATCCTACAGAGCAGATGACAGACTAGAAAATCACAGAAAAAAAAATCCTCTTTTTTTTTTTTTTCTTTCTTTCCAGAGGCAAGCTTAATAAGTTTCCCCCTAGATTTTCAGGAAAATAAAAGTTAAAACCAGAACCAGAGCACAGCTGACGAATATGTGGTTTCATCAAACAACAAATAACTTCTCACAGCTGTGAGAAGGGTGGCTCTCCTCTCCTCCTGCCAGCCCTGGTCACACTGTCCTTACCCTGACAACCACAGACACCTTCCAGCTCATTCAAACCCACTGCAAAGCCTGGCACAGGAGAGGTGTGTGCAAGTAAAAAGCCACAAGAAAGAGAAAGAAACACAGGGAGTCCAATCTCAAGCGTCAAAGACATTTAATTCTGCTTCAAAATCATCTGACATATATTTCCAGGCAGCCACTGTGAAGTTTTCTCAAAAGTCCATTGCAAGGCTGGCTCAGAGAGCCTCCAATGGAGAGCTAACCAGCAAAACTGGTATTTGTCTCATGGCAAGAAAAATCATTTCTAACTCAGTTTAAGATTTCCCTTAAAAGCTCCACAGCCAAGGAAATATTTCCTCTTAATCAGTGTAAAATGGCTACTATTAGTGCTTCCTCCACAAGTTTTGGTAAAATAAAACAGACCCAGGCAGCAGCACAAATCACAGCAAGCTGTTTCAGTGTGTGCATAGCAGGCCCAAACAGAGCACTGAAGAGTTACAGAAATCAGATCACTGAATTGTCCCAGGCTTGCTGAAAACCCTAAATTAAAAAAGAAAAAAGATTCTATCCCTCTACCAGCCCCCAAGTCACTCAAGCTCTTTAGACCCCATCTTGCTTTGCAGGTTCCACTAACATGTGGCAGCACATTATCTTTGAGAAGAGATCTGCTCAGCAGGTCTTTCAAGTCTGCTTTTTTCCCTGAGATGGTGAAAAGCAGATTGATTTGCACTGATGCTCTGGCCAGTCCCTGTCTTCCCATTTGCTTCTTCACAGATTTTATGAAAGACATGAACTGCTCTGGCTGCCAGACTTTTACGACTTCATCTGCAACATTTACCATGTGCCTTTCCCAGTTTGAGCTTGTTTGCTGCAGTGTCAGGCCGGGCCAGGAAAGGTGAAGGTTATTTTGTGGCTGCACAGATGATTACCTTGCTCTCTGTGCTGGCAGCAATGTCCCCTCCTTTGCCATGGAAGTCACTTCCCAGGGACTCCCGATGGCTTTCCGTGCTGCTCACACTCTGCCATCTGCTGTCCCCACACCACTGCCACAAGACTTGGGTCTGCTGCTGAGGGGGAGTGAGAAAGCCCTATTTCTGCACTTAATGACCCCTTTGTTTCTGTCTGCCTCCAAAGCCACATTTTCTGCACATTCTGTAGGCTTTCAGAGGCTGTGATACACAGAGCAGCTCATGTGTCCACAACAGACTCTGTCCAAGCTAAAAATCTTTTGACCAGCACACACAAAGAAAGAGAACAAGAGGCCAGGATGTAAATGATGAAGGAAAACATTCCCCAAAAGGGTCTAACATCAAAGTGGCATTCTAGTGTAGACTGCTGTACAGAGAGGAAGGTGGCAGTACTTGTAGCAGAAGAGACACAGGAGCCATGACATCAGAGAGGCAGGAAAATGCAGAGTCTAATTGAAGAATTTGGAAGGTGTCCACAGCTGCAAAGCATCCAAGACAACGCAAAAGCTGCCCAGAGTCCCTGCATGCCCCAGGGGCCGTGCTTGCTGTTACTGCCCAAGAGAACAGGATGAGCTGACTTTGGTACCCTCCACTCCCTTTTTACAGCTTCATGTCTTGTACTCAGCATTGCATGGAGGGCACAGCTCCCTCCAATTTCTTTGGCATAATAATTAAACTGATTCTGATAGATCCCTCCTAACATCTCCACTGAGCTGCTTTTCCATGGAAAGCATTTTTTTTTTCAGAGAAATGAGCTGCAGGTCCCAGAGTCATTCCCTAAAGGGCTCAACATTCTTTTGAAAATAAGTATGGCCTCCAGATTCTAAGTAGCACATTAAGCAAAAATGTGTTTAAATTTGTTAATTGTGCCCCACAGTCTGTAAGCACTTGGGAGAACAGTGGAGTTCTCCAGTACTTATTGAAGTCTGCATTGCTACTCTTCTCTGAGAGTGACTATCAACAGATTTCCCCCAAACTCTTGTCCATGATCACACTTTCCTTGTCACAAACTGCTCAGACAAACCTAGCACTTCCATTAATGAATGGAAATACATTAATCACTTACAGAGCAGAATATTTTAATGCCAGAATAGTGTGTAGGCACGTTTGTGCATGAACGTATGTATTTTAGAGGTACACCAGAGAAAATGGAGTGTCATATGCCGCATTATTTCCTATGTCCATTCCCTTTAATTTGGAAGAAAAAGTAGGTTTCAATCTCATATTCCAGGAGAAATTATTAAAAGGAAAGGTGAACATCACTGAGCACTTAGAGCCACTCTCAGAAAAAGTTCAAATGAAATAATCATGAAAGTGCATGAACACAGTATTTTCTGGTGCACCATCTCTCCTCCTTTCAAGCATATGCTGCTGCTTCCCTCACCTGCTGTGTGGGCTGCCCTTTATCACCCCACATTTTCACCTCAACTGTTTTATTTTATGATTCCCGTAAAAACACACAGCAGCTCAGAGGAGGTGGGTGGTGACTGAGAGCAGCTACAGCTGCTGGACCAAACACTGCCTTTATGATCAAGGTTTGTACAACTGCTGTGTAAAAACACAAGCTAACAAAAGATCCATATGGTCATGAGCAAAGGGGATGTGAACAGCTTTTGGGTGAGGGTGACCTCTATAAGGCACTTAGATGAAAAAGATTTTATAATTACATTGCTTTTTGCAGGAGTATTTCAGTACTGAGTTGCAGTCACATCCAGAGCCATCATTTCCATAAGAATGTTCCTGTGTAACTTACAGATTCTAACTCTGGTTTTTTCAATTGAGGACTGCAAGGTACAAGCAGTGCCAGAGCATCTCTTTTTGCACACTTGGAAAATATGTGGAAATTAACTTTTAACACTGAAAAAAAGCATTGCAACTCCACCACAAATTCAGTACTGCTGTGCAACTATCAATGAATATTTACAAAATTCTCACATCTCTTTCCTGCCTTCTGTAAACAAATACTGCAGGACTGAGTGGGGAAGAGCCATGAGCTGAGTTATCAAGAAATAGCAAACAACCATTTCCCCTGTCATGACTGAACATGTAAAGCACATTAATCTTTCCTCTGCAAACACTCAGAGTAAAGGACAGACAGGAACTGTTTTTCCCCTTTTTGAAAAGCAGCCTGGTAAGTGACACCTTGATGGGAAACTCTAAAGTTTTAACTAAGATGGCTTCATCCATGCAGCCAAGATAAGGAAGAAATCAATTTAAGAGCAAATGTACAGCTTAACACCAGTGAAGAAGCACCTTTCAAATTAACTCACATTCTCTCACTGATCACCCACCTCCTAGTCTCATTTTCAGAAGAAACCTGCCAAGGACAGCCTGTTACTCTTGAACATTCCTGACAGTGCCCCAAAAGGACACAGGCAGCCCCAAAAGGACCTGCCCAAAGTGGCAGAGGAGAGAAAGGTGATCACAGGTATGGAAAACAATAAAAAAGCTTTAAAGCCTGCATGATGTCTCAGCTTTTTCTCCCTGGTCTGCCTTCTGAGGGTTGAGTCTCCCTAAGGAACATGATCTAGCTTAAAAAGTGCCCCAGGTATAAAGAGAGCCACCCAAATCTTTGATAAATTTTGCCTGGACCTTGTTGTATTCTGCTGCTGCTCTGAGCTGCTGCAGTACCTGCACCCAGTGTAAACCAGAGGAGTTCACTCATCTCAGAAGGAAATCTAGACCTTACCCTTGTGGTTGCCATAGAACATGTTTTCCACTAGAACCTGGATGATTTTTGTGGCCAAAATGTTGATTATATGTCTAACATAGGAATATCTTGCAAAAATTATTTTGATGACATGCAGGCAATCTCCACATTTTTGGTTAAAGTGGCCTGGCATTGTCAGCAAGGACCACTTAGCATTAGCTAAGAGCAGTTTAATTTGGGAAAGCTATAAAAACCTTTTTCATTGCTATAAAAACATTTTGATTTCCCTCACTCTGCAGAACAAGATTTTCACATGGGTTATGAAGTCATCACTAGAAAGAGAAAACATGACACCTTCTCCTCTTAAAAGAGCTAACACCACAGTAACTGTGATTGTTGTGAACAGTAGAAAAAGGAGTGGCAGACAAATGGGATTTGCACCTGGAAATTCTCTCCTGAGCACATTTGAGCTGCTCCTTTCTGCACAACAAGGGTGAAAAGCATAGCACAAAAACCATAGTTGTGCATGAATGGCATAAATCATAGAGCCAAGCATACTCTGAGTCACAAGGATTGCTCTGTAAAAATTCTGCCCCCTTATCTTTTGTTGAGTTTTATCAGAGCTGAAAACTGAAGGCTTGGTTTGAGGTGGAAAACACAAATTTTGATTTTTATCTCCAAATTATAAATTCCCTCTGTCATTTTAGAAACACACTAGTCAAAGGATATCTCCTTTCTTACCCTATGACATGGACACTGATATTTTTACTGAGGTTATGGTTTGGATGTGCCTACAAGTATATTTCAGTTCATTTATTATATAATCACTATGTGATCACTGGAAAAGAGCTCAGATATATCAAAGTATCAAGATTGTCTAACACAAGAATTGTGAATACAAAACTTGACCTAAAAAAAATAATCATCTGGAAGTCTAAAATATTGCTTCTGCTGAGAAGAACTGGGCTTTTCCCACAGCTTTCAACTCATGATGGACTCCTTTTTAGGATCGTAGAGACCCTCCAAATTTCAATTCATGCACATTTCTCCTTTCAGTTTAGTGATTTTCAGAAAAACCACAAACAATGAGTTAAGTACTCAAATATTCTAACTTTTGTTCAAAGCCTGAGAGAACTAGGAAAAAAAATTAAAACTAAATAAAAGAAAGGCCCATTGACAAATGTACATGAGGATCATTCCAGTATGCATTGCCTGAAAAAAGACCTGAGCAAGTGATATTTTGAAGTCATGCTGCTTCCACAGTCGGAAAATATTTCAGAGCAAAAAAAGCTTACTTACACTACTTTGCTCTGAAGTTTTACTGTACAAACAAAAGAGCAAATTCTTGCAGTTGCCAATAAGTCCTTAAACTCATATATAAGAACTTAGCTAATTCTTGGATTCATACATAAAGACAGGATAGTTTGGAGCTGTGACTTGTGAACGCTTTTTAACAAAACCACTCAGGGCTTCCTGAGACAAAATCCTAAATTGACTTGTTATGGTTTACTGTAGTGCATATATGGCCGTTAAATTCATTACTGCATTTGGTGCAGCTCCACTTTCAGCAGCCGCAATTTAGCACTCTGTAGTGGCAATCCTAAATAGAAAATTAAATTATACATTTGCTACAGTTCAAGCTCTGAAAATTATCTCTGTATACAACAGCATAACATCTCTTTGAACAATAGGATCTAATTATTTCACAGGCATTAAAAACAGGTCAACTTCAGCAAGGTAGGAGAGGGAATGAGAGAATTATCTCTTTCTGGTATTGAGTGAGATAGGTAAAGTACAAGGACAAAATTATATGAAAAAGGGTGACCCAGGAGATAGAGAACCACAGCAGACACCAAAGTCAGGAAAGGATAATATTTTAGGGAGGAAAAAGAAAATACTTGAGGATTTTCAACTCACAGAATGAGATAAAGCTCAAGGTCTGCAGCTGAAGCTTTTATCCAGCTTTACAGAAATTACCAACTGGGAGGCAAAATGTTGCTATTTAGCTTGGTATGATTTCTAATGCAAAAACATAAATGACCTTTTTAACAATTGATCGTGAAATAAAAACAGCACATTTGCTCCTGGTAATACTTCCCTGGCATCCTACTATGATGTTTACAGTGATCTCCTTCAAGCTCCTCCAAATGGCTCTCAAAATGAGTCTAGCAGATATCCTGGCAGGTTAATAGGACAGCTCTGCTCTCAGAAGCTCCTGCCAAACAGGTCATCCATGGATATTAACAGCTAGCAACAGTGCTATTAGATTAAATGGCATATTTACCAGAAACACATCCAACATCTTGCCCTCAGTAATAGGGTTTGCTCTTTTAAAGACAATTAGTTTGTAAACTATTTATGGGAACTCAGAGACTAAAGTCAAAGAGGTTGTGAGGCTGCCTGTGAGCTTGGCTTTTCCTGTGTTTTGTTCTGAGAATTTGATTAAGGACAATGACTAAAACTACAGGAACAGGAGACATTTCCCTTCACTGGCTCCATCCATATAGTTTCAAGGAGAAAAGGTAGCATTGCATTATCTCATTTGACATCCTCTCAAACACAACCTAGAGAGCACTGGTCTGAACCTGAACCTTCATTCAAACAAAACACATCATCTCCTGCTGCTCAGGGTGGAAATCATGGGAGAAATGACTCTGCTGTGCAGAAGCAGAGGGGGAGTGCCCAGAAGAGCTGTAGAGGCTGCAGTGATGCTCAGCCCAGTGTGTCTGCCAGACCTCATCTTGACTTTTGCCTGAATCCAGTGCCTTTCACACCATTTTAATTGAATGACTGTTTCTGTTGAAACCAGTTCATTCATTCAAAACAAAAAAGCAAAGCTGAAAAAAAAAAAAATCAATGTTTACTGGCCTTAAGACCTGCTGACTAATCAATATCAAACCAGCTTGTATCTTGCAATTATGAAGCACATTAATTATACAAAAAATAAAACACCCATTGAGTACTGAGACTGATATGCCTCTCCCAGGCATCTTTTCCTCTCAATACTGGAGAAAAGCCACTGAGGTAAAGGTGTGTGGGTAATTTCCCAGAGGCCCATCCTGCCCTGAGCTCAGTGTAACCCTTGCCTGCACACACCTCCACTGATTCCTGCAGGACAAGCAGCCTGGCACAGGGACTCAGGACAGTGACGGCCAGAATATATTTTGAAGAAAGAACTAGACAGAAAATTCTATTTGGAAACCAGAAACTGTGGAGTTTTTAATCACAGGACATCTCCCCTTTTTTCAATACATGACTGCATATGAGCAATGCATTTATTTTTTTTTTGTCTTCAGTGGCACTCATCCCTCCTCTGCAGGTGTGCTGCCAGGCAGAGAGGATGATTACAGGAAGGCTGAGATGAGGGAAAGCCTCCCCAATATTGCCAAGCTTTTCACACACCACCTCAGAATTAGCAAGACTGAAAGCCATAATGAGGGAGAAAAAAAAAAATCTATATACCATCTCTAGAAATAACCTGCCTATTTTCACACCTTAGATCTCACCAAGACAATATTGAAGGAGAAATTGCATCAACCACCTGCCTCTGTGCAGCTCAAAAAATACCAGACTAATGGCGTAGTGCCCACAAATGCAGAGTTGATGCTTTGATTTCAGAAGTGCTTGCCTCTCCTTGCCCATCACAAAGCAAAACATCACAAATAAAAAACCTTTTGGCCCCCAAGAAAGAAACTTTAAGGAGAAAACCACTCCAAATTTGTTAGAGTAATTTATTTAGAGCAGCTAAAGAAAAGCTAGGTGGGAAAGACGGTGACTGATCTTGTTAAGAGCCACTGGAAAAGTACTGGAAGATGCTCTTGTGGTGTGCTTGAAAGAAAATTCTCATCAGGTGCAAGTTTACTTCCCCAAAAGTCAAGCTGCAAGCTTATCGGATTGGCAGCGGATTACCTCACCCACAGCCATGTAAGGCATTCAGTGACACTGTGCTGAAATAAGATAAGCCTGGGAGTAATTAGATACTTATTTAACAGACAAAACAGCAGAATACTGCACGGAATACAGACTTTGCACCATCTGCTGCAGGCCCTTTAAAGGTCCTCTGGATCACCTGAAGTGCACTTGTGCCCGGTAAGCTTAATTAAGAGCTCGGTGTAGAGTTTCACAAAGAAAGAAATCACTAA
Organism: Melozone crissalis; assembly: GCF_028551555.1. Lineage (NCBI taxonomy): Eukaryota > Metazoa > Chordata > Aves > Passeriformes > Passerellidae > Melozone > Melozone crissalis. The sequence goes on along the minus strand of NW_026535801.1, from coordinate 12,621,127 downwards.
TCCTCCAGTCAAAACCAGGCAAATACATATGTGTTTAGCTTAATGCTTTGCAAAGCTATTCTTGACCTGAGGATTTTACCTTATTATAATTGAGCAAAATCTTGTAGGGGTGTGCTAGAAGATGCTGGTGTATTTTCTCAGTATTCAGATAATTATTTTTTTCCCCAACCATGTCAGGACTACAAGGTCTCTCAATATTGCTGGAAATAATTACTTTAAGAAAAAGAAGTCACTGATCCCTAATAACATTTCTTTGAACCCTGTAAAATCTGGACTGACTGACATTATGCCACAAGACAACATATTTTTATATTGTTTTCAATGCCATTTTAGCATCTCTTGCTAATTCAGTTGCCCCTGACCTCCAGCAGCCCTTCTTTCTTACACCAGGGACAGAATGCAGACTATTAAACCACAACAACGAAATGCCTTCCTTCCACCTTGACAGCTCTGTAGTAAAGCACAGAAATATTTGCCAGCTTGGGGAAGCAGTCAAATTCTTGCATTCAAAATGGAAGAGAACTGTTTTTATCTGGCCAAGCCTGAAAAAAGTACCTACTTAGTCAGCTATAGAGCAATGGTTCTTGGGCAGGAGAGGACAGAGCCAGGCTCAGTGTAGCTGTACAGCCCATGAGGTGCTTTGGCTCAGGACTGTGTGCTCTGCACCTGTGAAACCTCAGTGCAGCAGCACTGCTGGACCTCAGCTCCTCTGAAGGGAGATCATAAATGGGTCCCTTTCCAGAGACATTTCTCAGAGTACAAGTAGATAAACAAGTCTCAAAGTACAAGTGAAAAATCCTCACCAAATCAAAATCCAAAACAGACACGAATCTGAACTTTATGGACACAGCAGCAAATCTCCCACTGGTGGCAATGGTGAAACGCCATTGGAAAATATTCATGTTCTGGTAAGAGTGTTTTAATTCTAGAGCAAAAAATGGCATCATATTCTTTCCTTATCATCCTTCTTTTCCAATTTGTATTTCCACTGGCATTGGCAATAGATGTAACTGCAGCTTCTACCAGTACCAGTGGCAGCTTTTCTGAAGTATCTCCCTGAAGCTCACCCAACTGATGAAGGAATTATTTATCAACTTTTCTAGTGAATATGGAATGCAGGTCCTTATATACCCTACACCCTGATGTGAACTACCACATCAACCACTAATAGAAGCAAAAAAGAAAAAAAAAAAAGTCCAGCTAAAACAAAGTGATTTTCTTTCAAAATAGCCCTGCTTCAGTAAATTACTCAGTGAGAGGTCAGGAAGCACTTGGCAAAAAAAAAAAAAGCCTAGCCCCACTGAAAAACCCCATGTGAATTAACAACACATTGCATGCAGCCAGACACACTAACAAATGACAACCTACACAAGAAAATGTACAGTCTTTTGCTTTGCTCAGTCACAGAATAGTTTTTTCCAACATCTCTCCTTAGAATGGCAGAAGTGGTCAAATACCCTTCTAAAAATTATTTTTACGAATATTTCATCAATTCTTGACATTTTAGGTTCTCTATCTTTTCAGTTACAGCACAGCAATATTAAAGTATAAGCCATCAAAAAACATAAAAGCAAGATAAAGGGATCAGTATGGTGTTTTTGGAAGAGATGAAAATCCTTAACCCACTTATATAGAACATCTAACATTATACCTTTAGATCTTTCCTGACTTTAAAGCAAACATGAAGTTATATTTGGGATTGAGCCTGATATAGCTCAAGATCTGTTGTAATGGCAGGAAGAGTAATTTAAGAGAAGCAGTTTTCCTGTTGAAGTAGGTAAGTGTTTTGTATGCAAAAGCAACAGCCAGCTCTGTGTGAAAGGGCAAAAAACTTTCCTTAACAACACAAAGCAGACAACTGCAAAAACTGACTGCAGCAGCTGTAATGTGTCACAGGATCTATAATTAACAAATTTAAGCTACATGGTACAGATCTGAGTGTGACATGCCACTCTGGGAAATACTGCTTCTCTTGTGAGCACCTAATAGGAGAACACTGAGCATGGCAATGTTGCAAATTCCCTTTTTTCCATCAGGACACCCATCCCTGTGTGCTCCCATGGGAAATGCATCAGCCTGAACACCACATGCACAAACCTGAGCACACAACATGGTCCTTACTCCTGCTGAAATGTTATTTCATGGGCCCATTTCACCACAGTTGTGTGAAACAGGCTGGACTTTCAGGCATCCACCCAAAAACACTGAGGAATATTGCATAGATGGCACATCTGGGGCTGTGTTCTGTCCCTTACTTTCATCTCCCACCTTCAAATCTGTAACTTCATGTTACCTCCTCCAACAGCAGCCAGCACTCCAGTAAAATGGACAGAGGGAACCTCAGCCATTTCCTTCACTATATTTAGCAAGATATACCTTTAAAAAGCTTGCCATAACTATAATATTGCTTATGGGTTTAGATACTTATTTTATTAACAGAAATATTCAGGGTTATAAACTTTAAAAAAGGTTCCTGCTTTCTGCAGCTCAGGACAGGCTTAGTATCCCAGAAATAAACCACTTCAGAGATTTTTAAGTCTGCTTTCATTAACAAATTTTTCTTTACAACCTGTCTTTATGTTGTTCCAAAAGATGCAAAAAAGTGTTGACTCATTTCGTAATACAAAGGATGCAAGCTCTAAATAGAGAACAAGCGATGAGCAAATCTTTTTGACATAGCGAAACCCAAAATGAGGGATCCTAAAACACAACATTAATCCCTTCCACTAGATGTTGAGCATGTAACTCTGACTTCAGTCAGCAAAACCAGGATTTTATCCTCTGTACAAAGCTACTGCTGGCAAAGCAGTGATGCCCGTGAGCTCAAGGTGCAGGAGCAGGGCAGAATTTGTGCTTGCAGTGCATTTTGGCAGAAAGGAGCCATCCCAGAGCTCAGGGAATAACCATCACCTGTGTGTGAGAGCCTCACTGAGCTGATATCTGAACAGCTCTGGCAGCATAACTGCATTTTATGAAGCCATTTCACTTTGTGAGAAAGGGAATGGAACATAACAGGTGGAGGTTAGCAACAGCTTGTGGACCTTAATAGGTTCCCTTCCCCCTTTCAGGAGAGATCCAAGCGTCCAAGTCATCACCCTTAAACTGGAATTTTTGATAGCTATAAAAGAGTTAGGAAAGGATTTTTTTTTTTTACTACACATTCCTCAAGAATATTTTGGAATATGCCCCACCTCCTTCAGAGACACTGAAATGCCAAGTGCATTGAAACCTCTCCTGGTGTTATTATGAATAAAGGCGATCAAATGCCTCATACACCAACATGAATAAGCATATTTCACTGTTTTTATGCAAAACTGAGAAGTACTTCTAAAAATACTTAGAAAAATCTTCAGCCTCCCAAGCTACATCCTCACTTTGTTTAGATAGTTAAGAGTCAGATCTTCCAAAAGCTTAAGGTTTTTTCATATACATTGAGAATAAGAGATAAAGATATTTTTTTCATAAATTTCTTGTTTATAAAAGCAAAATAAAATTTACAAGAATCAAACACACATCTCCCTCCAACTTTCAATTCTTCAGTCACAACATGGAGGTATTCAAAGCAAATTATTGCTGACATGAAACAAGTTTTACTAGAGAAAACAACAACAAAAATTACTAATTAGAAGTAACATTGAGACTTTCCTCCAGCTGCCAAAGTCAAAGAAATATATCTGTAAAGGTGGGATGAAATGATGGTCCTCTGCACATAGGAACAGCCTGGCTGCTCAGGAGCTGCAGCCCCTAAAAGCCAGCAGCGGTACCATGAAGGTGTGCAGACAATGAAAGGAAGCCAGCAGCTAGTTCTAAACCCAGCCAAGCTTGAAAGAGCTGCCTTTCCCTCCCTCACAGAAATTATGGAAAGGGGGGTTAATCAAGCCCTTGGAATTTTCCAGGCATCTCTCTCTGCTGCCCTCAGTTTTATGGCACTCATCACAGCCCATCCCTTCACCCTTGCATGCACAAGTTGCCACAGACAGCTTTGAAGGAATGGATCAGTGCTCCTGCAAAACAGAAAATGCCACTAAAATGCTGCAGGTAAAAGGAATTAAAGCATCTCCTTCCCTGGGCTATTTTAAGGATACTGAAATTCCACTGTAGTGTCAGGTAACAGCTTCAGCTATAAAGTGCCAGCTTGTTTAACATATGAAATCTCGCAGATGGTCACTTAGGTTTAAACAGAGAAACAAAGCACTCAAATTTTCATTTGAGACAAATTAAAGAATTAGTTACCTCCTGAAAGCATCTAGAAAAAATTTTTAATATTCACCAAGATACCTTTCCAAAGGCAGGCTCATTCAGGTTTGTATTGCTACTGAAAGCTGCTAATAAATACCGAAAGAATCAGAGTTGAAGGAAAGCATTGTATGCTCTGTTTTCTCTCCAATGGCTCTCAAAGAAAAGGAGAAACCACAAGAAAGGAAGGTATTAAAGTGCTGTCCTCTGCCTCCATTTAAGAAGCAGCTGCATGGTGGTGGCTGAAGTGACACCAAAGAGGTCGGAGCAAAGGAAATCCCAATGTGGCCAAGAACCCCCCAGGTAACTGCTCAGTAAAGAGTGACCTGAAAGTCCATCTATCACCAGATATCCACATATCACCTGATCTGCCAAAGCACTGAGGAGTCCTCAAACTACCAAACATTGATTGTGTCTTTCCTACACCTAGCTAGTGATGGAGTAAACCTGAGGTAAGTCACTTCAGGATTTAGAGCTTGGAAAACAAAGATCCTCTAAAACACAAAGGATGGACTTCTAATATAGCTGTACATAAAAATAAAACAGATAATCACTATCCTCCAAAATTACAAAGTTGTTTTTCACATATATTGCCTTCATGGCTGGCATCAGTGCAATTTTTGCTTACAAAGGACGTCTGCAACAAATTATAGCCCTCCTCCCCCCTCCCCATATTAATTACAGTTAAAACATTCCTACAAAAGAGTTTCTTGAACAAATAAAGCAATCTATCATTTTGCATGCTTAGAAATTCAGATTCACCAGTGTTTGCTCCAGCAGGCAACATTTAGTCAAGGAAAACAAACAAAGAAATCAAAATGGGCAAATATGAGAAGGTCAGTCTCCATAGAGACTCAGGTGAAATGATAAATGGAGCCCACACATTTCACACTTGGACTGTTTGGGAAACAAAACCACTGGCTGGCACTTGTTTCTTTTTCAGTCCTGCCATCCATAAAGCACAAAAAGAACAGCCCCAGTCCCACAGAACTCTCACCAGCATTATGTGCATCATGCACAGCCTTATTTGCTCCACAAAGCCACTGGGGGCTCTTCCAGCTCCCATTGTGGGCTGGAGCAGGAGCAGGACTGAGATGTGAACCACGAGAGGGGCACAGGCACCAGGCAGCTATTCCAGCCTTGCCAGACACTTTTCATCTGCATTGACAGTGATTCATTCCCCCTGCTGTCCCTCCTAACAGCTAAAATGCCACTCTTCAGCAAGACTGTAAGCAAGGAAGTTTTCTCCTTAGCACATCCCTCCCAAGAGATCCAGCTCAGAAGGAAGAATGGGACTGCATCAGGGAAAAGAGAAACCAAGTGAGGGCAGTGGGTAGGAAAAGCTGATGGCAGGCAAAGGAAAAACGCACATGAGGAAGGCCAACAAACTCAAAAACAGAGAGATGAGCAGCTGAAGGCAATTGCTTATAGTGATTGAAACTTGAATAGTGGGGGATTCCTTAGTTTGTCACTAATCTGTACCCACACTTCACTACATCTCTTTGAAAGAAATACAAGCTCCTTACTCAAGGAGTTGCTTCTTAATAGAAACTTGTTATAAATGAGTAATGTGATGGTTGGGTCTTACAATTAAGAGATGAATATTATGTGTATGTTAAGAGAAGCTTTATAGATGTATAGTATGTTATTTTCATATGTTCTCCCCATAGTCCTCTTGTGATCTTGACCAAGGGACAGCAGAGGCGTTGACCGACAAGACTTTGGGAGAGGCCAAGGGTGTGAAAAGGAGAGCATAAAATGGACAAGCACGTGGATGCTGGTCACAGAGTTTCCCAGTGCTGTAATTTTTCGTTATACAATCTTTTGTTGTATTTTTGTTAAGGTTTAGTAAACCTTTGAAATTTTAAAAGTGAGCATTGTTTCCCACAAAACTTAATGTTGCCCAAGGAAGGTGAAGAAATGCTGGGCAAGATAACAAATTCTGATGAAAGAGGTGTTATTTGATGGCTAAAAAATTGTACTATTTTAATGTACTTAACCCTACGCACCACATTCCTCAACAGAAATGTGTGTAAGTCAGTTCTTCTTAATTTTCAAAGACATACTACAAAAGAAGAAACAAAGCCAGGAAATGTCTTTCCCCAGCATTTGTGGCTCCTAAATTTATAAAATGATCAGATAAGCATTTTGGTTAACAGCTTAGCCCTTACAGCTTTGGGGGCCAGCATAGTGGCACAGCTGCAAGAACTTCCTTTTCAAATAACCTGATGACAACAGCACATCATCCCCAGCACAAGTGGCTTAGAACCCTCTTGGCTCCTCTGGAGCCCTGGTGACACCTCTGCTTGCCCATTTCTGGAGTCTGTCTTGAGCACCCAAAGCCACAAAACAACATTTAAGTGTCTTCTGCTCCCTCCATAAATTCCTCTTTCACAGTTTATTGTGAATACATCAGCCCCATAAACACCAGCTCTGTTTTATGACACAAGAAAAAGTTGGCAATGATCTGTCTAATGATACCACCTCATCAGAAATTTTATATTACAACAATAAAGTGCCTGTTTGTTTCAACTGTCTATTACTCTCAAGGGACTAATTCCCATTGTACTGCCTAGAATTCAAATGCACCCCCTGATGGCTTCATATCTGTTTTCCCTATATTATTATTTAATAGATTTTTTTGAGTGCTTTTTTTCCCCCCCTCATGACACAGTACAGCAGTGCTGACAAATGTTGGCAAAAGGAGAGAGAGACAGACACCTTTTATGCTAAAATACCATGGGAATGAAGCTCCAAGCAGCAGCATCCATTATCTGCAGATAAGATGCTTTTCATTCTTGGCTAACACAGGTAGTCAAAGTGGTTACTTGTACCTCTGTCTAAAATGATCAAAGTCAGGGAGAAGGATTAGATGTCAAAATACTTGAAGTGTATCCCTTTGATCAGGATCAAAATCAAGACTGAACTTGGAATATAATGTGCTAGTACATTTCAGTGGTCCTTTGAAGGGGGAAAAACTTAAATTCATGAGCAAGTGATGCTGTTGCTATGAATGGGATAGGAAAGTTGACATCTTATTCTCATCTCCTCATTTGGCAAACTCACCATGTTTACAAATTTCAGCTCTTTCTTCAGAACTTGAATTCCTGCCTTTCAACAGGGCAGCACAACTCACATCATCTTCATGCACAGTGGTGCTGGCATTGTCACATCACTCACATTTCCTGCACAGCCTCACAAACAGATTCACCTCCTCATAACCAGCCACAAAACCACATCTGTCTTTCATTTTTACCCATTACCTAAAGCAGAGCCAGTTCTGTGTCATGCTCCATAGTGTTACATCTTATTAAGGATATCAAGGCAATGTTCCTTCCCCTAGGGATGCGTACAGGACATTGGGGAAAAACATTAACAAAATAAACAAAAAAACACCCAAAAAACAAGGCCTCGCCCAACAAAAAACCCCAGAACTATGGTGAAGGACCAAGGCAATGAGATCATGTAGTAATAAGTTTGTCAAAGACAAATTGACTACAACAGAAAAAGTGTTGAAAACAGTTACAAAATTAAATTAGTAATTCTTGCTACCTCTCAGTTATCAGGTCACTAATAGTCTGAAAAATGCAGAGGATGAAATTCAAAAGGAACGAGCAGAAAGAAGAAATTCTCCTTAAGGTTACTCCCAATGCAAAAAGTCCAGCACAGAAAGCCGCACCAGAATAATTTCTACCCCATGGCAGGGGGTTGGAATTAGGTGATCCTAAAGTCCTTTCCAACCAAAGCCATTCTGTGATTAAAATTGCTACTAAAATGTAGAATTGTGACATAAATAACAGAAGAGGTCTGAAAACATATAAGTGGTTTTCAGACTTTAAGAGTGAAGAAACAAAACTTCCACGCAAAACACACAATAATGCACAAAGGTCACATCAGGCTGAGACAAATTCAAGCATCTAAGTGGCTACATGAGCTCTTAAGGCAGTTGTGAAAATGCATAAAGCAGTAGCACAGGAAAAAGCAGCTGGAAGCCAGCACACAGTAATAAATAGGACTGAGGTGCTTCTAGCCCTGTATCAGCTCTTTCACAAAAGAACTTCTGAGGAAAAACTACAAGTTTGAGCAGTCAATGGTAACTTCACAGCAACTTCAGTTCAAAGCCTGGATTGAAGCTTGCTATTTAGACAAAAGAATGCTCTTCTTTGTAGTCAATAAAGATTTTTTTCAGGGAATTCACTGTGAATATGCACAAATTATCTTTGGACACGGTGAGATGGCATCTGAGTAAAAAAAATAAATTACTATTAACTGAATATACTATTAACTGAAATCACAGCATTGGCTAGAAGATAAGAACAGGGGCAAGGATTATAAAAATGAAACTGTTATAGCATGAAAACAAAGCCATGTGAAACCATGTCTGAGCAAAAATAATGCAGATGGCCAACAACACAATGTCAGACTTTTAGTACTCTTTAGCCCCTTCTGTGATTAGGAGCTTGTTTGCTTGCTTCACATGGAGAGATGAGTGTGTTTTGTGACTTTTGAAAATGATGCCTATTATTCACATGGGAAATTCATGCATGCCATCATTGTGACACCAAGCTGGTTTTTCACCAGGAAGATAAAATGCAGCTAATTGGTTTGCAAAAATCACTTGCACTGGAAGCACTCCACCCCTCATTAAGATACAAAGTAAGGCTGGACACTGAAAATGCCTTCTGCCCCCACCTTCCATAAAAAAATAGTTTTAACTTCTGTTGCTGTGGTATAAAATGGTCCAAACTCAAATGCTGGAGATAATTACACAAACTGTCCCCAGTTTTGTTTTTTATTTCTCTGAAGAAAGAAAACAAGGTTTAAGAATTCCTAGCTAATACAAGTCTTGTTAAACTAAAACACATTGCAAGTCAGTAGCTTATCTCAGGAAGAGTTTGCTGGCACCTCGATGGGCACTGCTCAGGAAAAAAATCCAACTCTGATTCAATAAAGTTGTTGATTCTGGTGTCCTTTCCATTGAAAATATAGATGAAAAGCACAATTACTCACAGTCTAAAAACCTAGGAGCCACTCAAGAGCTCCACCTCCAAGTGATAAATTAGAACCACAACCAAAATTTCCTTATGAATTGACCAAATTTATTCTGGAGTGGTTTTACTTGTAAACATTTTGAGAGGATTGAAACTTGGGAGCATATTAAACCCTTCTGTGATTCAACAAAAAGAAAAACCAAAAGAAAACTTAACAAAATGTTTTTTCCACTTAAAGCACAACTGTACATTTTTCCACGACATTTTTAAGGTATTATCAGCCATTACATTTAAACAATTAATGGTATGTTTAGTTATCAAGTGAGACAGTGGCCATTTGTGAAATCCTTATGATGGGCACTCTCAGCTTTGAAATAATGACACCCAAAGATAAACACTCCAGGACTGAAGAGCTGCTTTTGCTTTCAACAATTTAAATCATTGTACATCAGCCAAAATTAACATTCAATATAATCCTAACTTTTAATTTTATAAGTACTATATATCTCAATCATACACATAGCAATTTTACATGTTCTTCAAGTAAGAACTTTCTTCACATAATGAGTTCACAAGTTTTAAGCTGATGAAAGCAGCAATTTGTTCAATGTCTGCCATGAATGGTTCCTTGCTAGGTGGAAAAAAAGGACTTTGGTATGACAAAGGCTCAGACAATACAGTCAGCTGCTAAAGAAATTACTGTGTTCTGCATTGTTACACTCCATAATTATATAAATTTAATCCTCAAAGTTTGCTTTTGTTACAGCACTTTCCTTTACAATGTTAGAATTGCCTTTTGATGGAGTCTGAGATTTTTCTCTTTCTGGCCCACAGAGCTATGGATAATGCCTTTCTCATCAAGTTCTGAATTCCCAGGAGCTATGCTATCAAGAATGAGATTAAGTCATGTTCCCAGACCAAAATTAAGCCCTTCTGAAGGAAAATTATTAGCTGCAGCTATTTCTCCCTGCCTTCTCTCCCCTATTCCAAATAAATCTTAAGCTGGAACCTTCCTTCAATTCCTTCTGATAAACTTCAGCAAAAATCCAGATAGAAGCCTCAGCTGCAAATTTACACACACACACATCAAACACCACCAAGATAAGCAGGGGCCAACATTTTACTTAACATTTCTTAAAATGTGAGGTTTAAATAACTTGAAGTCAACTGAATCCATCAGGAACCAGAGAGAAATAACTTACAGGTAGACATGGATCTGAACTACTAACACATGCTAAAGAAACTCAGATTTGCTGAAATATATGTAGTCAACAATGACATAAGGAAGGAATCCAAAGCATTCCAGTCTAGAATCACTTGTGTCAACATTTGTGTCTCTTTGGGCTTTGCATTAGAAAATCATGATTACAATGAAATTAAACAAGAGGAGATGAGATAGGAAGCAGCTTGAATAGTGGAAATCAGCTTTGAGTCACACCTTTACTCTCCTTTTAATCAGGTGCTTTCATTTCATTGTAGTAAGGTTGCTCCCTTAAATTTCAATATTTTTCCCTTTTTTGCCTGATCATAATTGAGCACATATAAGTCATATTGAGAACATGACTTTAAATAATTTCATATTAATTAAAAATGTGCATACAGCTAGATCCCAGGGGTGAGAATGATACTAACCTTACTGCTCGGCCCATGGGCAAGCTTTCTGGGAAATACTTGGACCTCATTTGCCCAAAGGGATCCAAATATTTTCTTAACAGTAGCCATACAGGTTTTTTTCCTGTTCTTAAAACATTCAGAAGTGCATAATTATGTTCAATATCATGTTATACTATACTAAACAGAATATATAAGGTAAAAACTCAAACAAAACATTAAAATTACTAATTAGTAGTTCAGAACAGGAGATTTTTCGTGTAAAAGCTTGTCTGAAACTTTTAGGTGATATTGCTAAATGTCCTATTGTGAAGAAAAGCTGTCTAACACAGAAGCTGGGAGAAGTTTATTTTAGAACATTCCAGCAGCAGATCAGTGTGTTTTAGCAAGAGAGAGCTATGTAAACAATAGACATACATAATTCAGAAAGATAAGTTTTTGTTCTATGTTCAAAGTTATCTCCTTCAGGGGAAAAAAACCACAGAAAAGAGAAAAGGATATTCCCCACCATACAGGCAATTTCAAAAAGTCCTATCACAGGCAGAATTATTTTCCATAGACTTAAAACACAACAATAAAAGCAACATCCTTTGTTTGGACAAACTCACTCTTGGGCTGAATTATTCCCCCTTCACACACTAAGCTGAAAACCACAAGGCACTGATATTTGAGACTTGTTTCACCTTTTATTTGGGAAGGTTTATGTAAAGAAATACATTTCAGTACTATAGAATTCTGAAGGGTAAAAAGTAAATCATCATTGTTGGTGCTGCTTTAACAAATGACCCGAATCAAAATGGTTTGGCCTTGAATCACCATAATGTATTAAAACAGGAATTTTACAGTTTTTTCTTTCCTGTTTTGCCCTCCACAAGGTTACATTATCCTAGAGCTGTCACAAAGTTCTGCTTTGTTAGCACCATTTTACTTTAGCAGAGATTCTAACAAGCCAACTTTATTTTCCCAGTTATGCTACTTACAGAATAATATTCTATTTCTACACAATTTCTATTGAGGAAACTGAAATAATTTCAGGCTTTTTAAATTGGAAAATGTAACAACTCATTGAAAAACTGAGTAAGGGATACCCCAACACAGGAATAAAAATATCAGACCTCACTGAAGGCAACATCTTTGTGGTCTAACAGGACATGCACATGGGGAGTGTCTGACAACAGCAGCAGATACACTGAATTAAAACACTTTTCTTGGAATGCATTCTCCAGACCAAAGGACAGGGCTAAGCACTCAAGTTGTGCTGACTCTTGGCTCACAGAACAAGCAGGGTGTTGTACCATGTCAAAGGGAAAAATTCACCAGGTATTTGTGACAACCTGCCCACCACCTCAAGGGCACTGTGTGGAGCAGCTTCACTGAACACCCTCAGCACAGCTGGAATCAAATAAGTTTCTGCTTTAAACATACTTCCACTATGCCCCAAGTCCATCTCCATTACAATCTTGGAAGAGGGAAACAAAGCTCCAAAAAATTTTAACTGATTTCTGAAAATCAGGGCTCTCTCTATAAACACTGTCTATGAAGGAACCACTCTGGTGGCATCCTGCCTATAAATGCAGACCTGAATTATGCCAGTTTTTCTTACCAACACCTCCAAAAAATGAAGCAACATTAACATATGCTGCTACAGAAATTCAGATCTCCAAGCAGCAGTACACAGAAGAAACTCAAGGTGATAAACTAGCCCAGCTATGGAGGACAAGAGTGAATAGCAATGACTTGCTACTTCGGAGATTTAAGTGGCAAATACACATAATAAAACTTTAAAAAGCTGGCCACACACAATATTGATCCTTTCAGCAGATACTCACCCAAATGCTGGAACACTCCAGGAGTTCATTACAGGAGTACCTGGTGGAAAACACAGGAGCTATTTCAGCTATCATTATTACACTCAGCCAACAGATCCTGCAGAAACCCCTAAACAGGGGCTTAGCTACAGGATTTAGATGATGAAATACATAGTTGAGACAAACCATCAATAAATCTACTTTCAAATAAAGTACCTTAATTAAAGCTGTTCACTCTATGCTTTTTCCCAGGTGAAGTGAATTGCCTAGAGATCATTTCTGAGATACCCCAGTGCTAACCTTTCATTGATGGCCACTTCTCAAAGGCAAAGGAGCCAATAAAGCATTAAACCACACAAATTCCACAAGCATAATCAAAACTTCTGCTCATTGCAGTTCACTGAAATTCTTCTCTATATAATTTTGCTGGGTTTGCCTACATGAGCTTACAGAGTGAATGTGACCAAGTTTTCACAAGCTAGTTTTGTAACAAGACCTCATTTGAGCAATTAACCAAAATAATAGCTTAGATAACAGGAGGAAGACCATCTTTTGCTTTCAACAGGCAAGGAAAGCCTAAAGCTATACTTTTTATAGTTTGTTTGAGTACAGTTCACTCAGGTGGGACAACAAGCAAACAATTCAAGCCCAACAATCCTCCCTGTGGCTGCAGAACCACAGGACAGACCACAGATCCTACAGGCACCTGCCTCCTCACATTTCCAGAACTTCTCCCACAACTCTTGATATACCATTAAGATACAACGTTAGCTACATTAAACTATTGCTTCTCATGAGACTATCAGTAAATAACACATCCCCATAGCCAAGAAGCGGCCTGCCTCACTATAGATCTGCTAAAACCCCTTCACATCTCCTCCCCAACTCCACTTCCAGCAACTCCCTTTTCTTTCTCCCTTCCAAAAACTCAGACCTACCTCCATCTCCAGCAGCACCACACAAAATAAACCACAAGCTGCAGCAGCTCCTGCAGATATAGGCTGGCCCAGCCCTCTCACCCCCACGTGCTCCCCGTTGCCATCAGCCCCAGGTGTTTCTCATTGCCACCACCCACAGGTGCTCCCCATTGCCATCACTGGGTCTGCTGCAGGTTAAATCTTGCCAGTTAATCAAGTGATCCAGCCTAGTAATATGGGGTCACACCAAAGCTTTTGAAGGAAGCAAATCCTACCAGATCCTCAGCTATAATGTGTGACATACAGGAGTTCACTACTGGCAAACCTCCACCCTACCTTAAGAACATAAACTATTATATTTCACTTCCTTTATATACCACGACCAGCACAGAATCCTCTTTTGCTCTAGAAAATTATTTATACTTGTTTAAGGCTGGAGTCCTACCCCAGAACCTCACCCATATGCCACACCCGAGCCTGGTCTCTCCCATTCACTGAAACCTGACATTACTGGAACACCCAATGGTGTGAAAATAACATCCTGAAATGTAGCGAAAAAAAAAACCAAAATAAATTTTTATATTAAACAGAAATAGTCTGTGCTCATAGCATTCAAAATTTAAACGAGATTCTTAATAAGAAAGAGTTAAAAGAATAGGAAATAACTAGGTAGTGTTTTGCTTCTCTGCAGTGCTTGATTTAACAATAGTCTGCAATAAACAATAATTACTCAGATTAGCACCTCTTCAACACCTTCTCAAAACTGTGTAATTTAAATATGAGGGTGAACTCAGGGAGAAAGTTTTTTTCTCACTATTTAATATTAGGTATATGTAATCAGACTCCAGACCACAGGATTCAGAGAAGGAATCTCTGAATCTCTTTTTAATCTTCATTTGAGCACTGATGGTGCCTGAAGCAATCCAAGGGTACCTCAGGGTACCCTGGGCTGGCAAAGGGCTGGGTCACACTGGGGCTGTCCCTGCCCTCAGCTGTGTCTGGCCAGCTCCAGCTGGGAGGATGGGACAGACAGCAGGAACAGCATTGTCCACCTCTGGATGGGCTCGATTTTCACACCGTCATAGCCAGAAATACTAGCAGCAGTGATTCTCAGGCAGGGCACTGACAGGGTGTGCAGAAGGGATGCTCATTCCAGCCGCCTGGGGATGCTGGCCCAGGCCAGGCTGCCCGGTGAGGACGTGGGAAAGCACCTGAGTGCCCACAGACAGACAAACCCAGTCTCTGCTGGCTGTTTCAGAGAAACTGAGATGCCTTTGGGGCTGCTGCAAGAGATCCTGGGGGGAATTCTTGTCAGCAGGGCTGTTCACTGCAGGAAGGCACCACCCTGTGCAGGGAGAGCTTTTTACTCTCTGCCAATTGGAAATGTCTGGTGAGGCAAGAGGGGGTTTTGTATTAGATGTAGAATGACACTGGTGGGTTTTTTTCCCCCTGTACTTATCAGCCCTTTTTTATATCCTTTCTGAAGAAGGGCCATGTGAATGCTGCATTGGGTTAGGGTGTGTGTAATTACACTCATTGTGTAATTATGTATTTTATAAAAGTGCAATGCCTATTTGTTTTGACACTTTCTCCAATGCCTGATGAAGGAAAAACCAAAGCAGCTCGGTTCAAAACTGCTCTTTCTGAACTTATTGATAGATTTTAAAGTAATGGCTTTATGAGAGAATTTTTTTTTTTTTTTACTTTTACAGAGTGTAAGGCTTGGTGTTGGAAGTATGATCAAAAAAGACAGGATGCTAAAACACTGTCTTCTAGCTATTTTCTAATAGTGTGAGTATACACTTGCTTCTACAATCTGTTTCAATCTATTTCTTCATGTACACAAATCTATAAATATGCAAAATATTTAACTATTTATCCCTTTAATTCTTCTTATCCAAAAAGAGAACATTTACATCTAGATCCTCACATATTTCAAAGTATCTTTACTATGTTATTTTCAGTGGAATTCTATTAATTCAGATCAACTGTCTGACAGATTTCATGATTGTGCCTCCAAAATTGCCAATTCCGTAACAAAACCCAACGCATTGCAGACTCCAGAAGTTGAAGCCTCTAATTTGCATAAATGAATAATGTCTATTTCTCACCCTGATTTCTTTACATTTTTTTTAAATTATACATAATTTATACATAATTTTTGCAGATGTCCAATGCTCATCTTTGCAGGTAAAACCAGGGATGAGCACCTTTAATTTAAAGTTCTGGTCACAGTCAGTAAAGGTAACAGATATAAGTAAACCTAAGGATTAATTGAGGATTAACTGTTAATCTGAGAGCCACATTAACAGAGATGCAGAGGCCAAACCTCAAAAACCTCAACCCCATTGGGATTTGATGTTGACATACATCCAGGGGTCAGGCACACACCTTGATGAGCCACAGATTTAGAACACTCTGGGCTCACAGAAAGAGCAGAGCCTTAAAAATGGAACCTCAATCTGCCCAAAATTCATGGATATTATGAGCAGTGTGGCTGCCAGACTAAGGAATCAGTAATTCAGATAAGGCCAGTCTGCTATCAGGTGCTGAAACATGCCTGGAGCAATGTGGGACATCAGCACTTTACAGAAAGAGCTGTAAAAAAAACTTGGGATAAAAGAATCTCACAGAAAACTGAAACTATGTCTCAAGTGACTTAAAATAAATGTTTGTTTTTATAGGCTTTGATTTATGAAGATGAGCATTTTATTTGCTCTGAAAGTAAATCGTGTTTGCAAGACTGTGGCCTTTGTCCCAGTAAAAATACAATTATCACAGTTAAACCTATACATCATGCTCAAGTCATATCGTGTATAGGTGCCAATGATCAAAAGATCTAAAAATTATTTGTGAAAATTTAGTTATTTTAAAAAGAAATGTCCAAAGAGTGGACAAAATACCTCTTTATTTCTTCTTCTCATGCGTTCATTTAGATTTATGAACAGTTTATCGCTTTTTGATGTAGAACTAGATTTCAAGTTGATCACAGTATCTTTTAATCAGTGAAAATTTTCATTAAAACTCTTAGGTTCTTCCTTAAAGTCAATTTCACAGTAATACCTGTATGTGAAAAACATTTTTATTTTGTAGCAGAATACTCTTTTTCTAAAGCAAGCCAAACCAAATTTTCTAAAATCTCTCTTTTTCATTTCTATCACGGGGCTCAATGAATCCCCACAGATTACATATCCCACTGATTATTTATTTGAACTATCTTGATCAAATAGATGTGTAGCTGCATAACAAACAACCTGATAACCAATGCTAGAGACATTAATTTTCCAGAGCACTAAATCTTCACACAATTCAGTTCCTTCACTCAGAAAAGCATGTCCTATTATATATGGCTCATATATATATAGAAATCTCCAGGTAGTGTAATTTCAGCTTTCAGGGTGAAAAACTTCACTATTTATTCAATAAATGATGGGTCTTTAAAATTACCAGCAGACATTAATACTCACTAACAATCTGAAAACCAGGCAAGTGCCTGTTGCTCCAGCTGGAATGGGAAAATGCACCCAGATTCACGTGGTATTCATGAGCTCAAAATTTACTCATAGATCAAATCTTTGGAAATCCTATTAAGGGTAACACCTTGGGATGTCATGATTAATCCATACCAGTCCTTCAGGAAATCTTTGTGTAGTCACTTTGAATGCCTCAGTAATTAATTCCTCAATGTCATTTGGCTTGACTCGGGAACACGATTTAGGCTATGCTGAAAATAATGTTGTCCTCTTCATTGTAGATGAGAAGGGTATGTGACAATTAGGGATAATTTATGCCCTTTCGTTTTAGAGGTAATGATAGATTTTCATTTTTCTAAAAACATGAGTCAGATTTTGATACTTTGTTGCACATATACATTCAGAGAAATATCAATTTTTGAAAACTTTTGACTGTGGGATGACATGGAAATATTGTTCATTATACATTTCTCAGGGTGGGGCAAAGTGCTAATTTATTTGGAACAGAAGACAATATACCTCTAGTCACAGATATAGAATAGAAAGAAATCTGAGTACAGGGGGGATTTATAACTTAGTATTACGACTTCAGCAAAAAAAAAAAAAATCCCTTTTGTACACCATACAAAACCATTCTGGCCTACATATAAAAAGGAAAAATTACTGTATTGATGAGTACTGTCAATTATTTTGGCTGAGCTTTGATGTCCTGCTCTCATCCATTCCTACATGCACACATCTGTATGCCTGGTGCACTTCCAGTTCCACTGAAGTTCTCCAAATCCAAACCATCCCTGAGAACTTGCTCTGCCTGTGCTTTGGGCTGTAGTGGGAAGTGCTGGGACTGTGGTGGGAAAATGAAGGGAAAGGAGGATTTCTTAGAGATTTCTTAGATATTTAGAGACAAGATTTCTTAGATATTTACCACAAAAAGTATTTTCTTGAATTGAATTTACATGCAGAATAGAACATATATCTAATTAAACATGCTTTGTGCATCTGAATATCTTAAACTCAGCCATAGGCTTCAGCTACCCTCATTTTAGTGCATTTAAGAGATAGCTGGACAGTCAAAGCTACTACATCAGAGTTAAATCCTTTAATGGTGTGAATTTCAGATTCAAATCCCTTAGGAGGTGAACCATTTCACTTGTAAAATTTATTTACATTTAAAGTACTACTTGCTGAAATCACACACAAAGCTAGAGACTACTCATGGAAAATGAAAGCATGGGAGATGAAGAGGCAAAAAAATCAACTTCTGTGCACAGAATCCAGAGTCTTTAATAGCAATATGGTGGAAATTCAGTGTGTATGTGCACACATAACACACATATGTTTGTAATATACAGAAATAGACATCTATACTGCTATAGTGTAATATACTACAATAGATATATACTGGATATATGCACTCATGTGGAAATACATAAATGTATACATAGTTTAACATAGTTTGATAGTTATATTTACACAAATTTTATATACTCTGCCCTGAGGTGCTGCAGGAATGACCATCTGGGGCTGCCCTGGGGTGACAGGGCTGGTGGCCTCCTGGCAGAGGGACACAGGCTTTTTCAATGCAGGATAAACCAGGCTCTAAATGCTGATTTGCTACTGGGACAAAACACATCAAAGCAAACATTTTGCAGTGAACAAAAAAGGGCAAGCTCCCCAAAGAAGCAGATTCATTACACACATACTCCTGCTGTACGGTGACATGTTTTCTAGTGCATTTCCTCTCTGAGCTGAAAACCACAGCTTTATTCCTCAAAAACTGACTGCTTTAGGTATGTTTTAAGATGGTTGTAAAAGCAGATGGCTTTCTAAGGACTCTGACAGTCTGATCCATTAAACACTTCTATGATTGGGTTACTTTTTCTTCATTCACAAACTCAAAGGAAAACAAACATTTTTGCTCTTCAGGTAGGAAGATTGAAAACTGAACTTCAGGAGGCAGCAGATACCTCTGCTAGAAAATTCTGTGGTATAGAAGTTTCAGTACCTATTCCAGTGCTGTTTAAGGATACTTAAGGATACTTAAGTAATGATGTCCTATCCTTAATATTAAGAAAGAATCCTTAAGGCAGGAAAAAAATTAACCATGTTGTTCCTTGGCAGAAGGATTCTATTGTTTGGGTCAGCAGCCACTGAGAGCCACACATGTCACATGAGGTTTTAGCTATATTTTAAAAAGGAAAAAAAATAAGTGTGATTTGAAGTGTAAAGCCAATTACATTGGGAAGGTAGCTATCTCTTCTTCAATAATAGCAGAGGAAAAACTGAGGAGAGCCAAATGGTGACACACTGCTGACTTTGCACACACAGGCTGTATCCATGTTTATTTGCTTTTCCTCCAGACTTTTATTACATTTTAAAATTTATCTATTTCTATTCTATTGATTCTCCATAGCAGTGAAGGCTAAATTAATTTTGTTGTGTGGGTCGTTTGATGTATCAGGAGACAAATTTTGCCTGTTAGACATGGTTTAGAGGAGACAATGCAAGTCTAAATTTCTGAGCTTTGGCAGTTTACAAATCAATTATTTCTGTTAGAGAGCCAACTGCCACACCAACTGGGAAAGAGATTATATCAGATTACTGCACTTTTAATTAGCTGATGGTGACAGGCAAGGCTTGAAGAGGAAAAGAAATCAATCAGAAACTGCCAAAGTTGGTCGGGCGAGTACACAGTGCCGTTATTGAATCTCAGACATTGTTCTGCAGCAGAACTTGATCTCCAGGGCTCTGCCAGGGGACCTGACTCACACAAGTGATCCATCTTAGAGCCAAAGGTTATTCTGGAGCAAATATTTCCAGACATTTGTTATAATTAGCCTCTGACAAGGTCTGTCACGGGGCAGAATCTCATTAGAGAGGAAGGAGGAGCAGAGCACACTCACCCCAGTGACATGGCAGAGCATCAAGTGCTCCTGCACATGGGAAATGTGTGTGTGTGAAACATGTGCATGGGGATGCACCTGTGGGCACAGAGCAATGCATTTTGGCTGACAGACTTGAGAGAAATGTCTTTCACCTGTCCAAGGGACTGGAGTGCTTCAAAACTGAGCCACTATTTGCTTTTCTATCTCATTGCCTTTGTAACAAGATAATTCTAGTGACCCAGAGCATCCTGTCCTATAAAGCAAGATTTATGGCATGCTGTCTTGGAACCTAATTTTCTCATGCCTTCACCTCACACATTGATTTGCTCTGTAAACTCCACATGCAATGGCCTTACATCAAGATGGTCCCTCACTGCACAGGCAAAGGGAAGCCAAGGTTAGCACAGCTGAATTATGGTAAAAACACCAAAACATCCAGGGACACAGAACAAGTTTCTACATTTTTGCAGGCATAAAGAAAGCAGGGTGTCTAGCTTTCCCAGTGTGTCAACTTCAGGTTAAAACTGTAAGAAGGTTTGAGCATTAAATTGTACGTTGGCACAACTTTTTCCAAAAAATCATCTATGAACTGACAGAAGGGCAGTGAAGATGGTGAGAAATCTGATGAGGAGAGGCTGAGGGAACTGAGAGTGTTAATTCTGGAGAAAAGAAGGCTCACGGGAGACCTTATTGCTCCCTACAATTACCTGGAAGGAGGCTGGAAAGAAGTGAGGATCAGTGACTTCTCTCAGGTACACAAGTGAAGGTATGAGAGAAAGTGGCCTCAAGCTGTGCCTGCTGAGGTTTAGATCAGACACTAGGAGAAAATTCTTCAGTGAAAGAGGTGTCAAGCACTGGCACAGGCTGCCCAGGGCAGTGGTGGAGCCACCAACCCTGGTGGTGTTTAAAAGAGGTGAAGTTGTGGCACTTAGGGACGTGGTTTAGTCATGGACTTGGCAGTGCGCAGTGTCAGCTTAATGGTTGGACTTAAAAGTATTGTCCAACCTAAGTGATTGTGTGGTTCTGTCATCCTCATGCAGGTATCTGGGTGACCAGGACCTGGTAGAGTGCCTTCAATCTCTTGGGTGCCCAGATTCTGCCAGAGGAGGACATTCAGCCTCAGTCTAACAGAACATTTATTGATGCCAATTATGGGGTTGGCCCGAGGACTGGAGTTGGTTCAAAATCCAATTAAATACACACTTCAGAAAATTGTTGGATCAGAATGACATTGTTCAGCCCTTTGCAACATCAAACCATTCCTGGTTAACTATTTAAATACCTTTAAGATTTCACCTGTAAAATATATTTTCTTCTAGAGATGGAGAAAAAAGCTAAGCATTTCTTATTCTGGTTCATGAGCATCCTATAGCTTTTTTGTTCCATTTACTAAATTCAGAGTCCATTTCCAACCATATTTATGTGGTTATATATGTGCCTTTCTTTTGCTCTGTTAAACAGCAAAAATCTTATCTAGCAAATAAAAAAGGCATATTATACATATGCCTATTATGTATGTCTATATAATATGCCTAAAAAGGTATATTATATATGGTATATTATATATGGTATATTATATATTATATGACAAGTAAAACCACTGCATGTCACTTCTGTGGATTTTGTGAGCTTCTGTGCCTGATGTTTGGCACCCTGTAGCCAAACCATGTGGGGGTTCTGTTTTGTCTGGTCTTTCTTTGGGTTTCATTGATCAGGTGGGTGCAGAAGCAGAACTTCTTTGTCACTCCACTGGGAGCTGTCTGGATGGCTGCAAAGTGTATCACAAATCAATTCTGCTCACAGGATGGCTTGCAACAAAGTCAATAGCAGAGCAGGAAAGCACACATGCTATCAGAAGAGCTAGAAAGAAAGAAGGAAAAAGCCTAGTACTGGGCTTAAAAAAAATAACTGAGCTGCAGCCAGATTTTGTGAAACACATGCTACAAGGCCCCATTTCTTGTTTGCTTCCACATCTTGTTTTTAATGCCAGTTCACACACCATCATAATGAGGATTCAGGCTAAAACAAGGATCTCTCTCCTCTGAGCAGCTGAAGAGTAAAGGGTGTTAGTTCACCCTTCAAATATAAATTTCTAATTTCACACTGATGCACACTACCCAAAACCTTGGAGGATTTATAACTACATTTTCTGCTTTTGTAAGATTTTTGCTTCTCAATTCTATTGCAGCCTTCTTTTTTCACTTAAAATTTATGTATTAACAACTGCCAAAATTATTCTTGCACTAATAGTTTATGTATTAAAGCTGGAATACATTTTATTTGCAGAAAACCTACTTGGGTAATACCACTATACATCCTATTATTGTTTCCAGCCCTTCCACCTGTTTGTCACATCTGTTACTGTTCTACGCAGAGTGTCCTGATCCTACAAACCCTCCTGACACTCATAATATTAGATATATATGATCATGTGGAGGAAGAAAAAAAAATAGCAGAAATTGATGTTCTGGTTAAGTCAGTGTCATCAATCATTTGTCTGTACTAAAACAAGCAAGTAACATTAAACAAAGTGTGTCAGAGTTCAGATAAAGTCCTAATTTAAACACCAATAACTATCTTCCAGTCAGAAACAAAGTACTGAAATCATTAGTGTAATTTGCCAATGTGTGTGAAACCAGTAACAAAAGTCCTCTGGGTTTAACACAGATTTAGATTTTCTTACAGTTTGTTTTCATGATGAATATTAATACTCTGAGTCTCCCAGTTTCAAGTTGCTTATTTTTTGATTTTGTTCTCTAATAGAAAGGTTGGTTTTCAAAGGAAGCTTAGTGCTTTTTTTCTGGTCCCTTTGTTCAAAAGTTTAAGGATTTTAGGCAATTCCTTTGAGAGTCATTAGTCTTAAGTTAAGACAAATATGAAAGTTAATTAAAAGTTTAGTTCATTGACAGATAAAATAAAACTTTACACTTACTCACTCTGGAAAATAATGAGCAGGATTAGCTACCAGCTAATAAGTAAAGACTATGACAAAAACACAATTTAACTTTTCATCACTGCGGTCAGAAATTGTACATTTCTGGGTTGGTTTTGATCTTTGTCTATGCTTATTAGCTGTTATCTCTGCACAGCCATTTCCACACCTCCCTACTTGATTACCAAGTCCAAACATACTTCTGAGAGCAGCTGAAAAACAACAGGAGTTCATATCACTAATGATGGTTCTCTTTAGAAGCAAAAATGGAGATGAGGCCTGTGAAGGTGTAACCTTCCCCTCCTGCAGCAGTCAAAGAAAGAGAATCTGCTTTTCATTCTCTGCAGAGTTTTTCCCATCTCCCAGAATAGCCTGAAGGGAATTTAATTTTTTGCCTAACAAGCAGAGCACTTTGCAGATTGATTTTTTTTTTAAATTTTTTTTTGCCTGGGCAATTCTACCATGCCTGCCTTTAAGAATTGACTCTGGAATTTGATGACTGCTCCAAAGATGTTTG
Source organism: Melozone crissalis (assembly GCF_028551555.1). NCBI lineage: Eukaryota > Metazoa > Chordata > Aves > Passeriformes > Passerellidae > Melozone > Melozone crissalis. The sequence continues at coordinate 12,597,757 of NW_026535801.1, read as the reverse complement.
ACCGACAGGTTTTACAAAACAATCTCTTGAGCACTTGGAGTTCTAGGACAAAAAAGGAAAGCAGAGACAGAGACTGCTGCTTTTCTCTCTGTGTTACTCCAGAATTGCTTTCCTGAGAGCAGGACTTGAGTTTCTTATTAAAACAGACACTGGGAAACCATGGAGAGTGTTTTGCTTTCCCCTGCACTCCACATCTCAGTAACAGATTCTGCCATCTGCTCCACCTCAGTGCAGAGGCACCCAGCAGTGTCTGCTCTTCTCCAAACACTTTTCTTCCTCATCTTACTGCTAATGTCTGATGAAAGGAGCATGAATTTTGAATGCAGCAATTATCATTCAATAGAAAGGTTTAAATGATCTAAATGCTACTTAAATCCACAGAGGAAAACTTTCTTTCATGCTGGTGGGTAAAAAAAAAGCCATGGAAATAAAGTGGAACCACTTGTTATAGTTATGTCTCTTGACTTGCTGTTGTGGTTTGATTCTCACTATTTCTCTTATTACAAATTAAGATAAAATCCCTCAGAGCTAAAGGTCTCTTTTTTAATTTTCAGCTAAAAATGTGTGTCCCATATATCATCCTTTGCCTGATGCTGACCAATGCAGAGTCACACAGAAATACACAGACATTCAGCATGGACCAAAAAATTCCCTGACTTCCTTTTAAATATGTAGCTCAAGCCATGACCTGGAGTATCAAGAGATTTACTAAGCTACAGAATTGAATTAATTTCTACAAATACATAATGCCTTCTGAACTTTTGTTGTCTTGGGATAGATCACCTGAGGGCTAGTTTTCCTCATCAATCCCTCTTTGAATGCACGTTATGGTATGCAGGGTATTTTGAATGGTGGCTTTGAATGGAATGACAGGTTTTGCAAGTGTTGAGGAGTCACTGTACATTTATGACCTCCCATGAAGCCAGGATAACTTATTGAACTACTTCTATACACTGAGGAATCTTGCAGAGGTTTACCAAAAAATGTATAATTTGGTTGTCATTTCATCCAGAAAAAAAAACCTTTCTAAGCCCTTTGCTTACATAGTCAGGGTCCTGGGAGAAAGAAACTCCTGGAGCTCATGAGAGAGACAAATCCTGTGTTGTACTGCCACAATGTGACTGGGGTGCACCCCAGCCAATTCCCAACCCAAATGTGTACCCAGAACAGCCTCCTTCCTGCATAACGATTCACAACACACCCCCTAATGTTCATCTTTAGAGACAGTAATGTTTTAGTGGGGGGTGAAAACACCTTCTGTCATAACCGGCAATAGAGAGGAGCTTCAAGCCAATTAGAGAAAATGGACCACAGTGAGTCAACATTCAATAGCTCATGATTTAGAAAAGTATTCACCTTGAAACAGTCAATATGTGCATTACACATGGATATTTAACCAAACACCTCACCCATAGTTTAATTAACTGTGCAAACAATTAGCAGAGCTCTAGCACAAAGACTGAAAATTCTCTGCACAGCTGAAGTGAAATTCTCCAGAAGTGATCTCTGTGATGGAGCTGGTTCCACAGATTGTGAAGAGATCCTTACAGATGTACAGGGAATCCTGATTTTATGACACCAGCTTATTGATCTGTGAAATTTTTCCAGAGGAATGGAAGTATGACAAGCTGTAATAACAACCAATGCTCGGCGGCTGCTGAAGCACAGAAACTTCAGTTGCATGCTGACCAACAATTACAGAATTGTAATCCCACTCATTTCCTGGAAGGAAAATGAAGTCCAAATTAAAGATATGAGTCTTCTGCACATCACATTAGACAACAACTCTGTGGCCATCTCTGCAAAAAGTGGAACATCTCTTTCACTGCTGTCTGAAAATTACAATATCGATTTTTATGTTCTAATTACATTTAGGAGGCGAGTAGCTGTATTTTATGACCTTTCCAGCCCCAGTTCTTGCCTTTCCAAGTGGAGAAGCACCTGTGCAAGGTGGAGGCTTCCCAAGAGCTGGTGGATCTGCAGGAGGAGAGCACAGTGCTCCTTCAGGGCTCCTCCTGCAGCTTTGCCTTTCCCCAAACCATCCAGGAGCACGTGGTGCTGTCCCCTGGGCTGGAGTCAAGGAGCCACACACTAGGGGTGACCCCAGGTAACTCTCATGTTTCACACTAATGTCACCAATAAACACTGTTCTGGAAACATTTTTAATGACTGAATAGGGGTCTACAAATGACCTGAGACACTTATGAACAAAACACTGGAAAAACGCCATGGGGCAGCAGACCCTTACTCAGAAAATGCTGGGGGAAAGAGAGAAAGCATAGAAATAATGATCAAATGGCACAATTTTTGCTTTTGTTCTATTACAAAAGGCTCCAAGTGCAGAAAATTTCCTGTCAGATCAGCAGATCTTAAGCAAACATGGAAATATTATCTTGCACCAGCAGTTTTCAGGTTTTATTTTCATTTGAGTTTTCTTAATTATTTTCCTGGGAAGGTACATACAGTAAGTATGAGCTGTCATTCAGCTTTAGTGAACTTTGTGCTCCATAGTCAACTTAGTCTTCAGAATCTGTGTGCCAGAGGTTAAAAGCTCTGATCCCACACCCTTCTGAAAAATTGATTTGGTAAAGCTGGTCATTTTAAGGGCTGGACTGGCTGGCCCAAGTGTAAGGAAGCCTTTTGATGCCATTACTTCTGCTCCTATTTAAATCTGTGGTCAGACTGGATGAGCAGAATTCAAGCTGTACAATGCCAGGGAGGGTTGGGAAGGCTGTAACAACAGCATCCCAGTGGGCAGTGATGGCTCTCCTGTGAGGTAAATGCTGCATACCAGGGGGTTCAAATACTGCTGGTGAAGATCACAGGAAGGGAAAAGTAAAAAGCGTAAATAAAAAGGGAATTTTGGTTATTGGAAAACCCAGGTATTTATTTTCATAGCAGCTGATGTATAGGAACAGCAATACTCTTGACCAAGAGGCAACAGCAAGCTTGGCTTAGCCTTCTTAACCTTTGCCAATTTGTTTATAAAAGTTTAACTGCATCTGTCTGTCTCCTGGGGACTGAGAAGACACATCAAGTGCTGATACAGGCACTGTGCAGGACAAGAACAGAACCAGGAGGAGGTTTCCAAAGGCAGCCACTGGCACAGGCACCTTCTTTTCTCTGCCTGGCCATGAAGAAATCTTTTTAAAAAGAATAGTATTTTCTCCTGGAAATCACCTTCTCATTTCTCATAAACTTCTCATTCCCAAGAAATATACTTATGGACCTGCTTGGAAGCATGAGTAATTGATAAATTACAAGGTCCTAAAAAGTGGCTTTTAAATCCATATTAGCAAAGCATGTAGAGAGACGGGTGCTGAGCCAAGAGCATCCTGAGCCGCTGGGGGCCAGTGCTGTCCTGCCATACCCTGCTGAATGCCCCCTCCTGCCTTTCACTTCTGAAAACAAGAGGGTGGCATTTCCTTACTTTTTCTTGCAATAAAGATAAAATGGTCAACATCTGAGAACAAAAAGAAAGCAACAAGCTACTTAGTGCCATGAAAAGAACAGATAAGGTGTTTTCTTCCTCTAAGAAACTTCAAGCCTCCTTTCAGAAGAAAAGAAGGAAAACTCCAGAGATACCGTACACCACGTTGTGAGTGTGACCTTGGTAAGGCTGGGGAAAGTTATACAACCCAAATGGCCCAAACTACTCCTCTTCCTCCTGAGTAGGAGGGGTTCTGAAACTGTCAATAAACTCAATGTCATTTTGTAGCTGCATTTTAGGACGTAATTAGACATAAACCAACTTGTCTTTGAAAACAAGTCTCTCCCACTAAAACTCTGAAGTATAGGGACTGATTATTTACATCCTTTTTATGACCAGAAAAAAATCCATTTATTTAATGAACAGTTCATTAATTGACTTTCATTTCTTCATAACATCCAAGTGAATTTTTTGGTGACTGTGTTCTGTCTGGTTTTACTTGTGGTGATCAGTAAAATGATACATGATCTGTAAAAGTCATGGATGCAAACTGCCCTTCAAGGTACATCAGTACCAAAAGGTACTCAGTGGGTCAGTTTGTGTTCTGAGCCATTCAACCATACAAATATTACCACTTCATAACACTTGTCAAATAATTTCTTTCAGGTCCGGTAAATGAGTGACAATGTTGCAAAAGAAACCCCACCAAAAAATGGCTAGGAGATATAAATTAGCTTAGGAATTTATTAATCAAATAGCATTGTTGGGATGCACAGGCATCATGGCTGCTGCTACTCCTAAGCCTGTCACTGTTGGAAAGATGGCAATAAATGGGATAAATGCCTCTCAGTGGCATTTATTGTTAGGGCACAGACCGTGTTTCTGACAGCTGCACTCTCTGTTACTCAGACAGAGAGAGAGTCTAAGCAACTGGGGAAAGAATATAACAAAACACCTTGCTGACCTCGCTGCTGCCAAATGGGGTCCTCCCACTGCTCTTGCATCAGTGGCACATATTAAGAGGGTTTGTGCAAGTCTGTGATTTTACGCTGAATGCTGAGCTGCTCTTATGTAGGGTGCTGCCTCATCACAGGAACTGCTTACTAATTCTCATGGAAGTCTGTCCATCCTGAATCTTTAAAGGGTGCAAAGGACATAGGAGAGGTCACAGACGCTGAGATCCAGCCTAAAGCATAGTTTGGGAAGGTGGTTTTCTCTGCCAGGCTAAATTCCCCTATACACTCACTTGTACCTGAGCACAAGGGAACCATAAATGCAAACCTTGTTTATCAGGTTCTTGCTTTCCTGGTACAGATTTTCCAGGCTACTATAAAGCAAGTAGATAAGATGGTCTCCTTATGGTAGTCCTATCTTTCAAAAAAAAAATTTTTTTCCCCTGTTCTAAATTCCCAAAGGTGCAGGAAGAGTGTTGAAATCACTGTTACCAAGAACAATCACACATTTTGGGTGCTCTCACAAGTGAGGTGGGCTCTTGCCAAGCCACCTTTCTTTCTGAGGATTCTTTCTAGGGTTGCTCAGAATGGGTTCCTGGTATCCCAAAGGGAGGACCTGGAGCTGTTTCCAAGGGCCCATCGCTGCAGCCCTACCAGGACGTTCTACAGGCAGGAATGGGAACACACCATGTACAGTATAGACAGTGTTTGAGCAACAGAGAAAGGAGGGAACAAAGGGAAGACAGCTGGGAAAGAGGAAGGATTGCATTGAATGTATTTCACAGTTTCATACAGAAAACCCTTCATTAATTGAGTTTGATGAGTAGAAAGTTCCAATTCAGAGTTTGATAGCCATTACTACTTTTTAGCTTGGGCGACTTGAGCATTACTTGGTGCTGGTGTTATTTGCCACAATGTCTCAGAGGGTGATGAGGATAAAAACTCAGCACATCTCCAGAAAAACAGGGTTTTTTTCCTGGCCACCTGTTCAACCACCAACTGTTCACACTTTTTTTTCCCACTTTTTAAAGCAAATGTGCCAAAGGATATCAAAACATATTTATCAGAACAAGTAAAATAATAAATTATAACAAGGTGTCAGATTAAATAGGAAATGTAGTGGAAAGATACATTAAAAAGGTTTGAAAAACACTCCTCTTGCTTCTGTCCTTGAAAGGTAAGTTAATCCCTCCAGTATTATTTTCTAGTTCAGCAGCTCCCTGCAGCTTCCTGGGTTTTATAGCAACCCACAGAAACCCAAAGCAAAGGCTCCTTCCTCCTGCCACCTTGAGACTTTTGCTCCTGGTCCTCCTCTTTGCTCTGCAATTCTTATATCCTCACACCCCAACACCTTTCCATGCTGGACAGATCACCAGAAGGAAGCTGCTCCCTTCCCTCCACAGCAGCCACACTGCCCAGGCCTTTCCCTCTTGCCCTCACCCCATCTCAGGAGTCAGCTTAAAGGGCACACAGAGTCCTTGGGCACAAACTGTAACAAACCAGCCTAAAAGCACATCCTTTTTTGTCACTCTGTCATAAAGGGAGGCAGCTTCATTTGTGCAGACCTACAGACTGTGGATATCTGAAATGGAGTTCTCTGTTCTATGGAAAGAATTTCTTTCCTGCTATTTTTACTATTTAAATTCAGAATGAAAATCAGAAAACACAGCTTCTAACCTGACAGAAATTCCAGTTTTTTACCTACTTAAAATAATTCAGAATATGCTACAGCATATTTTCTGCGTGGAATAAATCAGCACATTGGGTATTTTAAACACACATTGATTTTTTTTATTAAAATATACATGATTTCCAAGGAAGACTCAAGCACTCGATTTTAAAAATGCCTTTCCTTTTGTTTTAATCAATTTCTCTTACAGCTTTCCTTATAAGAGTGCCAATAATCTAAATTTAGTTCAGGAGAGAAACAGAATGCTTTCAACAAGCAACAATTCCAATTGCTTATTATGTTAAAAGCAAAAAAACATCATAATAAATTCTGCATGCAATACTCATGAGGAAATTGCTAAATTTATATGGTGAGTTATGATTTTCAGACTCAGTAGCTGTTTTCTCAGAATTCTTAAAAATTAGTCCTCCTTTAACAGGAAAGCTGAAATTAAGTCTGCTCCTTCTCTTTTCTCTCTTCCCCCCCACTATTTTTAGCAATTTGTTTTATTTTCAAGGTGAAATACTTGTTATTACTCAAGGCATCTTTCTCTACTGAGTACTTCAAGGAATAAACTAAAAAGCTGCATGATTAATAGGGCGCAATAGAGTGCAACATTCCAATTGTGATATCTTATCAAAGACTCATCATCTTATTGCAAAGGTTCCCATACCTTCTTGGTGATTTCTCATGGACATCTCCTTGCAGCACTGACAACTTCTTCTTCTTCACAGCACAGCCAACAAACCCCAACTCTGTCATAGCACTCTTTTTATTGGACACAGCTGTGGCCTGTTAAGGGCAGCCTGTTCCCGATCTTTGGGGATTAGCACAGCTGCAACTCCTCAGGTGTGAGACTACCTTCTGCACTATTCTCTTACATTCTATCCCTCCACACTCGTGGGGTAGGAAAAATAGTCTTACGAGCCTGGTACGGGCTTCAAATAAAATTCCACGTGTGACAGAATTTTGTAAAATTCTCAGATTTCTGAGTGCTAGAGAAGGGTCCCCTGTGCTGCATTCCCTGGCAAAGGCCACCAGTAATCCCCAAACTGCCTCATACTGGAGCAGTGGGAGCCTTTAGGTGATGGTACAGTCTGAAGCTCAGCAATTTTCTAGTTTTAAGTTCTAAGTATAGCAAACCAAGCCTGAGGCTACTATCCATGCTGTACTCCAGCTGACACCAGACCAGTGATGGTTTCAATTATTTCTTTTTGGAGATGTACTTGCAGAGAATCTCCAGTTGTGTTAAAAGCTCCCCTTTCTGGGTGAAAGTGCAATCTGTGTCTGGATGACTCAGTTAAAACATCCCATGGCTATGGAAACAACCACATTCCTCGTGGGATCATACAGGGCATGGTCAGTAACAGCACCAACACCCCTGGTTTGAAAATGGAGCCTGGGAGGAGTTGCTGAAGCACAGTGTCCTTCATTCCTTCTTTCTTCTGGTGATGTTTTTTCCTCGTGCTGATGTAAATTAAAATGTCCTCACAGTCATATGTTGTTATCACCAGTGCTTCCTCCAGCCTATCAGATTGGTCAGAGGGATGTTTTCTAATCTGCTGTGGAGTTTAGAGTTTACTGTAATCAAGTCAAGGTAAATGTGGTTAACAAAGATCTATTTATTAAATTCCTAAGTAAATCTGTTTAATTTTGAACCTGGCAGCCAAAGAGCTGCATGAGAGGACAAAGTACAATATCCAGAGGAAGGAAAAAAATGTCAGGCAGTAAAGATGAAGGACCTTAAGCTCTGCATTTAACACAGGGGTAGATACCTGTGTCAAAGGTGGATGCGGCCAGGTCTGCCAAAATAAATCTTTCCCTTCTTCAGGAAATTATGGATGTTTTCAGGCAAATCATTGTAGTTCTTCCCTCCCCTGTATCCTCAGAGCACATTTCTGATGATACAAGTTTCTTGAGCATATTATCAAGGTGCTTCATTGTATGTAATAAAAAAGGAGGTGAAGAGGAATCAAAGCAAAAAGGTGTTCCAACACATCTCAGATCCCAGCAGAAGTCCAGTGTTTGTAATCCCTGAATCCCTTCTCAATGACACCCATGGTGATTTGCTTGAAGAGAGGTGGTAAAAGTACATTGAACTTGGGAAGAATTCTGTGCAGTAACTAAAGCAACAGTCCAGCTGCTGCTTTTACAAGAAAAATGGCTTAATTATTTATAATTGTGCAAACTCTATCATGGTTCCTTTTTTTCTGGCATTCATTTGTTCCACTATCTGTCATTTGAAGCTGCTCAGAATTAAAATCCATATCCCTTCAGCACCTCAGCAAAGTGTCACTGGCCAGGGCTCTTTTTCTGATGGATGATGCCAGTGACAGCTGCCAGAAAACACACTTAAATTGCTCACAGATACCTTGAAGGCGTATGCAGCAATACATGTCACCTAAAGAGAACCAATATATATCTTCCTGCTCGTCAGTTTTGTACTTGTACATTCTATTCTTTAATACCAACCCTTAAACCCAATTTCTCTGCAGTTAGTTATTCAGACATCACTGCTATGATTAATAAAAACAGAAGTGGAATTGACAATGGCTAGATTAAAATGCCAAGCCCAACCATCCGAAGCTCTGAATTGGTGGAGATGTATTGACAGAAGTGTGCCAAGGGTTTGGGCACTGTTGCTTTTAATGCCATTATTTCAGTATCATATGTATACTGGCAGAACATTCACCTCTTAAACCTTACTACTGAAATAAGCCTACAATTTTTTTTTTTCCTAAACTGTGAGCTGATTATGGATGGGTTATTTTCTTTTTTCTTCTATTGTTTTTGGCTAGCCAACTGTATGTACCTGATTTGTAGTGAGACTGATTAATCCTAATTTTTAGAGCAGGCACAGCCTGCAGAGAGCTTAAATGGATCTGTGAGGCTTTCTGGACAAAACCCATCAGTGGATTTTGGAAACACACCTTCCAGTCTCCTGGGAATTTGTATTTTTTGTTCAGCTTTGGTCAAAATAAGACCAACTGCTTATTTTTACTGTATTCAGCTTAATTTTGAATTTAATTAATCCGATCAGATTCTGTCAAAACATTTCTAATCATCTTTAATAGAAATGACAAAACCTGTTTTTCTCAAAATTTATGGTTTTCATCAACAACCTTCATCTCTGCACAAGCTTTATAGTACTGACAGTCCCAAAAACCATAGAAGAAAACAGTGTTCAGAAAGTAGAAACACTGAGGAGAAGTTGCTGAGCTCAACCTTCAGGGCAGCTGAAGGGGCCCCAGATGAGCCCAGGTCTCTGGTCTGGGGCCAGAGCTGGCTCTAAGGAACAGTGGAGACATCCCCTTTATTAATGTCAATGATATTTACCTGCTTAAAGCTGTGACCACAGTTACAGAGTCACACTGAGGTTCCCTTGAAAATCCAGGTTGCTATTTTATAATTAGCATAGTATATAGACACACTGGACACCCTAGCAATAGATTTAATTCAGCAGCTAAGCCCTGGCAGGCAGGATATACATCTTAAACACTCTAAAGCTGCTGATTTCGTTCCTGTGCATTTTAGTATGGAAGAAGCTGACCACACATTTGTTTCAGGGTGCTGCTGTATCCCCAGCAGGTTCTGCTCTTTCTTGGACATATATTATCTATTTTTAAGGCTTCCTTCTTAATATTTTTAATCCATATTTAAATAAACCACAAATAATGCCTTCAGCCAGTACAACATGGGCATCATATATTAAAGTATTCCCATTTCTTAAAGTTTCTAACAACATTAAGGAGGTGCAAAACTGTTTCTACTTGAACTGTGTGATTTCATGCAAATGTAGACATTTAACTCTATCTGTTTGGGATTTCCCCCACCTCCCCCAAATATAGTATATTGTTTAATAGATTTCCACTTCTTTTATTTTAGCAACCACAGAGCAATCAGGATATGCAGTGATACAAAAATAATATCATTAAAATAAAGTTAATTTGGAGTGGATATGCCTGACATGAGCATGCCATACTGGAAGAGAAAAAATTCTGCTCTCCCTTTTCTATCATTAAAGTGGCAGGTTCACACTTTGAGAAAGGGCCAAGGCTAATTCACCTTTCTGTCTGTTAAAATTAGAGGAGAGGGTTTTGGCAGCAAATTAATAGCCATCAGTGATTTTTGAAAAGTTTATTAAGAGATTAAGTATTATGAATTGACAAAAGAGGAATTTTGAAGTAAAAAACCACAGATTGGTCTGATAGCAAAGCAATAAAATATTTGTTTAAATGGTAGCAAAATAACTGTTATTTGAGAGGTGGAGTCAGTTTCTTTGCAATATTTATGTCTCTTACATCACCTATTCATAAATACTTATAAATATTAAAACATGCATACAACTTTTTCAGAAGAAGCTTCCTTTTAATAATCGGGTAGCTTGACTTTCTGTTTCAAGATGAAATTGTGGGCTTTGGGGATAGCTTAGTTTAATTTTATTTCTTTTCTAGACAACAACTCAGCCTAATATTTGTTTTTATTTCCTTTCCATCCAATATTTATACACATAGAGAATGTTTCTCAGTGCAAACATGGAGCACTGGCATTTACACCAGTGTGAACTCAGGGGTGTGACAGCAGCAAAGACACAAAGCTGCCTGAGCATCTCCCAAGTAAACAGAATAATTTATTGTAATGGATTTAATTATTTTCCTTAAATTACATGGTAAGCTAAAAAAGTTTCTTATACTTCTAATAAATTTGTTGACAATCGAAAATTACTGAAATTGGTTAGGCTTAAATTTGGATTCTACTCAAATAAGTGATATATTTAACAATACAGATAAGAAAAGCTGCAGCATGTTTTGTTTGATGAACTTGTCAGCTGTGTAGCAGGAAGAGGCAACATAAATAAAAAAGTTACAGAAAGTACATTTTCATGTTTAAAATACCTGAAAAACAAGGACCAGTATGGTATGTCGTAAACACCTGCAATTACCACCTGCTGTTTTCTTTATTTGTATGTGGACTATTTTGAAGTTTCCTTGTAAAACAATTTGTTCAGTTCTCATTTCATATTATGGCAGACTGGAATAAACTTGTGACCCATCTTGGTACAGGTATTGCTGATAGAGATTTTCAATTTCTGTTTTTTATGCTCACTTAGAATTGTATTGACAAAGTAAAGGTTTCTAGCCAAATATGGATTGGATTTGGAGCCATGAGAGATGATTATTAAAAACAGTGAATTTTTCTGGTCAAAAGTTCTTTAGAAACTTGAAACTTAAATTTACATTCAAAGCTAACATGAACATGAACTTCTGACCTTTAAGCTGCTGAAACTAAAACTCCTCTCCAAAACTCTGTTGGAAAGACAATTAAATGCCCTAGACAGTGATCTAATAGCATATTTCACATATAAGACCCTGCATAAAGAAATGTTTACATTCCTGGATATGATGTAGGAAAAGTAATTTTCCTGGCTATAGAAGCCTGAAATACAGTTTAAGAAGCTGGAAGAAAAGCTATCTTTTTTATTTTCTTTCTTTATTAATATTATTTTACTTGTAGATTAAAACCAACTGCTCTGTCTTTGAAACACAGAGCTGGGCTGTGCTATGCTTGACACTGATTTGTGGAGACACCTGAAGTGGTTCTGGAAGTAGATATGGTCAGGCTTGCTGATGCTGATGAGATGCTGCATCTGGCCTTCCTACCTAATGCAAGTGAAAAATAGAGTATTTAACCCTGGATGTACACAGCTTCTGGCACCCCAGCACTTGGTCTACTTGGTGATAGAGGGAGTTCCTGAAAGAAGGTGCATTTCCATTGGAGTGCTTTCCATAGGAAGGGCTTTTAAGATGGGACTTAGTCATCTTTGTAAAGGTGACATAGAAAGAGAGAGAAAGAAAAGATTCCAGTATCTAGGTCTTGCCCTAAAGGCAGATGGTGGATTCCCAAGTTTTCCCTGACCAAGGTGTTTACCAAGAGCCTTCACAGCAGTCCTAGCGAATTTATTACATATTGCAAACTATCTGAAAATGAGCTCAAAGATACAGAAGGTAAATTAAAACTCTGCTTAGAAATCTCAGACAGGTGTCTTGGGGAAATAATTTGTCTGCTCTACCACTTTGTGAACGCAGTTTATGCAATTCTTCAAATCCATATGCATTGCGTATGTGATGTATATATAAAAAAACAGCAACACACTAAGAAGCAGTAGTTGGAAATGCAGAACACTTAACCACCAGTCCTAGCATTGGGCTGTTAGTTTTAGCTGCCAAAGAAAAAGACTATCCCTTCCCATGGACTGCCTCTTCTTTTATGCACTGAATGCAACTTCCCAGGAAAAGAATGATAACAGGAGAGCAGAAGGACAGTGATTAGGATTCCTTCTACTAGAAAGCATTTGTAAGAATTGACTGAAACCATAGAATTGAAGAAAGAGAGAATTTTACACTTATTTCTGGGCAACTGTCTGCAGGTACAAGAGGCTTGGTGGAAAAAGGAGGAAGATTGCCTTATGGGGAGCCCAACAACACAGAAAGCTGATAGCATGTGCTGAAATGGAAACCCTGAAATGGAAACAGCTGGTTTCACAGCACACTCTAGTTGGCTCTTCTAAAACCTGAGGGCTGCAGGGAGGGAGCTGCCAACAGGGAGATGGCAGGACCTCCTGGAGCTTCCCACAGGCTCAGCCCCGAGAGCTAAGAGCTGTGCCTGGAGCTCCAGCTGGTTCATCCTGCTCTGCAGGTGCTCCCACCTTAGGGCTTTGTAAAAAACCAAACTGCTTATTAAGGGAAAGGGAAGCAAAGGGATGAGCTGAGAGGTAAAAAAGGCAGGGCCTGAAGGTTGCAGGGAGGGAGCTGCCAACAGGGAAAGAGATGGCAGGAACTGCTGGAGCTTCCACAGGCTCAGCCCTGTGAACCAAGAGCTGTGCCTGGAGCTCCAGCTGGTCCATCCTGCTCTGGCGCCGGTACGTCTGATCCAGCTGAGGAATAAAGTTCTGCAGATCTTCTTTGGAAGGTCAGCTGAAGTAGGATGCTGGTGCAGGACGGCCTCTCTTCTTCCTTCAGGGCTTGAAGAGCTGGAAGAGAGAGGAACAGAGCCACGGTCAGAGGCCAGATTGAGGCAATCCAAGGAAAGCCTCCTGCCAGGGCCATCCCAGCCGGGAGGAGCGGGAGACAAGGGCTTGGGCCGGAAGGTGCTGGTCACGGATCCCACACGTGTCCCACCTGGCAGGGACTGAGGGGAGAAGCAGGCAGAGCACCCAGCCTGCTGCTCATGAGTCTTGAAGGTGGAGAACTGAAGGGAAAATTCTTTCACTGGCTCTAGTTTGTAGTATTGTTTTACATCTTATTGCTAAACTCTATTGTTGTGTCACGTAAAATGACACTGCTCTGCAACACTATAACACTCACACACTGCAATTTATGTAGGACTGATTAGGTTTAAGAAAAATAACTTTTTGAAGCTTCTTGAGCCATAAAGGTTTCCCGATTTCTAGTTCATGTAAAGAAACATTGGCTCAATCTTTTTCAACTTTTTGCTTCCCAAATATTTAAAAAAAATTTACAATTACAGTGATATTTTTCTGAATAAGTTTTCATATTATATTGGCTTAGTCCTACTATTATATTGTGCATTTTAATTCAAGTTACACTAAACCATCAATAAATTTAAATTTGGCAATATGAAGAAATGATGTTAATAAGGCATTGATATTTATTTTTATGCTGATATTGAAGCAATTTAGTCAGTATGCAAAGAATACCAAACTATCAAGTTATTGCTAGATATTTTCTATGGCAAGAAAATGCACAAGTGAGGGACTAACTCTGCAAAGCTTTCTTTGCACCAAGGAACTCGATAAACCTAAATGGCCATGTGGACCATGAGAATTTGGCAGAAGACCAGCATCTTAAACAGAACATTTTTACTCCTAGGTATTGCTCCTATCCAACAGAACTGGAAGATAAAGATCATATTTCTATAAAGTGATTATCAAATAATAGATATTTTCAGAGGCCCCACAGGTTCCAGTCCTAGTGATAGAGACTGATCCTTGAGCTCCCTGTTGCTGCTGGAGAACTTCTATCCTGGGTTCTTTGCTGCACTTGTTTATAAACAAATCACAAGCTTGATGTTTTGTTTTAACACACATTTAAACACACATTTTAACCAGTTAAGCTTTCTTCATTTTAAGAGAAAACGGGCTGCTTCAATCTAATTGCTAAAGTCTGTTTGTAGAATTATTTGCAATTCCAATTCTAGCATTGCTTGCAGCTTGGAGAAGCTGTGTGATGACAAACTGATTTGATCCCTGTGGAACAGAAGTTAATCCTGTGTAGGGTAATGGAGTGAGAATTTTTCGTACAAATCTTACAAACTGACCTATAAAATTTCATCTTTACATGGGATAACTCCCTGAGCAGCTTTCTATTGAAACACCAACACCTTTATAACATGAAATAGATTATACCTATGTCCTCACTGTTGCATCTTTTGCCAGGCTCCAGCCAGCATCTGTAAAGCCAGTGCAGAGGGACTACATGGAATGGTGCTCCTGTAACTGGGCCTTCATGAAATGAGTCCTTTGAGGAATTTAATCACATCTAATTTGGCTTGATCAATTTCTACAAGTCTTTCACAGCAGGACATTTACAGAAATATCTTGGTGACACCTCTACTCATTTTGACTCCAAGACAAATGAACTTCAATGACTTTACTGAGCGAACTCTGCAACTTTTTCCCAAGCACAACTCTCACCACTTTGACTTCTCATTGTGCCATAAGTTGAAAGAGCGCATAGAAACACTATGCAAGCCATAGTACCTCCTGAATTGTTTAACAAATTGCATGGTCAGCAGCTCCAAGATCCCACTTTGTGCATAATTAACATCAGTAGAGGTTAATTACAGCTACCCATACAGCAATCAAGCAGAGGGTAAAACTAATCTGAGCAGTTTAATTATTAAAAAAATTATGTTATAGAGTCATCGTGATAATCACCATGTAATAGAGTTTAAATCTTTCTAAAAATACATTCTGAAATTTCACCTATTCTGCAAGATTTTTGCAGGGAATTTTATAAAAGCTGTTGTACAATCAGGTAGATAGGCTGTAAATACTCTAACCTCTAATAGGAACACAAGCAGCTGCACAAATAATGCAACAGAAGAACAGGTCAATGATGAACCTTTATCATCTGAAAACAACATTTATCTACATTTGGTTGCGATGATGCAGGGGTTTTCACTTCACAATCACTAATGTCTAAAGTGCAGTTGCAGCATTTTCTCTGTTAACCCCCTTCTTCCCACATTCTTCAGCCCAAGCTAGAAGACTTTCAAGATTTTACTGTTTTTTACCTGTCACAAAACTTGGCTCTAAATTTTCCAATGAATGGAGAAAAATAGATTGTGCTGTGTTCTTTTTTAAATGCTCCTGAAACCCTCTGTACATGGAGCAGGTAAATGTTACTGTGGTAAGCCATTAGAGTATCTTCAAAATTAATGTAATGCTTTATCTCTTCACAGAGAATGAAAAAAAGAAAAAGTATGATAAAAATGAGAAGAAGGAATCTGTCTTGCAAGTCCTTGAAAGCTGATAAGACTAGATTGACTTCCTAGTGCGTGTAATTTTTACATGGTTTTAATTGTCATCTGGAATTTCCAGTCAGTCCATGAAATTACCTGGCTCATCTAGATGCAGGCTTTCAAGGTGCTATGGCCCAGGGATTTATCACCAAATGGAGCAATTCTGTACTGCTGTTTAAAGATTTCTTACACGAAAAAGGTCAAGTTATTACTGTGCTGGAAGATCCTTCCTATGGCCCTTCGAATTTGCTGTTGTATCTGTCCTGTCACTAACTTCAAATGCTACATTTTGAGAAGGCTACTGGATACAGAAAAAATGAGCTTGAAATTCTCAGAGAAAAAGGAGATAACCCTTCAGATGTGCTCAGTCAGATAACCAACTCAAACATTTGCATGTACCTCTTGAATTTTGGCTTCTGAAGCAATTGAACCAGAGAACTAAAAACTTCAGAAATAGCTTTGTGAAATACTCAAACAGATTTCTCTGCAGCATACTGAAGTGGAAGCACAAAATAGGAATATTCAGTCCATATTTACATAGGTTTTCTTAAACAGTACATAAATTACACATCTAAAAGCAGGATATGATGGCTCCATGGCTGCTGGAGGGTGTGTGCACTGCTCTTGTATTGACCACATGTGGTAAAACTTTACAGAAATGACCACATGGGGGAAGGCTCTTAAAGAAGTGACTCATAGAATTCCTAAGGAAACACTGTTGATTGATTTTTCTCAGTCCAATAGACTACTTCTTTGAGATATATATATTTCTAACAGGAAAATTTTTCTAAGAGTGCACAATTTACTTAGCTGGCAATGAGATTTACTCCAAAATAATCAGCGTGCTTCTGCTTATTTCAGTATTTTTAAAGTGATGGTTAGTGGTATATTTGAGAAATACTGCCTCCCTCATCTGGACTGATTTCTAAACTTTGTGAATGTATTTATAAAAAAGGATTTAGCTTTTTTCTTTCCTTTATAAAGGCCAGTATAGCTGCCTGGAGTATGAATGAGCAGGTCAGGTGTAGGTACTGCCAGGAGAACAGGGAGTGCTGCTGCCTCCAGCTTTGTGGCTATCTGTTGCTCATGGAAAAAGGTCTGCATTTATCCTCCCATACAGTCACCATATCATAGAATTAAAAAGCATTATTTCATCTTTTTTCTTCCCCCAGTTTCTTTCATTTCACAGGAACAATGGGTTAGGCTGACATGCAGATCACAGGGAAGTCAGCTTATGGTAGAAAAACCTAAACTTGTGTGATGAAGAAATCTTTCCGTTGGTTGAATAAAATATAACTCTGCACAAAGAAATACTGGTCTGTATGCTAACAAAATCTAAAACAATAAATGGACTAAAACGAATCTAAACTACGGTAATGAAATATTTGTAGTCAAGTCTCAGAAATATAAAATAATAATAATTTATTATAATTTATTTATAATTTTGATTAAAATATTTAACCAATATTTTTATTCTGGGGTATAAGCAAGAGAATGCTTAACAATTCTCATTGAAGGGAAACAGAGTAACACAGAGTATTTTTTTCCTCCATAAAAACAAAAAATGGAACAGTACAACATTATGGAATCTCACTTTCTCCATGGTGGGAAACATAATGGGGTTTTGTTCTCCAGCCAACGTCTTTTACTCTTCCTATATTCTTCTAACCCATTGGAGCTTACTTGCATGAAAGAGCAGATTTATTCCACAGAATTTGGAATTTAGGATGTAATTAACTGAGAAAATTACCACATAGTATAGGGCGCAGAAGCAACTTACAGAACTCTTAAAATTGCTAAGAAAATTTCTATCACAAACAAAGCATATTCCTAAGTTCCTTTTTGTGCCATCAGGATAAAGCAGGATGTGATTTACAACATACCATTTGTTATTTTGGTTTCTGCATTTTACTTACTACTTGTATCTAATTCAGATGACAGATCTGCTTCCCTGTCTTACTGCTTGTTCTTTCCTTGGAAAGCTCTAAGAAACCTTACCTCAAAGGATAACTTTCCACTGTGAGTAATGCTTTTTGCTGCCACTTTCCAATTTAATTATCACTTGCTAATAAAAAAGAAACCCAGTAAAAAGTAAAACAACACAACAGTAAAAACCTGTACTCCAGAGAAAGTTTTTACAGCAAAAGACAAGAGAAGTAACAGAGCTCTATTACATTTGCTGCCCCCCTTTAATATTGCTTCTGGCTAAGCGGAAGGAATCTGGATAACAAGGTAAACTGAGGCAACCTGAAATCCTAAAGAAAATAAGGGAACATGAGGTTAGAAGGCTGCAAATAATTTCTAATAAAAATCAAGAACGAACTGAAGCAACAATTCTTTTTGCAAAGAAGTGGAGATTTTTGTGCATTTTTAAAATGAAGAAAAATAGTGTGTCAAATTGTCTTCAAATACACTTTAACACTGACTTCACATTGTGTTGCCTGAGGTTTTCAAGCATGGAAAAGAACATGTTGTGGGTTTAGGCTTGGATAGTTCCAGCCCTTTCACGATTGGTCTTAAAGGCAAGGTTGGCTTAGATACCTGCTTGGCTTAGGGCCCTAATGAGTTAATTAAGCAGTTCATGGTGGCTGCACTTCAGAAAAGGACAAAAGCAGGTATTAAACCTTAGCTCATTTTAAATGCTCTAAGTAAATTAAGGTCAAGCACAGTAGTTAAAATCTTCAGTGAAGAACCACAGGGAACACAAGGTCAATGAGTTCCCTAGCTGTGCTCACATTTCCTTGAGGGTCACCCCGAGCTGTGCAGCCCAGGGCTTGGAGAGGCAGCTCCTGCCAAGGCCCTGCAGCTGCAGCTGGGGCTGAGCTGGCCAGGACAGCCCAAAGCCATTGCTCAGGTAAATGGAGCTGCCCAGGGATGCAGGCATTCAGATGGGCAAGAGGCAGAGCATGGAGCGTGACACTCCCCAGGGCGCTGGAGGCACGTTCACCAGAGCAGATTTATGATAAGCCAGATGGACACATGATATAGACAACATGACATGGAATTCATGCTCAGCTCTCATCAGTTCGTAGCTTGCCTAATTTTGGGGTAAGCAAATAGCTAGTACTTAATTTTAGCATCTCTAGCAACTGATATTTATGAATTTCTCTCCTCCACCTCCCCATCCATGCACACCTTTTATTGTTTTCTAGTATGTATTTTTTATGATATTTTAAGAAATAGTTTTTTCTTACCAAGCACACACACAGAAGGCAACCCCTATGGGCAAAGTGGTAATAAAATTAAAATGAATCCAAATAGAACTTAATTCTCTGAAATCAGTTTTGTTCCACTGCATTTAGCAGTCTGAAATAAAAGAAAGCATGGTTTATAATTAAAAAGATGATCGAATGGAAATTGAAAAACAACCTCAATTTCCATCAAAAGGGAGGAAAACCAGTTTCAGATATGAAAATTTGTCTTCGATTTGTATCATTAAATAGCAAATGCTTAATAGGATGCTTTGTGAAATGATCAAAGTTATGTGGGACACAAATAAGGCATAAAAGTGATGCATGACCTGCCATGAAGAATATGATAACCTGCTTTTCCATGCTTATCAGGATGTAACTGTCTAAACGAGCAATACTTTAAAACACTGTGATGGACCACGGCATTTGGAAGAAAAGTGAGCCTACGCAACTAAAAACTTCAGGAGTTTTATAACAGAGTGTTTGGTGACCAAAAGGCATTTCTAGGATTGCAGGAGGAAGCCAGGATGCAAAGTTGGAGGTCAGGAAACACCACAGATTATAAATATGTGAACTGACAGCAAAGTCCCAGAAATGGATACAAGCTGTTTTAACACTCGAGCTGTTTGGGATTCCTCAAGATCTCACTCTACCTGTGTTTCAGGGACTCTACCAAAAAAGCTTTTCATTCTTCTGTCTCCTAGGAACCCCAGCAGCTGTGCCTTGGTGCATGCTCTGAATACATGTATTGGATACAGCTAACAAATCTCCAGGCAATGGGATGGGGTGCAGGGGGGTCAGGGTGGCCAGAGAGAGATAAGATTTCAGGAAAGAAAAGGAGAAAGCTATACTGAAAAAAAAAAAAAAAATCTATCAAGAAATAGCATCAGGGTTTTCACCAGGGCTGCAGAAACACAAGAATTTTCTCATGACACAGTGACAAGACCCCATCCAGAGAGAGTGGAGCACCTCAGTGCTCAGAGAACAAATTCTGTGAGGAGGACTGAAATGGGTCATTTCAGTTTAAACTATGCTAAACTCTCTTTTCCCATCATAATGACAATATTTGCTGCTTCATCTGACTTAGACAAGCTGGTAAGATTCCCTCCCTCCTAGAAGACTCATATGAGACATCCCATTACTGGAGGCTGGACACTGTAAAACTACCCAAATTTTGTGAACTATAATAATGACCATGATCTTGGACCCTTACATGGATTCTACACAGCTCATCAAAAATCTCCATTTTTTTCTATGTGAATTTTTCTTGTACCACGATTTTGTGTTTTTCTGGTTCTCTTTCCTGTTCAAAAACCCCTGTAAAGAAAACATCAAAACAAATCAAGCAAAACAACAAACTAGTACTTTACTCATCTTGAAAACAGTATTGACCTTTGTTTGGCTTTTTATCCAAAACACCATTCCTTTATGAAGTCATGATAGATGAAGAGCTCTTAATTTCCAGATGGGATGCAGGACACCTTTTGCAGATGAGCCTGACTCCATAGCAAAAGCCCTAACTTTTAGATAAATGAATACATTCCAGTGACATGGTTTAAAAGCCAACTCATATCTTTTTTTACTTCTTTTTGTTGACAGCCACAGTGGTCTAAGTCTGTTACTGACTTGGTTATGATATTTGATAGCTTCCATTCACAGGGTTCACAAGAAACAAAAATTCTTTGTATTTAACAACACAAAATGAAAATGTTAATTTCAAGTTTCAGAGCTGCTTCTCCCACTGCCCCTCCCAAATTTCCTACATGCCCTCCAGAGTAGGAGTAAAGTGACTTATGGACACCTAATTCCAGCAAGTTATGCTTTTAGGATTCAGCAAAATAAATCTTATGGCAAAAATTATGAAACAGCAAGACTATATAGCTCATTTCTGTGCCTTTCCACAGCCCCACAGGAGGTCACTGAGATCACACCCCACAGCTTCAGAATCATTGCCCTTCATTTGCATCTTATCTCATTTTCTTTGTCTTGGTACTTAACATAATTACCTTGCGATGATTTTTTGACAACTACTGTGAATACAGGGAATATGGGCAGTACAGTGGCTTTTACAGACCTAAAATCTCAGAGGCTGCCACCATGAAATATTGTGCAAAATTAGAGACGAAACTCTCTGGTTTGCAGCAGAGAACCTCAAGCTAGCAGGTGGTTTATCTATCAGCAATTTTTTTGGTTTTACCCCAGGGTTTCTGGATGTGCTCATTTTTCACCCCTCATTATTTATAGGCATGCAGTTTGATGCACAGTTCAGAATTACAGTTCAGATTTGCCTGCTGGAAAAAGTTAAAGCCTGTGGTCCATGACGTCTTCTTGAGGAAACAGCAGAATTAAATCAGTGAAAAGTGATGCAATGCTTTTAATAACATTTAATTGGTAATTGGATGTTCTAGGAGTAAACAACTGTTAAATAACATTGATGAAAGATCTGTCAAAAGGAGAATGCATTGTCTGATAAGCAACTGTGTGGGCAAATATTTCAATTGCTCCAGTCTAGTCAGACATGCTGTGTCTGAGTAATTCCTGAACCTGGTCTTTTAAATTGAGCTGGGCTGGCTTCCAGACAAGAGCAAATCTATCCTCTGGGTTGCACAGCTAAAGACCTCAGCGCAGAGCTGTGATCCTTGTTCCTTATGTCATTCCCCATTCTTTCAATTCCTGACGTTTTATGTTACAGCACTGTTTTTGTTGCTGTTGCTTTAATCCCCCAGACGTGGCTATATTTAGAAAGCAGTGCAATAACTAAACTACTGTACAGGGCTTTGCTGCTTCATTACAGATTAGGATTTCAGTTCTCCAAAGCTTCATATGTGGGATACATCTTTGCAGGATTTCAGAGTTACTCTTTAAATGCTTGTAGGATTTAGTCACAGATAAACTTTAACTGAAATTTTCTTAGTCTGCTGGCAAGATTAAATGCTCACTATGATCTGTGCCTTTAATGGAGAAGAAAAGACTGAAAACTTTCCATAGATTTTTATGATGATCAGTGTCACTTTATTTGAAGAGTTCACACTCATGTTTACAGTTATAGCATCTTTTCAGTACTAAGACAAAACCTTCCATTTCCCCCTCAGGGTTATTAACCACTAGGAAACACATAAACAGAACTCTCCAGTCTCACTTGTTACTAGTTTTATGCAGAGAAGGTCAAATACAATTTTCGTTCACCTAATGATATGTGAAAGTTAAAGTAGCTGTGCTTTTACATTTGTCATTGCTGCAGAAATGGTTTTGAAAATCTGATGTAAGACATAAACCAGTAAGAATGGAATAAGACCCATATGGGTTTTTTCACCTAATCTATTATGTGAATCTAAACACACACACACATATATATATCATTGAAAAATACTACTTCATACTGCTGGTAGCATTTTTGGCATTTTTTAATAAAAAAGTATTAACATACTCTAAAGGTAGTAATTTCAGGACACATTTCTCTTGATAAAATGACTAGAACTAGCAAGTAAAGAACAAAAATCTGAACTAAATATGTTCTTATGCTTAAGGGCATGTACCCTTCAAAACTTTTGCAGGATCCAAGTGGTTTGGGTGTCACTATTAGAAGTGACTCAGATGTTGAATGATCTGTATGTTTGGACTTCCAGGAAGAGTTAATGTACTACCCAAAGATACATGCAATTTTAATATTTCCTTTATCACAGAGATGTAACTCTTTGCATTGTATTAACGTGCCAGTAAGACAGCATCCAGCTGGGATGCAAAATAATCTTTTCTTCTCTTTATTTCTAAGATTGGAATTAATCCCTGCATTAGATACTGACAGAATTTATTTTGGGGATTAAATTTGCTCAAAGCCTTTGTTCATAGGAAATGCAGCTTGTGATACAGAGATGACACTAAGCATTATCATAAGCTAATAAAAAGAGAGATAATAAGGACCAAATCGGTAGAAACAAATTTCAAAGGTAAAATTCCTCTGCCTGCAAATTTTCTTTTTCTCTCCCCTTTGCCCTTGTACCCTTCCTGCTCTACTTTTAGATTCAAACTCATTTCTTCACCATATTATTTTAAGGAGTCGATGAAAACCTGATAACCCCCCTTTGCTGAGGCAGAAGAACTAATTGCTTTTTGTTCACTATCTTGGCTGATGGGTGAGAAACTAAAACCCAATTCATCCAGTAATTGCTACGTTCATGAAAAGCAGCATCAAAGCCTTGATGCGTTTTACCCTTGTGTCTTGGGAAGGCTCATGTCTAATTCTTTTGCTGATATGGCTCATAATATAGTCCTCTGACTCTTCTATTTGCTCTTGCAATTACAAGGGTTCTTATTCCATTGTGCATATTCCTCTGAACTAAGATTAGCTTAACTGAACTTCCTTTGAAAACCTGGCTACCCATCAAATGCATCAGGCCTAATGCATTCTGCAGCCACGCAAAATCAATGAACAGCACAATTTTCTGCTTCCTGCAATGATCAATAGGATTCACATAATGGGTGGAAAATTTTTAATCATGACAGCCCAGCATCTAGCTGGCATAAATCTTCCCTGCATTATAACCTCTCCATTTCCCACTAGTGCAAATTTGAAGATATTGAATAATATTTATGTAGCAGATACATTATGAAAAGCAATACAATTAGAACTTCACACTTCAGTGATGATAGGTTGAGATCCCAGAGGCCCATTTCCTAGACAATGTGCTGGCTTCCCCATTCCAAATGCAAAATCCTTTTTTCTCCCGAAACTATGATTTTTGCTGAAACTATACTTCTCTGGATCAAATCTGACATGGCTCAGGAAAACGTTAATTCAAGTTGACCATCTCTAAGAATAAGTACATTTGAATGAGAAAATAATCTGCCACCAAAGAAGCAGTTCCTGTCTCTGACATAGCTTGCTTTTCCTCCTCTGTCCTGGCTCAACTCATGGAGCTGCAAAATCTCTTCCTCTGAAAAGCCACCAGGGAAGAGGAAAATCAGCTGGCATTGTCCTCACTGACAGTGTGACCTGAGGCACGCATGACTTTTTACAGGCTACAGTCAGCTACCACAGGTACAGGAATAAAGGGAAAGGAGGTAACTCTCCTCTTTTTTAATAACAGTC
Organism: Melozone crissalis; assembly: GCF_028551555.1. NCBI lineage: Eukaryota > Metazoa > Chordata > Aves > Passeriformes > Passerellidae > Melozone > Melozone crissalis. The sequence continues at coordinate 12,573,882 of NW_026535801.1, read as the reverse complement.
TACAAATAAATGCATAACTGCAATGCTAAGAATTCTGGCAAAATTGTCTGTAAGTCATATGCATATTTCTAATACACTGTTTTCTCAGGAAAAGTACAAAGGACTTTCTCTGTTAAAAACCAAAGACTTAGGTGCCTAGACAGAGTTTCTTAATTTTAAATGTCAGGACCATCCCTATGTTAGGGTATGTCAGTGCCTTTTACTGCTCTTTGAGTCTACAGATCCCAGGCTTTGCTCTGAAAAACAGGAGTATCTGTGGCACAAAGGCTTAAAAGGGTGAAAGAGCAGCTGAACTCTTCTGCAAGTCCCCCTGACACATTACTCACCCTTCTGCCTGGTTCTGCACCCCTGGGTCCTGCTGCCAAACCAGAGCCAGCAAATTACCTCTCACACAATATAGTTAGATAAATCTTTACAGTCATGTTCTAGGAATGGATTTCATTTTCATCATCTGCCATTATGTTATAATCACAGCCCTATACATGGTTTAGTGCCAAGCTATTTTTTTTGTCCTTGCCAGAGTGTTATAAGAATATCTTTATGACTCCTTACGCTCAGTGAATCAGAATGACGATTCCTTTTGATCTAAGCACAGAGTAGGTTTCACTGGGTACAAACAAAAGTGCCAGCCAAATGTGAACTGCTCAAAACTTACACTGCTAAATAATATTCAAAGAAGTCAAAACATTGTGTCACTGCTCAAGTCTGACATTTGCTTCTGTCATAAAAATGACAAATTGGCAGGGGACAGCACAGTTTTAGACCAGTCTTATAATAATCACAAAAACACAACTGAGAAAAGCAAAGGATATGTGATAAGCACTACATTATCACAGTATCACAACTGGAAATGGGTACATATTTGCATAGGTTTAGAAGGAAAGATTCTCTCCTTCTCCCTAATTTTTTGCAAGATTTTTCTGAAGGACAAAGTATTAACTTGCAGCTTACAGTGAAGACACATGAATATAATTACTCAATATAGATATAGGATTATAAAGTCAGTCCACCAAATACCTACAGATAGCAAAAGGCTTTTTTAATATTAATACGGAGGAAAAAGAGGCAGAAGCTCAGTGAATGTTTGGCAATGTGTTCTGCTGTTACTTCTAAATCCTCAGGTGTAACTTGGAATGAGAAATGAAAAGCCTCAGACCCTCTTCAATCAGAAATTTGAATTAAAACTGTACAACCTCAAAGTGTCTCCTCTAAGTGGATGCACTTCTTGGCCAACAGTCTGTACTTGAAACTGGAAGTTTTCTCTTCAGCCTTGCCCTCTGTTGGGATATGGCATGGGAAACACAACCTGCCTGAGCCATGTCTCTGAATTGGGCACTGAGGAAGGCTATGTGGCACAGGAGTCCACATCAAATTAAACCTGCAGTTTAAAGCAAATTTAACAAAGGAGTGCTGGGTTTCTGCACTCTGTACTGACTGCTTGTCAGTAGGTATCATTTATACTGTGGTGTATATATATGGTATTTAGTCACTCTTCCATTATCTGTTTTCTCTCCAAAAGCTCTTTTCTGCATGTCAGACTAACTTTTAGCATGAAAAATGAAATGTCCACAGTATTAACCAAAAGAAATACATCTGACTGCCAATGCAAAGATTCTCCTGACCACTCCCTGCAGACATTCAGACTAGTGTACCAGTCAGGCATTTTCTGATGTCATTAAATGACTGCCTCTTCTCGATCTTAAACTTGACAAATTAATGACTCTAGACAGGCCCAAGATAATAAAATCTACACATCTGTTGACAGTGACAAAAATTTTCAATAATATTAACTAATAAGCTACACAGGAAATGGGCAAGTTTAGCACCATTTAAATTAAAGGTGTTAAGTTCTGCCTGTTGTCAATTTTGGTATGTAGACATAGCTCCAAGTACTGATAGCACTTAGAAATGTCCCTTGTAAAAATGTCCAATTTTAGCTCCAGTCCTGTTATTATTTAGTTGACTAAATTATTCATGTGTGCATGAACATGCACAAATTCACTACAGACATATGTAGTTACTTGTGCTACAAACATACTAAACACAATATATGTCTGTCTTCTTCCTGTTTAATTTGATTTATAAGCTTTGCAAGGCACTAATTTCCTCTTAACATCAAGAAAAAAATAATTGCAATGTTATTTTTAAAAAGGGCAAGATTAATATGCTAAAATACATTGCTAGCATCATTTCTTCTCTCCACACTCCAAGTAATCAAAATGTTTCATCGTCCTTTATGTTGCACATTAATTGAGGCTCCATCAGAGCTGGAAAGCTACAGTGCTATAGTCTAGACAATATAAAACACCACCCAGAAATGACAGTGCCTGCTGGAAAGGCTTTATGTTCTGCTAGTCCTTTTTGTCATTATAACTAATTATGTAGGACCAAATAAGCCTGCAATATTAGCTCAGCACTCTGGGGTTCCTAGAAATGGATGCTCCCTGTGATGCTGTGGATATTAGAAAATGCAGTTTCACAGTTTTGTTGTCAGCAGGGTCAGGTGGTCTATTAAATACTGTCAAGGAGGAGAAAGGACAGGAAAAGAAGAGCAAGTTTTGGTGATACAGCTTGCCTCTCACTGGCACTTTCTACTGCTCTTTCATTTTTATTATAGTTTATTCCTAGGTGATGATATATGAACAGAAAGAAATTTCAGTCTACAGCCAGCTAGCTCAGTGAGATATTTACAGCCAGTCTCAATATACTGGGGACAGGGGAAAGTTCTTTCAGGGAGGAGAAAATTTCCAGTAAATGCTGTTCTATAATAACTTCAAAAAAATAATAGTAGTTAAAAAATAAGTATCTTTGAGGGGAAAAAAAGAAAATGAAACCTTCTCTATTTATATTTTTCAGATTTCTCTGTCTTTGAATCCAAATTAAATTGTTTTTCAGGAATTCTAATATTTTTTATAAATACCAGGTTGTTTTCCCAGAAACCTTATTTTCTTTATTGAAAATGTTATTTGAAGGAAAACTCATTCTTGTCAATAACACAAAAACATATGAGACTACGCTGAGTAGTGAGAAATATATAATGGCTTTCTCTTTCTTAGATGTTTTGCCTTTGAAAAAAGTTAAGCTGCACTTGCAGTAGTTTGCAGGAAAATAATGGGGTTTTGTGCTATTGGTATTGCCAGGAGTGCTGTGTTGTTATTGGTGATACTTTCTATGAAATGTTAAAAACCATGTTTGCTCATATTAAGGATGAGATTCACTAATAATCTGGAAGAAATCACATTCTCCTGATGACATATCTAAGGCAACAGCAATTGTACTGGGTGTTAAATCCCCACATTCCCTTGATTATAGTGTTGCCAGTTGCCCAGATTTGTTTCCCTGTACATGAAGCTGGGCTTTTACTGGCTTCATGAACCCCTGAGAAGTGAGAAGCTATGGAACAGCTCCACAGCCACATGCAAGTTCCATTTAGTGCAAAATGCAAAGATATTTGCATCTATAAACCACATCTATGTGCTATAAAAGTTACTAGCAGTAGAGACTCTGGCCACTTGTGGGGAGGAACAGATGGTTGCTGCCATGAGTGAGAAATCATCTAAATCTGCAGAGATCATCTGAAATCATCTAACCCTGCAGACAGGGTAGGCTCTCTATGACCAGTGGTTCACACTGGTTCAGGGTACTTTGAATCAAGCACGCAAACAAACCCACTCCACCTTGAACAAGATGTGCACCACATTTCTGACAAGAATATGGCAACACGTCTCCATTCCTGTTCACTACAGATGTATGGCAGCATTACCATTTATTCAATTCCAGTTTGGTTTTGCCCCTCTGGGACTTACACCCACACTCTGTTCTCCCGTGTACATCTGCAAGGCCACCAAGGTCTGTTCTCCTTGCTGAGCACACCCTTGCCCTGGCACCTGCCTTGGCTCCACAAGCCACTCATCCCTGTTTCCAGGAATTCTGAAAGGAGCCCTGTTCATGTGCCTTGCCTGACCACTGGAATAAACAAGCCGAGGTTCAGCCTGGCAAGCACAGCCAGGAGATGATTGTTCAGCTCTGGCTTTTTACATTTTCATACACTAGGAAAGCATCTATAAATAGCCTTTGAGAAACATAAACGTTTTAGTATAATGGGATTCATGTTTAATATGGGCAATGACTTCCCTTCCCTTAGGATCACAATTAAAATGTTTAGACAAAATTAAACAGCTTCTTGGGAAGATACAATGATGCAGAGCACAATATTTAAACAAGCTCCCAGTGCCTGACAGAAAATGGCTCTTTGCAATCAAGCTCCAAAAGGGGAGACAACATAGCTGTTTATTATTGCTCCATATGCTGATGAAATATGGGTACTGGAGCACCAGTATCACAGAAGCTTATAGAAAAGAGATTTCTAGAGAAAATTACATTATTTGTATCTGAAAAACAAATTGCTAGTTGTCTGAGGCAAGTTTGGGGCATGTTATCATTATTAACTAGCATCATGTCAACTCCAGCTTTGGCAAGACAGATTTTCATGTACAGAGCAGTTTGATAGAAATTGCTGCCTGCCTGTTATTAAAAAAAACCAAACAACAAAACAAAACAAAACCCCAAAACCAAAAAAACCCCACCCCACAAGGTTTTAATCACAGCATTTTCTATCCTTTTAAGATCCTTGGCTCTGGCTGTAAAGCTCTTGTACAGAGCTCAAGCAGGGAGAAAAGATAGATAATTGTACAATGCTTTTATGAAGCTCCAGTTAATCCAGGAGCTAATCAGGGATTGTTTAGTCCTTGGCACAAACTGGGATAATCTCTGTGCAGCTCTCACCTGTGCCCTTCTCCAATCCTTGACAATAGTTTGTTACAGCATATCCAAATTCAGGTAATATTTTACAAGGACAACTTGTAGTTTTTCCCTCTTTGCTACCCCTGCATTTAGCAAGGTTAGGAAAGGGTGTTACAACATGGGTTTCTTCAGAACTCTTTTATTCCAGGAGATGATGGTGGCTAAGAACAAGCACAAAACCTCCAATTCCATCAGATATTTAAGACAAAATTGATCTATGTTGGACCATTTTAAAAGGGGAAGTTCAGAGCTTCCAAGTCTGATCTGGAAGTTTATGCAACTTAGTCACAAAAGATATCTACTATTCAAATTCACCATTTAGTTTAAGGCTTGCTATTCTGGTCAGTCTAAACTACAATTTTACTCTAGTGTTAAAAGGATTAAATTTTTTTACATTTCATTAAAATTATTAGGCCTAGGTGGGTGAGAATATATACAATTGCTGAGAACATAATCATGCTAAGGATTTAGATTTCAGAGAAATTCTGAATTTTGTCTATACTATTGCCGAGACTAAATGAGAAGAGGAAAGAGACACAGCAAACAGAGACATCTCTGGTTAACCAGAGCTTTTTAATCTAAGCACCACATTGAAAAACTATGCTCTTTGTACTGCAAATAAAGGATTTCAGGACCTGTCGACTTCTCTTAGCATTGCCATGCTGCCAAAATCTATACCGCCCTGGAGATGCATGCTAAACACCCAAGTGAAATCTGTGATTCTATAATGCTTTTTTGTTTCCACTTCCTTTCCTAATTTTGATTTCACTCATTTCATGCTGTGTGTGCAACCTGTCATTATGTATCTGTGATTTCTGTCATTACATATCCTTCTTTAATTAATGTCTATGGGCATGGTGAGATACATTCCCAACGCCAGCTTCTGTCTGACTGCCATGTGCATTGACCTTGTTGACCTCACCTACATTTCCTTTCCAGCTCTTAAATGCCAGAACCCTCATAACAGGCTGGAGCCTTGGAAGTACAGGGACATCTGTTTTCACAATTTGAGCTATCTTGGTTCTGCCCTGCCACCCAAGTGCTCGATCTGCCACATCCAACCTCCTCGTGGTCTGCCACTAAATCCTCAAAAGGGCAGCACTTTGAACTGGGATATTATGGAGACCCTTATCTTTGTTTTACGAGCCTTAGCTAAAGTTCGTGTTTGAACTGGCCTTTAAAATACTTGCTGGAATATAGCACAACCTAATTGTTACTAAACAAACCCCCCAAAACCTCCAGAAAGATCTAACTACCTAAGTTCTATGGCTTTTATGTGACTCAAGAAATCCATTCTTCCTAGTACATAAAAATCAAAAGTTCATCATACGCATGTACGTAAAAGGAAGAAAAAGTTATTAAAACTAACATGACAAGAAATCACTAACTAAAAGTACTGAAGAATCATTAAAAATTAAAACCTCCATTTTGAAATAAGGAGATGTCTGCAGAATACATTCACTTTCTGTAGTATTTAAGGCTTTGTCCACATACACAATGAATGTTTCTTCCTCAGTATATTCCTGAAAATCTTTAACAACCTCATAGTACAGAGAGGCATTTTAAAAATTCTGATAACAAATGTAGATTGTATCACAAACACTCTTGTAAGCTCAATAATGAAACACCCTGTTTTTTCCATTAATAAATGCAAAACAAAATACAGCAATGAATTTTGAGGACAGAAACTATTAAAACTCCATTTATGCTCTCACTTCCAAGCAAAGTATTTAAAACATTACACAATTTCAATTATTCTCCAGTCCTCCCTGAAAGAATTGTGCATGCATAACAGCCACAACCTAAACTGTGGTTTACAAAATGAAGTTACACAAGCAAAGGAAGCCTGCAGTTTGCTTGTAACACAATGCAGGTGGTCACTGGGTACCCAACCGCTGCAGCTCTGCTGAATATCCCTCAAGTTCTGCAGCCATCCAAGTTTTATGGGCTGAGATTGAGGGATTTTGAAACCAAGATGTGGGTAGGAGGAACAGAGGTAAATTTACGAGCAGAATCATTCTGAGCTGTGGCTGTAACCTGCCTGACCTGAACAGCAATATGAATTTTATTGGAATTACACAAGCACAGGAGCACACATGCTGCCAGTGCCTTCCAGAGCGATCCCTGACACGAACACACCCTGCCACATCAATCCCAGGCTGTTTGGTGAGGTACAAAGTAAATACAGCTGTCACTGTAAAGGCAGCATTTTCTTGTGCTACCAGCAATTCTCTCTGGAAACTCTTCATGTAAACCTAGTGGTAGGAATCTGCTATTTACTAAGCTCCAAAACATGCTATGAAAACAACAGCCTGTTTACGATAGAAACCTCAAAATGCACAACTGTGAGGAAATCTCCAGAAAGCAGAACTTTATTTTCCATTTTTTTATGATTCTTTAACACAGGTGTTCTTCAACAAGTCCTTATGACGTGACAGTAATGATTTAGCAAAGCTATTGCAAGACAGGTTGGATATTTCTCTAGTTAATGATGTTACTCTGGAAATCATTTGAGTTATAAATGTCTATACTATATATAATTTCATTTATTTAAAAATGCAATGTTATATGCTAAATATGACATATAAGCTAAATAAGCTAAGTAGTCTAACAAGGCATTTGCATGCATCTAAAATTAAATGTATTACTGCAGTGTAATTTTTAATTTTACAAGCAATGTCTATAAAAAAGAGTGACATCTATTGACAAGTTCCATGTTAGTGTAGAGACAGCATCTGTCTGGGCATCTATGCTGATCTAATGATCTAAAAAGGCACATTAGTCTTTTTACAGTATGCATTCTTCAACAAAAACTATACATTTCCACTTTTCAACAGCTTGGATCCTTTATAAACACAGAACAATGTTACTAAATCGGAACAAAAAAGAAGTCACATACTGTAAAGACATTTTTTCCAGATTGCAGGAAACCCCTTTTCCTATATTACTTTCAGATGAAAGGAAGATTTGGTCAAGGTCAGGACTAGGTAAGGCTTTGGTAAGGCTAGGACTGATCACAGAATTCCAAGTAAAATTTGGGGTGGAGGTCTGCTGTTATTGTCTGTCCCACTGGCACACGGATTGCATTTGACTCATCACACCATCTACTTTGTTTTCAACAAGAACAGATGGCAGAGGGGAAGAAATGAAAAACAAGGAACAATGAAAGTAAGGTGGTTTTCCAAAAGGAGTACACTGTTAAAGGCATTAATATTTCCTAAAATTGCCTCTCCAAATTAGCAGCTGTGTTTGGTTGCTATAGGGACAGTGTGCAAGCAGGAGCCCAGGAGAAGGTGACACTGTGGTCCCCAAGAGCCCAGAGGTGCCACAGTCCTATGGGAGAGTGCAATGGAGTCTCAAAATTCCTTGACCAAGACGTGTGCAGTGCTGTGTCAGTGCTGGCGAGGAGCTGTGCTAGAACATTTCTCACAAGCTGGGGGTTGCACACCTCACTGTGCCACAACCAGGGCACTCAGTGTTTGGGAGACACCTCACAGGGATGTGTAATGCCACTTAATTCCTGTCAAACCTACACCTGTGATGTTAAAAATAACAAGGGCTTCAGAAAGGACTGTTGCTAAAATCACTTTTAAGAAATGCTACAAAGTTGTTACAGAAAATACTGGGCTAAGTTTTGAATGAGTCATGACAGTCTGCTGAGGAACTAAAATACATTTTGTTTTCACAACAGCACCTAGATATCATCCTGATTGTTAATCAGTCAGGGCACATATTTGGATGGAGAGCAATCATAGCTGCATAGGGTACATTAGTGTTTTCTGAGAAAGTAGAAATACCATATTTTTTTCCTTCAATCCTATGTTCTTCAGGAGTGACTCTCCTTCTAATAGCTTGATTTCAACAGAAATTTTCTTTGGCTTTTTGGGCTCCCCCTGCCCCACAGAAGCAAGGTAAGTTTACCTCTTTTTGAGTCTTTAAATCTTTGAAATTTTTCTAATGGCCATGCCACACCTAAAAACTGATTAGATTATTTACCCCTTACTTGCAAAAATTTAGGCTGCAATCGTCTGTGCCCCTAAAAACTGTTGTGCTAATCTATATCCCACAACTATATTATCTATTACCCTGAACATAGGTAAGGAACCTGAAAACTGTCTTCAGATAGTCAGCAGAAATATCTTCTACTGGAGAGGAATAAGGAATTAATGCAGATGGTGCAACTCTATGCCCTTGCTTCAGCAAACAGCAGCAGTGATGGAACCAATCTATTCCTGTAGCCATTAATCCTTTCAAAATTCAAACTGCTATTACCAGGTAAGAGCAAAGAAACAACTCTGATTCTAGGGACAGGTCTGAGCTGAGAGTCAGGAGTCTTTTCTGCTTCCTCCACACTTGTCCAGAGTCAAACTCTTACACAAGGTACAGTCTGACCCTGTCCCAGCCTCCAGATGCAGAAGGAATGAAATAACACCAGATAAAATGTAACATGGGTCATAAACACAGTAGTCTCATAAATTTTTAACAAGTGCTGAATAATACCACCAGAGGAGACTGAAGACAAAAAATTAAACTATATAACTATGTAGAAGGAGTGACAACAGACTATAGGGAAAAAAACCCCAAAACTATACTACATTAAAAAAAAGTTTGACCTATGTACATATTTTGCTTCCAAAAGTCAGAGCTGTTAAAAATTAGACAGAAGAACCCTTCCAATATCTGAATGTTATGAAATTGAATTACTATTACTTAAAGGCAGAAATTATTTGATTTTATTGTTAAAGCATTACTAGTGCAGTTTACTCAATGCATAAACATTGGTCTGCTTGCACTAGCATAGCAATCTTATGCAAAAAAGCTTTGATGTCTCAGTGATTGCACTTAATATTACATCTACTCAACTGCAAAGGCAGCCTGCCCAGAGCTTTCTTAGCTGTCTGCATTCAGAGAATATTTTGGGCCAAAATGAGTAATGCAGATTTAGAAGACTGGAATTTTATTTCACAAAACAATATGCTTGGAGCTACAAAACATAGTAAGTGTAATTTTCAGGCAAGTGGTGACCATGTGCTTTCTTCACATTCTTCAGAGAGAAATGTCCTTTTTTAAATCAGGCTGAATTTATTATTTGGGCATTACTCTGACCACTGCATTTCTCCATCACACCTGAAGTTGATAACCTGACTGACCCTTTCTTACAGCTGATCAACTTCAAGCAGTGCTTCACTTCTTAAGGTTTTATCTAGCACAAATAAAAATTGGGGAGATTAATATACTTGACACAGGAGCAGGGGGATGTAGATGGGAAAGCCATCACCGAAATATGCAAGAAGAATATGCCTGCCTATTTTATTGTTTCCTGAGGGTTGTTCCTCTCCTCCCTTCCACTCCATCAGTTCATAAATTATGTTTGTGCTTCCTTACATCCATTGAATACCAAACCTCCCACCACCTTCCCTCTTAGGAAGATCATGAGTTAGAGGAGCAATAATAGCCACATTCTTAGGCTACAATAGCAACATTTAGAGGTATTTGTCTTTTCCCTTTTCTGACAGATCCATTACCAGTTCATTAGCCTTTAGTGGGTAGAGACATTCAGTAAACAAATGAAAGCAACTGCATTTAAGAGCTAGTGAGCTAAATTCAGCTCTCCTGCTCAGCCTGCTAATTACACGGGGTGTTGCCAGTGCACACAGAAACAGAGCCATCCTTTGCGGGATTTTAGAAAAACTCATCTTAGAATTCCTGAAGGCCAAGACACACAATTAGCTTTCTTTGTCAGTGGCTACAAAGATGTGAAATGGAAAACTAGTCCAGCAGCATTTGTGCTACTTCATCTTGCTGTAGTCCAGAAAACATGAGTCCAGAGAATATGTATTCTAAATTCAAAAGATTATCTTTCTCTTCCACTCTATTCCCTTGTTGAGGTGACAGACTGCTCCAAGTACTAAAAAAGCACAGTAGTTGAAAGGCCAATCTTTTCTTAATTTTAAACTTAAAAACATTTTAAAAACACATGCAGGAGGAGTGGCACAGGAAAGCCCAGTGTTGATATGCACGATAAAAGTTATTCTGGAATTAAATAGCCCAGTATAAAAGCCACCATACCAGGGTACAGCATTACCTGTCCTTCTCCACATGATTTTGTCTACCCTACATTCAGGCTTTACAGAAACCATGGACCCAATCATTTTCTAGTACTTGGACAGTAACCTCCTGAAGATAAATACATTAAATCAATTAAAGTTCATCAAAACAATGAGACTTTACCTTGGCTAGAATGGGGGTAAAAATGACCTTTACCTTTTCCTCCTAGTGCACAAGCCAGGAGAAACACAATTAGGATAGCAGAAATCCAATACCAAGCCCTCATTGCTAATAGTAATATACTTTTTTTTTTTTTGATTATTTTTCTTACCAGTACTAAGTTTCTGTGCCACATTGGGGTAATAAGCAGGCTGCTTCTCAAAGTTTTAACAAGGATGCAGGTTCACAGCCTATTTCCCCCTAAGAAGGCATTGAGAGTAAGGCAGTTACTATTCAGAGCTAATCTAAGCCTGACTAAAAATTAATTAAATAATAAGAAATTGCAAACACATTTTTAACCTAAATGTTTTTACTTGAGGTGAAGTTGGAGGGAAAACTGATGATTCAACATGAAGAACCTAAGGTTTTCACTTATCTCAGACTGAATAACATTGCTGGTGCAGATGCTGGCTGCACTTTGACAAAGTATGATGTAAATGTCAGAGAGACACATTTTGGGAAGATATGTTATTGCAAGGTCCTGTTGTAAAGATGCTTTTAAGAAGCTGTTGTCTCTTTTCCTAATTGATCACAGGAAGTGCATCTCTTGGAGAAGCAGTGAGAGCTGGGATCAATGACAGGCTAGTTTAATGCAGCTCTTAACAACAACCTGCAGAGATTAGGAGGCTGTCAGAAAGATAACACCAGAGATTTATAGATTGTTTTCTGAAGCCATTCTCGGCTCTCATGGGCGCTCTGTTATGTTTCTCTGTGCTTGGATATGTAATATGTACTCCCCATACAGATGCAAGCTGTAGTTCTTGTTTATGGAGAGAACAGCCTTGCACCTTTCTGTGCTGCTGGGAGAGCAGGAAGGCACGTGTCTGGAAGCCAGGGCAGTTGAGTGGTTAGAATGGCTCAGGGAAATCTGAGTTACAGCTGCAGTTTCCTCTGTCGTAATGGGCCTCGTTCAGCTCCTGTAACACCACGGGATCGATGGGGCAGCATTACCAACAAATGAGCCCCCTGGGTGCTGAGTCGGGGCTCAGGTGCTGCAGTGTTTGGGTCTGAAGGTCCAGCTCCTGAAAGGCACTTGAGTCCTCAGGGAAGGGCTCCACTCCATCAGGGGAAGGAGTATCTCTTTTCTCACATCCATAGCCTGGGAAGAAGTCAGACTGAAGTGCACCAAGCAGAAGGGGGAATAAAAAGTGCTCTGCTAACACAAGAGGGGAGCAGCACTATTGCTTTTCATGGAATTAGGCTGCCCTGAACTACCTGAGGATATGCACCCCTTCCCTCTGACAGAACAAGCCAGTGCCAGCATTGCTCTGGCCTTTCCCAGCCCCTTTGACTTCTATATATCAGCCTTTCAGACACCTTTATATATTTATGGGATTTGCCTATTGCAGTTTTAAAGACATGGCATGTTTTACTTATTATGAGCAATACAGGACTATTCATTGCAATTATTCCTGAAGTTCATTTCACTTGTCAGTAGCCAGAAGAGTGGAAAGTAAAAATGAATTACCTGAACAGTCAGTATTTGAACAAAGGGCACAATAGTGCAGGCAGAGGAGAAATTTGGGATGTGCAGGGAAAGGTTACTCCCTCAACAGCATATAAATCATAAAGATAAAACCAGTTAACCACTGGTTATGGAATATTAGGAGGACTTTCCTATGACTTTTGGTTTGTTTTATTATTGTAAATCAGGAGTAGAGAGACCTTAAAGACAGAACTATAATGTATTGGGCAGTCTCAGCCCACAGATTAATCTACACTTTTCTAGCTCCTCAGAGGACCTGCCATCATTTTCTTAAATAGATGACAAGGACAAAGATGGACAAAGCTAATTAATTTTGTTTCTCATGAGCTGAGTGCAGTGTACAAGGTGATGACTTAAAACCTCAGGAGCTAAAGATATATAGCAGCTAAAGTAGGCTGATGTGATTTCTTAAAAACCTGAGGAAATGCCACCAACTTCTACATGAAATTTAGATTCTTTCAATTAGAGAGTACAGGAAAAGATAAACATTATTTCCCTATTTTTTTAATTTTAATCAGAATTGTTAAGCTGAGTTGAGGCACCAAACCAAAGTGCATTTTTACTGAAACTAGCACTGAAAAGCAACTGGAAGAAAGAGGTGAGTCAGTAATAATCCTAACTTACAGTAAATAAAGAGTATCATTATGGACTAAAAGCACAAGAAAGTTGTTTCCTCATACTGACAGCTGGATTAGTTTTAGGGCATGCACCTCACAGGTGGCATTTTGACCTGTGAGATTAATACCACAAAGTACTGAAAGATTTAAATCCATGAAGCTAGCTATAGTTTAAAATACAAGTTGTGTGTACCATAATGCTCTTTAGAGAAAATTTAATGGTTGGTGGGAAGATGAAGGTCATCCCTCCAGCATCCTCTACTTCTTCCTCCTTCCCCCAGCCCCAAGGGCTGAGCTGTTACCACGCAACATAGAATATCCCTTTGGTCAGCTGTCCCAGCTGTGTGTGTATCTCCACATCACTTCTTGTGCAGCTTCCTCAGCGGCCAGAGGAGGGGGAAAAAGCAGAAAAGGCTTTGACTCCACACGGCAATAACCAGAATATCCCTGTGTTACCCACTCTGTTCCCAGCACAAATCCAAATCACAGCCCCATGGCAGCTACTGCAGAGAAAAGGAGCTCAAACCAAAACCAGCATGGTGCACAACCACACAAAGATGTCCAAACACAGAAATGTCTAACAGATGTTCAATACAAGTCCTTCACAGCTTGGGTAACTAACTGAAAACAACTAGGAGATCAGATGCTACAATAACAAATATAAAACTAATGGTACAAATGCATTAGGTAACATCAAACATTGGGCAGATGCCCATTTCTTTCTGACTGGTAAGAGGATGGAATAGAATATAGAACACAGAAATTACAAAAAAAAACCCCAAAACCCCCAACAAAACAAAGCCAGCAAAACAAAAAGCCAAAGCCAAACAAAAAAACCCCTCACAACCAAAAAACAACTAAGCCTATTTCCTGGGCATAAACAGTTGCATTTAAAAATATGGGAGTGCACAGTTTAGCTGAATATAATCCATTAAGTCTTTGATGAAATCCATGTGGCAGACAGATCTGAAACAGGTGGTTTTTTTTCTCTCAGCCTTAGTTATATATTGAAAGCAAAGATTAGGAAAGACTTCTCTAGAGCAGATGGAGAAATGCAGTGAAGAAAGTCTATATCTGCACTATATTCATATGAATTCTGTGTGAAAGAATTCTCCAAGGCTAGATAAAAAAAGGAATTGTGATTGTAAGAGCATCTGACCAGGAAGAAGCCCTTCAGAACTCAAAGCAGCAAGAAATGTGTTGGAAATTTAAGTGGGGAATTTCAATATTAAACACAGTTTTAGCTGAAGACTGTTAGATTACTATAAATGTTACAAAGGATGGAGAATGCATGAGATTAAATCATCCACAAGAAGTTCAAACACTGCTTTTTACAGTGAATTCAAATTAACAACAATACTGAGGGGTTGTTAAGGCTCATTGTATGCAATAAAAGAAATATATAGACCTGCATAAACTGAAGGAGTTCATGTTAATTCCACATGACTTACAGAAGTAAAAAGACAAAGAAATATGTACTTCTAATGCATTAGTTTATTGAAACCTCTTCCCCAGTGTATACTAGCAACCAGAAGCTTGATCACACCCATCAGGTAGGTTTCACCTGGCCTGTGATGTCTGTCAGTGATGACTCTCCCTCCCCCCAGTGTTTACAGCCCAGTATAAAAGCACTTCTATAAAAGCACCTCCTAAGGCTGGACCCCTCCCACCAAAGCTGGCTGCAGAGTCAGGCCTATATTCCATCACAACATGAAAACAGAAACCAGTGTTGTTTTGCTTTAAGTCTCTTTGACTCAGCTGGGCTGTTTAGAGTAAGAAGTGCTTATAACAGGCAGCTCAGGTGCCATTGCAGAACAAGAAATATATTTGGCCATTTGATGGCAGTGTTAAATTGTGCATTGCAGCATCTATGTTAGGTTCAGGTTTTGTTGTTAGGGCCATAACCATCTCCTGCACCTGTCCTTGTAGGGCTTTGGATTCATAGCTCAAACCTCCTTTTTTAATATATAGATGTTATGAAAGAAAAAACCGTAAAGGCAAAATAACCTGTGAAGATTGGGCACAGAGTGGATTAATTTATCTGCAAGAATGTGTTGGAAGTATTGCTACTTAATATTTGAAGATCTCTTGATGTTTTGGATGACATGAAGTCCCTACTACAACATTCTGGATCACTCTATCAAATAAAAACCAACGCTGAAGTAATTTGCAGTCAAAGAAGTCCTTATAAAAAATCCCAGCAATATTAAAGGAAGCTTTTTTTCTCCACATCTCCAACAGTACACATATCAACCAGTAGGGCTAAGTCTAGAAAGACAAGGAAGACTTGCACTTCACTCTTGTACAGCTCCAAGATACCAACATCCAGGACTAAGGACCAGTTGCTTTGTCTGAACACATCATGACACATGAAATATCATTCATTCCCTTCTAGACAATCTCTAACTGCATTTACAGCTCTAACGCCTGTCAGCACATCAGCCACTTGAGGCAATGATTAAATTGCATGTTCCAATTTTTGTTTGGTTGGTTTACGTACAGCCTACAACATCTAAGAGAGAAGTTATCACATTCACTTTGATCTCACTCTGCATGAGAGCTTTTCCCAGCATGCAGCTGAATGCAGCAGGGACAGGTTTTCTCCCATGCTTTTCTTCAGTCATAATTGATCCAAGCAACCAAAAATTATCCTACAAACATCCTGAAGGTTAGAGGGGACTCACTTTGTGAAACTTCCTCCAACATTCTCACTTGTCTTTAACCAAGTGGCATTAAATCCATTGGTTCTTATCTATAGAAAACCAGGAATAGCAAAAATAGGCCTTTTTGACTTTTCAGTCTGGACACTGAATGCAGTGAACAGGAGGCTAACAATGCAAAGGCATCTCTGAAGCACACACTTTTGAGTTGACTGATTTCTGTCTGTGGTGGGCTGACCTTGGCTGGCTGCCAGGCCCCCTCCTGCCCATCTCTCACTCCTCCTTCCCCAAGAACAACAAGATTAACAAAAGCTCATGAGAATAACAGTGAGATTGGCTATTGGCTACCATCAGGGGTAAACATAGTCAATCTAAAGAAAATTAGTTTCACTTATTGACAATTAAGATAGAGTTGGACAGCAGAAAAATGAAACAGAAGATATAAAACACTTCCCCCCCACAATTCCTGTCTTTCCAAGCTCCATTCCACTCCCTTATTTCCACCTCCTCTCCCTCCCCAAGTGGTGCAGTGGTTTGGAATGAGGGTAAGAACACAGCAGTACCTCTTTGCAGCCCCTTGCTCCTCATTTTCTCCTGCTTCATGTTGGGCTTCTCTCCATGGGACACAGCTCCCTGCTGTGTTACAGAGCCCTCCACAGCCTGTGAGGAAACCTGTATTAGAGATTCTTCTCAAGTCTTAGTCATCACACTACTTTTTAAAATTTTTTTCAGCATTCCAAACACACTAGAGCTCAAGGCTTTTTACCCCACTTTAAACAGGTCCCAGCACCCCCTCACAACCAGATTTTTGCCCAGACACCCACCACAGATGCACCTCAGCAGCACAGGCACCAGCCAGAGCTGAGGCTCCAAAAGCTACCGTGTGCCCAGGAACCTCTGAAATAACCCAGGCCATGCTTAGCAGTGATTGCATTCACCTGGTGATAATTAGAGCCCTCATTAAAGGACAGCTACAAGGAACAGGTGGGGTGATTTTTTCATTTTAAACTGTCTTTGTGGGAGGATGAGACATGAAAGGTCCTAGTTCAGCTACCCCTGGCTGCACAGTGCTAATTTCTTAGTGAGGAGAGGATGGTTTGCTAAGTCAGTGTTCCCAATGCTTTCTCTTTATTGTCTTAAGCAACAACTCATTGTCTACTAACATGAAACATGGGAAGGAGCAATATAATAATAGGTTTTCTCATTTTGAGTTTTTGCTGAAATAAACCTCTGAATCAATCATGTTTCTGAGTATCACCTCAATATTTGTTGCTTCCTACTGTCCACCTTACGTGACCTACAAAATCCAGCTGGAATCTTTCTAGCTGATAAGCTGCCTTCAGTTTCAGAGCTTCCTCTTCTTCCTGGAGCATCAAATATAACCAGACAGGACACTGACCTCAAGCAGTTGTGATGAACATGGGAAGACACTGCAATCATATTAGCAACCCTAAATTATTCAGAACATTTTCTGGTAAAATGGTGCTGCAGGACAATGAAAGCAAAGAACAATTCCCAGCAGGTTAGAATTTTTTTTCCCTGTTGCTGTCTGTAATTATTTCTATCGGATCAGTTATTTGCTATGCAAGCTTACCTTCAAAAGCATGTTTGTTTAAAAGAGAAAGAGGAAAAAATCGTTTGTAGGGCCTGCTCATGATTTAATGGCTCTAACAAAGCATAATGAATAATAATGACAAAGACCTGTCAATTGGAATTTTAAGCGTTTTGGCTCATGAATTGGAAGAGCCAATGATATCAAGATGACTGCATGTAGCAAATAAGTGAGTATTTGCCAGAATATTACAGATGAGTGTTCCTAGTTTGCATATTTCTGCAAATAACATTTCTCCTGTAATTTTGCTGTAATCACAGTACAGGGGAAACCAGTATGGAACTATCTTCAATATATTCTTCATCAATATATTCTTGTATTTGAGAGCAGATTTCTGAGAGCTTTTACAACCCAAGAGAATGATTGGGGTTTCTTGGCTTATCTTTTTTAAAAGGGACCTTGGTCAAAAGTAGCCAGACAGAAGTACAATTGAGTCCCAGCACTGCTACAAGAGGGGTGTCTCAGGGAAGGGGTATCTCGGTTTCTTTGAGAGATAGATGGTGATTTTTGTCATCTTCTGTCCTCAAAGCTCTAGGCAGAGAGGCAAATATTTTGCATAAAAGTGCACCAAATGAAACACTTTTTAATTTCCCCATTGTATTATTATCAGTTATCTCATAACCAGAATTTGATATAAGGTGTGCATTAGGATAATGACTTCTTTAAATTACTCCATGATAAACACTGCTTTCTGGAAAACATCTTTTTGCATGAAAACTTTGTTTCCTTCCACAAAGGAAGGAACTGGGGGAGAACAGATTTTTTTTTAATCTCTATTTTATTTTTCTATATGCAGTTGCCTTAGGTAATACAGCCCTCCCAAATATGTGGTTTAATTTTCCTCATTTCACTGATGGAGATAGGGCAATATAGGTGAAATGAATTTGAGAAGGAGCTTTCCAAGTTGTGCTTCTACCTTTCATCACTATCACCTTCAAAATTAAACAAAATATGAAGTTATACAAATATTTAGATATTCTACTATAGCAGACAGGAGCTGAGGAAAGGACAATAAATGTCATAAAACCTTAGTTTTCCATCCAGTTTTCCTTGACAAATATCCTTTTCTTTCATACAGCCCCTGTTGAGGAAGGCCCATGGAGAGGAATGGCCAGGCATCTATCACTTTATCACTCTGACAACATTCGTTAACAATGTCACCTTTCCTTTAAACCCAGAGTTTGCTCTAAGAAATCTATTTTTTTAACAATATACTGTGTGGCCAAGGCAATTTTTAACATCTATTACTCTTGTGTATTGTGTTTGAAATTGATAGTGCTGAATGTGTTACATTTCTGTTATCAGATACTCATTGTGGGAGATAGAAATGCTGTGAAGGCCACTAACATCTCATTGAAGAGAAAGAACAGAAATCTGATGGCTTTCCATTGAGGGACAGCTGCTCAAAGGGAGGTTAAGTAAGCACAATATGTTGGATACAGCTTTTTCCCCACTGGAGAAATGTGTACCAAAGCACTTCAGAGCTCTCCATCAGATCAGTGTTCTGGTGTCAGTGCTGTAAACAATTTCAATAGGATGCTGGCTGGGAGAAGTGGAGAGAGAACAGGAAAGAAAAGGAGGAAAACAAAAGGTAGGGATCTTTTAAAGAAAGTGATTTTTTTTTTACAATAATGAACAAGTATACATATTCCTTTTGAATACAAATATTTAGCTCTGTATAGACAGATTTCCATTACTAACAAAGCGCAGTGAAGCAACTGAACAGGTGCCAAGATTCTGCCCTGTATTTTAATAAATTGGAGCAAATTCCCTGAATTTCAGCAATAATCCTGTGCTAGCTTGGTTTATTTACTGTTGTGGAAAATCAGCCGTACTTCAGCATGTACATCAGTTGTCACAGGAGCCAAATCAATCAGCCAGTCAAGGTGGATCTGCCTAGATCTCCATCTGAAAGTGAGCTGCCCAGAGCAGCCTTGAGTCATTGCCTCCACAGCCTGGTGT
The DNA here is from genome assembly GCF_028551555.1 of Melozone crissalis. Classification (NCBI taxonomy): domain Eukaryota; kingdom Metazoa; phylum Chordata; class Aves; order Passeriformes; family Passerellidae; genus Melozone; species Melozone crissalis. Next base: position 12,554,475 of record NW_026535801.1, on the reverse strand, counting down.
CATTAACAAAGCACTAGGGCTCCTCTCTCGGTAATCAGGGGACGCTTGGCTGCCTGAAGACACACTGTCCTCCTGTGACTCCCTCAGCTCCTGCCCCAGCCTGAAGCCTTTTGCAGGACCCCCCTGTGCTGAACTGCTCTGCACAGAAATAGCCATCTCTTGTTCTCCCAGGCATCCCCTTTTCACAGGGAAAACCTGCAGACAGAACTAACCAAGTGGGAACATCCTTCACACAGCCTGATTAATGTTTCTACAGGCTTCTTAGGAGATAAGTACTATTTTATTAAATTCTCACTCTACTAATATCAAAAGATTTTCTAAGTTAAGCACTGGTCTGTGCAGCTGAGTATATTTTCTACATGCCTCTAAATTTTCTTCTTTTCCAAATTTTTTTTAAGATTCTTAGGCTTTTTTAAATGGGAAAATTTTTTAAGACAGAAAAAGGGAGAGAATAAAGACTAAACCCCCTGAAATGTCACCTTAAATACCAGTTTAACTCCATATTCTACCTTTGGGTTTCAGGTCCCTCAGTATATAATGAGGTACCACTATGTTATATATCATGAAAACCTATGAGACAGGAAAAATAAAAATAGTACTCAAGTGCTGATTTTCGTTTTCTCTTATCAACATCTTTGTTCTAAGGTAAAAGTAAATGCCTTCTGAAATCTGGCTACTTGATTCTTTCTTCCATTTGTGTTTCTAAGATATAAATAAAGCAACTGAAAATAGATCTGAAGTACATACAAACACTGAGAATGAGTGGTGATGAGCATCCTGTGGTACAAAGTGAAATCTTGTTTCTTGTAGTTGATAGGGTGTCACAGACTTCCCCCGGATCACAGAGTGCAATGGATCTTTTCTTAAGACAGCCCTGACAGCTTCATGTAACTGAACTAATTCCAAGTGATGTTGATTTAATTCATTGAGATGAGAGTCTGATAACTGCCTTCAGTCTGCTACAGAAAACAACGTGCATTCCTGCTGCTCTACACAAATGCTAACAACAACATGTGGGAACACAAGCTCAACAAATCATTTCAGCATTTACTTTAGCCTGCCCCACTGCAGCAAAACACTTAAGCACATGCCTAAAGGTATAGACATGCTCAAGTGCCTTTCTGATTAATGATGAACTGGAGCCCAAGTGTCTAATTTCAAGGCTAACATTGTGTCTTATTGCTAGATTGGAAGAATTATTCATTCTGGAAGTATCCAGGGAGATTAACATCACATTTCACTTCGCTTTCTCCATGAATGCTGCTGGTACACAGTGGATGAGCTGAGCCCATGGGCTGGAGGAGCTCTGAAATATTGACACACAATCAGACTTGCCAGCGAGTGATGCCCTGAGTTCTTCAACGGGCAATCAGGATGACCCCCCCAAAAATGAAGTTTTACAAACTGTTACTTCATCATTTGAATTAATGAATCCTGAAAATCAGTTTTCAGGAAATGGTGGGGAGGAAATTGTTAAAGTGCTTTAACATCCTGTCAAAATGTCACCTATGTGCAAGAACGGCATGTGCTCATTTTAAAAAGAGAGAAATTCAGGAAAACACATGACAATCAGATCTGAGCTGAGGAAAAAACCCAACCAAACAACCCATGACAAGGGAATAAAATGAAGGATAAGAGCATTGTCTTTACTGTGAATCCTCATTTCAGTCTCCAGACGGTGAAAACAGCAAGGTCAATGTCTCAGTTTAAAGAATGCAGCCCCCCCCCCATTGCCAAGGTACCAGAGACAATGTCAGACTAAATTGACAGATTACTGTCTAATCAATGATTCCTCTGATTAGTGACCCACTGACAATATAACCAAATCAATGTGTTTATTTCAGGCATTGGACCTAATGCTCTAAAAGAGTGAAAACCAGGAAAAAATTACAACATTAAGTAACTTGAATCCCCTGCATACCAATTACACCTGTCATTCAGCTTGCTTATTTACAGGGTTTGAAAGGTTTAGTTGACAACAGAAGGGCTAATAAACAGAATCCAAGTCATGTTTAATTATATCAGTTTTATTATCTTAATTAATCAATCCAGTGCTCTGCACTCTAATAACATAATGTTGTCTTTTTTTATAACAGGCTACAAAAGATTTCTTTATTTCTCTTTACTTATTTTTTGGCCCACATCTATTGTGGCATTCTTTTTGTTGAATTCACACCCATAGACATTAGGCCAGTGTATTAAATCTTTGAAAACTGCTGTTTAGCTGGAGAACAAAAACACCCTGAAAGCTGAATGGAATACCAAAAAGAAAAGAGAGTCTGTACTCTAATTAATTTTAGATGAAAAGGGAAAATTAGAAAAGACAATAAGGGATTTAAAGCCCAGAGGTATCTGGACAGGAACTTGGAAAAGACAGTGTAACTGTGCTACTGATGATAAAAGTCCATATACCAGTGCTTGATTACAACCAGAGATTATTTAAAAAAAAAAAGTAAATTATGACTTAATCTATGCCAAGAGTAGATAGATATGCAATATCCTCCTGATAGCTGAGATGAATGTGCAAGGGGGAAACTGGATAATACTGATTTCAATTTTAATTCACATTTCAAATGCAAACTGTTTTAATTATGTCTAATTGAAATGATTTATTGCCTTAAGTAGCGAGGAAAAAGACCTGAACAGAAATTCAACTTAATCTTTGTGCCACACGTTGTTCCTGTTCTCCATTTGTTTGTTGTGTTGAATGGGAAATGGGAGACATGCCTGTGTCATGCTTTTGCATATTTAATTTTTTGAGCTGAGTTGAATCAGAATATAAAGAGAGGATATGGTTTCCATAGGGGAGACCCAATGATGTGAAAAGGTTAAACATTTAAAGATGCACTGACAGCTTTCTTTAAAATAAACACAACTTAACTTCCCAAGCTAGCAGTAGGTGTGAAGGCTGAAAATACCTCAAAAAAACCCAGATCAAAATACATTTTGTAAATAAAGTTTCCTTTTTTTAACTGACAAAATTTCATTTTGGAGTGGATTATTTTTGTGGCTGTAGGAAGTGCTGTTGCTGCCAACCAAGGATTCTTCTTGTATTTCATAATTTCATCCCTGAAGACGGGACTGATGGATCCACCATTGCAGAGCAGTGAACTGGCTACAGATCTGCCTCAATAACCAGTGTCTTCTCATTTCCCTGGGCAAGCAAAACTCTGCATTTTTGTGACAGCCTCAATGGGCAGATAGAGTGGGATATTGTGGGTAAGCCTCTGGGTCAGTGGCTCAGGCTGGCTGAGATGATGGCTACAGCACAAAGATAAGCAAACAAAATCCCTGTTTCCCCTTTTCCTGGAGGAGTCTTTGTACAGTTGCAGAGTTTTTGGGGAATGCAGAAATTCTTCCAGAGTACTCAGAATTCTGAAGTGACAAAAGGAACCTCTGGAGGTCAACTGGGCCAACCATCAGCTCAAAGCTGGGCCTCATTTGATTACTGCTGTGAGTGGCAAATAATCACTTTACTGAACAGCTCTCTCAGCCTCTGGCTGTCCATTGCTGCAGCATCAAGGCTTTGTGTCCAAGCCAAGGGGTGCTGCAGCTCCAAAAGGGCATTCCCAGTTCTCCAAAGGCAAGCAGAACTACCCCACTGCCCTCCCCTAACATCTCCTGGCTGGCTTGGGGAAGGTGAGAGCCAGGCCTCCAGGGCTTGGAGGGATTATTTCCTGGTCTTCAAAGGGAAAAGTTGGCTAAATATATTGAGAATTGAACTTTATTCTATTTGCCTCTGTGCTGTATATCTGCCTATAAAGCAAAAAATATGGATTATTTCTGTAAGAATATCCATTGACTTTGGTATTGATAAATTTGCTGATTGAAGTGTGCTTCAGGAGAGGTACTAAAAATATATTGAAACTCCATTGAAATATGTAGCTTTTCTGTGCATTTTTAATTTTCTGTAAGAGGTGTAATTCCTTGTTCAGCTGATTCTAAAAAAAAAAAAAAACCTAAAGAGGAATTATTTTCTAGTACAATCTGTAAGACATTTTTTGAAGCAATGGAGGTGAAAAAGCAGTTGTGGTAGTTTTTGTACATGGTACACAACTGACCTGAGGGAAAGCAGCCTGCCAGGAACCTCTCATGAGGACTAACTATCCATGGAAATGCCCATGTTTGAGTTGATGCTTGCAGACAAGCAAAGGCTGATGTCAAAGTTCTGAAGGCCAAATTAAGACAAAGTTTTTCTAGTTTCTTTGAAGAGCAAAGCATTTTGGACTATCTTTCAGTTCCTGTAACTCAAGTCTCCTTGACAGCCCATTATTTGTTTAGTCATTATGTTCTCTTGATTCCTTCTGACAAAGTCATCAAACACCCCACTGGGATCACAGCCAAAAAAGCATTCACCTTTATAAAAAGGGCCAAATCCTGATAAAGAGTGCACAGCTGGAGTAAATGCACTGTTTGGTCAGAAAATAGAGCTAAATGGAGATTTCTGCTGCACCTTGTCACTGCTGGTGCAAATCCAAGCCATGGGAAGTACAGGATATAGGGAGAAATAAAATATACAGCTCAGCAGTGCAGGTTTCTACCCACACTGACACTCCTGCACAAATAGCCACAGTAGAGCCTAGATTCATTATACAGAGGTGTGCTTTTATTTTCCTTTTATTGGCTCTCTATTGTCTGTTCCTCCATCCATAAGGAAGGTGGTGTTTCATTTTTATCTTGTTCACAGCTGCAATGGGAACAATTAATCCTTGTTCAACAGCAGATGCAGTACAGTCAGTCACAACACCTTTTTTTTTAATGCTTTCAACTCATTACTTTTTGATATGCTTATTGATATATAAGCATATCATATATATATATATGATATATAAAAGCATATATGATATATAAAAGCATATATGATATATAAAAGCATATATAAGCATATCATATATATATATGATATATAAAAGTATATCATATATATACTTTTTATATGCTTTTAATAATATTGTAATTGGTGCTGAATTTTTCATAATTTGTATTTTAATGATCTGGGGTCTTTTTCTTTTTTGCATGTCCAGAGTGCTGAGTTCCCAGCCACCCTTCATTCTGTACTATATTCAGATCTGAGGTATCAAAATAAATATCATCAGTGTGCATTCTCTTATCAATCTCTGAAGAACTCAGAGTGACTCCTGGAGACAAATGTGGTCACATTTTCTATCCATCCCACAGCTAGAATTAATGATTGTAAGTGCCTTGCCATTCCACTGGTGTCAACAATGGGTACATGAACACATTAATTACTACCCCAAACACAGCATAATTTGTGCAGCGAGTCCACCTTATTTTAAGCAGAAAGAAATCTTATTCATTGCTGCAGCCTACTTGTACTTAATCTTGCAGTCCAGTCATTCTATAGCCAGTCTATAACAGGTTCATTTATCTATATGCATATATAATTATATATTTATATATTATATTTATGCTGTATACTTATCTATATATCTTATTTATCTAAATATCTATTTATCTATATGCATATATAATTGCATATATATGTTTGTACATACACGCAAGCACACATCTCACAGACCAAGGAACAACTGGACATGGTGAGTCCCTCCAGAGGCAACTGCTGAGAGTGAAGAAGGTGAGAGAAGAAAGAAAGTTAATTTATTTATTAATCCATCATTTGGATCCTTGTTTTACAAGGTCCCATAATAACATGGAAATATTTCCTATTAGTCACACTAAAGGGATAGTTTTGGTCAGAGCAGCTTCCTAGTTTTCCACCACTGATACGGAACTCTAAACCTGTCGCTTCCCTTTTCACAGGGTAAAATTCCTCTGCTGTATGTTTTAAGAAATATGATTCACCTTGTAAAAGGCAACAATCTGTCAGCTCCGGGTTCAGGCACCTGCTTATCTCCACTGCTAGTGATTTTCTCCAAGTACAGGAGTGCAGGCAGATAAGGAGAAGTGTCAGTGTAGTGCAAACACACCATCATCTTCTGCTGAGACAGACAAACTAGGAACACGTGCTCTTTTAACCTGAAGCCAGCATTACATTGGCCATTAGGAAGATGGGCTTTTAAATTGCAGGATGGCTGTTGGTTACTGATTACTTTGTGAACAAGACTATTTAATGGACTCTAATTTCCTGTAACTAATTCGTTCTTTGGGCTCTGGAAGTAATTTTGGAACAATGTAACAGGTGATGATAATAATTATCTCTCTCTATAAAATCTAAATCTCTAAATCAAGATATATATTTTTCTCTTTTTTGTCTTTCCTGACACTTAATCCCTAAAGTGCTTTACAAAATAAGGTAGCACAGTTACAGAAATAAAATAGCAGGAGATGGAGATAAATTGAAATGAAAAATAAATAATTGATGAAATGTGTATTTTCTTCCTGTGCACTGGAACAATCTGCCCAGAGAAGTGGTAGAGTCATCATCCCTGAAGGTATTTAAAAGACATGTAGATGTGGCCCTTAGGGACAGGTTTAGTGGTGGGCTCGGCAGTGCTGGGTAAACAGTTGGACTCAATAGTCATGGAGGTCTCTTCTAATCCAAATAAATTCTCTGATTCTGTGTTCCAAGGTGCTGTCAAATACTGCACCTCTGTTAATGAAGTTGCCTTGTCCATGTTTAAGACAGAGGAGGTGCAGTCCAGCTCACAGCACAAGCATTCACTGGTATTTTGACAGCTTTTGCTTCTTTGTACATCCAGTGGGGTTCTCCATTCAGCAAGGAAGAACAGAAGTGAGATGTGGGTGTTGTAGCTAAAGGAAAATGCAACCCACTGGGCTTTGTACAGCCAGCACACAGAGCAGCCAGGACAGTCACCCCTCATTACCTGCATTACTGTAAAAATGCATGTGTCACACAGTGCAGGTCCATATACAAAGCTTTTCTTGCACCTGCAACTTGGTATTTGCAGCTGATGCAGAAACCTTGCCTTGCATCCAATAAATTCCTGCTCCTTTGCAGCTGTTTGTCAGCTGAACCCTGGTGGGAATCTGTGCAGAGTTGAAATGATAAGTTCAGGCAAGTGCAAGGTTCTGGCTGCTGCTGGTAAATCTCACCTTGAGTCAAACAAAGCCATTTCTTAAGGCCCTTTTTTTGCCTTATCACAAGTGAAGAGTTTCAGCCAAGAGTTCAGTAGTAAAGTAAGAACAAGAAACCACCAAAAAAACACCAGGAGAGAAAAAAAAACATTGGCTGTATATGATTCCTTTTTCCAAGTCCCCCTTTCTGGCACTCTGTTGTGTTTATGAGCTGGGCAGAAAAATGCTCTGCTCTTCTCTGTGTAAAATCAGCTCTTTCATGTTTTCTTGGCCAATTCATATATCTTTATTGATTATGTCTTTGACTCTTTAACAATGACACTATTTGCAGAAATCAAAGTGGAACATGGAAATAGTAGTAATCTTTTTAAGTAAAGTAATTCCAAAGAAAAAGGTATATGCTGTTCCTTTTATTTACAATTTAGTTTTAATGCAGCTCATTGGTATTTATATGAACTAGAGTGATATGGCAAAAATCTAGAAAAAATATGAAATATGATAACTATTATAGTCCTTATTAATATTTAATATATTAATGTGTAGCTACAGTCACAAATAAAAATATTATTCTCTCATTACACTCTCACAGCTTGTATTATTTCTATGAAAACTAGATTCTCATTACATTTGCTCGTTTTAATCAGTAATGTGATTTCCTTCTCTGTGCCACGCAGTTTGTGAAAAATGAGGCATTTCCCGAAAAACTCTCAGTCATAATGTTATAGAATCAAAAACCCTTACCTTAATTTCATAGAGAATGATTACTCAAACTTATTCCCAGAAACAGTCTGGCAAGAATCTGTCTTTTTTTGATCTTGGATGTGTATTGTCCCAACTAAAAACTGTTGGATTTGTGCAGTTCAAAGCAGAAGCAAATGAAAAAGATTTTTTAAGGATTTTGAAAGGATTTAACGAAAGGTAAGACAGTTGTTTTGTTTTGGTATTTTTCTTTTTTTTTAATAAATTGTTTTCCCTTTCCTACACTACTTTCAAAATCAGAAAGACTTGAAGCCAGTTAAAAGAACTTACCCTGTGAAGGAGAGGGGCCTCCACAAAGGACATTTGTCAACAGTGACAGCAGAAGGAGGACGTGTGTGAGTGGCACACAATCTTTACTGGATATGGAAGCAAATATTTCTGTGTGCAGAAAACACAAATAAAAGAAATCAGATGCAGCTTGGATAACAGCCAAGGACTCAGCATTTTGAGGACCACAGGTTATAAACAGCTCAGACACCATTGCCACCTTCACAAATGGCACATGATATCTTCAGATGACAACATTTTCTGCAAAGTAGTACTTTCAATAACTACTCCTCAGTAATTTAAGATGATCATATTACTGGATGGAATACAAACAGGTAAAATAATCACTCTGAAGATTAAACAAGTGAAGGACTGTGCAAGTTCAAGTTAGTTTTTCCTCTTCACTGGATATTGCTACTCCTGTTATGTTTGTTTCTGGCAGATGTGAAGTAGCTCACTTGAAAAACCACTGCATTTCCAAGAGAGCTCTGGATGCACCAAGTACTCTTGAAAAATCTAGGTTTAATTGTGAATTTCATGCATTCAGAAATTTAGTGGTGACCAGCTCTGAGACAGTACCTTCTGCCAGTAATGAAGAGCATAATACAGATTGTATTTATAAGTGGGAAGTAGTGTGCATATGCAACATTCCCAAAGTAAAGGATCACTATTTGCCAGCTGCTTTGTTTCAGATGTTAGATATTTCCTAGGGACAGCATAAATACTTGGTAATAGATGATCACTTTAGTGACTACTGGGAAATGAAAGCATTTTATGGCAACTGCTCTAGCTGCTGCAATACACTTTAATCTCTGACCTGAAGTACAGCTGCTACTTCAGAGCAAACAAAAGAGGCTTAGAAAGGACCAAGGATCAAATTTCTTGCTGTTCTGCATCTTGTATCATCATTTACCATTGTGAAAAGAGGAATAAATCATCTGCTTTTCAGACCTGATTGTACTGTGTACCCACTTTACAAAAGGATGAAGGATGACACAGGAAGGAAGACAATAGGGAATATGCCCACGGGGATTTATGTCTGCACTGTTAGGCAGTTTGGGTTTTGAGCTCTCATGTTTTTCCCTTTGGACAGAATAATATTTAGGGAAGACACTTTATGCACATGTAAGAGAAACCAATACATTATTGAACAAATCTCTGTTGCCATGTGCTGATTGCTGTTTGCAAAAATATGCCATATACTGAGAAACTAAATAATTCAGGATGGCTATCCTGTTCCCATATACACATATCATAAACAAAATAGGAAAACTCTGTTTGCTGCCCTTGTCAGTAAAAATCAGCAAATTTTCAGTGATCTATGGAGGCAATGTGGCAGAAAACTAAGAGTTATAAACACTGAAGTAACAAAGTTTTGCAATGTATATTCTATGACAGTCAGTAGATTAATAGATAAGCAATACTACTGACACTACTGGACTCTTATCCTGGGTTTTTTTAAAGTGCTATATGTGAATGTATACCCTAAGTGTTTATGGGAGAAGAAAAATGTCTATTAGGTATACCATTTTGGGTTTTTATAACAAATATCAGAATATTTGAAGTCCAAATATTTTCTCTATGTTAGCTGCTAGAAACTCAGACTACCATTTTAGATGCAGCAAATTTAAGTTATTAAATGTCATCCCTGCACTGGTACAAACAGCACAAATTATGACACAAAATCAACAAAAATAAAGCAAGACAGATGTGTAAGTGTCAAGCCAGATTTGTGCAGTCTATTGGTAATCTGATTTGAGGTGTAGATTGCAAGATACCAGCATTTAAATCTGTTCTGCATCTCAGGGTGTTTTTGTGGTTCACAATATTTATGTTTCAATACATTCACTGCCTTTGTACTCCAAGAGAACTTCTAGTTCCTATGAGAGGAGCCAGATTTCCAAAATCCTGCTCAGGGATTCATAACTCCTGTTGACCATGCTGTGTGTTCAGGTGCTGCAAAGAGCTCCTGCACAGGACCAGCTTTAAGGGTCAGTGCCATTGTAGGGGCAGCTCACAGGCATTGTTTTTTCTCATGCCCACCTGAGTGTTTAATACAGTCATTCCTAGACTTAAAATTTCCAAGCTAATGGCAGAACTGGTTGGCCCTCATGTTCCAGGAGAAGTGAAAATTTTTAACCAGAATTTTTAGCCAATTTTTATTGTTGGATAAAGAGGTGATGTTTCCAGTACTTCTAAGGGAAGAATAGAAGCAGAACTGGCAAAATCCATAACACCAAGAGAGATGTATGCTGATGCTATTGCTTCACATTTTTCTGGAAGCAGTCCTTGATTTACAAAAATTTTTTCTTCATAAAATTTTCTCTTCAATCAGATTTTAAAAATACTTAATTCTTTCTTCCTACAAATTAAGGCAATATAGACCTTTGAGAGGGCTCATACAGCTTTCTTCCCCATAGCCAGTATTTCCATTCTGTACTGCAGTGGGGATTTCTAAACTGAATGGGAAGCCAACTTCAAGGGAAGTTGCAAATGTAGTTAATATTGTCATTCTCAAGACACTGAGGAAGCATTCAAATTGTAGTTTGCCTAAATGAAACTATTTGATCAGAATGTTTGAACTACATCACCTCTTCATTAGGCTCAGTGGCTAGAATATTTATGGGGAATATCTCCTTAATAATTTGCTTCAAGATAACAAGTATTCCACTTGGCGGTGCAAAACAGAAATAAAATAATCCCTGAAATAGGTGATTTTGAGGTCACCATTGTCAAACTGAAAAACGTCTGGCATATTTGTTGGGTAACAGGAATGAGGGAGAGAGGGTACAGATCTCTTGCAAGGCAGAGAAGATAATGAATAGTGAAGGATTTTGATGATTGTCACTCAAATAGTTTTCAGTAATGAGATTCAGCCTGTGTGTTCCTAGCAACAGATGCTCTCAAAGCCCCTGTCAGGAATGACCTTTAAGCACAGTATTTGTTGCAAAGAACCACAATATTAACTGCCTCTTCACACATTCACATATCCCACATAATGCTTATGTTCTGCAGAACAATGAGATTTCAGGTTTTATTTCCTCAAATCTTCCCCTCTCCCCCTCCAAGGACTGTAAGAAAACAAACAGGCTGGAGCATGAGAAGAGGTTTGCTGTTATGGTGGAATACAAGCACTAATATTTGTTTGTCCCATTATCTGGGAAAAAAGGTGTGCAAAACATGGGCAGCTCTGCAGCAGATGGAAAGATTTTTTTGCCATTAGCATCATTCAGCTATTTAAGCAGGAGTGAACAGGGTTCCTCTTTAACCCTTCAAGCTGAAAATTCTTTCCTGCTGCAACAATGGGTGAAAAATATAATAAATATACTAGAAAATTTATTTTTCTCTGCCAGATAACCTGCTAGAAATTCAAGATAATTAACACAGCAACAAAGAAAAACTCTTTCATCTCATCCTTTCCCTACCCACCCACCCACTCTCTTCCTCTTTCTTCATAAAGAGAGTAATGTGTTAGAAAAATAATAAGTCACATAAAATTCAAAGCCTGGTCCTGAGCTTCTGGCCCTCACAAACACTAATGCAGGATAGAATGGGGTCCAAATGTTCTTAATTTTCCGATTTAATATCATTTTATGTCTATCTGGCTTGATATTTTTGAACATAGCTCTAGTATAGTATAAACAATATCATTTTCTTTCCTTATTTCATCTAAGAAAACTTCCCCATAAAATACAACCAAATTTGAGAATTCTTTCCACCCTCTTTCCAATACTTCTTCTCCTTCCTTCATGTGCCTTGAAGAGCATCAGGAACTCCTATGGATTTGTCTGGAATTAACTGCATATATCCTATCACAGACACAATTTCTACCCTGGATGAAGCCCTCCAGCTGGGAGTATTTCCATTTTTAACTTGTTTATCCTGAGGAGTCACTGCCACACGTAGTTGTGCTCTGTTTCCAGAGCTAGTACTCCATAAGTGACACAACTCCAACTGGACTAATGTGTTGTGTATCAAAATGAAAATAGCAGCACTGTCAGGGAAACAATGAAAGGACAGATAATTAAATGGAAAGAAAACTTCCCAACCACCCATTTTAATGTCTCTACCTGCTTTTGTCTGGGTGAGAGCCAAAAGGAAAAATGGAACAAGCTTTGATTTATTACTCTGGGTTCTCATATAGGGGCTGTAGAAGTAACAAAAATATTTATTAATATTTGCAAAGAGTGTAATTTAATATTGATTCTTCTTTCTCAACCTTGTTTAGCTACTGGCATGTGGAGACTATGAAAACGTAAGAAATATTTATAATATTTATTACTTCAACATCCACAACTGCAGCATTCTTTTGGTGTGTATAACCAACTGAATTAATTCTTTCTTCTCTTTGGTTGATAATTAGAATTTATGTTCTTGTTCTGAAACCTCAAATATTCTCATTTTATCAGCAGCAACTCAGATTAATGCTACAAAACCTCAGATAATCTGTGCAAAGATGCCTGCTTGACAAATTAATCCAGAAAAGAGTTTCCTATTATTAGTGTTCTGTATTTTGAACAGGTGTTAGCTAAACTTTTTTTGCTTTTTTTTTTTCTTTTCCCCTCTGATTTTTGCTCTGAAGCCCTGAGCCTATGGTAGAGCCCTTCTTTGCACCTCCTGGATTCATGTTCTTGAGTTTCCCCTTTACATGTCATTAATCAGCTTATTGCTTTGTCTGAACTTTTAGGTGTTAATAAATTGAAGGGAGTTTTGTAGCTATGGGAACAGTGGAAGAAATAGAAAATATATTTATCAGAAGGAACCCAGGTACTCAAGCAGTTTTGTTAATCAAAGAGCCTGTTACAGAATTATGGTCATGACAGTGAGGATAACTAACCAGAATGTGATTTATCAAAGACAGCATTGGATTTTCCCTCAATGTGCATTTTAAAAATTGTTTTTCATAGAAGTCTTGAAAGAAAGAAAACATAATTTGGGGCAGTTCTATGTCCTGTGTGATAGAGGATCACCACAACTGGTTTACATTATCTGCCTTCTATACATTATGAATCACCATAATGCTTGAATATTTTATTTTCCTTATGGCCTGGGAATTGACAGGATGTGCACATTTGCCCTTGGGTTTGTTATTTCATCCTCTTGCCTACCATTTGCACATGTATTTTCATTTCATTGGCTCCCCTCAGTTCCTTTCACAGGAAACCAGTCTCTTTGAAGGAATGCAAAATGGTGGCCTGGCCAATTGCAGAGTGAACTGTGTCGTGATAGCAGTTTAATAATGCATGACTGAATCCCCACAAGCCATAACTCACTGCTAGCACTATTTCTTCCTTTATCATGTGTCAGTTCCCTTTCCTGTCAGGATATCAAATGGCTGCAAAGTGCAGCATGCTGTTTTCCTTATCTTTGAGCTAAATGTTCCATTATATCACATTTTAGGCTTTTAGGATTGCATAATGAAGCACACATAAAATCTAAAGTGATCCTGAGTGGTGCATCCACGATGGAATATGCTACAGAGTGATACAGCACTGGGAATGAGTGTTGCACTGTGCTAGGTGGGAAGACACACAACTTAAATCATTCAGTCATTAGAATAGCAGATACCCTGCTCTTGGTTTACTATAGGATTTTAGGGAGATTTATATACATCCACAGAGAGCCGGAGTTCAAGGAACTTAATTGGGCTGAGATAGAGTCTTTGCAACTCTGGGATTCTCCATGAGAAAATGTTTTCTGGATTAAGCCACCGTGTGTGTGCTTGCTCTAAAAGATTTGGGCTTAACCTTTGAATTTTTACACCATGAGAGGGTTAATCTCTTTCTTTTACAGTATTCCTCCTTAAATGGGAGATGCCACACTGAAGATGTGGCATATTTTAATTTTACTGTGCTTTTGGATGTTGGCATCACATCTGAAACACTAATTTTTTAATCAGATTGGCTCATGTGGCATTAGTGCAGCTATAAAAACAACCTACTTTTCTTCTTTAGTGGAGCAAGTGGAGTAAGGAATGGATTCACTAAGATGCCTCCCACAAAGATGTATTTGAGCTGCCAGGTTTTATGCTATTTTTTGATATTTTGCTTTTCCACTAACAATGGCATATCTGTTATATCGTTATTTTTAAAATAAACAATCTAATAATAACTGTTCCTCCACAGTATGCCACCAAACAGATGCTCGAAAGAACAGCAGCAATTCATATAAAAACAAAACAGAAAGCCTAAAAGGTCACATCACTTTTGCATATTGTAGGTGTCAAAATTTAACTGAGCATAAATATTAAAACTTAAATCTGTCTGTTGTTAAAAAAACTTCCAGACCCTGAAAAAATATCTGAGTGACTTAAACATTTCTGACTGTGTTATGAACTTGAAAAAGTACACTGAAAGTTATTATTACATTTAAATTGAATTTCATCTAAGGTCTACAGATTCATTATGACCAAAAAAAAAAAAAAGTCCAACAGTGATTAAAAATAAAATCTCATTTAAAAAGCAAATTTTAAAGTATATAGTTATTTACAAATCCCAAAGCTACAACTGTGCACCATACGGGTACCCACAGGCACTGCAGCAATCATGGGGCTCCAGCTGCAGTTAGGGAATCATTCACTGTAACTCCTATGGAACATTTACCTCTTCTGCCCTCTCCCCTCTGTACCCACAAATCTGCTATTGCCTTATGATCTGCCCTAACCAACCCCTCCTTTCTCTTGTGGCTGTGCTGACCTCTCAGAAGGATTAATTAGCTCAGGAGCAGCTGCAGAGCAGAGCAGGGCAGTGATCTCAGTGCCTCAGGTAGGATCACCCCCTTGGATGCTGGCTTTATGATCTAGTTAATAAAATATTTAAACACCTCATTTTTATGCCCACAGGGAGCACGGCTGTAGCCACAGGCATAAAGTGTTACTTGGACAGCACAAAGCAGAGCCAGATGAGTGGGTCCACATGCAGGCTGTCTATCCCAGATGTGCTCCAGGGGCAGAGACGGGTACTGATGCCTCAGACTGAGCATCTGGTCGGTGTTGGAGGCGTGAACAACCCAAGGATCTGCACCCCAAACAAGACCAGTGCTGCTGGGAACATTGCACTGAGTTCTTGATTCTGGTTTTTTTCACACACACACACACACAAAAATACCCTGATAGTTTATATCACAGTAGAATTAGTCTTCATTCACCTTTTTAGATGTTTATTTCCTGTTTGGGAGTATAACCTCCTAGTCTCAAGTTAGCAGAGGCTTGCAGCATCCTGGTAAAGTGAACCTCAGAAAAAGCACAGGGCCAGCTGGGATATCACACTTGCTAGGTTTGCACTTGGAAAAACCACAGTCACAGGTTTCTGGAGAGGGAGTAAATATAAATGACAGCAGACTCTCTCAAGACACCAAGCTCATTTTCAACTTCTTTCCTGTCTGGTAGATTGCACAGCCACAGGATCACAAAGAAAACGCAGTGATCAGAGGCAGGAGCAGCTGGATCTCCCACTGCACTGAGTGGGAATTTGCTGCAGCCTCTTCTCTGAGATGTGCAAGGCGGGAGTTCAGAGCACCGAAATTGTCACTTTAATGTACAGAGATATAATCACACACCTTTTACATGAGTACCATCTGAGCTGAGCCATTAGCCTTGCCTAAATTAGCCTGGCTGTTTATAAGGTATTAAATGCACTACAAAGCCTAACATGTTTGTTATGCTCTATAATCAGAGCACCTGTTTAAAAGCCCAGTGCAGCTGTACTTCCAGCAGATTACAGGCCATTAGGCAAGTTAGCAGCACCTTATTTTTATAACCTAATCTCTATTCCTCTTTCACATTTGAATTTTAGAACCATAAAAATGAGATTCTTCCCCCTCCACACAGTTTCCCCAAGTCCTTCAATGATTGAGATGAGGAAAGTTATATTAATATTTATACAATGCTTAGATCTAACTTTCTGTTGCTATGGTAAAATATTGTCATAAAATATTTCATTAACTTTTAATCCTATTTAACACCGTTTTCCTCTCTAGAGACTATACTGAAACTGGATACTTGTGGGACAAAATTTTGATGAGAGATAGAATCACAGAATCACAGAATTGTTAGGTTGAAAAAGACCTTTAAGGACACATTGATCCAGCACTGCCAAACCCACTTCTAAGCCATGACCCAAGGGCCACATTTTTGCATTTATCCCCAAAAATAGTGACACCACATCTGCCCTACATAGTTTCTTTCAAGGCTTTACCATCCTTTCACTGAAGAATTTTTTCCTTATATCAACCTAAACCTCCCCTGGCACAAAACTGCAAAACCTCCCCTATAAAAACTCTCTAGGTAAGTGCCCACAGCTGCAGACAGAAACCAGCTCTATAATGCATCAAAACTACACACCTTTAAGTCAGTGATTCTTTTTTAAAATGTGTCTGCACTTTAATTCTCCCTGAAAGTCTGAAGAACCAGCCAGATCAGACACCAGCGTGATCATCAATGCTGTTTTGATTAGGAGTTATGTATAATTATTTCCCAACTGAGCCCAAAGGCAACCTCCAAAATGCCAGAAGACTCCTTTGGGAAATCTGGCATTCTGGGTCAAGGTTTATGACTAATTACATCATCACTAATATTTTTAGTTTGTTTCATTGTATTTCATTCTGGTTTTGAAAGACAAAAATACCCCAAACTAGAGTCAACATTTTGTTTTCTTTAAAGGCCTACATGTGTTACAGTGGTATCTTGAGGCCTTTCTCAGGTCTAATTATTCCTGCACATTTATTGCAGTGTTCATCTGTGAAACCAGACATCCAGACAAGAAAAAATTGTATCAGAAATCACACTTTAGGTTACAGACCACAAGGCCCAAAAACCAATCCCTCTTTGGTATGTGCCAGGATGACAACTGAGTAAACTTCCCTGGTTTAATTCAGTGATTATCTGCATGAACACAGATGTCTATTGATCTGTTGATACATGTCTATCCACTACAATAAGTTTCAGTGCTTGCTGCTGGAATTGGGTGCATTATCCTTTCCATGCAAGCGATGGAGGTTTAAATTTTGGTTTTCATAGAAAAGAGTAGTTATGAGAGCCATCAATTCTTTAACCTTGTGGCAATCTCCCCTGAAAACTAAAGAGAGAATATACTTTTAATTCCTTCTTGACTGTGTTTTCAGGAAGATACATGTAAACAAACCCCTTAATTAGCTCTGCTGCTTATTTTCAGTATTTGCAGCAATCTTTCTGAGTGTTATGCAAATTTCTGCTGAGACAGCCTACAAATAATCCAATTACAATACATTATCTATTTATTATGCCAGAATTTCGATTTATTATGTTCTGCTTGGCAACTGCTTTTTACTGTGTAAATAGAAACAAAAACCAGACAAACCCAAACTCAATCACCAGGGTTTTTTCAGACAACAGAAAGATCATTAAGTGATAGTCAAATATGGTTATAATATAAATGCACAACACAATATTCATTAAGGTAATTATTTTTCTATGTAAGAGTGAAAAAAACATCTCTGATTTATTCCTGTTTCATGGAAGCCATGGGAAGGCCTATGGTTCATGAGGAAAATTAGTTTTCCCTGTCCCTGTTCCATTTGAGGATTTTGGTGGCTGTGTGCTGCCTTTCCTGGGTCAGGGTGTGGAAGGAGGCATGGAAAGAGCAAAGCAGAGCTTGCATGGTGCAGGATGGCTTTGGATGTTATATGACTTCATTTTTGCTCTTACTTTATAAGACTTACAAGCACATATCACTGAATTCAGTGTAGCAGGACTGACCTTAAATCCCCCCTCAGAAAGAACATGGCATTCCTTTCCTCAATCATCACTGTCATACAATGAAATTCACCTATTCAGACAAGAAATCTCTGACAAATGGCCAATTTAGTGTTTCCTGGAACACATCTAGTGGCTGTATTTTACCTGGACATGGCTTGCCCTGAGTCCCAGTACATTCCCTGCCCTGGAGAGAGGCTGCCTGGCTCTGCTCTTCCCAGGAAAGGGAGGGGTCCCCCAGGAGCTGCCGAGGAGGGGCTGGCCCAGCCATGCCATGGGAGCATTGTCACCTTCTTCGTTTCTCATCATTGTCCCACCATGGTTTGGGAGCTGAAGTGTGAGTTCACCTTCTGTGGAGCTGTTCCACCAAAGTCCCAGCGAGGAGAGAGGGGTCTGGTTTTCTAAAGGTTTTGTGAGCTTGTTGTCCTTGGCAATGCTATTGTTTACATCAAGCTTGCTGTTATCCTTCTAATCTCGTGTTTCATATCTTATACACCATGAAACCAGCAATTATAAGAGCTCAGTTTGTCATTCTTTTCCTGATGGTTGTGTTGCTCATTAAAAGGTTATCTCAGTGCTCCTCTGCCAGCCCTCTGAACCCATGTCAGGATGCAGCATGTGTAAACCATGTAATTTTATGGAAAGTGGCAATAAACTGCAGTGCCAGCTTTCAGTCAGATCCCCAGCATGGGCAGTGCATACAGCATTGCCTGGATCCCGTTCCACAGCACCCATCACCTGCCCTGAGCTCATATTCCTTTTGGTTTTGTTGTCCTCTTTAGAGGTTAGGTCATCTCAATGTTTACTGGGGAGCCTTTCCTGACTGAAAAGGTCAGCCTGGCATTACATTATGTGGCCATCATTATAATTCCTGTGTGGAGCCAAGTCACAAGAAATGTAAGTCAGAAAGTGAAATCTTGACAAGCTTAATGGTCATCTGAAGCTACTGTGATTTATTAGTTTGTCCCCTGAAATAAACGTTTGGAGTTGATTGTGCTCTTCAATAACAGAGCAAGTGACATAATCTGTCTCAAATTTACTGGAGTGGCAGCCAGAGCAGGACCTGGCTGAGCCCCTGCATACGTGCTGTCTCCTGAGTGCTGCTGCAGGAGAGCTTTGGGCTGGTGTTTCCTGGGCTCAGAAATGCCAGGCAACATCTGGTCTGCATGGCTTTCTGCTGAGGTAGAGAAATGCTAAGGAGCTTTGACACAGAGAAAAAGGAGGGGTATTTTTGCCAGTAAAGACCAAAAAGCAAACACATTTTTTGGAAATCATCAATCTGTCAGATTCCAGAGTTATCTGTAAATGGATCTTAATTTGGTGTTACTTTTCCTTGAACTATTTTATTTTAGCCTACAGAAGGAGTGCAGGGATTATTTCATATTGTGATCGTGATTTGCAGTTTGGGATCACATAATTAAGTGGTGTTTCTGTTCTTTGATTGGATGAGTACCTAATTAAAAGTTTTCAGGGAATACTTGTGAACACTTCATGTGTTTTGCATATTCATCACAGTATTTGCCACTCTGTATTTGCATGCATATTCATTAAGTTATCTTTACCTACAAATTGTTCAGAAATAATTGATCCTTGACTATTCACTTAAAGATAAAATTCATTAAATGGGATATAGATTCACTTGTTCGCCAGATATTTCCATATAGCTCTCAAAATAGATTCAGTAATGTACTAGAAACGCCACTGACGTGTATATTTCACATTTAAGTCCCAGTTGATGGGCTGATTTCAATGTGTCCTTTGCAGCATTGCTAAGCTTCCTAGTAAACTCACTTTCAGAGTTGTTTCCTAAAATTCAGCCTTCCCTGAAGGCTGATTCTGGTTTTATTTCATTAAGTTTTGTGTAACGCAGTAAATAATTGTTTTTCCTTGCATTAGCTTCTTGGACTTTTTTTGTGGGTTGTTGCTGTGCTGTTACTTGGTAATTGCTTTCTTTAGTCTTTTTTGGTAAATCCCTTGCTGTGGTTCTTTCAGTGTTTTTTATGTAAATACTTTTTTTTGAAACTCTGTTTTGTAACTTCAGAAAACAGGATTTCATCATGGCATTTCCATATCATTGTTTTGTTTCTTTTGCACCTTAAAAGGTGTATCAAGCACCTTTTGGGGTTTTTTCTAGCTACATCATTAATTAATGTCTGCATATATTATTCCTTTCTATCTTTCAATATCACATCTTGGATCTTCATCTTTCAGTTTCTTTTCTCTTATGGTTTGTTTGCATTCTTTGATGTTCTTCCTTTAATTATTTTCTGAAAATTTTAATCTTGGGTACTCTGTCGTGTTGTCTCTACCCTCATAGTGTTTAGAATTTTTAATTTAGCACCACCTGTGAATTACATTTGTGCACTGAGAGGTTTATGTTTGTTATATAATGGTGTTATGAGAGGTTTGTACTTTAGGTGAGCAGTGGATTTAAGTTTTGGCTTGAAACTGTATTTCAGAGGAGCCACCATAGCTGGGCTCTGGCAGCTGTAATATAACACCCTATCCTGACTGCAAAAATCTAGTGCTGAACCCAGCTAGGAGTTTCAGCCTGGGAGTTTACTCTTTTGCATGGATGTAAAGAATGGGATGAGTCACTTATCCCAGGCACATTGAGGAATACAAATGAATGACCATATGGATTTCAGTGGGAAGCCTCTGAGACTGGCAATTGCACCTGAACCGGTTGTTGCTCCTTTTAGCTGATCTCATTACATCTCTCAGAGGTCCCTGATTTTGTCATGGGAACTGGAATGCCGAGGGAAAAGTAAGTCTTGATAAAGATTTGGGGCTACTCCTGAAATCAGGCTGAGCTACAAACCTAGTTATTCCAGGTCTGGGGCCATAGTGGTTCCATCATATTTTCAGGATAATGATTTTATGGCTGTTTCTCAGAAATTGGTAACACTTGCAGGAGAACTTATTGCCATATGCACGATGTCCTCCCCTCTGGCAGAGGGATACTGCAACAGCAGTGCAAACAAAATGACCTCTAAACACCAGTATCCATTGGCTCAGTGCTAGTTGGATTTCTCTGATTGATAATGATGATAGGAACCTTGATTATCATATGGGGTTTGGGTTCTGAATGAAAAGTACAAGTGTGGAATTTGGAAATCTGGTTTTTTGCTTGATCAAGTCTGTTTTGTTGGGGAAAAGTGTTAAAGATTGGCCATTAAAGATTTTCTCGTACAATGCAGTGTTAGTCATGAGTAACTCAAAAGCTGAACATCAGATAGCAGTTTTCAGGATTTTTTAGTATTATTTTATCACCTAGTCTGTTTAATTTTAAAAAATCCTTTAAAAAACTGTTCTGACAGTGAAAACAGAATGGTGAAGATTAAGACAGTTTAAGGCTTTAACTGGAAGAAGCAAAACCAGTGAAAACATGGCTCAACATACTGCTCTCCATGTGAATAGAGAAATAAAGCAACATAAATTGTCCCTCATTAAAAATTCTCACCACTGTGTTTAAGCAAATTCCATTTGATACCATATAGTTGAGAAAGCATTTTTGAGACTGCCAGACTTGAAGATGTGAGTGAAGTTATACTGACAGTGATTTGAAATTTCTACTCTGGCATTTCGAATTTGATTAAAGGTTTGAGCTTTTAAAGCTAAAGTGCATGCTTTATATAACACAGTAGGAGCCCTATTGTCAATTGGTCTGAGGAACTGTGAATCGACAGCTATCATCAAAATAGCACAAATCCACCAGCAAGATCTCCTGAAAGACTATAGGGTGTTATTATAGCACCTAGTGGAGTATAAAATGTTATTTATTCTGCAGGCTTTTTCCCTACAGCCGTCACTCCTTTTCGAACAAAGGCTCTGTCTGAAAGAAGAGCACACAGTTTCTCTAGGGCATGTAAGTCCTGGTTAAAGAAAGCTCTTCAGTATTTCTTGTGCAAAGTAACAGCAGAGACAAATTCATATTGTCATTGTACCTCAGTAGCTGGCACATGGTATTTTTTATTACATGTGATCCCAAGTCCTGTGGTCCTGACTTCTGTCTAATTTGGTGGTACAAAAAATATATAGTTCTGTAGAAATCTCTAGTTCTGAAGAACTAGCAGAACAGTAGATAAAAGTAAGGTACAGGAATACAGGAATACAGGAATTCAGTCCTCATGAGGGGACTGCTGTTACAGTTTTGGGTATCATTTACTCTTTTGGTATTGATGAGGGGGCACAGGTTTCAGTAAAGGGGGTATTAGGTAAGGGGAAAAAAGGTGTCTAAATGCCCCACAGATCTACACGGTCTGGTAAGACAGGCTGAAGGCTGGAGAGCACAATCCAGTTCTAGCTGTGGTCAGTTATTTTTCTAGCAATTCAAAAAGAGGAGTGAAACAGAGAGCAGTGTCATACAGCAGTGTTTTCTCAGTCTATTATTTGGCCAATACAAGAAAACAGAAAATGGGTGAGAATTTGACCAAATTTCCTTCTATTTCAAATGAGGCCGAAGCAAACATCATGACACTGGGCAAGCAGAGCTCACTCTTCTCAAGTGCAATGAGTGGGCACTCGGGTACCTTCCCTTTGGTGGCACCCCTGTCTCCATTTCCTTGTATTTTAAGAAAATTGATAGTTGAAGTTAACATGACAGGTACATCTCATGCCCAGCAAACAGAATGATTCACAAAGTAATCCTTTTGTGGGTTTTCTTTGTCTCTGTTTTCTAGCTCTCTTCAGCAGTCTAAATAATTAGGAAATACTTCCTGCTTTGTCAGTTCAGATTTATTTGTTCTCTGCTAGTATCCCCCACATGGCTGGAATACAAATCATTGGCTGGAAAAAATGAGAAGTGATGAAGAAGAAGGTGATTAATGACCTAACATTCTATTTTACCAGATAGAACAAGAGGGGTTTCACTCAGTTTGCCTCTAGATAACATTCTGTATTCATTTTGCAAACACAGTTAGGACTCAATTGTATCAAAAGTGAAAATTCATAAACCTACAGCAGTTTGTGAAATGTGAATGATTGCATACAGCCAGAAAACTCTTGAAAAGATAAACTAATTCTGTGATGAACGACGCATTTCATACTCAATTAATTATACAGTACATTTTGTTTCAAAATATTAAATGCCTAGAACAGTCTTCTGCCTGAAAGCGTCTGGGCTTTGTAATGAGACAAAAGTCTTGGGTTCAATCAGCTGTCTGTGTGAGAGTTTAGAATTACTTATGTCTGAATTAGAGAGGTTTAGGGCAGTGATTTCCTGGCAGGAAATTAATAATGAGCTAAATTAGAACATGCCTAGAGATGATTTAAACAACTTCGCTAGCATTGTCTGTGACAGGCTGTCAGGTTTTCCCCCAGTTCTAGTAAATAATCAAAATCATTAAAAAGTTGGGAGTGTGCTGTGACTCTTCTCACAAAACCAGACTCATTCACAACAATTTTCTGGCAAATTTTTATGGAAAAACAAAAGAAAAAAAATCCAAAAGGAAACAGACAGTAATTTTTGAACACAGGATGGGAGATCTGGAGAGGGTGATCCTGCAGTGCACAGAGTGTTGTGGTGCTGCTTTGTAGTTTGTCCAGTAAGTCCAAACATCAGAGCAGATCCAAGTCCTCTCCACACTGCAAAGGATAAGAAGACTGAACCAGAGGGAAATCGCCAATGTCTCTGCCTCTGTCAAAAATAGTGTTGTGCTCAGTCACCTTTTACTCCCTCTAAATCAGTGCACACCAAAGAGAATTTAAAAAGAAGCAGAGCTGGGGAGAGAGCTTCAAGGGTCAACATCCAGGTGTTTCAGCTTGGAGGCAATGAGAGTTTTTCCTAAGCAAATTGTCAGGAAGTTCTGTTTGCCTGGTCAGATTCTGTCATGCCAAGATAAATTATTTCTGACCTTTTTCTTATTTCAAGGTAAAACAAAACCAAAATCATTTATCTTACTGTCCAGTTCTTAAAAGTTAATATCAATTCTACAACTTCGGGGAATGAATCAAAGAGGGCATGAGTACTTAAATGATGGCCAGTGACATTAATCTGCCTGCTGCGTGCTGAGAGATCCTGCTCAATAAAAATGCCAAAACAATACAATCTCTTATTATTCAAGTGGCTCCTGAATCACAGGGCTAATGACTGACAGTGTTTTCTGAATAAAACAAACAAAAACCCAGACCAGAGAACAAACCAACCAACCAAATAATAATTAAATAATTAACAACCCCTCAAAAAAAATTAAAAATAACAAAACAAATCCCAAACTTAAAACCAAAGCTCTCACTAGGAGCAATTTCACCATGGAGGCAGAAAGAAAAGGCAGATTATGCATTTGAACTTGAACATGGAACAAGAACTGTCTAGCCCTATCTTGGACGTTCCTAAGACACTAAAATGTCTTATTTTCTGCTCCCAAAGAGAGAACTTGAGAGAACTTCAACTGGAAGAATTTCACAGAACATATGATCTTCAGCAGCACTGCATCATTCTTTAGCCCTGCTATGTCCTTGCAGGTGTTGGAGTAGAAATAACTCCTGGGGGAAAACCAGAATTGCGGCAGGAGCATGCCCAAAGGAGAAAATCTCCATACAGCCTCTCTTTGGCAGGTTGTGCTCACAACCCAATTACTTTAGACTTAAATTTAAAGCCCTACTGCTGCTTATTTTTTTGTACATGAATGGATCCCTCAGGACCTAAAAAGAAAAACTTTGGTGTCCCTGGGGAAAACACAGAATAATGTAATAATAGTCACTTCACTCCAAGAAAAATAGGTTGGCTGAATATATCAACACTAATACCTTGCAAAAAAAGTATTTTTGCTTTCAGGGTATCTGGTGAAACATTTTTCATTGAAATACCCTAACAAGCATAATTCCATTAACTTCAGTGGGGCTTGATCAAAATAGATCATGACCAGTGTGGATTTTTCAATCTTGTTCATAGCAGCTTAGATTGTAGGAGCTAATTTTCCAAGCATCAGCATCTTTCAAAGGACAAGGAAGGCAAATATTTATTTGGGAGAAAGTTACAGGAAGGAAACAAAAAGTATTTCAGTATTGCTATTCCTTTCTTTGTGGTACTGACTTCTCTTTAATTCAGTGGTATAATAAATGTATAGTTCTGTAGAAATCTGTAGTTCTGAAGAACTAGCAGAACAGTAGATAAAAGTAAGGGATGCAAAAACATTAAAATTCTCCTATTTGAAAATTGGGGTGGAAATTGTCATGGAGGTTTGGAGACAGAACCAAAGTGTTGGAGTGTTTACTTTGTTTCATTTACTGCTGTACAGCTATATTTTAATGGGCTTGTGGAACTTAAGGAATTATTTACAGGCATTGTACATTTATGTTAAGTGAGGTGACATAATATGACTGACTAGTCTGCATGATGTATAAAAATACAAATAAAATTAAGTAAATGCTACTTGTTTGTTTTCTGTCTTCTCATGTTAATGTGGAGTTAATTTGATACTCTTCCTCAAAAACATTTGCTTTATCTTAGCAGATAAGTAAAAATATATCTACTCAGTTTTCTTTTTCTTTGTGGGAGAAAACAACAATTAGAATCTTTTATAGAGTGCTTCTAATCAGGAAATTGCACAGCAGTTTTTGTGGAGATTCCAACAACAATTACAAGATCCAAAGCTCCAAAACTAATTGCTGTTATGTTCCTGCCTTTTTTTAAAGCATAAAGAGACTGCATACACATTGGAACAAAGGAATGCAGAGTGAGAGATTTTTCTATGTGAGGTGGGCCCAGTGCCTTGGATATTATCTTTGTTTGCAGGCTGTATCCCTTGGTGCTGAAAACAAGCCATTGCTCTGCTGTGGCTTTTCAGAAACACACCAAACTTGGTGGGTTCATCAAGACAAGGTTTCAGGTAACAGAGGTCTAAGAGGAGGTGAAATGTGACTATAGAAATTGCACAGTCCTCCAGAAATTACACATTACAATTTACAACAGTCCCAGTTTCAAAGTACATTTGGTATGGCTTTAAAAGTCATGGTAGAAACCAATTAACTCACCAGATTCTTATAAAAAAAATCTACTACAAGAATAAATTTTTAAGGATTTCTGAGGAACAAACGAATGACACAGGAAGAGTTCAAGAATCTAAAAAAAAAAAGTAGTTTGATAAGGTAAAATTTGAAAGAAATATGCTGGGTTCTTTCAGTCTTGTTTGCAGGTAGGTTTGCCTCATCTCTTTAGCTCTGTCTTTCTGTTTTGACCCAAGTGAAATTTGGCAGAGCATGGTATTTTTCTAAAGTTCTATCAAATTCTCATCTCTCTGCTAAATAACTTCTTTTTCTGAACATTGTCTATTTAGCTGCTTTATCTTGATAAAAGGTTTTATGTTGCCTGTTTGCTTGCAACATTTGTTCAGTGCCAGTTAGTGCATCTTAAGGTGTTCTCTGTACCACACTATTTCTAAGAGCCATACGTTATTCATCCTCTCCCAGGATCCCAATATTGATTGTCTTTAAATTAAAAAATAAAATTAAAAAAACGCAAACCAAACAAAAAACTCAAACGAGAAACCCAAACATCCCCGCACACAGAACCAGGAATCTCATCTGCCTGCTCTTACACAGCTTAATTATATAGGCGAAGGAAAGAAGGCATTTAAGTGTTGAAACTCCAATAACACTTAGATCATGATAGAAATTTTCCAATTACTAACACTGAGCAGGATAAATACTAATTTAAATGAGAACAAATACTTGGTGGGGATTTTTGTTCCCATATTGACCAGGTGTATATTTTCAGTTCAAGGTGTGTGTGCACTAATCTGGTGTGCACACACTGATATCTCAGTGACTGCTCGGACACCGGTCGTGCCCCAGTCCTCCAGTTGCCGTTTGCAGCTGTTTCTGTTCTCTTTCCTGAGTACTGGAATCTCTTCTACTTAGGGCAGTCACCACATTTATTAGAAAATTGGTTTTCAATTACCTTCCAAACACTGCCATAGATTGAGAACATGGATTAGCTAGACAAATGATTCAAAGCTAATTAGTTAAAAATAGATTCTCTTTTCCCAAATACTATTTTTGTCCCCTTCAGCTATTTAGCACTTTATAATGAGTAGAATTACAACAGTGGGCCACCTTTTAAATACATTTTCGCCTTAAAAATCAATAAAGACCTTTTAAAAAAATTCAATAGTCAAGACCCATGACTTATACAGGTGACTAATTCAATACAATCAACATATCAAGTGATTTAATTCTACAAGCGAACACAAATTGTCGCTGTTTACCAGAGCACTTCTATTAAAAGTTCATCCATGAAAATTACAGACTGTCATTATAATTTTTATTTTTGCTTATGTAAACTTCTTGGAGAACGATTTCAGCTTCTACTAGAACAGGCCCTCTTAGAATACAAATTACTCTTGAAAACAAAATAAATCACTCCCAAAGTAAATCTTAAGCAGAGCCATACATTTCAGTTGATACAGCAGCATGGTTACAAGACCATCAGCTGTGTAACAAGACACACAACTGGTTTGCAATGCAAGCAATGCTAT
Source organism: Melozone crissalis (assembly GCF_028551555.1). Taxonomy (NCBI): domain Eukaryota; kingdom Metazoa; phylum Chordata; class Aves; order Passeriformes; family Passerellidae; genus Melozone; species Melozone crissalis. The sequence goes on along the minus strand of NW_026535801.1, from coordinate 12,527,223 downwards.
ATCAAGTTAGCAAGCAATGATCCATTAAATGAGCCCTCCTCTAAATGATTTCAAGCCTGGGTTAGGAGAAATGCTATGACCCACACTTGATTCAATTACCCAGACTCTAAGAAAACAATACAATTAAAACAGAAAATAATGTTGGTGTTATGGGGAATTGGACGAAGGATAGCTTGGAGAAACATTTCTTAGACTTTATTTCAGATTTTAGGGGGTGGTTTGGGGTAGTTTAGACCAGCTGGGTTGTGTGAGTGTCATCAGTGTTAGACAGAGGGGGTGACAGAGCCCATGAGCAAGCAATGCTGATGTCCTAGTCCCAGCAGGGTCACAGTCTCATTTTTGTAAGGGCCTGCTCTGGAGCCAATATTTCATTCAGAGCATTGAAATTAGACGGTAGCATGCTTGGGAGAGGGACGGTTTACTTTTGAATAGCTTGGCATAAGCTAATATTGTGGTTCCTAGTTCCAGTGAAACTGTGGGGACAGAAATTGTTGCTTTTGAAGTTTCAGTGAGTGCACTGCTGTATCTTTCACTACAGTGTTGTTTTCTCCCTGCCAAGAAAACAGTTCTGAAATCTGCGAGGTAACTAAGCTTTATGTAGAGTTTGATTTTCCTATACACTCAGGCTTATTAAATGCAATGCATCAGTGTGTCCTATTATATTACATACAGAACATCTGATTATTATTGGAATAACTCAAGGTTTTTCAATTCTTTTCTTTATCCTCTGTTAATGCATGCTTTAGGGTTGATGACCTTTAAGATTATGTTAATAAAGTTATAACATTCTGTGCTGAAATAAAAGGAAAATCAAACTTTCCATGTAATTAAAGGAAGGGGTTTTTTTGTGTAAATTTTACACAGATTACACACCTTTCCAGGAAATATGGGTTTAACATATCCAGGAAAGACAATATTTTTTTGCCTCTTTATCATATTTATTTTTCTTCTAGAAAGTGTCTGAAGAATACCCCAGGATGGCAATCAGATCACAGTTTTTAAATTGTCATGAAGATGGATTAGATTTGTTGTACCATTCACTATTCTCATTACAATTATCATCACAAGAATGAATTCATAATATGTCATTTCCTATTCATTACAGACATTGTCACTGTAGAATGTGAAATGAGCACTGAAATGCCTCATGCATCCCACACAACATGACAGTACTGTAAATCAGATTGCTTTGACCTTTTCAGTGCTCAGTTATTCCTTGCACTGGTCAGCCCTGTCCTCTTTTCTTGCAATTAATTGGCTGTGCTGTTGGGGACCCCTGGCCTCCTTCTGAGGAACTGAGCTTGCAGCAGGTGAAGGTGGAATGAGGATGTTGGTTGGGAGACCAAGTGCTAAACTATTTATCAAGTTATGGAGTGCCAGGCTGGAAAGGATTGAGACTCAGAAGTAAATTGCCAGAATTAACTTTGGAATATGGCAAATTCTATGTTGTGATATAATAACTGAATAAATGCTAAACATTCTCTACTATTCTCTATTTATAAAGACTTTAGCTAAAGTCTTCATAAATAAGAAGAAATTTGATAGTTTGCCCAAAATAGCAGGTATTCAGGAATTCATTGGTTCATCCTTTCTAAAATTCTCCGAAATTTTACCTTTTTTACACCCTTGTGATCTATATTAAATCTTGGGTCTGTTGTAGCTATTTCAATATTTTTTATTTCAAAAGATGAAAATAAACTATCTAAAGAATAAAAACAGAGTTGGGAGAAAGGTACTTTTGCTATTGGTGATGCTTGAAAAATTGAAGAGTTAAAGAGGCTAAAAGAAAAGATATAGTTGAATGAAATTAATGTTGGTGAGAATACTGGTAGATTTTGGCCTTTTAGAGAAGCTCTTTCAGCAGAACATTTCTCATTCACTTAATCTGGGTTAAGAAAAATAGCAGTAGGTTTGTGCAATTATAGCAAGCACCAAAAGCCTTTGAGGGTGAATATGTAGAAATAGGAATGATAAAAGGAATTTGAAAATCATTAAAAATAATTTAATTTAAGATTGTCTTATACCTGAAAATATATTGGAAAGTCAGGCAAATTAATTGAACATTTTGAATTTGATATTAAAATCCTACCAAATATAAACCATTGGTTGCTTTGCTCAGCCTAAAACCTTCCCCCTGCTTGATTTGGTCCTAAGTGTATAAAAGCAGTTTTAGAAGAACAGTAGTTACATCTGTACCATACCAAATGGATCCACTTTTGGAAGACATTTTCTGGAGAGCTCTGCAGTTATTTTGGTTTTTTCTCAAGAAACTCCTTTTGAATCCATGAAGGGTAGATATGACTTGTGTTACTATACTGACAAGTATAATGCTTGCTCATCCAACGTCTATTATTGGGTGCAAAACTTGAAAGTACTGAAGGAAATTAGAGTGTGTGAGCAGCAAAAGATGAAAATTCTGGGTTACTGAATCTTCTCTCACTTTTTGTTTCAACTGTGTTAAAAGCATTTGAAATACAGAACAAAATGTCTCCAGATCAACTTATCTAATATCAAAATATGGAAAATGTCTCATAGCTTTTTTTGATAGCTTTGAAATGAGTCTCAGCAAAGGAAATTTCAGATGCTTTCTGTCATTTTCAGGAACTATGCTGATTTTTTTCAACATTTTTCCATTTTCACAATTAATTCATACTGCTGCAGGCTTTATGATGCTTCTGAAATTTTCTCTATACCTTCAGCACAGGAATATTTTGCTCCTGCCTAATTTGACTCAGGACTTTTTTTTACGTTTCTCTTTGTTCTTCAGGAATCCAGGACAACTTGCTGAAATTCATCCTGGCTGCAGGATAAAGTGCCAAGTTTCCATTTGCATTTCTAAAAACATTTTTCTGGCCATAATTTTCTTTTCCTTTGAAGAAATGTTTTTTTTTCTTTTTCACTTGAAATTGCTTTTTATGTATTAATACATTAAAACTCTCACACTCAGGTTCATTCTGGCCAAGTCCTATCTGCTAAAGGAATGAATTCAAAGGGAGGATTTTAAGAGTAACACACATCCTGGCTCCTTTATAGGGAAAGTTTAATGCTTTTGAAGTGAGGTAGTTCTTAAAGCTATGCAGTGTTCAAGCACTTAATATACTTGAATATGATGTGAATTAAGTCAACCTGTCATTTTTCATACTTAGATCACATTCATTGCAGCAAGCTTGTAGCACCTGGAAAGCTGGTCTTATTCTTTAAAATTTAGCTTCTAGTTGCTCTCCTCTTCCTGGTGGTTTCAATACAAACCTCTGTTTGTGTTGTACTTTCTCCTCCCTTTGTTTTGCTGAATTCTGCCCTTTTATTTTTTTCCCAGAAGCTGACTTTGAGATGGAGGTCTGTGGAAATACAGAATAAAAACCCCCAAACAAATAACAAACAAACCCAACTTGTTTGGAGTTTCCATTTTGTATGAGTATGGAAACAGTTGGTTTTGGTCTAGATGATGTTGCACTAGGTTAAACAACTGATTCTTGGTAACTGATTTTGTCCAGCTGTGCAAAACTCATTGAATTATGTGTTAGTGTTTACAATTGCCCTGACTGTTGGATGGTCTTGTTTTTCAAAGTTAGGGCACAATAATTCTCTTCAGACATGTTTCCTCCATTTCATTTTATAATAGAAAGTGAGAAGCTGATACAAAATACCTCCTGGTTGTGCATCTCTCAATTTCTCTGGGCACAGGGCCTTGATCTTGCAGGTTATGGGCCACAGTTTCCTCAATTTTTTTATTTTTATAGTTTCTGTCTAGAAAAGACATCTTGGAGATTCCCTTCTATTGGGAAGAGGGGTGGAAGTATGAAGAAGGAGCTTAGGCTGCAAACTGCAGAAGTTGTCATATCTGGATGCTTTTTCCCATCTCATCAACACTCTCAGTAGTTCTGTCACATCATCACCAGAACTTAGAGTTGAAAGTTCCTTTGAAGATGATTTAGTTAAACCCTCTGGAGTCACAATATGAACACCCAAAGTCTATGAGTCTTATCCAAGTGTGTAGTGGAGGGCTGGAGAGGCCTTTGTTGAGGCCAAACACTTGTTATGCTGCACTGTATTACAATCAGCTTTTTACTGTGTCATTTAACAATTCATAGATTTATTTTACAGCTGAGGATATTCTATGATTCTATTTTCTTATATGAATTATTCCACTGTAATTGGCATGTATGGCCCAATAATTAATTGTTCTAAAGACATCAATTTCTCACTGACATGTCATTGTTTTCTGCATTTGCTTCAGAACAAAGCTGATATGTTGTAAATAATTCTCAGTCTGCATATTGCTTACATCCTTAATTACAGCTATTTGGAGACTAGTATCTTTCTTTCTACTCTCTCTACTATCTTTCAGAAAAAAAAACTCAAGCCAAAACAAACAAACAAAAAACCCAAACAAAACAAAACCAAGAAACCCTAAAAACTTTTACTTAACACATGTATAATTTGGTCTAAAGAGGAAACCACTCATATATTTTAGCTGCAGCCATCTAATTTGTAAATATTGGTTGTAAATAATCCAGTTAGATGGTTTTCACTTGAAATGATGCACTAAGTTCATTGTGCAGAAATTGCACACGTGGGCTCGCTCACTAGGCCATTGATTAAATTGCTGTTCTTAAGGCCAAATCAGGCCTTCAGTTTTTCTGGATGCAGAATATAAATCAATCCTATTGGAGTAATGAGTCTCAGAGATAAAAATGCCTTGCAGATGAACAGTTCAGTTCAGGATATTTCTGAGATCAAAATAAACACATCCTGGATTTGATCAAAGTGAGACCTTGCCTTTCCATTCCAAGAATTATATATATAGCCTCCATTACATAACAGTTACTGTGGCAAATTTAAATGAAACGTCTTTGGTTCTTACAGGCCTGAAGCACAGGAGAACTCAAAGAAAGAACATAAAATGCCTTTTGTTTAAGGTGGTTGTCCCTGGAGCTCCAAAAGTCCAGTTCAGGAGTTAGTCTTGGGAGCACAGCTATTGTGTTAGGTGCAAAGGGGGATGGTGCATTATTCTGCCCCATATCCTACAGTCTGTGCAAACATCTTACGTTGGTGTCCCAGTGGAAATACTGTCCTATTTATCCTGCTTATCACTATGTGCTTAAAGCATTATCCTAAACCAAGTTGGTACTCTTTGTAATCCAATTGGCCCTGATCTTCTGTAGCCTTGAAAGGAAGGAATGTATATTGACACTTCAGATTATTCTGTGTTCCTGTACTAAAAGTCAAAGGGAGGGATCTTTCACTTTTTGTTGAGTGATGAGATTAGCATCTTGTCCCTGGTTCCAAAGTCATGGTTCAGCAGAAGAAATTCTTTGTGCTTCTCCTACCCTGGTTACCCTTCTGTTACAGTTTTACGAGAAGGATAACACAAAATCTTGAGCAGCAGTGAATTTTCAAGGCTGTGAATCCAAATGTGGTCAATAAAAAAAGTAACTGAAAAGATTGAACACTACTTCAAGAAATTTGTGTCTCAGAGTGGATGAGGTAAAATTGCTGATGAATGGGACAAACTATTAATTCTAGGTCAATAACAGGGACACAATGATTGTATCAGGCACACAAGTGTTGTTCAGCTATAAAGTGTTTGTTACCCACCTGGAAATCTACTGACCTACACCTTGCTCGAGTCTGAAAAGGAATTTGGAAGAATAACACTTCAGTATAGGAAATATTGCTAAAATAGAAAAATAGTGTATTTTATAGAATGACAAGTAAAATAAATAAAGAAATAAAAACCCAGGCTGGTTTCACAGCAAACCATGGAAGCCTTAGACTCCTAGATGAGAAATGCAGATGAATCTGAAGCATACTAAACACCTCCAAGGAAGAAATTTCACCTTGATAGCAACACTAGCAAAACCACCCTAAATGGTTCTGTGAGTAACAAGGTGCAGACAGAGAGGTGATGGAGCCAAAGGAGACTTTTGAAGCAATGAGTGAGGATATTCAGAAATGAAAGGCTCTGAAAAATGGGTTTGTCAGAGTAATTTTCTGTGAGTTTTAGGGCACCCTCTCCATTCTTCCATGAATGCCTGTACCACTGAGAGGGCTACATTCTCATCACAAGCCACAATGAAAGGGCAGAGGACCAAACTGAGGAGGTGACAAGTCACTACCCTTACTCTGGAGGGGAATTAATTCCCAAAGAGGCAGTTTTAGCATGCACAAAGATGCAGTCATATTTTTTTTTCCTATTAAACAGTGTTTCCTTCTTTGATGGTGACACATTTCTACCATTCAAACACTGAAGAGATACCTAACTGTGAAAAACAAATCACAGCTGCTGTCAGAGGCTTCTCCCTCAGCTGCCTTCATATCAAGTACATCCAGCACTCCAATGCATGACTTGGCACAAACCTTTGATGTGCACTGAGCTGGAGAGGGGACCCAGGGCTGTGCTTCACATCCACCCTCTGGGCTGTGCCACTGAGAAATGACAGCCTCAGAACATACAGCGTACACCTACAGCTTCTATTTACACTATTTAAACAGATATTCTAGCTTTTAATGTCAGATTAACATTTAAATGTTCCTGCTAGAACTGCTAGTAAAGTGTGAAAAAGAAACCCAAACCAGAAGAAACATTCAGTAAACTGGAATGTTTAAAATAGTGAAGACTTGAAGACATCGTACTTTGTCCATGTTCTCAGGAACATTTGTTGCAACAAAATGCATCATTTTCAACACTTCACTTGAAGATCATCTCCTTTGGCTTAATGTGCTTCCTCACACATAGAGAAAAGTGGGATTTTCTTTGCCTTGCCTGTTTTTTTCTCTCCCACCCCTATTACCCTCTCAGGTTTAGGCACAGAAGAGGGCATTTTCAAGACTGTCTTGTCTGATGCAAGTATTTTTTCTTCATGCCTTCTTTTCCCCTACCCTTTGTCACTCACAACTTTTCAAGCAAGTAACACAAAAATTACAGCCAAGAATACACTTCCATGACCTGAGATTATCCAGGGTCTTGGGGTGAGTGTGCATCAGCATACAAATTGAACCTGCACACTATGTGGATGAGCCATTTAGAAAACCAGGCTAAGTATCCAGCATATCCTTTTATTTTATTTATAACTTAGAAGCCTTCAGCTCAGCTGGGTGAATTATGTAAATGGTACAACAAGCTGATTTTGCTTCTGCTGGTTAATTTTCCTCAATGTTTCAGGTCAGTAAACAATTTGAGGTTTGCTTTTTTAACTTTTACAGCATCAATATTTTTAATGCAGTTATTGTTTCCTGAGGTCTGACAGATATTTCATAGGGTCTTAACATAATGCATCGGCACTGTTCTTTCTCTCAGCTAAATTGCTGTGTTACAGAAAGATGCTAATAAAAGAATGTCTTAATTCTCCTTGTCCAGTCATAAAATCAGTGTTAATTAAAATATTCAGTACTTATCAAGGTTTTCCCTGCATTATTTAAAAACATTTTGCTAGGCTTAACTTACATTAAAAAAAAAAAAAAGAAAAAAAGAAAAAAAAAGAAAAAAAAGTAGCCAAGTTAAGCACCAAGTTAAGTTTCGTGTGTTATCCCTAGAATATTTTTGAGACAATGTCTTTGAGGTTAAGTTTTTCTTGCAGCCTGGCTCCATCACCCCAGGACATGCCCAGCAGATGAGGCAGGTTTTCTCACTGCCTCCTATCCAGGACAGCAGAGATGCTGTTCCTGCCTGTGGCATACCATGTAGGGAGTTGTGTAACATGAAATAATGCAACAAGATATAGCAGCAACAGCAATTATTCCAAGGAGAGCCCTTTCCTTCTAGATCATTCTAGGGGGACAGAATATAAGAAAATAAAGATAGTGTAGAAAGTAATCTTACCCCTAAGGAGTTGCAGCTGGGCCAATTATCAAAGATTAGGAATAGGCCTGACTTTAACAGGCCACAGCTGTAAGCAATGAGAAGCAGAGTGCTATAAAAGAGTGGGATGGCTGGTTGGGAAGGGAATTGGAGTCTGCTGGTCTTTCTGTGAAGAGAAAAGATGAAAGACTCAGTGCTCTGAGAGCTGCCCATGAGAAAACACCAAGAAGGTATGAAATGTTTACTATTGGAGACAACAGTATGGACCCCCTGCAATAAGTTGACAACAGATCATGTTCTGTGTGTGGTGAGTGACTGTGTACTTACAAACTGCATTTACTCAAAGGTGAGAGGAAGTACAGTACATACTGAGGAACATGTAAATTTTTCCCCCTTGTTTTGTAAGACGCTACAATTCCTTAACTTGGCTTTGCAATTTGGAAAATGGAAATTAAGGATTGCTGTCTCTGTCAGCTGGAGTATTTCAAAATTTTGATGAAAGCCCATTTAATGTATCTTCCTGAGTTCGGGGTTGTCTGTTCATTTCTCCTCAGAGAGTCCCCCCTGCTGTTCAGCAGTGTCACTGCTAAATGGCAGCAGGCTGTGCACTAGCCTGTGAATACTGAGCAGAGCAGCCTGTTTGTAACTGTGAATATGCCTCACACTCCACAGTGGGGTAACAAGGTCCCAGTTGACATGGAATGAACACCTTTGTTTTTGTGGTGGTATCAAGCTCTGCTTGTGTCATTAAGGTGTGCCTGCTTCACACTATGCCTGCCCCAAAAAGCCTTTTTCGAAAAGTGAGGGCAGAGGCTTTGTTTACAGGGAGGTATATATAAAGACATTTCCATGTGAACATGAACCTATGGCCAAGTTAAATATCAAATAGATACATTTTGAGCTTGCTGAGCACTCCAGGAAGAAGACAAATGGTGACGATGTTCTTGAGGTTACAGGATTGAGTTGTGGGCACACAAGCATTGACACAGACGTTCCCAATGCTGTTTCACAGTCAGCTTTGTGACAGTGTGTAGGACAACCTGAGAGTGGGAAAATACTGCATGGAGTATTTAGGATATTTACTTTTTCCTTAACTTCTCACCTCAGGCTGCAAGACAAATGCACCGTGGTGCACAAACTGCTGCCATTCCTCAGGCATACCCTGAATGTCTGTGTGGATGATTACCTACAGAAAAGCTGTATGTCTTGGGGTTTTTTATCTTATTGCTTATCTGGGTAAATCTAACACAAAAGCTGCCTTAGAGCTGGATGCTCAGCAGCAGAGGGATTGTGGTCTCAGTGTGACCCAGTAGACAGGCAGCAATTGGAAGCAGCCGGGGAAACACCTGTGAGCTGAAAGCCTCCAGTGAATCTTTGTCCCCTCACAAATTGCTTTTTGCATCGTGGTCAAAAAAAATTATGAGAATTAAATAAGAACAATGGATGCTGAGTGCTAGTTAACACCAAATAGAAGTGTTCTTTTAACAGGTGGAACTCAAAAAGCTCTGTCCAGAAAGGAAATGACCCAGTGCTCTGAATGGCCTGAAATACTCTGTCCAAATGGTAATTTCCTGGTGATGGTGGATAAATGTATTCGTTTATGCCAAAAAGGTGTCTGGGACAAAAGCAGATCTGGGACCTGGCCTGTGGCAGCCTTCTTGTCAAATGCTCTTTGTCATTTCCCAACTTCAAAAGTTGTGTTTGGTACACGATTCCTAAAGCTCAGCTGAGAGCTGTCCTGACAGTGTTGTGATACTGAATCCGGACTGGCAGAGCAGCAAGGACACATTAATGATTAAAATCACACATCTTAATTTGAACCTGAGGAAGTAATTTTTGAACTTTATTGCGAGTCTTTTCCTTCTACCTACCCAAACCGTTTTGGGATAGCCTATTCCCTAACACCCCACTCAGTTTGCATTGCTGCTGGACCCCCTTTGAGACTTCTGGGGCTGCAGCAGGGAGGGACAGGGAGAGCTGCTCTGTTACCTGTTCTAATGAATGTGAAGATTATGGAATGATACAAGAAATAACAGTGTAGGGTTCCCTGATTTGTTATTGAAGGATCTATTGCTGCCAATTATACAATCTCTTACAGAACACAAATGCTTTACTTTTAAGAATTGGTCTAAGAAATAAAACTGCAAGTTCTGTGGTAACAGTGGTAAGTTTCTACCCATAATGTGTAGGTTTTCCTATATTTTTCTCTTAATAAATATCCTATTAAATCAGATTAATGCTGATTTATTTTATTTCATTGAACCATTCACTTGACAGTTCATTAAACATATTTTAAGAACTTTAGGGTGTTTTAGAAATTCTCTAGTTTCAAAATAAGTGAATTTTTAAGAATCACTTATCAGAATTGACACTTTCAGATTGTGATTTAGAAGACTTTTGATCAGCACTTTCTTATCAAAGGTCAGCCTTCTAGAGGTTTTCAAGGAACAACATCTGTCTAAATGCCAAAGAGAATTAAACCCACTAGGCTTCAAGAACCTTCTTTATTAGTTGTTACCTACCCATCAGTGAACTGCTGTAGGAATGGAGGTCATGATTGTGTTAATCTGCTATCAAAAGGTGTAATTTATTTTTCTCATAGTTTTCTGTGTAAAAAAGCTATGTCATAAAAACAAATATTCAGTTTGGGCAGCATTTTAGAGCTTTGTTTAATCTCTTTCTCATGGCCTAGTGATGCATCTTAAAATTAATTGCAATGAACAGAATACCAAAGGAAATGCTAAACTAGAATCTTTTAATAACTAAATTTTTAAAACTATTGAATTAAACATGGCAACATTTCTTTCTTAGCTGAATTAATGTTCATTCATGCAGAAAATTTTGAATGTAACATTATTTAAGCAATTTAAAAGTGAATTAGAGATTCATCCATTGTATCAGGTATCTGACTTCAGGCTAACATTTTAATCTCAATCATTGTTACAGTGTTTCCCATTCAAAAACTCTGAGAGATAACAATGAAGGTTAATTCATGCAGAACAGAGACTCAGGTCCTTGTGGATAAGTATGGTTAGCTATCAGGGAACTGCAAAATATGCTAATAAATTATTGTTTACCTTAGCACATTAGGCAAGTTACACTTGTTTGGGTAATTGTGTTTAGGTTTTGCATTTTGGATTTGTTTGTTTTACGTTGTTTTCATAGCTGCTCCACTGACCATAGAGGGACTTCATTTTTTTTTCTCTGTTGCAAACAAACCCACAGATTTCATTAGAACATTTTGTAAATATTCTTACAACAGCAGATTGACCAACTTTTCCAAGGAGATTTGGTTTAAAGAACAAATAGCTGTCACTCTTCAGCATTTTTCAATTTGCTAAGTTACTGTCCTTTTCTGATCTTTTCATCAGCAGACCTGGTTAAAAAGTGTAATTTCTTCATCTAAGCTACTCTTGAATTTTAACTAGGAACAGTGAACTCATAATCAAATTTATTAGATAATGTTCAGACATACTGAACCACACTGACAAATACTCTTAATGGGGTTCTGACTTGGTCAAAACCACCTTGCTGCTTGGAACAGGCAAACAAAAATTGTCCACGACATGATCAGTGTCTTCACACTACATCCAAATATGTGAGGAGTCTGTGATTAGGATATATGTATGAAATTGAATGACAGAATATGCAGTATATAACCCTGCACTTGGAGGAAATCCCCACATCCATGGCGTGTGTTCCAACAGGTTGGAAGCAGAGGGCAAGAAACTGCTTCTGCCACAGGGAGCACTTTCCTTAGTTCCTACCGCTGAGGGAAGCTGCTGCTTGTAATACACAGCTTAAATCTGCATTGCAAACATTAATTCTACAGCTATGGATATTTTAAAGTCAAGCAGTGTAGTTTTGTTGGTTTTTTTGTATCTTGGCAATGTAGCATATTTCATAGCAGGTGTTCACTTCTCCCAGGTTTGCACTTATTTTAATACCTGTTCTAAATAAAACAGTGCTTTTTTTGATGTGGCAAGAAAATAGTGTTGGTGTAAACCATACACTTAAATATCAGCACATATTTATAATGATCTTTTCCTTTCCTTGCCTAATTTGGAAGCGAAATATTCCTTCCCTCATGGAAACACTGGTAAGCCTGTTTCTGTATGGTTTTTCTGTAATTCTTAACAAAAACTGGCTCTCCTAAGAACTAAATATAATGACTGGAGTTCTGCTTACTCTAATTAGATGACCATGTTAGGAAGCCAATTAGGCATCCCCTTTAGTCTAACTACAGGCAAATTTCATTGTGTAATTGCATACTAATGCACAGCTAGGTATTTTCACCATGTTTGTCAGATTCTGAACTTCCACATCCTATTTATAAAATGTCCAGGTGTACTGATCACGGCCTTTTTGTTTCCTCATGAGGGAGAAAGAGCAAGGATTGTGTATTAATCCACAAGGTGGGAAACAAACTGGATAAATAGCAGTGAAATCAGGAGATATTGCTTAGCAGGAAAACCAGTCTACAGCACTGTGAACTTCTTCAATTGATCTAATTAAGTCAGGCTGTTTTAAGATGTGCAGTAATAGTAAAAAAAAAAAAACCATGAAACCCAACATTTAATTGTGAAAGGGTTATAAATATGCAAAAAACCTTTCTTTATTTTTTTTATTAATGAAAGGATTATTAGAAACTAGTTGAATGACAGTGGGTGGGGGATTACACAGATCAGAAGCTACAGGGATGATTGATTGGTATCAGTAATTACATGGTCTGACTAAACCCTTTCAGATTCCTGATGTTACTGTTTCTTGTATCCAAGTGATTTTATTCTAATTTCTGTGAACAAAAAAGGGAACAAAACCAAATAAAAAAGAAACAAAACCTCAAAGCTCTCCCCTAAAGGCTTAAGATTTAATTTTTTTTCATGTTTGACTCCAGATATAGAACACCTTTAATTACTGATTGCTCATAGTACACAGAACTGGCAAGAAGAAAGGTCATTGAAGTCTTCCTACTCTCTTGAGTTTTTCTCTATAATAGTCCTAACTTACAGCAGGGAATGTGAGTGGTTGTTCTTAATGTTTACTGTTCTGACCTTACTCAAAATTAGTTCTGTCTGCTTTTTATGTAGCTGGAAGTAGACTTACAAATGAAGATGCTGTGTCCTCTATTTTCGGCACTGGAGAGGGCAGACAATCTGTTCCAGGAGGTGAAAGGATCAGTGTCACCTTTGTGATGGTGAAACTTTTTCCTTCTCCCACATTGTATCGGATAGGAACATAGGAAGGGGATTTACAACCATTAAAACCAGAATAAGCTCTGTCACTCATTGAGGAAGGCAGTATCAATTTATATCCAGAATACAGGAAAGCTGCTGGGCCAAAGAGGCAGAAACCAGCAGCAGGACTGGTAACACCTGTCAGTTACTGGCAGCTCCAGTTGTCATTTAATTATGCTGTATAAATAGAAATATTTTAGATCATATGGTTATACAATGGCAGCAGTAAAGCTGATGTGTGTTACTTAAAACATAAAATATATCTAATATAGAAACTGAATGGAATTTTTTCCTTTGTTAACCTAGATATTCCAGTAAATTATTAACTTGCATGGGAGTTGGGAATCGGCACATGAACATATAATGTGAATACACTATGCAAATAGCCAAGTCTGGCCATTGAACTCAAAAGTAATTTGAACAAATAAGTCCAAATTGGCTCAGAAAGTAATAAATTAAGAAAAAAACCTTAGAAGTAAAGAAGATTTAAAATTAACTGGCTTAGGAGGAAAGGAAAGGGAGAGAGAAATAGACAAAGAAAGAGAAAGAAACTAGATTTACTGAATGTCTGGAGAAGAGATAGTGTCAGCTAATATTGCCCTATCAATTTCATAACATAAATTACATTTTCTTAGATGAACTAGTGGGGAATGCAAATGGTTTTGTGTCTTGTAGTATCTAAAAACAAGTTGTATATTAGGTACTCAGCACTGGCATTGAATTGAATTCTTTTTGAGGCTCTCCACCTCTACTCTGCTGAACAATATTTATTGCCATCATAGGCCTTTAGAAGTTAAGATGTATTTCAAAACAAAATTATTACTTGCTCTTGGATTTTGTTTGGAGGTTTTTATTGTTTAAAAAAATAGATGAGTATCTGCTCTCAGACTTTCCAGGGTTATTGAGAAAGGCTTACTTTCCTATCAATTTGAATCTTAAGCATCTACCATGAATTTAAACTGGTTCTTAAAGAATATTAAATTCATTTTTATTGCAAATATGGTTCTTTTCCAGCACCTTTGGGAGAAGAAAGCAGATGAAAAAGAGAACATGATGTGAGCTCTGAAAAGATGAGGCACACAAAAAATGTGAACTGCTGAATTTACTGTCTAGCTATAATGAGGTATTGCTTAACAATTAAGTTAAATTATGCAGCTGTTTCCTTGTATATTGTGCTAATGCATCTGAGAAATTACAATTTTCTGATTGAAGAATGATATGTGGAGGAAACTGTAGCATTCCCCATTCCTGCAACAATTCATTCCATGATTAAAAAAGGAAGCCAGTATTTTTGCAGCTGTCAGGAATAGGCAATAAAGGATGACAATCCAAGGGGGCCTGTTAGTCAGTGACACAATAAAATGATCCCAGAGAAAAGCTACAGAAGGAAATAAGCTACCCTTGGAAGGGTGGCAAGGACTCGCAGGCACAGCTCCTGGGTGTCTGTGGTGAAGAGGCTGCAGAGCCCAGACTGGCAGAAACAGCTTGGAATATTTCAAAGAGAAGGGATGCCACACCTGATACTTCAAAGACAAGTGCTCAAAAACTTCAGGGAACTCTTAACTCAATGCTTTAAAGCAAAAATTGCACATCAGGGGTGTGCATCAGCCTTTTTTTTTAAAGACAAAAAAAACCCTAAGCCAAACTTTACTAATCAGTAAATATAAATTATCTTCACAAGTTAAAAAATAAATTTACTTGAATGAGGATTAAGTGAAAATTGAAGATTTGTTAATCCAAATAATATTGAAAACATAAACCCAAGGAAGTACACTGGTGTTCCAAATTTTGCATGTGGAATGGGCTCATGGGAAAAATAGCTACATAAAGCAGAGAAGAAATTAGGTATGTTAATTGGAGCAGGTGGCTTAGATTTTATTACTTCATTTTTGACCAACTTGAATTCTTGAGACTATTTAAAATTCCAGACTAACAAATTCATAGATAAATCTGTATTACTCATTGTTTAAGCTTATTTATGCAAAAAATATCACAAACCCAGAAACTCTAGATGAAAACATATAATAGCTCTTGAGTAAAAATGAAAGCCTTTCAGTTAACATCTATACTTCAGATCATTCTTTTATTCTGATCATCTGTTTTGCATTATTCTTTTGTTTTAGTCAGCATTTGCTTTTAAAAAAGGTTGAATTGGGGGAAAATATAATTTTATTTCACATTTTAGGAGTCTGAATAACATGAAATGAGGTTGCACCATGCTTCATGACCATGAATATTTAAACATTTTCTATAAATAAAGTTACTTATTTTTGTTTTAATCTTGTGAAAAAGCACTGCCTGGAAATGATAATGAAGAAGCCTAAGAAAATAATATTTGGAATAATTCTTGCTTTAGTTTTTACCAGTTGTTCCACAAAGGCAAAGCAGATTTGGCCTTTCAATTTCCTTGAGTGACCTAATTCTCTAAGCTTCTACTTTACTCACTTTTTACGTTGAGCTACATTATTATACATGAGGGAAAAAAAGTTCATGATCAAGTGAATTTGGAAGGGTTTTTTTCAGTCTTTTCCACTATTTATCTAGTTTGTGTTTATGAGGATGAGACTGATGGCACCTTGCTGAGGCAATGCCTGAACAAGATGCCTTTTATCTGATGGGAACTTTATCCCATTGGGAAAAAAAATCCTCTGGAATATTCAGTGTCCTTTTGGAGCTGCTGTGAACAACTGACCCCTCTCCAGAGGTTTCCTGTGGTCCCTTTCTCTGTGCAAGCTAAGGAGCAACAACCTACATGGTAGGTAGAGGATTGTAGATTTACCTTGAGCACCTGAACTATGACACAGTGTAAAGCATTCCTCTTGCATGTCTCTGTGTGCTTGGTACATTTTTGAGCTGTCTTTGCTTTTATGCACTTTTTCATGAGCCCACCAGCCAGCTTTGTTCTTTTGTTCATGCCACTTGTGCCTGCTGCAGAGATGGAAGAGGCTTGGCTTTGTAAGAGCATGCACTTGGCAAAGAGTGAAGAGCTGAGGTGGAATATACTAAAATAAAGCCAAGTATTACTGCTCTTAGGTGTAGTATGTGGAATTGGGGAAAAAAAATCAGAATGGAAAAATATCAGCTATTACTACAGGAGCAAACCAGGGAAATGTTAAATTAGTCTGCAATTCTGAAGTAACTTTTCTAGTCAATTTTTTTCCTTTCTCTCTTCTACTAAACAGGAGATCTGGAGCCAGTTTGGTGAGGATATCCCAAGTATGGAAATGACAAGCTGGACAAGGAAATAACCACTGCCCTTGCTGGCACAGCTCTTATGCTTCCAGTGACAGTATTTACTTTGTGTTGCATGTTTGTTTCAGAGCAGTGTTTGGACCCTTGGCTGTAAACTCACACCTTTTGCTGCTTGCCTGCTATAGAAGTGTCTATTGTCTGTGAGGGTGTCACCTCTGTGAAGCCAGGTCTTCCGAACAATGGAGTTGAATAAAATTAATTATTCCATGAGATGCACTTGTCTGTAGGGAGTGATGAGAAGAATTGTCACCACTGCATTGAACCATGTGAGAACCATATAGATGTTACACATGTTTTTTCTTGTGTAAATGTACCTTTTTATTTACACACCTGAACAGATAGAAATGGCTGTAGCATGTTCATGACCAGGTTCCAAATGTAATGCAGTATGAGTGTTGATATTATAAAAAGCATAAATAAAGGAAATTTATGTGCTAAGTAAAATTCTGAGTCTTATTAATATTGCAATATTTTGCTAATTACTTATGTTGTGGCCATATAATAACCACATAAAATTTATGCTTCTCTAAATGTGAGGTTACCACAAAAGCTGTCACAGACTCTTAACTAGTGTCATAAATATTCCATTGTAATATATACAATAAGAGATCTTTGACAGCCTCTCCCCTGAAGGTATATTATTCAATTTTCAGAGTTATAGCACAGTGATAAATTAGAGCTTAATGTTGTTGTGCCACTAAGCCAGCCAAGAATTTTTATAAACAACTGTCCAAATGTTAAAAATACAGAAAGCAGTCACACTGGTGTGATATTGACTCCTTTCTTTCTTGCATTACCTTGGTTGTTTCTCTTTTTTTCTATGGACCAATAAATTATTACAATTTTGCAGAATAGATCATCTGAGTTTCTCAAGCAGTGCTTGTGAAAATTACCTGTGCTTTAGGCTTAGTTTTACAGTGAGCACAATATTCTAGGGAAACTCACAATGCAAACCTGCTCTTTGACCTAGTGTGGTGTACAAGTGCTGTTGTGCTATAAACCAGGAGATGCAGCTCTGGAAACAGGTTTCATTTTAAGTGACGTAGGCAAAGCATAAACCTGAGAAACACTGATGTCAATAACCAGGATAAAAGTCAACATTAACAAGCAAACTCTAGCAGAAAGGGATGTGTAGACACTTCAGACTTTTAATATTTACCTATATGCAAAAAAGGAGACCAAATTCAGCCTTTTTTTTTTCTTTATTTGAGGGACTAATTAATTTTATTAGAGAGTAAGCAAATTCAGCTGTGAATCCTAGAGAATCTAATGACTTCCAGAGATTCAGAATGAATTCAGCAATAAAAGCTAATTAGAAGGGAAATGGATGCCTAAAGTATCCCTGGTGTGCATAAAGAAAGAGTATAAAGACCATTAATTGAAATTAAAATTTAACAGTAGCCTAATGCTGCATGACATAAAATTCCATCTGTTGTGCAGAGCCACTAAACAAAGATACATGGGGAATAGTGCTGGAGTCTCAGCTCTGCAGCCAGTCAATGAATGTATTTTAATGTCAGATCACTCCACACAGTGAGAAGTCTGATGTTCAGAGGAGTCAGTTTAGGGCATGATAATTTCTGTAGCTACTGAATTAGAGAGAAAAAACTAAAAGTGATGCTGCATTAGTGAGACGTTCTACTTTTTAATGAAGTAAGTGGGGGTTCTTCCTGCTTTTTTTTTTTTTTTATCCTTACAAGTGCAGAGCATGTATCCATGCATTTTAGTACATATAGGCTGTAAAATCTTTGTCCAAACCATTTCTTAGAAGTAGGAATAGAGTCACTGTCCTTTCTCATCTGAAATGTCATGGAAGTTTCTGCAGAGCACATGTAGGGGAGTAACTGAGAACTTTGAATAGCCTCTCCTGGAATGTCCAACTTCTTATGCTGACCACAAACTGTCTGGGAATGTCTTTTTTGTTGTTTGCTTTTTAAAGACTGATAAACAGTGGTTGCTTTAATGACTTTCAGTGCACACATCTCTGGCATGAATTCCCCTGAAACAGTTTTCAAAACATGTCCTGATCTATTGCTGAAAGGTGGTTACATTGTATTTGCATTTCCATATTGGATGAACACAGCTGTAATCATTCCAATAACTCCATGACTAGATACATGCAGCAACCAAAAGGAGTCTTGTTTCTTAAATGACATACAAATTAGTTTATTTCTAGAGGATTTATAATTACTGAGAAATTTCCAGCACAATGAATTTATTTTCAGGCCTATGTGTTGGACTGGAAAAGCAGCCTTTCTGCAAGTGAGTCTAACAAAGTGATTGTATGATTCTTAGCACAACATGACTGTGGACTGTGATTGTTATGTGAATATTGTGCATGCTGAATAGGCCATAATGTCAAATTAGATGCTATCTGAGATTCATAGGGTACATTTTCTGAATGGCCACATGTGCATTTGTAATTCAGCACTTCCATTCTGGGACATCTCAGTGCAGAGCTAACAGCTACCACAGAACACATACAGTGAAAGAAAATAAGAGGTTGCATGGAAAGTCACCATCATGTGTAGATTGAAAGGAAATAAAAGCCCTTTATACAAAAAAAGTTATCTAAGCAGAGATCAAAACAAAGGTTGTCTGCAATAGAAAATTCTGTGAGTTAGGGGAAGGGGAAGCACTACAACCAAAGATAAAAACAAATTCATATTCAGCAGTTTTAGGGGTATTTAGCTGAAGGTAATTAAACACTGGATGAAGCAGCAGCAAAGTAAAAGGGGATGATCTCTTTTTTGGTCTGAGACCAAGGTCCACTGCTGTTTTGGACAGTTCTTTTAATCATTTAGAATACATAAAATATAAGTGTAAACAGGTTGCTAATGAGGATACTTCTAACTTGGATTTGCAACTTTACACAAAAGAAGAGCAAGAAGGTTTTCAGAGTAGAAAAATTACAGATTTAACTATGCACATTTCTTGAGGGAGCCAGCACTTAATCCAACAGTAATGACAAACAATGATATTAAAATGCAAAGAAACAACAGGTGTCTCACACCTCGGCCAGGTTGGCAGCCACTCTCCATGCCAGGCAAAACCAGGTAATTCAGCTGCAGGATATTCTGTGAGTTACAGAGATCACCTGGCAGATGGGGCAGCCAAGGCAGGGGGTGGGATAGAATTGCCTGCCCTGCATCTCCCTGCTCCCTCCCTCTCAGACCACTCTGTGCACTTGGCTCTAGCTCGCCCATCAGTCTGTTCCCTTCCTCCCATTGCTCCTGCCCTGGGTATCTGGGAGCTGCTCAGTAGTACAATGACTTTAACAGTTAATTTGTTAATTAGAAATGGTGCATCTCTCAGGTCACTCTACACATATCTTTCACTAAGCACCCCTGTAAGAACAATTCTCTGAATGAGCAGCTATTTCAAATTTTTCCTTAAGTTCTTGTCATTGCAGCCCTCAGACTTGGCATTTGCTGGAATATTTATCTAATTTTTGCTCTTTTGATATCAATGTTTGGTTCAAAGTAACTGTCACAGTGTTTGTCCTATTCCCAAAACATCCATTTGGGATGAAAGAGATAAGTGGCTGGGTATTTATTTGCAGCAGCAAAATTAGGTTCCACACAAGCTTTCCTGACTTTTCAAATTGTGTTTAGGCAGTTCAGTGTATCTATATGAAACCTGTCAGATTGTGCTAAACCAACTCTCTTTAATTCTTCTCCCAGTAGTAATCTTCATCTGTAATTAATTGTAAGGTGCATGTATAAATAATATTGCCCATTAGTGAGATATCTGACAGCTTCCATATGCAAATGTCCCTCTCTTTCAGCCTAGGTGTAATCACAATGTACATAGTGTTTATAAACATATGGCAGATAATTTTATAGAATTCATTTCAATACTGCAGGATACTTGGGAAAATATTGTAAAAGCCATCTGCATGCCAGATAATGAGGGGTGTGACAGGCAGGCTGCTAACTGCGAAAATCCTCATATCTGCTGCATTGTTATTGCACTTGTCCTTTCTTATCATGCAATGACAAAATATGAAATTGTTACCCTTTCCTAGAGCTTCAGCTTTTGAACCCCAGACATTATCAACATAAAATGGACATGTAGGTAGAGTTAATAAAGTTTCTTTACCCATTTACTTTGCTTTTTAAAACACATTGATAGATTTAGGTACTTACAAAAGTTAAAGAAAAATGAGATACTGCTTTAAAATTTGACAGAAAGATAGTTAACATCAGTCTGTCATTTCTCCACAAGATTAATTTGCATGATGGAAGTATTTTCTATGCTATTATCCAGAAGCAGAACTGCAAAAAGAATACCAATTTCCATATATTTTTTTTCCCAAATATCTTGTATAAAACCACAATGTATTTAGACATAGAAAGCTTAATTGTCCAACTGCAAATAAATCCTTAAGAATGAACATGAGTAGCTTTTTTTCACCTCAAAAAAGTTGTAAACATGGTCTGCACATGCTTCTTGAGATGTTGCAAAATTTGTGCCTATGGTAATATCAACAACGGTCTTGTTTATAAAATAATTTTATCTTAAAAATGTTTGTTGGATATTTTTAGATATTTGTCTAATTTAAGTGTCACATATAGAATGATGTTTCCATTTTTGAGCTCACAGGTCAAACCCACCATTTTCAAAGCAAGTTTTTTTTTCCTTTTTTATATACATTGTCGTGATGAGAGAGCACTGTTGTCAGTGGCTGTAGAATGAAAAAAATGAGATATTTCACCAAAAAACTTCAAATATCCAAAGCACCAGGGAGAGTTAGTTAACATGTTTTTCCCCCAGAAGATGAAGTCTTTATGAAAAGGCAATCAGCTAGGCTGTTCTGAAGATTTATTCCAAACAAAATCTCCCTTTCTAAATTTATTTTCTCCAGTTAAATCTATGGCTAAATTTGGTATACTCCTAAAGAGATTTAGATTTTATGCCCATGTTTTAAGGCAATTGAGAGACCCATGGTTTAATATTTTTTAATGTTCTTTCCTGAAGCAATTGTGTTTGACTGTTCTTCCAGGAATCAATTTTCAGGGATACACAGTCAACTCACTTTTATTGCAACCCATTTCAGCCATTAAGCAGCATAATTTCAGCTACCATGGAAATGTTGATTAAATCTACTGGTTTTATTTTGACATTTCAGCTGCGCCTTGACAACTAATTGCTAGTTTGGTTAGGCGTCAAAGGGGCATTGAATCTTTGGAGTAAAAAATGGAGCGAGACCGTGTGTTGGAAAATCATGGATGGCACTCACCCGCCCTTGGGGCTTGGGACATGAACATCTTTGGTTTCTTCATCCTCTGAGCATGGTGGTGGCCAGTGTGAGCTGGAGAAACACTCTGATTGATGGAAGTGTTAATAACATCACAGTCTACCTACACAGAAACTTCAGTCAAACGAGGGTTGGGCTGAGGGGCTGCATGTTGGTGTGGAGAGAGAGAGGGGGAAGCAACCTCCCGCCTTCTGTGGACACCTTGGGAAATGGCTTGTGTAGTGGCCAGTGTGGAATTCCCCAGTACCTCTCACTCAGATGAGTGCAAGGATTAAAAATAAAAGTGTGAAGTTACAGGTGGGATGGGAGTTCCCAGGTTGGCCTGTGCCGTGGCCCTCATGGGGGCTGAGCGCTGAGGGGTCGCAGCTGGGCCTGCACTGCGGCTGCTCTGGCCACATCCAGACTGTTCCAACCTCTTCCAGCCTGTTGCAGCTGGTTCCAACCAGTTCCAGCCAGCTCCAACCTGTTCCAGCTGGTTTCAACCAGTTGCAGCTGCCCCCAGAGCACAGCCAGCCCTCAGCCATGGTGCCCCAGGTGCACCGGTTTGTGTCCCACCCCTCAGGCCTGAGGAGAGCAGAGAAGCACCTGAGAGTGCCTGGTGGGGATAAATAGGAGAAGTTACAGCATGGACTCTGCTTGGGGAGGTAGAGCAGAGTCTGGAGCAGCTTTATCCCCAGGGAGCTGTCTCCTGTGCAGAGAAGGTGATGCTGGAGCAGAGCCCAAGGAGGAAGGAGCTGCAGGCAGGTACTGCTGGGTGCTGGCAAGGGCAGGAGGGGAGCTGCGAATGAGGAGGAGGAGTAGAGCTTGGGGTAAAGGGGTGAGAAAGCTATTTGAAACTTTGTCTGTGATCCTTGCTGTCAAACTCTATCTTAATTGGCAAAACCAAAAATATTAGTGGGTTTGTTCAGGAGTCAAAGGGATGTCTTTGCCTTGGCTCTGTCAGCTCCTTAGGTGGGCAAATATGACTTGGGCATCTCTCACAGAAGGAGCTAATATTCCCCCTTGCATGCAACAAATGCTTTTGAGGATTCTTTTCTTTAAGGATTCTTTTGTTTTCTTTCATTTCTCATAAGTTTTGAAGCAAGTTTTCTCTTATCCTTAAGGAGAAAAATCTCAAAGTCTGTATACTGTGTCACCCAGATATTGCTGTGAAACTCTTTTACACTGCAGAAGTATTATTCTTATCACTTGAGGTGTTTTGGGCTTTCTTTTGTACTATTTGTAACTCCATGTAAATGGGATATAAAACTGAGTTGGTAGTAGTTTCTCTGTTATCATATCAGAATATCTTTGAAATACTCAGAAAAGGTTTTAACTTGACTTTATCTTTCACTCTACTTGATGCAAGTGTGTTAGCCAATTTTAAGAAAACTGAGAAAAATGCAGCTTTATCAAATATTTCATGTTCCTCTAAATTTTTATCACTTCAGGACTAGAATGTAATTGTGATAACATAATTCTGATATGTCTATTGCTTCATTGTTACTATAGTAAAGGATGAGGAGGCTGGAAGCTTTCTTGTTCATTGTGTTTGTTTTTGTTTGTTTTTTTTCAATTTGCTTTAAGCAGGCCTCTTCAGAAGTTTGATTGTTTACTTGGTGCCAAGGCAGCTGAATGTAGTTTAATTGCAGTTTATTGTTTGTTGGCTTCAGACGCTCTAGGTTGCTTTCTAAGAAATCTCTGTTGATCAGTACTGGAGTATAAAAGTACTTGGGGCTGCATCTCACTATTTATTTTCTTAAGTTAATAAAGTATATTGCTAGACTCTGTCCAACAGTCAGTGTTGAAGTCAAAACAGATGAGTGTTTTGAAAATGTATTCAAATGTATTCAGTAGATAGCTGAAATTTTCTTTCATTCCTCTGTTTATTCCTGACTGCTACTGCAAGTGCTTGACCTCGTATTTAATGCTGGCACCACTTTGTATCCACTCTTTATTTCATTTGTATTGCTTAAGAAAATACTTTGCATTTTTGTGATGTTCCCCACTGATCTGGCCAAATAGTGAACAGTCTCTAGTTAAACCTCACTTCCATCAGAGATGGTAGAATCATTAAGGTTGGAAAATACCTGAAAGATGGAGTCCAACTGTTATCTGTGACATAAATGTTGTGTTACTTCTCCAAGGCTCTGTAAACTAGAGAAAAAAATATGAAGAAATAATGTAAAAAACCTGGCTTCTGGCCATAATTTAACTTTTCAAAGCAAATTGTAAATACTTTATATATTTAACACAATTATATAAGCATTTTAAAGCATGGAGGTGTTACTGATGGAATTTGTTTCTTTCTACTGTGAGATTTTTGGCAAGTCCTATTGCAGGAGTTTCACTTGTCTGGATACATGGGATAAAAGGAGTGGTCCCTTAGCTGAACACAGCAAGCACAAATAAGTAAAAACAAATATTTTGGTGGCCTTACAAATTATCTGGTGGAGAGAGCTGCTAACTTAAATCTCCTTCAGCCACTCTTTGAACCCTCCTGGCATGGTGCAGTCATGTTATTTGTATCATTAAATAATCTTGAGTGCTGTGTGGTGTGCTCTTGTATTTAACACCCACTCATTTTTGAAATGGAACCTGCATATTACAGTGAAGTTGAAAGGCATATAGTCTGTTCTGAAACATGCAAATAATACCCTTTAGTGCTTAGAGGAATTAAGCATATATATCAAGAGGAGAACATGTCCTAAAGTCTAACCTGTCTAGCTGTTTTCTCTACAATAAATTGCATTTTATCTCAATCAGTGTTGTTATTTTTGCCAATAGGCATTCTGAAACTTGATACTGTGAAAATTCAGGGCAACAGGAGTGAAAGCTCTTGTGCAGAGTGAAATTTTGAACTTCTAGAAGCCTCACAGATTTCTAAATAACACCATGTGGTAAAACTGTTCCTTGAGCCAATACATTTATGGATTAACTAAGTACTCCTTGCTGTGTTTATACATACAAACTCCCTTCAGAAATTTAATTTATAAAACATTACAGCCTAGCAAATATTATATGAAGATCTGCTGCCTCGCATTATTATTTTTACTTGAGTTGTAGATATATTTTCATTTTCTTGTCCCATTTGCTGTACGAGGCCTTTGACCACTTTGGGTGGTGATTTTTCTTCGCAAAATATCCTCAGTATGTTTACATCAAGGAATAGAATTTAGATGATGGGAACCATTAGATTCAAAGCAATAACATAGCTGGTTTTGGTGTTTGTTTTTTTTAAGACTCTGATAGCAAATATAGATACTGCTGCAGCACCACAGACCATATGTGCACAACAATTCCTTGCTGTGTATTTCTGGCTTTTAAATACAACTCCAAGTTTCCTTTGATGTTAACTCTCAAGGTTTGTTTCTGTTCAATTTCACCTGTCAGTTACCACGTTTACCTCTGACACGATTCCTGCTCTGGAATGAGCTTTCCACGAGGCACTGAAAATCCTTTTCTAGGTGGCTTATATACTGTAAGAAAGACCCAGGTGTCTGGATTTAAAATATTTTCTAATATTCTGTGTCTTTCTGGCTTTTTCATTAAATACTTGCAGTAGTCAATAACTTTTCTTGAAAGATAATGGCACAACTCTACCATTTATTCCCATATTTCACTGTCTTCCACCATCCATGCAGTATTTCAGTCCTGCATCAGAATATCTGATTTGTAGTTTAATCCTCTGAATTAGGTAGCGTGATGGGTGTAAAAAGCTTGGGCACTACGTTGGTTTATATCAAATAAACCCAGGGCATCTCCTTGTTGGTTGAAAAAACCCCAAATGCACACACCCATGCATACTCCCCCTAAAAACACCAGACTCCCAAACAGAAAACTCAGAGAATATGTTCTTTGTAAAGTACAACTTTTCTGACCCAGTCTCATCCTTTTTGTTAGTTTGGAGTAATTGTAGTATTTTAGCCAAGGTTTTCCTTTGTCTCTGCTAATTTCTGAAATGACAATGACAGTGTTCTCTTAGTAGAGGAGTGCTCCCTTCTTCTGCCTGTACTCCAAAGGTATGTGTCTACCAAATTCAAAAGGATGCAAATTGCTGTAATTGGGAATAAAAACACTAGGTAATGGCGAGAATGAGCAGTGCTGGGTTATTGCTTTGAATTAGTTGTCAGATATGATTTTTCCAGTTGTTTTCTAAAGGTGGAAAACTTCACTGCCAGCCCAAATTGGAGAAGCTAGGCACATGTTCTTCTGTTAACACCAAATAACAGTTAGAAGCTTGAGTTGCTTCTGTCTCTCCTGTGTGCTTGTACCACAGTTAAGGAAAACTGGAGAGGAGTTACAGGAGAAGGGATTTCTCCCCATGCTTTCATTGCCCTTCCTCCCTAGCTCTCAGTCTGTGTGTGAATGTGTACATGCCAGGTTTTAACAGAAATAATACTGGAAGGAACTTTCAGAAGTACTTTAGGAGCCTCTATTATGCCTGCTTTATTTCTAACAGCCATTTCTTTCACCTGGTAAAAATACCAGCTTAGGGATTATGTCCATCTCACTTGTGTTGGAAGGGAGCGTGCAGGGCTGGAATAGAGGTGAATTTTCTGGGGAGGAAATGGCATCTTGAATTTCGCAGATGAAATTTTTCCTCATCTAGTTCACTATGGCTATAGATGTGTTCATCACTTCTGTCTGACAAAAAACTTTTGCATACTTATAGACTATCATCACATTTCCCATATTCTGTTCTTTCAGCTAAACATTCCAAACACTTCTGTTATTTCTCATAGGTAATGAACCCTGGCTGTTTGAGTGCCCTGTTTCCCTCTCCCCAGTTAGTCCATATTTCCTGGAAATCAAAGTGAGGAGCTGCATGGCATGCTCCAGCTGAAGCTTTATTGGCCCTGCCTAGAGGGAAAAGATTGCCTGATGCATCTTGGCTCTCATTTCCAGCTGTCTGATGGGGGTATTTGGCTTTTACTCAACACTGTAACACTGTTGACTCGTGTTCATCACTGATGCATAACAGACTCATATATTTTCCTGTAAAACTGCTAACTACTTGATCCACGTGCTACATTTGCATAGTTAATTATTCATGCTTAGGTACAGAACCTTGCCTTTGTCCCCACTGAATAAACATCCTTTGTTTTTCAGCTGCTTTCCTACTTGTCAAGATAATTTGAATTCCTAGCTTGTCCTCTAGCTTATTTGTAGTCCCTACAAGGTTTGTTATCTGCAGATTTAGAAACTCATTGAGATTTCACAAATCTGTCCTGAAGACAAAGGTCTTAATATTTGGTACTCATCCAAATCTTGAAGTGCAGTGTAATCAGGAAATGCACTTAATCCTTAAACAATGTCTTTCTTATTGTGAAGTTTTAAGTTGCCTATTCCCAAGTGACGTGAATATTAGGGGATGATGTTGGTTAAAGAAGATGAAAGAAGAATGCCTGCTCTATTTCATAATTTACAGTAAAAGATATCTCTGTGAAATATTGAATAGCTTGGATCAGTTTCTTGAAACAGCAAGAAATTTTGAGCAGATTTTTACAAAAATTAAAAGTCACATTTTAGGCAGACAGGTGAAAAATCTGTTTATTAGTTTGCAAAAAAAAATGCATTTGATTATTTCAATTTAAGTGCAATTTTAAGATGTTGCTGTAGTTCAAAGTTACAAGTTGGCCTACTATCACTGTACAGTGCATTTCTGCTACTAATGGCAAAGACAGGCATTTGGGGGTACTTCTCAAGAAGTTATTGAGGGGGGTTTTGGGGGTATTTTTGTTTTGGTTTTTTCCCTCATGTTTTTGTTCATTTTTTTGTTTGGTTGGTTTTGAGATTTCTTTTGTTGGTTTCGGCATGTTTTTGCACACTGGCAGTGTATATTTCAGGAAGAACCTCAGCCAGAATTTGAGCTGAATATTGAAATGTTTTCAGAGTTCAGACCAGAATACAACTGAAAGCCTTGGAAGGGAGTCCTGTCCCTGCAGCTTGAGACACCTCCAGCATATTCCTGCAAAGCTTTAGTTTTCTGTGGGTTGAATTGTAACACTCAGCAGAGGTACCTGTGCCACAGGAAAAGGCTCATGCAGGATATCCTCAGCACTGTAACTGTTAAAGATGTTAAAAGATGTGCCATTAAAAACTGTGCCATTAGCAAGAAAAATCTACCTTTCATGTACAGTGAATTTAATTTTTTTATAAGTGTATCTAAGGTCACCATGGGGACAGTCTGCAGTGCTCCTGAGATGAGAGCTTGAAGATATTGCACTGAGCAATTCCTCCCAGCACTCCTATGATAGGGATGGGTTCATCATAAGATTTAATAAAGTTGAAAATAATTGTCATTGGCAATGATGTTTTTTAATTATTCTCGCATCCCATGAACAAGTCTATGAACTAGACTGTGCATTGCAGGAATTTTGTGTCTTAGTAAATTGCTTTGAGGTATTTTTCTGTTGAAAAAATTTTGTGTCTGCTGAGGGGAAAGAAATTATTTTCCAAAGGATGTCTTCTGTTCCATTCTAGGTTGGCAAGTGCCAGTGCCTTGTCTAGTTCAGGAAAACCTTTTGAAAAGCTTGGTTGTAGTTTAGAGCCAGAGCCTGTCTCCACACCATCTTACAGAACAACTGCTCTTGAGGAACACTGGAAGGAAGGGACTCCAGTTTATTCATCTGAATATTAATATACTTGCAGACTACATCTGTTATAAACTTGTCATGGTTCCTTGAGTCACTGCACTGACTAAACAGTCCTGGAGTGCACAGAAAATTCATCAGAGACTCAACATACCCCAGTTCCAAAGCACGTATTGTGTTACCTTTAAGGCAGGGTACAAACAATACAAGGAGCAAAGTCAGACCTGCCCATGGAGATTGGAAATCTGCAGTGAAAAACTTTGAAAGAAAATTCCTTTCTGTTCTAATCATGTGATGAACACAAGTATTTAAGTACTATTTGATGTTGTGGGCTGTCAAAACGCAGTATGAGGTTGTAATGGAGGAATAAGGAAGGAGGGAGTTGATTTCAACTGCTGAAATGTGAGACAGAAGAATAATCCCAGAACTTGCATGGAAAAGGCTTTCTGTACCTTATGTGCACACTGTCAATCCACCAAAAATACAAAGAGAACAATAGGTTTTATTGGTTTCAGAGTAAAAGTTAAAATGAAATTACTGTAGCAGAAGGAAGACCTTGCACCTCTAAGTGTGTGGTGGTGAATGTGTGTAATTAAAGAACTCGGGTTAGTCTGACAATTGATGATATATATACTATTCCACAGCTGAGTTCTTGTCACAATTTAATTCCTACAGGGAAAAGTCATATATATATATATATATAGGAGAAAAAAAAAAATCACCAAACTTGTCATGAATGCTGCTGTACTTTCTTTTCCTCATTTTGTGGATGCCTTAACAAGTGTTACTTATATTTTTGTAGAAGGGTTCTTCAAAGGATTGTCACTTAGAATGGTATAACAGCTTTCAGCATCTATGAATATGAGTTACAATAGTACCTGTTTCAAACTGCTAGTAATATCATTAAATGCACTGAGAGAGGCTTATAAGGCTTAAAACTGTGATGGTGCACAGATAAACAATTATGAATATTAAGACTCTCTTCAGGTTCATTAACAGTGAGGGTTAAAGATAAGTTATCAGTCTCTTAACTGTTCTTGATAAAACCAGACTGGGTGCCTTGGAGGAGGCTTAGCCAGGCTGGGAGGTGGTTTAGGCCTTTTCTAAGGAGGCCAGAGAGCAGCCATGCTGTTATGGCTCTTTCTGTATCTTTTGTATTTTAATTACTCCTGTTGTGTATGGAAGTGGGAATTGTGAACTGCAGATACCATTTCAAAAGGGGAGGGGAGGAAGGAGGATCAAAATAAAAATTAGAGGAAGCATTAAAAGTAGACATGAAGGATGATTGGCTTTGCATGGAAAAAGGGAAATGCAGATGATGTGTGGTGATGCTAATCGTTTACCAGGTATGATAAATCTGTAGTGGAGTTTTCAGGTCTGGGTTCAGTATCTGTAAGCAAGAGGAGATAAACCATATGAATCACACTTGGATCAAGAATGAATTAAGTTCACCTTTGTCCTAATCATACAAAATAGACTTTTTTGCTTTGATATGTCTGTCTCTTTGTAAGTAGATGGAAAAAACTTTCTTTTAGAAGTATTTACATTCTGTAATCTGGAGCAGCCTGCTTCAAACTGCAACAGCTTTTTACTGCTTGGCACTTTGTGAGCACTTATTCAGTTACCTAAATAAGACAACCATGGCCTTGGTTGTGAATGACTGTTGGTTGCCCAAGCCATTAGCTAAGGCAAAATACCTGACAATTCAGCTTGACAAACTTAATGAGAATTTCAAGGCTGCTTAATTTATCAACCTTTAACATTAGAATGCTATGCTGCTGCAAAGCTTTGGTGTTATGAATATTATGTGCTGAATCTTTTGACAACACATAATGATCCTCATCATTGTGAAACCTCTGAATGGAATAATCTGATCAGTTCATTAAGACCAGAAAGGTCTGAACAAAACAGTAATGCTGTTGTTTACACTCCAAGCAATGAAGCTCAAATTAATTTCTGGTGTAATTCCATAAACTTTAATACAGTAGCTCCATGAATACTTTTAACCTAAGAAAAAGAAGTTCTTCTTTGTGAGGAATGCTGAAACTCCACCCTGGCAGTCCTTTTTTTGTATGGTTACCCTTTTAACTTAGGTGTATATTACTGGAGTTTCATAGGGACTGAGTTGCATGTGTTATTTTGTATAAAAGGTGGATTTTGAATCACTTAAGTACCAATGGGGGGAATATGTGGCTCATCTCCTTTGAGATGTATGGAGTGATGAGTTTGTCCATGTGACTTTATGTTGGTCATTTTTGAGATTTTAGAACAATATACATGATAAAGCTCTACTAAGTGTAAAGATATTGTGTGAATCCAGAGAACATGACTAAATATTTGAATGCTATCACCCTGCTTCTGGAAGTGAAATGGTGAGATGCACTAAAGTGAGATATTTGGAAGTCTACCCTGACCTAGAAAGCATGCACTGCTGCACAAGGCTGCTCAGAACGCTAAATTCAGTTTCTGATCTCAATTATTCAACATCTCCCTCTCTAAGACTGTAGAGAAGGTAAGCTGCTACTAAGTTACCTTCAGTCCACATACTTCTGTCACTTCAGGCTTGATTTTCTACCCTGAGACACAGTTTTGATTTGAGATGCTGGAGTTGGCAGAGACCTAATTGAGGAATGTTAATTGCTTTATGAAGCTTTATTTGTAAATTTGTTTGCAAGCCACTGCGTACATCTCCTGCCAAGCTTGGCAGCTGCTTGCAGAAATATCAAAATTCTGTGGCTTTTGGACACCTTGTAGCAATTACCTACAAGGGATACAATGGATTAGCTGACTAAGCACATAGTGGTGTCCTAGGGAAGTTACCATTCTAATCAATGTTACTGGAGTGAATATCAAGCACTAAATGAAACAGGAGTGATTATTAGTTTATCTTGATTTGAAGATCTTAAACCCTTTAATACAGTATATGATTTACTCACTTTTGTGGGATGCAGGATTTTCTGTGTCTTTAAAAAGAGTTGCAGAGCCTTAAAGGTTCTGTTTAATTTGGAAAAATATTGGGACGTGTTAATATTCTTCAAGTAACTATAGTTCTTTTCTTTAAAGCTGCTTCACAGAAGAGTTTAGGCCCTTTTCCATTCACTGTGTTGAAATTACATTTCTCTACAAACGGAGGTCAGTGAAGCTCTGCCAATTTCTCTGCCAGTGTAGAGAAATAAAGTACTGGAGCCTGGTGGCCCTCGGTGGAGGGAGTCTCATTTTGGCACTTCTGCCAGTGACAGCAAGAGTCCTGGGCTGTTCACTTCCACACTCATTCAGTTAAAATTGACTTTATGATTACAGAGCTGGAGCCATGGTCATAACTCTGTTCTCTCCTCTGGTAATTGCATAAAGAAATGCAATTTAGCCAAAGATTTGGAAGCCTTTCATTTTGGAGGAATGAATGATTGTCTGTCTGTTCATGTCTTCATCAATAAGCAACCGCCAAATCACTGAATTTCCAGCTTAACTGAGTATATCCAAATAGTTTATTGGAGAAGTTTAGCGAATATAAAATCTCCTCTATTTCCCAGTGTTCAAATAGATCACAGGCAGACTGCACTTGATTTATAAATGTAGAATAAATAGCATAATTTTTATGCAAGAATATACAGCAGTGTATTTGTGATTATATTGCTGCCTTATGTCATTACTAACACCTCCAGAAATAACTGACTTGAGCACTTCTTTCTTATCCATAAAGAATCAAAATTGCAGCAACTTCTCTTTAAAATGCACTGACTACTGTAGTTCCAGAAATCTTCAGACTGAAGCTGAGGAAAGTGTTGTTTTCACATCATTTACAATGAAGTTTTATTGTCCCTAGTACTTGTTACAGATTGTGAGTAATCAAAACATGCTAGATTGACTATTACTAGGTTTAAGGATTTCTTCCCTGTGCCAAGTTTTCTCTAAAGCATTTGCTAAAGTGAGATATAAGCAACAGATGTATCAAAATGAGACTTTCCTGAATATCTCTGCCATAAGGCATTTCTCATCAACTCATTGCTGACACTGGTAATCCGAATTATTTTTAAATTATTTTATATGTTTTCTTGTTCATGAAATGTAGTAATCACATCTTAGCCTAGTGTCTGTATGCACAGGATTTTTCACTGGTTCCACCTGTTCAGGAGCTGTGATGGAACTATGTCAAACATAGAGCCAGACTATTTGGAGCTAATAATTGGCTCACAAGTATTACTTTCATGAGACAGGGCAATTGGTTTTTTTGATTTTTAAATCATCCTACTTAATCACAATGATAGGTGTAATTGGGACTACTACCCAGCAAATTTGAAAATCTAGAGGTTTTTTTAGCATTTTTTAATGGACTAAGTACTCTGAATAGTTAGGCTTTTAAGAAGTCTGATTACTGTGTTATAGTGCACTTTCTTGATTAATTCCAGCACTGAAATTCCCTAGCTATTTTCTTAGCACTTCAGCAAATGCTTGTCACCACTTTTTTTCTCCATGTTTTACCCAATCAGTTTCTAAAAGGACCAATGGTAGTTTTTCTACTCTCTCCAGTTTTTATGAAATAAAGAAATCATGGTTTTATTTTTATCCTGCTTTTATTGTAAAAAAAAAATTCAAATAAGTTTTATTAAGAGTTCAACAAATCCCCAAAGAGAGACAGGTGTTGATAAAAGATGCTACTGGCATATGGATGTTAATATCCTCATTCTTTTTCTACAGTCATAAGAGAGACAGAGGTTCTGAATACCTGAATTACAGTCTAAATATACCTTCTCACTCCAGGTAAAAACAGCAAGGTGTCTCACCTTGACTTATAGCTTGACCTTGTGAATAAAAACATTTTTAAAGTACTTTGGAGGAGAGTTATTAGAGATCTATGGAGGAAAAAAATGATCTGATATTGAGAACCTGCTCTGATTCTGGTATGATCAGCATTAAGTAACACAGTAATTTATTTTGTTCTCGTACTGTTTTGAGTGTACTAATTTTAGGCAAAAATAAGATGCTCAGCTAAACAGATGAAAATAGTTTTCTCAGTGTGGATCACTTAAGACATTTTCCAGTTCCTCTTTTCCTACTTTACTCTGGTGTGAAGATCTCAGCCACGTTCTCCCAGTCCTGTTAGAGTATGCGCTCATTCAAAGATTTCATTCTTGACAGATAGAAATTAAAATGTCAATCTCTGCAGTCCTTTTCCTCTTCCCCCACAAAAATGACAGAGATGGAGTGCTAACCATAATCCAGATGAAATATGTAAGGGGCTTTTTAGTGAAACAAAGAGGGGAAAAAAGCTTATAAGATGAGATTTCTGTAGACAGAGTGTGAAGTTTAGATGCCTTTTTCTTGGTGGGGTTTTTCCCCTGAGAAGTAGTGCTGTAGTAGGCTTTGTCCAGGACAGTATGACCACCCCCCTTGACCAAAATGTAAATATTAAAACAAAGAAGCTGACATGTTTCTTCATTGCACAAAGATGAAAATGAAAGATAAAGCCTGTTATCTGAAATTGAATCCTTTGCATGAGAAATCCTTACGTTCACACTATGACCACAATCAAATCATGTATCAAAAGCCAGGGGTTTAATCTTCTCCATTCTGTATAAATTAGGTTTTTCCTATTTTATTAGCATTTTCATTAAAAGCTACATGTTTTTTCCACTGCTGCAGCAGTCTAATAGTGTATGAACACTTTCATTTCTAATGAATAAAATTTAAAAAATTCTGAAAAACTATAACCTATTTTCCCCTACTATGCCGTGTGTGCTTCTTTTCAGCCAAGATTATCTCCCTGGGAAATGTCTTTTAGGCATGTTGATATGTTAAAGGTTGCCTTTTAAACATGCCATATGAATTTTTGCCAGTGCAATATGCTAAATTAATGTGTATTTTGTATATATAGTACCTAGAACAGATGATGATAAAATGTTTCAAATCAGATGTGATAAAAATGTCACCTATTGCTCACTTGTAATGGCTTTGTCATTGTAGACTACTTATTTAGGTCTCATGAAATTACAAGGAAAATAACAGCTTGAGTTGGACTCAATGATCTTTCTCAGACTATTCTGTGACTCAAATATCAGAAAGTATTGAGTTTATTCTACACCAAATTAGACTTCTATTCCTGACTAAGAAAGGTTTTCATTACAGGAAGACTTTGCAGAAGGAAAAAATCTATTGCATTTTGTTCTGAGTTAAATTAACTCTTGTTATGGAGTCTTTGAATGAGTCTTTACTCAGCCATTAGACACTGAACTATATAGGATTTTGGTTATGCCATCCTTTAAGCACTTGTAGAATAATATAGTTTGGAAGGGATGTCTATAGGTCATCCAATCCATTTTACACAATTTACCTGTTGGAAACTTAATATTAGATAATCTCTTCAACAATCTGCTTCACTGAAAAAGAGAATCTGCACATCAGGAGGGAGCAGGTCTTTATTTTATTCCTGAACTAGTCCTTCTCATTTGTAGCACTTTCAAGATTAGCACTGACATCATGTGTTACACTAGGGGGGGCAATTAACTAATTATATAACCTATGTGAGCCTTTTTAATGCTCATCTTCACCTGGAGTGGAATCTCCAGGACTCATAAAGCATAAATAATTTAGGGCAAATATTTGGCCTCTGGGCTTCATGTTTTCAGCAAAGGTGAATGTATCTTTTCCTTCAATGCAAGTATTGACCTCCTCTTTGTTTTGGTCAGTACTTAGTTCTTGACTCAATTCATCTCAATAGATACCCAAACAAAGATCAATATTTATTGAAATTGTGGGAATTATGTATATGTGGGGAGCAAATGGATTTCCACAAGTTTTGTTAAGAGCTTAAACGTCTAAAAAAGCCCAACACCTCTCAGTGGAATATGTAGCATCTTGAGCTTTGCCAATGATATTAAAGCACCAGGAATTTTCCTATTCTTTCCTTTAAAAGCTACCGCATGCTTGGTCTCTGTGTGTGCTAAGAAATCCACTAAGATTTATCACAGTGACTTGGGAAGAGAGGATAAGAGGTCTTTGGTTGCCTGCTTTGACATCTGAAATGAATGCTATCCCAGCATAATAATGATTTTTTTTTTGCTTGTGTTCCTTGGCCCCCAAGAGAAGCCCTTGTATCGCACAAGAGCTGGAAGAGGAAGAGGGACCTGCAGGTTGTCTGCAGGGTACTTAGTGGTGGTGGAGTTTCTCTGCCAGGTCAGTCAGAGCCCTTCTGGAAGGTCTGCCTGCCTAAGACTGAATTTTGCCCATACATGTCTCTACCCTTTTCCCCATCTAAAGATGGAATGCTCATTTCTATTTTCTTGGGCTTTCAGTAGAAGTGGTGGGAAAGGGAATAAATGAACTGAAATAGTATCTGCTAATAGTGGCACGCATTTATCTCCACTACTTTTGTGTGCATTAAATATGCATGGAATCATATAAATATATATTTAAAATGTGAATAATATGGGGGTTGAATGTTACATGCTGAAGCCCTGGGGGTTCCCAGGTTTGCAGCCCTTTTCAGTTCAGTGTTTCGAAGAATCCTTTTTTATTAGAGGAGAATTACTAGCACTGTTCTTCAGAATTATTTTTGGGATAGTTCTTCAGCTGCATATTGATATATACTTCATCTTCATGGCTCTTTAACCTACCTACAGAGAAGTGGGGAAAAACAAACAAAACCCAAAAAACCCCCCGCCTTCCCACAAGAGAAAACAGCTGAGGTAGCAGTCATCTGAAGAAACAGATAGTTAAAATGCATTTACAGGGACCCATCACTTGCTTGAGTTGTGAGTAATAAATGTTGAATGAGAACTGAAAACAAACTGCTGGTGGAAAAGTCCACTAAATAAATTTATTCATCAAAATATGAGCAAATGCCTCAAAAAATATTTTTCCCTTGTTAACAGGCTGAATTCATTGGTTAAATTATTGGTTGCTAAATAAATGTGTTGCTTAATGATCCACAGAGCAATTAACCTGTCACTTCATACACTAATTTACTAAATCCTTTCCAATCTCTCTTGATATTAAGTCCTTAGTGTTAATTTGAAGAGATTAGACAGTTATTTAAATATATTTAATGTTTCCTAGCAAAATGTTTAAAATCAATCTGCTACTAAACCTCATTGATACCAGAGAAATGAATCTGATATTATGATGGAAAGCGTTAGAATATAAGGACCTTGCTGAATTGCTGAGATGTTACAAGCAGGAAATTCAGGGTCAGTCTCTAGTGCTAACTTTCATGGATTGTTGATGTTGGCAGGGGTCTTTGGACATGGTCCAGTCCCTCTACTCTAAGCAAGTGTAGCTCAGGACTGTGTCCAGATGGGTTTTGAGTATCTCCAAGGATGGGGGCCCCAGTGTTTCTGGGCAAGCTGTGCTATTATTTGATTGCAAAGTCAAAAAACATGTTTTAATGGAATTTGAAATGCTTTGTTTTGGTCTCCTTTTTCTGTTGTGCTGTTATTTAGACACAATGAGATTGCCCCAAATCTTTTCTTCTCAAGGCTCATCAGTCCCCTCTTTCTCAGGCTTTGCCTCTTGGTCAGATGTTTCCATCCCTTGAGCATCTTTGCAGCCTTTTGCTGGGCTTGCTCCTTGTCTCTCTTGTAGCTGGGAGCTGATACTTGGGTCCAGGGGTGTCTCAGGTCTGCCCAGGCAAGCAAGGCTCGCCTGCCCTGACCTTCTGGCAGTACTCTTGAGAATGCAGACCAGAATATTGCTGGGCATCTTCTCAACTTCTTAGGTTCTAGAATTTTTAACCAAAATCAAGAATAATGGGAAAATAACTATTTCACTGTGCTGCTTTTGCATATATCTGTGTTTACTGGCTCTGTATTAGATCCCTTTTGTATGAGTCTTTGCAACCACGAGCAGCAGTGTAACAATAACTGAGAATTAGGGTTTTCCTCAGCTGTTGAACAGAGCTGGCAACATTGGGTAAACATAAAGGAACAGTTTTCTCACCCAGTAATGTATGTTATCAAACAGGGAATCTCATAATGCTTTTCAGGCAGAACTGCATTTCTCTAAAGTGGATGGTATGCTTGCCTACTGTATCTCAGCTATTAGCTGCAGCTTAAGTATTATATCTAAAAGAATTTTAATGAAGATAAACAAGTTGATAGGAAGAAAAATGATGTAGCCATGTGTTATATTTTACATGATATTTGGGACTTTCAGAAAGTTCACTTTACAGTGATCCTGCCTGCTTGAGAAAGAACTCAGACTCAGTTTAAATTATATTCCAAATTAGAAGTAACAGCCTTCTGATGTGATCAAGATCCCTATTCTTTAAATGGAGCTATTACTTCTGAAAGCTGAATGATAAGAGGTTTAAGAGAAGGTTCTGTCATTGCTGTTTACCCAGGTAACCAGCCAGGTTTCAGTATTGTGGCTTCTAAGTCCCATGCAACACCACAAGGAAATTTCTTTTTTGACTTAACAGATGATGGTCCTGCTTTTGGAGCAAATCTCTGCATCACCCACACTTACTGTTCCCAGGTCCACATTATGGAACCCTGAGTGTGACCTTGGGTTCCTTTCAGCTAAAACAGAACTGGGACATACACCCTAAGAGAATGCCCAATGCATTCCAGCTCCAAAAGAGATTAGACCAGATCAGAGTCATCCAAAGTTCTAAGAAACTGTTAAGGAAACTTTCCAATATGAGCATCCAGGAACAACTAAGTCAAGTCACACATTTTAAGTTATTACATTGCTTACTTTTAGTTAATGCACTTTGGGGTTTTTTGTTCTCCTAAGGATCTGCCATGTAATATAGATATCCAAATAGAATACAGGAACTTTGCAGTCCCATCTGAATACGTGTTAAGTGTGTTACCTTTCTTTAGATGGCTGATTTTTGAATTGATCTGTTTAAATTCTCTTCAGACAGCAATTAGTCATAGACTGCCAACAAGTAAAAACAAGATTGTAATTATTAATTCAGAGATATGTTGCTGCTCATAATCAGATATAGATATGATACCCAATTTTATAATTTCATGAAAGTGTTCAAGCAAATTACAGTCTCTTAATAACTTGATGGCATTTTTATCTTTGATATTATCTCTGTCACTAGTTAATATTGACATAATATCATCTTGTAAAAATGGTTGTCTTTCTAATCAAATGTAGCACATGGTGGGGAAGGAATGTGTGTTAATGAAGAAGCAGAGCATACCAGAAAATGTTTGAACAGCACAGCTTTCAACTAGAAAAAAATAACTCAACAAATCAAATCCACCCACTGGAGCCATTATTAGTCTGAAGATATTTGTGGACAAGCATCTGGCCACCTACACACCAGTCATGTTTTGGCATTTATTTCTGATGCTGAATAAGTACACTGTTACAATAGAATTTTCCCCCCAAGTTACTGGTATGGCAGGTACTGAGTGTTCCCATATCACTGTGGCTGGTAGGCAGATGGTGTGAGTACAGCAAGAGAAAGTGGGATGAAAATCCTGCTCAGATGTGGGCTGGGATGCTGCTGCAGGCTGGTGCCAGATTTGGCATCTTAAAGGACAGCTGGGATCTGTACCAAGGTTTCAAAATTCACCGTGAGTGTTTACACCTGAGCTCCAATAACCTGGCCTTTGAGCAGCCTTGCAGATGAGCTGTCTCTGCTTGTGCTCAGCTCCTGGAGCTGGGAGAGGCTGGATGTGTCCAGCACAGCTGCACTGGGCAGTGCCCAGGCCTTTCATCATCACCAAACTGGTGGCAATGGCAAAGGACAGCAGTGCTGCTGTACCCAGCTGTTGATCATTGACAGATCTCTTTAGCTCTCATTAGTGCTGCATCAAAGCCATGATCATCAACACTGGCTGCATTGGTAAGAACAGAAATATGACCAAAACATAGCATTGGAAAAAGCCAGTTGAATTAAATTCACTGGCCTTATTATATCAGATAATGACTTAGATTTGTATGACCTGTGAGTGACTAAGAGTAGGTAATTACTATTCCTGGCAGGAAAAATAAAATAAGTATTCAGCAATATTTTTCAGCCCTTCACACTGAAAGACCCATTGTATGGTCACCACAAAAAAATCTGAATAAATATTGTCCTATTCTGTTAAAAATATGCTGTAATACGTGGAAACAACACAGCATTGAGAGAAGGAAAGAAAGAGACAGCAGATGCTGTTTTCCAGACTAAATCTCCTCTAATGCACTCCAGGGACCTCATTTAATCAAGCATCATTCTCACACTTCATCACGTATATTATTCAGAAATGATGAAGAATTCTGGGAATAAATTAGTCATTTATTTCAGGATAAATGGTTTTTAAAATTTATTGTTATTTAAGCTATTTTGCAAAATTTAGTTTTTTCTTTATTTTTCCCAGAGGCTCCCGGCTCAGTTTAATCAGAAACTTGTATTTGCAGGGTAGATCAGGATCCTGGCTCTCTTTGTAAAAGTCATTTTTCTGGGACATAGTTTCTTCTGTTACTGCATTCTTTCTACCTCTGATTATCAGATTTTAAAATGTTTCTTTCAGTGCACTGTGACTTAGGGGAATAGGTTTAACAATCCTATGATAAAAAATCATTTCTTTTTTCCCTGGCTGTGTCCATTGAAGTGATTTAGCATACAAAAGACTCTCCATCAACAGCCTTTCCTTTTTTTTTCCCCATGTCTTGTTGGCTGCTGGTTTTCCCTACCCTTTTCCATCATCTGCTGTTTACCTCTAGCACTTCCCTTGTCAATTTTATAATGATGGTGCAGCACAACCTGACACTGTCCAGGTAAATATATTCAACACTTTCTTGAAGAGCTTATATAAACTGATACTTCTCCAGGAAGGATTGTCATATTTTATCACCCAGAGTGGTGCCTTATCTGCATGTTGAGGGGCACAACCCAGCTTCTATAAAAGATCAGAATGGCTTTCATGGGTAGATCACATATTTGTAAACAGCAGCTCTCTTGTTCAATTATTTTGGGTAGAGTGATTTAAATTAGGTTAATATAATTTATGAACCCTCCCTGCTTGGTGCTGTCTGGGTGATAAATTGGACAGCCATATGATGGGCTGTGTTTATCCTGGGCAGGGTCTCTTCACTGCACTCTCTACCCCTGAGCACTTCAGGCCTTTGGCAGGAGCTGTACAGTCAGGTAGCAAAGCACATGTTCTAAGTGCTAAATGGAGCTACATTTAGCTTACATGTGAAGGGGAAAGTAACCTTATTACAGAAATAACCATCCTTCTGTACCTCTATGCATTTTGTGCATATGTGCATATATATTTTTCTTTCAAATATCAATAGTTTTCTGCTAAAATTGTCTAGCTCTTACCAGAAATGAAGGAGCACTCTCACTAATTTTTTATATTTATTTTTAGTCAAAATTACATATTTATTTTTATATTTCAAAATTTTATATTTGTTTTTAGTCAAAATTTGTTTTGAAAGGGAAGAAATACTAATTTTCATTGGTAAGAAAATTGTTTTTTAAAATCTATGAGTTTCCTGACAGTATAAGAAAACACTCTTCCACAAAATTAGAAAGTATCTACGTAGTTGTTAGTCAAGTCATGGAACCTTGATGGGAGTTGAGGTGATGTAATACAAGTGAATCAGTGAAGCAACAGGCATTAAACCTGGAATCTTTTTTCTGGATTGTAGCCTGTTTTCTTCTAGGCTTTGTCATCCAAGCGTGCAGGTGAACGTTCATCTTTGTGTGTCTGGCAGATCCCATAGGTCCCTTCCAGGCTGTCAGGCCTGGTACACTCCTGGCAGAAATGGAGGATCAGGAATAAGGAATTTAGCAGTTATTTGCTGCCAGGTTTTTCCCAGCACCACTGGGGTGAGAACGGGGATAAAGGCGGCAACTGACCCTGACAGCAAAGGTTACAAAGATTGGAGGAAAAAGCTCTGAATCTTTTGAATGTCAGGGTGATTTGTCCATATGAATGATAAACAAATATGTCCTGCCCTTGTTAGGTTCTTAGGATGCTTGTCCTCCATTTAACAAGTGGCTGAATTAATGGGCCAACATGAAATTCAGGGAGACTACTGAAAAACAACAAAAAATTAAAAAGGAAAAGCCAGTATGGAAATTCTTGCAGAACTGTAGAACTATTTGTTTTCAAATGCTCAACCATTGTGTAAACCATGGTCTATTCCTGGAAGGCCATAGAAGGATCCAGTTCTATTTCAATAAGTTTTCTTTTTATCTTTTGATGTGTCTTTTCCCATCATTTTACTTTCTATACTCTTTTAGGCAATAGGAAAATCTTAGGAAGTAATACTTCAACCAAAAACAGTGTTTTTTGTTAGTTGTTTGCAAGGTTGCATGAACAAGGGCTTGAAAACAGGATGACAGACTTCACATGCCATAGTGCAATGAATCACTTTATGTTCCATTCTTTAAAAATAAAAATGGATCTTTTTTTAATGGGTTTTCTCATTATTATTTCAGAGCAGCAGTCTCTGAAAAGCCCTCACTGTGAGAAACCAATGGGGGACTGCAGCAGAGAGCTACAGGAAGGCTCAGTCTCACTTTGCAGTTACTCATGTGTGCTGGGCTCTGATTCATTGCAGTGAACTTCACGAGCAAGAGATTTGTGTAGGTGAAACCGTGTTTTAATGAACTAAGTGATCACATTAAAAGATCACAGTTCAAATTCTCATTAAACCTACGTTCTATAAGCTAAATGAGAAAGTATTTAACAATATGGGCTGTGATATTGTAAGAGCTCCTTCCAACTGCAGGTCTAGGATTAGGAAATGTTAACACAAATTTGTGTAGGACACGATGGGATATTTAATGCCTCTGTATAGCATATTTCTCCAGTAAGTATGCAGTATTTAATGAAAAGCAAAATTTAGGGAGTCTGAAAGCCTTCTAGCTGCCAGATTTTCATGCCTGGAGTCCAAAGCAGAGAGGTGTGAGATGGCTTTAAGCAATATCTTTGTGCTTTTAGATAGAAAGGGAACCAAATTTGCTCTTTCTGGACTCAAGAGATTGAAATTTCATTTTCAAGGAATAAGCCAGCTTTTTAGTCATAGTGCATGGCTCTAAGGAATTATTCTCCATTCCTCCTGGGAGACAGTGCAACTAGGAAGGGCAATTCAAGTATCATGGAGTAGGGAAAAAAAATCCAGGAGACAGTTACACCCCCTACTGAACAGAGAGAGCATCAAACTGGGAGGCATCAGTGTGCTCCACACACTCTGCACATCTGTGTGCATTTTAACCATGTTTGTGGTATACACCTTTCATGTTAGAAGCCCAAGCCAAGCAAGTTGTATCTCAGCACTTATCA
Source organism: Melozone crissalis (assembly GCF_028551555.1). Lineage (NCBI taxonomy): Eukaryota > Metazoa > Chordata > Aves > Passeriformes > Passerellidae > Melozone > Melozone crissalis. Next base: position 12,484,858 of record NW_026535801.1, on the reverse strand, counting down.
TCAGTTAGTATCCAACAATATTCCTTTCAGATAAATATTGCCATCAAAGTCAGTGGAAATGTTGTGTTAGAAGAGTATATTTCACAGAAATGCAACTCTTCTTGTATATGATTTTGTTCTTCATCTTTCTCTCAACAAAGCCCTGATCAGTTATTTTCCTTATTTTCTTGGGTTTGTAGCACTTTTAATTATCAAAATACTTATATTTCCAAGCACCTCTTTCTCTCTAAAAGATACAAATTAATAAATTAAAAGCATAAATTCTAAATTTAGTATAATGACTGTTGCATTAAACTGGTATTACATAATAACACTTTGGAATTATTTATAGCACCATTCTAGTGAATTATGTGAGTTCATAAGAATAACACCTCACTTTTGTGTACAACAGCTATAAAAGGGACAAAAGTAAGCAAAAACTTGAGCTTTCACACCTGAACAGAATTAAACCAAAGGCTTTCCTGTGTTAGGAGGAAAGTCAGACTGCATTTTGTTTTTACTGTACTTTGCCTGATTTAATTTCCACAAAACACACAGAATGAGACAAGTCCTTTGTTCTTGCCTATATAAATTTTGATCTTGTGAGATTTTAGCTTGCAGTTAAGATCAAGAGGGTGGGGCTGAAACACTAATTAGTCTTGCCATGAAAAACACAACCCAGCAGGGGCAGGATGGGATGTTGTTTCCACCCTTCAGCTCTCCAAGCACAGAATAGTGGCCAGAACCACGTGCAGCCTTCCCTCACCCCTGTCTTGCTTTCTTCCTGGCCATATTATTCCCATACCGTAACATAATGCTTTAGAATGACTTCATCCCTAATAAAGGAGTGCTTCCTGTGAGGATAGCTCTCTCTGTCTGGGAACTCAGGCTCTTCAGCAGTGGGACTCCTCAGGGAAGTGGCTTTGGGGATGGAGTGGGCGAATAAAGAACTGAGAAGGGAATTTGTAAAGTCACAAATCTTCACTGGCATGAAGTAGTTGAGATCCACTGGCTTCAGGAGGTCACAAGGGACTGCAAACATTTTTCAGGAATGAGTGCCTTAGCCCTGACCTCAGCAAGATATAAATAGTGATTTATGGCTGAAAGTTTCCATTTTCTAATATTTATTCCTGAGCCTTCTGTTTGTACTTTTGAGAAGAGAGCAGAATGAGAGTGAAGAATAAAAACTGCCTGTTTAGCTAAGTCTGGGGTAAAAAGTTCACTTCATCTTTAGATATTCTGAGTTTTCCAAAGTTCAGAAAAAATAATTTTGAGAGTGAACCAATTTATTTTGTCATAGAAAGGAAAAATATTAGGTTGCTAAGGTTTTATACTCTACACCTCACCACACAAGTACAATATAGTAACTACTGGACTGATACAAATCAAGAGCTCCTTTTATTGTAAAACACCTTTGGCTTCCCTAAAGGCTGTTCAAGTTTCCCAGAAATGGAAGACAAAAATGTATTGCAACATAGAAGCAAGAAAATAGAGAGGTGATGATGGTTAGTGTTGGGTAAATATGAACTGAATGGTCAGTTTAGCAAGTCACAGCTTAGGTTCTGCCTAGCAAAGTCAAATACATAACTCAAACACACTGACAATTCCTATGCTGACTGCAATGCTTAAATGTATTAGAATTTCTGCTTGTGATTCTCACTAGGATCAGGTTATTTAGCTTCATAAACTAAACAGTCTACAAACGCTTTTGAAGTGTTTCAGGAAATTGAGGATAAAGGTAACACACTTTCTTCTGGTCAAGGCAGGGGGAGACTGTGTTGGGGCCATGAGGGTATTGTTTACTCAGTGCTGTGCCAAAGTCAAGGCTGAGGATATCTGATCCAGAATTTATCCACTAGAATTTATAATGGAATATCATACATGAATCAGGAATTAAATCACACTTAGCCTGTGAAAATGTTAGAGTTTTATCCATTCTGATTTACATCTTTAATTTCTGAGAATCTTGTGACCAGCAGTGAAGAAAAAATCAATGTTTGGTATTTGTGAGAAAATAGAAGAGGCATGTTCTCAAAGCAGTTCCTTTTCTCTACAAAGATGCTCTTACTTACCACTGCCCACTCAAACATACCCTCACCTACTATATTTAAATTTGTGAGAGCATTTGGTGGGTATCCAGAAGTACTTTTCTGCTGTTCCCAATGATGTGTCATGCTGAGTATAATTATTAAATGTAAGAATTATTATTATGGTGTACACCTAATGTTCTTTCACTTAACAGATGGTTTGTGAATATCTGGGACAACTTAGTAGCCCTAAAATGATTCATACCTCAGCTATCTGAACACATGGCTACCTTTCATCACTTGTGCTGAGTCTAAGAGAAGGTTTAATAACCCAATTTTGAAAAGAATTTCTGTTCTTTAAACATGCATGTCACCAGCATATTTTTAAGAAGGAATGAAAAGCATAAACGCAAACTGTACTTTCAGCTTTCAGAGGCCAGTCTTCCTTTCTTTCTTTTAATAGAATTACTTCTAACCTTTGTATATATTGCTTGTCACATCAGTATCATTCATCTGATGAAGAGTAACATCCTCTCATAAGTCTGTGAATCCTGTCAGAATTTCCAAAATGGGAATCCATCTGTGCCTAGAATTCTCATGCTCATCTTTTTCTTTGCATGTTCAAAGTGAATTGTTTCCTGCTTTCTTCTTCTTGCTTTCTCACTCATCTTCTCACATTTTCTCACTTTTTTTTTTTTATTTTCTCCTGCTCTTCTACCTTTTTCCTGTTTTCCCCCTCTCTTGTTCTGCTGTCCACTTTAATGGTTCATTTGTGCCCTTTCACTAAGAAAATTTGCTATTAGCACAGACTAATAATCTAGTTTTTTTCCTTTCTTTGAAAAAACCCACACATGCCATTTCATGAAGATCTCTAATAATATGGATATATCCAACAATCTAATTTTGGTAGTCTCTTTTTCTCACTTCACACATTAAAGGCCTATCCTGGTATTAGTGCAAGAATAGCAGCCCAAAAGTAAGACACTAAAAGAAAAGCAATTTGGGCTTAGCTGTAGGTATGAAAGAAGAAAAACTGTTGAGGTCTGTATGTTTCTAATAGTGATTGTTGCAGATCTGTTATTACAGTGGGTTCTAATGTTTCTCTGGAGAGATCAATTATTTACTCTACTTACCTATGTTAATGGTGTGTCAATGTAATTTATGACATCCCAGCACCAAATTGCAGGAAAGTGTGGTAATGCACTGTAAGTTGTCTGAAATTGCCAAGTGATACCAGAGATATTATCCACATCTCAATTGTAATCCCAGCTCCCTTCTGAGGCATGAATACTCCTGGGAAACTCCAGCTTCAGCAGCCAGATGTTTCTGGCTATGATCAAGAGCAGTAAATTAGGTTTCTGCAGTCGGTGCTTTTGAAAGATAAAGGAGCAGGTCCTTAGCTGTGCAAATTGTTGTACATCCACTGATTTCTACAAACCTGCTGTGCATGATATCCTCCTCCTCAAGGCAAAGTGTGACTGGGAGGCAAGGACTCGGACTAGCAACTGAAAATCTGAATTTAAATATGGGATGGAAGCTTAGACTGGATGTAGCCTGTACCTATCGGACTCCTCTCTATCCAGTTTCAACCCTTGTTTGCATTTAGCACAGTTTTTATTCCAGGATCATTTAGATGATAAGTGCTTAGGAGAGAACCAGTTTTTAGCCAAACCAGATTCTAATAAGATTTTCTCAGATGGGTTGCTCGTTGCTCTTGATTTTAGCAGACTTTTCTTTGTACTTTTCCTTCTTGTGGAAATGTCATATGTTGGATTTTGGCCAGGTTGGTGACAGTCAGCAATACTTTTAGTTGGTCATTCCTCATCCAGCACTATGTTTCTAAAATCAGTCTGGTTCTGAGTGAACACATGCACATCTTGTTAAAATGTTACAGTAAACTTAGCATTTATTGGTGATCACAGTGCTGGGGGAGCAAAATCAGTTTCAATAATAACCTTTTCTTACAGTATAAATATGTTCTTTTTAAGACTTATTCCTGGCAGTAATATTTACATATTTACACTTTTTGTAAACGTAGTGCTTAGGAACTTTTGTCAGGGAGAGAAATTTTTCTTGGCAGCTCTCCCAGACTTTGCGAAGAAAAAATTACTGCAATTATTCATGCAAGTTTTCACAATTTCTTAACATAAGTTCTATTTGATGCATCATATTAGAACAATTCATGCAAATTGATCACACAATTTTAATGATTTTGCAAGGAGCTTCTATGAAAATGACATTAAAGTTCCAGGGTTTTCAAAATAAGGGAGGAAAAAGAAGTAAAAAATTACTGGCTTGAAAAAAAAACAACTAGTACTTGACAGTCAAATTTGAAGAATTTTACCAAAATATAAATCCATAGGCAGTGGTCTTGTTCCCAGAAAACATTTTCTTCCCATTTAAAAATCAGACTTAGAGTAGAATTTCACTGGGAATCCATAACATTTAATTTTTAAAAAAGTAAAATATCACAGAAATGAATACAAGGTCATGCATTAATATAAAAAACTTTGTCTTAGTCCTGTTTTTTTCTAATTCGTTTATCAATGAACTTAACTGGTTTACTTACTAAGTGTCCTTAAACTGAACACCAAAATTGAATTTCACTTGAATATGAAATCCCTCTATAATTGATTTGATAATTTAAAATGTTCTTAATTTCCTTTAGTACAAATTACGCTTAGGCAAAATATCAACACTGAATTTTAAGTAACCAGAAGCTACAAAACTCAGTTGTCCGTGTTTTAGGCAAGATACCCAATGTGTTGCAGTATCATCAGCACAGAACCAGGCAGGTCAAGCAGCTTGAGTAATAAAGAATGAGAGGCTCATTGACTCTGGAGAGGTTACAACAATCCTTTCAGAAAAAATATTGAACATAGTGTCTGCCACTTGACACCTCAACTCTATTACTATATATATACTATATAAATAATTATTAATATTATTAAAAAAATTGTTTATAGAACTATGTTTATATACACAAGACTGCCCTTTACCATCAGTAAAAAGTTTCTTATATTTCTTTAGTATTTCCATTCTCAAACATCATAATGGATAAATTATAAACTACAGTTCAGTGTCTTCATAAATTTTCACTGCCAAAAGGACAGGAGAAAATTTGGCAACACAAAACAGCTGTCTCATAATTCACAGCTCTTATTATTCACCAATTCCCAGACAAATTTTAACTAATTAGTTTTGCCTGTTTGTTTATCCTTAGCACACATGCTTGACACCCCATTTAATTGCTGCTTTTGCCCATATCTCAACATGGTGCTTTGGGAGATTTTCTGTTCTGAAAGGACCTGCCTGCTTCATCTGCCTCCCATTACAAGCACAATTGCTAGAAAAGATGCTAAAAGCACCTGTACTGTGACTGTCTCACCCTGTCAGTCTGCATATGTGCAATTCCCAAATGGGAGTTGCATTCCAATTTCCAAGAATCTAATTCTGTTGTGTGCCATAAGATAGGTAGACAGTAATTAAAAATTTGTGACCCAAAAAAAAAAAAAAATCACTGACAACGTACATTTTCAAATCCATGCAGAATAGAGGGTGACATGTCCAGATAGATGAAAAGGATCACGGGTAATTTGACTTGGATGAAAGGGGCATAAGAAAAGAAATAAGATTAGCAAAGATGTTGCATGAAAGGAGAATAAGTAACTATGGCATTCAAATGAAATAACAAAATATTTTATTCCTAATATATATTGTAAGCTATTGGCATCACAGTAAAGCACAGGATCGTGCTTTCTCTTTTTGTGTTTGAGGGAGAAGGGGCTTTCAGCCTGTGGGTGCCAGCACAGCCCCTGGGGACTTGCCCAACAGCCTGGCACTTGCCCAACCTGCTGTCCGCAGTCTGGTGAGCTGGCACGGCTGGATCCAGGCACTGGCACACACTGACTCATTTCTCACTCATGGGGACACTTCTGCAGTGCTGTCCCTCCAGCTGCTGTCCCTGGCTGAGCACAGAGCAGGATCAGGTTCAGCCACCTCCTCTCTCTCCCCCTTCCCCAGAGGGAAAAATGTGAAAAATCGCATTTGCCTGAAATGGATTGGAGGGCCAGTCCCTCGCTGTCATGTTTCATAGAGTGCATAACAAGCCCGGATCTCTTGCCAAGAAAATGAAATGAACTTACTGTGTCTGGGTGACCTTCAGGACAATGAATAACTACTTTTTAAGCTTTACATGACATATACCTAGTATTGAAGAATAGTGCTTATTCCATGAAATAAAATTAAAGGAAAAAAAATTACTCTGCTCTAATCCTTTTCATTTTGCTCCAAATTTTGCTTAGCATTTGGATTATTAGAAACACATGTGCCTGTGTATTCCTCTTTCAATTTTGCCATTCATGTTTCTTGTAAAATTGGTGAAATTACAGATTCTGAAGCAGGATTTCTGTTTGTAGCATTTGAAGTGAAATGGAATGTCCACAGTTTGCTATTATACAGCAAACACTTATTTTATAGAATGATTTTCTGGAATGTACGTTGTTTTTTTAAACAAGAATGTTATATCATCACCAGTACCTTGTGTTCCCAAGAAATTGCTACAATGTTCCTGATGGTAATACTAAAATTAGGTGAATCAGACCTGACAGTGAAGGGAGTAGAGGGAATACTACATTAATTTCATCTACTCCTTTGCTTGTCTTTGTAACACAAAAAAGGGAAAAAAGCCAAGTACCCCCCCAAAAAGGTTTCAAAGAGGGGGTGGGGGTGGTAGCAGAAAACAGCAGAACAATGAAACAATAAAAATTCAATGCTAACAGAATCTGTCAACCTTAAAACAATTAAAAGAATCAGAGTTCATTCAGTCATTGTCTGCCATTTGTACATCAGGAAAGAGGGAAATCAATATTTGTTTCTTGGAGACTTCCAACCCCAGCATGTGGTATTGATATTTTCAACAGTGTAGAAAGATTTTTCACAACAAACCTTTCACTTTTCCACTATTAGAGAAGGTTTGTGAATTGGCTTGAACATTACCTGGTAAGGCTGTTCTTGTTTAATGTTTTCTTTTGGGGTGTTTAATGTTATTTCTATTGGCATTACTAGTAAAACTTTTTGCACTGCTCTTGGTGTTTTAACACAAATGAATGCATAAATAAAAGAACCTGTGCCACACAGGTGACAGCCATGAGAAAATTTGCAACCAAAAAGCCATGGGTGACAGGAGCTGCTCTGTCCCCAACAAATGCCTGAGGCATTTGCAGGCTGCAGCAGTTTCTGGTGGGCCCTTTTTATAATTTTCTGATCTCATTACTATCCTGCAAACCCCAGAGACACATCTGCAGAGGCATGGCCAGTCATGACTTCTAGTTGTAACTGAACCTTGACACAGCTGGGACCTCTCCACTGGCAGATTGTTTTCTCAGTTTCAGCTCTGAATGGGAGGAACTCATGTGAAAATGAAATTTATCCTGAGCTGGTACTATTGAAAAATACTCGCTGTGTTTCTTTGACTCCTGTTTTCAATGTGTCACATCAGCTGATTCTTTTATACAGCATCTGCTTTATCAGTCAACTAAGTGCTTTGAGGGGGATAATATCTCACCCCTCAGGAGAGGGGGAAATAAAAGGCTCCTTACTGTGTTTGCAGGAGAAAAAGTAACCATCCTCTGTTAGAGCAGAGGAAATAGGAAAGGGGATACTAGAATTAAACTCCTACCTGTTAGCACTAAATTCTTCTCTGCTTTTCCAGAGTAAACTTACAAAAGTTGGCAGAAACTTGCATGTGGTTTTCAGGTGGGATCTCGTGTCCACTCCAGCAGGTCCGAGCCCTGCTAACTGCTCTGTGCCTCTCTCATCCTTCCCAAGGGGGCTGTAAATTGGGCTACTGGAACCCACAGCACATTTTGGGATCTTGGGTGGCAAGGCAAATCTCCCTGTCCTCCTTCCACAGCTTCAAGCATTCTGGTTTTAGACATTATTGGTTTATTGGGTTTGTGCCTCCTAGTGTGCTTCAGGCACTCTTGAACATCCTGTGATTCAGGATGAATTTTTTTCCATTGCTGCAGGCTTGCAAAATCAAGTGTGAGCTATTTTACCTTTTTTCTTGAGTGCTAGGACTGTTTTAGGTTGGACCAGCAAAAGATTCCTGTCTAAAAGTCCAAAGTCTGTACAGCACTTCATGTCACCATGGTCGGTGACATGCAAGACTGGGTGGATTAGTGGAATTTAAACATATATCTTGCATGAAAGGTATTCAAATAAGCCAGAAATACACACTCTCCTTGTGACACCAAGTTTGACATTAGATTGTGCTCATTTCAGGGGAAGATTCACACAGAAGCAGACTTTTATTATAAGTTTTCCAAAGCTGTAATTTTTGCTTCAGTAGAAATAATTTGGTGAATTCTACAATTAAAGAGGAATTCTAACTTTGCCAATATAGAAATATTAATGAAAAAATTATATTCTGGGGAGGAAAATTTGTTCCTCCTTCCGGGTAATATATTTAGGTTTACAGGGGCTTTTGGCTGAAGAATGCTTGTCCTAGGATATGATTTCAAATACATCTCAAGCACAGGAACAAAACTGTAAGAATTCAGAAAATGTAACTCTGAAACCAAGACTTTGCACACAGTGTTCAAAAAGTGACCTAGAGAAAGTGATTAGATTTGTGTGAATTAAATCCTCAACATAATCACTTGAACTTGACATCTATCTTAGTACCTGAAGTTCGATTTTCCTGCCAGAGAGACATAAAAATAAATCTCCTAATTGTTAGAGATGATATTGTTAACAGGTTCAACCAAGAAAGGGTGATCACAGTATGGAAAAAAACTCCCATCTGTCTGTAAAAATCATTGACATTTTGAAATTAGAATTAGGTGCCAGAAAGATGCTTCTGACCTAAATTAAACTAAAATAGTAAAAATGATGGAATGTTTTATCCCAGAAATAGAAGAGAAAGTAAAGTCACTTGAAAGAAAAATGTGGCATAGCCTTATAAGGCTAAACATCCAAGCATCCATAGGTCACCCATGTGAAAATGTGCAACTTATGGGGAAAAGTCCCAGCAGTCCTGGGATGTTATTTTCAGATTAATGTACTATCATATTTTTGGAGTTAATCTGTTGGAGTTTGATTTCTGGTTTTTTTTTTTTTTTTTAAAACAAATGCCTTAATATCTCTGGAATCAGGCCCTCAAAACTTGAAGGATGCAAAGTCACTAAGAAAAATCCTGCTTGTTACCTTATTGAAGTTTACATCAATCTCTCAAACCCAAATGCTGAATTCCTGTTGTCATTTGCCTTGCTAGAAATATTAGTTTAATTTCCTGATACCGTCCGTCTATCGATTATCTACAGAACTGATTACATGCATGCTCCGTTCCCACCCCTGGGCTTTCCTGTAGGAATACCAGCTATGGGGGAGGGAGAAAAGAAGCACAAGTGGCTTTGTGGGAAATCCATCCGTGTTTGACAATTTCCTTCATGGATCCCCAAAGAAAAATGCCTTAGGAAGTGCTCCCTCATTGTGTCTGATCAAAATGTGTCTGCTGGCAGCCGCTCCTCAAACGCTCTGCGCAAACAGGCGCGGGCTGATCGCTGGTTTTGTGCTCCTCCTGGGAGTGGGAGCCACAGGACACCTGCCAGTGTCTGTTCCCTCTTCAAAGGACACAAAGCATCGCCACCTGCAGCGCCTTCAGAGGCAAAACCAGCTGGCATGAAAGCACAGCCCTATTTGCATTGATAGCTTCCCAACGACGACTGAAACATGGGCTTTAGGGAAATGGGCAGCTCTTCCAGGTCCTCCTCACTAAAATCCTAAAGGTGGAGGAAATCTTGCTGATGTAACAACAGAGGTACTCCAGTGTCTCTCAGTTTAATCCTCAAATTTCTGTTCTCAATGGCTTTGACACTTCATCAGCTTTTTATCCACATCATATAACAAGCACTTTTTTCTATGCTCAGTTTACACCCTGTGACATGCTGGCTGTGCTCTGGGACATGCTGTCCCAGCTCACAAGTCTGATGGTTATGTGCTCTGTTCCCCTCTCAGCAAAGGAAGAGTGCCTTTTGCCCAAGCTCTTGAAGCAGCTGGCTGGATGGAGCTCCCTGATGCTAAGTTCATGCCTTGATCTGATGACATTTTAAGACTGGCATCAAAACAACAGTTTGTCAGAATGAGTATTCACCTCACAAAGTCTCCAGTTTGTGACCTGGCCAAAAAGGGAGAGTAATTCATGAGTGTAAGTCTGGCTGTTGCCCTTGTGGCAGTAACCAGGGTGATTGTTTGTGCCTGCAAGGTCAGAAGAGGATGAGCCCAGGGTTAATGGCAGTCAGGACCTATGGACCAACATCACTCTGGAAACTTTGCAGGCCACCAGCATGACACACAGTGCTTTTATGTAAAATGCCTCCTTGCTGACAGGGTGCAGCAAGGGTGGCCACGCTGCAAGGGACAGGGAGCCAGGAGCCAAGTGTGGCTCTGGCAGGTGGCACCTGTGGCCTCTCTAGTGAGGAGACAGGTGTGGTGGCAGCCCTGGGTCAGGATCACAGACAGACTGCTGGGGCAGGGTAGCTTAAAAGCAGCTCCTAAGGGAAAATTGGGGCCAGCTCTTGCTTCCAGCTCTTCACACTGACTGCCACCAGCAGAGGAGATGACCTTGGGCTCAGCAGCTCAGCAGCCCTGGCTGGCCTGTGCCACACGTGGCTGCCCTGAGCTCCAGCCTGGTGCATCCAGCTGTGAGCAGGGCAGACACACCCAAAGTCCAGGTAACTTGATGCTAAATGGATGGTTTAAATGTGTGGGGCTTTTTTCCTCTCTCCAGCGTTCTAGCTGATTGTCTGGAGTGCAATCGGCGCACACTTGACTTTTGAGAATGATACACATAAAAGTGTTATAGAAGGCAATTCACTGAAGTCAAGTGTGCTTGAATCACATTTTAGATAATTGGCTGGATTGAATAAAAACTGTCAGTAATTACAAAAGTATGGTTTGATTTTGATTCTGCTCTGCGTTTTGTCTGTTTTTAAGCTTGCTTCTTTTTGTACCTCGCTGAAGTATTTTATCTTTGCTTCTTTGCTTTCTGCTTAATAGTCACTGTTTCCATTCAACAAGCGTTTTTCTTCAGTTTTCAGTATGTTATTAACAAGTTCTTTCTGTCCTCATCTTGCTTTCCCTTAGTAGTCTTCACTTGCCTATTACCTTTGGTTTTATTTATTCTTAATGGACCCAATTAGAAAACAGTTACCACAGCACTTATTTAAACCCGGCTTAACCATGTGTTGAGTCACTACCTGATTTAGCATCCTTAAACTTGTTAATATACTTGAATAATTGGCATAACAATGACTCTGTTATGTACTCCAAACTAACTTCATTTCTGTTTGCCATAACTGGTTTATTTCCAACAGTGGAAAAGTTGCCAGGTAAAATTTACACTGAGGGGGAAAGAGAAATATGAATGACAGTACAGTTTACATCTAGCACATTGCATGTTAGCGGTTTGATGTCACAAAACTCTCTTGGTGAAGGTAAATTCAGGGGAAGCAAAGGCGAAAGGAAAAATAAAACCCGTATTTGAGATTCCCAAGGAATATGCACAACACAGAGCTTGGATACATTTTTGTGGTATGTCCCAGTAGTGTGATAAGATTTTGAATAAGGTCCCAGCAGAGGTGTCATCGTTACCTGTTTGGACTCTTTACTGTTACATTTGTCTATCTCACATCTTTAAAACCCTCTGGGGCCTCAGTATCATCATGAGATGCCACTCAAAGTTCTTTGTAAGGCTGAGCATTGGAAATGACCAAGGATCCATTTCATGTTTTTATCTCATGACCAACTGTAGCTCAGGATCTTTACTCTTAATACTGTTGATATGAATAGATAAATATTTATATGTACACGTCTGCATACAATTGCCTGGGGGATCTGTTACAGTTTCTTTGTATTCATGATCAGCGGCTCTTTTACTGAAATAATTTTGGTAGTTTGAATTTTTTCCAGGCTTTTCAGTGGCCTCAAGTATTGTATTCACATCATTCTTACCCAGATTATATGCTTGTCAAAGCAAGCTCAAGCAGAGAAAGCTAATGTTAAAAACACATGGAAATGTTAAAAGAATTTAGGATAAACAGGAGTGCTCCTCCTCCAGCAATCTTCTTGCTTGAGGGAATATGGGCACACAACTTCCCTCATGGCTGGCTGTGGCTAGCAAATCATTTGATGCAGAGTAATTGCAAGGACTGGGTGCTACAAGAAATGCTGTGCTGAAGAAGAAGCACTAACACGTGTAATTAAAATTTAGGGCCAGCTCCTCAGCGGAAATTTAAATGAGATGAAGCTTTCCTCCTACATATTGACTTAGGCATTTTGATTCAAAAAAATTGTAGAGCTACACTTGGGGGGGTTTCCTAGTATTTTGGTTTTAAATGGTATTTATCAGGATCGTTCTGTCGTTTGACATTTAAGCAAATGGGAGCATAATACGCTTTCTGAAAGATATAAATTGGAAGCATCTATGAATGGGTACTGAATACTCAGTCACTGACTAGAATTTAGGCTGCAATTAACTAAACTAACATTTATTTATTTTAGGTGCATACCTTCTAATGGAATGCTTCACACATAAGTAATTAACATTATGTCACGGGGACAAATGCAAATATATGTGATTCATTTTTTTGCCACGCAGATTTTTCTATTGACAAAAAATATGGTTTGTCTCTGCCTGTCTCTATTAGAGTTTCCATTTTCTATACTCTGTTTATCGTTTGTTGCAAATTAAACCATGTCAAACTGACAAGCTACAGGTTTTTTCTAGAATTACTGGCTTGTTAGGGGTGAAAAAACTTCTTTTGGGAAAAAAAATGAATGTGTTTTTTCAGCAACAAGACTTAAATGAAAGCAATTCTCCATGCTGTTGGCCCAAATTAATTTGGCTCAAGCGAAAAGCAAATTAAACCTATTGTACGTACTTCTTTCATTAAAGGCAAAATATATATTTCTGCAACTTATTGATGGTGTTTCCACACATTTGTGTTTATTTTGCTATCTAACAGATTACACAGAGTTCAGTGCCCCAAATCTGACCTGCCTTGAATCATTCATTCAAATCTCCTGGGTCAGGTATCAGCTTACAGTAAAGTGCAGTGAAGCTTCTCTCATTAGCCTGAAATCCCAGGGACAGGCAAGCTACTCCCCTTCAGTTCAAGACTTGTGGTTTTGGACCCCAGTGGTATGTTAATGCTGCATTTTCTCTATGTGCATACACAAATTTACTTTTCCAGCATTTCAACTTGAAAATAAAAATATGCAACTGCTAATGAGATGGCCTATATGAGCCATGGGAAGTGAGAGAGGAGGAAACACTCATTGCATTGCTCTTGGGACTCTTCATGCTCTAGGATTGGTTCAGGATAATTGAATGGCTGCGCGGATAAATCTCAAAGCACTTCCTGCCATGATAGTCTCACCTGAGGTGGTGATTTGTGTCTGAGGCCTTCAGCCAGGTGCCTGATATGCTGCTGTTCTCCGCTGAGCCCAGCAGCCAGCCTCTCCCCACACACACAGGTGAGTGTGCATTCACACCTGTGCATCCAGGGCCAGCTCCATTCTGCTGCCATGGGGCTGGTGCTCTTCACTGTGCTATTGTTAGTGCACATTGGTGTGTTGGTCATGGAAACACCCAGGGGAAGGCAACGCTCAGGCACACATTCTGCTCCCTGGGATGTGCTGCACATCCTGCCTGTTCCAAACACCAACAGCCATTTGGTTTGGTTCCTTGGATTTGTTTTCACCCCAGAGGCAAAGCAGTGTTTGACCAGCTGATTGGCCCAGCTGATTGTTTCTATTCAGCATTTGTGGGTTTCACACATGTGCAGTTGTGCTGACTGCTCCTTCCAGCTGCACAAGGAGAGCCAGTGTGAACCTTTTCCTATGTAAAATGCATTGTGTGAGGACTGTTGGGCCCCAGTGTAACCTCCTGTCCATGATGTTATTGTCCGAATTCATTCCAATGAGAAAGATAACTGGATTCAGGCACTTAAACCATTTTGTAGATGCTGAAAAATCTAATTGTTATCAACTATATGGGAGTTGGTGTCAGTTCCTTTCTTCCTTCCCAAACTAGGAAAGACATTTTTCTAAAATCCTCTAGCAAATGGCTGTTCCATACTGGAACTTCTCCGTTTTAAAAAATTGTATTGACATCTCTATAAAATATTTCTCTGAATTTTTATTCTCTCCTTTAAACTCTGATTGCAATCTAGATGGAAACCAATGTTGAAGTGGCAGAATTTCTCTACCAATCCAAATACAGGATTTGCCTAAACATAACTAAACTGAAGTTTGGTGCAAAGCTACACAGGCCTATGTAGGTAAGAAAAAGATGGATACTGATTATTCCTATGCAGAATTGAGAAAAAATAACTTTTGGTCAAATCACAATGTGATATATCATATTTATTAAACTGTAGTGTTAAATCCTGGTTTATTGTTTTCCTGTTAAAATGTCATTGATGGATACCTGAGAGAAAATACATAAAGCAATGAGTCAAATTAAGAAAGTTAAAGAAAATTTTTGAATATTTTTCTGAGAAGACTTTTCCAAGATTCAGAGGTAAATAACAATAATCTGATACAAGAAGTTGGTGAAACTACATTTTGCTGTTTAGTTGGAATCTTTGATTAGCTTTATCCAGTGATTTCTAGATCTGGCTGAAATGAAGTCGCTTTTTACAGACAATATATGGAAACACTGAGGGAGAGACAAAAAAAGGCATTTACAGATCCTGATATATGATTTATTGGGGTATTTAGCCACGTGCATAAGCTCATGAACTGCAATGATCTGTGACAGGATTCATTTACCACCTAAAGGATCTGGCTTAACTGGGAATGTACATTTTGGAAAAAGATTCCATGAACATAGATAATGAAGTAAGCTTTAAAAACTTGACAACAGCAGAGGAAAAGTAGTGAAATCCTTTCTCAGAAATGAATAGAGAAATTGCTTTTTTCCAAAATTATAAGAGCATATTTGTTTGTGCCTCACCTCTGCCTAATGCTTTCTGAGGTGCAGCACAGGGAGCCATCCTAGACCAAATCCAGACCCATATGAATCTCTCATAAAATCACACCTCACCCCCTCCACTCCTCTGACTCAGTGAGCTGCTGGAAGGAGTTGTTCCAACCTGACTTATTTTCCTTTGGGAACCACTCCAGATTTGGGATCCAGCTGCTATTTATGGCAAAGGACATGTGTTCTATCTCATGCCATGGTTTCTTTCTGTGACATGGGTCAGCCACACAATCCATCTCCTTTTGCCTCTCTGTTTTGATTTATTCAGCTATGATAAAGTAGGTGTGTGCACATGTTTGGATGTACAGGCATGTGAGCAGATGATTCATCTTGCTCACTGTGAAGCAGGTGGGAAAAATTTGAAGAAAAAGACTGCTTTTATACAAAATTCAATACTAATTTCATAGAAAATCACTAAAGAGCTGATTAATGAGGAAGATCACTTAATGCTTCCTAATTAGATTGATGGCATTTACCCAGTGCCCTTAATTCATTGTGCATTAGGGAGAAATGGCTAAGGTTTTCATTTGAAGGCTTTGTTTACTCCCAGTCCTTAATTTCAAGGTTATCATCCGTGCAGTGTAATTTCCTTTTGTTTCTTTGCATTAACAGTTCAGAGTAAATAACTTGGCTGGTTAAAACCAAAGTACAAGGAAGGCTCCAGTGTTATTATGGTAAAGATCTATGGGCACAAATGTCATTAAGGGAGCAGGAAAAGAGGAAAACACCATCATATAAGGGTTGCAGTGTTGTTCCAAAAACAAGGGAATGAGGATGATGGCATCCAGAAGTGACCAGTATGATTTGATGGTTATGTAATTGCTGGAACCAGATATTACAAGAAGTGAAAAAATCTGGAAGACCTACAGGAAATGCTCCTGGATCTGAATCCTGATTCCCCCACTGTACAGCTGCTTATGGCCTCTGTTCTAATTCCCATCCATCTACAACAAAAGATGAAATTACCACAATAGCTTGCTTTCCAGACTGATTAAATGGAGCAGGAAAATAGACAACAGAACTGGTAATACATTATAATTAGAGACTTGTTTCAATGCAATAATCTAAGGCATAATTTTTGGCATAAATCCTATTTCAGGAAAGCACTTAAGCATATATTTAAGTCTGTCTTTATTGACACAATGCATTTAAACATATGCTTCAGTTGAAATGTGGGCTTAAAGGCAAATTAAATATAATATTGAAATATATGTGCAAACTTGCAATGATTTTTTTGGGGAGGTTTTCCCAAGCGAGGATAACTTTAAGAGCATTTTATTTAGTCTTGAATTAACATTGATTTCCTGTACAAGAAAGATATCCATGGTATTTCATTTCCACCTTTCTGGGAAACTCTTTTGTTAGGACAGGTGTTTTAACCCCTTGCTTGCAGTGTTACAGCATTTTATTATCCCTTTTTTAAAAGGAAGTTTAGGAAAATAAGAGGAAATAAACTTTGCAAAAGTTCCATATTAGTGTATTTCAGAGCAAGTAATTTACACCTCTGTGCAATTGGCAAATCCTTTGGTTCTCTTTTTCTGCTTCTATTACATCTTTGATTTCTACATATCTTCACCATAATTGGTCATGAGTTTTGACTATACCTCTTACTCAAAATCTGTGGGTCTAGACAGGCACAGTGAGGTGTCAAGTTTGGGAAAAGAAGTGTTTGCTATTATTTGTCAAATGAAATACCTCTGAAAGGATAGAAGGAAACCTAAGACATGTATGATATTCAGGAATCTGTGCCAAAGACTGTGAGAATGGCCTGTTTGTGGCCATATCCATGGAAGAAATACCCTGTCTCTAGTCTCAGAGCATCACACAAAAATAAACCTTTGCATGGCACGCTGCCAGTAGCAATTTAGCAATTTTAACAAGTCCATAGCAATGAGCTCCAAGTGCAGGTCCTCTCCAGGGCTCCTTATTGCCATGAACAAGGGATGTCACAGTGCTCTCCTCAACCCTTCTTCTCTCAGGCCTATCTCCTGTAACTCCATTTACTCAAGTTTTCCTTCCTGTAAAACATTTTAGAGGACAATTGCTTAAATGAATAAAGCACCTAGTAATCAAAAACATGCCCCCAGTCAGAGTTGTTTTTCTTTCAAGAGACTGATAATTTATTTTCTTTTCAAATCACATCACAGAACAAATCACATCAGAGGAAAAGTCATGAAGTATATTCTCTTAGGCCACTATAACTTACAATAATTTGTATATCATTCCCTGGAAGAAGTGATATTTCTGTGTCTTGACAAATTATTCTGTCTAATTCACTCATCTATCTCATAGATTCTCATAGATTCATCCACTCTGATTCCACTTCTCTGATTCTCCAAGTAAAAATGAGAGAGGAAAAACCTCTGAGGAGAAAAAAACCCTGAAATTAATATTCAATCTAGCATAAAATAAAATTAATATTATGAACATTGATCACTTTAATTTGCAGTAAATACTCTGCTTGTAAAAAGACACTATTTACTGATTAGAAATGTGTGGAAATATTGCTTTTATATAGAAGAGCTAAAAAAACCATTGCTCTGTAGCTATAAAGGTGCTTTTGATCTTATTTTGTTTCTTTATATTTGCAAGTGTATAATCTTTTTTATGCACATGTCTGACATCATTATTGGAGAATCTCTTTTCCCCTTTTTTCTTCTTTTTCCCCTTTTTTTCTCTTTTTCCCTTTTTTTCTCTTTTTCCCTTTTTTTCTCTTTTCCCCTTTTTTTCTCCTTTTCCCCTTTTTTTCTCCTTTTCCCCTTTTTTTCCTCCTTTTCCCCTTTTTTTCCCTTTTTCTTTTTTTTCCTCTTTTTCCCTTTTTTTCCTCTTTTTCCCTTTTTTTTCTCTTTTTCCCTTTTTTTCTTATTTTCCCTTTTCCCTTGTTTTTCCCTCCCCTTTGTATTATTTTCCACTTGAAGTTTTGGGAAAACCAACTAAAAAAGGTAAGAAACTAAACTTCTACTGGTTCCTTTCCAAACAGTTTTAGAGTAGCATGGGCTAAGCATCCAAAAAAGTTACTTTGAAGTGTTTTTTCAGTAATGTATTACCCAATGGATTTCAGAGGAAAATAATTAAGATCTTCTATATGGTACTCCAGCATTTCCCCACTCATTTTAATTGAGCTCTTGATGGCTTTTGTGCTGCCTTTTGGAAAATGCCTGTTCTCTAACCAAAAGCAGGGCTGTTACTGTACACATATAAACCCTGCATGCTCACATACCTGTGTGTCTTCAAGAAATGCTTTGTTGTTCTCTCTCTTGGTACAGGTTGTAGATTTCCCTCCCAAGCAGAAATACAGGTAAAGAATTTGGGAGCAGGAAACAAAATCTTATTTTTATTTTAATCCATAAATATATTCATTCTGCTCTTCAAGAGCAAGCAGTGTGAAGGACACATTCAGAGAACAAAACATTCCTGTTAGATACTGATCTGAAAGACCTAACAGAATGCGTTTTGTTTTGGTTTTGCAGTCATAAATAATTTAACTTGTTTTAATTATTCTCAGGAAATAATTTCAAAGTCTCTGCTATAGAGATAGCACACACAGGACTTTGTTTTTTTTTTAAATATCAAACAGATTTAAAGTGATACTTCAAAAGTCCTCTATTCAGCAGCAATCAATGTAATGTGAACTAAATAGTTCAACTGTGCTCCTGTGAACATAAAAGCAGAAGGTTTGTAAAGCTGCCTCACAGCAGCAGCTGAACATCAAAACAATATAGAAATTTAAAAATAATTATGAAAAGTGATCGGTTCTTTATCAGGTACCAAAAATATTTCAAAGCTTTTTTTTTTTAAAAACATTTGCATCCTTATAAACTCATGTGTCTGTGTGTATATAAGGTAAAGAACAGGAACACTGAAAATGCAACTAATGTATGTTTCATAGCTCTTAGAATTTAGCCTTGCTAAATCAGAGCAAGTTCCAGCATTGATTTCAATAGCACCTGGCTTAGGTACTATTGAATTTGAGATTTACGTCTTTCATAAAATTCAGATTTTAATAACTTTAATTCCCTGATGGCTGCAGAGTTGCTAAGGAAGCAGCATTTGACTTTATGATACGAACTGCCTGAGGATCAGCCACTGAACCTGAGGGATTCTGAGCTGGGAATGTGGGAGCTGCCTTCCTGCATGCATTTGTCCTGTCTTGTGTCACACCACTGACCTCACCTACAGCAAGCCTCACATTTCAGGAGCAAATGGCTTTTTTTGCCAGCTTACCAGCAAAAAAAGAACTTTCAAAATGCTAATTTTAATAATGAATGCCTTTAACCACTATTGAAATTTCAATTTCTGTTTGGGAGAAAGAGGCTTCCATGCCAAGTGCTTTGTACAGTGCTTGGCATACATGTATGGAAAAGCTCTAATCTGCTGTCTGGGGGCTGAGGAGTTCATCTTGTCCTTGCACTTACTCCTGTTGGACTTGTTCAAGTTTCTATAAATAATGCTGCATTCTGAATAAAAGGGAAAGAATCTGAGGGCCCTGTGGTAAGGAATCTTGCCTGACATGTAGGTGGCAGATGAAAGTTCACATCATTGCTCTAATGGGAATGAAATTGCTTATAGAGCCTGGAACAGCTCCAAGATAAATGAGGTGGTCTGTGATTAGAGCCGTTACCTGGAATGTGGAAGGCACAGATTAAGCTGTCAGTGTGAGGGGCTCCTTTCCTCCTCTGAGCCACAGCCACAGGCTCTCTGATGCTCTGGGATGCTGATCAACCCCTTCCCCATGCCTCTTAATTTCAAACTGGAAAACAAAGAGGGGTTTTGCTATAATGTTTTTTGTTAGCTAGCATTTCCCTCCCATTTCTCATAATGATGCCACTGAGAACCTGCTCACTCTTTTCCTTTGTAATCCCTGGTCTGTCTGAAATACATGAGGTGAGGCCTATTTTGGGATCAGATCAACCATCTCTAATCACACAGCTGTAGGAAAAACTTATTTCAAACTAGAGTGACACTGTAACACTCATGCTCTGCCTGAGATGGTGTATGATTAGTTTTCTCTCTGGACTGTAATAATTTGGCAGACACCTCTTGCACTATAATCAGTTCAAAACGTCATGCTGTATTAGCTAAAACTTGCAGCAATCAACCCAAAACCAGAGAATGGTCAGACATCAAGAAAATGGAATTAATGAGGTGGTTCTGTGCTTCAAAAAGTAACATTAGAAGTCAAACCAGCAGGCAAGTGCACTGTGGAAAGTGAATGTTCCCAGGATCTCTCCAGAACTGTTCCCATCCTGTTTCTACTGACTCTTACCACTGTGGTTTCACCACTTCCCAGGGTTCATGTTTGCAGTTTCAGTTTCTTATACAATCATAAATGGTCCTAAGAGCCCAAGGTAGAGTTTTTTAGTATCCAAATATGTCACTGGGCTACTTGGATTCAGAACAAAGCAGAATCCACAGTGTTTGTGTCCTTTTCCTAATGTGGCTTAAAGCAGTGAATTTAAACATTTCCAAATGCATCACTAAAGTACACACACACACACGCTCTTACTGTCAGCAAGTATGAAATTGTTATTTGAAACCAGAAGGTGGCTCTACAATCAAGCTGGGCAAGCTGAAACCATAGAGATGCAGTATTCAAAAATTTTTCTTGGTTCTTTCAGTTCTCTTCTTCCTCAGTGGAAACACCCCAGTTCCTGTAAGCAATGTAAGTGATTTTACAATGCCTCTTTTTTTTCCTTTTTTTTTCTTAGATTTTGCCATTAAAAAAAAAAAGAAAAAAAAAACCTTCCCCCAAAGTCCTTTTTTTATTAGGATAGGGCACAAAGCAGAACACTGATGGCTCTAACTGGGTTCTGCTGAAATCAGTTGTTATTTCACTGCTGATTTCAGTGGGAACTGAAAATCTAAATATAAGGAGCCTGGAAGCTCCTTCCCTTAGCTGTGGGTGGTGTGAATGGCAGGTTCCTACACACATCAGTATGTTGAGAGCTGATTTTATTTGTAATGTTTGCTATAAAGCTATCAATGGCTGGGCTTTGAAGTTACACAGGGGTGTTGCCCAGAAATGGTGCTGAAGATGACATGGCATGATTCGTTTTTGTTTAGAACAGCACACTTGGCTGGTGTTGTAGTATTTTGTAACACGATGAAGAAGTTATATTACAGTATATATTTTGTATCTGTCTCTGCCCCTTTGTTAAGTTACCAGCAGTTGTAGCACTGTTTGAAAAGGAGGAATAGGGTAACTTCCCACATTCCTGACACAAAACTCTGAACAAAGCCCACATTTGGAAAAGCAAACATCTTTTCCTAAACACAAATATTAATTGTCAAGAAATTCAGCAAAGCCAATGAAGTAACTCCATTGCAAGCCTCAGGCTAAATTAAAACAAGATATACCATATATTTTCTTGGCATTTGATTTTAAATACTACTGTAAAAAAAAAACCACAGGAAACTATAGGCATTGTGTACTTTATGGGAATTTTAACATGTGGAAAACATTTGGGTATTGTGTGCATTCTCCTGCTGTGTTAATTGTTTCAAAATTTCAAACTACCAGTTATGGGGAACTGTTGAATTCTTTTGTTTCTGTAGAGGGTTGTACGTGCAGGAGCAAAAACCTCAGCAATTGCTGGAGTTTGAATTAATATAATAATCAACACTGAGCTAGTTTTGTCCGTGGCCCATTTTGAAATATTGTGATGTGGGCCTAGTTAAACACTGTTGCTCTAGTTTTAGTTTTGTGTTTGAAATCAATTTCGTGGAGTCGTAATGAAGTAGTGCAGCAGTAAATTAGGTCAATTCACTATTACACATGTGGAGCCTCAGACAAAAGAATAATGCTTGAATTTTATTTTTTCCCTTTTCTCTCTCTCTCTTTTTTTTTTTTTTTTTTAGCTTGTGCTCAGTGTAATTAAATGGAATTTATCCTGACATGCTTGTCCTAAAGGACAGGTAGAACTTTCAGGATATCAAACTGCTTCCTTGTCATTTATTCATTTCATTACAAAACTGCAGCCCTCCAGGGGGTGTGACATAATGTAATAGTGTTCCTGAGTACTCAACTTTCATTTGGTTCTTTGATTTATCTGACAGACACAGGGGCAAAACCCCCACATGTAACTGGAAAAATCCCCATAGACAAGGCATACGTGACTGCAAAAATACACAGGTTATTTCTGCTAACAATGGCATCAACTGGTGTCAGAAATGTTCCCTTCTGATTTGGCTTTCTCTGGTGAAATGAGATGTTTTAATGTTTCATTTCTGAATTTGTTTCCTGTAATTGTGTTCTCCCCAAACAAACATATCTCAGATCTCAATATCAACTCCTTTCACAAAAGATGGGTGTGATAATTCTTCCATGAAGCTGTGGATTGCTTTTGCTTTCACAGAAGTTGTGAAAACAAAGTTTTCACAAAAGTTACAATTTAATTCTAGAATAAATGGAGATTAATAGGTGCTTTCTACCCCCCAAAAATGGCACTGAATTTAAGCTTCTGGTACTGTTAGGCTAGTGCTTTTCTAAAGCCCTGAAGGTTAAACTTCCTTTGGGTCAGTTATGCTGGGACCATGAGGTTTCTCCATCCTGCCCTTCCTCAAGTGTCACTGAAGAGCTCATAATAATGGAACTAATTATTGTGTCAGTCTCTTACTAGAGGAAAGCAGGAACTGGCTCACCTATTATTTTTTTTTCCACTAATATTTATATAGAATAATAATGCACTCATAGATAAAGAGTAATTGCTGTGGATCTCTGTCCATTAAAATGTGCATCCACAATTCAGCCTTTTGCTTGTTGCAGATCTTGGATGGTGTTGCAGTCAAACTGCCCCCTGTAAGATTCTGCTATTAAATTCTGCTTAATATCACTGTATTCCATAATATAAAATCAAACTAGGGATTATATTGAGAGAATTTGTTCTCTGTTCCTCCTTTTTCCTTTTTCAGTTTTTTTTTGGTTTTTTTTCCCTGGTGATAGAAAAGAAATCACTGTTGATAAAATCAGAAAGGTACAGGGGGATCAGTTCCCCACTCATGTCAGAGTTCCTGTTGCACAGGTCTAGCAAATTCAGTGGATCTGGCTGTAATTTGCAATGAAATCACTTATGTCACTTGCTTTTCAAAGATACAAAATATGGATGAACTGACATAAGCTAATCTCCAGCCAGTCAGAGAAATGCTATGTTAGCCTCTCAAAAATTCCCTCAAATTATCAATGATTGCAATCAGCACTTTCAGCCTGATCCACAGAAGACAACAACCTTACTGAACACATTATTTTCTTCCTCTAAAAGGACCAAGTTAATGTTTGGTCAAACAGGAACACACCTTAGGTAGGGTTTTAAGCATCATGAGCTACTAAGTAAATTTTTTACTCATACTGCAGGGTAAACCGTTTGTTGATTGTTCTTTTTTGTCCTTAATGAAGAAAGGTGCCTAAGTACAACAGAGAAAACTGCAAAACCCCCAGATATTATAGTTATTGAGCACCCTGAATTCAAAGCAATATGGACTATACTGCTCACTACAAAACCTGGGGCTCTGTAAAAAAAAATACACCATTGGTATTTGTAAAGAAACTGCTAATACTTGGTTTCTTCTTGAAACACCTGCTTAGAATATCAGGTATCCTGAACTTGTATCTTGTAACTTGTTTCAAGAATGGCAATTCCCATTTTGCCCCTCCTTTTGCAGCTTCATAGACTATTTGGAAGCACTTAGGTTCTAAAGTTGTTGTCATTACTACAAAATCATTCTGAAACTTTGCCATCTCCATGGCAACTAGCCTACTTATGTTAAGGATTTTGATACTGCACCGATGTTCAATGGCATTGTTAATCCGAGATATTAATTTAATATATCAGTGCTTTACACTGGAGTTTACATGCTTAATCTTTTGGTTATAATAGTGAGAAAACTTTGATGCTGAATAATGACTTGCTAAAGCATTAGCTCACCCAGGGAACACCTACCACAGGATGAAATAGCACAGACTAAGGAACACAGAGTCTTGTGTTAACAAACAGGATGTGAAAGCACTGGCAGTACAGGTAAACTCTTTTAAGAGAAATTAGTAGAATCTTTCCCAGTGATATAAATATGGCGAGCAGAATTTGCCCTGCTCAGGCAGACCCCACTGAAATCAGCAGCTGCGATCACTGAAGCCAGGAGTTCAGTTTTCCTAGCAAAACACTCAGAGAAGGGTTTGAGGCAGGACCAGACCTGCTATGAACACCAAACCTGGGTGCAATCCTGTACAGCACATTCTGGTGAGCAGAGGAACACCTAGTGCTGGCTCTGGTGAGCAGGTGACCAGGCAGTGCCCAAATCCTCACAGTGTGACAGAGAGAGGGGGCTCAGGTGAAAATTCTCCAAGTTTTACACAGACCACTTGTCTTTCTAAGAATCCTCAGAGACAAGTCAGGCCTACTGGACTGGCACAAAGATGGATGCTGTCCTTCAGAATGCACATTTCAACTTTCCACATGTCTCCCTTCCAAGGGCAGGGAGAGCCTGGAAACTACAGCCAGCAGGGTTTTCCTGGAGCAAAACCAGGATGCTCTTGCACAGCACTGTGAAAAACCTCATTGACCTCAAAATTCCAAATGCTTATTTTATCCATATCTTTCTGAATGAAACTGCAAACAATGTGCAGTGTAGTGGAAATGTGAAATATTACCCTATTTGAAAGTGTATTAATCTGAACTTTTTAGTGTATGTGTTACTAATGCCAGGGTAGAGCAAAGGCTTTGTGCTGCTATAGGGGTGGAGGAGACAAGAAAACACAGCAGTATTTACAAATAGATTCTGCAAACTCCAGTTCAAAAGAGATGACATCTCCTGTAATTGCAGATGAGTACTTTCTTACTTGCTTTCTGCAAGAAATACATTAAATTATACTCACTGCCCCTAGCTAGTCCGTAAGCCTTTTTTTTCTTACTGGCCAGAGTCCCATTCTCAGCAATCCTTTAAATTTTTCATTTTTCATGCAACTACCTTGATTATCTATGCTGTTAGTGTGCTCAGTAGCTTTTTGTTGGTAGAAGGGATCCCAAGTGTATCATTCTTTTTATTACATTTCACCACTGTGTGGAGAGAATAGTCCTTCCTCTTTGGAGGTCAGAGAGAAATGATCTATTTACTTCCTTCTAAATGGAGGATAATTGTGTTCCTGCTTGGCACTGAAACTTTTCTATCAGACACCTTCCCAGAGACAATATTATAAAAGCCAGATTTTCAGCAGATTTGAACACTTTCTGCAGTTCCCCATTGAAATATTGAATTAGATCTGAAATTATTTTCTTCTGCACTCGTGTCATTTTCAGCCAGCTTTATGCCAGGGCCTTTGATGCCAAATTTCATCTCAGGGTGAATTCTTACATGTAGACTCTCAAAAGCCTCCTTTACAATAGACTTGCTGGCTGGCCCTTGGTTCCAGTGGTGCTGCTGGCAGGCTCAGTTAAAAAGCAGGCTCGATGGGTATGAGACCATAAGCACAAACTCTTTTTAAAATACAAACTTTGGAGCTCCTCTGTAATTCCTACTCCCCCAAAGCTGCATCCTGCTCCTTCCAGACCTGGGCATTAAAAGGATGAGTACACCTCTTATTGGGAAGTGTGAATGGAATGAGGAGTGGATTGTGCTGATGGAGGCACAGGCACACATTCCTGTATGCTGCAGCTGATAAACTGGAATTCCTTGGTGAGCTGGGGATTTGGAATGGATGAATACAATTGCCTAATTGAGACTTTGGTTTTTTAAATCACTTTGAAAATACTTGTGAGTCCCTCCTTTTTCCTCCTCTGAGCCTTGGTGCTTTTAAATGGTAACCAGTTTTGACTCGATACAATCTCACTGGAATCAGTGGAGAATTTTAATTAAATACAATAAGTGTTTAAAACAGGATCCAAATGCTTAGAATTGGGAAAAGAAATTAGGCAACTTTGTGTAGATTTCAAATGAGTTTTCATTCCAGAAATGCACAAAACCTCTGAAACTGTGGGTGTTCTACTGGTAGGTTTATAAATGGCATCAGATGACCTTGATGACCAACCTCAAGCAATGAAGAGCTCATTTTGAACAGTGAACAATGAAGGCAATAGCTGATCCAATCAATAGTTCCTGAGCTTCCTGTGACCTAAGGCAGATGTGAATAAACCACCTGTTCAAGAAAGTATCTGTTAAAAAAAACCAAAACCCTGGGTTTCTTTATTAAAAATTTTTAGTTAATGAAAAAGTGTGGCTTTTCAAGGTATGCTGTTTGCTTCTTTAATTTTTTTCCTCATATGAGAAAGCAAAATTCAAAAAGCTTTTACTTCTACATCAACAACAGACTTTTCAAGTATTATCTCCCCTCTCCTGGTAGATACATGTACATAAATTCTATGAGAAAATTTTAGAAATTCAACAGCAAATTTTTACACCTAACGAGTAGAAACAAACTAAATAAATAATGTACGAAGAAATTGCAGCACATTTATCACAGGACTGTGAGGCAGGTTAATCTATATTATGAGGGATGGGTCTGTTGCCCAGTTCCAGTAAGGCCAAACCAGCTGGCCCTGCTTACAGGAACTGGTAAAAAGCAGGATATGAATGGTTAGGATTCATGAGGGTGATGTATGGGGAAGCTGTGCAGCAGCTCCTGGGACTGCAGCCTTATCTCTGCTGCATACGGTCTGTGCCTCAAAAATTATGCTCCATGTTAATACTGCTTCCACAGGGAATAGAAATAGAATGCTATAACTAAGTAATAGCAAAAATATTTATGAACTTATTTTCTTTCCAACGTGTCGTGTTAATAATGACCGTTTTTCTTTCATTTAATATTTAAAACCCACAAGAAAGTATGAGTAGAATTTACACCTATTAAAAATGTCTCTGAGCTGTGCCCAAAAATAGTTACCAGCATTACTACACTGTGGTTTTTTTCTGTTGAAAAGCTACAAATCTGAAATGGAGCAAGGTAAGTTTTGTAATGTTTTATAGTGATTAGAAAGACCTAAATGGAGACATGGTCAGAGAGAGAGGGAGCCATGTCCACATTCCATATCAGTATCACAAAATCCTGCTGTTTAAGTATACCTAGTGATTACAATTCTGGTCTTAATGTACAACCTAACCCTAAAATGAAAACTAAATGATCCAACATTGTGAAAACTTTATGTTACAGGAAATGCAAACATATTTTTTACTTCAGAGAGAGTGCTTTTACAGCATTTTTTTTCCACAAGAAGAATGAAAAAAGAATCTTTCTCTTAGGTGAGTCATTGTTATCTAATCTTTATAGTATGGTTCTATCACCTTGTAGCTAGAGAAACTAAACAGGAAACTTCATTTTGCAAGCAAAGTAATTTCTCAAACTTTGCATTTTTCCCTATGTGTAGGAACTTGCTGATATTTGACAGCAAGAAAAGAGCAGCCAACAGCTCAGA
This sequence comes from Melozone crissalis, assembly GCF_028551555.1. NCBI lineage: Eukaryota > Metazoa > Chordata > Aves > Passeriformes > Passerellidae > Melozone > Melozone crissalis. The sequence continues at coordinate 12,457,406 of NW_026535801.1, read as the reverse complement.
CTTAGGGAGACTCAGGGAGAACTAATGGATTCTGTTATGCCATAATAATTCATTAGCAAATTGCAAAAATGTCTTCTTCAATGCAATATTCAAACACAGGGACTGAAATTCTCTGAAAAAAGGAATGAAGACATGACAGTAAGACCTGGTATGAAAAATGAAGGGGATAATTATAGACATCTGACATTATAGCTGAAAATATGGGACTTTTAAAATCATTTGAGCCATAAGAAGTCAGATTTAGGTATGTCAACATTAGGAAAATGCCCAAAACGCATATTGTTAGCCGAATGGAGGAAATCTTAGGATCCACAATTAAAAAGCATGGAAAAAATCTGAATAGAAAAATGTTTAAGAATGTGCAATTTGAACTGATCCATGAAGGTTGTTATGTTAACAGCTGCTATTAAGTACACCAATGCTCAGGGCTAATTTTTTGCTGTTGTTGGTACTAATTCACTGTGCATGTTTTTCTGAAGTGTTGAAGGGAACCAAGCCCCTGTTTTCCAAGGTACTGAACCAGCATGCAGAGCATTCCCAACCCTGTGGAGATGTCAATAATTATGTGTATTTTAACAAAGAGCCTAACCCCCAAGCTGAGGTAATGCAGTATTTATAATTACTAGGAAGTGTTTCAGAGCTACATTTCACCTTCTGTAGTGCTGGGTTGCACCTCTGAGTAGAGTTTGTTCATTCACTGCTGTCATCAGCCCTGTGTGGTGAAAGGTCTTGTGGAGGTTGAAGAGCTCAGTGCTCATCAAGAGCTCACCCTGTACCTGTTTACTGGAGCATGAGACTGTGTTAGGAAAACACTTAAATGTGTCACTTCAGTGGCACTGCTGGCCAACTAAGTACCAAAATAAGGAAAACTGAGCTTCCCATGGAGAAAATAACTAGGAATATACAGTGAGGACTACAGAAAGAACACTAATTTGCAAGAACAGCCTCTGCAAAAGGACAACAGACAGCTTCTCCATCCCACATTTGATTAATAACTGCAAGGAGCAGTGTGACCTTGGTTCCTACCACAACACTTCACAGAATTCAGCTTCCTTCTTGTTTGAAGCACTGGATGGCTTCTTTCTGCTTGTGGCTTAGGAAATCTTAGAAAACTTGTAAGAGGTTGAAGGCAAAAGCAGTGATTGCAAACCTAAGAGTAAATAATAATTCTGAAAGTGAGCTTCCTTCAGAAACTTGCATTTCATTGTATGACTTGTTCCATCAAATGCTGATCTCACTGCAACAGAACTTGACTTTTGCTCCGCTCTGTGGCAGGATACGCTGAAACTTTTTTCTTATTGTCAGTAATTAGTGAAAGAGTAGATATGCTGAAATCCCAGTTATCAAACAGTTATACTTTAAGTTAAACCAGAAAAATCAGCTCAATTATCTGTCTGAATCTAACAGAGACAGTTGACTTCATATGTTGTATCTCAAACAATGTTACAACAACTGAGAGAATGCAATCATGCAAACCAAGGGAGCAGTTATTGTGGTTTAATTGTCTTCAAGAGTAGCAATTATCATCTGAAATTCAAATGTGGTGCTTATGTTTTGGCCTTTTGGGGAAAGGCATGTTTTAGCAGTCACAGAAATAACTGTCTGCTTTTGATGCTGTATAAAGGCTAAAGATTTTTCACTGGTAATGTATTCCTGATCTTTGAATGCTGGACTTCAGCCTATTATTGTTGACTGATAATTGTTTTCAATCCCAACAGGTCAAAATGCTTATGTATATTTCAAGAGTAGCTGCAGCCAAAAAAAAAAAAAAAAAAGACAACAAAAAAAAAGGAATTGCTTTTATCTTTGAATGAGTTGGTGCATTTTGCAAAGGAAGAACATTACACAGTAACTACTCATTTAAGAAGTAATTAACCTTCTTAAGCTATTTGCATTATTAATGTACTAGTTATCATAATGTCCTAATGTATCTGTATTTCCATTAATGTTTTCTTCACTAAACAAATAAAAGTGGATTGAGTAAAGAGATGACATTTGTTTAATTGTTCATCAGAATTCTCTTCCCCTAATCCAAAGCCCTGATAGTTTGCTAAATAGAAACCCTTAAATGGATACCATTTCATGATAGGTTTTGAAACTAATTATATCAAATGTCATAGCGTTATTTATTTAAAAGGCTTTTCAAGATAACTGTACAAGGGGAAAGATCTGGTTTCTTCCTTTTAAAGTGCTTAAAATATTCTATTAAGATCTTGTAATTTGTTTAGCTCTTTAACAAATGCCCTCAATCAAGTTTAATTTTAGAATCCTATAAAACGTTTCCTGTAAATGTAGTTTTGTAAAACTATTTACTGCTACTGCTTCGTGCCTTCATGAAAAGGTCTTCTAAACCAGGATCAGCATAATTCTATTGCTTGCTCAGAAAACCTTGGCATGGTTTGCAAATATTGGAGAGAAGATATGTTGCCACAAAAAAACCCCAAATAAATAAAAAACCCCAAACACATGACCAAAGAAGTCTATGTAATTAAATAAGTTTCTCTCTAATTAAAAGACACAGGTAAATATAAAATTTTAGCTCTGTGCAAAATGTGTTTATACTTTGGTGAGGGAAGAAACTCAGTGTCTTAGGATGTATAATTAACCTTAACCTGGGTCTTCTACACATTATACCCCACATAATGGTGAAAGCCGGATGAAATAATATATTTTTTTAATATTTTGAGTCCTTGCTTGCTTTGAAATCTAAATTCTTGGTTTATTTCTCAAATCAGTGCCTGTGAGCAGCACATTTAACATCATATTTTTCAGCACTCAGAATTTGTTCATTATCTCATACACAACTTTGAAATGCAGCCACAGGGGTTCCCAACCCAGCAGTAGGAAACCCAACACAGAACTGAATGGGTGTCTGTTTGTTTTGGGGTTTTTTTTATTAAGTATTCTATCATTGATGATAAGAAACAAGTCAGATAGATGGAATCTAAATGTATCTGTCAAATTCCTCCAAGTATTTTAACTGTAGTAGGTGCATGTATTAGAATATTTAATTTTTTAAGTTATGAATCTTTTGAGTTTTAGTTGCCACATTGCATAAAAATTTAATTTTTTTTGGTCATTATTCTCTATTCCTTCATGTTTTGAGCAAATGCCACTCCACAAAAGATTTGAACTGGAGGCTGATGCTCTAGTTGCCATGTTTGAATGCTACCCTGTGGGGGGAAAGGCAGCAGATTTCTTCAATAACCTTAGCGACTCTTTACCTCTCAGCTTTAAGCAGTTACATATAAAAGTGTTGAAATCTTCAGCAAGGAAAAGATGCTCTTTCCAACTCTGTCTCACATGAATCTGCTTGTCAACTGATATTAGAAATATGCCAGTACTAAAACACTATTGAAAAGTACATGTTGAGCATGATGGCAGCAATTGTGGGTATCAGTTTTAAATCTCTGTGGCCATGAATGAACACATCACTTGGGAGAGCATGTTATTTGAACCCCTGCTAATTACTGCTTAACAGGTTCTGCAAAGATTGGTGATTGCTTCCCTGTTTTCCTTCTCAAACTTCTCCAGGTGCCTTTTAGTTTCACATCTTCACCTTTTTTGGATCACACCTGAATCAAAAGTCTGTTATGCCCTTAGGACATCTGTTCTTGCAGTAATTTTTACCTTGGTTATAACTTTGCAATTATCATCTAAAACTGCCACTAAACTATCCTGCCTAAGTTGCAAATATCAAAAAGGTATTTTAAATTATATTGCTACATTTATAGGCAAGCTTTAGTGTCCAGGGTTAAAAATTTATCCTAGTAGCCTGAAAGGATATTAAGTTCCATTTGGTCAGTTAATGGTGCATCCTCTTTTGTAGGTTAGTATTGAGATAATGTAGAGAAATACCAGCACTTTACAACTTCCCCAGCAATTTGTGGAAGAAATCTTACTGCAGAAGAGAAAGCAATGGCTGGGGTATTCCACAGCCTGCTGGTATCAAGGGACTAACCAAAAATCTTGCTGGGGGGTAACTCCTGTTTGTTAGAGGGCACAGAAGAATTAGGTGTTCAGAGTAAGATGGAATTAAGGATCACTTCTGCCAGAGCTCTGGATCCAGCCCCAAGCTCCCTGTGACCATTTGTCCAGTTCTTTGTATGGCTCTGTAATTTAGATATCCACAGAGAAATGCAGAGAAAGGAACTAAATCAGTGTATCTGAAACCATATTTCTGACCATGGCATAATCCTCCCAAACCATTGGATCTCAGACTTGTTAGACTTGCACTGGAGAGAGAGAGCCATAGGGAAAAAGATTCACAGACTTTTTTGCCTTTCATGGTTTTTCCCTTCTTCCCTCAAGTCATATTGGCAACCTGTGATGGATTTGATTTTTTCAAAAATTCTTTCTCCAGTCACAACCACACCAAGTGTTTGGCCCTAAATAATTGATTTTGATTTTGGTGGCAGTTGTCATAAAAATGAAAGGCTGGAATATTGCATTAAAAAAAAGAGAAGTGAAGAATTGAGAGTGGCCTGAACTTTAAATGCACACCAATATTACACAGTTCCTATGAAAACTATTCAGACCCTTCCAACAACACTCATAAATCCTGACATCTCAGCTTAACTACACCATAAATGAAACTGCTACTTAACTCACCTTAACACACAATTTCCTCCCCCTGAAATCCAATCATTTTCAGATTTATAACTGACAAAGTATCTGTGTAGCTTCTGAAATATCACAAGTATTTGCACATAACCATTCTCTCACAACTTAACAGAACTGAGATACAAGTTCAAATTAATTTCACAATAGCTTTAGATCAACATTTTTAATTCAGAACTTCATCTTCAGATGTTCTGTCTTTTAGAATCTCTTACAACAATAGTAGCAGGGATAATGTAACTGCTGACTGCCACTGCAGAATAAAAACCAAACCATCTGTATTTGGTTATTTCTTCCATCAGGTAGAATACAAAAATCTCTGGGATCTGAGGCACCTGTTGCTGATGGAAAAAAACTGAGGTAGATTATTTTTTTAAGTAATTAAATAGAAGGACACCCAGTCAGATCACATGTTTTGGTTTTAGGTTACCAAGCATGAAAAGAGGAGGACTGTTTCTACACTGAAGCTTGTCATTATACCAGCAGTATCTAAGCTATACCAGAGAGGCCCTGAAAGTTAAACTAGAAGGGACCTGATGAAATGTTGATACCATCCTGATTCCTTAGGGGTGAGTGCAGTTGTCAGTAAAGAGCCGTCTTTTACTTTCTGCGCCCCAAAGTTTTTTCCTTTTTATGTACCTAGAGGAGAAAGTGTTGTTGAAGACACTCAATATGTTATTTCCCACTTTTCTTCCTAATTTTGGTCTGTATTAATTCCATGTCAGAGTCGTCCATTTGCACACATCCAAACAAATTTCATCAAAGATAGTAGCAAGACTAAGAGGAAACAGAAATTCAGTTGAATCTCCAGCTGTGTACAAAAAGATTCAAATGAAAAAACATTGCTTTAGGACCATTGCAAATGTTGTTTAGTCAAATTGAGATAAAAGATATGCGTGGTATTATCCATCAATCTAATGTTATTTAATCAAATCCAATTTAGGAATAGGTACAATACTAAGGAATGAAAATGACATCTGCATTGATCCTGACTCTCTAGGAAGCATCGATTCAGAAAAGTATGTAATTTTCTGTCATCGTACTTGGGGATAAAGGTCTGAACTGTTCTCTGTAAATCACTGTAGCTATATTACTTTATGAGTTGCAATTGTTTGCTTAAAAACAGATGGTGCTCTGAGAATTCCAGAAGGTGTAATGTGAATGTAATAAATTTATTTTCTTTGTACAGGTGAACTAGGCCAGTTTATCTGAAAGGCACTCTTTGTATTCTGGAATTCCAGTTTCAAGAGTGAGAGCATCACATATTTGCCATCGGGTTTGTCCTGATATAATGGTCAGTGATAGAGGTTTTTGGGCTTTGCTTGATAATGAGGGTAGAAAACTGTGAAATAACAGTTCCTTTTCTCTTTTTTTCTCCAGCAGGTCCATCTTTCTCAAGATCCCTACTTCATACATAGGAAGATTAGTACACTTAGGATGTTAATGTTCCAGGACTTCCAAACTACTGTATCCCCAGCAAAAAACTTTTAACCTTCTCAGCCAGCAGCTGTACCAAAGGGGAGAGGATGTAGGAAGGAAAAAGTATTCTCCAGAGTTTGAATCACTTCAGATTAATTGTAATTAGTTTTTTTTTTTTGGCCATCCTCAGAGGTCTTATTCGGTCCCTGAGGGAAAAAAACCTCAACCATCTCCTCCCCAAATAACCATTATTCTGGTCTATGAATAATGTAATGCAATTTTTAAAAAATACCCCAAAGACAAACCACAACACCTATCTTCTTTATATCTTCTGGACATGAGCTGCATTTGGGAATACACTTTGTGCTGGAATTAAAGTTGTCATCTTTGAACTGTTTGCAGATCTTTCAGCATTGATGGATTGCTATGTGTTTGCATATAATGCATATGAGATTACCAGATAATGCAAAGCATTTCCAATTCTAGGCTGATTTCCCCACACCCATCCTTCACCTTTCTTGTCTCTCCTTCTATGGAGAGTAAAAATGAACAGAGTGTACATAAAAGTAGAAAAAAACCCCTCAGATTTCCAGGTGTATATTTGAATGGAAGGGAATATTACCTTCTAAATCTCACTTTTAAAATTAGATCATGGCATGCTAAAGCAACTTCATTTGGTAGGTCTTAGTACCTGCCATGCTTTGAAGATGGCAGGGTTTGTAGTAGTAGTCATGCTTCTGTGGGAAAAAAAAGATGGCCAAAACTACCTTGTTTTTTTACAAACCAGGCAGAGTATATTTTAATAAATACAGACAATCTAAGCTACTGGTTTCCTATTTTCTCTTAGACACGAGTTTCTGATCTGTCAGTTGTTTGTGACATTCAGCAGCACCCCAGTGCCAAGAATAGCACCAATGTTTGTTTCTCAGCAATGTTTCTGTTGTTTTATTGCTCCACCATAATTTGCTTCCATATGACAAGAAATACTTTTAGGTCAGATTCAAAGCTGAGTCAGAGCAATCTTGTGCAAATTTTTATCTGATTTATAAATCAACATCTTAGGAAGCCCTGTTCAGAAAACTGTTTTGATGGACAGCATTCCATGTTGAGACAGATGGAAGCACATGCATCAGAAGACGAAAAGTAAAGAACTAACTGCTCCTAACATCTTTCTTCTGAATGATCTTTCGCCCTCCACATTAGACTTTCTGCACATAAACTGCTTGCAATTATAGCAAGGTTATCTGGCAATTTTAGTTCTCATAAGATAGTGATTTCTTAGCACATTACCAACTTACATCAATCCCAATGTGCATGTTTCAAGCCCTCGAGTGTGTTGGACGTGTTTCTGACATGGTGTAACACAGCTGTCCTCAGTAGCTGTGACCATCGGAACCTTCCCTTTGAAGAGCATTTCAGTATCAGCAGTGCTGAAAATCGCTCACCCTTGGCAGAGTGTGAGTGTTGTACTAACTGTGTAAACAGGCACAGCACAGGCTCAAACCATTCTGAACAGAGGCAAGGGCTCAATGTTGGAGCCTGGAGCGTATCAGGAGTGAGGCACTTGACAGAGGGTGGGCAAACAAACTTTCTGCTTGTGTTTGGTTTTCACCAGCTATTGGTCACACAGGTTTTTCAACTAGAAAATATTTTCTCTGCTGTATAATGACCGCTGTCTCAATGTGTTATCTTTATTTTGTTAACTTTAATTGTTATCCAAATCTGGAAAACATATTCCACACTGAGAAGAACTAGAAATAAATTTATATTCCTTGTATTAGAGGAATTATTTTCATCTATATTACAACACTCACCTTTCAGCCAAACCAGGCTGCCACATACAGGAAGGAGGTCAAGAGCTTCTCATTTTTTGGCTACTTTTTTTCCTATTCTTTTTGCTTTCTTTTGCCCTGTTGCCTCATCACAAATCAATATGGAATGAGATTGGTTTGCTGGACAGCAAGCTGCTACCTGATGAAAATAAATGGAATGAATTTGGAAAGCAGAAAACAGAGTGAAATTTCTTACATGCTGAAATAATTCAACTGTATTAACTGTGCTATTAGACCTCTTCAAAGAAAACAGTTGGAAAAGGCACCATGGCTTTCAGAATCCATTGTGATACAGAGCAGAATACATAAAAAACAAATAATGTAAAAAACCTCTTTTTCTTTGACTACATTACACAAATGTTAGTGGTGGAACAGCAGTTACTGCATTCACCTACTACATGAAGAGAGTTGTCATATCCATGAGATAAATAAAACACCCACCCACTCAGCCTGAAACACCCACAGGCCCACTTTTGAGCAACTGATGACATGTGCTCTGTATGCATGACTACTCTGCAGTCAGATTTCTTGTGTGCCATAATGATGCATATTAAAGATGGATGTCATAAAAGGATTAAGGGGGTCTGTGATATGCATTGTTTTGTGCTGTATTTCCTAGCCCGAGGGATTAGTTGCTATAAACTGCTCAGAATCTCCACATTTGCCAGATGAGTCAGTGAAAAGAAAACAGTAATGAGAGCATCCAATATGAAACTCAGAAACATGACTGAAGGCTGTGCTGACTTGCAAAATGAATGGTGCTGGTTTGCACTGTTAGAAACTCCTTGCTCTATGGAATCTCTTTTTTTCCTGACAATGAAGTCTATCACTCCTAAGTAACAACAGGCTCACACTTCCATTGCAAAAAGGCACCATCGCAGCGCCAAGTTTCATTTCCACTCAATCACAGTCACTTTACATCTCACTAAGCCATTTCTGAAAGCTTCCTTAAACATACATATTTCATCTTATTGCAAATCTATACTATTTGTTTAAATTATTTAACTTTGGAGACAGGAAGATTTAGAAGTGACCCTCACAGCTGATGTTGTTTAACTTGCTTGGAGCTGGTTACTGCATAAAGCAAGCTGCTGAGCTGGATGTCAAGTCCCAATATCCCTAAAGATTAGTAGATGATCTGAATCCCAAGTGCAAAATAAGCATTCAAATGTCATGTATTGTTCAAAGCATCAGATATTTCAAGTATGAAAAGACATAGTTAGGTGCTTCTCTAACAAAAAGAGTTTCCTGTCTTATGAGCTGAAGATGATTTAAACAATTTAGAAGTGATTTATAAATCACTAGGGGTGATTTAACAGAACTCTCCACAGCTCTCCCACAGCTGTCTGAAATATATAAATAGTATTTTATCTATGCAGCCATTCGTAAAGAAAAAATCATTTCTTATGTCCAATAAACAGAAATTCATTTGTTCATTATTTATAAAAGTCATCCTAATTTTACAGAACAATGAAAGTAAAATCAGAACAATATGCTGCTATTTACAATGGAATTTTTATACATCTTTTCCCTGCTAACTCATATTTGATGGGATTTTTTAGCTGTTTCACCTGTACTTTCAGAAAGCAGTTTGCTCAGAATAGTGAATTACTTTCTCCTAATTCAATAAGCTGCTCAACCACAGAGCATTGACAACTGCCTTTGTGAAATCCAGTATGAATTGACTTGTGAAAGTCAATGAGAATTCAGTATTTGCTTAGAGATTCTTATGCACACAACATCCAGACACCTCGCCAGTCAGATTGTCTCAACATGGATGTGTGTATAATTATTTTACCTGCAATTTGTTTATTTACCTTATCACAGAATGACATCCATTCCAACTTAGGGACAAATTAAATCCATTGCCCTTCAGCACTAGAGGTAACTTATTCACCTTCTGCTGCCATTTTTTAGTATGTATCTTCAGGTATCTGAATTTATCCCATTTCTTCTCTTTCATTTCAGAAAATGTCAGAATTACAGATGTACACCCTAAATAATCCAAGATTTCTGTGCAACAGGAAAGATGAGGAAACCATGGTACAGCCCAATCTATGATACCTTTTGTGGTTACAAAAGCCAGTAGGTATTTAGAAAAGTGTGCCTTCATCCAGCAATATTACAAATAGATGGACATATTCCTGGCCTGTATGTTCTTGCTTTGTTGCAGCAATATTATTTTTTTTTTTTGTGAACTAACAAAAGATTTTTTCACTTAGCTGTTTGTATGCTTAGGGAAATGCAAGCATAAAAGGCTCCCTAGGCCTCGAACGTACATGGGACTGATTTTGCAATAAACTATCTTTATAAATGCCTTTCCAATCCACCCAGTCTTTCTCATCCTGAACAAAAGTGTTGATTTATTACTGCTTTTCAGTTCAGAAATGAAAAAATCTAATATAGACAATAAACAAATCTGCGTGTATGTACCATGCATGTATCTGTTTGTGTCTCTGCTGTCTTTAACCATATCATCTACAAGAAGAGGCATCAGATGCATTTTTGATGGTCTTCACTAGTATCTAGCTCATCAGGGACCTTCATGGGGAATTTGCCTTCCTCTCCATTTTAACCTTGGTGTTTGGGAGTTGCTTGGGTGCAGTTCTGTATCTTGTGGCAAGAAATGTCATTTTAAAGGTGTGGGTAGAGCAGAAGCTGAGCTGGTGGAAGAGAAACATTTGCATCTTGATTGAGCGTCCTGTCCTGTGTGACAAATGCAGAGACTCAAGGGCACAGGCTTCAAGCAGTTGGAAGTGTGCTTGGCCAGTCATCCTGCGCAGCTGAGACTACATTTTATGAAGCTTTTTGCTCTGTTCATGGTCATCACCGAAGTGGGCAGGGGGCATGTCTTGGAGGTGAACATGGGTGAACTTCTCCTGAATTACTTCACAATTTTAGCGAAGAATTTAGAGAGAAATCTCTGTTAGGCACATAAACTTGTAGGAAAACAACCGAACCCAGTCCTATTTGTATGGAAATGTCAATAGAAAACGCTAATGAGGGTGCTTCGAACAATAATTACAGATCTGGCAGGTGTCTGGGCAGGGCAAGATCGCAGGGATAAGTGGCCTGAGCAGTTTCTGCTATACTGACAGAGGCGATAAAAAGGTCTTTTGTTGCTCTCAGACTTAAGACAAACGAACTGCAAAAAACCCCGAGATGCCAGCCCCAGGATCCTCCTGTGGCGCCAGGTTTCCAGCAGGCACACGAGGTGCACAGCTACCGTGCGCTGGGAAAGGCTCCCGGCTGCCCTCCAGCCCGGCCAGCACCGGGCCTGCCCCACGGCGCAGGGACACCCAACGGGCCTGGCCAAACCAGGGAGCTGAGTCAGGGCCTGCCCCACTGCACAGGGACACCCAACGGGCCTGCCCAAACCAGGGAGCTGAGTCAGGGCTGCCCCACTGCACAGGGACACCCAACGGGCCTGCCCAAACCAGGGAGCTGAGTCAGGGCCTGCCCCACTGCACAGGGACACCCAACGGGCCTGCCCAAACCAGGGAGCTGAGTCAGGGCTGCCCCACTGCACAGGGACACCCAACGGGCCTGCCCAAACCAGGGAGCTGAGTCAGGGCCTGCCCCACTGCACAGGGACACCCAACGGGCCTGCCCAAACCAGGGAGCTGCCGCCCCAGCTGTCCCTCAGGTGATTGTAATCATCATCACGTATCACTGCTGAGACCCGACTGGCTCTCAGGCTGGGAATGACCCTTTTAAAAGGACGCAGGTGTATCGGATAAAAGGAGAGCAGGGGCAGTTGGGGCTGGCGCTCCACGGCGGATGCTCTGCGGCGTCTGCAGCAGTTGGCTCTTCGAGGCTAGGGGGAAACTTTGCTAAGCATCGGCTTTTGTCGCTGTGGTGGGGCTTGTCGCTCCTTGAGGAGGTGGAGAAGGTTGTGGAAGAGTGCAAGGCTACCATTACCTGAGGGGAAATGCGCTTTGGTGCGAGGCGCAGGTCCGGGCTGTGCCCCTGTGGCTGGTCCCGTGCTGGTGTGGCTGGCGTGGGCTCAGGGGAGCGGAGCTGTGACTGCTGCCAGCCTTGGCTGTGTTGGGAAAGCAGAAGGTAGGAACACCAGTCATCTGTTGTGTTTGACTTTATAGTTGTTTGAGATTATAGTAAATACTGAGCATGAGCTGGGGTGCAGATTGTAGTTGTGTGTCTTTCCAAAGATAGGTATGGATACTCTTAATCTGTGCCCTGCTTATTTTTTCCAACTCGCTAATTTACTGCAGTGGTTTTCTAGTGCATTTTTAGTGTTGTAATGTAGACATGTAGTGAGAGAACATACATGTTGGATTTTTTTGCTTTTGTTTTTTTCTAATAATAAAACCACTCTCTTCAGCTTGGTGATGATGGAATCTGCTTCTGTCCTTGTATACAGCTATGGGCTTGTTTGCATGGTTTCTACCTCCCTTTTCTGCCTAGGCTTTCTCACCTGCTGTGTTCAGTAGGAAAGCAATGAACATTTGAAAGGTTAAACCTCAACATAACTGGGACCCTCAATCAATGTGTTCTTCTTCCAGTTTCTTAAAATCTCTTTGTCTTGGGCACTTAGTGTGGCCTTTTTCCTTGAAGTTCTGTGGTTGTCTTGAATGCTTATGGTGCAAAAGGCAATGCCTGATCTATTTTCACCTGCTGGAAGGGAGGTAGGACTGGTACTGGAGACCTGGCAGCTTGTCCAGGAGTCAAATCTTATTGAAATAATGGTAATGTGGACAAGGCATGTGTGTCAGGGTTGTGAGCTTAAATATGAAAGTACTTACAATTTCCCTTCAGCATGTTACAATTAAAGGGTATGGTGTCTTCTTATTTCTGTGGGTTTGTGCAATAAAAACTATGCCTTAAACTGCTCCAGTGCAAGTCATGCACTCATGTAGCTATGGTCTCAGATATTCATATATATATATGCCTGGTGAGTGGCCTCCTGGGGAGCAAGGACAAACGTGGAAGGACACTGGGCTAATAAAACATTCTTCAACAAAAACCCTGTCTTCCCTTCACAGAGAAGGATATAAACTTTTTCTTGATTGGCCTAAAGGGAATAAACAAGTCTCTCAATGTCCTGATGTATCTTTTACTAGTCTCAAGTTATTTAGCGAAGTTGTAAATTTTTTTTTTTTTTGGAGGCAGCAGGGTGGGGTCTGCACTTCAGCCCTGTTCTCCCAGCAGTCAGGGACCTGCACGGCTGCTGTGGGTGGGGCAGGTGCTCAGGTAATTACCAACAGGTGCTTGGTAAGTATCAACAGCAAGGTGAGAAGTTGGCTGGTGCCTGGCTGAGGGGCTTGAGGAGTGTGGTGAGAGGAGGGATAGGGAGCAGAGTGGAAAATATTAGTTACATAAGTAGGTGTAAGTGGGATTTACCTGGTTTAGGTACTGCATTTCATGGACTCGATCGCAAACTATGAAGAATTGAACTATGAGGTAGGACTTTCTAAATGCTGCATTTACTGACATGTAATGTGGTTTCTTTATATTTTGCTCAAAAATTGTCTCAAAAACATTCAAGTGCAATTATAGTCTTCACATACACAATTGAATGTGTTTTTGTTAAAGACAGAAGCTGAAAGGGCCAATAGCTCTTGCATTCAGTAAAGTACACATTGTAAAAAGTGTGTCTCTCCTGTTCCTGGCTTGTCTCTTCAGGATAGAAAACATTTCTGGGAACATTTCCTTGCTGCTCTTGTATCTCTATGCCCTTGGAATCTGATGCTAATACTGTATTTTTCTAGAGTTAGGCTTAATACTTTCTCTAGACTTTTTCATTTTGTAATTTGCACCTGTCACTTTTGGGGGGAAGTCTGAAAAGGTTTTTTTCTTGTAGGCCTCTCAAGTTGCACTCCATTGTATTTGGCTGCAAAATCCTCAATCACACTAACAGGATGCCTGAAATGGACGCTGGTAGAGAGTAAAAAAAATGCCTGATACCAATGCTATCAACTATTTTTAGTTCCTGACAGTCCAGTGTTGCTCTTACCCAAGGACTATTTGTGTTTCTTTCTTTTTTTTTTTTTGCAGTTCTCAGTTCTGTGATGACTGAGAAACAGAAATACAAAGTAAGGGTATCCAGAGTAGATGGACTTTATGAGAATTAGGGGGCAATTTGGCCATACACTGATCTGTATGATTGCCCTCCTCTGTGGAAGATTGTAGTGCTGCGATTGCAATCATTTCTGCTGGTCAGTGTTTTTAGTGTTAACATAGCTACCCAGGGAGCCAGCCAGGTTTTGTGACTGTCTGTGGAACTGAAGCTAAAAGAGAGGAAAATGTGTTGGATAGGAGCAGAGAGAGAAGAGTTTTAACCTTTTTTTGGTTTAAGGTATGACAGACTCACTGTGTTGTCTCTCTGCCTCTTAGAAAATACCTTCTGTGGTATTTTACAATAGCAGATCTACGTGTTATTGGTGGCGTGTAACAACTAGATTTCACACCTAGTAACTACTTGTGGTGCAGTGTGAAGTGTGCTAGCTGTGGGAGCTGCTTCTGTAGAAAGGTCATTTCTGTCACTGCTGTGTTAATTCTTCCTCTTAAAAAAAAAAAAACAACAAAAAACTTCCTAACTGCTTCTAGTTGTTTACATAAGTGTTTGTTCTTGGATGTTTTAAATCTGTAGTCAAGATACCCAAAAGTTATAAGAGCTGTATACAAGCAAGGGTGGGTTTGGATGGTGATCTGGGACAGAGTGTTCATCTTTGTAGTTAACACTGTCCAAGTTTAAGCTTTTTAATTGACAGGCATTTTTAACTGGAAAAATACAGTTTAGAGTTTTAGTCTTGAAATTCCCGTAGTACATAATGTAAACATATAGCATATTTTACAAGCTCACTTGGGGGACTGGTTGCAATTAAATGTTGCCTCCTGAGGTGTCTCAAGTTCTGTGTTTTAAAGAAGAAGAGAAATAGAAATTTAAGAGAGGAAACAGAACTCCAGAACACTTCACTACACCAGGTCCTGGCTGTTGTGAAAAACGCAGCCAGGACCATGAATTTAGCAGTCTGGAGAAACTGCTGTACAGCAATAGCTTAACTTTAGTGTGTTTGAGCCAGTGCTGCTGGCAGCATTCTCTCTGGAACACTTCTTGGTCCTTGTGCCTTGGCACTGCTGTCACATGGGGCTGGGGAAGGAGCTTGGCTCTATGAACTGTCTGGTAGTGAGAAACAGGTTCATTTTTGTGAGATGAGGTGATCGTGTGCACGTGTCTCCCTGGCTTAGTGCCCTTTGTGAGCTTCTTAGTTGAGCCAGAATTTGTGGACTGTTTAAAGAAACTTCCTTTTTTTTTTTTTTTTTTTTTTGGTCCTATTAAGAGAAATGAGTTGTTGAAGTCTCTGAAATGTTCCATTTTCTTTCTTATGCAAGATAGTGAGGAATAGACTCTTTTCATCCCTTAGGTAATTATTTGTTTTATTATTGCACTGTAGTGAGATAGGATTAATGTAGGTTACAAGTAGTAACAGAATATAAGACAACAATAAGCACAAGAGCAAAAGATAAAAATAGTCTCAGGAATTAATGTAGTAGTTTGAGAATTTTATGAATATGTAAAATGCTTGCAACTATGCTTAAATCTGTTTTTCTTTCTGATAAAGAATGTGTTTTCAAGTATTTTGCATACAGGGTTCACCTGGGATGTAAGAACTTGAAGAATTTTGAGTGTGCAGCTTCAGGAATGAAATAATAGACTTTTGACTTAAGTTGTCAACTTGAATAAATTGTAACTGCCCCACAGCAAGTACAAATTACAGCTACTAACAGTGCAATAAAAACACAATTGCCTTTTTTTTCCCCCTTAACATTTTCTCCCTGGGCTTGTAAAATTTGTTTTTCTGCCTTGTTCCTTAGTTCATTTTCCAGACAATTCCATGACCTCAACAGATCTTGAACTGTCTCATGAATAGATCTGAATAATCAATTTTGAGTATGGGAAATTAAATGAAGACTCACACTTCATAAACTTGGGCTTCTGGGTTGAAAGCTTTAGATACTTCAAGTAGACATTGCTGAATGTTCAACCTGGTCTGGCAAGCTCCAGTCTCTGAAAGGTGGGCAATTGAAACCTCTGTGTTTGCACAGAAAGGCAAGTTATGGGATAGCTAGGAATTGGCTCTGGCCACCTTGTGTCCCGGGTGTCATCTTTAATAGTTGCTTTCCTCTTATATTATTAGTAACCAGGCCAATGGGCCAGTCACCCTTAGTGTTTGGGATTGGTGTTTTTTTTTTTTTTTAATTATATTTGGGGTTGTTTGTTTTTGCTCCTATTTGTTTGTTTTTGTTTTGGCCAGCTGCACTGGCAGGTGGCTGTGACTGCACTGTAGTAGCCCCAGCTGCTGCCAAGCTCTGCTTTGTGGGACCTTGGCCATACATAAATGCTGCTTACGTTGAAAGAAATGTTAACATGAAGAGAAAATGATCACAAGTGCAAGCCAGATGCATTGTCATGTACAAGTGTTTATGTAGCAGTCAAGTATAATAGTGATTTAGCCACATGTGAGGAGACATTTTCTGCTTCTGCTATGTAAAACATTTGGGATTAAGCTGATTTAAATAAATTAGGGCAAGTGCAGTATGGGATGATGTTATATTGAAAGGCCTAGGATGTGTTCTGAAGCAGATACTATGACGCTGACTGATAATTCTAGGAGAATTTTTGCGATTAAGCACTTCTGTGAATCTTGGTTATATCTGATAATCAGGGAAATGGTGTCTCTAAATATAACCAAACTGTATTAACAAGAGGATTAGAATGACTTGATGTAGAAACTTTTCTCACTAAACTCTTAAAGAAGATTATGTTTATTTAATCTTATAATTTAAGCGCAATGGAAATTTGTAAGAGCTGAAATTGCCATTCATTTATTTAAATAGCTTACTTTGGGACAGAATGCATTATCAGAGAGGCTTGATATTGAAACTACTTCCAAAAGCCTGCATTTCCTATGCAGCATGGTCAAAGTATGATTTCTAATCTCTAACTTCTTTGCCAAACAATCTGGATTGATCTGTTGGATTAGATGCATCACTAATTCTTATCTGTATTTATATGTGCTTCCTCATTGACAAAAGGTTGGGATGTGGGGGAAGAGAAGGTCTTCAGTAACTTTTCCTTACACGGGGTTGCTTTCCATGTTGGGATTTTTCTCCCAGTGAGTAACTGACTTAGAAATAAGCATGAGCAGTTACCAGAAACTGAGAAGTAGAAAGTTTCACAGTTTAGGGCTATCTCTGTCAATATCACTGTTTCAAAGAGATGACTTCAATCAAAACATTTATATATTTCATTTTTAGTCAAACGTCAAGCTCTGTTGCTGTTTTGTTTGTTTTGTAAATATAATTTTCGTTGCTGTGAATGCTCAGTTGTTTGTAGCTGTTACTCCTTTCACTGTTAATTTCAGTTCATGCGTCTCCATTGGAACTGACTGCTGCATTGAGAACTTCTCCTTGGTTAATGAAAGGGTGATTTACATCAGTCCAGGTTCTCTTGGGGCATGAGGAGTCCCCCTGACCTGAGTACATGGCCAGTTTCGGAAACAGAGTCACTGTGAAATCCCAACAAAGGGGAGCAAAGTGGAGCTTGGACGAAGCTGCCCATAGAGGTCGGGTGAGGTATCTCTGAAATACTTCACTGGGTGGGGGTTTGCAGCTGGAGAAACTGGTGTGATGGACTAAGCAAGTGGGAAACACTCCTACTTAGTTTTGCCATCCTGTCCATTACAGGGAAAATTTACATTTTGTTTTAAAGTCTTGTTGTCATGCTATGTTTGATTGTATCAGTCCTGGTGCTTTGGGTTTAGGTCTATCCATTATTTAAATCAAGAAAGTGTAAGGCAGTTAGTTACATTCCTACTGCCTGTTTGTTTGTCCTATTATTGTTTCTTTCCTCAAACATATCTTTATGAACTCTATTAAAAAGAATTCCTCTATTTAATTCAAGCAAAACACCAATGGTTTATGCTGTACAAACTCCTTTGTGCTCAAGAACCTGTGAGGTAGTACTTGTACAATTATCTAACTTCATTTTTTTCTGCCTTTCTGAGAGTAAAAATAGACTAGAATGTTTTCTGGGGAAGAGGGGGACAAGTTAAGAACATAGTTAAGAATAAATTGAGGTTCATGTTCACTTAGGCATCCTAATACACTTCCATACTTGAGCAATTCAGAGCTGTTGTACTGGTGCTTACTATTCCAATAGCTTGATAAATCTAAGAATGTTTTAGGGTTCTTCCCTTGAAATTACCTTGCTGTTGTTAGTAGCAAAAAAAACCCTGAAACCCAACACAAATGTCAAAAAAACACAAACCCCCCTTAGCATAAGAACTCTCTAAGTTCTTGTTGTTCACCCTTCTCTTGGGAGAAGCAGGAATTCTTGTTTGAGTGCTGTAGGCACAGAATCTGCAATGTGCCTCTTGTCGATGCTCTTGTGCCAATATTCCCTCTTGGGGTTTGACTCCTTTGTACCATTCAAGCCCAGAAGTGAGTGTAGGGGTGGAGCTAAAAAAAAAAATAAATGAAGCAATTGGATAGGAACAGAGGGAGAAGAGTTTTAAACTGTTTTTGGTTTAAGATATGACAGACGCACTGTATTGTCTGTCTGCCCTTCTTAGATCTCTTGAGGCAGTCAGTAAAGGAGGGGAAATGATGGACTGCTAGGGGAAAGAAATGGAGGAGAACCAGACTTTGCAACAGCGTTGCCACATTTGTCTAGCACATGGCCATCAGCTAGTAGGGTTTTTATTATTTAGTTTGAAAGTGGCCATGACAAACAACCTCCTGAGCAGAACACTGCTTCTTTGAAACCTTTACTTTACGAGCCTTTGAAGTAAATTCTGTGTAAACATACTAGCCAAGCAAACTTGTAAAAATGGTAAAAATCCCTTTCCTAGGATGTTGTGGGTTGTTTTCTTCTTTTTTTTTTTTTTTCCTATACTTGTTAACTACTGGAATCTCAAGTGAGCTGAGAAGAACATAAAGAGGCAATGTTTCAAGAGCTCCCTCTCTAGACTGAATGGGTCTCTGAGCAGTGGCAGATAGAGGTTTGTTTTCTGTTCCTGGCCATGTCAAGGGCGTGAGCTGCTGCTTTCATCTTCAATAAGCCCTGTGAAGAGTTACATCCGTTGGGGGAGTTGTGTTTGGTGGATGTTACAGCTTGATGACGAAGACTTTGAAACTGAGCTCATAGGGTTTAAGTTGTCAAGTCTTGATATACTTTTTTGATTTGTTTTGCAGGGTTTTTTTTCTCTCTTGTTTCATGATCTTTCTTTAGTTGAGGCTTTTATCATTAAGCTATGGGTTTTCAATTTGTTCAAAATCTACCTCTGGAGCATGAACATAGCAGTGATCTCAGGAGCAGTGGCTGAAGATGTAAAATGTCTTCATTTACAAACTCAAAAAATGTGTTCCTTAATATCTTCCACATTTTCCTCTAAAATACAAATTTCATTGAATTAAACAAGCCTGTTTTCACTAAGAATAGAAATTAGCATGTCCCTGAACAATGACAGATTATGAAAGGTTGTAATTAATTTTTTAGTTTGAAACTGTTAAAAATATTCCAAGGCCAGGTATCACAATTGTGTTTTGAGACAATGGTTAATTATTTGTAGCTTTTATCCAATTAGCCCTTGTTTGCTCCTTGGTGCCTTCAGGTGGGATGACTGGCACTACCAGTAGATGATTTTGACCTGCTGACAAGTAATGCTGCTTAAAAATATCTCAGAAGGAAATACCTGCTTATCCTTATTGCAGGGCTCATGTTTTCTTGGCTTACAGGACACAAAAGCAGCTTGGGTGAGTGAAATCTCCTTGTGATTGTGTGTTTTACAGAGAGCTCAGAGCTCACAAGTAAGGATGTGGACAACATTGATTCTGAGGTGTTGCACTCTCTTAAGTTGTTGTTGGTTTTTTGGTTGGGTTTTTTTTTTTTTGGAACATCTCAAGTGAAATTTTTAATGAATTATTAATTTTAGAAGTGAGTACGTCCTGACCTCTTCCTTTCTATCTCCTTCAGTGATGCCCTCATACACAGACATCTGAGTGCAAAGCTGTTGGCTGCTTATTAGTAATGACTTTTCTTGCCCAGTGTTGTAAAGTCTGGAAAAACTCCCAGTAGCTTATGTGCCACTTGAGTTTGTTTTCCTTGGCAGCCTTGTTTACATTGGGGTAACCTTTGGTTTTTCCAGAGGCAGATCAATATTGGGTAGGAATGTGAGTCTTTCAGTTTTTCCATGTGTACTGTAAGGTTCACACTAATTGCCATTTAAGTTAAAATAGTTTGTTTAAAGGACTTTCTTTCATCCTGACAGCTCATTAGTATATTGTGGTGGCTTGTTTTGTAAGCTGAAGAAAATGTTTCCCATAATATTCCTTCTCTGCCTGCCAGACCATATTTATTTCAAATTTATCCAGAGATATCTTCATCTTTTTATATCTGAAATGTGGTCTCTTCTAGGCTTGGAATATGACTGTAAGATTTAAATAGATGTAGAAATTAAATCATCCAATTTTTGGGTAATGAGATAAGGAGTAATTTACCCAAATGTACCAAAAAAAAAAAGTAACAGCAGTAATTTCTTTCAAAATTCCACTTATCAGGCCTAAATGCCTTCATGGGACATGACTTATGTCACCTTATTGGAGCCCCAGATGTCATCACCTGGCAGAGGGTTCTAAAGCCTCTATTTAATGTCTGTGACTGGGAAGGTACATGGAATGGATGTTTCATAAGCACATAGATGCTCCATCAAACATAAATCACATTTTTGAAGGCCTTCTTTTATATCGAATTGGATCCTTTTTTTTTCCTCCAAACTCTCAGAAAGGCAAGTTCTGCATCTCCAGCATGACGTTTTTGTGCTTAGATGTAAAAGGTCATTTGTCTCTTTTCTCTCAGTAAGTGAAAATGTATTCACATGTCAAATCTTTCATGTCAGGGAGAATCCAGATTGTGGATTCAAAAGCTTTTCTTGTCATGTTTCTAATTAGGTCTGTGACTCATTCCCATGAATAATATATCAAGCTGCATATTAACATCTAATCCAGCTTCATCATCAATTTACAGCAAACTTTGGCTGCAGTAACTCCAGTAAAAAAAAGTCAGAGGCTGCAGTGTTTTTCCAACAGCTGTTAAAACTTCTGCACTGTCTCTGGGTACTAAACTTGCAAAGCAAGTGATTAGATTCATGTTGCAGTATGAGGGGGTGAATGAATTTGATTAAAATTATAAAAGTAGATTTCTAAAGACAACTTTGAGGTTAAGGCCAAAAAAAACCCCTTTATCCTAGATAGATAGAAATTATTTTCCTTTCTGATCTGAGGAGGAGAGTATTTGTCCAAGTTCAGACCAAAGTGCTGCATATGGTTAGATTAGATTGCTTTTCTTAGCAAGAAACTGATTTGTTTTCTATAGGAGTGCAACAAAAAAGTACCAGCTAATAAATTGTTATAAAGGTTTTTAGCCTGAAATGAAATCACTTGTCACTTGACCTCAGTCTTGCAGAATATTTTGAAGGCTTGTCCCAGCTCCCTCATTAAAATGCTGGATGGGATTGTTGTGGATGTAGCTGGTGGTTTTTGCTTGTGATCATGCTGACAGTTATTGTCAAACGGCTTCACTCCATCATGTGGTGCTCATCACCAATTAGTCATCTGACAGGTATAATTGCTCAGTGCTGTGGATCACTATTGTAACTGTAAATTATCTTTGAAAGTGTCTTTAAAATGCCATTTTTTCCTGCTGGTGTCTGTTTTCCATCACCTAGTTCATGATAGGTTGCTGGCACTGCCATGTGCTTCCTGCCCAGTTTATTTTATAGACAGAAGGGGAGTGGCAGAAATTTATCATTCTGGCTTTCCCTGCTGCCCAACTCTTTCCCCAAAGAACTGGGCTTACAGGACGAGGTTCCACTTGGTGCCTACTGTGTGTTTGTGTCAGAGCAGGGAGAGAACAGTCTCCATGCCTGGCTTCTTCTCAGTCCTTCCAAATGCTGTTCCACTGCCACATCTGCTGACTTTCACTCAGCAAGGGAGCCTTTGAAAAGGGTATGGCTTTGCTGGAGCTCCTGTCAGAGCACATCAGAATAATCAGCTTTGAGAAAGACAGGCGCCATGTGCTCCACTCTGGGTGCAATGTGTCCTCCTGCTGCATCCGTGCAGCTGTGAGACAGGGATCCTGGCTGCTCCAGTGCCTCCCTGGAGGTGTGTTACAGGCATCCCTGGCAATGACACAGCCCCACAAAGGAGGAGGGTTTGGTGCTTGGTGTGTAGGTCAGGGCTGCTCCAGTTCATCTGGCCAGGCTGCCAGGTTTGAGAGGAATAGTGGATTTGTCTTTACAAAAAAGCTGTGTCTGCTGGTAGATAAAACTAGCACTGGGAGGTAAAAAACAATGGCAAAGATTCCACTGATTGATGAATGGAAAAAGATATTTGCTTTTACAAGTAAACTTTAGGTTTGCTGATAAATGAAATTAGACATGGCAAGATGGAAGAAAAACCCCTAAATTCTGTAAGAATTAAAAAATAAAAGGGAGGGTAATACATGAGGGGGAAATCTGTACCTCTCAAGTACCTCAGCCAATGGAAAGAGAGAAGGGAAATGCAGCTGGGAAATTGGGATGGAAAGGAGGCTGTGTCCTCCAAAAATCTGAGAGATCCCAGGGGAATGCCCTGTGGCCTCTCCCTTTATTAGAATAAAGTCAAAGGACTCCTCTGTCTCTTTTCTGGACATAAACCTCTGGTGTTTGTAGATTATTTTCCTGGCAGGTTTGATCTGAACAACTGCTCCTAGTGAGGGCTGTGCATGGCAAGGGAAGGTGTTAGGCTGAGCCTGTTTTGGATGGAGCAGAGCTGCCTTCCAGATAGCACCTGGCAGTGAACAGCAAATGTGCAGCCAGCATGGCTGCATAGAAGTTTCAATGTCTATGACTTGACAGTGGACTGTTACCAAAAGACAATGGAACACAGTGGATGATTTTTGGAAAACTAAGTTGCTGTGCATTTCAAAAATCAAATAAATACTCCCCATAGTAATGGGGAAGTAGTAATTGTGATGCCTGTGCTACAGGTTGTTGCGTATAAGAGTATGTATGGTGTGAATGAATTGATGGTATTGCTTGGCTGTGCCTGACCAGGACTGCCAATTATAACAACTTTTAGGAGCTTTTAAATAATCTTTTATGATTACCTTAAGTATTCTGAGTAGTAGTGAGGATCTCAGGGCATAAGTAAATGGGATAGTCATTCTTCTGTAACTTTCTGAAAGATACCCTTAAAACTGTGCATATGTTTCTAATGAAAGGTTAGGAAAAGAAAAAGGAGTACAATCATGGACAATTCATTGAGAATCAGAGTTTTGCCCATGAAAGAAGGATGAGGCTTCTAAATCACTAATGTGTTCTTGTCATAAATATCAAAAATTAAAATAGGCAGTGTTGTGTATGGGTTCACCGGTCTACATGATTTCTGACCTCCATCACACCGTGCTTCTCCCTTTTCTGTCAATATTATTTAAAAGACTGGGTTAATGATGGTTTTTTAACCTAAGAATCAGAGTGCTTTATACACCTGACAATGACCTCAGCATCACTGGAAAGCTGCAGCTAAGAGCAAGGGCAACCATTTTAAGTTAAGGATCAAATGTGGATAACAACAAAATGTGCTAAAAATGTTACTTCCTATGTGTGGAGGAAAGCAGCACAACTTTATGGTTTGTTTGCACACCTGTACAGACTTGATACACCTTTAAAATTTGCCTGTAACAAGCCCCAGGTGTTATGCCTTAGACAGTATGAGTTGAACTAATTAGCAAGCTGAAAGGTTTAGATTGTTCTGGCAATTAAAGACTTTCACATTAATTTCTACTTGTAGAGCTTGATGCAGTGCTCTTTAGCAGGTGTCATTCTTTGCAGTTGAAGCTTTGCATGAGCAGGGACTGTTCCTTGAGTGTTTTTATGTACTTATAACTAAAACATTCCCATTGTTAACTTGTTGTGCCTTTAAACAAATGGGTGAATCAAGTTCATGAGGCTTAGGAAGAGAAATGACACTTCCAAGGTTGCCAGCAGTTCTGCATAAACAGCTGGTGATTTTAATTGATCAACAGCAAAGAAAAAGGTGCATCTCTGTGTTTGACTCTCAGGAAAGGAACAGGATACACAGCCACATCCACAATTTAAATTAAAAACTGTGTGGCAGTTGTGGCAGTTGTGTTTTCTCTTTCAATGACATCTTAAACTGCATCATGTGTTATGTACTACACAGAAATTAGCAAATAAATTAGATTAATGTGGTGCTGAATGTGAATGCTAAGATCAGTTTATTTTGACACAGTGATGATGACAAAGTACCAATAAGTACTTTCCTTTTATTTAAGTAAAACTGCTTTGAATGTACAGATTGAGAACCACATCTTGCTCTGCCTTGTTGTCATTTCAGTTCTGAAATAGATTTTGTTTATTTCCGCCTGGCTCTATAGGCTGAGTTGATGCTTTATTTTTTTTTAACATAGCAGTCTATTTTCTTTGTACCATTGTTATGTGTGCTGGGCTATTTTCTTCCTTATTCTGTATTTGTAAGCATTTTAGTCTCTTCACTTTGAGTGGCTGATTTAAGGAAATTGAGAGATTACGATAGCAGACAACTGAGATGAATTGAAGCAGTTCATCTTTGTCAGAAAACCCCTGTCTCTCTCAGCTGTCCCTCTTGCAAGAAAGAGGAGAAACTGGGGAGGGAGGTATATTTCAGAGGCATACGATAATTAGGAAGAAGCAAAGTGAGACAGTGTCTTGAACAAAGCTGGAATAAAAGGGCACCCTTTGGAATGAATTAGGTACATAGAAGCTCCTAATTCCACATGGAACTACAGCAGTATCAATTCACTGACTCCATTAAGACAGCAGATTTTCAGAGAGAAAATTCTTAGGGATATGTCAAACTTTTTTTCAGTTGATAAGAATGTTCTTCCCCAATAGAAATAAAAAAAAACTGGTTTTGGAGGAAAAATGTGCAGAGAAGAGGAAGGTAAGTATTGTAGCTTGAATGCTTCTCTTTGTGAAACTGGGATTAAAAAAAAAAAGGATTGTTAGGCTCAATTTGAGAGTTATTAAAATTATTGAATATGAATAAACTAATGGGAGGAGCAGGACAGTGAGGATATCATACTTGGTTTTCTCTCTCCTCATTTCATATATTACCAGGGCTAAAGAGATTTTCATCACTATTGGTGCTACCAGGTAATGTATTTCAAAGAAGTATTGAGCTGGCCAGGATCAAAGTCACTTGTACATGCAGAGTTTCCAGCTAAGAAGTTATGGGAGGATATGAGTCTGATAGAGCCTGAAAAAGGCAGAATAACCTTTGTTATCTGAAAGAGGCAGAATAGCCAGCATTGATCCCACTTCAGCAGAAGGGGAAGGAACCAAGGTCAGAACAAGGTACATTCACTTGATCTGCTCAAAACCTGAGACTGGAAGAAATGATTGTTAACATAAAAGCCAAGAGGCTCTTGGTAGCTTGCTCCAGGAAAACACAAGACCTGTAAGCATCTAAGGATAGGAGAACTTTTACCAGTTTGATAAAACTTGGAGGTCTTCAGAGGAATGAGGTGAGGTGATGTCCTGGCTCTGTGCAGCCATGGTGCCTTCCGGCTTGGCCCTCCTCAGGATGGACTCTCACTCTGCCCTCTGCTGAAGCAGCCTCTGGATGGTCTCTGAATCTGGCAGAGGTACACTTTTGTAGGCTGGGGAGGAGGAAAGGCACAGGGGAAGATGTTTCAGACGTGTGTAGGTCTGTCTGACAGCTGCTCTGGGAGAGAGGAAAGCAAGCAAGTGATGGAAGTCAGGTGCTGGTACAGGCTTGTGGTCCAGCCTCTCCGTGGACTTAGAGTCACAGATGTGAGCAGCCAGACTTCCTCTGATGCAGTTCAGGAACAGGCTTCCAGCTGAATGTGGTGCCTGGAGGGGATTTTTCTTTTCCTGGATGAAAGCAATGCCCTGTGGGGCATGTTTAGCTGTGCTGTTCCCAGCAGCACTGTCACTGACCATCAGGACAGGTCCCCACCTCCTTGGGTAGTGCACATACACAAGGTAGCTACAACTAGGAAATTTAACAAACTAAAATCAATTGATAATGTTTCTTAAATACAGCTGATCAGTTTTGCCAAGGTGTAGAGGCTTGAGTTCTCTTTGCTTTAGAAAAGCACTGAACACCCCATAATTTCTGCAATGCAGTGGGCATTGGTAGATGTTCTTGTCTGTGGTGGGGAAGGTAGAGGAGGAGATGGGTGATTTTTTAAGGCCCTTTCCAACTCACACTGCCCTGACCTGTGATCTGAAGCTTTCTTAATTATCTGTAACTCATTGCTCAGTGATGCCTTAACCACAAAGCCAAACTCAGATCATTTTATTTTACTATTGTTGCACTGTTTCACTATGCAAGACTCACAGGTCTGCAGCATATGGCATGGCTGTATTGTCCTATAAAGAAGGAAATAACTGTGTGTGACTTTTATTTGGATGGTGAAAACGGGAAAAAAAAAATCCCAGGAGTTCCTCTTCTCAAACTAAAAGCCAAGGTGTTTGATATGATGTCAAAGGCTGTTGAAATATGTAATTCATTCCATCTGCTGCCTTTGGTGCATGAGAGGAGCACACTGGTGCCAGCTGCACGTGCCTGGAACTGAGAGAGGAAAGCCTTGGCAATGGTTCTGTTTGCTCTGCTGCTTGGGAGGGTGCAAGTGAGCCACAAGTTTGCTTTTATTTTTAGCCCATGTGCCCTGCTTTGCCTGACAGGCCAAGCTTAGGGGATGTGTGCTGCATGCACTTGGGCTTAGGAGGCTTCCCCTGCATTGCCAATATTGGAATCCTAAAAATTTACACCCATTCACCAAGTTTCTATTGCTGTCTGTCTAGGAATTAGGTAGCTTTGGCTTCCTTATTCCAGAATTTTTGCTCCTTTTGTTGTTGATAGCTGGTCCAATCAAGCTCAGCTATTGGTTAGTTAAAAGATGTATTTAACAGCAAATTCTGTGGCCAAAACAAATATTTATTTTTAAAAAATAGTTTTAACAATAAAAATCTTTTATTCCTGAATAAAGTACAAGGTTTTCAAGCATAACCACCTAATCAAAAAACTTCAGAAGAATAATTTTTAAAAATGTACTCATTCCTTAGCCTTTAGGGAAACTTAATTTGGTTTGCTGTAGTTCTTTACCATGTGTTATAGTGGCCCAAGAACAGTCAAGTGGAAGTGAAACTTGCAATTTTCCTTCAATATTTTATTGATAGAAGTAGTAGCACACTCCTGAGGGTTTTTTAATGTAAAACTTTTCAGTTACTGTTTAATAGAAGGATGAAAAGATTGGATATCAATAAAATGTTCCCCTTTTTCATTTATCAACCAATTATTAAGGAAATAGAAAATTAAACCCATAATAAATTATGTTCAGCCCTCTTCCCCTTTCCTGTTATTTATGCAGAGAGGTACCTCGAAGCTTTGCTGTCTGACCTGTAGCCAAATGGCTTTGTAGGTAACACAGTGCAAGATCATGTAGTGAGATCATACAAGAGCTGTGAAAAACCCAACAGGATAAAAAACTGAAATGCCCAAATGCTTATGAACAACAAAATGATTAAGTGTAATGAAGAACAAAGGAAAACAACTGCTGGTTTATTGTTTGGGGTTTTTTTTTCCTGTGATTGTCCTCTACTGAGGAGAAATAAGAACAAAGATCCTAAACAATATTTGTACTCAAATATAAGCATAAAAATAGTCTCAAATCCATGTCTCAATTACAGGATTCAAGCTTGCTGCATCCTTAAACAACTGCAAGAATTGAGGCGAAATCCACCATGCTACTTGACTCTAAATTGGGGAAGAAGAGTTTAATAGAGCTTCATTGGTAACTGGGAGGTTTTAACCTGAAGCCTTCAAAGATATTTTG
Organism: Melozone crissalis; assembly: GCF_028551555.1. Taxonomy (NCBI): domain Eukaryota; kingdom Metazoa; phylum Chordata; class Aves; order Passeriformes; family Passerellidae; genus Melozone; species Melozone crissalis. The sequence continues at coordinate 12,429,611 of NW_026535801.1, read as the reverse complement.
GATTTTGTCATTGAGTGGATGGCCTCTAGTTGTCATCTAGTGTTGTCATCATGCATCCCAGTGTTGTTCAGGAGTGGCAGACACAGTTCTCTACTATATATTGTTAATGAAATTATAATAGAGCCAAAAGCCCATGTGTGTGAAATTTTAATATTCCACTGCATCCTTTGCATGCCGTAAACAGCCTGGATGTAGATCCCTGCAAATGTAAACTCCCTGATGTTATACCTGTATAAAAAAGGGAATTGGTTCCTGCTCTGAAGTGAATTGTGACTTTGAATAAACCAATGCTACTGCACATCTAACACTGAGCAGCTGATATGGATATGCAAAGTTGTTTTTCTGATCTTCATTTGGAGGTGTGCTTGGTGTGAGAATGAATAACTTCTCATCTCTAGGTCTGTGTGAGAGCCAAAAGCTGTTTTCCCAAAAGTGGGAAGGAAAGGAAAACTGAACCACTGATATTTATTTCATTGTTTGCATGTAGAGGCCATGTTTGGGTTGCACATACTGTGTTTATAGTGTGGAATCAATTTTAAGAAATGAGGAAACTATTAGAGGTGAAGAGGTGAGGTTGTGTATCAGGAGGGAAGAAGAATATTGAAGGGACATGCAGATTGGTTTCCTCTTGGTTTTTTTTCCCCATTTAAAAAGTTTTAATTATCCATAGGCAGAGAGTCAATGACACTTGAAAACACCTGCTTACAAGTACATTATTATTGAATTATTTGATTCTTATCATTTTAAAAATACATAAATTATTCCATAGAATAAGGAAACATAGGTTGGCAGACTGAAGACATAAATAGACTTAGTTTGAACTCATTTGAGAAAACCCACCATTACTACTTATTTAGATCCATATGTATGTTATTTTTTAATTTGGCATATACTTACCCCGGTTAGTATAACATAGTGTTGAAATTAAGTGAGCCTAATTTCATACTCTAATAAAGGATTGGCTTCATTTAGAAATAAACCAACAAACCACAAAAAGGCAGCTCTTTGCACCTTTTTGGGCTTTATGCATTCACAATCGAACAAGATACTGTGATTCTGAAGACAAAATGTCATCTATTGTTTCCTATAAATAGTTTGATTTGCTTGGGTAATCCAAAGCATCCTAATATCTTCCAAAAAATAAAACAACCCCACAATCTGCTTCCAGAAGGGAAGGAAGTCATGGAGTGAAGAGAGGTCTGTTTTCTGCTTGGATTGGTTAATTAGTGTCAAAGTGCTTAGAAATGACAATATTTTTAAAACATGGAATAATGTTTAAATTTTTTTTAGCTCAGCCAAATCAGCCCACAACACCTCATTTAATTGGTAAGGGAGTGCTGGAATAACAAGAAAAAAAAATAAAAGAAACCCCAACAACCTGTCTTGGGAGGAAATTTCTTCGTTCAGGTCTCTCCCTAATGGTGTGGCCAGTATGGAGCCACTGGAGCTGGCTTTAAAGGAGCTGTGAGAGCCTTTCCTCAGACCTCCTGCCTTCCCTCTGATGGGCCAGATCTTCCCTGGCTGCAGGGCTGCCCAGGGTGTGTGTAAGCAAATGGAGCAAAACAATTACAATTTCAGTTATTTGGGCTGAGGTGCTTCTTTGTCTTTATACCCTTGGGAATGTATCCTTTATTTCAAATTAATACATTGAGTTATGAGCTGCAGATTTTTCTCTTCAATGTTTGGTACAATGGTTACCAAATTATTTTCGGATCTTAGAAATAATCTGCATGAGAAATGTCAATCTCTTCTAATGTTTATCTAGCCTTACCCTTACTAGAACTATTTTTTTTGTGAAATAATAGACTTGAAATAGAAATCCCAGATGTACTATCTGAATCCATAAATTGCTCATTGTGAAGAAAATGCACTTTTTTTCCTCTAAAAATGATGCATTACTGGAACATAATGGCTTGTGCTGCTGTTATAGTTAAATTTTCTTTCAAATTTCTGACTTTCATACTGTTTATAAAGTAGGCACAGCCTCTGTAAGGCTAGACAGACAAGAATAGTGCACATATACAACTGAAATAGGGCAGCTGTAAAGAATTCTGATGTTAGATGGCTCTTGTGTTTACTTTTATTCCTTTTATTTTGAAATGGAGTGGAAAATGATGAATGCTCCCTTTTGTGGAATATTGGACATAGACATGATTAACATAAACTTGAGCATTGAAGCTCCTTGCAGTTATCTCTTCACATATACCAAGTAAAAAATAACCAAAGTGCAGATGCTCTTTTGTTTGCCTCCTACAATAAGGACTCAAAAATAGGATTGAATTGCAGTTATCTGCAATGACACATGTGAGAAAAGGTATTTGTTTTGAGCTAGACACTGAAAAGACTGATTTTGTAAGAGTGGCAATTGTGACAATTGTAAATTGCGGAGACAATGGCTTCATCCTCTTCACAGGTAACCATGACTTATTCTCCTTTATTAAGAAATTAGATGGTTGCTGAGCTGAGCTGCTCCTGGCTCCTGCAAAGGAATTACTTGTTAATGGTCAGAGATTGCACTGCCAGGCAAATGAGCAGGGTGAAACATTCCATGACAGCTCCTGACATCTGACCTCATGCCCAACATGCATGTGTTGGTAAAAGATGCAGTTTCCACCTTTCTCTCACTGTTCAAGAGGTGTGGAATTTGGATTACTCATTATTATATGATGGTTTAAATAATTTTCATGGCAGTTTCTAATTCCCACACTGCTTTTTGTACCAGTGCTTTCCAGTGTCATTTGTAGGGAACTCTACATCTACTGTAGCTTTATCCCCTTTATTTTTATTTAAAAATATCAGTAAAACTCAAGTTGTCTTCATGTCTCTTCTGGGGGAAAGTCAGATCTGGACAGGTTGCAGTAGAGGTGATGGACCCTAAAGTGATGATTAGGTTTGGAGGTGTGTTAGGGTGGTGACAATTGGTGTGTGCTCCTGGAGCACTCAGCCCATGATGGGTCACCTCAGACAGTGAGGAGTGTCGGAGTGATGAGTGATCCACATCACAGCAAGTCTACAGGTGTGTGCTGGACAGGGAAGGTGGCTCTCAAGCCTCCCATGGATGTCAACCTTTGTTTCAGAACCTGGAAGCTGTGATTTGTTCAGGTGAGGTTTTTTGGCTGATGGAGCAGATGCTGTGAGGCAGGTCTCCATGCTGTAGCCTGGTTTTATGCCACCCTTTTCACCAGCAGAGCTGAAAGCTTCATTTGTATGAGCCCCACAGTGCAGTGCAGGAGTGCAGCACCTGGTAGTAACTTCTGAGATGTTAATACACATAACCCTTCATCCTTGCAGAGTGAATTATTAAAGTGAACTTCACATTTCAGGTGTGCTTTACCCTAAAATGCAAGATCTAGTTATTTCAAAACAGGGCTTTAAGGCTTCAGGCAGAACTTCAGTTCACTCAGGAAGGACTCAACTATCTAGAATAGATTCTAAAACAAGAACACAATTTAGTTATCAGAGAAATCTAGTAATAAACACTACATTTTTTTCTAGTAACATTTTTTAGTAATGTAATTTATTATCTCCTTTGTATATGAAAAGAATTGTTCAGGATAGTAGTTATACATAAAGGTAGGGGAGGAGACAAAAAAAAATTATTGCTTTTTTTCTGTTTACCTCAGTAAATGTGGGGACTCTGTTTTGTTAATTGCTTATACTGCAGTATAATGAAAAGTATTTCGCCGTTCTCTGATTCCCATAAGACTGCAAATTTATGGTGATAGTGTAAATGTCACAAAAATTGCGTCACTTGAACATAACATTTTTCTCAGAATAGCTGTTGTAGGTTACCTGTTACATACACATTTATCTAATATAGTTATAATTTTGTGTATGTAGCTTACTTAGTATATGACAAATCAATAGATTTTCCAATGTATTCTGACAAGGAAAGCACTCAGTATTGAAGAATTTTCTAAGAGGAGCATTTGCTGATGGACAGTGATGAGAAAAAACCTGAAAATCAGTGTTTGGACTTTATCCATAACTGAGAGTGTAATCTTTGGAACATATTGTCAAAAGTAATTAGTTGTTTTTCTGGTTTTGGTGTGTCTTCACAAGAAGTACTGGCATCTTGAGGAAGATAATCATGATAAATGTAACTTACTGGAGGGAGGAGTAGTTAAGTAAAAGTGTAGTGGTGGGTAATACACAGGAAATCGAATTACATAATGAAATGATCCCATTTCAATGCCCTAAATTTCTGCAGCTCTGAGGTCAAAAAATTTTAGCTCAGGAGAAAAAAACTAGAAATCACGTTCAAACATGTTTCTGTAAGTCTCTGCCATATTTTTTTCTAACCTATTTCCTTTGTCTTTAGTATTTGAATGCTTGACTTATTACTACGGTATTGTCATTTGCGTTTTGGTGGAGTGCTGGTGGCAAATTCGCAAGACACATAGAAACACATGAGGGTTCTACACATTCTCTTGCATGGAATCATTTATGTTGCAAAAGATTGAGCTCAATCATTACCCTAAAAGTTCCATCACTAAACTAGATCTCTTAAATACCATAAATGCATGTCTTTTAAACACCTTGGCCCATGAAAGAGCATTCTGAAGGGCTTAGGAGAATCAAAAGGCACATTACTGTCTGCTGAGCTTTGTCTTCTATTTAAAAGGTCGCTTGGTCTCCTTTCACATTACAAGTTTGCCCTTTTGCAGTCAGAGTTAATTGTTGCACATAGTGGTGTATCTTTATCTTTTACATATGTTCTCATAATACTAAGTTAGTAATTCTGTGGAAATACTATGCAGAATCAGCTGTATGTCCCTTTGGAGTGCTGAAACAATTAAGTAGGCAGAATTAACCATGAAACTATCTTCTTTTTTGACACCATGTTTGTTTGACTCTATACTTGCTTTGTTTCTATTGAAGTGAAATATCCTAGAGCTGTTTCAGGGCAACTTGTGCAGAACATCTATTTTCTTCAGCATGCCATTTTTTCTATTGTTTAGTACCTGGCTTTGTGTTTCTTTTAGATTTTAATGTATCATCCTAGTTCTTTCCTCCCCCTCTGCGGTCTTTCACAAATAATTGAAGCAAACGTGATAGGGTTTTGGCGGACCATCTGTTATGTTTGGTATCCATACCCAACAAAGACAGAGTGGTCTCATGATAAACAAGTAGACAGATTAAGGACTTCATGTTCTTAAACCTTGGAAAAAACAGCTTTTTCCTTTCTTTCCATTCCAAATGTGTTGGCTGGATAACACAATCACTTTTAACATTTCAGTAGTCGTGACAATTATGTCAGAAGTTCTGAGTAAATAAAATGTGTGATGATCAAAACCCCACAACCTCATGATATTAGATACTCATAGCTCAAGTCTTTGTGGTTTAGTGACTTTTCTGACTGAAGTGAAGCATGAGAGTTTTCACAGTAAACAACTCTTCTGCAATCAGCTTTATGGTTTTAGAAATGTTACCAGTTACATGCAAGAGCAGGTGTACTGTCCAATTACTGTCTGAAAAAATATTTTGTTATTAATGCAAGTGATTCTCCTGGGGGTTTTGCATTTCAGTCTTTTGTTATTGCTAAAGAAAGCTTTTAACACTGTAAACAAATACTGCTAAGTCTTCAGTTAGTGTTAAAAAAAAAAGTTTTCATTTGTCAAAAAGAAAAATTTGTGTACTTTGAAATTGCTGTGGCAAGTTTTTGGGTTTATTTTGGAAGGTTGAGGTTGCATCATTAACCTCATCTTTCTCCTCACAATCAATACATTACCTACAGGGCAGTTGATCCCATGTCTGATGGGATGGTTGCTCAGGTAAGGAAATATTACAAGGCATTTCCACAGGACTTGGGGCCAAGCCAGAAATGCAGTTTTAATCCACATGTTTCCCTACTTGCACTGGGAATCAGGCACAGGGCAGGTTGTGCAGCTTTATCTCACCAGGGAGGTGCAAGATAGATTTGAAATTTTAAGTCATTTTTGTACTTTTCATCCTGAGTTTGTTTGTGCTTAACAACTTCATTTTACAGTCTGTAGATAAATGTGACATTCTCTGTAAGTCATTGCCAGAGCCCAGAGGTGACAAATGGGAAAATCCCCATGGGTTTGCACTCTAAATCTTCCAGCTCCCAGTTCTGATTACTCTGCTGCTTCTGAATGCATTTCATGTATCAGGGGAAGGGAAGTGGATGCCTGGAACTGGTGAAAATTACTGAATGGGTTGCATGTTGTATAAAACATATGTTTGATATTATGGCATAAACCACAGATTTGGCAGCCAGCCGCAGATTAGTAAAGCTTAAAAACTTTCATTTGTTAATTAAATATAAAGATCCCATGGTATTTACAATACCCTTTTTTAAAAAGATGGGGCGTTAGCAATGTCACTGTAATTTAGCTATTGGAAGAGAAAGCTTTCAAGTGTGACCTGCTGAGCATGTTATCCCCTTTCACCTTAAATTTATGTTTGTGACAATGCAGTATCAACTTCTCCCCCTGTAAAATGAGCTCTATTCCTGAAGTCTGCTCTACTTGCCATATTCTTAGTGCACACTGTTTTCTGTTCACATGCCGCGAATAATTCTCAAAGGTATTTGGAACGTGCTCATCATTGAGACATATGTATGGTTTCATACTTGGAACTTCTGATTTTTCACACTCACTCTGCCTCATTTCTCCAATAGAATGGTAACCCTGCCATGCATTCCCTTTGGTAAGAGCATCAGTTTGAGATGAGTTATTCTGTTGATTTGAATAAGTCTCTAAACACCATATGAGCCTTTCTTTTGTAAATCCAGGTTCTCTTAACCCTTTTATGACCCCTTCGTACTTGGTCACTTTATAGCTTTTGGTGGAATCCCCAGTTTGTGTCATTTGGCATTTCCATACGGCAAAACAATTCTTAAACTCATCTATCCATCCACCCAAACCACAGTGACTCATTTCAGCACCTCTTGATGATCTGCAAATGCAGAACAGACACTTGACAGGGTTGAAGCTTCTCTTGGCCTCTCTAAAAATCTTCATGGAGCCTTTTATTGGCTCTGCTGAGTGCTGTTGTAGCTTAATACATTGGTCTGGTATGTGTCTCGTCCCAGTGTAGGCTGAGTTTGTCACTGAAGCAACATGTTGTTTTCTGATCCTTGGCATTGCTAAGTAACATAGCAGCTAAATTCTAAATAATTCAACAACAACAGAGCAGGTGTCATAAGACTTGCTGCATTTTTTTCGAGTCCATTTCTAGAACTGATGTGTCACCTTAAAAACATGGTGGGTTTTTTTCCTTTCCCTTAAAACAGTGTTATATCTAAGCTGTACCCTGAGCTTGCCAATCTAATATGCTTCTCTTGTTTCTTCAGGGAATAGGTCAAACCAACACCTGCAGGAAAGTCTCTTTAGATTTGTCAGAAAGTATTCAGCCATCAGTTTCACTTTGCAGTTGATTTCTTGTATTGATTGTATTATTTCAGTGTACCATGAATCTACTACCACTTTGTGCTCCTTTTCAGGGGACTCTCTTATTCTTAGCAGCTCCTTTTATTTTTTCCCAAGTCTCATGAACTACAGTGTTTCTACAACTTTTGAACACTTGCAAAATCGTGCCCAGAGTTATACTGAGAAGGAAGAATTTTTCTTTTGCTATTCAACAGTAAGTCAAAGGGTATTGAAGGAAAGGCTCAGACAGTATCAAAACTTACATGCAACTTATAAATTGGCTTTTGGTTTTCATGTGTGTGCCTCAGTGTGTGAAAAGGCATATTTTTTTCCCCTTTTACTTTTGGCTTAGACAGACTCTTATTTTGTAGCATCTGTGATCACAGCAAGTTTTTACAGGAATTTCTCTCTAATGGAGACCTGGAGAATTCTTTTCTTCCTTAGTCAAAGTTAATTAGGTTATGGCTAAAGTTTGCTATTGTATGAAATGTGCCTATCATAATCTCCAGGCACATGTAAATAAATTAATACATAAAATTGACCTCGTTGCAAATAAAGAGAACTTGCCAACCTTCCCTTTGCTTCTGCAGCCCTCCCTCAGGCAAAGCCTGAATAAATAGATAAACCCTGCAGCATGCCCTGAAGGCTTGTAAGTGTGGACTGTGTCAGCCTGATGGGGTGAGGGGGTTTGAGGGAACCTTGCCACTGGGCTCTGTGTTTAGGGATGTTGGTGGGGTAGATCAGCCCACCTTGACTTTAGGAGTAGGACACAGAATGAGTTAATGTTTCAGGGATTCATAACTCTAGCCAGCACCTTGAAAAAGTTGATGTTTTACGCCACTAAAATGTGATGTTTCTGTAGGATTTGTAAATTTTTTTTTTTTTTTTTTTTTTGCTGCTAATGGTGTGGCTGTCAAGAGTACCCAGCTTTTTTCCAAAGTTTTTTTTTCCACTTGAAATAGCAACTTAGCACTTTGGGGAAAAAAGTTTTCAGGCCCAAATAGAGAGAGGTGATGACTACTTTGCAGAGTCAACATAATTTTAAACTTCAAGCCTGTATGTGGCATTTATGACTGAGTTATTAGCATAAAACCAAACAAAACCCTTATGGTTACTTATGGTTATTTCCCCTGGTAGGATAGAGTACAGTGCTAAAGTAGCAAAAGGAAATGGAGCTCTTAATAGTTGCAACATGAATAAACAGGCAAGTTTGTTTTTTTGTTTTATTTTGGCTTGATATCTTCTTGAAGAAAAAGTAAAAAAATAGAGTTCAACTCTTGCAATTAATCATAGTAGGAAAAAAAACCCCACTATCTATGCTTACAGTAAATGCCTATGGTCCATATTTTCCGTTTTAATTAGATTTTTTTTCATGCTGTTGGCTTAGTATCTAGCAGAAGGCAAGGAAGGCATGTGATATGGGAGACCCTTGCTGCACTGATTAAAAACTCAAAGAAAAATTTTATTTGAATAAAATATCATATGGCAATATTATGGTACTTATGTTAAATGAGGAAATGAAAATTGAGTAATCACTTATTAGTATAAATAAGTTCTTAATGAAGGGAGGGAGCAGCTACTAAAGAAAGGTGGAAGGAAAGCAGTCATGGATTATTTGAAACGTGACCTGTTGGGCATGTCTGCCATGTGGTAAATAGGTTCCTGTGCTTTTGAGACTAGTGTTATGTCCTGTGACGGTTGCCAGAGAAAGCTTATTGACTGAACACAATTCCCTTAATTTATCCCAGTTATTCTGAAAGTTAATAGCACTTAGTATCTCTCAAATACTTATACAAATATTTATGGCAATGCAGTCTGCTGATGGGGAAAAAAATAGAAATAAGTAGAATAATAACGAGACCTTAATAAAGGAAATTTAAATCAGAGTGCTTTGCATTGAAAGCGATAAGAGATTTACTGATTTCACTTATCTAGGGACAAGCTCTTTGTGGATGGTTTCTGTGCCTTTTGAGCTATTTTTGTGCATAATATCTTAAAGGAAATTGGATTTCACTTGATTGTTCAGGACCAAATATTTGGTACAAAAGCATAAAAAATTGAGACCTTCAATGATTTCTTGAAGTGCTGACCAAGGTGGACTGTGCAGTATTTGAAGCATATGTTTAAAACCAATATTTTTTCCTAGTCTAATACTGTTAGAAAGCACCTCAATTCTTTAATAAGCAGTTTCCCTTGTGCACATTGCAGAGAGGGCAGCAGTTTTTGAGCATCAGAACATGACCACAGTAGGACAAGTGCTCCTGGGTTTTGAGAAGCAGAGCTCCTAAGGGGCATTCACAAAAAGCCATTTCTTCCAAAGGCTTAGGAGGAAAACAAGAGGTGAATATCCAGACATAGAAACCATAACTCAAAGCTGAGCCTCATTTTCCAGATGAGGGAAAGAGTAAATCATTGGTAGTAGAAGGAGATAAGCCTTTAGTGCTTCCAAAGTGCACAATGCGCTTTTCTCAATTGGTGTAAAATGTAATGTGAAGTGACATGTAGTACTTATTTGGCACAAAGAAATGGCAAAGTACTGTCTTGGTATTTCCAAGCAAGCTGAAAGCTGGAAAGCAGTTTATCCCTAATTAAGCAATGCAGACTTAGTCTGAAGTGCAAATTATTTTAAGGGCTGGCCATGTAACTTCTGTGTGGAAGATGAATTTGGATACACCAAATGAGGGAAATATGCTAGAAACACCAGACAAGTCCTGTCACAGATTTTTGTGCCATCTACTCGTCTTGCTTGTGATCCATAATTCAATATTGAGGGCTTTCTTCCCTAGACTTTGAGGCTTTTTTAAGTCTTGTTGGGTTTCGTTGGAGCAAATGAAGCCTATCTGAGGTGAAGTAATTTTGTTGCTGCCTTTAAAGTGTCTCTTGCTTTCTCTGCTGAAACTGTCTGTAGTGTTTCATTGAAGCATGAGTTGTACTCACAAATGTGACATAGTTGTGTTTGTGGCATATTTTTATTCATAAATCAACAGAGTAGACTTGCAATGCTCTTTACAGTACCAAGAGAATTTTTCATTTATGCAAAATAGTTGTGTTTCAAAACATGGTTTGTTTCAAATGACCTTAGAAGCTTGAAATGGATTCCATGCTACATTTCTTACCTTGCAAGTGAAAAAGCTTTTCATTGTTCTCAAAAATGGATGGCAAGATTTGTTATCATGCTATGAAGAATGATATTGGTACACTGATTCATATATTAATGCCTTTTGTACTTCCCTGTCAAATAGGAGAAGAATAATGCAGGAATACATGTCTTCAGGTTCAGTTTCAGAATGTAACCATTTTCAGAACAAATTCGGATTTGCTTTCATAAATAGCATTGAATATGGTGAGTATATGCAGCTTCTCCAGCACAGTAATGATTTGAAATGTATTCAGTATTTATTCTAATATCCTGAACTCAATATTCAGTAATCCAGACCATATGATGCTGGCATGGTTTTGCCCAGCTGTCTGCTTCAGAAGCTTAGGTTGATTCCATTTTCTTATTTTTCTTTAGAGGATTGTTTTAAAAGATTTCCCTGAAAGTCTTTGTTTTCATAGGCTAAAACCTTCCTCTTCATACTGTACCTCAAATATACAGGGTTCAGGATACTTTGGTTGCAATAGTTCAGCAGAATGCTGACATGCCCAGAGGTATTTGTAAGGAATGTGAGGAAGCAATAGGTGCAATTTGCTTTGTGCTTGCTCTTACTGAACTCCTGCACCAAATTTAATCTCACAAGGCTGCAGGGTAATGAGTCAGATGGACTTTTCCAGGTTTTGTAGAATGTTTTACCCACAGCATTCAGAAGTGGCTCTGACAGTCAAGGAGAAAATTCATTGAAGCCATTTTAACGTGTACTCCTTCCTCCCATTGCTGCTCTCTCCTTCCTCCCCACCAAAATAAATTTAAAAAAATCCAACTTAAAAAAAAAAAAAAAACAAAACCCAAAGAAACCCAACAACAAACCAAACCACTCAAAAAACCTAGCCCCAACCCAAACCCAGAAACCATCACAGCCCAAGAGCCCCTGCCCCAGTTATATGGGGAGGCATCCTTAAGGTTTTGCTGTCTGCAAATGGAAGTGGCAATAAAAAGACTGGAAGGAAGGAGAACAAACAAAGAGTTCATCTGCACAGAGAGAATGCATCCGTGAGTCAGTAATTTAGTTTATAGTGTGGAATAAAGAAGTGACTGAACAGTAATTAGTTTACTGTATTGTTTGTAATAATGTTATATGATTAACAGAGCATAAATGGAAGGAGATGAGTGAGGGATTTTGCATTAGTGCTGTGGATTGCCTCAGCTTTGATATAAACATGAGAGGATTAGCTCTTTATTAACACGTCTGTTGGCAAAAGATGAAATATTTCTGGTGTTGCTCTGTATAACTTCCAATTTTACAAATAAAGCAATGAAATACTCTTTTTCCAAGGGTCAAAGCTAGCAAAGGAAGAACAGAAATCTACTTTCCTGGGCAATGACACCTGGGTCTGTGACAAGAGAGGAATACTGCTGATTGGTTTTTTAGGTAGTGGCCAGGCTACTGCTCAGCCTAGGAGGAACAGAGTACTTTGTTATTTCAGGGAGAGGAGAGTGCTGTGGCAAAATGCACTAAGATAAGTAGATTAAAAAAACTTACTGAGAACTAGAACTACAATACCCCTTCCCTCCACAAAACTTTAAAACATCTATGTGTTTTAAGTTCTTTGAAGAGGTTTAAAATCTGAATTTAAAACTGAAAACTCAGGCCTGGGCACTTTTAGTATTTGATTGTATTTCTTATTTTTCTTTCACGAGTATTGTTTGTTGCAAACGTTTCCTGTAGAAATTTGCCTACTGTCAGAAAGCTAAATAAAAAAGGAATGTCCAACTGGAATGATAGCATATCTTGAATTTCATAGAGCTCAGTATTACTGAATAGCAAGGCAACTGGTGACCTGAGATGTTAAATTGGCTTTGTAAGCTTCTGGCTAAAGGGACAGCTGAGAGGAGAGTCACAAAGTCATCGGGGCTGGAAGGGACGTATGAACATCCTGCTCAAAGTAGGTCAGCTCTGAGGATCATCTGAGCTGTGGCCAGTTGGGCTTTGAAAGCTGCCCAGGATGGAGGTTGCACAACTTCTTTGGGCCTCTGCTTAATTATTTTTGTAGTGACTCTTTTCCCCTTGTACCGTCTGAGTAATTTTTTTCAATTAGCACCTGCTGTCTCTCATTTTCCTGTTGTGCATCATGGCAGACTTGGACATCTTGTCAGCCCCTCAGTACTTGGTATTACTGGAGAGCTACTGCTAGGTCCCTCACAAAACTTTATATATATATGTGTATAATATACATTTGTAATATATATATGTATATTTAAATATATAAAGGTATATAAAATATAAATTTATATATAAATATATATTTGATATAATTTTTATATATTTATATATAAATATATATTGGCTTTCTGGACCTAGAAAAACATATATTTTATATATAATTATATATATATAAATATATATATTTATATTATATATATTATCTAAATAATTTTTTCTAAATCTAGCAAGCCAACTTGCCTCAGTATCTTTTTAAAGGACTTCTGCACTGGCTATTTTCACTTTATTGCTACCATTAATTGGCTAGTTCTGGAGGGCACACTAATGGCTGCAGTAGGTACAGACAGTCTCCCTGGAGCAAAGAACAATTGCTTGCCTTAAACAGCTGGTTATGCTTCTATTGACACAGCCCAGGTTTGCTGCACTTCTCTGCATCAAATGCTGCTCAACCCCTCTATGGTGGTGGTGTTGTTTTATGGTAGAGTGGATGGTGCCACTGCTCTCTTCCTGGTGATTTTCTGTCTGCAGAAGATGGTGGAGAACAGATGTTCTTTGCCTTCAAGTGAGATCCTTTCCTTCCCTGGAAGGGGAGTAGCTCTGGGGTTAGTCTGAGTACTTGTGTGAGATTTCCATACTTCTCCACACCTTTTCCCTTTCTAAAGAAGGAATAAGGAAAAGGATTCTGTTGTCACTGAGTTTGATATTAGTCACACAGGTTTAGGAACAAAAGTATCCCAAATTTAGGAAACATGCTGAATAGCCAACCCTGAATTCTGAGGGGAAATTTCTCTTTAGGGAATGGCAACACCATATTTTGAGGACAGGAGAGAGTAATGGACTTGAAAGTGTGTAAGTGAATAGTCTTGCATAAGGAAAGACAACAGGCTAGTTATTTATAATTCTAACAATAATTTGGTGTTGTGCCTCTTCCATGCATTTAAACTGTGTGCTAAGTAAGAGTTGTTTTGCACCAGATGGTCTAAAGTACATGATACATGGTGTTAGAGGGGAAAGTCAATGCATGTACTTGCTTTTAACCCCTGACACAGGAGGTGTTGTCCCCTGGAATGCACCAGGATGCACCTCTCCTTCAGTGCTGTTGGAATGGTGACTCAGCTCACTCTGCAGGGATTGTTTGTCCTCACCCTCTTCTGGGATTTCTGAACTGGAAGTTGCTTCTGCAAGGTCTGTCAAGAGTCTTTACAGCAACTTTGTGGGGGACTGCTGCCAGAGGCACTGCAGAGCTCAGTAAGCTTGGTTACATTCCTGAAATCCCCTCTGTTATTACATGGGGTAGGAGTAGTGCTGTACCCCTGCAAACACAGAGAGCACGGCTCTCTTACTGCAACAATGAGCTGTGCTCTCATGCAGGCTGAAGAACATGGCTTCAGAATTCCTTTAGGTATTGTTGTATGGGCTTTCAAGGGCCAAGGGTAGTTTTAGCTGAATGAAAGTATTATGGCATTACACAGAAAAGTGCTTACTCATTTAACAGTTCATATTATGGATGGTATGAACTGTATAAAACACCTTTAATGTCCAAGATGTAAATATTCATTCAGACCCAGATCTCTTGACTCTGCCATGTTGTCACTAAAAGTTTTTTTTTTCTGCTAGCCAATTTCTCCCTTAAAGCTGAAGACTTCTTTTACTGAGCTGTCAGAGCTGCACCATTTTTTTTTTTGTTGTCTGTCAAGTGACATTGTTTTTCTGTCTTCTTTGTGTAGAAGTAAGTTACTGCAGTGATATGTAAAAGACAGCAAAACTTTGGGCTCAGATGTGTTTAATGCAGTTCATATTCTTGAAGTAAATGAAGATGGAGGTGAAAAACACAAATATCCGTAGTTTAGAGACCATCCTACCTGCCATTAACAGCTAAGATGTCCTAGTGATTGTTTAACTTGCTCAGTCCAAATGTGACTCTTGGCTGAAATACACTTTGTCCTTGGAGTCCTTTACGAATTTGCTACATGTTTTGCCCTCACCTGGCTGAATGTCATTAATTGTGAACCAAGACAACTCCCAGATGTTTCAGAGGGATCTAAAGTATAAATGTTTCTTGTGAAGTTTGTGTAGATTCAGTAGGGAATGAGAACCCAAACTGAAGTGCCATAATAGTTTAGAGTGAAAAGAAAAAACCTCCCATCTGTTTAACACTTCAGATGCAGGTAATTTTAAATAGGTTTTGCAGAGATGTAAGGGCTAACTCGCTTCTGAAGTAAAACACATGAAGTGGAATAACCAGGATCTGTTGGATGAGGTGGAGATATGTTAATATCTGTTGTCTGTGTCCTAATAGGGATGAGGGGGTTTTTCCCTTTGGCTACTCAGATGTTTATACTCCATGTAATTGCATGTTATCTTCTTGAGGGCTTCATAAATGCCAGATGCTCTTGAGGAAGGAGAAGAAGCTGTGGATAAGTCAGAGTGGGCAGATCCCCCCCTCCCCGGAGAGGGAAGGTGGTCTCTAGTGAGAAATTACCTGGGTCTTATGCTGAAGCAGAGGTATCTCCTTAGGTAAGAGAGATGTAAATTCTCCCCTGCCTTGGCATAAATTACTCCACTGTTGTGTGTGAATATCCAGAGTTGATGATGCAGCTCTGCCCATAGCTCAGGGCATCCATCGTGTCCCTTGGCATTTGCTGCTCGCTGCAGCACTCAAGGTGCCCAGGGAAGTGCTCAGGGACCTCCACTCACTCCTGTCCCTTGTTCTCCTTGTCTACCCCTTGTGCTCTGAGCCCTCTCAGCCCCCTGTGCTGCCTCCAGTCACACCTCTTGACCTGCAGCACAAGGCCATGACCAAACTTCAGGCTTTCCTCTTACATGCCTTTAATGTGATTGTTTATCTGTGCAGCTCTTGTTTAGAGACAGCAAATCTATTAAAATCCCAAGGAAGTAATGAGGGAGCTTGTGCTTAAAGGTAAAGCTGGGTGGCTATGCACAATTAGCTCAGTGCAATACTTGTCTTGTAAAACTCTGAGTAATGATGAGTCCAATTTGAAGCACTCATTTGCTACCAAATGCCTTCAGAGACAGAACTATGAGAAAATGTACGTCCCTCTGTGCCTGTTTAATGATTATTGAACCTAAACTCAGTACCTCTGTTTTGAGCAAAAAACCTCCTGGTTTTAACTGCAAGATTTCTGCCTCCTCAAATCCAGGATGATGGACTATTGAATTGTAACAGGAACACTATTCTAAGTTCCTGAGTAGAAATATTTTCATGACTCTTTTATGTTTGAATGAATAGTTCAATTTTAATCTTTTTCTTAGCTGAACCAAGACTTTAAATTTCTAACTGGTTTATTGCCTGAATGTGGCTAGAGACCAGGTTTCTGGAAGTTCTCTCATTCATTTAGACTCTGAGAAGGGCCACCATTTGTATGTGCCAAGTAACTAATTTAGATTTCTTGTACTTTATATTTATGTGACTCTTCTTGGCAAAATCACCTCGGGAATTTGATAAGGATTTTTTGGTTTTTGTTAAATTTGTCACACTGCATAACTGAGAGCAGAAACAAAAATAAAAGCTTTATATAAGTTCTTGGTTATATGTCTGTGAGGAGTCTATGCAGAAAAATTTATATGACAAAATAAAACAAATTTTAATGTTTTTTCTCATGAACTAGTGTTGAAAAAAGTCTACAAAATCTCATATAAACAACTTATCAGTCCTATGTCTACTGCAAACTTCCTCGCTTTTCAAGCAATGCACCTCCTTATAGTTACAATTAAGTTTTAGTGCAGACTGTTACAGGTAAAGGCTCATTGTCATTGCTAGTAGTTTATGGTGTCAAACCCTTAATGATTTTTTATAGGCACAGTATGACTTATTTACTGTTCCCATGATCCCTTGTGATGGATCTTTACAGATGTTTGAAATAACTTATGCCCTCAATTATAAGAATGTTACCAGTTCAGTTTTTT
This sequence comes from Melozone crissalis, assembly GCF_028551555.1. Taxonomy (NCBI): domain Eukaryota; kingdom Metazoa; phylum Chordata; class Aves; order Passeriformes; family Passerellidae; genus Melozone; species Melozone crissalis. The sequence continues at coordinate 12,412,969 of NW_026535801.1, read as the reverse complement.
CCTTTGCTGTACATCATAAGCTTTGAAATCAATTGCCAGTTTAGTTACAGTTCTAGAGAAAAGTATTTGGGAATTAGCTTGTGATGACACAACATGAAAAGAAAAGCTTTTATTTTATCAGGTAAAGAATGCTAGAGAGCTTTGATTGTGTATCTTAAAAATATGCATTGCTAGAGGTCTGCTTTCAGGAGAAGGTGTTCGAATATAGGGTCATGTGAGGGACAAATGCAACTGTGTTTTTAAAGCCTTCCAAATTTTATAGGTGAAAATGTTATTGTTATAAAACCACCCAACAGGGAACAATTACAGGCAGCAGGTATCTCCACTGCAGAAGTATGAGTATCTCTTCCTGTGTACCTTCTAACCAGATGTGAATATGCTGGTTTACAACTCCTCCCTTTGTTTTTCTGTGCAAGGAAGGCTGTGCTGGCTGGGGCTGGAAGCCTGGGGTGTCCCTGTCTGGGTGTTTGGGAAGCTGGGACTGCAGAGATGCCTGCCCTAAGCTCAGAGGCAGGCTGGGCTGTCTGCACAAATGCTTTCAGATCTGCTCTTGATGGGTCCCATCTTGAGCCAAGCAGAGCAAGAAGGGACAGTTATCTGAATCACTGATTAGGAGATATCTGGGGGTAAACCTGGGCACTTGTCTGTGTTTCATACCTCAGTGACATGCAGAAACACATTTGCCTTCAGCTTTCAGCCCTGGTCCAAAGTAGAGCAGTCTGGAGGCTGGAATGTTTTAGCTTGATCTACAATCAGAGTATTTCTTCGCACTCCTTCAGAAGTGTTGGCAAACATAAAACTGTAGTGTTAATAAAAATGTGTGTGTCTAGTAGACAATGGAAAACGAGCAGGGAATGGAGATGTCCTCACACTATTTGCAACTTCAGCATCTGTTACAAAAGAGAAATGCATTGGGTATGTGTCTGTAGAAAAGATGTAAGGAAATGAAAGGGAAGATATATTCAGCCACATATTTCTATCCTAATATTAAAAGATGAGGAAATACAATAGTATGTAGGAAATAGTACAGAATAGCTGATGTATATCTGTATAAATGCCAACAGTCTTTCCTTTGTCTACTTTCTCTTGTCCATTTTGATATTGAACTGTCTGTAGCCCTTTAGGCTCACAGCCAGTCAGTCCCCAGCCTGTCCTGTTGATTGGGTTTTGTTAATTGGTACAAACCATCATATTTTGGAGGTGTTTCCTGTTTTATCCTTCTGGTGGGACCAGCACCCTGTCATCTGATTCAGCTTCCTGTGCTCATGCAGCAGATGTCAATCTGGAGAATTTTACTTGTGTCATGGGGAAGAATTTTGCAGAGTGGTTAGAATGGAGACATCTCCTCTTTCCTTTTCCCTGTGTCCTGATTTGAGGGGAAAAAAAAGGCAAAAAAAGACTTGTTGAGTGATGTGTGAGTCCACACATTTGGTAACAAAGTTGGCACATCTCTGATTTGAAGCAAGTCCTGGTTCGTGGCTCTGGATTGTCTGTTCTTTGGGTGCAATTTGAAAAGCCATGTAGCTTTATGTTTTACACATTGCTTTGTCAGTAAGCAGGTGGCTTCACTGACAGCTTTGTTTGTGGATATGCAATCAGGCCCGAAGGAATGTGGGAAAGCCACAAGAGAAGATTTCTTGTCATCTGTCAAGACTTGTCAAAGTAAAATTAGCAAGTGGAGAGAAATACAGAATTATATATTTAGCCAAAAGAATGAAATGCAAAAAAAAAAAAAAGTATTTATATAGGAGCACAAATATATAGATGCATGTATTTCTGCAAAGCACTGAGGGAAGGAAGATGTGAAGTGAAGCTTGTAACAAAGCCATCTGCGAACAGGGAAGACTTTGAGGGCTGAGTTCTTTTCTAGATTGACTAGTGCCAAGTGATCTTTGTCCTTGAGAATATCTATATGTTGTCTTCATGGATTCAGAATGACAGAAAAACTGTTTGTTTAAAATCACACAAACTGTGATGATAAAGCCTTCAGTTGTTCCAGTATTGGAGTGGGAGGTTCTCCACAGGCTTTTTCAGGGCAAATCCATTAAAATCAGGGTAGAATAAGGCAAGCAGTCTAGGTTATCACTGCTTCCTTTTTATATTTAGGAGGTAGGGTACGAATGAGAATCTAAATTAGGAAGAATAGTAAAGAGAAAAGGAAAACTATTAAAGAAAAGGACCCTACCAGGAGTACTGACGTGTTCTTGAGCTGAATACAAAATAACGTCTTAAGCCTGAACCATTACAAAGATAAGGAAGCAGAATGGAACTTTGATATCCTTGCAGGTTTTTTAACTAAAAATTAATTTTCATGGAATGATGCAATGTGCCCTGATGAAACATTGAAGTTTAGCACATAACCCTGACCCAGACAGTGTGACTCTTTTGCTACCCTCTGGAATTGCTGTCATGCTGCAGAGAACTGAGTGAACAGTGCCAACTATTGGTAGATAAATTGAGAGCATTGCTCCCACAACATGTGTATTAGCATGCCATATGCCAGCAGCTAACGTGTTTAAGCCTAGAAAATTGCCATATAGAGCATGAGAGAAAATAGAGTAAGAGGTGTTACCAACTGCATTATTGCTTAAGCTACATAAATCTTACAAGTCAATATTTTATTCAGTGTAATTCCACTTGATGCAATTAAAAGTAACAGGAGGAAGAAAATATTTCTATACATAGGAAGCTTCTGGTTAAGGCTGGTGGCACAGGACACCTGTACTGCAGTTTGGAAATGACAGTGCACTTTAAATGGAATAGCTGCAGGAACAGATGCTCACACGTTAAGCTCTCAGCCTTACACACAGCTGAAGTTTACTTTCAGGCTTGGGTAGTTTATTTTCAGGCCTGTAGGGAATCTCAATAGGCTGTGTGACAAGTGGTCACCTTGCAGGAAGCAGGATAAATTTACATTTTACTTCTATTAATTCCAGGTGACTACATTTTTTTTTTCCTTTTGAATGTGAAATGGAAGTTCATGCAATGATTGTAGAGGAAACCAGGCTGACAGCTCTGAAAACAAAACACTTCTGTTTATCAAGTGTCTTAACGTTCCTCACTTGCAAAGTGGAGAAGATCCCATCTGTGGGAATTAATTTTCCTCCCCAGGTGTTTTTCTTCTCTGATTTCTCTTTATTACTAACCAGGAATGCACTATTGATCTGCCTTTCTGTTCTCTTTTGCTTATTGGAATTAGAAAATAGTCATATTAACCCATCTCATGGATGCTTCTGTGCATGTAGATGATATTAAACTGGTTTAGTTTTGAGCCATTGTTTTCAGGCACAGTGTTCAAATTTTGTGTTCTGGTCTTGGAATTGTTCTAGATTCATCTGATTGATTTCACAGTGATTTAGGACTGACATGCAACTTTGTTGGTAGCTTCAGAAATCATAATTTTTCTCAAATAGCCAGGGCAAAAAAAGAGGTCAGTGACTTCCACAGTAAGTGAGAAGTGTTTGATTAGTTAGCTAAACATTTTCCTTATTCTAAGTGCTTGGAAACAAGAAGATACAGCAATACCAAGTATGAGAATGAGTCAATATAAAATATCTTGAATTACAGGCGTATGAAGAGACGATAATTAGTGGAGTAAGCTTCTAAATGAACTTGGGCTGTTAGCAAATGAAAATCTGCTGAAGAAATTAATGACAGTCCTGTAATGCTGAATCCTCTTGTACTCTGAGCACAAACCAATGCTTTCCCCTAAAATCCTGCCATGTGTAGGTGGAGGGACTGCAGCAGAGTTGCCCAAAGAGCTGTGTGGCTGTGTCAGGATTCTGGCCCATCTGTTTGGCTCCCCAAAGGACTTTGTGGGTTGCTCGGTTGTCCATGGATTCAGTGTTCCCTTAACATCCCAGGACCTTTTCCATTTGCTGCTGTAGGAATTATTGGCTGCCCCTGCCGGCAGTGCGGTTGTCCTCACCCAGATCCTGTGTCCCCTGTCACAAGTGTCCTGAACTGCTGTTGGACACTGGAAAACTAAACACAGGTCATGAAACTAGTGTTTTACCTGTTTCCAGAATGAAGACTTGGGGAAAATGATCTTGCCAAAATTCTGCTTGTAGCTAAAGCACTCCCATCTTTTAGAATGTGCTTGGTGTGGATCTGCACTGGACAATAAAACTTCTTTCTCTATTTCATGTTGCCAATGTGGAGCTGCATGTTTGTGTTATCTGTTTTGCTACCTCTACTTTTGTTCAAAGTTAGAGCAATTAATAATGAAAAAGGGAGAGGTTTCAACTACATGTACACTTGTAGCCCAGCAAAAAATAATATGAAATTCCTGCCCTCAGGAGAAAGAATATGAAATAGCAAGGAAAGTCTCAAGCAAAAGAAATATCTTTCACTGAAGTGGAAAAAAAACCTTAGACCAAATCACAAATGCAAGAGACTGCTGCTGAAAGTCAAGCTGCCAAAATTTAATTTGAAAATCTGATATCTTATAACCTTATATAAGATATCAGATCTTGTATACCTTGGATATCTTATAACATCTTTACAATTTCTGATATCTTTATAATTACAAATATTAGTACCATTGGGACATGACAGAGGAGCTTGAGGCAGAGTTCAGAGACAGGGATGTGAAATAAAAACAGCCACAATTTCTTGACAGTCCTTTCCCAGTGAAATGGTGTGCACTGCTTCAAACCACTGCTGCACCAATTAATGTGTTTTGTAAAACATTCTGACGTACTCTGAAAATCTGGAAGTCAGGAGGGTTATAGATATCTCATATTAAAACATTTTGCAGATGTTGCTGACAAAATTAAATATTCTTTCCCATTTCTGAAACGTGTTTGTAGATGCTTTAATTAGATCATATTTTTCCCTGAGAATTTCATTTCCTTTAAGGCTTCTGTTCTACGTAGTTAGAGATATTCTGCAGGCCATTAAAATATCTAGCAGTTAAGATAGATTATGAGCTTCTATTCTTAGAATGACTAGAGTAAATGTGCTCTTTGCCATCTTCTCTTAACCTGAATGATGGCAAGTACTTATTTTTGTTCTGGGGTCATTGCTCCTCATTGGTTCCATCACCTCACCCCTGTCATTTATATGGAATCAAACAGATAAATAACAAGTGTATATTTAGTTAAGACATTAATAAAAACTTCATCTCTTTATGGATGAGGAACTCACCCTGCAGCTCAATTTCAGTTTCTTGTAGAGAGCTCTGTTAGGCTTTAAGCTTTTTCAGCTTCTCTTTTCTTCTTTCCTTAAAAGCAAAACCCACCAAAGTGACTTGAGAGAAAATACAGAAGAGTTAAACTACTGTGATGCTGCAACCAGGCTTGCTCCAGATTTTTAACTCTTGAAGTATTCCTAAGCATTAAGATTTGGTTTTGTCAGTCGTTTCTTCCTTCCAATGTAGATTTTAGTTTTATCCTGGGTTCTCAATAGCCTTTACACACAGTAGTTTGTGTTTGTTTCTTAACACCCTGGATGTGCTAAACAGCATTTGTTTCATTCACCTTCACTGAATGGCACCTACAGTTCAGCACTGCTTTTGTTCTGTAAGGCCCACAAACCATTCTGAGGCACAAGCCTATTTGTTATCACGTTCTCTGCCTGCATTTAAAATGTGGAGAATATTGTTTATTTCATTTCATAGGTATTTTTCCTCCCTTGGCGCTTATCCCTCAGAGTGCAGCTGTATGAATTTGCAACCACCAAAAGTAGAGTTCAGTGTTTTTGAAAAGAATATAAAAATATCAAAGGGACCAGGTGCAATTACAATACAGGTTTTCTGTTACAAATTAAATTTCTTGGAGAGGAATATGGACAGTGTCATTTTAACACAGGTTGCTTGTTCATCTTCCTTAGTGATTTTAGCCGTGTTTTAGTTCTCTGCTTAGATCAGAATTTCCTCAAAGTACCATAAAATGAAGTTGATAGGATAACTCAGTCCAACTTTTGTTCAGTAGTCATTAAAGTTAACATACTTGCAGGTTTTATTTTAATGTGAGAAGTGTTTATGAGCATTTTGTTAAATTAAAAGCTTGATTTGTCACTGTCTTCTAACATTTATTTTCTGCTCTAGCTTTTATTTTGTTGAAATTCAAATGCATAGTGGAGGGACTTATTTTGCCTTGTGGTGATTTTTTTTTTTTTTTCTTCTGTGAAGGAGCTACTTTAAGAAAACACTGAGGATATCTAAGCTGTATTGTAACCTCATGTTGATAACTAAAATCTACTTTTAAATATAAGATTTTCTATAGTTGCAGTGGGCAGAATGATGTTATGGTGCCTAGGAACACTAATGTACATTATTTCCACTGAGGCTTCTTTGTAATCTTTTAGTCTGCTTTTTCAGCTTTGGGGTAGGTTCTTTCTGGAGTTCTTCTTGTTTAGCTGCAGCATTTGGTTTGGAAAGGCTTGAAATCCTTTCCCAATTTCCTTTTTGTGGTCATGGAGGAAGATGTTGACAGAACCAGTACTTAGGGAATGTCTCTGACTGGGCCTCACCCTGCACAGCAGTGGTTAAGCATTATTATTTGCTTTTGTTCCTTGGATTAGCACTCAGTCCAGAAATGGCTGTTTGCTCCAGTCTGGTGGAACCTTCCTTTCTTTAATAACATTTGAAATTGCAGCTGTGCTGTGTCTATGGAATTCCTTCACTCACATGCTGTTAGACACTGCCACGGAGTTTCAGGGCTAGCAGGGTTTCCCCTCACAGAAACCATCCTGCACTTTCCTAATAAACTGTGTTTATGAATTCCCTCTGTTTCTTTTATCATAGATGTTCTCTTGCTGGAGATGAAATTCCAACTTGCCAGGCTGTCTGAATCCCTTGTAGACCTTTCATGCTCCTGAAATGGAGTTTCTTGGGAAAAGATCAGTCCTTTAGCAGGGTAACTGTGATGACAGTTTGTATAGCAAGGGGAAAAGCACAAAATATGGAATTATGTTGAAAAAGCAATAAATCCTACTTATTTTGGAAGGGGCTGTCAGTTGTGTATTTCCTGGGTTTTCAGATTTAAATGATGATGAACTCAAACTTTATGTGCCTCCTTACTGGACTTTGTCCCTTGAGCTGACTTAAACCAGCCATCTCTGTATATTTTTTTTTTTTATTCTGCAGACCATTTGGAGGAAAAGAGGATAACATGGAAGTTCAGTGTGAATGTCAATACTTTTTTGAGATTGCTCTGAAAAGAATTTATGAGAAATTCCTCATTAGAATACAGAGATCCAAAAACATCTGTATTTGACTGTAGATTTATTTTAGTGCTCTTGGAAGTTTGTTAAGCTTTGTTACTCTCTTTCACATTTCTTTGTTAACATTATAGGAAAGTACAAAAGGTTTTGTATTTCTGTCTCCCTTGTTAATTACAAAAAACCAAACAAACTAAATCAATAACCCAGGGTAAACCCCAAACCAACAAAACCCAAACCAAGCCCCTCAGAACACTTCTCCTTAGAAGAAGTTCAGTTGTGTCTGTGCACGAGGCAAGGAAGCTTATTTAGGATTACATTCTTTCCCAGTCTGTTCACTTTTGAGCTCTCTCCCTGGGGAAGCTCAGCCTGAGGCATTTCTGACACTGATACTGTGCTATATGACATAAGGGAATTTCACCCCTCCAACATTAATCCAGCTCTCAGGAAACAGGAGCCTGGAGTTTGCAGCACTGCCTCATCCCTTGGTGGTTCTGGAGTTCACTTCTGCACTGCAAACTTCCAGGTGTAGGAGCATTCCAGGTCTGTGCCAAACCTTTCTAAAAGTGCAGTTTGGGCAGCCCCCAGCCTTCCTCCAGGTGCTGTGGTTCAATCTGTTAGAATCAAATGCTTTTTTCATCATTGTGCCCTCAGGAATTCTCTGGTGCAGGAGTGTTTTAACATATCAAGTGGTGATCTATGCTCCCGTGCTTCCATCACACCAATAATTAAATCTGTTGAAATATGTGGAAGTTGGCCAAAATTGCTTTGCAGAGGCCTTGTAATGAAAAGATTAAAAAGTGAAATTTCTGTGTTAAAATATACATAGTATGACAATTTTTTTAATAAGTAGTTTTTTTCCTAGCTTTTACATAGCATATTTCATTATTTTTTATGTGGAAATTGGGCAGAAGATGTTTACAAGTTTCTAAAGGTGCTGGGCACTTAGAGCACCATGCCTATGGATGTGACCAGATTGTGTGCACTGGCCCTACTCAAGCGCACTGTCTCAGAAGCATTCAGCTACATTTGCTTCAGTAGCACCTGCGCAACTTAGAAACAAACAAAAAGAATCACAGAACATACTTGAGCTTTGCCCCTGTATTAGTGAAAAGAAAAAACAAACCAGTTCCTGGAAGGCTTTGCTATTCAAACTGAGCACTCAGTGAATATTGAGCATGTTATTATGTCCTACACTTGTATCACTTGTCTGGGTTTTGGTGTGTCAGGCAAGATCTCACCTGCTGATGTCAGAAATGTGCCCAAACAAAAAGAATTTTGTGGACTTTTCTGATCTCAGGTCTCTTGACAGAAAGGCAGACGTCAAGTTCTTTCCTGATGCACAATGGCCTAAAAGGAAAGCCGTAATACTTGGATATTTCACTATGAGCCTTCAAAACCACAGAAAGAAGTTATATGCCTCCTAAATGTTATTTTGTTTCAGATCTTGGAGTTAACTTGAAAAAAATCTGAGCTCTTCACCACAGATAATTTGAAAAGGGCTCTTTGGTTCAGGTGCCCATTGCAAGTTTTATTGGCTGTACAGTGAGGAAGACTTGCAGGTTAAACATTTAGTTCAAGCTTAGCTGGGCTTGACATTTCTGCTGTGTTGCACAGAAGCACACTGAATTTGAAAAGCCAACAGTGCTGGGGCTGAACTGAATCATGTTCTCTTGTGTTATATTTAACATACAAGCCTGGAACTCTATGGGAACCTCAGCCTGTGGTCCCTGTTCTCATTCAGACCTTTACAAATTGCACAGGCCCTTCAATTCAGGGTTTGGTTTTGTGGTTTTGGTTTGGTTTGTTTTTTTTAATGGCAGATGAAAGAAAGAAAGGCTTGCTATCTCTGGAGCTATTTCTCCTCCTTTGTAAAAGCTTGTGGGGCCTTTGATCATGGAATTTGAACACAGAATTGTTAGGCAATTATCTCAGTAATAGCCTTAGTGAAAATCACGAGATTTTCCTTTTATAAATGGAAATTTCACTATGGATGTGGGTGAGTCAAGTAAGAACATCCAAAGCAGTATTAAGATAAGGATTGTCTTTCCTGTCTTATCTACTCCCATCTCCTAGGAATTCCATAAATCTCAAAAAACCTTTAGGATTTGGGGGCCAAATTACTCTGCTTGAAACAAGGCCTTTGAAAAAACTTGGACTGATTGACACAAATTACTATGACAATCTGCTCCTACATATTCAAGGTATAACTATTGGATAGATTAAAGAATCAGAGAAAGTGTAAAATAGTGAATAATCCAGGCTGGAAAAGCATGTATGATATTTGAAATACTACTTCTTAGGCTAGATTCCTAGGGGCTTTTCCTCTTATTACTGATATTTGTGTCTGTTTTAATTGTATTTTTAAATATTTGAATCTCATGTAATCATTAGAGTGGTTCAGAAAACAATGTGTCCTTCCTACAGCTGGCCACTCAAGTATTGCTGCCACTGGAATGGTAAATGTGATGGCATTGTCACCAAGGCAGGTGTCAGTACCAGGACAAAGGAATTCCTCTTTCCAGTGGTCTCCTCATGCAGCATGAACTGGTGATGTTAAAACACATTTGTCAACAAACTGTAACGTCATTTAACCTGAAGCTATGATGTTAAAACACATTTGTTAACAAACTGTAACAACGTTTAACCTGAAGATAACATGCCAGCAACACCTTTTGTTGTGAGTGAGCTGCATTATGAGATGAATCCAATTTATTTTTAATCCAGCTCATATTCTTGAGTGCACAAAGCACAGATAAGAGTAAATAAAGTGCAATTCAGTCTTTAAAATATTGTATCTTGAAGAAAAACTGTGATATCACCTAAAATTTCAATTCTCTTTAAAAATACTGGTTGAGCTGAAATGCTCAAGGCTGGTTGAGCTGGAAATGCCTAAGGCTTCCTAATTCTCTGATTACAGAATTTTCTCTCATTTGTTTCCCATGCTTTTTAGTTCTTCCTCATGTTTCTCAAAGGAAAATACCATGTAAATACCTAAGCGCAGTAATAATTTTTTCTTTGCTTTTGAAGTGACTATGGGTAATTCATTCCATTCTGCTACATCCTGAAACTTAAATGCCTTTTTTAAGGTCTGTAGAAAGCAATTATAAAGCTCGTAACTTTGAACTATTGAACTGCATGCCCCAGTGCTGTTGGCAATACTAAAAATGGGAATATTAGATTAAATTTTTTCAAGCAGAAAGTTCTAATAACTCAAGTAATAATATTCATTAACTTCTATTTACACCATTTTAATCTGAATCCACATTGTATGTTTGTTTTACTTTTATTTTTTTTTTCCTGGAAAACCATTAAAGCCTTAGCTAAACGCCTGTTTCACAGTCTATGGTAATTCAGAGCTGCTGGAAATTGTGGCTGAATTATCCAAGGGGGGCCAGCAATACAGGGTTTAACTGGAAGGGGTGGGCTGGCAGTGACGGGACACTGTCACATCTGGCAGTGACAAGGCCGTGCTCTGTCACAGCACAAAAGCTAACACAGGGCGTGGAGCCCTGAAAGGATGGAGTGAGGAGGCATCTGAGCCTTGCTTGTGCTTCCTGAGGTTGTGCAGGAGGACATGAGTGGTCCATCAGGTACCCAGAGGTGTTGCCCTGGCTCCTCTGGAAGCGGGATAACCAAAGGCTCAGTCAAGTTGCTCAGACAGTGCTATGAGGAAAAATGAGAATTTCCATGATGAGAGATGAAATCAGTAGAGGAGGCTGTTGAAAGTGGCAGCTTGAGATTTATTTCAGTAGGTTCTGAACTTCTCAAGTTTCTTGAGTCTGTGGCCAGTCTCGTTTCTGCTCAGTGCAGAGTGCTCAGATCTGCCCTGGAAGGAGTTAAAACCTTTCTGACTGCCAAGAAATGGTGGCATGGTGCCTGGCAGGAAACTCTCTCTGCTCAGGAACTGATAACAGTGCAGGGTTTGCAGAAGAGAAGACAAAAGACTTAAGTGCTGCTTTCTTGGCATCCTTTAAGAGAAAGCAGCAGGGGAAGAAGAGCAGCACTGCAGATGTGAGCAGAGATAGGGGTATCCAGGTTAAACCTGTAGCTTCTTTACTAACACAGGCATGCAGAAGCTGATATGGGTATTTTGTATAGCTGCAGAAAAGAGTGAGTACCGTGGTATTGAGATGTGGTCTTATTAATTTTGCTTTCTTAATAGGTTTCTTAGAAAATGGCTCATGCTTTTGCTTAGCTACTTAGTGCCAGTATTGTCATGGCTTAGGTTGCTCCCAGTAATGGAGATTCATGTGGGATAAAGTAAATGAAGCTGCTTTTCATTGCCATTATCATTATAAAAAAGGCTTTTCACTGATCCTGCTATCAGTGCCACAGATCAGCACACCCCTAAAAAGTGATCAAAGCAATGTCCTGGAGAATGTGTCTGACCAAAGCACTCTTCTATTAACTGCTAATTAAAAAAAAAAAAAAAAGTTTGGAATTGTCATTAGTAAGACTCCTGCTTTAATAATGGTATTGTAACTTAATGTGATTTTTTTTTCCTTACTCTTTTTTGAATTTCTTTTTCTCCTGGCCTTAGTGAATATAGCTGCTGCAATTACAGCAGCTATAGCCATTTCACTTGGTATAGCTGTGCTTGTTCTGGTTCCAACAGTCTCTCAGATTTCTTGCCCACAGGGAGTGGCTTGAAAGATTCCTTCAGACTGCAGATATCATTGTCTTGCTTTCATGCATCACAGGCTGTATTTTTTTAATCAGGCATGACAACACTGATAGTTGCAGTTCTCTGATTTAGGTGGTGCCATTTATGAAAAATAAAATCACATGGTCAGAGCCTGGCTAGGTTTTGGGGTTTTTTTGGTGCCAGATCACCCTGTCTCCAGATGACAATGTCTCTCTTAATGTGAAAGGTTTCTGAGCTGTGCCATTTATTGTCATCTTTCTATTAATCCTTTAGGTGTTGTGTTAAAAGCTTGCTTGCTTCCATTTCATAGCATACAGCACTATTTTTGTGTCCTGTCATGTACAGTTTGAGCAACTGCTGCATGGGTGGCTTTGCTACCTCCTACTGCACTTGTGGTGTGCTGCATTTCTGGGTGTGTGAGCTTGCTGGTCGCTTGTGCTCACCAAGTGCTGACTCACATGTGCTCATCAAGGACTGGTAAATACTTGGGGTTTTGTCTGATGCCTGATCAGTTCTTATTATTCATGATTTTTGCTTTGGGTTCAGCCCCATTGAGATTTCATCCTTCACTGTCATCTCCACCTGAGAGAATACTCTTTTCCTGTCAAACATGCCTAGGTTACTCACCCATTCATTGCCTCAGGGAGTCCCTGTTTTCCTTTTTAGACTTTTTTCCTTTTTTCCATGGAGGTATTTTCCTTTGGGAAGCAAAACTCTCCTTCTGCCTTCTTTTTTACCCAGGGCTGGAAAATAGCATCTGTCTGGCTGCAGCCTCCTCACCTGGATGTGCACTGCCAGTCACCAATTCCTCATTTCAGACTAGATGAATAGCAGATTTCTTGACTTATTACTCAAGCCATCACAGGATTTTGTCTGTTTGCCTAGTTGCTTTTGTTCTTTAACACCATGTATTTCCATAAAATAGACTGTTAGCAGTAACAGAAATAGAATCAAAAGAGAAGATATCTCAGACGTTGGGATTCAAGCCTGAGATTTCTCTAAGTAGCTTTGCTAAGGAGGAGCAATCATTTATTTTTATACCTGTTCTTCAGAGACACTGCATCCTGCTGTGCATAGCTATTATGTGATAGTCACAAATAAGCCAGGCAAGAAAATTCCTGCAGCTTGTCTTAAGGACAGCCTGGATCAAACCTTATTTTTCTTTAAAAACGTGAGCAGAAGGGTTGTGTGGTGATGTGACAGCACAAGTGACGAATGAAAATTGTCATGGTAGATGTAGGAGAAATGGATGTGAGACATTTTAGGAAAAATATTGTGGGAAACAAAGGATGTAGGGGAGGGGATGCTGAATAAAAAGAGTGGAAGTTATAGTGAAGCAGGTTCTTGGTGTTGAGTTTATATTTCTCTCAAAAAAGTGAGCGAGGAGAAAATGTTTGTGATTCAGCAAGTCACTGTCACCAGGCTGCTCCAAAACTGCCCTTTCTGGGGGCAAATCAGAGCTTCCCATTCTTGCACTACGGCTGGCAATGGTTTGTAAACCTCCAGTTCTAATAAATGCGCACCTTTCTGCCATAATCTGCTGTCCCCCCATCTCTTGATGCTGTGCTTATTCAAAGAGAAGGGAGACTGAATATTAATCCCATTTGGTCTGGCAAATTTGATTATTTCCCCCAAATCCTAATGGGATAAAACCAGGGAGCTGGTGATTAAATGGAATGAAGGCATGACAATGTGGCTGCACAGGAGTTATTTCTAGGGTTGATAAATTCTGAAAGCAGCAGTTGCACAACAGGAAACAATAGCTGAATAGTAGAGGAAACTTTTGTCCTAGAATCCCACAGAAGCAGCTTTTTAGATCCAGATATATTGGAGAAAAGTAGATTCCAATATTTTGGTGTTTCCTGTGGAAATGGAGCTGGTGTCCCAATTTGCTAGAAATGCTGAGATAAGAAAAAATAAAATCTATTGCCTGCAACTTGATGTTTTACTAAGAATCTCAGAAGATGAAATAAAGGATTTCTATATGTGAATTTTCAGATGCACAAGCATTTTCACTAGTTTGTAGGATTGCTCACTTGACATACCTTTGAAGTTAATAGGTTCCATCTGTGGAATAAAGCACAGAGTACAGCATCCAGGAAAACCTCAGAGAGTAGATAGAAAACAATTCATAAATCCCAAACAGGCTTCAAAAGACAGCTGGCACAGATAGCAGTGCAGCTATTGCTCAGTTGCTCCAGGTTTGGTTTCTGGTGCTGTTAGCTGTCTCTTGTAAGCAGCATATTAATTTTATTTTTATTTTATTAATTTTCAACCAATGGTAATACCATAACATCTGCAAAACATACTCAGAGTTCCGGAGGGGAGGAGAGGAGAAAAACCCCAGACTCTCACCTAGAAATTAGGGAATGGAAGCTCATATCTGAACAGCAAGTTGGAAAGGACTTTAGAAGCTGGATGAAGAAGAGCATTCAGAAAACATGTTTCTAAAAATAACTTTGTTACTAGATTTACCAAATGTATTAATTATGTTGTTTTGGCTTGTGAATGTATAACACAAAACAAATTGAAATTTTAGGCAAGTGGACCACAGGTAAAGATCTGTGTATAGTCCTGTGAAGCATTATGTTGTATTTTTATAAGCTTCCATTATATTTAGTTCAAATTTTACCTCCTATGCATAAAAGCTTTTCTACCTTGTGTATTTTCAGTGTGGCCAGCTCTTTCTGTCTCACTGTTTTTCATTCCACCATTGTGTGGTGATATATATGACCAAATTTGCACTAGTTTGCCCTGGGAAATCATGAAATGAATGGCAGACCTACAACAACTGCATTGTTTCTTTCCCCTGTTACTCTTTATAACTAAACCCTGAGATACTCTTGAGTGAAACACAAATATTTAAGAGTGTTTCATCCACCCATACAAATATCTTCCTCACTGACTGCAGAACCACAGTTCTACAGGAAGGAAGGAAAAATCAGTCTTCTTGACAAATAAGGGCTGCAAAGTTTTCAAGTTCAGGATTTAAGGTGCCATGGTCCCACTATTTTCAGTTCTAGTGGTCATCCATTTTTAATTATTTTTTTGTAATGAATTGAATTTTAGTTTTAGATGGGTTATTTCTTAAGTATTTCAAGTTCCTTACTAATGCTAAGACGATTCAACCTCATTTTTACTATCAAGAACTGCTGGGAGTATAAAATAGGATATAAGAATCATTCTGCCTTGAAACTTTGTTAATATATATTCATAACCAAATGCTCCCAGGCCTTGGTCACGTCTCATTAATGCTGTGGTTGCACAATAAAGTTGCACACCACTCTAGTAAGTATCAGGGATGTCACTTAGCAAAATATTCTTGTAGCAGCTCTTCGCTGTGGCTCTCATCTCCATTTCAAAAGGGCCTGGCTTTTCCCCCAGAGAGCTGGAGGAGAAATGCAGCAATGTAATCCAGTAATGTATTGTGTTTTGGAACAAATAAAATAGACTAACTGGTAAACTGCTTCAAGGAGCAAAACGTCTCTAAATTTCCGAACTTCATGTCACTGTCAACCATCTTTACCAGCAGCAACAAACTTGCATTTTGGGAAGCTGAATTTGTCTTGGCTGTGAACCTTTCAGCTGCGTAAGATGGTTCAGTTTCTAATGGACTTCTTCTTTGGGTGACACTAGATAAGGTTTTCACTGTTTTATCTTTTTAGTGTTTATAATTTGAGTAGTGATGTTCAGAAAAAGGATTTATCCTTGGTGGGGTGTTACCATTAAGGGAGAGTGGTTACAATTGGATTTTGATCAATGAGCTTTATTTATTTTAATTTTTTTAATGTGCCATCCAGACACCTAAAAGTTAACAGAATATATATGTTTAATATATGCTTAAAATGCATCAAACATGATATTTAAGATTTGCCAGGCTACAATATAGTAGTAAGCAAGGTATGTGGTGCTGTGGTTCATTGAGCTCTAATTATTTCCAACTGTTATTGATTGGACAAAATAAGACTGTGCTCTGGTTCTGTTAATAAATATTGGAGACTCTGGGTTCAGTTGTTAAACAAGCTCTTTAAATGATTCCTGTCAGGTTCAGATAGGTAATTAAGGGAACTGAATCATTTCCAGGCATGATGGCAAAAGAGGGCAGCATCTTGGTGAGAAGTGGATAACAGTGGGAAAATCTGACCTTTCTGGGGGATATATCAGCAGAGCTCCACTGGCTTCAGTGATATTGAACAGCTTTTCCATCAGTTGCAGATAGAGATTTATCAGCAATCACTGAAATCACTCAATTTGCTAAACCATTTTCCTCCTTTCTCAGATTATTTTTTCCCTCTATATGTGTGTGGGTGTAAATCACTACAGGTGAAGTGTAACTTGACTAGCACTTGACCCTCCGAGTCAAGGATATACTTCCATTTTCTCATGGTTTTGCATGTTAATGAACCTGTTGCCCTTTTTTTTTGATAACTCTTTACTGAATAGCTTAAACATGCTGCCATATTCTTTCTCAGACTAATGAATTAGTTCTGCAGTATTTCTGCATTGACATGTGACCAAGAACTCTCTGTTGCTTTAGTCTGGAAATACTGGGACAGTTTGTTACAGATACTTTAGGGTGGTGGAAATGTAGTCCAATATTAACATTAAGTGGGCATTTACAGATGATATATCCCTGACATTCTGCTTCTTTAGCACTCTCCTCCAGAGTACCTCATACAACTCATTAATTTAGAGGCCTTATACATCTTGGAAAGAAAAAAGAATCAAACTTCCTGATTTAGAGACCAGAATAAAGTCAGCCATGCCACTGGCAGAATAGGAGAGGAGGCACAGCTGGGAGACAGCCTGAGAGGGAGCGTGTGGAGCTGCCCTTGAGGAAGCCAAGGGAACTGGGAACTGTGCGGAGTTGCAGAGCTCTGATCACAAAAATAAGGACCTTGTGCTGCCATGGATGGACACAGGCTCTTTGGGCAGTGCAGCTGTGCCTGCCCGAGGAGAGCCAAGGGCTTTGCAAGAGATGCAGGGATGGCAAGGCTGAGTCAGAGCCACCTGAGAGTGCTGAGAGGTGGATTGTGTTCTTGGGAGGGCTTTGGAATGTCTGGAGGTTGGAGCAGTTTGCTGAGACTAAGAAAGGCAAACATGGGATGATAGAGAGAAAAATGAGCCAGGATCTTACACGCAACTTCCATTCATCAAAAAACTGGGAAAGTCCACTAGAATACACGGCAAGTTGTTTTCACCTCAAGGGTGATCAACACGGAACAAACTCCCCAGAGAGGTGCTGAATATCCATCCTTGCAGGATATGCACTGGGCAGCATCCCTGGCAGTCTGCTGTAGCTGGACCTTACCCTAGAAACCACTGGACATCTCTCTTAACCTGAACCATTCTATGCTGCTGTGCAGGGCCCAGGCAGATAAAGCTTCACCATTTAACTTTGATTTTTTGCCTTTTAAATAATTACTCTAATGGTTTGTGATGTGCTCTGTCATACTTGGACTCCATACACTATTTTTGAACAAGAGTATTTGTGTTTCATTCTAAACCCCTTGTTGAATAAAGAGGATTTATGTTTGGGGATTTAATAGCCTCCAGTTTAGCCGAATTCAGTAAATCTGTCTCTGGGCTGACAAAGCATTTGAGTGCCAACTATTCTGGGACAGACAGAGTAATGACAGCATTGACTCTTTTTTCTTTAATATTGAGGAAGTATCGAAGAATTTAAATAGACAATGCAAAATCTTAACTGAATTATTAAAATAATTTGCTGTTGATGTGCACAACAAATATCACTCTAATGAAGTTGGGAAGCAATTTTAATGGAAGAAAAATTAACTAATGCCAGCAAGCTTATTGACATGAGAGTCATTTTATGAACAAGATGACATAAACTTCATTAGAGAGAACAAGCATGGAAATGTTTTTATGCAGGAAAAAAAAAATCCCCCATATAGCAGTTATAGTCATAAGCCAAAACTGCAGAAATTAGTAAGTTATATCACCTTATAAATTGATTCTTCAAACTCTGCACTCTAGATCCTTCAGCCACCATTGAGCTGGGGATTAACAGAGAAATTCAGATAACAGTGAGGGATCAAATATAGAATGGAGAATAAGCACAGCTTAACATATGGCCAGCTGTGTTGTGACCGTTATTTAAAAATTATTTGGGACAGGATTTTTTATAAACTCACCACCATCAATTTGGGATTAACCAACAAGTAATTCCTCATTGGTCATTGTGAAACATTGACAGTTCCTTTGTTGGCTACAATGGGTTTAGAATGGAATATTGTTATTGCATAAATTTCAGAGCAAAAACAAATATATGAAGGTGCAGACTGTTTTTACACAAGGTGGTGTTTGAAAAGCAGTTGTTTTACTTTTTGTGATTAAGTTTTTTGTCAATTTACTTAACTTGTTATATATTTACTTTGGTTGTCCGATGCATAATTGTGGAGTGCAGATGAATATGTTCCCATTGTGATGATCCAAACTCACACCCATGTTAGGCTTGCATTGGTTAAAAATTAGAGGAAAAGCTATTTTAAGTTTTTGTGTGACAGAGCTGTTTTGTTTATTTCTGCAGAATTTGAATTGCTAGTCTTGGAACCATGACTGGTTGCTCATTACTGACATTAAATGCTACCTTCAGGAAATGTCTTTTTTTCCTTCAAAGTGTGAGAAAGATGCATAAGAAATAATTATTATGTTGGTCCAAAAGTGCCTATTTTTTCCCCATATTAAGCTATGGGAGCACAATGGCTTCATACTCTGCACAGAAAAATCAGGACTCAAATGGGAGGAAACTTTGCTATTAACTCATATGGTGCCAATCTTACCTGATCTTAAAGGCCTGTTCAACAAACAGCATAAAAAAGTTCTTTTATTGTCTCATTATCTTGATCTTAAAACAATCCAGGGCTGTATGAGCTTGCTGGATTTAATTCTGCAATAGCCACACATCCCATCACAGGGACCTGGGAATTTCTGAGACAGGATTTCAAATTCAGACTATCACACCTACTTTTAAAAAATGACTTGGTTTCTGGTAGACTTATAGGAATTTTGAGATAAGGAAATAAAGTCCTGGGCCTCCAAGGAATCTTGATTTCCTTGTTCATTGACATCAATAGTAAGAGTTACCATCTGCAGACTAAGTATATTGTGCTGTTATAAACCTAATGGCATCTAATTTTGCTAAGTACATACCAGAACTGTAAAAATAAAGGGATAATTCACACAAGTGCCAAGTGCTTCATAAAATGAGTAGTAGGGAAGATATGTGGAAGCCAGACAGATATTACCCAGCACAAAAAACCAGGCTTGGATATGGAACCTTGTGAGGCTTGAGGAAAAGCAGTTCCCAGACTCTTCCATAAACCTTCCTCACTCCCTGTTACTCTTCTGAAATTCTGCAAAAGAAAGAAAATATTATGGCAGCAAACATGCATTTCCTCACATAGGAGATGGAATTTTACCTGGTCTTCCAGTGACTAAATGATTTTTAATAGTTTACCTTAAAGACATTGTAATTGTGGTTGTTTGTCTTGTCAACAGTGATAGGATTGAATTGGAAGCTCCATAAAATTTCTCTGTACACTGAATTGATGATTCAGTAGTGTTAATGCAGTATAGCTGCAGAGATTAAATACAACTTTTATTATACACAGGTGCTAGAGTATCATATTTCAGAAGTCTGAGTTTTTGCAAAACCCCTTCTTTCCTCAGCCATTTCACTAATTATGACCATGCTGAATAAGCTTATTGCTTTTCTAGAGTTCATGTGGAAGTTAATTTCTGTTACTGGCTCTGTTTTGACTACCTGTGTTTTTATTTCCCAGCTGTTTAGTTCAGGAAATTGACTTACAGTGAGAGACAGATAAGGGAATTTTATTTTTTTCCTTGTAATAGATGAATCTGAAGCTGAACAGAAATTAGGCATTTTAACTGATGTAGCTTTAGAAGTTTATGTACTGGATAACTTTGGTTGTCTGAATGTGCCAGCTGTTGACAAGAAAAAGGCAATTTTGGAGCAAGCGTGATTTTAAATGTGTACTTTGCACTGCTTTCTTGTTTTCCTTTTGCATTGTGTTCAAAATAGTTACTCCTGTCTTAGAGGACATTTAAATAATACACCTTTGGATGAGCAAGCTGTGAAAGTAAAAACATACCTAAGAGCAAGCTGAAAAGATAAATAAGAAGCATGAGGAAAATTATAACAAAATATTTTGAGCAAGAGTGTGCATGCTGGCTTGAAATGCTTTGAAATAGAATAAAGCACTGAAAGGCAATAAAAGCCTGCAACTGCTCAGAGTTGGTTCTGGAATTCATTTAACTAAGGGAATTTGAAATAAAAAGATAACACTTAAAAATTGGAAGGAAACTTTTTAAAGAGAGTTGGTGGGTTTATTAAAGTTCAATCATGAGCCAATTAATGTAAAAAAGGTACAAGCTGTTTTTATTTTATTTGATAAAGCATCTAGCATTCTGTTTGCCTTTGGGGCACAATAGTGTGACAGGCTGCTTTGTTCACCACAAAACTTGCTTTTCCTTCCCGCTTTTACAACCTGTGATTAAAATATTTGCAGCACTAGCTTGTTTGAACAAAAGCTGTTTATAAACAGCTAGCAGTGCACTTCAGTGCTTGGCTCCACCTGTGAAGAAGAAATATAAACAATAATTTTTTTTTCTTGAAATCAGCATTTTGGCATTAAAAATTCTTTGTACTAGTAGGTTCATGAGGGGATAGTTTAATTAGAAACTATAATAAAATAGCTTAGGTTAGAGTTTTGGATTTAGACTTGCATTAGACTTTTAAATTTCTGTGCTATAACATTTTTATTTGGAAGAAAAAAAAGAATCTGTTCTCTAACATCTACTGTTAATTTTTGCTGTTGTTTGCAGAACTGTGCTTTTAGCACAAGATTGTGTTTCATTTATCTCTGAAAATGTAATTAGTTTTTTATTACATATTATTGTATGAAACATCAGCAAACCCAAATATCTTCTGTAATCCTTACATGCAATTAGAGAGCAGGTAAAATTTTGGATCAACTGCCCATTACCAAATTGCAGTCTTTCCACAATCAATTTGATTTTATTAGTCTGGGAAATTTCTTCATTTTTGGGAACTTAGAATTTCTCCAGGAAAGTAGATTTCCAGTTACAAATTTGATGGACTTAGGAAATGGATAATTTATGAAAAGTCAACTTTACACTGCATGCTGCATATCCTGAGATACCCATTTTTTGTGTTTGGGTGAGATCCATCTTTAAAATGAATCTCCTGAAAATAAACATCTTAATTTACTGTGTGCAGTGCTCTTAGAATCTGTTTCTCATCTGCTTTGTTGTGGCAGAATTACTGGAGCATGGCTATGGATTTAGTTTCTCTCTTGGTCTCTAAATAGCACCAGTGGCTATTGATAAACTAGAAAGAAATGTAGGAGAAGGTTGTGTACATTCATTTAATATTTGAAGGTAGGAGGTAATTTATGAGTGAGAATTGTGACTGGATAAGCACAAGGTAGCAAAGGTGGGTTCAGCCTTTAGGTTTGCGTTTTTACTTGTTGCTTCGTGTGTTGTAGTACATAATGTTAGAACTTATTGTGAAAATAATTGGATATTTTAATGAATATAACATATTATTTCTGGGCTATGAATGAGCTTTACATGTCTATTAGCAAGGCATCTGAAGTTCAAAATGACACCTGTTGTTTGGAAAACCAAATCAGAGCAACTATTTGAGACTGCAAAGGAGCCAATAGCCACCATAGGAATTAAATTCTGATTGGAATGGTGCCGCAGGCAGCTCACTTAGCAACTGACTGTTTGGGTGTACAGGGTCAAAGATTAATGAAGCAGATTGTTACAGGGTAGAAAATACCTCGCTTTTAATTGAGACTTAGGTTTCTAAATGAGACATGGAACACAAGGACAGTTTGGGTGCCCACAGTGCTTTGTGCCTGTGACACTCCTGGACTCTGGTGCATTCAGGGAAGTTTTACATGTTGCCAGTTTTATGGTAGTGCAGAAGCATAATTATTCCTTTCAAAAATCACATGGCAAAAAAGACAGCAGGAAATGCCAAGCTAAGTAAGAATAGACTACTTTGTGATTAAGGCAGATTTATTCATTATTGCTTTACAAACCCTGATAAACTGCAGGGTTTGGACATTTAAATTGTACGATTGAAATAATTTACTTAGGCTTTTAATTTGTTTACCTGTCCTGTAGAAATGAGCAAGTTGAAATGCTTTGTCAAAAATCAAGAAAAAAGAAACCAGGTAATTTAGGGTTAAAATGCATTTTAGTTCTATTAATAATTGTGGAGGTTGTTACCAGAAGAAATTATTGAGTTCTATTAATAATTGTGAGAAAAGTGTTCACAAAAAGCATGCTTTGAAGGAAAAACTTAATTCTGTAATTCTGCACAGGTGAAATTTGATACCTGGTAATATATGTTAATTAACTGGTGTAGTAACAGATAGTGTAACAATCACCAGATGAGTTACTGTAAATTTAAAGGATTTAGATTTAAAAGGACTTCAAATATGTTCAAGATTTGAAAAGCAGATGTATGATGTGCAATGACCATTTAATTTACCCAGGCATGTGTTGGACTTTGTAATATGGCATCTTGAGTGCATACCAAGCCAGTTCAATGTAATTATTTTCTCAATAATTGAATTATTTTTTGATTTATTTAATTGTATCTCTGGCTTGTTTTTCCTTCTATCAGGGCATGCCAATAATAGTAACATTTACTTGACTTTTTCATTCGCCCCTTCCACATATCTTATACAAGAAATGTAAAGTGCTTTTCCAAATGCCTGCTGCTGTTCTTCTGAAGTGCTTTTCACGTGACCTATATTTTTTGTACAATAACAAACTTCTTGTTCTCCCAGACTAAACTTGCTAGAGATATTCTCCAATCACTCAAGCTTAGTTTCTTGATATTCTCAATTCCAGAAGGAAACACATCAAATATACTCCTCTCTTTTCTTGCATAAAGAAAATCTCAAAGACAAAAAGGTGAAGAAACCCTGTCCAACCACCTACAAAGAAAACTCTGTTTTGAAAATAAGTTTTGAGACTTTTTAAGCTTGGCTGCTGTGGCCCTGGAACAGGAGAGGAAAATTTTAGGCTTGCTATTCAATATTCAGCAAAGTGTAATCCCTCAAAGATTGTGAACCTCCTAAGTTCCTTTGTTAAGAGGTGCAGTTTGGCTTGAGCACCGTAAACAATTAGAAGGAAGTATAATTTCTAGATGTTTCACCTCCTTCCATGATTTCTTCCCAAGAGGAACCCATCCAGGCTGGTCGTTTTCCACAGGAAACTCCGAGCAGTAACGTTACCAGTCAGAAAGCAGCAGAGTCAGCCTTGTTTTGTCACTGTGAGCTGGCTGATGGAAAAAGCAGCACATTTAAATTGCTCTTGCTTTGGGTGCACTGGGTTCAATGCAGGCTCCAGTTAAGATTTTCTGCTTCTGTGTATATGTCTGCCCATCCATGTGTCATCTCTGCACCAGCCACAACATCAGCTCTGCTCTCTTAAACCAAGGACTATCTGACTGTGAATGAAGTTTGACCACTGGACTTCTTGCTTTGCCTGTATGCATTTGCTAAACAATCCTTTCTAAAAAGGAATGAATAAAAAAAAAAACCAACAAAACAAAAATTTCTGAGGAAGACTTTATGCTTAATTACGTAACTATGAAAAAAAAACCCCAGACCTAAGAAGAACAAGTTAATATAACTGAAATTGGCTACAACTTTTATTTATCTCAGTTAAATCCAACATAAAAGCTGTTAGGATTTCCTACTTCATGGTCTGTTTGCCTCTTAATCATTCTGAAAATATCTCTGTGTTAGAAAGAGATTTATGCATCAGCTCTGTGAAGGGATGCTCTGCAATGTTTTTATCAGCTCAGGGTGCAGCCAAAAGGGAACTGTTAGGTAGCTCTGTGAGTTTTGGCCACAGTGAGCCCCAGTGACCTGCTCAGCCCTGGTACTACTGACAGGAGGGTGATCTGGAGATGGACTGGGGCTCAGAGGGAAGGACAGGCTGATGTGCTGCCCTCAAAGGCGAAAGGGGGATTACATTAGAGATTTAATCAGTGTTTCAGCCATGAGCCATTCTTAGCC
This sequence comes from Melozone crissalis, assembly GCF_028551555.1. Lineage (NCBI taxonomy): Eukaryota > Metazoa > Chordata > Aves > Passeriformes > Passerellidae > Melozone > Melozone crissalis. Next base: position 12,389,047 of record NW_026535801.1, on the reverse strand, counting down.
TGTACCTATCATCCTTTTGTGTAATTCAGGTGCTTACTCTTGCATTTCTTGTCACTAATGCTTCAGCAGAAAAATGGTGTGAATGTGTCCTATACATGTGTACCCTATATCTGTTACTGAGGCTTTTTTTAATGACCAAAATACCTCTAGAATCTCACAATTTCTTAGGACTCAAATAATAATGTGTTATTGCAGTGCGAGAGAATGTGACTATCTTCCAGTTCTTTGGCACTGCCTGAATTCACAGGGGACTGTTTCAAGGAACTACATAATTGAGAATCATAAATGCAAATATGGCAGGAATTAGAAGCTGGACAGGTTAGTTACACCTGTCATGCACACAGATGAGCATTTGGCATCAATATTTGATGGAGAGTTGTTTGCCAACCTTCTAAGAGCATTAGTGCCACAGCTGTTACCAAAGGCAGTAGTTATCTATTCTCTGTGCTGCTGAAAATCTTTTCTTCTCTAGAGAAACATTGCTACTTAACCCTGGGTGCTGTTTCCACTGTCCACTCAACAGTATCCAATGTCTTTTAGGAAAATAGATATTTCAGCAGAATTCCTCGCTTAACAATGTTTTCTGTCTCCTGACATAAGGTTCTCCTGTGTTGGTGGGTAAATTTGCACTGGTTTCATGTCTTAGACAGTCTAAATACTTTTAGACAGTTTCCCCTTGTATAGTAGAATAAGGACGGGCTATGGATGGAGCTGGAATGGAAACACTGAGTGTCAGTTGTAAGCATTGTTTTGATTCTCTGGAGTTTTTTTCCTTGAAGTGTCAGTTCTCTGCACAATTCTCACTTCCAAAACATGTAGAATTACAAAAAAATCCCAATATTTCTTGTGATTCCACAAATATTTTCTAAAGAGTTTGCATTTGCTTATGAAGTGGGTTGGCACCTAAGCTGTGAGTGCAGACTTCAACATAGCATTTAACCTAGAGGTTGCTGGTCTAAGTTTATTGTTGTTCCAGTTTTGTGGTTTAGATTTTGCAGAGACAGTTTTGGAGCATTTTAGTAATTTCTGTGTTTTCTCCTATCATTGAGAGGATTATATGAGTCTTTATTATTCAGGTATACAAAGAGTGGGAGATGACATCAGCAATCATTTTACTAGGGGTGTAGTAAACATATCCTTCAAAGCCACTAAAATTCGTAAAGAAATCTTCCCATGTCACTTCACCATAGTTGTGGAGCATTTGGTCATCTAAGGTAGGAAGCTTGTGGAATTTCTATGACAGACAATATGTTAGGCAAATAATTTCTATATTAGACAATATGTTAGGCTAAGAGAAAGATGGGAAGAGCAGTCTTGAAAACATCCTTAGATATGTAGCCATGAGTATCTCTCTCTTAAATTCCTGGTTAGCAGTATGCTTAATGGACTGATAACTTCACATTTAACGAGAATTTTTCCTTAGATAATCAGTGAAAGCTGGAGATTTTGGGAGGCGCTAAAATTGTGGAATTAAAATTGTGGAAACAAGGTTTTTGTTTGTTTGAGGAATTTGAAAATATTGGATAAATATGGACTCTGAGGTTATTCTTTAATAACCCTGTGTTACTCTTTAAGCAATATAAGCCAGCCCTCCTGGTATAGGAGCACTCCTCTGCTTCCTGCTCTTCACTCCCTAGACTCCAGGGATTTTTATGCCTGCTGGGCTTGGGCTGTGTTGTCATGGTGCTGCTGCACCTCCTCAGCAGGGACCCAAAAACCCACCTGAGTCCTTGCATGGGAATCAACAGATCTGTTTATTTTATTTTCTCCTGGCTCTCTAATTTTAGCATCTTTAAAAAGAAAGAACTTCTTAACTGATTGTGGTGGAGTAAAGGAGAAGCTCCTAACAATCCCCCAGGACTGCATGTTCTAAGTGGAGAGCAAAATGGAGGGAAACACTCAAATAAGCCCTGGAATTGCCAGTCCTGTTGGAAGTAGTTAGGGACAGCTGGTGTCTTTTTCTGGTGCACTCAAATGGCTTTTCCCCCAAAAGATCACATTGAAGGGAAGCTGAGCAGAGGCAGGACCTGCTCTGTGCAGCTCAGGTGCTGTGTGCTACCTCTGCCTGGTCCTCTGCAGCTCTGTGCCTTGCTGGCCCCAAGGGCAGGTCCTGATCTCAGGGAAAAGCTGCAGTGCCAAGCAGCCTGCATCCCGATTAGAGTGTTGGCAGCATCTGTAATGCTCTAGCAAGTTATATTAGGCTATATTAGAAAGTTCTTCCTTCAATATTTTGTTCCACGGGGTCTCTTTAGTGCGAAATATTCCTTCCATGTGAGCTGGCTTGTGCCTTGAACTTGTATTTTATGGCTAATGCTGTAAAAGACAACCACCTATCATTATTCATCTATTTTATTTAATTATTGATCCTTTCAACTTTACAAGACTTAATTAGAATTTGCTGTATTGAACGAAACAAAAAAAAATTAAATTTGTTGAATTAGTAAATAACAGAGAATTAAAGGTAGTTTAGTGATTTAATTAACACAGCTTTATCCCAGCACACTAGTTAATGAAAGGCAAGCACTGGGCCATCTGGTACAGTTTCAGGAAATGTGGAAACTGAAATGCCTTATTTTGTACTTTCCTCTCATTTGTTATTTGCATTTTGATGAGTCCACCGGTTCTCTTCTTTCAGATGATTATTCACTTGCACTGTGAAGTCCCTTAAACACTACAGAAACCTTTAGGATAAAAAGCCTTTTCTAGTGGTGAGGTGATTTTTAGGCCTTTTTCCATTTCACAGCTCTGTTCAATATTCTGAAGGTTGAATGGCACAATAACTGTGCTCTGTCCACGAGGCCTGTAGCCATCACCCCCATGCCATCTAATTAAAAGCTCCACATCTTTGCTCACTGGTGGTCAAACTTAATTTGCTCAGTCCAGTTATAGTTACAAGGTGCCAGGGGACAGGCAACTGTAGAATCTTGTTTTTTCTAAAACCAGAACATCTATCTTGAAAGTAAGAACTTCCAAATTGCCAAAGACTCTGAATAACGCCAGTCTTTCCATGAGCTTGCATTATTCTGTATTCTCCTAATTACAAAGTTCATTTAAAAAAGTGGCTTTTGTGCAATCTTTAGAGAAAAATAGATTAATGATGAAAATGAAGTTTGAAAGTTATTTTAAAATAACATAGGGTAAATATTTTGATGTTGAAATGGATGTCTAGAGAATTGAGGTTTCTGAATTATGGATGTTTGAAATTTTCACTTAAGTAATTCAGAATGTCAGTAGAAATGTGCTTGCACTGTCTGCCAAGAATTAATCAGTGATATTTGAATTAAAGCAAGAAAAAAAAAAAAAGAAAAAATATCCCAAATAAAAACCCAACCAAAATAACAGCAAACAAACAGAAGTCTTTCTGTTCCTGCATTTTACTGAAAATTTGAAAACGTATGTTCTCCTGAAGGACTTAGTTTTCCCAATAAGTATTTCTTAAAAACCATAAACATTGGGAGAGAAGATATGACAGTGTTTTGTCCAACATGATTAGGTTTTCACACTAAAATATGAATTAATAATACAGGTCTCGCTGAAAAAGAAAAAAAGGGGTTGCCTTTGGTTTGGTTTATTCCTATTAATTCAAAAGTGATGACTAGACATGGGAGTGGAAGCATAATAGTGGAAAGATTCTTGAAGAACTCATAGGTGCCATTGGCCTGATGGGAGGGTTATATCTCTCTTCTCACAAATTCATTAGAGATTTGGAAAAGATGGAAGTCAGGAAAGAACTTGAAGCATGGGATTGTCCACTGTGAAAAGACGATTGAACATCATTTAGCAGGAGCTTGTTAAAGTCAGTCAGATTTCCAGCTTGTGATCAAGAACACATTATTTCCTAACTTAAACACTGGTGGCTTCTTTTACTGTAAAATTCAGATTGGGAAGTGGCTTTATTAAAGCCTAAATATAGCTTTAAAACCATTGCCTACTTGGTGGGAGTGAAACAGAAGTTATTTGCCTTTTGAATCAGTTCTAATTATGTTTTCCCTCAAAAACCTTTCCCATCGAGTTGATTCTGCAATTAAACAGTGCAGCTGAGAAAGTGTCTGTTTTCTACTCCAGAAATAATTAACTAAAAAAAGTTTCAGTTTTGTTTTTTTTTTAAAGCTGCTAATCATGTCGACATTGTTTGCCACAGGCTGTGTCTTTCTTGCATGTTGCATAATACTGCTTTAAACATCAGAGTGGGTGAGATCTGCAGGAACAGCTTTTCATCCAGAAACACTGCTTGTTGCAGTTCAGTTCTTACTTGTCTTGAATCCATCTTTTCTTTTATAGCACTTAGAGTCCTGTCCTGAATAGCTGTTGGTGTTTGGGGCTCATCAGATACCCCCTGGACTGAATGTTTGATGAGTTCAACATCCACTCTTTACATCCCATAAAAGATGTAGGGTGAGCTGAAGCACAGTGAGAGGTGGCAGCTGGCAGACTCACTTCTGACCTGGACTTAAATGCAAATAAGCTCAAATTAGGTAAACTATTCCATGAGTCTGTCTTGTGCACCTGAGATGTATGAGGTAAAGAATGCGTGTCATGTCATGTCAGGATTGAGTCCTTAGCAGCGAGTGTCTTTCTGCAGCCCTGCTCCTCCCATGCCTGCCTGTGCAGACACAGCCACTGCCAGCAGAACAGGGAGAGGAGATGGCACTTGTCTCAGCAGAGGTTGTAAGAGTCACTCTGAATAGTTTAGCATACAGCACAGTCTGCTGCAGAGCAGGCTCGAGCTGCTGTGGCATTCACTCTCAGTGATTTGCTGTGTGGAGTTCCTCTCCCCTCACTGAAGACAAAGTAATACTCCACGGAACTATAAAATGTGCATAGTCTCTTACCCGTGAATGGTAAGATCTTTGGGATCAGTGCTTTCAGTTCTTCCCAGAAGCCACATAATTTTCCTTGATAATCACTGTTTAACTGCTATGCTTCCCTACACAAATTTAATTTCAATTTTCCCCCCACAGTTGTAGTAATTTTAAATGTGTGACTGTAATTAGGTAAAATACTAGCTGTGAATTGAGTTTGACACCATTCTTTCAGCACCATTTTAATGAAGAATTAAATATTCCTCATCCTTTCTGAAGTCTAAGTTTAGTGCTGTAGCTAAGCATCAATCAAAGGTTCATGTCTGCTTTCCATTACCTTTCCAGTCATATTCTGTAAGGCTTCTTTCACCACTTCAGTATCCAGGAGCCTGGCAGCTAGACACTCACTGATGCAGCTCACATGTGTTGTGTCTGGCTTCTTCCTCCTCCTACTCCCAAGGTGGTAATTGCATCACCTTTGTAATATTTTATTTTGCTGCCCTTTTTTATTATTATTTGTATGTATATGTTCCTATTAAAGCAAATGAAAAATGAATCATTGGAAAGAGTTGTCTTTAGTAGATGAACAGTTTACCTGTGCTGTGGCCAAGAAAAAAATGGAATAGCAGGGAGCATTAGTGTCCCTAGGTCCTGTATGCAGTCAGTCAGTAGAGGGGGACAGCCTGCAGTTTAATTTAGAGCACCTGTAGCTTATTCTATGCATAAACAGCACTTCACCAGTCAGCCTAAACTGTGAGGAGAAAAGAAGTGTGCTGTGATTCATGTATTTTGAATCAGCTTTGGAGAAGTGTCTTACTCTGATATTGATGTGGCTTAGACAGCTGTGGTGACAATATGGTCAATGTGAGGATCCTCCTTTTTCCAGTTGTAAAACCCCGGAATTCTCTGTAATTTCTGTCTTCTAGTGGGATATTTTAATTTCCTTATTGGTAATTTTCTTTTGCACTCACAACAGAGGTGTAACCTGATACGTGGAATCTGTAAATTGATACACTTCTCTGATATCTGATATAATTTTTTTGGGAATGTGTATTTCCAGCCATAGGGATAAAGGTGTGCTCTGATTGTGATGAATAATATCACCAAAATGAGCACTATTATTCACATTAAGAGCTTCAGCAGGAGCAGTGCATTGCTCCCTGTTGGGGTTATTTGGTTTGCAGTGCTGTTGGAATGAGGGGAATTATCAGCTAAGAGGCAGAAGTAAATTCTACAGTGTCAGAATTGTGTTATATTTTAAAATAATATTCCTTAGAAAGTCTGTGAGGAGAAGCAGCAGAACTTGGGAGATGTAGAAGGTTTGATAATTGTGTATAGTTTTGATGAAGAGGGAGGTATTACTACAAACCATTATATTGTAATATCTGTGTAAGACAAACCAGACACAAGTGGTGTAGGAAGTACTTCCTATGCAGGTGTGAATCGATTTGGAAAGTTTTGGTGTTTTTTTTTAATAAACAAATAACAAAACCCTCCAAAACAACCCAAAAATAAAAGCCCAACAGAACACTGAAAACTGAAAGGGTATTGTGCGCTAAAGCTATGCTGCTCTCCAATGGTAATGGATTATCTTCACCTACAGTTTTTGATTTTCTGGGTATTTGAAAAGGGAAAAAAAAGTGAAAAAAGAATTGTAAGCATGAAGTAGAAGACATTTTTGTTTGCTAAGGTAGAGTGTTTTAATCTCAGTGTTGGATTTCTTTCTATTAATCTTGCATGGTCATGGTACTATAACTTTACCCTGGCATTTGCTGACATAGAGAGTTTTCTGTTTCTGAATACACTCAGTTTCCCTTTTCTCAGTTTTATGTATCCTCTGAGATTGTACCTGACTACACTTAGGGAAATTAAAGTAGATTTGGGAAGGTACCTGTGACTTATGTTTGATTATTAAGTATTAAAAATGGAACAAAATATTGGAAAATTCTGGTTTATTTGCAGCAGTTTTTTCCTACATCTTGTATAGCTGAAGCTTCAATTGTAATGTCTGTCTGATGGAAATATATTCTAAAGGAAATATGCACCTCACCCAATATCCTGCCACGTTTTTTCCACATTTACTGCAGGCTTTTTTAGTTTATAAATATTTGCACATGCATATATCAGAGTGCAGACTAAGAATTTTGTGATTATCATGGTTAGCAATAATTAGCTTTTTTATTTGTAGCAATTTTTCGTCTATATGTTTGTTTTGCAGAAATGTATTTTTTAAAAAGTGAATAGCAATATTCAGAGACTGTCTTTTATTTCCAGCTGTGCTTATCTGAGCAATTTTTCATTGGTTGGGTGGGGATTTTTAGCTAGTTTTTTCTTAGCTCATTTTTTTTGTTGTTGTTGTTTGTTGGCTTTGTGTTTGTTTGTTTTGTGCTGAAGAATTCCTGTAGCTGAATCTCATGGATGTTCTCAACACTGAACATAATGGACATGAATTGGTGCAGTAATTGGCTTTGCCTTTTTCTTTGACAATATTACTTCTATCTAAGAATTATTTCATTCCTTGCTAATGAAAAAGACATTTATATTTATCTCTCTTCAAGGAAACAACCTCTTGGCCAAACACTACTGTGTGCTGCAGGCCTACTCCTATGTCCTCAGATAATTTTTTTTATGAGATGGTGAGGATTAAATGGAACCAGAGAAACTCTGGAAGGGAAATTGTGCACCCACCTAAAGGATGGATGTTAGGGCTTGATACTACTAACTGGTACCTCCAACTCTGCTAAGTCAAGCCTACACTCAGAGCATCCTCCAGGCCCTGATGCACTGACCAATTTCAAGACCTGTTCATACTTTCCTGTTAGTACGGAATAATTGAAATTTCAGCTTCTTTATATTTTTTCTCCATCTTCCTTGTGACTGCACCTCCCAGCAAGGCTTGCTCCAGGGAGTAATTAATACACTTCATATCTTTTCATGTCTTGCCCAGACAGTCCCTCCTCTTGCGTGGGCTTTCCACAGTGATTCTTTGTGCTACCCTACTGGAGCAGGCACTTTAATTTTAGCATGAAAAAAAGCAAGTACAATTTTCCATATGTTTCAAAGGAAATGTTGTGACAAGTTAGCCATTTTTAAGAAATATGTCAATACTTGAGGATCTTCACTTTAAATATCCAGTGAGTGGGGGGTTGTTTGTATTTGAACTTGGTTTTACTCTTTTGCAAAAATGGAAGAGCAATTCCTGTTTTTTCTAAACCTTAGGCTTTACACTGTTTTCCATGACTGAGTGTACCACCTTTGTTAACATCTTAGATCTTGTAAACAAAATCTCTTTTGCAGTTGTAAAGAATTGAGTGTACATTCAACTTGAAATAAATGTCCACAGCAGTTTTTAGTGTTGTCATATATGCTTAGAGAACAAGACAATCCTTCAGGTTTTTTATTCAATAATTGCAGGTTCTTATTTAATATATTTTTCTTATGGTGGTGCTGGGGTTTTTGGATTGTTTTCATAATGGAGCTTTGAAAGAGTTCTGAAAGCAAAACACAAGTGCTTCAGCCAAACTGTTTACTAAAGCATTGTGTATATTTATCCAGTTAGTGTCTACTTTCAGTTGGGAAATTAGATGGGGAAGCTGAACAGATGTTGGCAAATCCTGTACCTTTACAGTTTTGTTTGAATATTACCTGTAAATAGTGGAGCCAGGTATTATTCAGGAAGATGGTTGGGGCTTTTTTTGGAACTATCTTTATTACTTTTTCAGTTACTCTGAAGTGTTATTTGTCAAAATCTTCTGGTAGACAGAAATCCTTAAGATTTTGAAGAGTTCCTCTGAGGCTTATTTGCCAAAGTTGAAGAGAGTTTAATTTCTTGCTTGTGTAACCATCCTGATAAAAATATAAATTTTCATTTAGAGTCATAAAATAGCTTTAGACAAGGGAAGCCAAAAACTGAAGTGCTGTAACCTGAAATGTAAAAATAATTTCACATATAGTCTCAAGAAGTTTCATTATTTGCTTCATGATTTTTCTTCAGTGTTATATGGTCCTGCATAAAGATATGGCAAAACCCTACCTCTATGATGAACTTCTCAGCTGAATGTCCTTCAATATTTCAAAATTCTAACCACCTTTACTGGAGAAATAGTTAAGGCAAATATGTTTTTATTTTCCAACCATTTCCTTACAAGTCTGGATGTTTTTCTGGGGGGAGTCTCTGCTGTTTTATTTTTTTAATATCTGCTCATTCCCAAAGTCATCCAGTTTCAAGGAGATTACTATAATTACTCATTCTTGGTCTGTTGCAAGTGCCTGCTTCTCATACTGCCTTGTGTTGATCAAAGAGTGAGCCTACAGAGGTTATTTCTTCTTTCATTTCATGGATACTCCAGTGCAAACTGGTTTTCTTTAATTGGAGAAGGTGGTGATGCTATGGTTTCGGAAAAATGCTTTTATAGAGCTGGCAGTGTTTGAGGCTGACTCAATTCAAACCTGACCCTCTCCTAAAGAGCTGCAGGATTTGCTCCCTGCTTTGACAATAATCATGTTGCCAGGTCAGAACATTTGATGGCTGTGGCAGAAATGGGGATCTGAAGGATCTAATATTTTAGAGAGGCAGCTCCCTAAGCAGGGCTGTTGTCAAGCCTGGTGCATAATTTCTGCAGTGACACAAAGGTTTTTTTCCCTTGCAGTACAATTCTGGACTATTTACATGATGTGAAGTATTTATTATCCAAAATTGTTTATTGTAGCTATGCAATTAAGTCACTATAGCTCATGAATTGGTTCTTGCTGATTTTAATAGAAGGAATTTCAAGATGGGGTTACCTGCTGTTTTATTCTCCATTGACGGGCCTAAATTAACCTCCAAAATCAGATTTCTGCTGGCTGCAACCACAACTGTAAATTTATAGGGCAGTTTCAGTAAATATTTTGTAGTATTTGCTGAAAATCCACAGTTTCAGCAGGCATTTCTGCTAGTAATTAATTTACTAAAACATGCCAAAAGCAAATACAAAAAGGATACAAAATTGAAGTGAAAGCAAATGCGCTTTAAAATTCAAATAAATATTCATAGATAAGATTTTGCAGCGTTGGTTCAATTCAGTGGCAGTTCATTGGGGGCTGTTGTCTTCTCCTGTTGTCTTAGCTGCTGGAAGCATCATTTATGTTTATAATGGTTAATAACAACCAGTGCTGTTTCACCTCTGTTTGAGGTGAAGCAGGCTTCTGATCTAGCTTTGACTCAGCCAAAATATTTCCCTGGTCTTCAGTAATCACCTACAGCAGTCAGAGAACATAAAAACACATCTGAGAATCACTACAAAAACAGAAAAATAATTTGCTAATGTAAAATCATTTCTGTCAGCAGAGAGGCTTGAACTAGGACAACTTTGATCTTAGAATAAATTAGGTCTCAAATTGCTTAGATCTTTTGCAGATAGTACGAGAGCAAAGAATATGCACCTTCATCTTGATTTTCATTACCTTTTTAAATTTTTTGAGGTATATTGAAACTGATTCTTTCCTTTCTGTTATCCCATATTACTGGTAGCATTTCAGTAAAGGGCTCTTTCATCTGTCACTTAGCCCACATACATCATAGTGTATCCTTCATGATTCATTCTGCAGTTGTATCCTTAAAAATAATTTAAAATTAGAACAACTACTTACTGTATTTGAGATTTTACAGATATTTGGGATTTTAAAGGTTAAAAAAAACCACTACAGAAATTGCAATTCTGCTTGATAAACAAAGCTTTGTGTGCTAAATTACTGTGTCTAGTGAACCTTTGGTAGCTGATTTCTAGGAAGAGATTCTGTATATAAATTCTTTCCCTGGCTTCCATTCTCTTTTTATTGTCTCTTGTGCGGAGTGATTTGTTTTGATGATTATAGATACTTTGTATTGCTTAGACTACAGCTTTATTTTACATGCAAATATTATCTGATTCTGTGTCTTCATTAAACTTTAATAAGGCTTTATGAACGTAGTGCATAAAAGACAATATTGAATCAACAAAGCCTGTATAATAGTGATTGAAATACAAAATTCAGGAAGAGTGATGGTGAAAGTAGCTCAAGTACTAGCAGTACTGGTAAGCATGCAGTGCCTTTAACTTTATTTTGAAGTTCTAATAGTTACAAAGTATGAAGTAAGAGTCGGGAAGAAAAAAATGTGAGAAGATGAGAATGCTACTTTTTCTGTCAGTGGCATACTTGAAAGCAAATGCTAATGATATTCACTTATAGGTAGAGCATGTCATTTCTTTTAGTGTTTTTAAGATGATAAAATAATCATAAAAAGATACTCAGCTTGTGGGTTATGGCATGCGACGAAAAACGTGAGTATAAAATGCCAGGGTGTTGCAAAAAGGCAGACACAATGATTAATCTTGAATAAACCCTGACAAGTGTAATGGGAGCAGACCCTACAGAGCTTACTGGGAAGTGCAGGGAAAACTGGTGGATCTCTGCTGTGCTGGTGGCTCGGTTTGAAAAGACAGGTGTCTGCTAAGGAAGGCAGGAGCCCCTCTTGAAATGGAAAATGTAAAATTCTCCCTCCAAATTACTGTAATTTTGAAATTAAGGGGGCTCCCAGGCAAAGATATGAGAATAGGAATAACAGTTCTTTATTAGGAGAAAAAAAAAAAAACAGATAAAAATAAAGTGCAGTAATGCAGAACAACACTGACAGAGTCAGAATAGCACCTGACACCCTATGGATCAGGGTGGTGGCAGCAGTCCCACTAAATGGTGGCTCAGCCCTCCTGCAGTGATGGGTATAGCTCTGCTGGAGCAGTGATCCTGTAGAAAGGTGGAGTTTTCCTCTGATGGTCCAGTGGTGGCGTAGTTGGGCCTGATCTTCCTCTGGGAATCCAGTGGAAAAGCCTGCTGTGGTGTTCCAAACAACAGATTGTATCGAGGTAGGAATGCTTGGCTTCTCTCCCTGGGTGGAGCATCTCCCAGTGGATGATGGCATTTTATCAGCCATGCAGGGACACTCAATAGCCTGTGAACAGAAGAGATCTGGAGGGAGGATTGGTTGTGGAAGAGATGAAGAAAACTGCCCAATGAACAGAAGGTAACTGCCCCATCTCTGACAGATCGCAGTAGAATAGACACCCCCAGCCACATCTCTCAGCCTAAGACAGTTGGTTAAGATGTGTTTTCCTGGCTGGGATGTCCTAGATAAACACACCAAGGAAATGAGGAGAGGTGCAAACTTGGGTTCTGCTGATACATGCTTCAGGGTGGGGGTAGTCAGCAGTGTGAATCTGGAAGGGCCAATAAGGCAGGGGGGGAGGAATAAACAAAGCAGCACTGCTGGGACAGGCCCTCAGTGAGCTGCCAGATGAGACACTGAGCAGCAGGGGAAGGGAACAACCAGCAAGGACTCTGTGCCAATGCTGGGGGCCTGGGAAGCTGGATAGGAGTGCTGGATGTCTGATGGCAGCTGGCTGTGATAACACATCCCAGCTGTGGCAGGAATAGAGTGATCAATGGGGCACAGAGCTGCCAGGCTACCAGCTCTGCAAGGGTGAGAGCATCCCATGTGCAGCAGGAGTGCCACAGCATGGAAAATGTAAAAACACAAGTACTGAGAAAAGCAAGAAGCTCTGTGGAGGCCTTGCTTGCACAGCATTTCTGCCAAAAGTCAAAATAACTAGGAATGGACACTGCAAGCTCTTATTCAGGACCATCACACTGATCAGGGAATATGAAGTGAAATCAAAAGTTGTGCATTGAGCACACTTGATCATAGCATGGATATGTACAATCAATGTTTCACATAAATGAGGTACCAAGATAAAATTTTTGGGCTGAACTGTAGTGTCAGAACCTTAGAGGGGAAAAAAGCCCTTCTGAATTTTGTCTTAAGTTATTCACAAGGTCTGCTTCAAGGTGAATTAAAGACCCATCCATAAAAGTATTCCTAATTAGAATTGTTTTATGTTGCACTGAATTGTTTTATGTAGCAAGCTGAATAAACCCAGTAGACAAATAATTAATGTAAAGAAGCAGAAGTATGTGTATGCACCTATATATATATTTAAAAGTATAATTTAAAATTGTATATTTACAATTAGTAAAATAATTGTGTGAAAAGTAAGAGGCCCAAAAAATGTTCTCCAGTTTTGGAAAGTCTTTTATTAGAAGCACAGGTAAATTGCCACATTTATAAAAGGAAAAAAAAAAGGCAAACTAAACTCAGGAAAGCCATCAAAGGGCCCCAGCTCCTGGGAGCATGATTGCAAGGAGGCTATCATAGGGGAAGGCTTAAAAAATTTCTTTAAAAAGTAAAAAGCTTGTCCAAATGAGAACTAGGAAGGCCATAAATCACGACAGGTCAAATTGAGACGGGAAATAGAGGATTAAACACTTGCAAAGGGTGCTCAAGCTTCTAGTCAAAAGTTCTTAAATCAAAAGCTGGAAGTCAGGTAGGGCATAAGTGGGACCGCTTAATGACCAAACTGTAAGGAAGGACTCTGGAATTAGAAAGCCATTGCAGAGAGGTTCAGTTAATTCCTTTTGCTGCTGTCTGAGGACATCAGAGGTGTTTGTGCACCTGAGCCACGCTTTCTAGTAAACAGGGTGGAGGTCAGATGGACCCAAGGGGTCTGTGTAAATACACAGCAAGGATATTCACCACAACAAACAGATGTATTAGCTGTCAGGAGCTCCCCAGGTCAGGTGGCACATTAACCTGAGAGGAACTCCAGTGGGAAATGGCAGAGTGGCTGCCAAGGCTTCCACCTGACTGCAAACAGCCACAGGGCTGGCAGGGAGCTCTGCAATTCCCTGTCACTCTCACAACAGGGACTCTGGGGAGAATTGGGCTTGGTTCTGAAGCTGGGACAACGACAGGGTCTGTCATAACGTGATTTTTAGTGGAGATGGTCACATTATTATTTAAGCTAAACCTTAAACAAAGCTCCCGAGTCTGTGCATGGGCTGGGGCAGCTGGTGGGAATCTCTTGCTGGATTGAATGCCCACACAGTGGGTCAAGGGAGTCACATCAGGGTGGACAACCCTTTATTTTGTCCAGCCACAAATCCTTCATATTTGTCTTTGTGTGTCCTCTTTCCTCTTCCTTTGGTGGTTGGGGAGGTTTTTTTGTTTGTTTTTAAATTTTTGGCAAGGAGGCAAGGAGATTAAGCAAGACCACGAAGTCAAATATCACTGTGTGAACACACTTTATTTCCTATTTGAAAGTCAAAGTTGTGTATGAAATGTTAACACTCTAGTGATAGTGTCCTGCTGGTGGAACAGAACCCAAATATTAGGCACCTGCTTGCATACAATGAAAACACTACCAAAAAAATTACCTCAGGGATGCCTCACTGCTGAAATTTCCCACTGCCCAAGCAATTCCAGTCAATAGAATCAGCTCTGAGAATTGACTGACTACCTGCATGTTTGTATAAAATAAACACTCCATAGGGCAGGCAAATCGGGGAAGAGGTCAAAGCATGAGTGGTGTGAAGTCAAAACCAGTAAGGAAAGATGAAAAAACTCAAGCTGTGCAATTATCCTTTTTTCAGATGTCTTCTCTACTTGCTCTACTTGACAAAAAAACTTGTTGATATGCAGAATCTGAGTCCAGTTGTTTGGGGTTTTTTCATACTGAAATGGCATTCAGCCCCCTTTGAGGATGTTAAAAACTGTTGTGCCTGGGGTGTCTCTAAGGCTTGGAGTGCATGGTTGTTCTATGGAACTGAAGACTTTTACATTTCTACAACTCTGCATTCAATTTTCCCATGTTGACTGAATGTACCCACAAAGGTACATAATTTCCTGCACCTGAAGATAAACATAAAAACGGTTGAAAAATTCATCTCACTCCAATACAACTTTGGTAGTTTAAACCTATTATAACTTTGATGAAATTCAGTAATTCTTTTTTGACCTTCTTTTGCTCAAGGCTCTGTTCCTCTGTACTCCAACCCATCAGTTTCACATGGGTACTACTGCCTTTCTTATTTTCCTTTTCTGTTAACATTCCATTTTCACTGAGACCAGAGTACTGTCCTTTTTCTCCTATAGCAAGCTACAAAGATAGACTGCCTATAAGCCTTTGCCTGATTTGCGCTGTAAGTTGCTTCCATCAAATCCTTTCATGGTAACAGAGAGAACAATTTTGTGTTTAACACCATGAGGGGCTTTTTCAGGCCAGCAGCCAGTCTTGGCACCGTGTTGTTGATAAATATAATCTGTTTGAAGGTGTCATTTCCCAGGAGATGTCCAAAGGAGCTGCTGCAAGGAGCAGTGGCACCCATCAGAGCCTGGCTTTGCATGGTGGAATGCAATCTGCAGAGCAAACAGGGCATCCATTACAGTGCTGTAATCACCTCCTCCTCTTTTGGGGCTTCACAGTTTTATTATGTCTTCATTACACAGCAAGACACATCTCAGCTCTGACCTTCATCTGCAGAGTGAGTGAGAAATAGGCTTTCAGTAGACAAGAGCAATTTTTCACTTGCAAAAACTGCCTTTTGATGGCAATAGCTAAAGGCTTGGGATGAAATTTCTCTGTCCATTCATACTGCATGGTGAAAAGACACTTGGGCCATCCTTGCCTGGAAAGACAAAATACTCTGATTGTCTTGTGCTGTATCCACTTGCAATGTATGTTTGTGTGTTCCTTGTAAAAAACCTGCCATCAATGAAAGAGCACCAACCTGCTCATGCAGAGGTGATTAAGCACTCAAACATTAGTGAGAACACATGTATGTCAAATATGATTTGCAATAAAACAAGAAGTTTAGAAGCTTATAGTTTGATCAGTTATGTTGCTCTTGCTTTATATAAATATGAAAAAAACTGAGCTATACTAAAAAAATTTGGCAATTTGGTTTCATGCCTTCATTTAGATTGTGTTCATTTGCTACTGCTCAAAAGCTCTGGGAACATTATTTCTGCAGCCATTGGTGGGGTTTCGCTTGTTTTATGCATTTGATAGTCATTTACTTTTTTTTTAAATGACTCAAACTTTTCCCACCTTAGCTGTATCCCTGTCCAAGTTTTATATATTGTAGAGATACATCTTGTGAACCATCCCTGACCTCTCATCTTGAGAAGTTTGATTTATCAGGAAAACTGGCAGTATCTTCAGAAGTAGTCTCAAAAGTACCTGTATGTCAGGGGAATTATTGAGTTTAAAAGCCTGAAGTGTATTTTAGCAGGTTTCTGAGGTATCCAAATCTTGGAATATATAATATATATGGAGAGAGAGGGAGGCAGATTTTTTTTTTGTGGTTCTTCCATTAGCTGTGTGATGTATCATTTTTCTCTTTGTTTTAGATAAGAAAATTATTTAACTTGTTCCTAAATCCTTTTGAGATGCTGGTTTAGCAAAATCTGTATTCCCCCAGAAATAATTGAAGTTTGTATTAACTGAACAGTGGAAAAGACTCTTAAATTTTGTATTTGATAATTTGTAACCATAAACTTGATTGGGATCCCATGCAGTACACTCGACTTGTTGTCAAATGTCAGACTGTTGGTGGAATATGTTTGTCTTGGAGCTGTAAATGAAACCACGTGCCACCTCTGAGCTGTAAAACTCTGCCATTTGTTGTGACACTAATGTCAGAATGTAGCCCCAGCTTTCACTATGTCTGAGAATCCTAAGTGCTGATTATCTCTCCACAACTTGCTGGCTTGCTGAACCATTTATCTTGTTCCTGGTGGAGAAAAAGGATGGAATTTTAAATAATGGCAAAGATGCGTCTGCCTGAAAGAATAAAAAGAAAAAATGTTCTGAGTAAGGAATGTGTCTGAGAAGAGATGGAGGAGCCTCACATCAGGCTTGATTAAACTGAGGTTTGCATGATCATGTTCATAGGTTGTTCTTATCTGTACTTGTAAGAAGAAAATTCTGTAATGGGCTTTATATACCATATTTTAAGAGGTTAAATGTACAGCACAGCCTGTCTGAAAGAAGGGGAGCAATAAAGGTGTATAAACCAGGGAGGGCCCTGGGAGCAGCAGTGCAGCTCCAAGTCCGAAGGTGAGGAGCCTGTGGGTGCAGTCTCACCATGAGGGGCTGCCTTACAAATCAGGGCTGGGGGAACTCTACAGAGCCCATGGGTTTGGAAAAGGGGGATCCAGTGCTGGGATCAGCCTCATGTCAGCCAGCTCGGCTTTGTCCTGTTGTGAATTCTCTTGTAATGCAACCATGGTGGTGGAGCCTTGCGGTGGTGATATCTCAGATCTCACTTTACCTCTGTTTAAAATACCCGCATTTATCTCTGTGTGACATAGATTAGTCCATTATCTTATAGTACAATTTTTCCAGTTTTCTGCAGCCCGTCAGAAGTAAGAATAATTTCCAAGGGACATATATTGAGCTGTTCTTTATAATATCAGCTCTCTGCACACAGAGATTAACCAAGTGTCAGGACTGATTTAAGATTGTTCTGATGAGTGAGAAGGTGGAAATAGGTAGGGAAAAAGAGGGTTTCTCCATTGTTTTAACATAACTAAGAAGTTGGAAAAAATCTTGTAGGAATATTTTAAGAATAAATATCTAATCCTGTACCTAACATTTAATTTAGTCATTGCACATGATGGATAAAATGCCAGAGTCAAAATGCAAAATGCTTATTCTTTCAGTACCAGAGTCTGAACAGATGTGCCTGTGTATTGAGACAAGGTTTGAATAGATCTTGGAAGAAATCATGTGAAATTCTTTCTCATTGAAGGTAATGACAGAGTTGCCATTGACTGCAGACTTGAGCTTGACTACAGCAACCTGATTCAGTAAAGGATTTAAATGCATATAATCATAGAAAAAGTGATCTGATGAATCATGATCTTATCTGTGAAAATTTGCCTAATGAAACTGTGTGAAATTAACTTTACTCACAAAGCACACCTGTTCTGCTGGGAAGATGGCTATAAATATCTTTGTGCCACCTGCCCCAGCTATGAGAGCTTCTATAAATCATATAATTCCCTCTGACAACTGGTACCACCTTGAGGGCACCTTTTTATTTCTCTGCTCTTTCTGAAAATGTGTATTTGCATAAATACAAATTGTATGCCAATACATTTTCCACCAGATTTCTTTTTCACCCCCAAAACTGAAAAAAGTTGAACTTATTTGTAGTTTTGCCTCCTCTGTTACAGTTCTGTGTACAGGCACACTCTGAAGTAGGATGTGGTCACTTGGGAATTCTGCCTTGCTAAAACACCATCACTTGTGCACACACTCCCATGAAGGAGTTGTTCCAGTTTGTGATGAGATGGAAAGAAATTTACTGACTGGAAACCCAGGACTTATCAGGGCTCAGATAACTCTGATAACTTCTGTATTGGTCTGCCTTTCCCGTGTACTATGTTCTGTTCCTTCTCTATTTGTGAGAAATTGCCCTTTCTTTTGTCAGAGGCTGAATTTAAAACCAGACCCCTGGGAAAGCCTTGGTTTAGAGCTTCCAGTCTCTAAACCCAGCACCCCGAGCATCAGTGCAGGAGCAGAGCTGCCCTTCCTCCTCTCCAAGCAGAGTGTGAGCCAGCAGTGTGGCACTGCTGAGAGAAGGGTAAATACCTTATTAGGCTGTATAAACAGTGCAGAAAATGCAAGAAGTGATCCTATGTAAAAATACAATGATTTTCCTTCAAGAAGGATTTAGATTTATTGAGGAAGAACAACCCAGAATATGGTGATTGAAAGAACTGCAGTTTGGATTGTCTTTAGAAGAAAATCATGGGGAGGCAGTGTAACTGTTCTCAGTTATGGGAAAGGCTGTTGTAAAGAGGAAGAAAATTTGGGCTTTTTTCTGTGTTTCAGGCTCATAGGACAAGCTGTGAATGGAAAAAAGAAAGTGTCTTGAAGCAAAAAGGTGTCTTGCTTGACAGACTGAGCAAATATCAGCTAAGAATAAGGAGGAGCAGGTGGCTCCCTTTGCTTTTGATCTCAATGTCCAGGGCACTTTTAGGGTAATGGCAGTCAGTACTTTGTGTGTGTGATGTGTATGAAAAATGTCCTGTTTGTTCTGTAGAACATGAGCTATGTAAAGTGCTATATGTATTGATGTACATATAGAAATACAGATTTGAATAACAAAGAAGTCTTCATTGCAATACACCTGTTGCAATATACCCTTAATCATAATATGGTTGTTCTTTATTCTCCCTATATTAATAATACCAATTTCTACCAACAATTAAAACCAAAGGAATATGATTTCGGATTTTACTTCACCCACAATTAATGTGCGATGACTTTATACTGATATCATTTTTTGTTGTTTTATAAGACAGTGGAAACTGCTCTTGTTCTCTTTTTAGAAATTTGTGATACTGTGTTTTTGTTTCATTTTGTGTATTTCCTAACACGTTGACTGTACTGACAGAGATCCAGTTGTAGAAAATGGTTGCTTTGGGGTCAGTGTACAACACCAGTCTATCTCTGAGCAAAAGGAGAATTCCTTGGGTTGTTAGTTAAGCATAATTTTATTTAATAGCATTTCACGTGGAAGGAGTAAATGAGGCATTTAAATCAAAAGTAACAGTGATTGCTCTGTGCTGCTGTTCTTTCCACAGACCTAAGAAGCCCTGGTTGGACTACAAACCGTGTATTAATCCTTCATAGACTGAGTTCAAAACTCCCTTTGAAAATTTGAAAGAGAAGGACCCACAAATTTCAGAATGACTAATATCTTGCTTAAGGGAGGAATTCTTTAATGAGGTAGAAAAAGACTATACTGTCCGCCAGGTAGTGTGCTCATTAATTTATTTGCAAGATGCTGATCCATGGAGGGGATTAATTTAGGCTTAACTGGCAACCACAGCTTAAACCAATTTGCTCACCCTGGTTGACCAGTGTTCTCCAGTGAGCTGGGTCTGGAGGACACTGTTACCCTCCTGAGTGGCATATGAGATTTTTTGTACCAGGGCTGAGGAAGGTAGAGTGTTAAGAGTGTGGAAGGTTTTATTCCATACTGGAAGTGCAGACTGCATTCTGTGAGTAGAAGATGCTGTTCAACATTGTTTATTGGTACTAAGGAAAATTGAATGCTCCCCTCTCTGATTTTTCCTTTGTGTCTGGGACAGGTAAAGTGGCACTGTAAAGCACCTTTCCTATTATAATCAAAGTTTTGGGTAGTGGTGATTTTCAGGAACTCCAATATTCACTTGAAAAATCCACAATAGCCACTCTTTCTCCATCTCAGTATGTTTCTTGCAGCAACCCTTCCA
This sequence comes from Melozone crissalis, assembly GCF_028551555.1. Taxonomy (NCBI): domain Eukaryota; kingdom Metazoa; phylum Chordata; class Aves; order Passeriformes; family Passerellidae; genus Melozone; species Melozone crissalis. Next base: position 12,369,082 of record NW_026535801.1, on the reverse strand, counting down.
AAATAATATCTTGACTTACAGGCTGTTACTTGTTTTGCCTTCTGGAGCTAAACCTGCTAATGTTCACAACACGCTTAGCTGAACTTGGGACCTGTGCTCTCCTGTGGTTACACATCAAAGAGAATCTTTTAAAAAGGTTTTGCTGGTACAGTGGCACAAAGGCACCAAGTTAGCAGGTCTGACAGCTCCTCATGTTTGGCTGCTGGGTCTGAGGGCCCTGCTGAGCATCCTGGGCTTGCCCAGGTGTGGTGTTGGTGCCACATCTGCCAAAGTTTGAAAAACCTGATCAGCAACTCTCTCAAGATAAGGCACATAATACAGAAAAGCACTGAAAATACAGATAGAAGTGGAAAAGAAGCTCAGAAGGGATAGACCAATGATGCATTTTTACACTGTTTCTTCTATGAGGAAAAAGGAAGACAATAAGGGCTCAGAACCATTACTTAACCTTTTTATCACACAAAATGACCCTCAAAAGTAATAGAGGTAAAAGAGTTTTGCTACTTTCACACTTGCACGTGGCTTCCAATGGACAGGAGCTATGACCACGTCCCTGTGCTGTAGCAGTGAACAGCATAGAACCACAGGATCAGGACAGGGCCCTTAATTTTTGGTTCTGAGCTGGATTTGAAGATCCAGCCCTGTAAATCAATTTGGCAATACCGTGTTTTTGTAACTAAAAATGCAGTATCTAAGAGAGAAATGTAAAGTTTTCCTTTTTTCTGGTGAGGCTAAAATGCTTGAAAGTGAAATGTCTCCACTGGGCTACCAAAACTTTAAAACAGAGTATTGATTGGCAGAACCCCCCTGAAACACACTCATAGGTTTTATCACAACTTGAAGAGTGTGCAGTAGAAAGAATTTTCTGTGTTCTTAACCCCAAGGTAGGAAGCTCTTTCTACCCTGTTAGTTGGCTGCTCAAGGAAAATATCATCATAAATTAGTGACTCCATCTGTACATGGTGCTTTTGGTAAGCAAGCAAGAGGTGCCTCTAGACCCTGCATCTCTCCAGCAGCTCCTTCAATTCACGTCCCTGCATCCACAAACCCAGCAGTGTGCTCAAATCATTTCATTTTCCTTTATTTTCCCAGGGATGCCTCACTTCACACCATTATAGATCTCAGTTTATTTCTCTATAAACTCTCATCACTCTCTTTAGCATCTGTGGCACTCTCCCACCGTGATTGTCACTGTTACAGGTTGTTTGTCACTGTCCCTGCCTCCCTGGCTGTGCAGGGCGGGCCTCTCCCAGTTACCCTGAGCAAAGGAGGGGCTGGGGACAGGGAAATCAGTCCCTGTGCCCTGAGGAAGGATGAGGAAGGCAGCTGCAACTCCATGGGGTGGCCTGTTGCTGAATGAGTCAGTTGGATGGGATTCCCACTAAATGCCACATGAATGGCTGAATGTCATTAATTAGACTGTCTCCAGTGCTGTTAATGTGATTGATTTCTTAAGAGTGATTTTTTTTTCCCCCCCATAATTCCCCCTCCAGTTTGGTCTTTCTACTGTTCATTTTTCTTCAGCTCATCCCAAAACCCTTTAGGAAAGCATATTTCAGTGTTTAGTTGTTATCCTATTGCACTGGCTTGAGAGGATAGACATTACTACCACTGAAACTGTGTAAACAGGCCCTTTCTTTGATTCCTCTGTCAGTGATGATACATGAGAAGTCAGTGGGAAGGCAGCTTGCAGCAAAAGAGAAGTGGTAAGAAAGATGAGGAAGTATTCCTCATATATGTATGAGGAATAATTTTTATGTATTGTATTTCAAATCTCTTTCCATGACATCAGTAGAATCTGGACTCCAATTCTCCAGAAGCTGAAGGAGAGCTTTGTTCTGATCTTGGTGGGCTGTTTGTTGGCATCTAGACTTAAAGACCTTCCTTTATTTTCTACTATGCTCTGTTTCTAGCTGTTTAGCTAACTGTGTATGAAGAAACCTTCAAGATTTGCAATATTTTGGCAACTCATCTTAGATCTCACAATACTTACTCTTAGTATGTTTCATGTCCTGGAATCAGAATAATGCAAGAATTTCAGTTGTAATTAAAAAAAAAAGAAATATTTCTCTTGAGAACACTCAAAGGAGCATGCAGATGTGAACAGATTAAAAAAAGCCCAAACCATTAAACAAATGGGGGAAAAAATAATCCTGAAGTCAATCTTCCATCCTTTGCAGAAGTAGGCTTAGGATAGTGAAATTTTATCTTTCATTCTGGAAAAAGATGGAAATTGCCTGGCCATGCATGTGTTTCTCTGTACATTCCCTAGGCTGTTTCTTTTCATGATGTATGGACAGCCATCCTTTTCCAGCTTGGAACCATTTCTGCTTCTCTGCAGTGATAAATACATTTGCATAAAGCACTTTAGTCTGGGTGAAGTCATCTCTTCACTTGGTGCTAAAATATGCCCAAAAACTTTAAGAAGAGGAAATTGAATGTATTTTACATGTACAATGCAATCCCCAGATTTTTAACTTTCTCTATCTCTCCGTTATTGTCTCTGTCATCTTTGTCACAGAACTTGCCTGATTTTCTCTTGACAAAATTGGGATTTTATGCTGATCAAAACATTGTCATAGCATTTCCCAGTTCCTACTACTAAAGACTTTTTAGCTTCAACACAACAGTAGTAGATCTTTGAAAGTTTGTCTAAGTCATTGGTTTGTAAGCAAAGGTGATCTTCTATACCTCTGAGATTCAATTTGAATTTCATAAAGATACATATTCCTTAATTATATTTATTTGCTTACATTATAAATAATTAAAGAGTGCCTGTCCAAGTCTCCTGGTGCCTTAACACATCAATAACAATTCCATCCCCACAGTGCTGAATTAATTATTCTAACAGGAACTCAGACTACCTTGAGTGGAGACTTTTCAATTTCATCATTACTTCGAGAGACAAATCTATAGCTTTCTGCATAACTCCTGTCACACAGCACCTTCTGTGCACTGTTGCTTCTTGCCTGCTCCTTTCCTTTAAAACTGACAGGACACACTTTTACAGTTCACTCCTTATGCTGTGTTTTGTTTTGCTCTAAGCTGGCTAGGACTTGGAGAATCATTTTCTCAGAAAGCTTCCCATTCTCTGAAAACACATCTGTCTAAAGATAAATTTTAATGTTTTCTTCAGTTTTCAAATTATTGGGTGGTCAGCATTGTATTTGATGCTTTAAGTGAAAATTACTGATTGTTTGAGAAGTTTGTTTTTCAAGGTCTTATTTTTGAATGTAAGCCAATCTAAGAAAAATGTAAAGCTAATTGAAATATTTAAATTATTAGATGGGAATTAATTTATAAAGTATTTATTTGAAAAATGCTTCCAATATAATTTCTTTTTCCTCTGAATCAGGACAAAGCAGTGAAAAAGCAGCTTCATTTTCTTCCTTTCATACATTGTTGTTTCATTATGAAAAGCCATTAAGGAATGTTATCAGAGCTCTCTCTGTGTGTAACCTTGCTGATTAATGGTAATGTAGTGATAGGTAACTCTGAGAATATGTAACATTGCCCAGAGGGTTTATGGGAATAATTAAATTTGTTGTTCCATTCACCTGCTTGGTTTTGTGTGCAGCACTTGCCAGAGGAACAAGGAGGGGCTTTAGGTTGTTATCTTTTATGTTTTTGTTGGTATTTCAGGACAGATTATTGTAAGAGTCAGTCAAAGAGTCAGTCAGTCATTTTCAACCAAACTGAAAATGAAACAAAACAAACCCTAAAGAAACAAGAAACTCTGAGGAAGCAGAAGTAGAAAGGGCTTTTGCACAACTGGGAGCATCAGCTCTGCTCATCCTTGGAGCCTCTGTGATGCTGGGTGCTGTCATGTGCCTGTGTGTGTAATCAAATGTCTTTTACTGATTGCTGTCTGATGTGATTGACATTTGAGATTTTATTAAAAAGTTTATGCCACTTGGCCAGCTTGCTGTCCCACACACCCCTCCAGGGACCAAAGTAGAAATGTAATGAAGTGACAAGTGGGGTGATCCTGGTGCTGTGCAGTTCTGAGTGCTGGGACTGAGACAGGATCACTGCTGGGTTCCTTGTTTTTACTGCTAGAATTCCATAAATCCCTTCCTGGAGTACATCCCCACTGCTACTGGCTCTGCTCCCCTACCCAACAGAGCTTTGCAGGCTTTAAGCGTTTCTTTCAGTGCAAATGAGGAAAATATTCAGGTGTGCTGACATGTAAATGCATAAAACTGTTTTGCTTTTCTCTGTTTTGTTTAAACCATAAGAATTTAATACTAATATTCCTCTCAGGAATTGGCTGACATTTAAACATCTTGCAAGGATATTTTACATTGTGTCAAATATAATTCACTAATATTTTCTAAATTAAGCCTTTCTGAAAGCTCATCTAACTTTTATATTTTATTTTTCATTTCCTTCTTTAGGATAAAGTCTACTGCATGTAGACCCAGCAGGCTAATGTACATGAAGTTCTGTTTTTTTGTTTTTTTGGTTTTTTTTGTTATTTTTTTTTTTTTAAAACTCATATGTATTCACAAATCAAAATAATAGCACACATTCCCAAAAAATATTCATCTTGTTCCTCCCCTTTTTCTTCCTTTTTCATCATAATATGCAAGCAGTATTTCTGTAGAAATAAGCGAAATAAAAAGTAGACTATTAAATGCATGAAGATGAAATACCAAGAATTCAACAATAGTAATCATATAATAAATGGTATCCTCATAATATCTGCTGTTGGTTTTGAACAAAATGAATCATGCAGCATAATTCTTATGGAAGCCTTTAATTATGGATGTGCATTTTGTACTACAAAACTGAAATGTTCTGTGACTGTAAGGGGAAAAATTAGGCTGAAGCTTTTATGAATCTTAAAAGTTCAGGATGAAAATAAAAATTAAAGTGGTATCTTAAAGTGAGAATGCAAACTTTGGGTTATTATGTCTTACACGGCTATAGAACTTCTCCCCCCATCAGAGCACACCAAGAATTTCTGAAACTTTGACAGTTATAGGCTCTATATAATCATTAATGTCATATGAATAAATAAAGCCTAATTAATTCCACACTAATGAGAGGACGTAGTTCAGGCTGTGTTCATCACTGAGGGCTGAATTCCCTCACAGTTTTGTCAGAGTAATTCTTCATTGTTGTTAAACAAATTACTTTGCAAACCTTGTAGTGGGTCTTAAACAGCACAATATTGCAGGATTTAGTGAAATTCATTACAAAATAGTATATATAATCAATAATATAAACTGGATAAGGTTTTTTTGCCCTCTGGCACTTATTGTTGTAGCACATGTTAAAGATAACTTCACTGGCAAATAGGAATAGAATTTGTATGTGTATTTGATACACTTGGAATTAGCCAAAATAACAGGATAGAAAAGGGATTAAGAAGATCTGTGTGAGAAAGGCAAGTGCATATTTATGGAAGGAAGACTAAATTGAGCCTTGCTCACATCCAGGACGATGTTTAAATAATCCTGAAATACTTAAATCACTTCAAAGCATTTTTTATCTTTTATTAAGTTCCTTTTCAAGAACCTCCTGAGTTCCCCTTGGTTTTCCTCTTCACTTCTACTGTAATGCACATCATGCATCAGCTTCTCTGTGAAATTTTTGAATTTTTTACCATATATTCTGTGTTCCTGACAGCTCATCCTCTGCCATTTTTGTGGAAAGAAAAAATCTGGAGATCAGATTATTGAGTTTAGTGGAGGGAGCCTGCTCCAAATCTTAACTTAAGAGAGACAAAGTTTAAGAGAAATGTTCATGTACGGCTAGAACACGAAGTTTGCAGGCACTTGTAATGCCATGAATGTTTTGGCAAGTATGAAAAAATGGATCTGTTGCTCTCCCTGCATTTTTGTAAACCCTCCGTGGTTTTGTGCATGGGTGAGGACACATTGCAAGCAGAGAGGGATGAGATAATCCTGCCACCTCCAGAGCAAAACACTCACTCAAGTTGTCAAGGGCTAATCAGGCATGATTCAACCTGTGGAATATGGGTTTTTCCATGAACATGGTAAAACTCTTGCATCCATCATCTCCTGGGGAGGGATCCTTTCTCCAGCAGACCTGTAGTAGGAATTGGATAAAACTGCAAGAAAAGTAAATACTGGGCTTTGAGGTACCTGTTTTTTAGTGCCATGTTGCAATTCCGGCTGTAGATGATGCAGTTTCAAGTTTTTTGAGCATTTTCAGGTGCATTCTCTGTCAAGAGTTCCAGAGAAAGCACTGCCCTGGTTATGTTTTTCCACAGCCTGTGCACGCCACAAAGACAAAATTCACGTTTAGTCAGTGCTCTAAACTGTTGGCTAATCTTTCCTGTTCTAGTATCAGCAGTTACACTTATGCAAATTAGAATGTTGTAAAAATTGCATCAGTCATTTATGGATCAGAGCTTAATTTGCTCAGAATAAGTACTTTTGAATCAAATAACCCCCCAAAAAAGGAAAACCAGCAGTTAAACCCAGACTAGAACTACTTATAAGAAGGTATGAAATAAAATTTAATAGTATACCTAAATAATGGTATGTTCTTCAGGTAAATTAATTAAAATATGTCTGTGAGAACTAGACTGAGGTATGTGAAGAGGAAAAATATAACTGGAGAAGTTCATTTTGGAGGAGACATTAATAAAAACCGGATGACATGCAGCAAAGGAAATTAGCTGCTGGTGCACAGGGGCATGAATAATGCTGGAGGATGTATCATATAACTTAATCAAATAGGCTGTAACAGGAAGATGCAACTGTGGTTTCCTTAATGACCAATGGGTGATGTAATCAAATGCTTAAATGCACATTGTCAGGTTCTGATGAGCTCCTATCACAGCAGAGTTGGGGTATCACTTACCCAGGGATTGAGGCTGGTAACACATCCTCTCTCAAGCCAGCGGAAGGAGTGAGGAGCAGACAGGTTTCTGTGATGTTTTTGTGACAGGAAAGAAGCTCCCTTTATTGTTCTCTAATGTAAAGATCACATTCCCTGAAGATGTATATGCTGCTTCTGCCTTTGGCAGGGCACACACCTTGCCATGCTTGGGCTTGAGACAGACTCGAGGCTGCTGCAGCTGGGACCCAACAGAGCTGCAAGAAACTTCCAGGTGTTTCTGGCCCCTGCCAGCAGCTGCAGGCTCTGGCTGTGCAGCTTCACTGGTGCTGGAAATACATGGATTAACTAATTTGAGGCAGTGTGGGAATGCCTGAGCACACACAAGTCTGAGTGAAGCCAGTTCTCCTTCAGTGGAGTGTTCTAAATAGCACTGCTGATGTCGGGCTTGTAGAACTTTAATTTCTGTTTCTCCCAGTGCTGTGCACTGTGCCAGTGTGTGTTTTCACTGGAGCAAACCCAAGTGTTGGGGCTAACAGAGTAGTGGCCTTTGCAGCAGCAGGTTCAGATGCCAATTGAGTAAGGTGTGCTAGCAGGGCTGGTGATACAGTGCAGGGACACCATGGCTGGATGCACTGCCCAGCCTGACTCACAAGGCAGCAGAATCTTTTCTATGCTTAAAAGTCTTGCTCCTTACTGTCTTCATTACACTGTGTAGGTAGAAGACTTTTTTCACCAAATCAGAGTGGTTTAGCAGCAGTTTCATAGGAGGAATATAAGCATTGGATGTAAGAACCAAACAGAGTCAAAATTAAGACTGAGCTCGCTGATAATCCTGGGCTTTGCATTTTAATGGATATTGCTAGTTGAGAGCTAGATTGTGTTTTTATGACAGAGCAGATTAGGAAATAATTTGCATGTGAATCTCTCCAAGTCTGTGCTGTTTCCCTGGTAACAAATGTGGAACCAAGTTCCAAAATCTGCTTGTTGCTATTACAGTGTGCGTGTGTGTGTATGCAGGGAGGGAGGTGTTCTTATTTTATAAGTTTTTATTAAAGAAAAAAGTAAAACTACCAAGTTTAGCAAGATTCTTGATTTACATCAAATGGGGGATTGAGGAAATTAAATGCTTCTTTGCTCACCAGCACTTAACTCACACAAAAATCACATTTGTTGTGAAACAGCACAAGGGTATTTTAAAATCAAGAGTTTTACTTTCTGGCTATTGCAAACAAAACTTGTTATTACTGGGAGGGAAGCTGTCCATAATTGGTATTTCCATCAGTAGTTGCCTTTCAGGCTCCTTCAGAAGCCATCTGTGAAGGGTTGGAGTGTCACGCATCAGGGCTTTCCCAGCTCCCCTCTGTGCCTCCCCCAGGAGGGATCCTTGTCTTGGTTCACTTTAGCTCAAGGGAGGTCTTGTGGGTTTTGACAGGAATTTCTCACAGAAATTGGGTAGCTTGGACCAGGAACAGCTTGCTTGTCATGTCTTGCTTTTAAAGTGGTGGTTAGGGAGGGGTTTGAGTTGAAGCTTCAATGAGGTGACTCCTGTATGCAGCAGCAGGAGAACTGAAAATGTATTGGGAGAGGGAGAGAGTGATAACTGTGTGGTGTTTGCTGAAAGGTGAAATCATCCTAGTAGTTACTGGAGAAAAAAAAAGGTGGCTGATCTATCGAGAAAGTCTAGTTATCCTCTAACTTTAGGCCAGTTTTTGTGGCTTTATTGAAGCAGACAATTTTGGTATAAAATATTTTATTGTTAAAGCATCCCCAGTGCTCTCTGCACACTAAGTACCTGATGTTTATCCTCCATTATTTCCTGAAACTTAAATCTCAATGTTTTTCATGCAGACTTTTTCACTGAATTTTCAGTAAAAGTTGTAATGATCAATCTGCCTAGATAACTTCAGAAATATAGATGAGGTCATGTAAGCAACTTGGTAGAAAGTATTTTTCCTCCTCCCTTGTCTCTGCTTGCTTTGTTTGCTACTTCAGTCTTTAACTATTTCCAGTTTGCGGGTTATTTTAACTAGACCTAAAGGTTGAACATGAAGTAAATTGAAGCTTTAGTTGCCCTCAAATTTATGCAATGTGTGTATGCAGGGAAATTCTAAATAAAGAAAAAGGAGATTTCCCCTCAGTAGGAAAGAATACCTCTTGTTCAGAAGTGTAATTTTTGAAAACATTAAAATCATAAAATAAGTTCTGTAATAAATAAAAGTAATTATTGTTCAGCTTCTCTCTTAGTGTCAAGCTAAGCTACTTCTGCTGCTGAATAGAGTTTTATTTCATTTTATCAGAGTAAAGTGATTTTTCATGTCATGCTGGGGTTTATTCCTTTAATGAACCATACAATAATCAGGAATAAAAAGAGAAAAATTTTGTTTGAATACAGAGGACCTGAGTTACTGGAATTGCATCAGCATGAGCAAGCTTTATCTTAATTTTCATGTTGTATCATTGAAAGCTGTGGCACAATTAAGCAGGGCCTTATTGTGTGTCAGGTTTTGTGGCAGAAATTCCCAGGTACTGTGGGAGATGGATTGTGGACTCCGAAATTTAGCTTCAAGTCAAGCACATCTTTATTCAAAAGTCATTTTCCTTTCTTTCCTGATTTTACAAGTTTGTGGATGTACTAAATGGCTAACATGAAAATATGTGGGAAGGGGGTTCTGTCTCTCTCTTTGGTAGGAGGGACATCATGCAAATGACAAGAGTTTGCATCGTTTAGAAGGGCACAGTGAAACTTTGCTTTCCCTGGATTGTAATTACATTTCCAGTTCCCTGCCAGCATATGCTGATTGCCTTCTGCAGCTTCCTCGGGGCCTTGTCAATCCATTGATTAAAGAAACATTCTTTAAGTGGATTTGTACTGCATTTGAATATTTGATACCATTTGATTAGGGCTGACTGCTGATATGACCCTCAGTATATACCTATTTCTAACTCTGCTAATTTTTGTTATGATGGATCTTGTGACATCAATAATTTCTCTTGAGCTCTGGACATTCAAATGGTTACCCAAGAGAGTCAGTTGCCACTCATGAATGAGAACTCCTGACTCCTGTGGTTGCAGAAAAAAACCTGAGAGTGTTACCAGTGCAAATAAGAGGTCTGGGTCCAAGAGTAAAAAGGCAGTGAAAGCTGATAATTTCTTAAAAATAACATTGAAATCATAAATGTTGTGCTACTTACTCCTCCATCTTGCTGTATCTAGCTCAAGAAAGTTTCTGTTCTCAGTGGTGTTTTTGACAACATGTGTAGTCATCCAGCTTATTTTTCATGTCCTTGTGTTTGAGGCAGTTCCTCCAGGATTACCTCAGCTCTCAGGCTGAAGGAAAGAACCAGATTTACTCAAAGGGGTCCAGTAACCTCTCAGCCCCCATCAAGGGCAGGGGGATAATGCCTGTTCTTTAGAGGTTTTGCTGAATCGTGACTAAAGTTCTTAGGATCAAATTCATGCAGAGAAACATTAAGTGGAAATCTTATTTGCAGGCACTGAGTAATACATCCTCCTGAGAGTGACCTTTGGTAACTTCAGATGCTTTTCAGTAAAGCTGCTCTGTGGCTGCTGAGTATTTGCTTTGCAATGGGCAAAATAAAAAATTTACTGATAGGGTAGCGAAATAAAAATGCAGGTATGGTGAATATAATATGTGTTGTCTTATATTCCTGATTAGAAAAAGTTGTGTCTGCTAAATTAATGGAATTTCAAGACTCGTTTTGCTACTGCTACAAAAGGATGCATTTATACTGTTTTTGAAAACCCTTATGATCTTTTCAAAATTATTTTAAATTTTATTTTAATTATTGCAGTGAATATTTATTAGTCAATTATTGTTAGTATTTGTAACAGTTAGGGAAAATATTCATTAGCTTAACTATTCTCAAGTGTGTTCATAATTAAAATACACTATCAATTTATTCTTATTTTGAAGAAAATTGTGAAAGCTCTTTTTCCCAAGTTTCTTAAATACATACATCTTCCTAACTCAGATTCATTTTGTTCTAGTAACTCAACTTTTTAATTAAAAACTCTCCACAGGTGATAGTGGAGAAAGTTTTTTAAGTTTTTTAGATTAAAGATGTCTTGAACATGTAGGTTTATACAGATCCAAGGGAAAACTTCCCTGTGTGGCATATGCTGCAACATTATGAGAAATTTTTTTTAAGAACTGTTTTCCATAAACAAATATAACGTGTACATGCTCACATGAATAAAAGGTGGCAGTGACTTATGGTGTACTGTATAAATTTGAGATTATTCACAATCATTTCTACCCATAGTCAGAACAGTTTTATTCATTGCATTTATAACCTGAACTTCAGCTGATGTGGACTCTGACTTTTGAATATGATTGAGCATGTAACAGAATACAGGCTGAAAATTCCCAAAATAATGTGCCAAGGCCTCCTGAATTAATACTGGTTTTGTGTGATTTAGGAATATTTTCAGGAAAGCGTTAGGAAGGTACAACAAAGGACAAAGTTCTTAAATGTGTATAAAATTTGTAGGACGGTATGGACAAGCAGCAAGGAGTGTTTATTAAAGGGATTTGACTTTGTTAGGCTGAAATATATTTGAAGTTCACCAGGAAATAACAGCTAAATATCACAAAAACATAATGATTTTAAAACAGGGAAGCTTTCTTATGGGAAGAAAGTTTATAATATGGTAATTTTTGCATACCTGGCCCTTAGCAAAATAGCAACAACAAGCTGAAACTATAGAAAAAATAAGTGAGAATGTAAATGTAAAGTAATGTAAATGTAAATATAATAATTTACACTAGGAATTGCTCTAGATATGCATGCAAAATCATCTTTCAAAGCAACCATATTTCCATATAGTTTCTATATATAAAGCCGATATCATCAGCTATGGATTGGAAAAAACCAAAAGTGCATGGACATAAAAATGATTTGCACATACCAGAGTAAGGAAAGGTTTTAGTACAAAGCTGGTTTGCGTTTTGGAAGAATTTTTTGTGTTAATAACACTAGAGAGTCAGAGCTTTGGCTTCATTTATCATTTGATTAAAAAAAATGAGATCATGTTCATAACAGCATAAGAGCTCAGATGAGAAAATATACTTTGAATTTTTTCCCCCCTAAATGATGTGCATTTCTAAATAAAAGTACAAAATGTGAATAGTTGCTGAGGTAAAAATCCCCCCTTTATCTACAGCAATTCCTCAGGGCACAGCAGTCTTCCATGCACAAACAATAAGCTGAAAATGAATGAGCAGTGTCAGAAAGTTAAAATCATACAGGAATGGCAAACGCTTAATTGCAAAGGTGCTTTTTAAGGTGGATGTTACTGGGAGAAATCACTTCCATTGTTTTTGTTGGCTCCCACTGCAAACCTCCTGTGTTAAATACACTGAGATGTTGTGTTTGTGGTAATCTCACTACTGAAATGCAAAGTGCTATCCAAAAACCTAAAGTGATGACACTTTAGGAAACATTTTGACTCCCAATATGTAGAGTTTCAAAACTCTTAAATAAAATCCAGATAGATCCCCAAATGGCAGATTTTCCTGAAGCAGACATAGAAAAAATGATAGGTACAAAACATTCTTGGTTGTATGAAAAATTATGTCCTTTTTTTCCCCACCCCCCCTGTTTGTTGCAGGATGCTTTTCAGGGAAAGGTTTCTGTTGAGGATGTGGTCTAAGTGATTTTACTGTCCAACCTTTCAACAATTGTCCTTGTTGACTTCATTTTTTGTGAATTTATTTTGATAGTGCAACCACAAGAAATACAATTTTAAACCCTCTACAGTAATTTTTGGGAAACATTTTCTTATTTTGTGCCTGTGCTTCAAAATCTGAAAAATAATTGATGACTGTCATTACAAAATAAGCTTTAATAATGAAAGTAAGAACATAAGGGCCCAGATACCATCATTTGGTTTAATTGCGCATGCTAATTAAATTATCTCCTTGTCTGTGGGCATTTGCAAGTGTGGATAACAGGGTAGTGATGGGGAAATGGGGAGAAACCTGCACTTATATTTGTAGTAAAACATTCATATAGTGAAAAGGCCACTGTTCCTTTGGCCTGACAGTTCTGCATCTGAAAGTATGATGTTTAATATAGTTTACAGATCAAACAGGGGAGGTATGTAATCATACACATTTACATTTTGTGTGTAAATATCTGAAACACTTGGATTTTTTAGTTATTTGTACTCCTGCCAGACTTAGAGCACTGACCAGTGATAAGTAAAGGTGAAAGTAGTTTGTATTTTTAAATGCCCCTTTTAATATAAAAGGTCAATATTAAATGCTTTAATTCTTTTTTCCTTCTTAAAAAAGACATAGTATCAGTGCCATCAAAATGAGTTGTTTGTTCTGTTTCTGATGATGCAAACATCATCGGATTTTTTTTTTTTAAATTACTACAAGTAAGTCATTGGAATCTACTGTTCTGATGTCCCCAGGCAAGGGATAAGAAGTTGAGTTGCACAAAAGCAAAAGGTGTTTTTGTTTTTTAGTCTGAAAAGACAACTGGTTGCACAGGTAGATCTGTGCCTAAAGTGTGTTTCACTGGGAGGGTTTTCTGTGTTGAACTGGTATTTGTAACTATTAGGTCTACAGATAAGAAAAACACATTCAGCTACTCTTTTAGGTGAATAGGTGCAAAATCAGTGGCAGGTGTTTGTCCTTTGTCAAGGATTCCTTTTAACCACAGATGTTATTTCACATCTCTTATTGTCATTCTCTCATTGCAGTATTTAGTGTTATACACAATACTGTAATTACTGTCTTATGTTTATTTACCTATTATATACTCAGAGACATGTTTATTTTGCTTTGAATCAACTATTCACTTTGTTCAATTTCAAAGAGCCTGAGCAAACTTTGTAAGTGCTGTAGCTATCCTTGAAGATTTGTGGTGCTTCAGCTTATCCTTGCAAGGAGAGGTGCCTTCCCAGAAGGATTATGCTGCCCCTCTAAACAGCAGTTTAGGAACAAAGAGCTCTTCCAAGAGCAGCTGCTGGTTTTATTCACAGAGTAAGATCACTGAAGAAGGGCTGGGTTGGTATATGTCATTTAAATCAGTACTGGTAATTCTTTGGGCTGTTTATTAAAAACAACAACAAAAGAAGTCCTTCCATACAGATTGTGTATGTCTAATCACTAATCACCATGGTTTTGGTAAACAGTTGGGCCTTGACAGGTTTGCCCAGCTCCTTTTACAGATTTTAATCTTAATGGGTGCTCCTCTGTCAGGTTAACAAGGTACTTAATACTCTGCTTGTTGGATTTATTGCATATTGGTGATTTGTTAATAATGCGTGGATTTAAGTTGAGTTGTGGAGGGAGGACCCTGGTTACTCATTCTAGCATTAATTTTCCTATTGAAATGTAGGCTAGCCTGTTAATGGTGAGGGAGTCATAGAGTTCTTATATTTTTTGAGTATGGAGCTTTAATGCACTCTTTGTTGATGGCTGCTTGAGGGCCCACAGTAATCTTAGGAAGTCAATATTTATCTGCTTGTAGAGATTGTATTTTTTTTTTTTTTAAGGAGCTGTACCCCCTTTAAATTGCCCTTAATTTGCTTCATTAAAGTTTGTGAGTTTTCCTCACAAGCAGATGACTGACACAGGCTGCTTTTGCTTGCACAGGTCACTGTGCTACCAGTGTGTGTTTGGGATTGGCTGTCATTCTCCCTCCTCTGGCTGAATTGGAATAACAAGTTTTCAGAAAGCTTGGATTTAAGCACATTGGCATGAACAGTTTGACCAAGATTTCAAAAATTTGAAGATGTGTGGGTGGATGTCAGAGTGACATGTCTGGTGTGGTGATCTGCAGCCTCTCTGTCTCCTGATGGCCCTGCTGGGCTGTGGTGTGGTCACAGCAGCTGGGTAGCTCAGCAGAGCAGATCCCAGGCCTTTGTGATGTTTGGGTTTTTTTACTGCAGTGATAAACATGGCATTCAAGTAGCTCAGCTGAAGTGACTACAGAAAGAGTCTCTTGATGCAATTTTTCATGCTTTGCGCTTGGCTAAACCTGTTGGATGGCAGCCCACGGATCTGAGCAGCTCATGGAAAGCATCAGAAACTCAGACATTTGAGTACAGTCCATCTGCAGCTCTTTGAGCTACATTTCACACCATGGTGAGGTTCAGGCAGTGAGCAATGAAATGCAGCCTGTACGGTGCTGCTGGAGCAGCCTGGCATACGTTTGGGCTCCAAACTCACTCTCTGTTTACTGACAGGGGTCACTTCTAGGCTGCAGCTCATGTGTAAACAATTTTTAGGAGAGCAGCTTGTCCAAAGCAGTCTCAGGAATGCTTTTGGGGACATTTTTGGATGAAAGCTGTGGGAAGGACTCCTCGACAGAACTTTTATTGATGGGCCCACACAGGCAAGTAATCTATGCGAGTGATATATGCATGTGATTTATCACTGAAAGTTGTAGAGAATTTAATTGAATTACTCTGTTTCAGCTATTTAATTTTGGATCATGGAACTTGCATACTTTGCTTTCCTACCAGCTGATTCCAAATCCATTTTCAGCACTTAATGGGTCCTGGCACAGAACTGTGTTACAGAAATTGCTGTCATTCTTCTCAGCACCACCATCAGCTGTGGGGTTAGATTTTCTGTTTTGTCTAAAAGCAAGAAGAGGCCTGTCTCCCACTTTTCAAATTGTCTGATTTTGTTATCTGTTGAGTGGATGACATCTTTCTTCATTATCTGCTTGCTTTTTGACTGAATTTTATTTTCCAAATGCCAGCTGATACAAGTTCCTGTCAAACTGCCCATTAGTTTCAGCAATTCTCTTGGCTGGTAAAGGGTGTGACTGCATCTGGCTTGTTGTAAACACACCAGCACACATCTGCCTTGAGCAGCATTTCCTTGATCTCTGGGCACAAACAATGCCCAACAGCTGTACCCTAGGGAGCATGCTGCTCCTAACACCCCTTTTTTGAACAAAAAAAAATTCCCAGGCACGTTTTAGGAAATGCACAAAATTTGCTTGAGCTCATACATTCTCTGGAACAGGTACCTCCCTGTCACTATTTATCACTGTTGTTTATTTAGTGTCAGATATAATTCCCATGCATGCCAAAGTGCATTAACTGGCTGCTTCACGTGTAAATATTTTGGGACCTGCCACCTCCATTTGTGAGATCATAGAGTCTTGTCCTGTATTTTAAAACCGAACAGTTAGGAATATTTAAATTATGGGTCAAAAATGGAATAAATGAAGAAGCCAAGTAGTCAGCCTGTCTTCCTAATGAGCCTTCGTTACAACAGAAGCTGAGCTGCCAATTACTGGCCACTTCTTCTGGCTACTCATTAACTGTGTTTCAGCATGCACCTCCTATGATTTGGCCCGTGGCCAGATCAAATTCAAATTTTCCCCGTGTCCAGAATAATGCTGTCACTGTTTTGATAGGCAAGTAAGCTGCAAGTTTCATAAATCCACAGCAAGCACTAATTTGGGTACGACAAAAGTGCATCTGCTCTTCTTACTGCCAAGAGATTGCAGAAGTGACTGTATTTATCAGTGGTAGGTGACTTTCACTTTATTTAGCTTGAATTATGACACTGAATAAAATATTTACTAGGTGTAGCCACCATTGTGCTACCCCTCAGAGCAGTTTTAGAGAAGTAACATGTGCACCAGCTCTACCCCAATACTACTTCTTTTATTTGCTTTCAAAAGTTCATTGCAGTCTGTGAAAACTGTTTCTTTATGTGCTTTGGAAATGCAGAGGAAAACATACTGGTATGTCCTTTAGATTGTGATTTTTTTTTTAGGGATTTTCTTTTTAATCTGTTAGTATCCCTGCACCAGCAGAACTCTATGATATAGACCTGATTTCAGTTTGATCAAACTCATTTTGGAGTGTGGTATTGCATTTGAGTAGACTCTATGAAGTTGTTTCACATTTGTCATAGCCTTCATCTGAAACACACTGTTCCTTAGAAGATTAACTCATGTGAATTCACATTTCAGACTATGCAAATGTCAGTTAGAATCCAAAATGATTTTTCAGATTTTTTTCTTCAATTCCAGCATAATTAATTTTGACAAAGGTGTTGTGACATTACCAAATAGGAAATCCTACATAAGCAAAACAAATATGTAGGCTTTTTTAATATTTATCCACTGTAGATGTGTAACAACTAGAGTGTTATTTTGCTTTGTTTGTTGTATTTTGTTTTTAGCAATATTACCTGTTCTGAGGATAAATGCAGTGTTTTGAGTTCACAGGGTGCATGTTAGACTTACTGGGGGTATCAGGAGCAACATAAGCTTCAGTGGGTGAATTGGGGCCATATTCCATTTGTTTTATGGAATCCAGCAGAAAGATGTCTCTGTTGTACTGATAGTGGTTCCTTGGAGAGTGCCAGAATTTTATATTCAATAACTGGATCAAGAGCTCATCTCTTACTAGAGATCCTCCATCCAACTCCTCATTTAAGTGGTGTCTTTATATGAACATGGGCAGTCCTGGCTCCAGAGTACAGAGTACACTGGGCTTAAGTGAAGTCTTATGTAGTGGTCAGATAATGAGTTGCTAGGTTACTTATTTGTATGTTAAAAAAAATAAATATATATATGTATATGTGAGGAAAATTTTTAATTGAGGTGATAAATTCTTTAGAGAAACACTTGGAAGAACCTTTTTAATTTTTCCAGTGAAATAAGCATTCACTTGGAAGCTCACAAGTTGAGGGACTGCTGGGGGGAGATGGATTTTTCCTTTCTTCTTTTCTCTGATGAGATGTGATAACCTTTCACTTATGTCTGTTTGACAAAAACTTCTATTAATATTTTTGGATTGAAGTTTTGAGTCAGCAACTTTTACAAAGCCAGAGAGATTCTGTTTATGAGAAACTCTGCTGTCATGAGTTGCATCCCTCCTAGCCCTCACTTTATTCACATGTGATTTGCAGTTATGCTAAGCCTGTGTTCTGCCAGCTCCCCTTCTGACTTATCTAAAATAAGGCAAGACATTTGTGCAAGGAATAAAAAGATCATAAGGCATTCTGTCAGTTTTATTGGTTTCTCCCATGAGTTGCACTGCTCTCCAGACCTCAGAAGCCCTTATTTATCCCAGAAACCATGGAATTTACAGACTGACTTTGCTAAAGCACTGCTGAACTTTAGAATCCTCATAAGAATGCTGGAAATCTTCAGAAAAGCCTTCTATGATATCAGCAAATATCTCCCATGAGAAGCCTTCTAGCACACTGCAAAGTGTTGAGCAGAGATAAACGAGTGTGTGATTCTCATTTAGAATTCTTCCTTGAAAAACAGACTCTATGAAGCTTTTTTACTTGTCCTGGTGTGATACATTATTCTTACTTTTTAAGCTCCTGTCAGAAAGAATGTTTGGCTTTTAAAGGTGATTTTTAATATTTTAATGATTGATCCAGTCATCAATGGCTTTAAACTAGAAGATGCAAGATTTTCTATAAGGAAAACATGTTTTTATTATGAAACACTGGCACAGGTTGCCCAGAGAAGATGTGGCTGCCCCATTCCTAGAAGAGTTTTAGCAGGCTGCTGAAGTTCTGGGAATTGTGGAAGGTGTCCCTGCCCATGGCAGGGGAGTTGGAATTGGAAAATCTCTTCCAAGCCATTTGGGCATGGGATCTCTGCTCTGTTTGTTGTAGCATATCTTTATTGTTTGAAAAAAGTGGAAGGGGCTGACATATCTCTGTTCCATCTTCTGGAGGTTTTCAGCAATACTCAGTCCAAAAATATCTCTGCTTTTGGAATTTAAGTTAAAATAGCCTTTCCAGCCATATTTTGTGGCTTTAAATATGGCAGAGCCAGGTTCACAAGGTGATGACAGTGGGCTCCACTGGCTTTTCCATTTTGCAGCCACTATGTCATGATCATAAATTTAAAAGAAGACTAAATAAACAAAAACAGTTTTAAACTGAACAATTACTGTTCTCCATGCATTTTAAATACTTCACTGCTGGTGCTTAAAAATGTAGTCCTATGGAAAATATGGCTTAGTAGTGGCCTTGGCAGTGTTAAGTTACTGGTTAGACTTGATGATCTTCAAGGTCCTTTCCAACCTAAATGATTCTGTGTTTTTATATTCCAGTCTTCTGGTCTTTGCACTTTCTCTTCCCATGTCCTGATTCAGTGCAGCCTTGAATTCAGCAGTTAATGATGCTCTGCTGGACTTTGGGGCTTATTTGCTGTTTTGTTTTGGGCACTGCTGCTGTGCTAGAGCAGAAAATGGCAAACAAAGGCAGTTGCTATGACCACTTTCAAGAAGGTTTGAAGGAGATGATGGAAGCAAGGATGACAGGCTGATTTTATCTTGTCTCAAGTTGTAAAGTATGTGAAAGGCAAATGTATGAAGTGAGAGGTAAAAATTTTTTTATATTTAATTAAGCTTTTAATCTGTAATTATTTCTGTGCCTATGAATGACAGCATTGTTGTCAATAACTATATAGGTGGACTTGAAATTTGCCCTAAATTTACCCCACTGATCTCTTAAATAAGATCAATGTTTGAATGAAATTGAAAAATATTAAAAGCATTGCCTTTTACCAGAGTTTCTCGTATTGTTTTTGTCCATAACCTACCGCAATAATTATAAAATCTCCATGTCATATATTACTTTTCATGTTTAAAGTTGTGTTTGATCATGCTTTTTTTTTCAATTCACCTCCAACCATGGCTCAAAACACTTCTGGCTCACTTGAAGGAGTTGAGCAGAGAGACAAGTGGAAAGAAGAGCAGGGAAGATTAACTGAACCTGAGAAACTCTGCAAAGTAGGAATTAGTGAGTAATTTAACCATCAGGGGCCACTGCAGAGCACAGTTTAAGCAGAAACTTCTAGTCTTCTAAGAGAAAAAGCACGTTTGAACATCTCATATAAGATGTGTATAAAACTGGGGTACTTTGCAAGTCACTTTCAAATAAAATGTGATAAATATCATATTTCCCTGAGTATGATAAGGAGAGCACAGCAGTGAACAGAATACTGTAATAAAAACAGCATTTCAGAAAGGAAGCAGAATGTTAACTTACCCTCTAAGTACCTGACCCATTGTAATGAGAGGAGTTCAACCTGAATTCAGGCAGCACTTTGGAGAAAACTAATTCACTGTATGATTTTATTTTGGTCCACCTACTGCTGTTTTCCTTAAAAGAATACATTGAACAAGGAGGTAATTGGGAGCTAAGGAAATGGTAGGTGAGGAACCCTTAATTTACAAAATTGTTTTCTGAGAGTTTTGTCATTAATTATATTGCTAGAATGCAAAGGCTTCAAAATCATACTTTCTGGATGATAAATTCCTTTGTTTGTTTTATTGAAGCAATACTTGTGCTTTCTACATATTGTAAAATTTAAATGACTGTGATATTGGTTCCTCAGCTTTATTCTCCATGTTTGTAAAGCAAAAATTTCGACACTTTTAAACTTTCTTTCATTTGAACACCACTTTTCTAAATGTTCATTCTATTTCTGCATAATGGCAAGGTTCAATATCCTCATTTGTTTGCCAACTGTACAAACTATTACTAATTTCCCTAATGAACTGGGGACAGTGTGAACAGCTCCTACTTGAAAAGGCTTGGCTGGTGCAGAAAAAGCTTTCTTCCTTCCACAGCAAAGGTGTATTACAAGAGAATTAGTGAATCAAGTTTGCAAGCTTGATGACTTTTTAGGTGGCTCATTTAGTATTACAAAGCACAGAAAAAGCTAGGCAAACAAAAAACTTGGTAGATACAGAATAAAGGTGAAACAGTGAATGGATGGAGAGGGAAAGAGTTGCATTATTTAGCATGGAATGAGAAATCCCCTGGCTATTGCTGACCTAGGCTGGAAATCCAGTGGTGCAGATGCTCTTGAACATATCTCTGCTGTCTCTGGCCCTGTAGAAATTTGCCAAGAACAAGCAATGGTTGTTTGCTCTGAGGTGCATGAACCAGGAGCTTTGATGAGCTGGTGCAGAATGCAATTGGATTTTCTTGGAATTCATGGAAAACTGAGATAAATTAGCCTGCAGTTTGCTATGCCAGTGCACTCATCAAGAGGGTGCAATTTAAATATGTTTGATTTCTAATTCTAAGTGATCCCCTGCTTTCTCCTAAACTCTAAAAGAATCAGTTTGGAGCTCCAAAAGGGATTTCTTCTTGGTCAGTACTGTGTGTGCTTTTACAGTGTGACATTTCTCTCACTCTATTTAGCTTGAGATTCTGTTATTGGTTTTGGGGTCCTTTTGTGAGCTAACCAGCAACTGCAATTGGAGATTTGTTATAGAGCACTGAAATTAATGTTTTGCATGTTTGTATGACTGCCATGGCCATGGAGGAAGTGGGGATAAGTATTGCTTTTATAAGTTCTACTTTTCTGTGATGTCCACGAGTATTTGTGAGGGCTGGGCATGGGAGTAGGTTCTGTCACTAGATATTGTAAGTTTTGAAACTCTTTGTAATAGCTAATCTTGCTACTTATAGAAGGAAATACAGCAGCTGTTGAGTTCCTGTAAAAAGATAAAAATTTGAGTAAAAAATTATAAGAAAAAGATCTTGTTACTAGAGATATAAATTAATCTTGTAGGAAGAACTGTAGCACTGTTTTCAGGGTGAGTCACCATGCAAGATGAATACTTTGGGAGGCATTGTTGATTTTTAATAGAACTTTTTTCACATCTCATCTGTTACACAACTACTGATGATGCTCATTTTCCTTTCATGTTAGTTCAAAGCAGGAGTGGTGCATCTTCAGATTTCACCATGGAAATGGAGGCTATTAGTTAATTGTAGTAACTATTTTACAGCCATGTTGTTTTCCTGTGTTACCTAATGCATGAATACAAATATTTTTAAAAATTCGATGAAGAGTGTGTTTTACTAAGAAATTTCAGTTACCAAGTAAGAACAATGAATTTTAAGGAGAATTCTTAAAAAATTCTTCAGAGTGATTTGTCCCACAGGGCATTTTGTTCGGAGAATTGACATGCCTGGGCAACTCTCTCCACACACTTAAACTGGTGTGCATCTTTAGTTCAGATTCACTTATTTTTTTACATATGCTAACAAACTGTGTAGATAAAAATTGTCAAGGAAACTGCCAGTATAGGAAGAAAAAGATTGATTTCTTAATTATGGGCACAGAGAGCAGATTGGCCTTTGTTGATCCATTGCACCAACATGAGATGTTGGTTTTTTTAGGAGTCTTAGAGGTTCCCAGAAGCAACTCTTCCTTTGCCCTTCTCTTTGTGATCCAGCAAAGTTTGACTCTTTCTGATCTCCTCTTCATGAAGTTGCATCAAGTTTCAGGTTGCTGAACAGGAAAAGTGTCACCTCTTCTTGCTGTTTGTCTATATGTATTTCTGTTTTGGAGAGCACAATCTGTTTTCCCAGTGAATTACTAAAGAATGTTTAAAATCTGGAGAATTTACTTAATTTTTAAAGGTGGGAAATTTATGGTGGAAAGAAGAATTATATAATTATCCCTGTAATTAGCAGTCTGTAGTTAATACAAGCTGGTTTTGTTCATGCATATGCATTTCTTCTTCTGTTATGTGAGACTGCTGCCTCATACACCAACAAAAATACTATTAGCTACTATTTTAGATGCTTTTAATTGAGGAAATAAGAAATGTGGAGAGCCCTAAGACAGCATTTTCTAACACTGAATTTTAGAAACTTGCTTTTAAAACCAAGATTACAACATGTAAGATTATAGCATATAACTATAACATGTGATCTCAATAGTTGATAATTTCTCTATAACCTGTTAAACCTTATGTAGATTTTCTGCTAATTGTCCTCTAGGAATTCCAGATATAGATACTTTATATTTCATGACAATATTAATAGAATTTTACAAGACATCTGAAGTAATTAGAGGTGCATCTGGCCTTTACTTGATCAAATTTAAAGCTATTATTTTAAACTCCCAAATACACTAACAGTTCTGCTAGCAGACTCATAATAGATTAATATTCATCTTCTTTTTTATCCCAATGCACAAGTAGAATCAAGTTTCAAATTAAGTCAATGTGCAAAATTGCTTGTTCATGTAAATGTTTATGAATCTCTAAACATTTGTTCAAAAATTAATGTGTGAATTTCCCAGCATGAAGAGACAAATGTACATTTGTCTAGTACATTTTAGAAGTTTTTTAAATGAGATAAAATTTTATTTTTTGTTGCTTCCTGTTACAATACTTGAAATGAAAGCGTGCTGTGGGCAAATTTTGGTCAGATGCTAGAAGTGGAAAGAGGCTAGAGGTGGAAAGAGTATCCATCCCCAGGTATGGTCTCTCTGATAAGCTCAATTTTGTCAAAGTCAAACCTCAAGAACCCTGAGCCTTTCATGTCCTCTACACAAAAGTGATTTACTTTGTGAATTGAGACTTGTACGTTTCCCCAACCCTAAAATAAGTTTTGCCCAATAGATCATTGCTTTTCAGGAATTTCTGACACTCCCCAGCTCGATCTCTAACATTTCACAAGGTTGTAGAAATGAACTTCCCCACCCCTAGATCTCTCTTGATAAAGAATTCTGGTATTCTTAGAGTGTGACAGGAATTTGAGATGCTCATTTCAGATATCAGCCTGATCTGAGAGTTTGAATTAGGTTTCAGTCTTGATTCAGCTCCTGAAGTTTAATTGAGATGTTAAGGCCATCTTAGTTTGCATGAATGATAATTATCTGTTTGTTTATGTATGTAGTTATAAGTATGTGGCATGATTTCAGTTGTTAAAATTCTCTAAGCACCTTTCCACAGTTGAAGTTTCTCAGATAAGTTTCCTGCTGCAGAGGGATCTGTGCTGAGTCTTCTGCCAGTATTTGACCAGGGAATACTGCAGGAACTTGCACCAGCACTGCCCTAGATACCTCCTTATCTTCACATTGAGATTTTTTTTTATATTTGATTCTTTCCTATTGTTTATAATATTTCTAAAACTTTAAATCTAAAATAGCTTCTGTGGCTAAAACCCAATTGTGCTGTTTGAAGGAAGTTTCCACTCATGTCTGAAGTTTCCACCTATGCACAGCTGTGTAATACCAGCTTTACCATTTACTGTTGAATTGCAGGTTTAGCCCAAGAGAAGCATTATCATTCTTTGAAAATAACCTGGATGTTATTCTTTGCCATGCTAGGAGCTGTGTGTGGGTCAGAAGTGATTGGTAACCATTATTTTTGGAGAAGAGTAGAACCATTTACATGCCCAGGTACTGCAAAAACTCCAGTTTCCCTTTATGGAAGGTGCTGCAGACATGAGGGGAGTTAGGGAATCTGTGTTTTGGGGAAGGGGCAGCACTCCGTGGGTTATTTTATCATGGTTCAGCAGCATATTGAAGTGGAGTCTGCCTTTCTGACTTGTCCTGCATGGCCTGACACCTTCTGTCAATTAAAAAAAACAAACCCAAACATTCAATATTGACTCTCTTTAAAAGCATGAAATCAGCCTTCTAAGATATTTCATTGACATTTTTGACATTCAAAAACTCAAACACTGACTTTTTCTATTGAAAAAAAAACCCCAAAACCCATAACTTGCTGTGCAATTAAGTTATTTCAAATAATGCAAGCAAAACACTTGGTTTATGAACCAACAAAAATCTGCAGCAATAGAAGTTTGTCTGAATTGGTAATTCTGCTCATTTTTCAAATAAGATGTCAAAATTGGACATTGTTGAACATAAATTGCATTTATGTTTTTGCTTTATCTAGTTATGCTAAAAGTGTCAGAGAACTTGAAATTTTCTAAGCTTCGATATTGTTTCACAAAATGTAGCAAGCTGATAACTAATCTGTTTTATTGTTCATTCTGGGTTAATCAAAAATGTAATTATGACTTTTAATTAGAAGAGAAAAAGTCTCTGCTACTAGCTCATAAAAAATTGCTTTTTTCTGCCTCGTCACCACAGGTTATGAAAGACAAAGAAAGCTTTCAGAGTAATAACAAGGAGACCATCTAGCCTCAAATTACTCATAATTTGACTTAATATTTTAAAGTACATCTAAATATATTGGATGCTGAAAGCTGTGAATTTATATTCTAATTTAATTTTAAAGCATGCAATTCAGCAGTACCTAGAAAAACACATTTTCCCCCATCATCTTTTCAAGCTGTTTCATGGTTCTGTTCTAAATTCCTTGTTAATTCCATGGAGACAAGTCAACAAGCAGGCTTAAGCACATCTTAAAAAACCAAGCTTAGCAGCAAAGGACCCTAGAAGTGCAAAATTTTACTCATTATACCCTGGGTTTGGGTAGATGGGTATGATCAACAAATATCTACACACATAGATGTAAAATAAATACAGAGGAAGCTATAAGAATTCTAAGAAATAAAATTCACATTTGGATTTATTATATCTATTATAAAATAGAGGCAAAAAGAAGGAATTTAAACCAGAAGTGGGTGATTATAATCATTTGATAGTAAAAGCCAAACAGTACGGGGAGAAATCTGTGGTTGTCACAGTGCAATAAAAGCCTGGGATTATTTGGAAGAAAAATCTGGCAGTGTGTTTTTACTATTAGGTGAGGAACAATAGCTGTTCCTCTAATTATTTCTTTTTTGCATCTTGGGAGTACTTCTATGAATATAACATACTTTTCATTCATGTAGTACTTAAAGAAAATGTTGAACAAACCTGCGCATTAAGTGTTGGGAACAGTAGTTTTCATTGAGATGTATTGAAGAGTTTTGGAGGAGCTGAATTAGGATCTCTCCAGGCCACTGGTGATGGCTTTTAGTGAGCCTGAAGGCATCAGCAGAAATAATTTTTCCATATCGTGTCAGCAGAATGACCCTGGTAATTTTATGGTAGCCAGCCCTGCATTGCTCATTGAGATTGCAAATATGGAGCTAAAAACAAAGGGATAAGAGATTTTTCTTCATGGATGCCCAAACAAGCAAAATATTGTATCATTCTATCTTCTGCAAGAAATACTTTGAGTAAGATTAAAAAATAAATAGAGGACAATGAATTGAATTTCTGAAGTGCCATTTAGCTTTGGTCTGAGTTTTATTAAACCTGAAAAAGTCAGAATATGCAAAATGACCACCTAATCACCAAAAGAAATAAAACCTGATTAATTCATTAGTGTTCATTACAAAAGAGGATGTTTCCAGTAAGGTCCTTATAATGTGATTTCAAGAATGAATTTTTACAGCTTTGCTCAGTGACCTGGAAAATATCACAGAATTAATATTGTAATTGTGCAGATGATTTGAGAGAAAATAATGAAGGGAACGGTTTGATTTAGAGCTCTTGATAATCTGGGCATAAGTAAACAATATGTAGCTCAGCATGGCCATACAGAGATTTCAGAGCAGAACACAAAGTGCTGGGAGAGGGATACCAGAAAGAGGAGACCCCCAACTTTTTGAACTGAAAGATGGTATTACCCTGAAAATCTTCATATAAACTTCATACTTAGTTTCATGTATTCAAGATTTTTAATTTCCAAAGTTATGCGATTCCATAATTTGGAATGCACTGTCCAAAAGCAGTTTATCTGTAATGTATTTCTGCCTTTATGTTTGGTTTCTTTTGTTTTGATGTATCAGAGCACTTCTGTAGGTAAGCTCTTCTCTCCTTGGGTGGAATGCAGTGCCTGGTGGATTTAAAATGTACCAGTATGGCATTACTTAGAACCCAAAGAGTACCTGCCTCACTTTCAGAGATGACTCAAAAATAACTTTTGAAAAAGCAGAGCCATTGATAGAAGTTTTGCCAAGGTGTTAAATGTAGGTAACTTCAAGAAAGGGTTGATTCAGATTTTATCCTCAATGTGTAAGTCATGTCTGTGCTCGCTGTGTCTTGATACCTGGTCTAATTATTTCTGTAAGTGTTTAAAAAATCCATTATAACACTAATTAGCACCTTATTCCTTAATTAGCCATTAGCTAGTCAAATATTTATCTCTGTCTCAAAGTGGGGATTCCACTGGGGACTAACCAAATTTCATACTTCATGAATAGACTTCTAGCTTGCCCTCTGAGGAGATGATTGTAAAACAGTCATGGATTTCAGGGAGCATTTGCAAAATGTGAAGGTGCTGCATGGCTTCTGAGGATCTACCATTCCCAATTCATAGAAAAGGAAGAAAATTATGTGAGTTCTCTGGAAAAAAAGGTGTTTTTCAAGGCCTTTGAACGTGCAGACCACCCAGGTACTCGAGTGTAGAGTGCATCTGACAGGCTGACTTATGTGACATGCCTAGTGTTTAATTTCAGTTGTATTTAGTATGTTTGATAAAGATGAGAATTGTAGTACTGAGATTTTGTCTCTTTGAGAAGCTGTTTTTAATTTGTACTGGTGTGTTCTTGAAGGAGGGGCATGCCCAGTTACGTGGCTGCAATTACTGCCTGGAGTAGCGAGTGACTTTAGGCACTGGGTTGTGGTGGTGATTGTCCCTATTTTATCACTCCTGGTCTGTTTAGAAAGCTGCTCTGTTACATGTAAAACATCCCCAAAGAGCTCTTGGAATCTGTGGCCAGTGATCAGAGGGTGCCTTAGCCATGCTCATCCAGGGCTGGATGGCCAAACTCTCTCACAGCTAAGCCGGGAATCAGAGGAAGGTACAGGTGACAGGTATAGTCATTAATTACTATAAGCTAGTTGGAACTGTGAATGTTTAGTTGCTTTTTGTGTCATCTCCACTGGGATTTATCTTGAAAAGCTCCCAGATTGTGGAATGGGTGCCCTTCTGCAGTACAAGTTTAAACTTAGGCATGGGAGAAAGATAAACCCCAGTTTCACTCATGCCTGGTCCCGAAGGAAGCGCTTGCCGCTAGGTGAAACAAATTTGCCTGCAGTGTTTAGTGTCAGGTTTCCCAGATGAAGAGGAGATCAAAGCTGAGAGATTAGGACATGCTGGTTAGAGGGGGAAATTGCAGTTTAGCTGTGCTGCTATTTTTGAAACTTGTCATATTTGCCTTCTGTCAGGTGAGCTGAACTCTGATGTGTTGTGAAACATGTGTGCGTTAGAGCTCTGTGGATGGATGTGGCAGCATAATGCCTCAGAAAAAATGGAACAGCCTCATTTCCTACTGGGTCCTGATTAAAATGAGAAATCCAAGGATTTTGCAAATGTATCCCTGATAGTCTCATGGGAGAAGTGCCATAGACAGGAAACAGTGTTCTCTTTATCTTTCTTTAAAATAATGATAACAATACGACTCCAGCAGTTCTGTCACAAATACCACAAGGACCACGTTGGCTTTCTAGAAACACTGATTTTTATTTTCCTTCCCTGCCTTCCTGTGCCTTCTTTCTTTCTCTCAGTGGGTCTCCACTCCATGTGTGCCTTCACCAACTTGTTTTTACTAGCATTAGACCGTGCAGCATCTCTAACACTCATAGTGTATTTTACCTTTTTATCTTCTCCCCTTTATTTCTAAAATACATCCAAAATGTGTCTCCAAATCTTTTTCTTGTCATTATTCTTTTTTTCTTCATAAGTATGTACAAGGAGACTTTATGGAAAAAAAAATTGTCCATAGAGGCTGTAAATATTTTAGAATATTAGATGTTGGTTGATTTATTTAACACTGTTGTTTGTATACACAGTAGTTAAGGTTTTCTTGTTTGGCTAAAACTAGAAATTGGCCTGTCAAGAGCAATAAAACATAAAGGTGTGTGGCCATTGTCAATATCCCATTGCATAAGTTATTTTGTAAAACAAAGGGGTAGTCCTGGCCTGAAGATTTTATGAAGTCAGGTATGTTTTTTTTTTATGCAGGAGCTGGTTATATGTGTAAATTTAAGATTCAATTTCAAGCTTAGATCTTAATGTATGACTGGATATGAATTTTTTACTATGTTATTTATTCACTCTCTCCTTAGTATGTCAGTAGAAACAAGAGAGATGGAAACATTAAATAAACATTGGTAAATGACCAATCCTGCATACACCTGTCATCGACTACCTTTTGTTTTTACATATGTCTGTATGTGCCTTTTTCTTCTTGATTTGAAGAAAATGCATATTCCTTAAAATGGTAAGAATGGTGGATTTGTGTGATCAGGTTTTGGTGTATTTCTGAAAGTGGGAATAAGCTTTGTTTGAGATGCATCAAACATTACATGACTCTTAACTTTGATTTCATTAGAGTTCAATCTGATATAAACTTTGAGGTAAGAACCATAATGTCTGCAATGATAGCTAATAAGCACAGAAATATTATCTATATTGTGGAACCAGATCTATGCTTCTTTGTTTTCTTTTCATATTTTTATCTACCTGTAACAAAAGCTGGTGTGTGATTTACAAAAAGTTCTCATTATTAAAGCCAGAGGTATCTTGCTGCTTGGAAATCTAGCATATATTTGCCTGAAGTAAAATATGAGCCCTATTCATTCAATATCACCATGTAGACCTGAAATTGTTAGCAGAAGACTTATTTAGCATTGATATATTATTCTTATCCAGTCCCAAGTAACAAAAATGACCTGTAGAAAAAGGAGCTCCTGGGAAACTATTTCATTCTGTAAATTAGTTTAAATTAGCATCATTCTGCAGCTCCCAGAGTTAAAGGATCAGATGCAGAATATATCTCACAATGCAACCAATAAACCCTTGTTTTTGGAGTTCATGTGCCTGAAAGCTTAGGTTCAAAATGAAGAAAAAACAATAAAAGTTATTTATGTATACTCTTGAGGTCTAATTAGGCTTAGTATTTCACATGTACGTGTATATTTACAAGCCAGATATTGTAATGTTTATGGAAATTGACACTTAACTTTGAATTGCTTCTATTTGCATATGCAAATTATCGAAGCAATTCAGTGTGAATGGATTTTAGAGACCTGTCAACAGTTGTTTATGGGAAAGGCAAGGAAACCTGGAAACAAATCCTTGCGAATTAACGGCTTTGTTTGGCTGCGAGCATTGGAAACGTTCGTGACCTGGGCAGGTTTCAGGGTCCCACCGTGTGGCAGCTGCAAATGCAGGCCAAGAAGGAGATTTGATTGTGCCCCATGAAGCACTTAGAGGGACAGCAGGTCCCAGCCATTTCCACTGCATGTGTGCTCTTGCTGAAACAAACCCCCAGTCCTGTGCTGGCAGTGTTGGTGCAGCACACAAAGCACACGAGCACTGAGCAGAGGTGTCCCTGTGGCAAGAAGAAAAGGAGGAGGCTGAGTTTAGAGGGGCACAAGGTATGGCAGCAAGAATTTAAATGTTCCTAGGCTCTTAGTATTAAAGTATTAAAGCAGGTTTCAGCCAGCTAGTTGCTTGTGTTTGCTCCTGTGCAAGCAATCTCACACACCGCATTTTTCCATCAACTGCAGTTCTGTTACATAAATCAGCATTGGAGAGAGCTGCTGTGGATACTGCTCAGTCTCTGCTCTCTTTCTTGGAGAAGTTAATGAGAATAAGCTGTTCTAATTTGTGTCAGTATACTCCACTGTTATTGTTCTCTTTGTAACAAAAGAAGAACAAAAGGCATAGAAGTCAGGAGTGATGAAGTGCATAAATTTGAGGGATGCTACAAAGAGATCATTTCATAACAGAGCCATCAAAATCTTCTAATTGAGATTGTTATAAATATATCAAGATCAGATACTGAAGACAAAACAGTGCATATTTTCTTGTCAGTATCTCAGGTGTGTGCCAAACAGGATTTCCAGAGGAAGAGCAGACAAACATAAGCACAGCACTTTGCTCCCTTCAGAGGTGCTGCAGTGGGTTGTGAAATCTGCTCTGGAGAGACAGGACTCTCCATGCAGTGAGGAACTGGGGCTAGCACATCTTCCCATGCCTGGACCTGCATTTGTGTGAGGATCCTGTTACTCTTTCCCACAGGGATGCTCTGTAAAACAGCTTTCTGTATCATTAACTGTAGTGGTCAGTTGTCAAGATTATGAGGAATGAGCCCACAGTTCTCTGGAACCCCCATGGCTTTGTTGTGCATCATGAAGTGGGCTTGGTGAGCCTCTTCACACTTTACACTATTTTTTAGGAAGTAGAAATTTAGCACGAGCCCTTTTCTGACATGGGAAAAAAAGGGAATTTGCACACCATATTTTATGTTTCTCACACATCCATGCTGAGGTCAGAAAGTATTTGGCACCTTATAGTTGAAAGAAATTACTTTTTTTCTCCCTCTGCGTTTCACTCTGTCATTGTATAAGGTCACCTGTGCTAATATTGTCATGAACCAATGGTACCTGGAGTGTGAACAGGGCAATGGCAATTGGGAAACCAAAGCCCAGCACTAATAGCCTCCTGGCTAGCAGTATCCTTACTGCTCCACTGAGTAGCCTTGCTTTTGGAAATGTGGAGACTGTACAGCTGCAGGTTTTATCCTGCTGCAGACTGGGGTGAGCAGTGTTACAGAGAGCTCAGCACAAAGAAGGTGCACGAGTGTGTGGTACATTACTTTTATTTATAATGAAGACTGCTGAAGTTAAATGAAACACTGAGCAACTGTGTTGTCTGAGTTAATCTAAAACTGATTCATGAGAGCTCTGTAAACCTTAAAGATTAATGCTTTTATCCACTGCTCTGGAAAACTTGGATGTTTTTGGATTTCCTTTATTGGAATTGGCTTTTGTTTTATACCTGTCACCAGACACACGCCTAAATGAGTACGCATGATAGAGAAATACACAGAGAACCAAGGACACGTACATGTTTTTGTACATGTTTGCTTCTGTGTGTGTAACTTCACTTAAATACATGAATATTCAGGGTAAAATGTACAATCAACACTCAAGATTTAGTCAAACTGGTAGTTATGAGAGAAGCCACTTACCTCAGTGTAGCACTACTGATAAGTTTTAGTATTGGCAAAAAGAAAATTTTGACTTCAGTAAATATATCTGTGTTCATGAAACTATATCCGTGTTGATGAAAATATGCTGTGCGGTTTTGGGGAATGGAACTGATCAGATATTCAGGTTCATTGCTGGTGGTAGAGCAGTTCAGGAGGGACAAGCGGTGAGATGAGAAGCATATCTAATGCTTTAGGACCTTGTATCTGAATGAAGAAATATGGACATTTATGGAGGCTCAGTATTTTGCACACAATGTGCTATGAAGCTGTTCAGACATGTAAAATACCTGTGTGAAGGCTGGGTGTGTGCTGCTCTCAGGTAAATCTCCTTTGAGATCTTGCATCCATTAAAGTGCAGCCTTTCCCCACATTACCAGATCTGCTGGGGAGTACTTTATTGCCATGACAGTTTATAGGTTCTGCTTGAACTCAATTTTTTTTTTTTAAACACCAGTTTTGACCAAATTATCTCCTTTTTATTTTTCCCTGAGGTGAGGAGGAGGGTGTACAGGGTCCAATAAAACAGGTTGTGTTGGATGTGCCCGAGTTACTGGAGATAGTTAACTGCTCAGGAAAGAAAGACCATTTATCCTCCTTATTCTCCCCTTGCAACCTGAGAGCTGCTATGAGTTCATTAAGTCCTGCCCTTTCTCAACTGCTCCTTCCTCACAGGCACCTGGAACATGATGGGGAATGTTTATAAAGCTCCATGGGCTCTCCTTCAGCCCATTCTCCCACCTCTACCTCTCCTAAAAGGGTTGGAGTTTGCTGGAATATGAGAAATAACCTAAAAATTGAGTGTTCTACTGTGTGTAGAATTTAATTTTTTCTGGACTTGACAACGTCCCTTGGGGTTAGAAGGTCCTCTTCTCTTATTTGCCTGCTCTGGATGTTGTCCCCATGAGGCAGCTTACCGTGTCTAAGCTGGGACCTTTTTACAGCGTGTAGGTGAAAATATCACTCCTCATGTGGAAAGCATTTGCAAGGCTGAGTTCAGGCAGTTGCACACAGGCAGTGTTGAAGAGCATGAATGGGGCTTCAAGGTGTGAATCTCACTTGGCAGCTTCTGCATTCCTCCAGATGCTCTTTCCCTTCTCCAGGAGGTGCTGTGGAATTTGAAATAGGACTCTTGCCTTGAAAGCTGCAAAGAGCGAAGTGGGAAGAAAAAAAAAATCATTAAGGCTATGTAGTAGGAGGAGCAATCTAGTATTTCTTTCATTTTGATTTTTTGCTTCTCTGAATAAGGAATATTGAAGGACTGAATTCATCCTGTTATGTTGATCTGCATGAAAAGAAATGTAAATGAGATCCAGATGTGTTTTCTCCTCTAACAGTTTCATTCACTATGCTTTAGATATGGGAAAATGAAATGTATTCTGTAATAGGTTGGAGGAGAATAGACCAAAATTATAATTTTATAATATTCCCTGGGAATTCATAGAGGCCTAACGAATTAACTAGGAAACTCTGATGTCTAATGAACTCTGCATGGGGAAATATTTAATTTTGCACTGACTGCCATAAGGCAACTGCACGGTGGGTTATTTAATCATCAGCTGTAGAAATAAAATAGCAGTAGAAAATAGACCTGTCCCCAGCACTGTAGAGACATTTTTAACCCAGCTCCCCCTTCCATCCTTGGGGATGGGAGGGGTTGTAAGGTCCTCTTTTTGAGAGCCAAAACTTTTGGGAAACACCTACCTGGAAACTCTGCACATAAGAGCACACCTTGATGTAGAACAGAGGGGAAAATGGTAACACCTCCAAAGATGCAGCCTTGCTCTGTTTGAAGCCATTCACTGCAGCTCTGAAGTTATTTTGAATAACATAGTGATGCAGCTAATTGTGCTAAAAGAGCACTGTGAATTTTTGTTTGTTCAGTGTACTGTAAATATAATTTGCAGTCAGTATAAAGCAAGGTCATGGCCTGTCCTGCAGTGGTAGAGAAATATGTAGATAAAAGATTGTGTCTTGGGCAGTGAAATGCATGTTCTGCTGTGAGGTGGCTTGGAGAAATGCAGAGTTTGATTGTGACAATCCTTGAAGTGAATGGTTTAATGCACCCCAACAGCTCTTTCACTTATGGCAGTCTTTTTCTGGCTGCCAGTCCATTCCAGAGCCCTGTGACAGAGATCTCCTTCTGCCCTGGAACAGCAGCCAAGGAGAGCTAGGCCCTTCTTACAGCCAGAAAATCAGCTTTTCATAAGTGCAGGAATCTTCTGGATACTTTATGGAAGAAGAAGATATCAAAATATAGTCTGTAATCTTTTGATCTTCCACAAATGCTGGATTCCATCTCCTCATATTTCCCTTTTGTCCCAGTGCTTTTCCTAAGAGTTTGGTTTTTTTAAGCAATTTTCTTTCATTGAACCAAGAAATCAGATTTAAGCCCTATTTTTTTTTCAGACTCAGTTTTGCAAAATTTCTGCTTTGCTTAATAAAATTGATTCAGTCTTGATTAAATGGATGAAGGAAAATGTAATACAATCATAGAATATCCTGAGTGGGAAGGGGCCCACAAGGATCTTTAAGTCCAGCTCCTGGCCCTGGGCCAGTTCTGTAGCCTCAAACTCTGAAACCTCCTGGAAGATGGAGACATGAAACCAGGTTCATTCTCCTTCTTTATGGAGGGTGAGCTTGTGTTTATCTCCTGCCTTGCAGGTGACTGCGCAAGTCACTGGGCTCACTGAACAACTAGAAGGGTTTGGCTTTAGTTCCTTTTTTTTTAAAAATCTTCTTCCCCAAGCTCTATCTCCCCTGAGACAAACTGGAAAAAAAAAAAAAAACCAGAAAAAAAATTGTGTTGCAGAGTAGGAGGAAATAATGGTGGAATGTTAATGTATTTTGAAAAATAGGATGATTTTCAGGTAGCCTGTCCATTAATACATCATGTCAAGCAATAAATGCTGTACACCATAGAGTTACACTCTCATTTGGAGCACTCTTGCAGTACATTGGATTTTTGGTAATGTGTTTATTCACTCTATCCTCATTATAGAAATAATCAACAAAATAGATCTGTGCTCTTTCAAATCCCTACAGAAGTCAGTCATCTCTCCAAACATATGGTCTGTTTACCTTCCCAAAAGCAAAATGTCTTCATAATATCAAAACCCAAAGACCCTTCTGTGTTCCAGTGCAGCAGACCTGGAAATGCATGGAGGTTTTGCTGTGCATTGTGATCCCCAGCTGGTGCTTGGGAGCAGAAGGCCAGAGCTCTAAGCAGGATGCACCGGGCTGTCGAGCCACCATGCTACAGTGCCTCTGACATTACTGCAGAATGAGGGAAAAAACAGCTGACCTTGTGGGGACTTGCTCCAGGAACCTTTGGCTAATTGCCAGCCAGAAGAGCACTTTAGGAGCAAGTGTGCCATGCTTAGGACAAGTGAACAAGGCTGCTTGTTCTTCCCTGTTGTTACAGAGTCACCAGTGACTTGTTCCCCAGAGATTTCTGGTTTTACTGTGTGCACTTCTGTCCTTGGTCGAAACATTCTGCACCTATGCTGGGAAAACTGATGCAGAAATGCTTGGAAACAATCCTCCTTCTCCACCCAAAGCCCTGTTTTATCAGTATTACTTATCACAGAAGCATGTGTTGCTGTCAGCATCCTTTGAGATTTCAGATACAGTGGCAGCAGTCTCAGACCGCGGGAGGAAAAGGGGTTATATGTCACAACTTTGCTCAGCAAATCCCCCACTGTAGTTAGAACCATAACAAAGAGGGTGAAACAACATTTGTAATAAATGCTGGGAGATCATAATGAGGGAAAATGTGTTTAGATTGCAGACAAAAACCTGTTCTCTGGTGCCCACATTTATCCTGACTTAGAAAGCTTTCAGAAATGATGCTTCTCAGAAATCTCTGCAATATTATCAGAACCCTGAAAACATTCTGTTTTATCAGGTCTGTGGTAATTAAAGTGATGTTCTTTCTTTTTTCCCCTCTTTTTTATATTCCTCACCACCATATTTTCAGAAATAGTTCTATTAGATGTGACTGCTTCTTTGTTTATATGAGAGAGAAAATAGTGGTCTTAGAACATCTGTATTACCTGTGGTTAACAACAAGGTTTTCATCTCTCAATCAGCTATTTGGTTTTTGTTTAGCAAGTTCTTTGAATCTAAGTAATGTGGGCTGCAAATAAAATTGCACAAATCTCCAGTGCCCAAATAATCTCTAAAATAATTTAGAGATTTTAACATTGGAAATTCACTAAATAAGGCTGTTATGCTTCAATATTTTGTGTAAGGCAATGATAAATGAAAGCAATGAGCACTGCTGTTATTTGAAAATAAGTTCAGTACTTATTACAATCTTGTAGAGTTTGTAAAGTTACTGTGTTATTAACCTTCCAATACAGATTGCTTTTCTAAAAATATCCCTCTTTTCTGCATGAAGGCCTATTCTCTTTTTTTTCCTTTGGCTAAGTTAACCTCAAAATATAATGCAGATCCTAATAAACTTCTTCAAAGTGTAATTTCCAACAGTTTTCATATTTTTTTCCATAATACTACTAAAAAGGAACTAAAATTGTCGAGTGTTTATTTTAATTTTTTGTGCATCCCACATGTGCACATACCCCATGAAACTCTACCCACGGCAGTGACAATCAACCTGACAACATAATCAGTCAAATTTTACCCAGGGACTGTTTCTTAGGTAACCAAACAGGGTAGCAGAAGTGAATGGTAGAGTACAGAAATAAACCCCAGGTTGCTGTGTGGCATTTCCATTGTTTCCCAGTGAAGTCTGGGCATGTTGTGTTGGGGCAGTGCAGAGGGGAAGGTGTGCAGGTTGGGAGTGTGCAGCTGCTGGTGGGAGTGAGGCTCATCCTGCTGCCAGCAGGAAGCCTGATGTGAGCCCTGAAAATAGGATTTCATCAGCTGGGATGTAGGTGAGGTGTGAGCTCTCTGCCCAGGCTTTGTGGTAGAGCTGATTTGGCTGTTGAGGAGATACAGAAGGAAAACACCCCTTCTGAAGATTTGTTTTTTCTTGCTGGTTTTATTACTCCTTTGTGCTCACATTCTAAAATGCTTTCCTAAATTCCTAAAGTTCTGGAATGGTCTGCCCAGGGAGGTGGTGGAGTCACCATCCCTGGATGTGTTTAAAAAAAGCCTGGATGTGGCACTCAGTGCATGGTTTAGTTGAGGTGTCAGGGAACAAGTTGGACTTGATGATCTTAAAGATCTCTTCCAACCTTGTGATTCTGCGCCTTTTTTTTTATTTTATATATTGTATTCTTATATATTCCAAAATGCGCCTTCCTTTTTATTTTTTTATATTTTATTCCTATTTATTTCCTAAATGCGCCTTCCTTTTTTTATTTTTTATTTTTTGCTTTGTGAGAGGTTGTTGCTGAAGTGACAAACTTTCCCCAGGTAAGAGAGCTAGAGCTCTATGTGCTTGTGGTCAGGCTGGAAGACGAATTGTTACCTTCGTGCTGAAGTCAACATGAATGAAAATGTCATCAGTGCCATCTTCCATTGCTGCAGTTAGTTAAAGTAGGCTAATTCTTTTATAACTGGCTTTATAAAGTAGATGGTGTCTTTTATCATTGGGGGTTTTTAACTTTATGATATTGCTTAGAGGTTGTATATTACCTACAAAAAAACCCAAACAAACAAAACCTCAACAAAACAACAACCCCCCCCCAAAAAAAACCCAAACAAAAAACCCACATGTACACCAAAAAAACCCCAAACAAGCCCAAAAACTATAGCAATAACAAAAAAAATGGCAAAAAAAACCCCCCCAAAACAAACAAAAAACCCCACCCATAGCAAAACAACAATAAGAAGAAACACATTGAAAAAGGCTGTGTTTGCCAAGATATGTTGTGGGGATCAGA
This sequence comes from Melozone crissalis, assembly GCF_028551555.1. Lineage (NCBI taxonomy): Eukaryota > Metazoa > Chordata > Aves > Passeriformes > Passerellidae > Melozone > Melozone crissalis. The sequence goes on along the minus strand of NW_026535801.1, from coordinate 12,331,662 downwards.
GCAGCATAGCTTAAGTGTTGCTGCTGGCCACTGCTTTTTAGCTAAATTACAGCCAAGCAAGTAACTCTGTGTATTAAACCACTTAGTTATTGGCCTAAAGGTATAAACACAAATTAATGACTGGTGAGGCACATTAGTAACTGTTCCAATGGGCAGAAGCATTTTTGGCTGGCCTACCAGGGAAGTGGGCTGGGAGGCCATTTACCATGGAGATTCAATAAAATTCACTGTCTGGAGCTGGAGGGTGAGGTGGTGTGCTTGGAGAGCAAAACTGAGCAGCAGAGAGTGTCAGGGTGCTGAAGAACAGAGCTCTTGGATGGATGTACAAGTGGGAAATGGGCAGAGGGGGTTAATGTATTAAAGTCTTGGAGGCAGCAGCTTGGTTTGCCCTCCTCTTTCTGCTTGGCTTGGGATATGCCCTAATTCCTGTGCTGGACAGGGGCCCTGGCTGACTGCAGGAGAAAGTGGGCTTGGAGTAGGTGTGTCAGACACCTCCTTTCTCCTTAGCTGTCTACAAAAAATTTGGAGCCCCTTCAAAAAGTTTTGTCATAGCCATGTTGCTGTATGAAGAAAAAAAAAGCGTATGCAGACATGTGCACATGAGAAATGATTCTGGAACAAGAACTGACTGGAGTTAAATATCCAGCTATTGCTGAGATTTTACAGCTTCATTTCTTTCTGTTTATTTTCATGGCAAAAGCCTCTCTTTTATTTTTTTCTCTCTCTATATCCATAGCTGACTGTAGGAATTCTGCTGGTTTTTATGCAACCAAAACTGTTTTTATTTTTAGGGTGTTATTCTCCCCCAGCTGGCCTTCCTGAACTTCTTTTTATTTTCCTTTTTCATGGTTATATTTGCAAATAAGTTAAGTTTGCCCTACCCTGTGCTGTGAGCATTCAGCTTGACTGATAACCAAATTGGAGCACTCACAGCAAAAATATAAAGGTGCTATAAACATTTTAAATTGCTTTTGACTCTGAAAAGTGTTTTGAAATATTCCACTGCCTCAAACCTTTTATGTGTGCTTTATTCTGAACCTTCTTGGATAGGGCATTGGACTGTAACATACAGATTTCCATAAGGCTTTTTCTGTGACATTGTAAATTCTTTAGGTAGTTTTAGTTTTGAAATAGTAATGAAAATCACAGAGAAAACAAATATATTTAAAAAAATTAGCTCAAAGAGTTTTAGAGCAAGGAAAAAGGATAGCTTCTGCTATTTTCTCCATATAATGTCCTGACAGGAGAGCAACATTTTGAAACACTGCAAATTCATTCCCTGGAAGAAATCCACTGATATTAATGAAAGAGTTCACCCTTCTGCTCCTGAATCCCAGGGAATTCAGTATTGACACTTAACTTTTATTCTCTAAGAATTTTTTTCTTTCATTAATAGAGTGCCAGACATTATGTGAAGGCACAAAGAATATTGCTGCTAGTTTGATTTTAATTAATTTGTTATCAGTCAGGCACATAAATCCTTTAAACGTAGCTTGTCATAACTTCCTGAGGATTAGAGCATTGCTGTGTTACCTCAAAAAGCTCTTGTGGACCAGCTGGCCAAAAAAAGTCTGACTTTGAAGCATAAACACTCTTGCAGGACAATCAAGAGACCCAACAACATTAATGAGGAATAAAGAAAGAAAAAGAGAACAATGGAATGTGTGCCTGTAATTCCTCATCACAGAGAACTCAGTAAATCTGTAGTTTACCACTTCTTGTGCTGTGAATAAGATTGAGAGCAGAAGAGCTTTGTGCAAGAGAGGGACTCTTTCTGAAGTGTGTGCAAGAAAGAGGCAAAATCAGAATTTAGACTGAAACACATTTGGGACATTTCTGTCAGATGATTTCTGTTCTCTCTGGCAGAGAAATAAGCAGGATAAATACCATGTAGGGGCTAATTAAGCTGTGTTCTCCTGGAGAAGGCAGTTCCATATCATGTACCAGGTGGTCAGGGCAGTTATAAACTTGAAAGAGCAGAATAAAATGTTAGGCAGAGAAAAGAGCTGAAAATTTTTTGCATGTTTATGCATCAAGTCCAGGGATCTGTACCGGGATGTGCTGTGCCATTTTAGACTTGCATGACTTGGTTCTTAGACTTGGTTCTTGCATGTTTTGTTGCTATGGTGTACCTTAGCTTAAATTGACTCCATAACTGTTCTCATGTGAAAAGAATGTGCACTCCTCATTTTGGACCTTGTTTTCTAACCTTTTTAGTTTTATTTCTGTAGTTGCTGATAATTAAGGTAGAGACTTGAGATAAGAAGGAGAGGAAGTGTTGAGAGCTGTGGAAAAAACTTCACTGTTACAATGTGAGGAGCAGGATCCTGCTAAAAATATGTGGCTCTAACAAAACCCCAACTTACCTCATTAGACATGCCATGTATTTTAAATATGTACATGGTTTTTTCAGTGCCCCAAGAAATACTTTATAGCAGGAGACCATCTCCAAGGAATCTTGGAGAGAGGTCTTGCTTTATTCATAGTTAGTCCTGAAGCATTATAAAGGGAAAACCTTACAGAATTGGCAAAAGTGTGACATAGGAAAACATGCAAATGCCTAAAATATTTTTAAATTTAATTTGGAACAAAAGAACAAATATTATACCAAATAAATACTGTACTCATATATTGGCATCTCAGAAATGCACAAAGCAACTCCTGAATGAGAAAGTGTGGTTGGTTGAGTGGTGCTGTTTGTCAGTGGGATGAAAAAAGCCTTGACCTGCTTACTGAGAGAATGCATTTATAATTCAAACTAGAAGCAGGATGCAGATTTGGAGAACTGTTGCTCTTTCTGTCATTCCAAAGCTAAAGCAAGATTCTGCCTGATCCAAGTGCACAAGTAAAAGGCACTTTACTATGAAAGCAAGTGTTTGTCTCATAGTTACAGACCAAGATTTCCTTTTTATAAAATTTAATAAAATAATGACTGGTCTAATGGAAGCCCATAAAGACCCTGAATTCAAACTACATGGAATTGCAGGGGGAATGAACTACTATGCTCTGTTTGTGATTTTCTGTTGTAGCTGATAGAGGTTGATGTGTTGCCTTTGCTTGAAAATTCTGAATTATCATAGTGCAAATGTACAAGTTCCAAGTAAATCAGGGCAGATTTCCCATTGCTCCCATTCAAAACAAAAATAAAATATGTTGTGCAATTCTTTGACATAAAAATCAAACGTAATGCTTCAGAAAAATTACAAGGCAAAAGTGTTCTATGTCAAAATGAAGCAGTTAATTTGGGAAGAAACAGCACTTAAAAAATACAGCCCTCCTTTTTGTTGTCCTAATTGGATGGTTTTATAATGACAGATGAAAGCCACTGTGAAAGTAACACACAAATGGTGTTTTATAACCTGCTTAGCGTTTCAGCAAAAGATTTTCTTTGTGTCAACCAATGAATCATAGAGTGCTGCACATAGCAAGCAGCAATAACTTCTTTTTAAGATGTGTTGACATTCTCGTTGTTATTACTTTTAAATTAATATGGGGTGCTAGAAGACATTTCAGGTGTTACTGAACTTTACTGCTTGTGCTAATTGTTTATGTTCTCTTTATGAATTGAACAAGGCTTGTTAGAAGGAAAGGCTGTGAGAGATGAATGGTGAATGAACATACAACACAACAATGCATTTGCATAAAGCAGGTCAGAATAACTGCAGATATGTGGGAAAAGTCTGTCATTTGTGTTGGTGTTTGAATGCTTAATAATAATGTGAAAAATTGGCCTGATCTGAAATGAAATATTCTTTGCTTTGATCTTTTTCTAAAATTATTGTGGCTAAGTGTACTCTCAAACACAAGAAAACAGAATATTTCCATTTAAAAATAGTCTAATATTTTGAATTCCCTTGTCTTGTTTGGCTTTTTTAACCACAAAAAGTTGTGCCAAGCTTAAGCTGCATCCTTGGAGTGTGAGACATCTTTTATTTTTTAAGCAAATAATTTATCTTAAAGATTTTCATCCAGCTAATAATGCACATGACCAGAACAGACCATTTGCATTCAAACTTGTCATGGTAGGAGTTACATTTCTGATTAAGGTTTGGACTACAGAGCAAGGAACTTTAGACCTTGGGTTTTGTGAAATGCTATCCCCCACATGTCCTATCGTGTGAATTCAGAGGAAAGAGGAATTCATTCTCTTTTTTTGACAGAATGTATGGATTAAGAAACAAGTTCATTGCAGTATCAGGCTGCTCTGAAGATGACTGAAATTGAGGTTGGAGTGGGTTACTGTGAGGTACCACACGAGTCCCTCTCTGGCTGTTGGTGACCAGGGCTTTGCCCTGTTCCTTTGTCTCTAAGATATACAACTGTGGAATAATTTCAGTCCCATACTGTATCATGGTGGTTGTGTAAAATAATCAACTCTTGTCTGGCTAGCAAGTGGAAGGGTGAGGCTTTCTCAGGGTTTTATTCAGGGTGGCACTACCAAAGTGCCTATAGCTTTCACACACCTTCCTTACAGCTGTTTTAGACAAATCCTGCATTGATCCTGGCAGGCATCACCAGTTTTAAGCCTGCTTTCTACCAGTCTAGCATAAGAAAGTGTCTGGAAGACATCCAAAAATCCAAACATTTGTTTCCATGGAAGGCTTGTAATATCCAGACACTTTTGACTCTGAATTTAATGGCATATTTGTATTTGAAAAAAAATCAATGAAGTTTATGAACTGAAAACAGAGGTCCAATGCAACCAGTTTTGTCACTTTTAAGGACGCCTTGTGTAATTCTTTGTGACACAGACATCAGGCTATAGAAACCAAGCTACATCTTCCTGTGAAATAAGATTTAGTGTCATAAACCTCACCAAGGCAGCTGAAGGAGGGGTAAAATGAGAGAGAAGAGAGGAGACCAGTGAGAAACAACCTACCACTCATCAGCCTAGAAGGGCAATAAGATCTGATGGGTTTCTGCAATAAAACCCCCTAAACCTCCCAGTGGATTTTCATACAATAGAAACCAAAAGGGCACATCAGTCATACAGCAAGAGGGACACCTGGGGGAAATGTCCCGCTCCCAGACTTTAACCAGCTTGCTGCTTCAGATAAAACAGCCATCATGCCAGGTTCATAAAGATAAAACTTTTCACTCTTTGAGGGCCACTCCAAGGTCTGTGCAGCCTTTAAGTCTTACTATTATGAGGCCATAAACGGGGCACTAGTTGTAAATTATTTCTTATTGCTTTTATTACCTTTGAGATGTTATAATACATAATGATCTGTCATCCACATTTATAAAATGCTTGTACTGGAATAGGCCGAGCTTCATTCCTTTTTGGAATACTCCTGCTGACTTCTGTCATGTCTGCAGTTATAACAAAGATTCTATGTGGTTTTCACTCCACTTTCTGCACTTGGAAAGATTACCTGGAACCTGGAATCATAAAGTGGGAAGGATATAGCAGGAAATGCATGGAGTTGCTTCCTGTTCCCCCATAGCTATTTTGGCTGTTTTTACTGTGTTCTAAAAAGCCCAGGTTGGTCAGTGGCACCAGCTGAGCCCTGCCAATGCAGTGCCTTTGTGCTGGAGTATGCAACCACCTGAGCACATCCCTTGGAAATATTTAGAAAGCTCAGACTGGGTGGCTGCTCAAGCTCAATGCAAGCTGCTGGCTTATTCCATTCTGGAAAGCAAAGCCTGTAACTCTTCTCCCACGTGTCTGGAAAGGTTCCTGTCCCAAAGGCAGCGAGAGGGGTCAGTGAGGCTCATCCTGTCCCTTCCCTGGCAGTGGCAGGGCAGGACTCTGCACAGACACACCTTTCTAGTTCTTTCATCTGGGTCTAGAATTTCTTTGAATTGGTTTCTTCCTTGGCTCTCCAACCATTCCTGTGCTACAGTATTGTGCACAATTTGTTGTATATAGTGTGGTAATGTAGCCATGTAGAAAATACAGTGCTGTAGGGATATGAAAGGTACATGCAGAATATTTTTTGTTCTTCAAAGGAGGAGTTTCATATTGTGTTAATCATTCTGAGCAAGTCCTGTGATTACTTGAATCCTATTTTAGTCTGAAATTCAAAACTCAAAATACCTGTTAGAATTATTAATGTGATAATGCACATAATTTATTCTTTCATTTTAAATTTGAAACATTAAAAACTTATGTAAGGATTGTTCTTTTGCTGAACTAGGGTTTTAACTTCGTAGAACTGAGAGCAGTGTGATATATTACAGATTGTAACTGCTGTCCTCAAAACTTCCAAAAGAGAGTGGCGTGTTTTTATGTGTAGTTCCATGTAAAATACAAATAACATCTGATATTTATCCTGCTGAAATAAATGAACTTTTTTCAGTGTATTTTGTGAAAGCATGTGTTTTGTATTTTGTTCAGATGGTTCTGAACTGGCATGAAAAATGAGATTCTATGTCCATCAATAGTAAATCATGCACAATTTTTTTATTGGCTGTGGGACTGTAAATACTAAAGATAATGGTGAATCATAGTGCTCAATTAGCAATGTTGCCTTCTTTCCTAAATACAGTCAATTAAAGTCTCTGTGTCCACCAAGCAACCTTGACTTCAAAGACAATGTAGGCATAGTCTCTGTGTATATGTTTAATTGCTTGTTTTATTTATAAATTCTATTTAAGGACCCACATGATATTTTTAAAGAAGAATTTCTAGCAACTGGTAAATGCCCCTAAACAGCCAATTAATGATTAACAATGTATGGACTTTACATAGGAACTTCCTGACCATAAAATTTCATTTACTGTCTGCAACATTACTGCATCTGTGCCTTGCAAAATCAGTTTCTCTCAGGAAAGGATGAACAGCAAAAGCATCTCCAGACTCTGCAGCTGTTTTCCCTCTTGGAGTCTGGGATGCCTGGAAAAAAGTGGATGAGCTTTCAGGCACACCCTACTCTATGAAAGAATACCATTAAGCTTTGTAGCTAATGGTAGTTGATGACAAATTACATGTGAGTTTAAGTGGATGTGGTAGACAGAAAAAAAGTGCTGCTAACTGAATAATTAAGGGAAGGAAAGTGAAGTTACAGGGAAAGCAATTGTTTGTACAGGAGAGAAAACAGATAAGTTATCTCCTAAGGAATGTTGAAGGGATTGTGGGGAAAGGACCAAACCAGGTGAGATTATAAATGTCCATAAGAATAATATCACTCCTGAGTCCTTGAGTTTGGTTTCCAACAAGTGCAGAAAAATTCTTGTGTATCTGACAGCTTGTCCACTCTTCAGCTGCATTTGCTGATCTAAGGGAAGATATTCCCTTCCCCTGCAGACACTCTCAATCCTGTCCTGAGGCTGTGATGGCTGCAGGAACGTTATCAATAAGATTAGACACATCTTCTGCCCAGTGGGGAAGTTGGCAGGTTCTTCTCGTGCCTCTCCTGAGACAATGACCATGTGCAGCTCAAATTCACAGTGCAAATTCATGCCATATTAGCCTTAATGCTGCATGTTCCCTCACTGAAGCCTTGCAAATCCCAGGGGGGATATGTGTTCCCCATTTGAATGTGGTGTCCAAAATCAATGTAATGCTAAGAGGGGTGTGTTCCCCAGGACTGGGCACAGACTGACCTACTGGCAGACTCTCCTGCTGGCCTGTTTATGAGCCATTAAAAAAGCCATACCAAAACCCCCCAACACATTGATTTTGCTGCACCTTTTCCTCCTAGGGAAGAGCTTAGACCCTTTTAGGAGTACTTTTTCATCTTATTCCATATTGCGTATAAAATTGAAAATGTATGTTTTTCAATCAGTCCTTCACAACATGCCGTTAATTGTTTCAAGTAAAGTAGCATTTTCTTTTGTAGAGTGAAGAAGGCAAATGTCACTTCGCCCCAGGATGCTTGTGCTAAGTGCAAGATGTAGTGCAGAAATGTGATCTGTGCTGCCAGGATCTCAGTGAAGTGTTATATTTTCAAAAACTGTATCTTGCTGGTGTAGACATTATGTGAATATCATTGCATATGTGTGAGACTAGACAGATAAGAGATAAGGCTGTCCTAGCTCTACCCATGTCTTAGCTTAAAAATAAAATTACTGTATTGATCTGCTCTCACAGGAAAAATGTACATCGTTTTTGAAGTATTCCTAGTGAATACGCTCTAAATCTCATTTTTCTGTTCTTTGTGTCTGCCCTTAGGCAGAGACAGAAATCAATGGTTTTCATCATTTCAATGTTGTATAATTTCATAATTCATGATGTATGATTTATTCAAATACAAATAGAACTTTTGTTTATCAACTTGAATGCAAACAAAACTAATAATTTTAGTTGCTTTTATCTTCGTTGTAAATGGGTCGAGCCAAACACAGGAAGCCACTTAGAAATACTGCAGGTGTTCTTAGTCTTTTGAATTCTCTGGTGGGTATACCAAATTATGGAGTCACTGTCCTGGCCTGTACAGGCCTGTTGTACCAATCCCTCTTGACTAAAAATATTTCCTGAGCATTCAGTTCAAAGCCTTTAATTCCTCTGGTTCTAAGTAGCCTCATGTTTCAATCCTGCTCAGTGCCCTGCACAGACTACTACATGATTTATAACTAATATTTTTAATGTAATCTCACCTAATGCTCATTTCCATGTTCTGGGCTGTCTTCAGCTAGTATGTAATTGTTCTCACTGTGTAATTAATTCTCACTACCTCTTGAGGAAGGGGCAACTGAGGTGGACAGTAGGGAGAGCCCAAGCAAGAAGGTGTCGCCAAAAAACCTTGGGTGTTGTGTCACGTGCTGCAGGGGGCATTAGGTCAGCACAAGGGACAGGAAGGCTTTTCATTTTCAGTGCTTTGGGGGGTTGTTTTCCAGGACACAGTTTCTGAGTGAATTCAGTACATTTTTGCATCTCAGAATACCTAAGGCACTTGAACCCTGAACATGTTAAAATTGGTCTTGCCATGGCTCTTGTGACTGACGTGTTTGTGTTTGGTACCATGGAGCAACCTCAGTGTGAGCCATGTGGTGCTGGAGCTGACTGGTTTGGGGGTTTGCTCACCTCACCTCTGAAATGCAGAGGACTCTACCATCTAGCAGAATATTTCAGGGTCATTTTGCCTGTTATTTAGCTGGAAATATGAAAGATCTCATCTCTCCACTTCGTTTGTAAGCAGAGTAAAAGCATATTTGGATGTGCCTACTCTTCACTCTTCTAGGACCTCCTTGTAGAATCTGTTTTGCTTTCAGCATCAGTAATATCTTGCTCTGCATCATATACACATGCTTCAAACTTCTGGGAATATAATTGATAAAGCAATTTTTGCACAATAATTACAATATCTATGACTGGTTCACTGTGTAAGCATCCGTTATACACACTGATAATTGTCTTTAGTAATATAATCACAGTTTTACTTTTTCTTTTATATATGGTATTTTATTTGTTAATTGCTGGTAGTTCTTGTCCAGTTCTTATTCTGTTTGTAATCCAGAGTCATTTTAGGTAATTACTTTCATAATGTTAATTGAAAAGACTGAGATAGCTGTTTAACACTGTCAAAGGTGAGACAACCTACATTCCTCAAATCAGAAACAGGATTGATGCTATTACTTTATGTATAACATTATTAAAGAGGGAAAAAAAGTACTTGCTTTTTATTTGCCATGTGTTGCTATTGCTGCTCCTAGCAGCTAGAATTCTGCTCCCGTGGGGATGGCTGTGGGACATAATTATGTGAGAAAGGAGGCTGCAGCAGCCCAAAGCTGTTGGAATTCCAGTGGATGGAAGGTGTTCAGGATGCCCCGTGAGCAGTCAGCATTCCTGCTCAGCTGCTGCTCATCCCTGGAGCTGTGCAGTAGCTGCTCTGTGGCCTGGCTGCCTCAGGAGCCACGTGGCATTCCAAAGGCATGGAGCCAGGCGTCGAGGAGCTCCTTGGGAACCTCTCTTCTCATGGACTGCATGCACAAATGCCAGGCACGGGGAAGAAAGGGAGTGGGGAGAGAGCAGAGTGCCTTTGTTTGCCAGCTCTGTCTCTCCCCAGCTCAGTCCTGCTCAGCTCTGCCCATCTCAGCACGTTTGCAATCCCACTGGATGCTTCAGCTCCTGGCGCAGCATCAGCTTTTGGAAATGCCACAGTGTTCCAGGTCACTGAATGAGGAATAAAAAAAGAGATGCTGCCTCGTGTAATGCAGCTTGTGAATGGCAGCAGCCTCCTCCAGGTTTAAAAATTTAACAAATCATTCGGTAAAATTAAATCCATTTATGAGTGAAAATAACACTGTATCTAATGCAAACATTGTACTCGTTTTTTCCACAAACAGAGTTGGAATGTTTCATTACTGTGGGTAGAGAAAACATTATATTTTCTCCACTTGTGTTCACATGAGAACACAAAGAGAAGATAAAACAAGGAATGAACTCATGCTGTATTTTCCCTTTAATCAGCTTAAAATCAATTACATGATGTCTTTCAGTATTTTACAACCACTGCTTCTACTGAAATGAGCAAGAATTGGAATTGTGTACATGGTACCAAGGCCATGATAAGAACAGTAGAAGGCTGATTTTGTGATTTAACTATAGATGAAAGCTGATTTTGTGACTTACCTGCAACACCCAAATTATAGAATCAGGCCATTGGGGTGTAATAATACCTTTAGTTTTAGAGACATGCCAGATTAGGGGTAAAATTTGTAGCCAGTGCAATTCCACTAAATACTTCACAGGTTTTTGTGTGTGAGCTTGGCTACATGGCACATGCAGCAGTGGAACAGCAGATGCAATAATGGCTGTCATCATGCTGCTTTTGTTCATTGCAATTGTTTTTTACCTCTCCTTTCATACTTGGTACAAAAGTGGTCTGCAGGGCTTCCTTCTGCAACAACCTAACTTCTGTAATAGGACATTGAAGTCGAAATAGAAAATACTTGTGTCCATACTCAGTTTGAAGTCTGTGTCTTTGGTTGTTGTGGGTTTTTTTCCAATTTTCCATCTTTCTCACTATAAATATTAAAAAAGGAGTAATTCTGTAGTTATAGGTTTTACTCTATCTGTTCTTAGTTTCAGGATATAGGAACTCTGGATTCAGGAATTGTGTAAATTTCTGGAACACACTGAAAGGAAGACCTGAGTTTTCAGTTTGACAATGCTATGCCAAAGTAGAATATTGGATATGAAGATATAGATATTGGATATTGGATATAGATATATATTCTATATATATTCATATATAGAATATGAAGGGCATTTTTAATAGTACAGGCTAGAATTAATATTTCTATAGCCCTTTTTTCCTGCTTATACCCAATGTATTCCTTGTTGTATACACTGTAGGCTTCATGTATGTATGTTTACAGTAATGTATATATATTGCACAATTAACAGCAGATCTAAAGATATTTACAAAGATGTTTGAAGGGAACAAAACCAAATTCTTGATACTTCTGGAGAAGGGAGTGGGTTGAGTGAGCAGTGAGTTGGTAGGAGGTTGGGATAGAGGATAAATCGTGTGGTTTTGGGATGATGAGGGTGTTGGATGGGTGGCTTAGGAAGAGGGCCAGGCAGTGAGCACAGCAGTAGGGAGCAGGGCTCAGGTGAGGCTGAGGAGCTCTTTGTGGTTTGGAGGTGGGTGGCTCTGTCTCCCTGCTGGTGCAGCCCCAGGAAGGAGCCTTTCCACATTCCCAGACCCAGGAATGCTGTACCATGTCCTTCTTCACCAGGTACAGCCTCACCACATGCCCCAGCTTCTCCCAGGGCCCCTCACCGCTGGTGCCTGACACATTCTGAGGGTGCAGGAGAGAGCTGCCCATTCATAAGTACAGCCTCTGCGCTGTAAAGTCAGTCCAAGTCCTCATTTGATTAAGAGGAGGAAGAATGGTGGCATTCAGAGGGTGCATTAATGCCCAGAAACTGAAACCAGAGCTCTTGAATGACCGTAAAATCCAAGTCTGGGCTTCAGAAGATTTGGTTTCAGCACGTGCGTCTTCACGTGCTGCCTTAGGCAGTTTATTTCAGTGCTTGGCATCCTGTCTCCTACTTTTGTCAAATGGAAATAACACAGCTTTTCATGTTTGCATCTCATCCTTTGCTTTGTCATAATAGTCTTGGGGACTTTCTCATCCTGTGCTGAGGAATAATCCCTGCAGCATAATGTGGTTGTCATCTTTGTGTTTAGATGGTGATAATTGTTGTGGTACTTGGGTAATAGTTTCTGTCTCTGCAGTTTTGTTGTTTGTGTATGAATCCTGCAACCTGACCATCCTCGTAAAACATCATAAATTTTATAACAAGATTAGCTCTGTAAGGCAAATGAGTAACAGATTTTTTGAAATATAAACAAATTAAGTGTTGTGACTTTCTTAACTGTAATATTAGCAACTTCTAAAAGAAAGTTATAAAAATTTAATTTTAATCTTTTTTCTTCTCTTGACTAGTTCAGTGGACGCATGTTCTTTAGTGCTGCTTTCTAAAGTTAAAGCATAAAAGTTTTTAATGCTAAATTAAAATTGTTTAGTTTATGAGAATGCCACATTTACTTCCCCTTGGAAGATACTTCAGTCATTTCGTTTGCTTGTATTCCTAGGGGTGTATAGCAAATATTTAACTGTTTTAATCAATGTGTTACATTTAGAAAAATCATAATACAAGCTCTATTTTAAAAAATACTACTATAAATATTGTAACTATAAGCATAAATTTACAATGGTACATTATAAAAATAATACAGTCAATCTGTAAAATGAAAAGTGAATTCACTGTAGCATTTTTTCCACATGTAGGCCATGACTCCCCTTGGGAGTCCCATTGGCCTGTGTCCAGTTTCTGACTGCCCAGTACAAGCAGGGCTTTGATCTTAGTGAGTGAGCCCAGCTGAGGGTATCAGTGCAGTCAAGGATCTGAAAAATGCCATGCTTGAGGAGAGCCTTGGTCAGCTTTAGGAATATAAGGGAGGACACAATTCTGTGTTCAGCTCCCTACCAGGGCACTCCAGAGAACACAGAGACAGGCTCTTCCCAGAAGTGCTCCGTGAGAGGGAAAAATGCAATGGAGATAAGAAGTTCTGATTAGATTTTAAGAAAATATTGTCAGTATGAGGGGGCCCAAGAACTGAAGATGCTTTTCACAGAGGTGGTGGGAGTGAGTTTATCTCTTAAGGGTTCAATTGCCTGGATGCACCCCAGAGCAGCCTCAGCTAAGTGGCCCTGCTTGGAACATGAGATTGGACTAAATGACTTCTGCAAACCCTTCCAGTCTCTGTGATTCTATGATAGATACATGAAATTTGCTGAGTTCAATGATGTAATAAGCCAATAATTTTAGAAAACTTGATTGAAGCCAGAATAAAAGAATAACCCCAATTGGGAAGGGGTGTGTTATGTACATTGTTTTAAGTAGGTCATAGAATCAGGGTTAATTATAAATCAAAGGAGAGTTTATCTGTGGATTCCAACATTTACTGTAAAGAGCAGCAGAAACATCTGGGATTCTCCCTGGGACTCCAAGCATCATGCCTTTCCCATCATGTGTAGAAAGAATGATGCCTATCTGGGCGTTTAAAACCTGCATTTAAGGATACAATTTGGAAAACCTCTGTCAAAGACTGCTGTTCATTTATTAAATGAGTTTCCTGGCACTCCCATCTTTCTTCTGTAAAAAGCTGTTTCCTGAATGTAAAATGCTGTCTTTGATGTAATGTGATGGTTTAGTTCTGTTGACTGAAAAATATCAGAGCTCCCTATGCATTCTTCAGAATTTCACAGCCATTAAATGTTCAAAATATTCTGTTATCAACCACCCATGTAAATGGCATTAGTTATCTGTATAGTGATAGATGGATGTGCAAGCCCATATTGTAAGTGTTCTTGTGAAATTTCATTTTGAGAAAAGTATTTGTAGAATGCTCAACATAAGAGTACCATTATTTAAAAAAAAAAAGATAAATGCACAAAAGTAGCAATCTTTGATATTGGTAAAACTGCATCCCAAATGTGCTTTGCAATAGCCCAATTTTAAGTCTTTCAATATTTTTGCATTTGGTTTCAAATATAAAATATACACTGGAAACTAAACAGATTTTATAGCCCAATTCCATTATTTAAATCACTCTGGGCTTTGATGCTGAAAGCTACAATTCTGTCTGGAATCAAATTGTAAGGATGAGTTATAATTCCCTAATGGAAACACTGACTAATCTCAGAGTATATAGATGCTAATGGTGCCATGTAATGCATTAGCAAACATGTTACTGATAAATAGGAATGAAATATGGTTGGGCAGTCTCAAGGATCATCTCAGAAAAGATCTCAATTATAAAGTGTTGCAGAAGGAGCTAATTAGGTTTTTCTCTCACACAAGGCTCTGAGCCATGTGCAAGGGAAGAGGAAAAGGACTGTGAGCCTTTTGCTTTTGAAGAAGCAGCCAAACAAGGTCTCTGCATCAAAGTTCAGAAATCCCTGTGATGCCAATGGTGTAGGAGGAATCCTCAGCCGCTGAAATTGCCAGTGTGTTGTTGGCTGAAGGCAGCATTGATCTCACACCTCTGAACCTCAGCCAGGCAGCAGAGCCTGGGCGGCTTGCTGGTCCCCCTGGCTGCTGCAGGTGGCAGCCGCAGAATGGCACAGGGACACTTCTGTCCTCACCTCTGCTCTCCTCCTCCAGGCAGGAGCCAACCCTCCTCCTGTGCTCTCTCCAAAGGCAGACCTCCCTACCTGGATTGTCTTGCAGGTGAAAATGCAAATAATCATTGTGGCTCTCTCTGAAAAATGCAATTATAATGACAGCTCCCATGCTATCTACACATACAAATGGAATAAGCATGGCTGCTGATGCACAACAGAACAAGGATGGAGCTGGAAAAAAATTCCTCCTCACATCACATGTCTCTTTATAGGGCACACAGCATTTTGGGCAAAGCACAGTGCCTTGCCATGGGTATAGACTGATTATGCTTAACTTTCCACCTAAATTCCACATTTTAATTTTTTTTTAAATATTTTGGAATATGAGCACATTTTATTCTTACATGAGTGGCTTTTGAGAAATAATATGCTTAGAAGTGAGATGTTATTACAGTTAGAATTGCAACTTTGTGTATCAGATTTTTAATTATTTCTGTTTAAACATTGTTAAGTTTAAAATAAAAAACCAAGTCCAGTATTTATTGCAGATTGGAAAAAAAAAATTCTTGGAAAGAACTATAAAGAGAACTTTATATAGGAACTTTCCTATATAAAGGAAATAACTATAAGGAAAAACAAAGGAGTTTAAAACCAGGATATTTATACGAGGTCAGAGAAATAGATGAGTGCTTTGTACAGCAGAGTGGGATTGCCACCCCAGGCAGGTTCAGAGCTGTATCCCACCCCAGGTCCTGCCCTTGGATGTGCAGCCTTGGAGCAGCCAGCTGTGGGCAATGCTCCCAAGAGCTAAGTTGTTTTGTAGTCCCAGTGTGCTCTGGCACTGATAAAAGCTGTTAAACACAAAATTAAATCATTTCACTAAGGTGCTACATGATCCTGGCTGATTAGCATTTGAGAGAGAATTCTTTCATTTTCAGGTTGACTTTGAGACCTGTGTCCTGACAAACAAGAGCTCTCCTATTTTCTTGTCAGTCCCTTGGTTTTACAAACCCAGCATTTTTCCCTTGTATTTTCCAAATTCCTCAACCTTTTTTTTAAAGTTTGTAGTCAAGGGAGAATTTTGGAAGTGTGGAAGTTCTTGAGATCAGATTCCTTTTGAAACCACATGCTTACAGCAAAACTGACCCAGAAGTGGCTTGGTGAAGTTAATGCCAACAAGAACAGATTCACTGTTCTTGTTACAATTGTGTGTATGGCATGTCTTAACTGACATCTATGGGAAGTTTTGGTGTCCTCCTGTGCACAAAACAGTTTCACCTCTAGCAAAAGAATATTAATTTGGCTTGAAGATTAAACACAGCGCCTGAAAATCCTGTTGTAGGTATCTTCTTGTGCTAGGTCCAGCGTTGAATCCTGGAAAGAGTTGCTGTGAGCATCCAAATTTCCAGTTGTTCTTCCAGCATGGAGTTGGAGAATTAATATGAACAGGAGAGAGAAATGAGTTTTTAAAATTTAGTTCTTTCTTCTGATTCTTTGTATGTAAGAGCATTGCATAAATCCTTCCCTGGAACTCTGATAGTTGGGTTCCTCTAAGCCAATACATAAGAAAATACACCTATGTTAGGTATAAATAGTGCCAAATATCCTCATGGAGCATTGATCTTGCTAACTCCCACATGCCCGTGGTTTTACTTCTCTCTGCTTGGGATGGATGCTATTAAAATAAATCATCATAATTTGTGGCTTCATTTTTCTATATAAAAGTAATCTGCTCTGTTTGAAAGTTCAGGTGAGCCTGAACTACCATTGAGCCTGTTTCAATCTTCTTTAAAGTGTGATATACTGGAATGGAGAAGGAAAATGGGAAAGGGATATTTGGGATATGTTGTCCCCAGAACCCAGTGATAGGTAAAACCATAAAGGCACTTTGCAGCCTTGAGAAGAAGACTGCAGGACTGTCAGTGCAGGCAGGGGAATTGCAGGCTCTGGATCTCCAAAGCCACCCCTGATCTTTGTGCAGAATACAGTTTGGCTTGTATTTCCTTGCTTTCTTTATACTTACTCCTTTTTTCTGCACTTGTCATTTCCAGCAATGGGAGTGTAAATCTGTAGTAATATAAAAGTCTTTTGTTAAGTAGCAGTGAGAGTTCTAGTTTTGACTTTCTTTGACTTTCCTGAGCACTGGTTAGTTGAGAAGAAGAAAAAAGACGAATTTCACTCCTCAGATGCTGAAGATATTCAAAATAGGAAGAAACAAAAGTATATCAGGGACTGGAAAAAAGGACCTATACCTATTTAGCTGCATCAGTTCTTATGACCAGGTATAAGAAGAACATTAAAGACAAAGAAATTTAGGCTATGTGAGCAAATTATAAATTTCAGGATTTTTTCAAATTGGCATTGGTAAGGCTTTAAAAGGCAGTTCTGGATTCCTCAGGGAGTTCACAGATCAAGAAAGGCATGTTGAGAAGATTGCTGGTTTTTCAGGTGAAGTGTTAGCAAGGGTCTGAAGAGCAGAGTGTGTGGTAGCGGGTAAGAGGCAGCTGTGGTGGTACCGAGGGCTGACAGCAGAAGGATCAATCTGGGCTGTTCCAAAAGATAAAGGGCAAAGATGAGAAAGAGGAGAATCAATGTGAGGCACGGAAAGGCAGCAAAATCTGAGCCCTTTCTCACGCCTGCTTCAGCAGTGTGAGAGCAGGAGCAGGAGGAGAGCTGGAGCTTGGCTGTGACGGTGCCATGATGTCAATAACTGAGGGGACAGCTTGTCAGGGGTGATAGGACAAACTCTGTCATTTCACAAAGGGAGGGAGGGCCGGAAAGATGGATGTGAAAAGTGTCTGACAGGGTGAAAAGAGAAAGCTGGTGAGGCTGAATTGAAATAGGTGATGAGCAAAAGGAAATAATCGAAGAGTGAAAGAGATTTGGAGCAAAAGAGTAATGGTACCCTGAATGGATGGAAATTTTGGAAGAAATTTTTAAAAGGGATGTAAAAGTGAGGTCAGAATACCTGAACTTCCGGGGTCACTGTAGAAAATGAAGACTCTTAGTAAGACTGAAAATGCAGAGCAAAGGGTGAGAGGAGCCAGAAGCCATCAAGTGGCATGGAAGGATGGAGAGGAACCAGGAGGAGAGGCTGGGAGCTGAGGGGCCCCAAATCTGGACTCCAAGCTGGACCCAAAGGCCCTGCAGTGGTGGCAGGCAGAGAGCTGGGAGCAGGGGGCAGGAGCACAGGGAAAGGCAACTGTGGCTTTGCAGGCTATGTGCTTGGACCAGACAGTGACTGCAACTTGAACAAGGCTCTAGAGCTCTATTTAAAAAAATAAAATTCCCTCGGGTGTATTTATGGACAAGAAATGGAGCACAATTGGTGTTAATTAGACCTGCTGAAGACAGTAGTCTTTCTCTGAGCTGTGTTATGTGTTTTCAGATTATTTCCATAGAAGTTCCTTTCTTCCCTCTGATACTGGTTTTGCATTGTATTCCTGACTCCTGGCACGCAATCATTATCCCAGATAGACAGAAATTAGTTTTAAAATGTGAGTTGCTCTATGCATAGAATATCTTCAGCTAATAAACGCTGTCTTAAATTTCTTCCGTTTTATTTCTTTCTTCAGTTCATTTTAAGTGTCACTTCTTCAATACATCTTGACATTTAATATGAAGCATTTCATCTACTAGAAATACATCCGAGTTTTCAGCTCAAGAGTCCAATTAAGAAAATGTTCCCGTGTGCATGCATTTTCCTTTATTGAACTTCAAGTTCCCTGCAATGTCAGGTACTATGCAAGTTTAAAATCAAGGCTTTTGCAAAAAAAAAGTACTTCTAATCTAAAATATCACCTTGCCTCCTCACTGTGCTTCCCCACCTTCCAACAAATGAGATGCAACAAGCTGTCTTTCAGTTACTGCATTGTTCAACTCTTGCTTAGGACTTTTTTTTTTTTACAGTTGTTTGCATATGCATCACAAATGTCTGTGTATTGATAAAAGTGTTGATATCCTTCTGCTTTAATGTTTAAGAACTTAAATAGGGTAATGGCAATTAAAAATGTAATACTGCTTAATGTATTTGTAAAAAAGTATTCTCCTTTGTTGTTTGTGTTTTTACTGTTTGAAATTGATACTTAAATGACAGGTGCTGAGCAGTAATGAACGATGATCAGGCTTTCTCCTCAGGATGCTGTAATACAAATTAAGCCAGAAAGAATTTTGTGTTGTGCAAACACACTGTTGGTTTCTCTGAAGCTCTTCAAGCCGTTTCTCAGGAGCTCGTGGGTCACATTTGTAGGGATGTGCTTTTCATGTCATTTTATGGAGCATTACACTATCTGGAATATTGTGCTTTAAACTGAAAAATGTGTGTGTGAGAGAGACTTATTGTGGATGGGTGAACAGAAGACGTGAAGAAGTTTTCAGCAGAGAGGAATCTCTGTTTGCAGAGGCAGAAGCCTGCAGCCTCGTTGACATGCTCCTGTGGCCAGTGTGAGCAGGAGACAGTTCATGGAAGGATGGCTTTGTACTTGGGAAGGGAGAAAAGTGAAAGGATGCTGATTAGTTCATATGCAGTACAAGGTTTTTATAAAGCTTTGATTTTGAAAAGCATTCTTCAAAGTTTAGTTTTCTTCTCCACCTTGTTTTATTGGGTGCATATTTTCTGCAGAAACTCGCACCTCCAACAATCCCACAAGTGGAAAACCTGCATCTATGGTACATAAAATCTGGGATTAGGAGTCTTCATCCTGAGGTAATTTAAGGATCTTAATACCAGGATTTAGGATGTAGCAGTTAGAAGAGGGCATGAGCAGAACACCAGAGAGGCCAGCTCTGATGCCCTTCTTTAGAAATAAAGACTGTATTTACTGTAAATGCTTCAACTGTATTTAGTTGAATTCAGAAGTTGAACTTTAAATCCATATTGACTGCTGTTCATAAAGGTAAGATGTCTCAAGCCCACAGCTGGTTGAGTCTCTGGGAGTGTGGTAGGGCCAGGGATAACAGAGCTGTTGTCTGGCTCTTCATTTCCCTGAAGAGCTGCAGCTTACTGATGTATATGGATTTTCAGGAGGGGTCACCCTCTGAGGCTTTAGCACACTGCTGTGACTCTGGGCTTTGTACTTCTCTGTCCTGTGATGCCAGGCTGGAGCTCTCCTGCAGACAAGCAGATAAATGGCATGAGCAGCTCCCATTTGGTCAGGGGCAGCCTTGCAGTCAACTCTTGTGGGCACTGCAGTCATCTTTAACCAATTATAATTTTCCTCACATATTTAACTGCATTTTCCCCATGTAATTTCTTAAATGATTTTTCACCTGTTTTATTAAAGGCAGAAAGTTAAATGTCATATACTAAATGTCTATAAAATAAAACCATTGAACTTACGTGGAAGGTTTAAAATGACTTTATTGAACTTTTGCTAGTCCCTATCTATTTGGCTATATGTTGATGTGGAATTCACCATACTCACCTTTTTATATCTTTCACTGTAGACTTACTGATTTCTACCTCAGAAACCAGAGTATTCAGTATGTTATAAATCTGTGGTAATATAGTAAAAAGAAATCAAAACCAATTTATATCCAGTAAAAGTTTTTATGCATACTTCTCTAGATCACAGCTTGGTGACCAGCCATTTACATACAGATGCGTTCTTTCTATTAATTAAAATAATAATCCTTTCTAACACTGCATCATTCAGGTGAGGTATAGAAATTGGAGACGGTACCAAGCAAGGCTACATTTCCAAAGAGAGGCCCTGGTGATTTTTATAACACCTTGGGCATTCTGAAGCCTTTCTAGTGGGTGCCAGCTGCTCAGGGCTTTCAGCAATTTGGCTTAAGGCAGACAGCTTCAGGGTACCTAAAGTTTAGGGCATGTTTAAGCAGTCTGAAATTGCAGTGATGGAGATAACAGAGCAGTGCAGAGACCACTTCAGCTATTCAAACCCAGACAGGAATGAGTGCCAAATGAATCGGAATGGAATTTCATTTTACTTATTACTCTGTGAGTGATAATGGAGCTGAATAACAAGCAGATTTCTTCCATGGGCCAGCTCCATTTAGAGTACCTGTTCTGGTGATGTTTTCACATTCAGCAGCCCCTCAGTTGCCAGCCTGTAATTGCAAGGACACTCTTTGATGTTCCTCTGCAGCTCGCTGCCATCGGGGTCCATGTTTCCTCCCTGCTGGGCCGCTTCATGGAAAGCTTCTGCTCAGGAATGGTGTTAACAGTTGTTCCAGACAGAATGATTAATCTGTCTTGCAGGATCCCTGCTTGTAGCACTCTCCCTGTTTTATTTTGCAGTAAGGAAAATGTCTGATCTGACACATTGGCTGCTTCATGCGTCTGTGCTCAGTTGATTCCCCACCGGTTCCTGCCTGCATTTGGTGTTCCATGAAGGTCTTGGGAAGCTCAGGGGCTCTGCTCTCTCAGCCAAACTGGAGCATTTCCATCCACCTCCAGTATCTTGAATTTTCATTAGAGTGGGAGACCAGTTTCTGATTAGCTGTTTGCTTACGAGTCTGGCTGCTCAGGCTGCAGGCAGACATGTCTCTTACTGCCATTTGTATTGAGCTGTGAGAATAGTGTGTTGGAAGGGAGGGAAAGGAAAGTGAAATAAGTGTAAGTGAGGTCTATTGCACATTTGGGAGCCTTAGCTGATGCCTGTGAAAACAAAAAACAAGGAAGCAGGTGAACTTGTCTTCCTGAGACCAAGCCATCTGTCCCCCCTGGGAAGGAATCAGAGAGAGGAGGTGGGATTTCTCAGGAAGGTGCCTGGGTGAGGGCTTAGAGCAAGCAGACAAACCTTGATTTTTCTCAGTGAGCCTACAGAGATCTTTTAAAACACTCTGAATAAGGCTGCAGAAATGTTGTTGTGTTTGAGATTTTTCCTTGTTTCTATGTGTTGAAACTGCATTTTTTCCCTCTAATTCCACTCAGCTATTTATTTTGCAAATTTGTAGTTGTACCAAACTAGTCCTCTTAATGGAAGTTGGAAATATCACAGCATTATGGGTACCTTGTACCCTGAATCTCCTGTGTTACTGGTTCTAGGTAAGATGCAAGTCAAGGAGAAATTCTTAACATCAGGTGCCACAACGTTTGTGTTGGCACCAACAAAGTGTTGCCAGGTTTGTGCACTGTTGAACATCCTGATGCATTGGTTGCACATTAAAATATATGGGAGCAATGAGACAAGATTTCTGATGTTTTCTCTAGCATGCAATACAAGATGGCTGACAGTATTTAGCCATTGTTAATGGATAATGTGACTCCTTAAATATCTAAATAGAAAAAAAAAATAATACTCCCAAAACCAGATGAAAAAATATCTATTAGAAAAAATGCACGCACAATCCTAACTTGACAACAATTGAGGGGTTGATAGTGTCTTGATTCTAATCCCTGCAGCTGTTCCTTTCTCTTCAGCAATACATTGAGTAGTGGGTATCAATTGACAAAATAAATGATGCTGACTTGTAATTAATTTGAATCAGATTTGCATTTGAAAGACACCAAAGTCTTGTGGAAAAACTGGATGAAAGACTCAAGATCTTAATAGGCTTAAACTTAAAATAGAAGAAAGTAAATTTGTGAGTACTGGAATTTGACGCTATAAAAAGCCATCAATAAACTCCCATTGTATGTAAGAAGAGAGATGGAAATATTCAATAATACTGTATAAATTTCTTTTCCTATGGGTTTCTAAGTACCTACTCTTTTCATTCTTTTTAATTGACTTTCAGTGAATTATCAAACTAGAGAATTGTCCTCAATTTCTTGAGCTTTCTGCTGTTGGTTTCTGTGGCTGAGGACTGTGGCATATAATTTATTATTCCAGTTTTAAAATAATCAAGTAAACTCACTGTTTTCATTTTTGTCTCTTTAAAATTTTGTATTGGTTTTAATAGTTCCAATCCATCTCTAAGCTTGTAGAAATTGTTTGTAAAGCAAACTTGTTTGCCTCGAAGCTTCTTTCAGTTCTTTTCACTTTAATTCAAACAATTTATTTACCTTGACCTAATGTACCTGTCATTTCTGCAAGGTTCTGCTCTTGATACTTCAAAGAATGGACTCTGTAGTAAATCTGTAAGAAAATAATTGGGTTTGGAGTTTCATTTTTTGCTAAATACGTAAAGTTGAAATATATTTCTGCCTAGGCACTGCATTTTCACTAGCACAACGCAATGCAGTGATTTCTGTCAGACTGGTGCATACTGGCCTGCACACAAATTTAGTTCACATTGTGATGTTGAGGCTTGTAGTCTGAAAGCTGAGCTTTCTATCATCACAGATATGATGTATTAAAAAGAAGAGGCCAAATTATGTCCTCATTCACATTTAGGAGATCTGTGAGATGTCAGATGACTTGGAGTATGTAACTTGTGAAAGAACTGGTGGAATTTTAATATAAATTAAAAATTGCTTTTCTGCTCTTAATGGAGGTACAAGACATAGAGGAAATTGTGTTTCAAAAAATACCTCTGGTACAGCCACCTACCATTAATGTTCAAGGATCCCCCCTCCCAAAGAAGATGAAAAAAAAAAAATGTAAAATCCCTGCCACAATCAGGTTGGTGTGCAAGGCTCACCTGTCCTGCCAAGCTTTTCCCAGTAAGTGGAGTAGAAGAATGACCCTGCAGCATGCAACCAAACCACAGAGCAGGCCAGAGGTTGGATTGTCCCTCTTGGAAGGACTTCACAGTCCTGTGTATTGGGCTGTAAGAGCAGCTGCATTCAGCAACCATAAGGGACAACAGATTGATAATGAAATGGTGAAAGGGATTGCAAAAGGGTGCAGACATATTGCATCACTGTCATTATGAGTGGAAGTTATTGCTATTATCTTCTGAGCAGTGGCTTAAGACCTATTTTCCATCCATAAGCTCCAATCTCAAAGACTTTACAATATAAAACACCTTACGTGACAAATATACGTAAATATATGGTAAATATGGCATATATGGTAAATATAGTATATATGGTAAATAAACACTTTGGTATTGCCTGTCATATTTGAAAATCCTAATATACTGAATTTAAAATAAGCTGTTTGAATGTAAACAGTCTAATTAATCCATATTTCTCATGTAGAGCATTGTATATTTTTCAGACAAAAATTTTCAAGCATTGGAAGCATATCTTTATTATTTTGTACTTTCCCTACATTGTGTGGTTTGAAATCCACATGGGTCTTGCAGGTTTTTTTTTGTTGTTGTTTTCTGTTCAAAGTGTACAGCTAAGAGACAAATATGGGTGTTCCTATGGTTAAGGAAAACAGGCTGTTTTTGCTAAGTACAGGTCTGCTGTTGGAAATAGGTAGAAGGAAGCTATGTGCCCTCAGTGTTATCCTCTTTTCTATTGCTGTTGTGAAGTCGCATCAAAGAGTGACCTTTATACTTTTATCTGATGTGCATTTGGGAAAAAGCCATTTCATGCTGCTGCAAAGTAGGGAAGCTCCTGATCCTGAGAGATGCACAAAGGGAAATGCTCCAGCTTCCTCTTGAGCCCCATCCATCCCCCACAGCTTCCCAGTGGATGTTGTTGCCACTCAAACACAAAGCGCTGCAGTGCTGGGGCTTGGCTTTTGATGCGCCGCTTTCCATGAATGTGCTCAATAAATGGCCAGGCTGGAGCAAACACCTCACAGAGCTCCAGCAGGGCTCTAGAGAAACTTTCACCACCCCAAAAATAGGAGTGAAAGCGCTGTTGGAGACAATCCCTCAGTGGTAAATGTCATTACTGAGCAGCAAACCCAAGTGTGAGGGCTGCGTTCAGAGCTGGGCCCACACGTGGCTGTTCCCACCCTCTGCTGTTTGCCAGGAGAATTTAGTCTGGGTCAAGGAGATTTGCTAAAAACCCACTTGTGTTCAGGGCTGTGCCACGGCATTCTGAGTCACTGCAAGGCAGCAGGCTCAGTGCTGTCTGACTCTGCTCATGATAGGTGTTGCAAGGCCTACACACATTTTATCTCATCTCTAGGATGTGAAGAGACACAGACCTTTTATTGGCCATCTGGCAGGGAGAATAATTTCCTTCCTTCATGTCTGCATAAATGGGGGTTTATTTTAGTTTTGTCTCTGAAGTTACGAGCATGGTAATGCCTTTCCTTTATTTTTTTGTCTGATTCTGAGTGAAAGTCCATCTTCTTGTCTTCAGAAAGTATTTTATTTTAAAATTTTAACTCAAATTCTGCCATTCCTTCCTTTGAAGTCTTTATGCTCTTGAACAGCTCAGACCTTTCTTGTTTAGCCTTTTTCCATCTGGTAGATTTTTATAATTCACTGAAGATTTTTATAGCTGTTTGATGAATTTAGTGCGTTCTCCAACTTATGTGGCAGAACACATTCCTCAGAATGTACCTTTTGAAGTGTTCCATATGATCCAGTTTAGCATCTCTGTCTTCCTTTACTCACATCTTTGCCTTTAAGCCAGCCATGGATTTTATTATCCACACACATTTGTAAAGGTCTTTTTCTTCAGCTCTGTGCTCTTTTTCCTTTCTGTGGAAGTTCTGAGATGGGCTAAAATGAGAGTTCCTTGTTGAATTAACATTTTTCACATATAGTTTAGCCAAAATTATTGTCATGTCAGTTAAAACCTCATGTAGGAAATGTCTTTTTAGAGTGAAACATGATCAAAAGGCCGTGCTCAGGCAAGGAGCTGCTCCTGTAGTTCCTGCCCTGGACTTATTTGTAGATTTAGGAGATGATGAAAATGGCAACTGTCTAACTGAACAGCAGGCAGTTTCCTTTCTGTTTGGATATGGGCTTGCTGAACAATGAGAACCACCTCTGAAACACACAGCAATGGCACTTTCCCTCCATCCTTGAAGCAATAAAGCTTTTAATAAAGTGAAACAAGCATCTACGGATGGTAATTTTTTCCTTGCCATTAAAGTATTTAGGGCCTTGTATTAATAACTTTCCATTTCTCATGCTATTTCATGCACTGACACCCAGGTGCACTCTATTTCCTTCCCTGAAAGCTGTCTCAAAGGTGTAGTCATAGCTGTCATTTCAGATATAAATTTTCTCTGCAGAGAGACACAGAACTTTTCTGCCTTGCTTCAAAATTTCCCAGCAGGGAGAGGCTTTCTTGTAGCAGCCATGAGCTGTTATTCAACAGCAAGGGGATTTCTGAGTGTGGCACCCTGCTGAATAAAGGTGTTTCTGTGCTCAGCACACTTGTCATCAATCATTTTCACAATCTACAGATTATTTTTTTTTATACCCTGCTTCTTCTTGCTACTTGAGCAAAGCAGTCTTTAGCAGGGAGAAAATTACTGGATCCTGCTCTTTGTGCCTTGCCAGAAACTTTTACTATATTGTGACTAACAAGAGTAAAACCAAACAGAAAGTTACAAAATCTACCCACAGAATGCCCAGCAATTCCTGAGGATATAAATGAGCCACACCTGAGGGTATAGATTACTTTATTCTTTTCTCCCAGCTCTTTTTCAACAGTAATTTGACAGTTATATCCACTGATTAAGGTAGTGTAGTTATTAAAGTTATGAACTATATCATGGACTATGAAATAAAATGAAAAGCATTGCTCAGACACAGCAGTCTAGAGAAAATGAACCACATGCAGTTCTCTGTATTGGCAGAATATAGATACAGAAATGTTGAATCTAAAGCCCACTGAAGGGATGATTGGAGTGGCCCTGAAGTTTGAGACTCTTTCAGTTTCACCTAATTCTCTATGTTGGTGATACACTCAGCTTCTGCACACCTTTAACTGTCCATTTTTGTTCTTTTTTTTAATATACTACATAACTCATTCCACCCAAATATACTGCACTTTTTTTTCCACTGAGTAGCAGAACATATTTAGCTCCATTTTCAGTGGTCAGTGGTCTTTCATTTAAATCTTAACAGTTTTATTTATGTCCTCCAGCCATCAATGGCATATTGGAGGATGACATTCTGCCCTGTATGCAGCTGATAGTTTCAAAGACAGTTTTGTTGTTTCTAATGCTTAAAAATATCTTCAATTCATTTAACTTTTTATTGACCTGTGATGCCAGATCAGATGCAGATCCTTACCTTGCTGCTTTCAACTAAGAAAAAAACCCCTGCATGCCTTTCATTCTATTATTCTTGTTTGAATGCCCTGTCAATTTTCAGATAAACCACCCTATTGGGGTATTTTTTATTTTTGTGATTTGCTTTTATATCAGCCTTAAGAAAACTGGAGATATTTTCAGTATCAATACAGCTCTTCCTTCAGGTTCTTCCATTGGATGTGGGACTCGCTTGCTGTGCTGTAAAACAAGCAGGTAGAGTCCTGTCAGTCTGCAGGCAAATGAGACACAGCAATGACTCCCAGATGATCAGGCAATTGTCCCACACACTGCAGGCTTTACTGTTAATTTAGCAATTAAACAAATTGTTCGTGTTATCTGCCCTAACTTGAGAGACATATCAAATCAATATGTTCTCTTTTGTTAAATGCATGTTCACTGAAAACAGCCCAGTTTAATATGACACATTTCTACTACTTAAATCTTGTTTTTTAGAGTATTATTGAATGGATTCATTGCAGCTAATTGCTTAAATATGCTGTTGAACTGTTATAAAGTCTGTTTATTCCTGCTCCCATCAACAGAACCAGTGAGTAACTTCAATTTACTAGCTAAGAGTTGTACAGGAAAGATTAATATAAAGTTATTTGTTTATTCCTCTTAATATGAAAGCAGGAAGCAATGTCAAATATGAACAGGTGGTATTTTCTAGTAAACACGTAGAAATAATTTCTCATTTATTCCAGAAAGAATTTTCCTGCACAGAGACAAGAAGTGAACATTTCAGGGCTTGGCCAGTGTGGCTGTGGCAGTCTATAACTTACAGAAACAGCAGGGCTTCTATGTGACAGCTCTTTCAACCATATCTGTGTCTAATATCTTTTCCTTATTTTTTTCTATATGTGTTTCTATATGATAAACTTTCCTCAAAAAAGAAGTAACTGAGAATTTAATTTCAGAATTTATAAGCCTAATTAAAACCACAAATCCCGGAAGAGTATGTAGTTGTTCCAATCTCTGACTTTGCCTTGAAAATGAGTTCCAATGGGTTTCTTTTTATTACTACAAAAATATCATTCAAAAAAATAGAAAAGCCCAACAACTCCAACTCAGGTTAAGAATTTTATAATGCTACAAGTAGGTTTGCTGACTCAGAAAAAGAGATTTTGGCTTGCTACAATTAATTTTACCCCAAGAATTAGGAGTTAAATTCAAATATTTTTCCTTCTGGAAGATAGAAATGTGAATATAATTTTTTGTGTTTGTATTTTCATTTGGAGGTAATTTACATGTTTTTAAGCCAGTCATGGACCCAGCTGCCTTGGTGACCACACTGTAAATATATGCAGCTCAGTGGTGCATTTTCTCCTACTTTACAACAGGATCTTTTTTGCTCTCATTCCACTACCAGGACCTCTGTGCAGCTGTTTGGTTAGCCTCAAAGATCTGGTGAGACTGCATTCCTGCTGTTTGGAAGGAGAAAGTTCTTGGGTCTTTTTCCTTTATAATCAAATCTGCCCATCCTTAGGTAGTGACCACCTGAGGTAGCTCACATGTGCACTTGACAGGAACTGTGAAGTAAACCCCCTGTTTCTGTGCTTTGGCTTCTGCAGATTTAAGCTAATTTCTTTAAAAGTGTTATCAGACACCAAAATCTTTTGTTATACTTTGCTTTGGAGACTAACTGCTAGCTGTTATACCTTCAGATAGACTAAATTTTAGAACCTTTGAAGTAATAGATTAACTTAGTACATAACATTTCTTTTTAAATGAGAGAAGAAAATAGAAGCACAGGTACCTGATTCCTGTCAACTTTATTTGTTCAAAATTATCTACATATAAAGAGAATTTCCTTGATTGCCAATCTGTAAAAAAAGCATTATGTGGCTCAGTTGGGTGAAATCTAATAACCAAGTAGTCCTGCTTAGAGGAGTTCTTGTGTTATGACAGCTGGGAAAAAGAGAAAACCAACCACTGATGAAGAAAATGAATTTATTGATTACTCAGTAGGGCAACAGGGAGAATATGTTTAAAATCAGATGACAGCAAGCAGTACAGGCTGCTAAACCAGACATGTTTTTATATCGCTCATTCAAAGGCCTAGAGAGATGCACTCAATGTTTATTCTCCTGATTTTATTTCTGTCTGGAAGAATTCTCTAAATCAATTATTGATGGGTTTTTTTCACGTTTTCATAACTTCTTATAAACTGCCAGTATTGTCTTAATTATAAACAACCTGTTTTTAACACTCAGTAAAAAGAGACACAATGTATGCACAGCTATGGAAAGAGAAACAGAGGCAAGATTTCTACACTGGACCTCTCTGTGCTCTGCTTTATAAACCCATAAAATGAAATAGGTTCTTTCTGCTCAAGAGCTTGAAGTCTAATGCTAATAGCAATACAATTGTCTTCCCTTAGGGCATGTTGTGTATGTGTTGTTTTGTTTTGGTTTTTTTTTCCAGTGAGAAGGGCCAGCTCTCCTGAAGTCTGTAACTCCTTTGGAAATAGGTTGATAAATAATTTATTTGGAACAATTCCTCTGTATTGCCTTTTTATTTCCTTGTATTGTGAAAAACTGTAGCTGTATAAGACAATTTGAAAGCATTTGGGTTGGCTGTTAAATCCAGCTACTTGCCATTTGAGGGGCTGGGATGCAGAAGCTGAGTAATCTTGTTTTGACTCTAGAAAAGACTGTAGACCAATTTTTTTATTTTTTTGACGATTCATGAAGAGGATGTTTTTTGTGCCAGAAGGCCAACATTTTTCCTGATTTCTACCAGATGTTAGTTCTGTTCCTCTTGCCTTGATAAGCTGCAGGAAAATAATTTTTAAAGAACTGGTGGTTAAAGGGTACAAAGTATTTTAATAATCTGAGGAGGGAATTTGATAGTGAACTAGTGCAAAGTTGAATAGCTTGTCCCATAGACCTCAGCATATTTCAAAGGCAACAAATACATTAATTGATGCAATAAATGAATCTGCTTCTGGAGGCATGGAGAGCACAGCATGTTGCTGTTAAGGATATACATTCTGTTGTTCCATCTTTGGCAATTATTTTAAGAACAGACAGTTTCTTTAGTACTAGAATTAATACACTTGGACTCCAAGAGATAAAATATCTTACTGGAATTCTCATGCTCAGTTCTGGCTTCCATGGATCATTTGTCCTTTTGTGTCTTTGAAGGAGTATGTTAATTATGGTAGCAAAAGAATATAGAGGCTTAAAATTGACTAACCCAGAGATATAACATGTAGAAATTATATCTTCTCTGTAATAACTTACTTTTGAATAAAATTCATCATAGTGGGTGTTACAAGATGCCTGCAAATCTTGTATTTGAGAGATGATAATTGCTTGTGGTGCAGGTGAAAAAAAATTAAAAAGAAAGAAATCTTCTTCCAAAGCTAAATTGGTGAACTGGAAACAGATAAGAGAAGAAGAGAGAAATGAAAGCACAAAGTTATTGAATGAATAGCTAAACTTTAAAAAAATTCTATTTAAAGAACCTCTGCATATCTAAAGCATAAGAATATTTATGAAAGCAAAATGCTGCCCTAGGCCAATGGCCAAGCATACTGCAGAAGCAGACAGACCAGAGAGGTGATGGCTTCAAATGGTTTCTTCAGGAAGAGGAGAAAAGTGAAATTCCTAATCACTCTGTATGCTGAAAATGAAATTTGGCTTATAGAGCAGATGGAAGCTGTGTCTGTAAAATACAAAAAAGGAGAAAGTGTGGAGAGTCTGGAGTAGAAGCAATTATCCCACTGGGAGAAAGAGAAACGTGTGCATAGTCATTAGATGTCACTTCCATAGAGAACTCTCATCTGTTACCTATGGGTAGAACGAGCATCCATGTAGACAGCTGATAAGATTTATTTCACTTTCTATTTCAACAAATAGGGGAGAAAGTTACATTTTCTTTCTGTCTGAAGTATTGCATTAGGTTATTAACATTTGTTTTTTCTGTTGGTTTGGATGCATGCTTCAAACTGCAAGAGATCCAGCTTATCAAAACCATCAGTCAGTGGAGTTGTTTCTCAAGAGGATTAGTTGAACAGGCCTCTGTCATCTTACTCCTAAGACTACACAGTAGGGCATAAAAAGTTTTCCATGTGAGTTTCTCATTGCATTTCACTTCCATTGAGCATTAACTGGCACCCTCTGCTTGCAGCTTGGAGGAGGCTGTGTGCTGGAAATGGCTGTTCCATGCTGGGTGTTGAAGGGCTACCTTGAAGTTATAAAAGTGCTTTGTTCCAAAGAAGGTGTGCATAATTCATTTTGTAATTCAGGTGATTGGCTTTAACTACTGGTACTTATCAGTGTTCATTTTATTAAACAATTGATTTACATATGCAAACTTGTCATATTGTTAATTCAGTATTGAGTTTGCACTTCCCGCAGACAAATCTCTTCTGTACTAACGCCAGCTTACCCTTTGGGTATCTTCTGCTCATCTCCTGTCATTAAAACTAAAACAACAAACTCCTTTTCAAAAGGTATTACCTTTTGGCAACCCCTTTGTAGTAAAGAAGGGGTTAAGAGTTTTATTTAGGTTGGGTGAGATGCTGTGATTGACAGGTGAGGTGAGCTTCCTGAAGGGACACTTGAATCCACCTGAAACTGCAGGCTGGAATTAAAAACTCCACAACAAAACACGCTTTTCCTCTCAACAGTAATGAACCCTGAGCCATGCAGTGTCCCAGGGGTGTGATTATCTCAGAAAAACTGTTTCCCCAGTTACGTCTTGTTGCATAAATAATCATCTCTTTGATGCAAAGGATAACTCTGGGAATGACGTAAGTTAAACATGTTCTCCAGCAGTCTGACTTGCAAGGGAATAAACAATTTGTTGCTGTTCAGAGTTCTTAAACCGCTTCCTCTGGTTTCTAGGAAGCTTTAAGCATTCTAGTCATAGAAAAAAATCTAAATTTCATGAATAGAAAATCAGGTCTCTTTCATAGTTTTATTGTTTCTTATGCTTCTTTTCTTTTTTTTTTTTTCTTTTTTTTTTTCCCCCCCTAAATCCATGCAGTCAAAACACTAGTTATTACTGCCAACACATAGCTCCAAAGCTTTACATCAGTTATCATTTTACTGGAAGAAAGTATTGTCCTGAATATTTTAGAGCCAAACATGTCAAAAACATCAGTTCTCTCAGTCTGGTTCAGAAATAAGGTATGTTCCTTGGGTAGAAATCACCTCAGTGTAGGGAGAGGATATAGAAGGTGAGTCCATCCATCAGGACAGTGCTCCAAGGAGCCATGAGCAGCAGTCTGTGGCTGCATGTCCCTGTTAGGCACTGACCAGCTGCCTTGGTCACTCAGAATTCTGCTGCTGCCACAATGTACAAGCTGCAAAATGCAAAGGGTCCCATTTGTTTCAAGCTGTTTTATTTCGTGACTCAGTTTTGTTCCAAACCAGCTTGTTTAAGGCAGGATTGAGGCCTCACTGACTGCAGTGCCCTGTTTACTGTGGTGGAGACCAGCCCTCAATGAAATCCAAGAGCTGACTAAGCCTCTTGCTGCCCCACCTCACAGAGATAAATTTCCAGCTGTTAGGAACTTGGAGAGAAATTGCTTCAGTAGGTCAGCTTTATGCCTAGGGATCAGAAGTTAATGGTGGTGAGAGGAAATTTAGAAGTGAAAAGATGTAGCCTTTAAATAATCTGTACTTTGTAATTTTATAAATTAATATTAATCCTTAAATCAATTGCTGAGATGTTTGAGCTCATAATGAAATCATGTCCCTGCTATGAGTGTCTCATCACCTCTCTGACTCCCTTAGTTGCAATCCTTGTTTACAGTTTCTAGTGTCTCTGTTCTGAGTTTCCAGGACAGTTTAAATCCCAAATGAAAATTTGCCACAAATGTCACAGCATCTCATTGTCTCTGAGCTGTAGAGGTTTTCTAGCATTAATGCAAAAGTGGAAGGCACCATGGGCTGCCTTCCCAACTATACTTGATCCAGGAGCACTTCCGTAGGAGCTGCCCCCTGGTCTTCAGGACAATTCTGTCCCAAAACACAGTGGCCAATGTGAATTATGCTAAGAGAAGCCAGGCTTTGCTATTTCTCACTTTCTTTATTCTCTAAGTGCCCTTTCTTCTTAGACCCCCATAACTGAGATATTCTGTCTGATTTAATAGTAAAATCAAAGCTGGTGCATCCCAGTAACACAAATAGCGCTAAGAGACCTTGAAATAAGCTATTCACAGAAATGTAAATCAGCAGCTCATTCTTAAGAAAATAAGGCATTTTGGGGAGAAAACTAAAAGGCTTCAAGATAAATGGTTGACAGTGACAGCTTTCTCTGTGTGTATTTTATCCAGTGAAAGTCTTGTGAACAATGTAATGATATGAGGACAGTTAAAATATGGCATAAATTTTAATCTAATATCTATCCTTGTGATGTTACTGAGACCCATTCACATTTGTGATGTTGCAGCATTCATGGTTTTGCAGCTCACAGAAAACACTACTAATGCTATAATGTTATTGGGTATCTCACTGTTGGACTTCATCATCTTAAAGGTCTTTTCCAACCAAAGTTGTTCTGTGATTGTTTGTTTTTCAATTAATAGCATAAATAAGCTACATGCAGTATCCCAGCTGGTTTAAAAGTATTACTCAAGAGGATTATAAAATTGGGGGGGGGGGGGGGGAATGTTTTTGGAAAGAAAAGTTGTGGCCTAATTTGAATTGAAAAATTAAAATAAAAATGAAGCCTTACACTGTTGTCTACGTTGTGCAGGCAAACCTGTTCTAACTAGCAGGTGATAAGGGTCAGGGAGTGACCCTTCTCAAGGCTGAAAATAAAAGGGAGGATTAGAAACAGCCCAAAGGACCAGGAAGTCTCTAAACCCATGAAATAAGTCAACAGGAGGGTAGAAAAACACTCAGGCTGAATAATGATGACAGGCTTGCTGAGATTTTGCAGAACATGGGAAGTTTTAGCTTAAGGAAGAGCTGAGTGAATGTGGTAGGACAGCTGGAGTTCCAGTGTTCCCGGGGACAGTGGAAGGAGTTTGGATGGATGGTGGTGCTTTGGAGAAGTCCAGTTCAACAACAATGACCAAGAGACACTGGAAGGAGCCTTGGAAAACTCTCTCTGGTGCAGAGGTGGGAGAAGCAGAGAGTAGGGAATGCTGAGTGCTTGCAGAAAGTCACGAGAGTGCTCAGCAGTGGTGGGGGAGGCAGATGGGGAGACTGGAAGAGCAGATGGTGGCGGTGAGAGAGAGCAGAGCGAGTTCCAAGTCTGAAACTGCAGCCTCACACAACACATCATCGGATGTTCTGGCTTCTTCCTTTTTTTCTTCACGCTCAATAAATGAAAAATTCACCTCCTCCACTCCCATGGGAAGGAAAGCATCCCCTACACTGTAAGGATGCAGCGTGCAAAGTGCTGGGGCTGTGTTCAGCTGGTTGGGAATCATGTGTGGACTTCCCACACACTGCTTGGGAATGAGCTGAAAGAAAGAACTCCAATCAGGAGAGCTCTGCTCAGGTGAACAAAATAGAAAGGAGATTTCCAATGCTGTCTCCAAAATGTCCAAAAAAATGTGACCAAATCTGGGCCTGGAAGTCTAAAGAGGGAAGGAAACCTTTCTACATACAAGCCTATATGTTTTCAGTCCCAGAGTTCTTTATACGTTGAAAAACTATTTTTCATTCAGCTTTAGAAATCAGCAGTGGTATTTCAACAACATACTAAAATGTCTTAGAGTAATAATGCTCTTTACTCTAAATTCCTCCTTTTCATGACTGAAAGCAGATGTGATGTGTTTGGGGGGGAATACTTGACATCCAGTTTAGGCCAGACCAACAGCCCACCGTGTGGCAAAGTGCTCTCCTCTCCTTATGAGATGCCAGCAAAACTCATGGTTTCTGTTGCTTCTCCCACAATGCCCTGAGTCCCATATGCTTTATTGCAGTGGCTAAAAAATGCATGCATAATTCCTTCATGTTTTTGGAATAATTCACAAGTGTGTTTAAAGGATCATCAGTAATACCAGTAAATAGCAATAGGCTTATAGACTTTCTTGGAGGAGTTACATTTTTCAGCACAAATTCACTGAAAATTCTAGCATCACTTTCTACTTTATGGGACGGAGATATTCTGAGTTTAAAAATTCTGATAATCCACCTTTTAACCTTTGAGAAATAGGATTTAAGCTACTCAGTCTTCTTTTACCAATGTCACCAATATTTGCCAAAGGGTGTAGGACATTGGTTATAGAAGATAAAAGATACTGTCATGTATTTGAAGTCATTATTTTTATCTGTGTCAAATAAAAATACACCTCTTTGTAAGCAAGCTGAATTTGTAAAAATGAGAGAGGGTCTATTGTATTCTTCCTAATATTGTAATCAAGCGCAGTCTGCTTTTGGAGAAAACATCTCTTCCTCCCAAATGAGTAATTTGATTTCAAACTGTCTGTCTTTAAATATTTGCATCAAGGATCACATGCACAACATTAGCACAAGAGGACTCCCTGTTTTGGCAAATGCGCCAGCTCTTTTTTTCAGGGAGCTGTTCTGCACGTGTGCATCTTTTTGCAGCCTTTTGCCTACAGTTGTCTCTGTGGTGCCTCCTCAGAATTCTCTGTTCTGCAGTCTGTGTCAGCCTCCACAGTCTGCACAGACCTTGTTTATTATGAGGAGTTGCTATTGGTGCTCACAGGGATGGTGTTTTCCTGGTGCCAGTGGCAGAGTTACTATTTCAGGTGTGTGCAGCCTAATCTGTAGAACAATGCAGTTGCTAAAATTAAAACCTTTGACGTGGAAGGCGCTGGGGTATGAAGTGAAAGGCTTTGGAAAAGGGAGTAAAATCAACAACAAGTGAGGAAAGTTATTCTGACAGCAAGGCATTTCATATGTCAGCAAACCAGAAGGAGAGGAAGGTGTAGCTGTGAGAAGCCAAGGGACCAGCAGGGTACCACATTTGGTGTGTGAGATGACAGGGTTTAGCACTAGGGGTGGTGAGAAAAACGGTTGGACTTGGAGATACTGAACAGGAAGAATTGTCTGAATTTGCTAACAGCTTGTATGTTATGACAGAAATAAACTGTTGTAATCTTTTTTTTTTCCCCCCCTCTACTATTGGAGTGGGCACATGTACATTTCATATGGTGTTTGCTGTCAATTTCATCTTCTCAGCTAGCACCTTAGGATGTAAGCAATGATTTCTTCCCCATTTCAAATCCTCATAGCTTAAATATCCTGCTTTTATTCTTGCCTTATAGAGAAGGGTGAAAAAAAGCAAGCTAAACCTCAGTTCTTTGTTTCAGATTCTTCATGTGAGTATGTGGAAAGCTATAGAGAGGAGGAGGCAATGGAAGGTAATCATTTATGGGGAAGAAATGAGAAAATGTGAGCACACCTAGATATCTTTCTGGCAAGCAGGCAACGTGACAAACAGATGCATCACACAAACTGTGCAAACATTAATAATGCAGCTCTTTCTACTTATAAATGAGTCTGTGGGCTAGGAGTGTTTCATTTTGTTTTGGTTTTGGGGGATTTTTGTGTGTGTGTTTGTGTTTGTTTGGTTTGGGTTTTGGTTTGTTTGGGGTTTTGTGGTGTTTTTTTTTCCTGTCCTTTTAGGAAGAATAAACAAAATCTCAGATTTTTATATGAATTTCTTTCTCTTAGTTTGATTTGCCTCTTAGAAATCTATTTGACTGAATTGTTTAGGAGACTTGTTCAGAAATGACTAATTCTTTCAAAAGAGCTGTTTATCTCATCCTTATGAGGTACAATTACTCAAGTGTATGGCAGGAGTTTCTGTCAGAAGGTGCCTAAAAAAAAACATTTTCCAAAAACGTCAAGGAAGGATTAGGAGTGTCAATTTCCATTTCTTGAAAAGCTAAATGGAGGGTTATTCTCTTGTTTAGAAAAACCTGCAACAGCCCTCCTTTGTATGTAAGAAAAATGATGAGGTAATTTGTAAATAGCCAGTAATTTAAGCAGGTTGTAAGGCAATTACCAAGTATTATTACATGCCTCTTCTGCACATTTGAAGAAGTTGTTCCTGCAGATGCCTTTAGTAATTTTTTACCTTAACTCTGTTTCTTATATGTTTGGCACTTTTTTTTGATGTATGGCTATAAGAATTTGCACCATTCTAGCAATTTGATTTGTTGTAGCAATGCCAATAGCTGGGAAATAATATCTCCTTCTATCTAGATAATCACTTGACCATTGTTGGGTGCTGCCCTCCATGTGAGGCTGTTGAAGATGAAAATTGGCACGAACACTCCAGCAGTTCTTTGGCAAATCCTCATTGGTGCTCATCTGTGGTGGTGGGGAATTAGGATAAATTGACATACTTGAAGAATAATTAGCTGTCTAGCTGAAGCAGTGGCATTAAAAAAAAATTTAAACCAGTTCCATCTCTGTTGTTACAGGCTGTCATAATAATCCATAACATTTTTCAACATGTGCCACTTGAATTTGACCTTGCATAAATATTAGAGCAATTAAAATTTTACACACACACGAAAATATTGAATCTGCATTTGTACTAAGTACATTTAATAGAGGAGAAAATTAGGTTTCATTTGATGTCTGATAGTGAAATATTTATCAGACCATACAAGTCTTTAAAGATAGACAAATAAGCTTGCAGTTGTCAAAAATGGGGAGAAGATGACAGAAGGCCTAATTTTCCATCTAGTGTAAGTGCAATATACTTTAAGGTTTTAAAATTTTATTTTCTTTCTTTATGATTGAGGTGATTTTTGTATAAGTTTGCATTGGTTTCAGAGAAGGAAAATTTTAAGTTAAGGTAATAGTTGTTAATGTGTAAAAATTACATCTGGAGAACACAGTTTCATTACTGAAGGAAATAATCACTCTGTGAAGTTATACAAACTTCTTTAAGCCCTGCTCTTTCAGCTCCAGGGCCACATGATATTTAGCACCACCTATAGGGACAAAATTAGGAAAAAATCAGCTTTCCAGCCTTGTTTAGCCCAAAGATGAGGAGTGTTCCCTGCTGCTAGGACAGTTTGGGTTTCACTGTGCCCCTAATGACTCTGAGAGCAGGCTCCTCTCAAACTTCTCTCCTTGCCTGCTGTGACCTGGTTGATGTCTGGCGCAACAAGGCACAGTGTCACAACAATAGCATATGCTAGAAAATATCTACAATGCACTGTACAAAGTCAGGCATTTTGTGCTTGCTCATTTGGTTTCTCTTTTAGCAGCATATGCCGTTTAGAAAAATCAAGGGCTGTGAAATTCAGGGTCTCTGCTTGGACAAGTTTAATTCACTGTTTCGAAGAACTGTAATCTGGTAGAAGCTGACTTTTTTCCTAAGCATATCCTGTGAGTGGCAGAAGATCAGAAATTAATTTTTCTACCACATTCTCAAGACAACAGGCTTGGCACTTGGTTTATCTCTGTTCCCAAACCCATGGGGTTTGGTGCCATGAGTGCTGTCATCTATCTGCACAAGGTGGATGCCCTGCCCTTGGCAGCTGTCCTGTGCCTGTCACCCTGAGCCTCTCTCCCAGCTGCCATGGTCCTGTGTCTCCTGTGGTGAATCCTCTTTCCTGTCCCCATTGCTGGGACTCTTGTGGCAGGAGCCCCAAGCCCTGACACCTTCTGAGTGGCCTCTTGGGGAGTGACTGCTGGGCACTGAGGGCCAGCCAGTCCCTTTGCTGTTTCCTCTGCCCCTTTGGCTGTCCCTAAGAGCCTCCTCTAGGGCAAGGGGCAATGTGCATGCACATGGGTTCGCAGCCCCCAAATCCTGCTCCAGTCCCACCAACAGCTTCCTCAGCAGAATCAACCAGAGAGAGGTTTGAGCATGTCCCACGGAACCCCTGTGATTGCTGTGGCCGTTTGAAAACTAACCCATCAGTTTACACACCTGATGGAGGCTTTCTGGTGTTTGTTTTAAATCAGTAAGCTGATTTCCAGCTTTTTAAGGAAGGAGACTTAGTGAAATAAGTGAAAAGGCAGGATTTAGGCAGAAACTTATGTCTTGGGAGACCTTGGACATGTCACTGGGGAGAAGGCTTTGAATTGCAGCTCTGAAAACTTTAATTCGGCCATTGCCTGACAGGGAAGTGTCAGGACTTTTACAGGTAGTGGATATTGATACAGCTTCTCAGATTTAGAAATTTAATATATTTGTAGTGTATATATCTGCTTGAGCCTACATCTTCTCCTGCCGGTATACCTTGGCAAACACTCTTTGTATAAAGCTGTCAGGTCCTGAGAGATTTGAACTGATGACTTTCAAAGCCACGACAGAATGGCCTGGTTTGTGCACTGTGTTGTACAGCTGGGACAAAGCTGGAAGCACAGATCCCCAGCTTCTGCCTTTGCTTTTCACATGAAACACTCGCAGAATGACATTGAATAAAAAACCAAGATCTTCCCAGACATGAGACTAAACCTTGAATTACAGATTTCTATTTGCCCTTATGCTCCCTTTCACTGGTCAAAATGTTTTCTCCGCAATGAAGTCCCTTCACTGGAGTGATGGAAATGAGTCCCTTCTTTTTCCCAGCTGCAGGTTATGATCTCTGAGTTCAGTTAGTTGCTTGTGCAGAAAATCTGTACTTGCAGAAAGGGGAGGGTTTGGCTCCCAGACATCATTTTCTGAGGGGAGCATAATCAATCACCTCATTCTTGAAAACAGGAGTGGAGCAGCAGCTGTGAGTAACCCCTTCCTCCAGGTGTTCAGCTTCTCCCAAGAAAGTCCATCAGACTCCCTGTAGCAGCCATGGCATTAGCCGCTGTCTGGCCAGGGAAAGTGCTGGGTTTCAATTTGTCTCTCCACAGGGAGCTCCCTGCCAGCAGTGCTGATCTGAAATGCCAGCAGTCCCCTATTCAGGCATACCCCAGTGTCCCAGGATGCTCTTTGTGGTTAGGCTTGACCAGAACTGGGATGGCACAGATGGGCCACAAAGGAAATTACTCAGCTGTTGAGCAGTGCAGCTTCCTCTGTGCTTCCACCCATCATTTCTCCCATCTGCAGCATGGTATTATCTGTCTTCTCATGGTGTTTATCTAGATTGCTCATATTAGACTGTAAGTTTTTGAGGATCAGGCCTTTATTTTTATATATATATATATATATATATATATATATATATATATATATATATATATATATATATACAGCTTCTATAGAGAGCCTCTGGGTGTTTCTGCATTATGTAATAAAATAAATATAAGAGAGCAAAAAGCTTAGTCTTCCCACACTTGTGAATATTTGTAAATTATGAAATAGCAAAGTTACCATAGAGTTATTCATTTTTTATGTATTCAGCAAGGTCAAAAGTGATCTGCAGCCTTGTGCTTTTCCATATTAAGTAGGTTACACAAAAACTACTGTGCAAAATAGAGATGTTTTTGCTAATTCCCTTATAAGGTAGTTCTGTAGACAAAAAACAAGTACCTTCCAGTATGAAGTTTCCAGTTTGAGGGGTCTCTTTATGAGCCTTGATTTTGTAGTAATAAAACCCGAGAGCTGCTTTCCATCCTTTCATTTACACGTTTTTATCACGCTCAGCATGACTCTTATAAACTGGACCATAGCCACCGTTAGAACTCCTGTGGGGAGGATAAGTGCCCATTTTCCTAATGATAATAATGTCTTTTCTGGCTTCCAGAAAATTCATCTCCCAGCAACTACAACGTTTCCTGTTAGCTGGGTAGCAGCTTCTGCTTTTTCAGCTGAATTTGTAAGGTTTCTGGAAAAATGGGAAGACCCAAACTAATTCAGGAGTGCTCAAAAGCTAATGTTCTCTATGGCTTCTTAGCTGCATCTTCCTCATAAACACTTCCATGAAGTAATGAGCAAATTATGAGGTGTCAGTATTTGATTTCTTTCAGCAGTGAGCAGGGTTTGAGATGCGGCTTGGGAAGTGTGAGGGGTTTGGAAATAGTATGAAGACATGTTACATCCGTCCACTGAATGGAGCAGAACACAGCCCTGAAGTGTCAGGGAGGGAAGCATATCTGCCTCTGAGCTCTGGAAGGCACCCAGAGACAGGTCTGAAAGAGCTACACTCTTTTCCTGGAGGCTATAACATCTCCTGGTTGAAGCGGCTTCTAAATATTCCGAAAGTCATGTAAAGAGAGTAGCTTGTTAAAAGGCAGAATAAGATCAGTCATAGCCCAGGAAGAGCCAGGAGGTTGTGATAGAAGGCATTGCACAGGACTAATACAAGGGTTTTTGTAGTTCCTGGGGTGCCATGAGGTATGC
Organism: Melozone crissalis; assembly: GCF_028551555.1. Classification (NCBI taxonomy): domain Eukaryota; kingdom Metazoa; phylum Chordata; class Aves; order Passeriformes; family Passerellidae; genus Melozone; species Melozone crissalis. The sequence goes on along the minus strand of NW_026535801.1, from coordinate 12,290,932 downwards.
AACTGCAATCTAACATTCAATCTGATGCTTCCAACAAGAAAAAAAGGAGTGGTATTATGCTTTGGGAAGGTCACAACAAGTCAAATGTTATCTCTGAAAGAGCAGAGTCTCAGATATTGGATAAAATAAGATGTCCTAATGCATGCCAGTACGCAGGCACTGAGAACTGCCCAGAAAATTCTGAGCAAGCTACAAGCGGATAGCTTTGATTCCAGACTGTGGCTTGCCAGCTGCTCTTGTTTTGTACATAAGGTGAAATATATAGAACTTGTTTTAGGCACAGCTATTGCATTTTTTCCTTTTCCTTAAGGTGCTCTCACATCTGCTTTTACTCTTTTATGTCTTCTGGCATGCACAGGGTGGTGAGTGAGCCAAACTGTGTGTCTGGTCTGGTCTTTGCATCAGACTCCCCACCCCATGTTATGGCTGGATTCTACCAAATGCAGCCCAGAAGAGTTGCATTATGCAGTCAAGGTTACATCTCTCTTGTAATATTAGAGCAATAGTCAGCACGAACATCTCAAAAAAAAAAATCCAGTTAAGGTATAGCACTTCAACATATAATGAACTTACAGATGAAAAAGTGATGGAAGTATGACATACTCTGAGCTGAGTACTTTTAATGGAAGAATATTTTTTACCATTTCCACCAGAAACAAGAAATGTAGGTGATTACTTTGTCCTATGAAATTTCATTTCTGTGATAAGTTGACAAATTTGTTTAAGATACGCTAATAATTATTGATTCTTTCACATACTGTATTTTTCCAGGCTACAAGCTCCCTTCATTGCAATGTGTTTTCATTGCAAATTCAGCAATTCCTACTCAAAACTTTTTTTTTTTTTAATTTAAACTAAATGTGTTGGCTGTTTTAATTATTTTTAATGTTCTTCAATATGTAGATGAGTATGAATATGCTCAGGTGATCAGATGAAAAGCATTCTTTTGTTTCTGTGTGTGTATGCAGAATAGAATGAGTGAAATCTGGCTTAACTGGCCTTTTTACTGTGTCTGTGAAAGAAATGTGTACGTTCCTAAATACTCTACTGTGGCTGCAATCTCTTATTTAAAAGCCAGTACAAAAAGGTGCTGAAGAAAGTAGTCTAAAGCCACAGGAAGAGCTCAGCCAAGTGATTCCATATCTGTTGGCTCAGCTGCCATTTGAGAGGAGTGCACATGGATTTCACAGGGAAGGAGAATAGTCGGGATCCCTCCTGTGTGGGCTGCCATCACAATGAAAGTTCAGCGCCACTTTGTTCCAAGCCGGTTTCCTCCTCTCCATTGTAACAGCTCAGTGTGGCGTGTTTTCCAGAACCTGCTGGACAGATCAGAGCCAGCAGACATCAGGCTGGCTTCTGTTTGTGTCGTTCCCAAGCAGTTTTAGCTGTGCTCGTTAAAATTCCCGGTGTCCCTCAGATGTCTGGTGTGGAGCGACAAGGTGTTAGCGGAGAGAGCTCCATGAAAGGCTTCTAACAACAGGTACCAGGGAGGACCTGCTGCCACTTGTGTGCTCTGAGAGGTGGTTGTCCTGTTTCTTGGTCATATTGTCTGCTATTCTATGGTTTATTTTTAATGGAAGCCACTTATCCTTTCCCAACCAGCCAGGGACCAAACCTTGCCCTCCTCACACATTTACGTGGGTATAGAGTTGCCATACAGAAAGGTAGCATTTAGTGGACAGCCATGAGTGCATCAAACACTGTAGCTTTATCTACACATTTTTATAGACATAATACTGAAGCTTTATATATATGTATTTGTGTATGTATACCATAAAGACTTTATATATATTTATAATATCAACATTTCCTTACTAATTTCTGTATTAAGTAAAAAATGGGACTTCATTTTTTCACTTCTAAATTCATAGGGTTATAAACCAATTAAGCTTTGCTAATATTCTTATCAGATGCATGAGCATTAATCTCTTTTAATTTTGAAGTGATGCTGACCCTAGCAAGTGTAAAAATGATGCCTATAAATACTATGAAACTGTTAAAATTCATCAATACTTCAGTTTTGACTAAAAACTGCACACACTTCTGTCTTTGCATTTGTATATTGAATGTTCAAAGAGCCAATTCAAAATTTTATCCTGATAAATATTTTCAAGGGACAGAAACACGTTGGGAAAATAACAAACATATGTTAGCACTTATAATAACCAGTTCAGCAGTGTTTTCTTGTGTGTGTTTTGGGGCCTATGTAGGCTATTGCAATGTTAATTTTAGAAACTCTAGCCCAGCAACAGACACTTAGGAGCAGAATGATGTACTGCAAGCAGCAAGGATTTTAACTGCAGACTATAGCTTTATTTTCTTATTTATAGTTCCCTTCACTTTGTTGTGTTTTATGAAACGTGTCTCTGAGAGTGTGCTGGCTCTGTGATTTCCTGACCAATGGACGCTTCTTCAGATTACATCCAGTTGGTTATCTTCCACTACTGAGTTTATAAAAAGAAAAATCATAAACCATTGACTTTAAATTTAAAATGCCATGCAAATGTTATTAGAAATACTTATAATTTTATTTAACTTCTAGCTGTGTTGGCTTTGGCTTTACTTCTTAATAAAACATACAGTTGTTTTAGGAGTAAGCTCAATGTCAACACAAAGAAACACAAACATTTAAGTTGTTATCTTACAGAGGCATGACAAAACTAAAGATTTAATGTCACTACAGGTTTTAATAGGCAAAATGTGATAGCATTAATTTTTTGCTGAGGTTGGAGATTAGGTGGACAGATTCACAACAGGTATTGGTTGTTGCAGCTCTACTGGTTTGCCAAAAAATGAACCAAAGCTCTGTTTTTCATAGTATTTGACTCAGCATTGTATAGGGACATGCTCAGCTCCTGGTATAGTTTTTTCTCTACTCTGTTGTTTCACAAACCAAACTATTCTTAATTAAGAAAGAAATATTTTGTATTAACAAAAGAAAACAAAAAACCTCCATACAACCAATACATTTTTGCAGGAAATTGTTTTTGTTATGGAATCAAATAAAAATGTTTGGGAGATTCTTACACTCAATCCTTAATTTTCCAAAGTCTAAAAAAAACCCCAACAAACCTTTGACATTTTAAAAAGAAAATACTGATTTTAGAGATGTGATATTCTGATGTTAAAAACAGTATTTTGCCTAATGGTTATCTGTAGCAAAACAAAAAATCAACAAAATAATGCCTGAAATAAATGAGGCCATTATTATTAACTACCACTTGTTTTGATTGAACTTATAATTTCTATTTAAGTTAATTTCATTAAATTCTTCTGAGATTTCTTTTTTTTTTTTTTTCATTTATTTGGAGTCAAAAGTGCCCTAGTAAGACAAAAACATTTGCAGAAGATGAAAATAATTACTTATACACCCCTATTTTCTCTATTGACTTCAAGATCAAAGTCCCTTCAGAAAGCCAAACCCACAGGAGAAATTATGGGCATACGTGGAATTCAAACTCCAATGTACATCAACCCCAGGATGCAGTGTTTAGTGCAAAATGAGATTAAGGGACTGAAAACTATTTCTAGGAGGCTTTTTTCTTTCTGTATTGATTCTTTAGGCAGAAACTCTTTCCATTTACATTCTTTTTTATTTAGACTAATAATAGAGGTAAGAGCGAGGAGATATGTCTTTCCTTTCTACTCTGCTTTATATAAAACCTCTTTTACCTTCCTGCTTAATTTCCTTCCCAGTGTCCTTAACTCTTTATTACTTTTAATGCCATTATTATGAATCACTCTTTTCATGTTCAGTGTGCTCAGTCATTTTAATACAGATATAATTGTATGGTGCAAAATGTAAATCCCCATAATATGCCAGAAGACAAATGTGTCAAAGTCCCTTTGTCATACTGACAGGTTATAAAACCAGACTGGCTCATTTTAATCATGTTTAAATTTTAATGACATAAGCAAAACTCAGACTAAAACCGCTATCTCTTTGTTATTATTTCAGATCACTGCCACAAACGAGAAACGTTTTATCACTTATTCATTGATTGTATCATTCAGAGCAATCTCCATCCTAACATCTGTTCTGGAGAACGTGTTCTAAATCATGAAAGACTTTTCAGAGGTGATAGCCCTGTTTGGTGGCTGGTTGCCATCCTTTCTATGGCACCTTTGTCTTTTCATCTTCATTTCTCAGGCGAATTCCTGTCCCTAAATGTGCCCATTATGTCCAGGTCCAGTGAAATGCTTCATTTCTGGGTGGGTCTTTCTTACCTGTCTGGCTTGGCAGTCAAGTCTTGCCTTTCAGGACTTGCAGCCACTGGATAATGAGTTTATGAGCTAATAAGGCTGGTCAGGGCATCTGTACTGGGGCAGGAAAAGAAATACAATAAAGAAAACAAACAAGCAAACAAAACAACAACAACAACAACAAAAAAGTAAGATGCTGAACCTATAGACCAATAACCTAAAAGACAAGGGCACCACAGGGGGAGTCTTCCAGTGTTTGGGGCATGTGGAGTATGTTGCACATATGTCTGATCCTTGCAAGCAGCTCTGCCGAGCATGGCCCCCATTTTCAGGCATTGTTTCATCTGTGTATTCCTTTCAGTAGAAAAACATTTTATGCAACTGCTGCTTCCGCTTCCTTTGAGTTTTCCTTGTAGCTGGGCTTAGCAGCTCAGCCAGTACACACTTGCAAACCTCAGTAATCCTAAAACTATCCCAATAGGCGGACCATGTTCTGTAATTGTAAATTCTTGTAAGCCCTTTCCACATTCTGCATTTGGGATTTCCCATCAGGACAGTTAATTAACTCCAAGTCTCCTGGAGCTGCTCCTTACACCTGGTGCTGTCTGCCGTGAGGAGCAGGGATGTTCTCTGTCACAAGCACCGTGTAGCTGGTGCAGGATTTCTGCCACAGAAAACTCTACAGTACAGAGCAGACAACAGGGAAGAAAATTATGGGTTTAACTTTGAGCCCAGGTAAGAAGATTGAGATCTCTGGCTTAATTAAATAAGAAAGGGATTGCAGTAGCTTTTCATGGCTGTCGTTATCTTTTGACCTCGTGGCAGGACCCTAGAGGCCAGGCTTGTACCCTGACCTTTGTCATATTCTCATTTTTTTGAGTCACCACTGCATTAATATCACCAGCCAGTCAAATAATCAGCATGGCTCAAATGAAAAAGGAGAATAAATCTCCAATGTTGTGTACAGACATTACCATTAAACAGCTTCAACATTTTCATCAAAGTTTTTTTCCTTTATTAAGCAGTGCTTTGTAATCAAAATGTCCTTCCTGAAATCAGAGGTTGTTTTCTAGAACAAGAAGTAATGGTCTCAGATAAAATAAGGACTAAAGAAATATATGTCAAACTGTCTGTTGCATCAGAGAGAGTGACTGTCATCACTTTTTTGAAATGTGTGGTTGACAGGAAATAGGAAGAAAAATACATACTTTGGCCTTTCTTCTTTAGTAACTATTTTGTTTTGACAGATATATGCACCTGACTATTTGCTGATCATTGGGAGATGCAGTAAAATTCATGTCTTGCTCATTTTTTCTTCAGAGGGAGGATTCTACCCTCACATAGATTTTATAAATCACAAATCACAATTGAAATCATCAAAGACAAGTTGGAATAAAATTGCCAAGAGACAAAACAAGTTTAACATGTTAATGGAAGGATAAATCTTCTAAACAATATGAAGATATGTAATATTTTTTGAATGAAATTAGGTGGAAAGCAAGCAACAAAAAAGACAATTTTATGCTCTGCTTATAGTGACCCAAAAATGGGTCACTATTTTACTTTGGTTTTGGATGAATTATAAATATAAGACTGTGAGTGTCTTCTGCAACAGTAAACTGTTCCTGAAGGAGAATGTCATTCCTTAGAGCTTTTTATTTCTAAATCAGAACTCAGTTCTAACATTAAGTGGCAGCTTGGTCTTTGCCCCAAATTGGAAGTTTATAAATTTGTCTCTTGCTTTGTGAGGGAACTACAATTTAATGTGGAAGGAGGTGGGGAGAAGAATGGATGAGCTGTCGTTTTCAGCATATCTAAAGGGGGCTGAAATCTCTGTGAGATGTGTTTATGCAGCATATGCCTATCACATATACTCACAGTGATGCTTACTTATCAAGACAGTGAGTCAGATTTACCACTAGGAAAACATCTTTGCACATCTCTGCGTGAAGTGACAGCACATTTGACACATTAAAAAGGTATTCTTAAAACATGGATGGTTTTAATTAGCTTCTAAGATGTGTTGTTAATGTGTGAGATTCACAATCTACTTGCATTTGCAAGATTTGAATCTGCAAAATGGAAGGAAACTGCAGGAGAAAAAACAGCTGCATTAAGATTCCATGCTGTTGCAGTTTGGTGGTTTCTTAGAAGTTTAGAGTTTAAGCATAGGTGGGTGCAAGAGAGAACCATATTTCTGGGAGAGTGTAGCACTCAAGAGCCTTTGAGAAAAGTCACAGTTCTCGTGGGAGTTACCTCTTGCTGCAGCTCAAAATTTATAGAGGCAATGGCTTCGCCTTCCTGCTCATCCTGCATGTCCAGGTCAGGCTGGTGCTGTCCCTCTTGGAGAAGAGACATCACATATCTCCTGCCTTGGAGGTGGAGCCAAGCAAATAGAAGAGAATAAAAAAAGTTCATCAGTGGGTGCAGTGCAATACATCCTGGTGTTGAGTCCTGATATTGAGTCACCTTCTGTCATTTATGCAAATGAAATCCATCCTGGCCAAAGATGTAAATCTTGTTGCAGATCATTTGTATAAAATTTGCAAATGTTTGAACCTTTGCTTTATTAGAATTGGAAGTTGTCTTTGCTGCTGCATGGTGCACAGTATTTTCTGCAAGGTTAGCAAAGCTGTGAGAACAAGTACTGAACCCTGCTACGTGAGGACTTGTTGGGGAGATAGTGAGGTTAAGGGCACGCATGTGAAAAATATTGTTTTGTAGGAAAGTCAATCTGTCAGAGCCTTTGAAAATTAGTAGTTTGGGTTTGATTAGGATTTTAGATAATGAGCACACAGATCTCCTGATTTGAATTAACTATTTTATAAATATCTGTGAGTTACAGTACACATTTCCCTCTGTTGTTATGGAATGATGTTTCTATATCCAAAGCCAGGCACTGCAAATATTAAATTCAGTAGGTAACATTACTGTATCCTTGGGTTGTAAACTGGAATCAACTTCACTGCAGCAGAGAATAGAGTTTACAAATATGGATCAATGCTTTGTTTTCAATCAGACATGTTTTCAAAAATGTATTTGATCTTGACAAATGTAGGCAGTGTGAATCACTCTTATGTGTGTAAATGTATACATGTGTGTATATTTTTACCATTTGTCCCTTTCTTCCTTCTTCCCAAGGCATATTCTCTGCCAATTTTAAGAGCTCCAAAAACATAGCTTGACACAGAATTGCTTGCGGCACACAACAAAGACAAACGGTATTGATCCAGTAAAATCCAAGATCGATGATGTAAATTTCTGACTGGCGCTTGTCAGCAACACATCCCTCTACATGTTTGACAACAAACACATTTTCAGGGGTGCTCTGGGAAAATACAGTAATGAATTATGATACCCAACCACTCACTTCCTTGCAGATTTTGTAATTTTGTTGCACATTTCATTGTAATCCCAGCAATTTTTAAAGCAACACATTTCTCAAAATTAGCAAGTTGAGATGCTGGTGCCAGAGACTATGTTAATGTGCTGTAGTAGAGTGCCACTCACAGAACATTAGGCTGAAGGCAGTGCCACCATAAAACAACCCCTGAAAACCACATCCCAAGACCCAGCCTACCATTTTTGCCTTCAGACTGTGGCTTCAAAACAGGTTTGAGGAGCATTCTTTGTATCCACTGAGCCAAAGGCTATTTTTTCCAGTTGGGAAGTGTCAGAGGGATTGCTGAGTGTGGGTTTGCACCCCACACTGCATGATGGGCCTTTCAGGCTTTCCGCAGCAGCTGTTTTGATTCATGAACTGCTCTAGAAACACTTTCTGTACTCAACTTATTTCATTGCTCTCTGTTTTATTAATTCTTAATACAAATCTAATGTGATTGTCTCTAAGGTTCTGTATCTACCATTATACTAATTTTTTAAAAAAATAATTGTTTTCGAAATACTGCAATGACTGGAGAATCTTCATATAGAGTAACAAAGACAAACTAAGAACAGATATGGCATGTCACCTCCTGTGTTCTGGATTGAAAGCTTATTTCAGGAGCTTGTACCATAACTATCTTCCTCTCTGGCTGTTCTAGACAATTTGTGCAGACAGCTGCATTCTCCCCTTACAGAATGGGGCAAATGACCATAGAAAAACTATGTACAATTCCCAGGAGGGAGAAGATGAATTGAAATCAGTCCCTGCTTTTCTTTATGTAGCATGATTGGCATATTTCTTATAATAGTTTTATGTAAGTATATGTATGGGGTTTTTTTAGGTGATGGGTTTGGGGTTGATTTGATTTTTGTGTTTGGGATTTTTTTGTTTTGCTGTTTGTTAGGGATTTTTTATCTATCGGCAGCCCTTTATCTGTACCCTGTTCATCAGTAGGCAGCAATGACCTATTCATTATACTCATACCGGTGACTCCATAATAACTTCATTTTTTCTGAGTGCCTGAAATGCATCCCACTGGAAATCCAGAGTTTTCTATCCATGCTCAAAGCCTGAGATCATGTTCTCTGCTGTTCCCTTTGCAGACAGATTCAGTACATGTTAGTGGGTATGGGGGTATGTACAACCTGAACTCTCACTGCAATCTATTAGAAGAGCTCTATTACAAATTTGCCACTAGCTGTGTTTATTTATCAGTATATGTTTAAACATTCTTCTTCAGAAGAATGGAAAAATCCAATTTATTTATGCTCTGAAATTGCTCCCTCTCCCTTTTCATCTTAAAAATAACAGAAAACTATTTGAAAATATATGTTTTAATGATGATATTATAGAGAAGATTCAATAATGGATGGATTAAGCTGACATTATTAGTTTCCTATAGTGGTTCAGAACCTAAGTATTTTCTTTTCCCTGGGTTTTTCTAAGAAATCAGTTTTTAAAGGAAATTTTCATTCAAAAAATGTTATTTACATCACTATAACAAAATTAGGTTAATGCAACAGTTATAGAGCATTTACATATTTCTACTTTTAATTCCTATCTAGATGATGCATTCATTATATAGAAATTCATATTTTGCTAGTTGGTTTAATTTAATTGACTAGAACAAATAGAAACAAAATGTGTGTTTACTGTCTCAAAATTCAAACAAAGCAGTAGGAATTATTATTATTTCTACAAGGACTCTTATCTGTAGCTGGACCAGCCTGAGCCCTCTGCTGCTGGGCTGCCAAGGAAAAGAAAATGTGTGTTAGCACCCAGTTCTCTTAAATCATATTTCATTTTATACTGAGGATAAGAAAGGCTATTTTTTTATTTATTTATTACAAGAAACCTTGTCTGTGTGGCATCTATGATTTGATTATGAAAGGTGATCACATCCTGCCTTGTTTTATTTGATTTCTTTCTATTTGAGCAGTCAATTCCTGTCATGTGGGATGGCACCTGAGACACACCACCTCTGAGGCCTTTCCTTGGAAGTTACTGGGATTTGCTTTGCTTCTTTAAACCCCCATGGGAGGAGCCATCATGCCAATGTTCATGGAAAATGAGTGCAAGTACCTTCAGAAACTTGTTTTCAGAATTTCAGTTTAATTCCTCTGGCATACTGTTCTAGCTCATAACAAGATCAGGGTAATTTTCTTTAGCTTGCAAAAATGAGTTGTGATTTTGAGGCTTACAGAGGGTGAAAAATGTCTATTAAAAATAGGAGTTATATACGTTTTGAGTGTTCTATGTATCCAAAAGAGCAAGGATTAGTTTCCCTTGCTGGCTGGGAATGCCATAACAGCCTCTCTGGGAAGTGTTTCTAGACAAGCATTCATGTTCCAGTGTGTGATGGTCTGTTTAGTTTGTTCTGCAAGGTACAGTAGGAGAATCACTCTTTGTCATTTCTCCAAGTGTCTGTCCATTTCCTTTGAGGAGAGCAAGGTTTGAAAGTCATTTTTACCAAGCTGTTATTTTCATAATAGGGCACAAGAAGCCTTTTGGAGGGGAGGCAATTATATAAACTCAGTATGAGCTTCCTGTCCCTGCTCATGGGAGTTTTGGGCTTGTTTTGATTAGAGAACCTAATTCTAGCAATCTAAGTTTTGCATGTGTTACAAATACTTGGAAATTAATTTTGGTTTGATTTTTTTTTAATGAGTGGAAAGGGTGCATAAGTATCATGTTGTGCTGTTCTAGGGTAATTTTTAAAGTCATTAATTAATGGTGAAACATCTGCTGTTAAATTTGAATACTGTCCCTCTTACTATAACACTGCCTTTAAGTTTTGAATCTTTGGAAAGGTTCCACTTGTAATTTTAGTTGTTTTTTTTAAAGAAACAGATATATTCTTTCTTTGAATTAGCATCTGAAGGAATGAGTAACTTTGTGCTGTGGATGTATGGAGTTTTTATTTTGTGAGCACAGAATATTAGATGGCATTTGGACACTTGCTTGGACTCTCTGGGAGAAAGGTGCATATATATCTACACATTATTAATGACATCTGGCCAGACATAAATTGCAGCTTGAGGCTCTTCTGGCATGCCAGGTGTTTGCATGGCATTAGGAAGTAAAATCTTTCTATACAGCATTTCTTTCACTGGCTAGATGTCTCCTGGTGCTACAAGAACTGCCACAGCCCATAGGTAATGCACATCAAAATGGTGCCCTTGTGTCTTTGTGAATGACTGTCCAGTTTGGACATGTAATTTCCAGAGCTTCCTAGTGACTGGATAGCCTCCAAATGTTCAGCTGTTCCAGCAGGTGCCAAACAAATTGAATGTTTGTGGTTTCCAGCAAGGGCAACACTGCTTAGAAAATATGAAGCCACTCAACTTGCATTTCTGTTTATGTCCTGTAAGAAGAAACTATTTCTCTACAAGTGCTTAAAACCTAATAATTTTTTTCTGGGGGAAGGTTGTGTATCAATGCTGCATGGGAAGGAAATACATCAGGGAGAATTTTCTTTACAGGCTTTCAAACAAAGGCAAGAATTTGATTTACCCTGGTAGCTCAGTGCTCAAAAGCTAAAGCCCAATTCCCCAGTCCATGGTTTCATCAGAAGGCCCCAGTGTTTTCCCGCATTCCCACTCTGAGATGCTGAAGCCATTGTGATCTCATACTCTTTGCCTATAGCCCGAGCCATCAGGCCTTTCTCAGCCCTTGTAGATCCATCAGTGGAGAAAGCCACATGAAAAAGGACAAAAGAGAGAGGAAGGCACTTGGAAACGTAGTTTCTAACTTCATTACATTTGTTGACTGATGGGAGTGAGGAGGGAAGAAGTATCATGCTGTCTTTGTCCAGGTCTCTGTGTGCTTTGTTCATTTATGAAGATGTCCCGTGTGAAGGAAAAATCTTCCTTGAGGACTCTCAGAACAGAGATACTAATCTTCTTTTCTCATTATTCTTGTAAGAGATAATAATTTTCTTCCTCCCTCAGGGTGGAGCTGGGAAAAATCAGAGCTTCTATGTTTTGACAGAGTTGTATCGAGCAGTCTTTTATTGATAAGAATTCAGTAAAAATCCTTTTGTCTTTTTAGCAGCAACATCTCAGGTACATTTAATACCAACATCTACTCTCTGCCTATAGTCTAATAGTTATCTTCAGGTCTACTGGAGCTCTTACTGGGATTGTTAGCAAATGGGAAAAGTTTTGACTCAAAGTTTCACACAGACTTTGAAAATGTTTCAGTTCTTTATTATTCCTAACTACTTTTTTCCAAGTAGTTCACTTTTGTTTCTACAAGTATGTCTGATGGTTGCAACAAAGCAACATGAGATACTCAGTGTAAATTTATCTACTTACAGAGATTTAAATAAAAAATGGTATTTCCTGTACTTACATTCCATCAGGAAGCAATTAAAAAAAATTGTTGAGACTGAGTGGAAAAGAAAAGCAACAGGGAGGTAAATCTTTATGTGCAGATGATGCAAGTAAGGACACATTCAAGTGTAGGTGCAAATCTTCATGAAGGATTAAGGAAACTGGAGATAACTGTTAACAGGGCATTAATTAGAATTTAATGTCAGTTCTACAAAGCCAACAAAGGACTCTTGTTTACCTGTGACAGAATAGCACATCCTCCAATACCTACCTGTGACCCCATAACTAATTCAAACAAGTCTTGTAAGTTTTGATTGACAGCACAACCTTGAAATAAGCCTGTGACAGATGACTTGAAAAATAACAGCCTGCAAGTCATCCTCTGAAATGTTCACTTTTTTATAGCTGCTGATGTCTTTGCTATTCAAAACCTATAAAATTTATGGATGTTTTAATGTTATTTAAACACACTAGTCTTAATCTGCTGTCATTGCAAAAAAAAAATGAATGAACTCATTAGCAAGAGATAAAACCTTTTTACAACCCTACTATTTAATTTTATCCTCAACAGTACCTTTCCAATATGTCATGTGCTGATACAAGCAAGAGGTGTGGGAACATTCCTCCTGGGACTAAAGTGCTCTAGACAGAATATTGGTCGTCTTTGAGAGTAATAAAGACAAAGGAAGACAATATCTAATCAAGGATTTACTTAGAAATTCTAATAGATTTCTAACTTAATTAAAAACCTTTTAATGAGCTCTTTGTTTTTGATGAGCACTAAATATAGATATCCATGGTAGTATGGCCTTAACAGCACTGCAGACCAGCTTTCCTTTCCCTCCAGTGCATTGGAAAGGGTTAAAACTATTGCAGCAGCAGAGAGGTTGATTCAGAGAGAAACTGTAGTGCTTTTATGTGGAAATCACACAATTACCCATTGAAACTGGTTTAGCTTATTTGCCCTAATTTTATAATATACAGATTGAGGGTAGGACCTGTTTCCTGCAATGTCGCAGGTGAGGCTTTGCCTGGTTGGTTCCTCTGAGCTGTGTTATCTCCCTGACCAGCCCAGTCCAAGGATCAGCAGGTGCCAGTTTAGGAAAACAATATTTCAGAGCAACCCAGAGACATTTGCAGAGCTGTATTGACCAGGCTTTAATGGAGTTGCAGCCATCATCAGCAGGGTAGGAGAAGGCAAACAGACTTTAAGCATCCTGCAAGTACTCCAGGTCCAATAAAAATCCTTGCGGACTCAGCAGGAATCTGACAACGCAGCCTTGAAAGGTTGCAGGATGATTGTAAGTAAAAGTCTGCAAAAGGAAAAAAGGAAGGAAAGAAAATTTAGAATTATGAAAATTCCAAATATGGCATATGAAACGCTAATTAATTGCTGACTTTCAGTACTGCATTTAGTTAAGCAATCCTAAAATCAAGTAAGAATTGTTACATGGTTTTCATAATTTATTTGTATTTGTTTAATTAAGGGTACTGCATGTGGCATATTAGATTTCTGAGTTTTTATTTTCCCCCCTATTTTACTTAAAAGTTTGTTCAATTGGAGCATAACTGTTTTGATTCCAATTGGGAAAAATATGCTTAGAAACACATATAAAAATGAAAGAAGTATAATTATAGGAAATTTATGTTATGCACTTATTTCTTTTGCATTACTTAAAATTATGTTGCACATTCATAATTTTTTACTACATTTTCAATGTTTATCATTTAGCAAGTAAGTATAGTCATGTAAGATATAGATCTTTATGTACAGATAAATCTGGTTACCAGTAAATTGTCAGACATTCAAAGGGAATGGCCAGGTCTAATGAACACAGCTATGTTTTCCCAAAATACTTGCTCTGTTTTTTAAAATCATAGCAAGAAAGAATTTTTTTTCACACAAGCAAATGCAATCTTAAAACTGTAACTTTAGCATAAAGCAGCAAGATTGGCAGTGAAAGCAAAATAAGACTCTCAACTGCATGGCTAACTCATTCTGTTCTTATAGAGATTTTCTTCTCATTGTTGGAATAACAGGAATCCGAATAAAGGATCTAAGTAATGTTAGCTCATCTGGATTGGAGCAAATTGTTTAGATTTTAGACATGTTTTTTAATTGAAATAGATTGCATTGCAGATAATTGGATTGGTAGATACATGGAATTTATCATTCTTGAGCCTCTTGAACCTGTAGATGGAAAAGTAATTCATGAGAAGGAAAATAAGAAAATAAGGAAAAGGAAACTGTTTACCTCATAATGTATCTAATAAGGCCAATTTTGTACCAAAAATAAAATTGTGATTGTCCAGAACAGGTAATAGATGAATGTTTTTATTACTTTTAAGGTAATAATGCAATAAAACCCATACTTCTCCAAGAAATACCTTAACATAATTGAAATAATAAGAAAGAAATTTAAAGGAGTTTTAATGTTGGAGGATGGAGTTTAAAAAAGCAGCCTTTGGTAAATTCAGGAAATGATAAGTAGTATATGATTTTCCATTTGAAGGATTTTGTTGTCTGTTCTGTCTCTTCTTAAGCAGCAAGAAGGGATGAGAAAAGAATGAATTTGGCTGTTTATTTTATTTATTTTATTTGCAGTAAGTAGAAGGCACGTGTGGGAGTGCCAGGGCATGGGTGAGCAGGGGTCAGCTCAGGGCTGAGCGCAGGACAGCGATCACCGCTCCCGCCTGCAGGAACACCGAGGAGGACAATGTGGGGAATTAGGGTGCAGTCCTGGCACTGTGCTCCTGGGAGGATGCTGGAGCAAGGATGGAGCAGTGGGGAAGCCATGGAGTCCATGGGCACTTGGAGCTGGAAGGGTCGGGGAGCAGACGGCACCTGAGAAGAGCCACGCAGGTGAGGCCTGGGTGCCATGGTGGTCTGAGGGGCCCTGTGGGCGGGAAACGCAGTGAGCAGAAAAGTTCAAAAACCAGCTGTTATTCCAGCCTGATCCACCCTGTCAGGAGAAATAGTTTGTGAAGTGCAGCCCTTGAGGTATTTCTCATATGATTTCTGAGATTTTTTTTGTTTTAATTGCTTCTAAACTGGGTGTGCTTAATTCAGCTGTAATTTTCAAGCGAAGGCTTTCTCTGTGGGTAGCGAAGCCTGGGTATTAGTCACCTTGAAAGGTTTTATGCAAAGCCTTCAAACTTTTGTAGCATGGGGATTTTGTTGCTGCTCTAATGGCACATGTGAAAGCCATGGGAGTCATTTTTGAAAAGGCTGTGGAGCTCCAAGGGCTGAGGGATGTCTATGGAAACCTGCTCCAAGGAGAAGGGTTGATAATCCATATGGGAAATATCCACGGATGGGAACAGGAAAGTGTTGTACAGAAGCACTTCTGTGAGACTTTTCCAAAAGTGCTATGGTAAGAGATAGCTTAGGAGATGCAAATAAACCTTTGCCTTCAGGGTTGCCAACACATGCCATGCATTAAACATCTCAAATTGCATTTTTTTCCCACCTTTTTTTTCCTTAACACAGTGTTTAGAGAAAATAAAAAGCAGTAGGGTTTGGGTATCTCTGGCCCTTGATGAGCAGGAGCCATGGAGGCTGCAGACAGCCACAAACTGGGCTTAATGTCTTTCAAGAGAGAATATTTATTGCAAGGGCAGACAAATGCATGGCTCCTAAGTACTCTTACTGCATTTTCTGTCACATTTCTTGGGGTAAAGAGCAGTACATGGACACTTATATTTAACTGGATTTATAACATTGCAGGAGGTGTGTGAATTTTCTGTGTATATTCAAACTCATCTGCTGTGTCCTGCAGGGTTTCTTTTCTTGTTTGCTGCCCTTAAGTGATGGGCTGAGTAAGATTTCCTTCAGGGGCTTCTTCCCATGTAAATTATTCTGTGGTCACTCAGGTTTCAAAACCTGCAGTGGGAGACCTCCTTTATTGAATTTCTAGCTGGGTTGGGAGAGGCTGGTACAGCAGGGAACGACTTTCACTGGCATCAGGAAGGTGTGAAGAAGTTAGAGAAGTATTCTGTGTGGTTGTCAAGATCAGAAGATAAGGTTGCTGTGGGCAGTGTGTGTCCCTCTGGAAGAGACTGAGATAGCTCTGAAAATGCTGGGGAAAATGTCTAAATCAGAATGGCTGACTCATAGGCAATGTAGAAACGTATCAGATTTAAAGCATGGCTCATTATTTAAATAAAATTATCTACAGTGCAACTGATGCAGCAGAGAAAAACACATTTGAGTTTATGGAGCACTAAGGTCTCACATCTGTCAAAGAACAAGAAAAATGACCACAGTAAAAAAAACCATGATGATAATTATGTAATCATGTTGAAAGAGTATCTATACTCATGTTCTATCTACAGGAGCAAAATTGTTTTTACAAGCCTCAGCTGCATGGTCCTAACCAGCTCTGAGGTTTCTTGCTGTTCTAATCTAGTATGCTTTTAGATTATTTTAATATTTCATTTGCCTTTCATGAAACTCTCTCTGCACTGGAGTGTCTGTTTCAAAATAGTGAATCCCAAACTCTCATTCCTCTATTTTTGGCCTGAGAGAAAAATCTCCTCAGGAAATGTAAAATCTGTTCTTCACTTAGTGCAAGGATGGAAAAGTTATTTACCAGATTGACCATTGACTGTCAGTAAAATTTACTTTTGAAAGCTATTTTAAATGTTACTGCATATTTTATAAAGCTGTATTTTTATCATGATTGTCATTGATTTATTTAATTTTACAAAAAGCATGTATACCAATGAGCACTATTTTGGTGTTCACATATTTTTTTGAAATGTTCTTAAAATTAGTCTGCTTCAATGTTGATAGCAACCCAATTAAATCAGTCCCCCTAAATTATTGATGATGATTGTTGGCCCTTACCAAGCTGTTAATAGATTCCACTTAGGATATGTACAGCCCATGGCAAGTGTCCTCTTGTAAGGTCACTCTCATCTCTGATTTTTTTACCTGCAATTTTGAGGTACAGTTAACAAGGTCAAAAATTTGATCTGATCAGTAAAAGACTCAAAGAACAGGACTTAGAAATACTTACACATATAAATTTATCCTTTGTGTTCCTGAGTGGTAATGCCCACTAAAATGTAGATGCCGATGTGAAAGAATATTAAAATATGTGGTTCAAAATAGCAGTGAATCTACTGTTGTTTCTCCCTGATGCATGAAAAGTCCTGAATCCCATTTTGTTAACTTAGAATATCTACAAATTTTGAGGAAATGAAAATTCACCTAAAATTGCAAATAGGAAGAAAAGCAATTTCCAATATTTCCAGTCTTTTGTGTCAGCTGTGATTTGTGGTAAAAGAGCCTGTAGTGTCCTGAGCTGTCTCACAACATGCCAAACTTTGTTGACATATTTGCTACACATTCCCGGGTTAGTGACAGCTAAGTTTTTATAACCCAGCACAGAAAAATCAGGATGATGGGTTCCAAACCTAACAGCTATGCTAAGAAACAACCTGTGTCCTCTGTTAGTAAAAATATGTGCTGTGGCTCATTATGGTAGGAAGAAAACAGAATGCCTAGAAAATGAATCTTTTTTTTTTCTTGCATTGCCTTCATGTGTCACAAAGAACAGAAATACTATTTATGTAAGGCTAACAGGTACTATAATCTTCTTTTTTGATATTTTTAAAGTAATTTAAGCAGCAGCCGTTTGTAGTTTATAGAACAATGCACATCAAATAAGATTTTATAATATAATTCCTGAAAACCAGTGAGGATTTTTATCCTTTTTGATAAGGAAATTGTGCATTTCAAGAGAAACATTGCGTTGTGACACATAAAATATCTGAAGATTATTTCAACACTATTTCCTGATGCAGACATGGTATCTGATTGAAAAGAGAAAGAAGGCAAGCTGTTGAATGCAGGCTGTTGAATGCGGGGTGCGCAAAGTTGGGTACACACCCTGCTAGTATTTCTGTGCTTTTGCAAGTAGCTCTGTGTTAGTGCAGTAGTCTAAGTTGTCTTATTTTGTACTTTTTCCTCTCAACTATGTGGTGGCCCTTAGTTATCCTTAAATGTCACTAGGCTCACAACATCCATAAAAAGCTGAAGGAGGAATAGTTCATAATAGTTCATAAGGTGAGGTCTGTGATGGTTGCTGTTGTTGATGAGAACTCCACTAAAACAAAGCAGCAGGAAAATGGGAATCCAAGCAGTCTGAGGAGATGACAGGACAGACACATTGTGGGGTTTTCTCCCTCAAATGGTAAGTAATGACTGTACTAGAGAAAAATGTGAGTTTTATCTCTGGTATCATTACAATTTGCAGCCCAGCCACAGAGAAAAGCAATCGTTTCCCTGAGGAACTTTGATGTTGTTTTTTAGTTTAAATGAAATGCTCATGACTGTGTGGATGATTGAAGGTTGATTGCCCCAAGCAATAATTTATTTATTAGAGATCCAGCCAATCCTAATTTGTATATCTTCATGTCTGATAAAGTCAAGTCTTAAACCACTCTGTCATTATTGCTCTTCCTCTGGTATAGGAGATAATTCTGACAATAACCGTCTTGTGCTCAAGGGCATTATGAAATTTATTCTCTTAAGACATATTTTGGAACTCACATCTGTGAAATTAGATTAGATATATATCTCTCTGTGGCATCTGGACTAGTTATGCCTTCCCAAAACCATCTTCAGGAATTAGGAATCGATTCCATAAGGTATCTGATGCACAAAGAAAAAAAATGCTAATTATTACCCTATTAATATATGTACAGATATAATTTTCTGTTTGTTTTTTTTAATTGAAAAAAAAAATCTCTAGTGGAATTTTCATGTCTAAGGGAGGTGGTGACAAATTTGAGTTTTATTAAGTGGGTAATGAAATCCTCTACTAAGTAAGAGAATAAGCAACCCTTATATTTCACATGTAAACATATCCCACCAACTTTGGTCCCCCATTAAGTCAAAACATTTCAGGTTACATATCCAAAATTCATGGATAAGTAATATACAGCCTAGAATATTGAATGGAAATGGAAGACCCCAAATATACCTATCCCTATTAAAGACTAGTCTTCTTTCTTCCTTGATTTTCATGTGGTTGTTTTTCCTTGGTAAGTTACAGTAATTCTACTTGCATCCTTTGTCAAAAAGATAAATAAATATTCAGGCCTATGGGTGAAAGAATCAGAAGAGTGAGCAGTTATTGTACTGGTGGTAGTATAATAGTTTAGCTAGGAGTAGAACTCATTTTCAATATGAGGAATGAATCTAACAGTAAAGTTGATTTCAGGTTTTGAAAGCTTCAGTAGTCAGAAAAGTCATCCAGATACTCTTCGAGTTCACCATGTTGCTAGTTCACCAAAAATGTAGAAATCTTTGTTTATTGTGCTATTATTAACTGAAGTTTAAGGACTAGAAAGGCCCAGTGGAAAAAAAAAAGGTGTATAATTATCTTGCTGGAAGGCTGCTTTAATTAAATTCTCCCAACTGAGACCTGGCCCCATTTTTTAAGTGAAGCATGGACTATAATCAGTCACATTAACATTCAATTTACTTCCCTGCAGATGACCATGAAAGTGAGCGCTTCTCAGTGAAGCTGTGCTTCAGGTAGGACAGTTCTTTCTGGTGCCCTCAGTTCTCCTCTTTCCCTGTGAGACCTGTTTAGATGTCAGCTGACACAGCAAAGAGGAGGGAAGGATATTGTGCATTGTAGATGTTTTTCAGTGCCCACTGTGGTACATACATACAATTACACTTGTAGGTTCTAAGTAGCTTACCTGAAATGCCACTGTAC
The DNA here is from genome assembly GCF_028551555.1 of Melozone crissalis. Classification (NCBI taxonomy): domain Eukaryota; kingdom Metazoa; phylum Chordata; class Aves; order Passeriformes; family Passerellidae; genus Melozone; species Melozone crissalis. The sequence continues at coordinate 12,271,274 of NW_026535801.1, read as the reverse complement.
CCAAAAACCAGTCTACATATAGATAACAGCTCCAGTGAATCTTGCTTAATGGCACTTACATTTTTTCAGTCATATTTTTACCCATTTAATGAAACCCCATGGACAAAGAGGGGACTTGAGTCAGTCTGAAACTTCACCAACTCAAGATTTGTGTGAGCAGCAAAGCATTAGCTCTGAGGAATCAAGAGCAGACCATCATCCTTTCTACTGCAAGGCCTGACAATTTTACCAGGGCTTCCAGTTTTATTCTTTCCTGTTTTCACATACACCTAAAATGTTTAAGGTAGAAAGGAACATCAAGAAAGTGAAAATGGAAACATATGCACCTCTGCAAGTGTGCCCTTCCAATTGCTAATTTTTTTTTTTTTATTAACCGGGCATTATTAAAGTGCAAAAAAACTTTTGCATGTTTTTGGTGATGTTGCCATCAGGTGGTTTTACAGCTTCTAGGCTCTCAGGTGAATGTTCCAGGCTACTCCAAAAGGAGTGTTTTTCAGTACTCAATCTGAAGATATTCCAAACATTGTGAATATCATTCTGAGATAAAGGTTGCTAATCCTCAGGCACCTGTGATTTGGAAAAATGCATTCTTCCCAACTTTGTTGTGAGAGATTACATATTAAAAATTGTCAAAACAGATCAGAAAATGCTCTCAAGAATAAGAAACTGTCCCCTGCCATGATCAAGTTTTATAGGCTACAGCCCAGCTCATCAAGAAGTGGAAGTTAAATTCCTAGTACTTCAGATGACAGCTCAGAAATGAGCCTAAGAAAATTGCTTCATCTTTGTAGTTCATTGTCCCTTTGGCAAATTTAAAATAATTACAATTATTCTCAATCCTTAACTTGAAAGAGTCTAAAATAAAGTAGAAAACTCCACAGTTGTCCTGTGTACTTAATGGAAAGATGTTTTTGCAAACAAGTAATTCTGAATCAGTTTTTATACTGAATTTTCAGACTAAATTAGTGATCATTTTAGTGTTTGAGTAATTCAGGCCCTGAAAACAACTGTGTTGGGGGACATTCCATCTTGTAAATGTAGAAGAATTGCAAGTAAGTGCAAATCATGTAAATGCAAAGAATTGTTGGGCCCCCAAGAAAGAAATGGAAAATTGAGCTAATGTTTGCTCTTTTTAAACTACCAGGTTATGGCCTTAGTTCCAAATCAATGATGTAAAATAAACTCCTCCGAAACAGTTAGCCCTGAGCAGCCATTGGTACAGTAAGAGCATTTTTGCCCTTAATGATGGTTATCTGGGAGAAATTAATAGATTTTACCATTCACCAAGGTTAAGTTGGTAGGTTTAAAACCATATTTTAAAATCCTGTGGAAGCCAGAACTTCAGGGAAATAGGAATCATTCCTGGTCAGTTTGGTTGTCCCTGAAGATATGCAGTGCATGAGCTGCTCTCAGCCTCCTCTGTGAGCTTAACCCAGCCTGGCCATGGCAGTCATGATTCAGTGTCCCAGCTTCTGCATCTGTGAGTGCTTGGGCTGAGGGGGATTTAGATCCCCTCTGCCTAATTGAGATCAGAGCCTGGATTTGCCTAAAGAGGGAGTCTTTAATACAATGGCTGTTGAAGCATGGTTCTTGTTCTACCATCAATCTTTATCCATTTTGAAGGACACCTTACAGATATAAATTATGAGCTCTGTCATGGGAAAGTTCATAGATAAATGGGTTCAGTCACTGGATTATTACTTCCTGCAGGACTGGCTGCTGAGTAACAGTAAATTGTGCGAACTTAGGAAGTTTATTAAAGCCAGATCAGCTCAGCTGCTTCACTCCTGAACTGACAGCAGCATATGCAAAACCCAAGGTTATTGTGTCACATGGCAGGTTCAACAATGTCATTTTGACAATTACAATATACTTGCAGATTGACAATGTGACAAAATACAGCACTAGTATAAAACTGACAGGCTTTGGAACTTCAGATTTTTTCAGGTATTATGTAGCTGCATGAAAATACATTAAGAAAACCTAAATCAACACCTCCAAATTAAATAAATAACTCTTTCACCTTGATATCATCCAATGTCTGTGAAGTGAGAGACCCCAGCTTTGACACCTCCATCTTTTATGTAATCTCTTTCCTGAAATTCCCAACTTGTGAAGAGTGTACAAAGCCAATTCTGTATTTTTATTGTCTGAAATGCTTGGTAAATCAGCTTTGAGACATACAACCTGAGAAATAAGCTAGATCTCAGTAATTGTTACATGGTTGTGATCTCTGCTAGTGACCATTATGTTTGATTCTCAGCCCCATTCCAAACACAGCTGTATTGTCTCCTAATTGTGAGTCAGGTGCTTGTGTGTGAATCTGCTGTTAGGTGGGTAATAGAGGAGAATGATGAAAGAAACCAGACCCTTAATGCATGACTTTTTCCTTACTCACACAAAGAGCTTGATATGGTTTCCTTGGATACTATCCAGCATATAGCTGATAGTGTTTTTATTTTCAGACTTTTTTTTCCCTTTCTTTCACAGAAATGGGTGATATATCCCATTATTTGTTGAGAAAAATCTTGTGTGTGTTTCCTGGATTTGTAGTATCTACTATCAAGAAAGATTGAGGTGCAAATTAAATCTCACAAAGATGAAATACCATCATATCTGTAATTATTACAGCATCTCACAAAAGGGTCAAAGATTTGCTTTGCCCTGTATATGGCTGGGCTGAGGTAACCTGGATCATAATGTCAAGGATGAAAGTGAATTCTTTCGGGAATTGGTTCCATCATTATAAGTTTATCTAAGAATTAAGCTGAAACAACATTTTTTGCTTTTATTCTTCAGAAGCTTGGGCAAATCGTTACCTACTAGATACATAGTCAACAAATATAGGCTGCATGAAGGCAACATTCTGACCAAAGATATCAGATACTTGGAAATGAAATCAGAGGAAATATTTTATGTTACTGTTGCTTATGTATTTATGTAGTTGATATTTGATCTATTGTAGTGGTTTGAAACCAAATCCTGGTTGGTGGAAAACTGCAGAATTTCTGAAAAAATATAAAAATGCATTTTTTTATTCAATTAAATCAGAAATACAGCCCTTTTTTCATTTCCTGCAGATATTTTCAATCAGATTTATTCTTTTTCTTTAAAATTGGAAACATACTGAATATCTCTGTATAAAGTGCATGAGCACAGGCACAGGAGCACTCAGATAAGAGATGGAGATGTTCCTTCTCTCCACTTGAAATTCCTTTGAAAAATTGCAGCAGAATTAGGTAAATAAGTGGGTACTGTTACTACTTTCCCCATACCTTTCACAAGCATCTTTTCTTGTTTCTTCTTATTCAGTTATTTCAGGAAATATTGCTTAATCTGTAATGGCTTACCATAAGCATTATTATTATTATGTTATAATCTAAAGGGATACTTTCTATTTCAGAAATTGTTTATTTTCACAGTTCTGTCTTACAAAACTTGTGGATTTCTCTCACTTTCTCTTTTTTCTCCTAGACATGGTGAGACATTTTTTCCCTGAAATGTGTCCTAATTCCATAAAAGCAGGAAAATAAATGTTCATGGCGAGCCCACAAAATAATCCATGTTTTCAAAATTACATTGAGTCGCCCACCTCAGTGACTCAGCCAGTGGGTAGCAGCAGAGTCATTTTGAGTGACTGTTTTCCAGATCAGCAATTGCTTACCACGTTTCACTGTGGGCTGACTTTCTTTGTGTAAAAGGTGTATTTCAGAATCCAGAGAAAAGAAGAGGAACATTAGTCTTAGTCCTGAAGAATCAGAAGTGCTGTTGCATTCATATACTTCGGCCCTGAGTGTGGCACAGGTGTAAAAACTTTGCTTCTTCCCTTGCACCTGTTTGATGGATGGAAGACCTGGATATGAAAGCTAGCATCCTTATGCTTGTATACTTTGATAATCAGCCTAAAGCCATGTGGAAATGGTAGAAAAAGTCAGAAACTCATTGAGTCTTATTCAGTTGTATGGTTTGGGTAATAATATTCATATGTCCAAATATGTGTTGTATTTTTTATCATTTATTTTGGCTGGCAGAAATTGTCCTTTTAAGAGGAGAATGGGAAGCCTGGGAGCAGAGTTTGCAGAGGGCTTGTGTTAGCACATGGAACACTTATGTAACTTTTTCCTGGCCTCTAAAAGTATAAAAGCCCACAAAGTTCTTTTTCATGTACCTGTCTTTACAGGAACTGGTCTATTTTAAGGTGTATCAATATAGCATGGAATAATCTCCCTGGAGCTGTAGAAGGTGCTCTACTTTGAAGCCATTAACCAATAGCCAGGAAGCAAGAACACCTCTGGTGTGACTAATGACAGGTTTCTAATTGTTTATAATAGAGGATGTATTTATGTAGGAATTACTTTAAATGCAGCACCGTGTCCTGTGGCCTCCCCAGGATGCTGCTTGAAGACTTTAGTAATTCTTACATAACAATAATTTCTTTTTGACAAAATCTTTCTGGTGAGGAATATTTTCCCAGCAGGGAAGGCAGTTGCCTGCTGCATTTTCACCAGGGATGAATTTTAGGCAGGCCACAATTTGACTGCAAGATTGCAGCTACATACACATATGGATGTAATTATTGTCTGGGACGATGAGATCTCTTATATGTGGGTACAGTTATATAGCTACATAATAAAGTAGTATTAATTATAGCTGTTCACATGTACAGAAGGACAAGTGTTAACTCCAGACTGACCTTTTAATGAAAATACCTTCCACTTTCATTCCAATATTGAATTCACCTCTACTAGAGCTAAATTCCACAGAAAATTACCTGTGATGAACTTTGACTTAGGGCCATTGTTTAGTGTGGGGAGCTAAACGATTTTGCATGGAAGATTTCATTCTGTGATTCTCAGATGCCTAAATTTCCTGAAAAAAACAGGAGTCCTGGGGTACTTTCCACAGTGGTAATGGGAATGTTGTTTTCTTGAAGTTGCAAGGCACTGAGAGATTTTTTTCAGCTTCAGTAGTGAGGAGAAATGGAGAGGAACCGCTTCAAATATTCACTTCCAGGGTATATCTATCATATCTGGGTATGATGCTGAAAGAGTGGAGAGAAATTTCAAGATCTCTTAAGGCATACTTTAACCAGCATAGATCTGCGGTTACTTGTGTGTGTGATTAAAATACTTGTCCTTTTGTGGACATCATATGCCACAGGGAATGACTCTTTCCATATGTAGTCTCTTCTTTTAACTGAGTGTTGAAATCTTGGAGTTGCAAGCACGAGCTTCTAGGATGACTATAATGACTTTGTAATGCATCCCTCTCTGAACAACTTCAATATGATCTCATTTTTCACTTATTTTTTACTGCTGTTTTGACAGGTTACTATTAAGACTGCCTGACACACCTGATGATAAGATGATGATTCACTTGCTAATTATTTTGCAAAATATTAATCATTTGTACTGAAATTTTATATTCCCAATTTCTATTTGAGGACATTTCTTTTGTATTTATTTTCCCCTCCCATTGAAATGATCTATCAATTTCTGACAATGACAGAGAAAAGGCCTTAACTTCTGATGTGATGAAAATAGGGTAGTTTTTTGCTTGGGAAGGACACTCAGCCTGTGCTGTGAGCTGGACTTTTGCCTTGTTTAGGGAGCAGCAGTTTCTCCCCTTTGGAACATAACAGTTGTGGTAATTTTTGCTTAATGCAAAATTAACATTTACAGAATGGCCAGAGATTTACCTAGTGCCCACAGATGTCAGTGGAAATGCTTACATCAAGCAGGGCATACACAGAGGTCATGTATCATTCTTACTTTTAAAAGACATTAATAATATCTTTGATGAAGCAATATGTGCATTTGCAAATATTACTTTAGGCTGACTATTTTCAAACCAAAAAAATCCCACAATGTTAGAGAAGCTTTGGATTTATTTTAGTTTGAAAGCAATGCATGAATTCAGTAATGTTAATTAAAGAATAAGTATTAGCAGATTTTAGCATTCCTAACATGCTTTGAGGATTGATTAATAAGGGTAATACTTAGATGGCACAATGGAATCATTTTCAACATCATTACCTTGTCCCTTGAAGAAGTCAAGCTTGAACCCTTGGGATTTGGCATCACTCTGTAAAACAACATTACCAAACCCATCTGACTTTCTGAAGGACAAAACTTTTATAATAATCAAGGCATTTGAATGTATTAAATTGGGAAGTGATGCAAAGTAGGAGTGACTTGAGGAGATGAGGCTTAGAAGAACAGTTTGAAGGAGTAAAAGAAATGTTCTTCAGCCTAGAAAAATTGTATAAAGCTAAAGTTAACCCTAGGTATATGATGGGAAGATGGATGTGCCAGCACTGGAGTCCCCAGTAAATCAGATGGTAGTAGTAGTCATTATAGGTGTTAATGGAGTTACTTATCTGATCTTTACATGAGCTACGGAATAATAAAACAGGAGTGTCACATGTATGCTGTAACTAATAACAAATGTAAAATACACAAGGTAACATAAAAATAGACATTCAGAGGGAGTTGCAAGGTAACTGAGAGACAGTCTGTCTGGTTTGATGCCATAAAATCATTACACTTATGTCCCACAGGCACCCTATTAGATGCACTGCAAGAACAAAATGAGAGCAGGAATTTCCAGTTGTTTCCTCATGACACAAACCCAGACAAGCTTGTATTTTCTCTAAAATAAGCTTGGCAAAATTTCATATGGGAACTTTATACAGGAATATTCCCTGAGATCTGACCCCTGGGAGGGTTTAGCCTTAAAGAAAAACATCCTCAGATTGGATGGGGTGAAACCCAAGATGGATCTGAGCTCCTCTATGACCTTTCAGACTGAGGAGCTTCTGCTCAGATCTCATGAGCAGGATGATGTGTACGTAGGTACTGCTAATACTGAACATTGAGGGTGAGGCCTGGCTCCCTCCACAGCCAGCCCTGCATGGTTCACAGCTTTTGGACTTGACCCCAAAGTGTTGTGTTTGAGTTTGGGTGGGTCTTTAATATGTTTTAATCTCAACATGGAACAACTGGAACTTTTAGATGTCTAACTCAGTTTCAGCTGTGTCAGTTTGCTTGTTCCTGAAGGCATTAGCTATAAAACACAGTCCTGTGTCATGACTTCATTTGACAGATGTTCTTGCAATCATAGTACCCTCAAAGCAGTGAAATAGCTGCAAGAGAAGCACAGGGCTGCTTCAGCTCAGGCAGATCAAAAGCATATGGACTCTCTGTGGGAAGCACATAACTGTTTATTATCAACAGGTCTTTGGCAGCTGTGCTGATATTACCTTTTCCTGGCTGCAGTTGAGGAGAACAAGGAGTGGCCAGGCCGCTGCTGAAGCAAGGGCTGTTGTTTTCCAAATGAAGGTGGTTGGTGTTGATAGATGGGATTGTGAGCCCCAGCAGCAAATGGATCAAGGGACTGCTGGGGATGTACCTAATTGCTGTAAAGACTGAAAGAGCCTTGCCCAAAAAAGCAAATTGTAGAAATGTAGTGGCTCTTGTAATTTAGGTGCTCATGAAGAACAGTGCTGAGTAGGAAATAAACCTTTGATTTAGGAGGGGTAACTTTTGTCAGACTGGAAAATAAATCTGTTTCATTTGGGGGCTTATGCCTAAAATGGGAAATGAGGTCTTTAAAAGTTCTGGTATTTTCTTTTTCTCTTCTTTCTCCTTTCCTTTCTTAATGTTTTCTAAGCTAAGATCAGCTTTCTAAGGTCAGGCTTCACGAGCTTATGGGGCAGATTTTATTTTTTTAAGGCTTTGAAGTGAATCCTTTCAACCAGGATAGATTCATCTCACATCTACTGAATATGCTTCATTCTTCTGCTCTATTCTTATGTGGCTTTTCTCAAGAGAGTAATTCAACAGATGCAATAGAAACCAAGAAGGGAATGTTTTATCACTGGTAGGAAGCAGGAGTTTGTAAAGTAAGTTGTCTGGTGTGTAGAGAATACCAGAAAATAGGATTCCCAAGCTGATATCATAAATAAACATTTATATAAATATTACATAAATGAGGAAAATAGAGTTATTATAACAGGATTCTAGTTTCAATTTCTCGTGAAAGCTATGTTAAAGAAGCAGCATGAATTCTTTCTTACTTACCCAAACCCTGGCCTTCCCATTTAAATGGTTGGTAAAATGACTGCAAGCCTATACTGACACTTGAGCTGTATTAAAGCTGATCTGCCTGTATATCATAGAGCTCTCTTGGTTTAGATAATCACAGCAGGTCTGTTACATCTCCTGTTGTAGAAACTGCATCTGGGACTTGGCCAGCTAATCCTAAAAATCACCCATCCCCAACAATTAAAGAAGTTGGCACAGCAAAGACAAAAGGGAGTAAATAAATAGCCCTCGAGGCGTCACCCTGCAGTCTGTAACTGGGCAGTCTGGAGAGCAGGAAGGCTGACAAACAGCCTGGCGTCTTTCTGGAGCTATTTTAATGTCTCTGATTTATAGATCTGTTATTTTGTTTAGAGGATGGGAAAGAACAGCAGAGTAAACATGATGGAGAGGGCATCCACTTAAGGCTAAGGTCAATTACTCAAGGGAATAAATGCGCGTAATTGCACACCTGATAACTAACAGCATAAATAGACTGCTGATTTATATCATGAGTCTTTAACTGCAACCCTTTTATACAAACAATTATAATAATAGGAGGTTGATTATTTGCATTTGTTCCAACTACTTGTGATGATCATCTTTGCAGAGATACAGGAGAAAAATAGACTACTGTTCTCTTTGGCAGATATCCTTTCTCATTAGATGGTAACTGGCATTGTGGATAAACCTTTTATAGGTTAGGGCAGACAAACACTTTAATTATGCTCGGTAAGGTTTTAATTCCCAGATGTCTAGATGAGAAAATCTTCTGGCATCTCAAGTCGTTGAATTAAAAGCATCTATCTGTCTTGCTAGTTCAATGACTTTTCATTAGCAATGATGTTTTGCTGCTCTTCTCTATTCTTAGCATAACTACAGTAATTAAGAGGCAATTTTAAAAATTCTGTGTTGGAACTCGCCTTGATATGGAGTTTGCTGAGCTCAGAAAACTGATGTCTATCAGGAGAACTGGAGGCCCAGGACCACATTCCAGGCCAAAATCATCACTACTGCATGGCACCAACAGCCCCAGGCAGCACAAGTCCAACTCTGGAGATAAAGCTTAGACAGGGTTATCCTGCCTCTAAGTGTTTTATTTGCTGTGTGGATTTTGAGGGCATGAGGACATGGCAAGGGGGTGTTGGCAGGGAACAGAGACTCTATGAAACCAAAGCAGATTTCAAAACTCAGCATTTTCCATCTTTCAGAGAAGATGCATTTTTATTTCCTCTACACAGATTTTTCATTGTCTCTGATAAGGTCTAAATCTAAATCCAAATCTGAAAACTCCCATGCATTTGAATAATCTTAGAGATAATCTCCACAAAAAATATTAAAAGGTGACTTAACACTGTTTATAGATAATCACACTTTATTTATAGTTAAACTTAGTTTAAATTAATTTTCAATTTCTGTATTATTGTTTGCAAATAAATATATACATACATTTCCCTGCTCTCTAATTTTACTGTTCTGCCACTGATTAGGCTGCCTGAATTCTTTGTACTGTTTCCCAATCCTCTTTTCTGATTTTCATTTATGTGAGCTGTAATTATGAATTGTGTGCATAGAATCTCAGCCTGGATTTCCTCTTCTTCTTCCGTTCTGGAGAACTTTAGTAGTTGTTAGCTAAGCCCATAATACAATAGCAAAATCTAGTTAAGCTTCATTATATGGCTCAACTTTATCAAAAAACTTCTGTGACCTCAATAAACTCACAGTGTCTATACTTTTCAATAAATCATAAAGGAAACCATTTCTGTATTCAGTATTTACTTCAGCAATTATATTCCTCTGAATTCTGCAAAAATACCTAAAACATGTATTTGAGGGTACTCTTCCAAATGTAGAAAAATCGTTCATGGATGTGGAAATATTTTAAGAGTTCAGACCAAAAGTATCTTTCTAATTAGCAAACCTTGCCTAATGTACTTGCCCTCAGCAATCCCAGAGATGGTATTCCCACAAAGGCAAGTGATTAATGCCATGGAAAGGGACAGCAAGGAAATGGCAAGTTCATCCTTCTCCATTAAGTAGCTGCCACACATTCAGCTCTCTTCTTTTTAGCCAGTGTCCCCTCTTTATGGAGCTGATGACCAGCAGGGCACAGGGATGTAATTTTTCCTTTGGGCTCCCCATACTTCCTCTCTTCCTGAAACACTGTAAATTACCATGAAACTACTTCTTGGTCATTGGAGAGGGGAAATAACCTGCCTTTCCAAACAGGATCAGTGCTGTTAGAGAGTTATTTTCTGACCTTTTAAAGTGTGTCTCCAGTCTGATATTTAAAGGCCTGCTCAAGGAACCTTATTTATGCTTGATCTATAAAATGAATTAGTGGTTTGAAAGTGTATAGCTTTGTGAATTACTAAATTACTAGTAGTAAAACATGGGTTTGGACCAGAATTTTTCAAAAGGTTCTAATTTAGTATTAACCATTGTATACTTATAAAATTTCACCATGTGTTTTTCTGCGTGAGCAAATTGGAGAAATCGGTGGTTAACTAATGCCATTTTAACCTACTATTAACTCCAGTATAAAAATCATGCCTGTGAAATTGTAAATAATCTGAGTCCTGTTCATGCAGCTTGAAAATCAAGAGGTTTTTACACCCCATCACTAAACATATGTTTTATATCTTCAGCAGATATGTATTCTAATACAAGCAAGAGGTCCTAATTTCTGAAGAGACTGTGGATGTAATTTCAATAGCAGATTAGCACATTAATACCTGTTAAAAGGCTATCCCTTCCTTCAGCAGATTGTGCTCAGTTGTAAAGATAAAATATGTTTTCACAGGTCTCTTTTAACTCAATTTGGTATGAACTGTGTCAACCTGTGCCTTGCCCATGATACCTTACTTTCCTAGGTGTGAGAGCATCATTCATTAAAGCAATGGATAATGTGTAATGATGAGGGATTGAGGGCAGCTCCAGAACAGTGGTAGCCAGAGGGTGAACATAAACAGCTTTATTACAGGCCTGGAAATAGATGTTAATGACCTCCCATCCCCTAAGGAAGGGGAATTACTTGCATACTTTGTACATACTTTGTACTTTTTTCCATGCAATCCCTTAATACAAAAGTAAAAGATCTTGCTGTTTCTCAGTTTCGGCAGCACTGATAAATGAAACCTTACATCCATTCTTGTCTCACAGCCACAGCTGATGTGGCTTTGGCAAAGCCAGACATATTTCTCACTCACTGAGCTCATCCCTCATGAAGAATCCCTCACGTGCCAGGGGCACAGCTCAGAGCCCACAACTGCAGGGTAGAAGTGCAGTAATGCAAACTAACAGGCTGCTACATCTGCCTCCTAAAATTCCAACCCAGAACACGAGGAGGCAAGGAAGGGCTGCAGCTTGCAGCCTGTGAAGGGGAAAGTGTTCAGCTAACACTCACTGAAGATGGAATACACCTGTCTCTTTCCTTCCTTCTGAGGGGCTCTCCTGGGACATGACAGTCAGCCTCGCTCAGTCGAGTGATTCCTCAGACCATGCTCACCTTGCTGAAGAAGTATTTTCAAAAAATGTAAGGAACTTGTTGCTCAGTCTCCAGAGAGCAAAATCAAGGGAAGAATCTCTTCTATGTAGTTCACTGACACACTAGATTTGGTTTCAGAGAGGCTAAACACTGACAAAGAAGAATGAGAGAGAGATAGAGAACTGGGACTGTTTTACCTGTATTTTATATCCAAGCACCATAATTTAATGTTAAAATAATTGTGAATGAATAGGATATGGACCACAAAGTGTTGCTTGCTATTTTTGTATATCACCTTAGAGTAAGCAGTTGAGTTCTGCAATCAAAAGACTGATTGTAATCAGATCCAGTATTGAATTGAAGAATCTCATCAGATGTCTACTTGTGTCACTATTTTTTTTTCTCTTGTCTTTGTCTTTTTTTCCACTTGTCATTTGAAGAAGTCTTTGCCCTTCTTCAAAAGTCAGTGGAATCAGTTTATTTCATCTTAGTCAGAATCATGCCATTAATCTCAGGGATTCTGATTTTAGGAGCATTTATCTTTTTTTCTAATATCTCCATAGTCTTTTATATTATGAATTATTTGGATAGAAATTCTCAGGCTGACTATGCACACAATATTTGAGGTAATATTATCAATTATTATTTCTTTCTTGAAACCACTAGGCAATGAATAAAAATGTGCCACGTTTCACTTTGAAATGAGAAGGTTTCTCAGTACAGAAAAAATAGCTTGAAAGGGTTGTGCTTAAAGGTGTTTCAAGGGCCTTAAAAGGGCTTTACTTCTAAATCAGCATTCTTGGTGGGATGAATAAAAATAGTTGGACATTTGTCTTAGAATAGCTATAATTCAGTTGTAGCTTCACAGCTGTTATTTCATGTCATTTTAGACTGCCTGGAGTATCTCACTCAGAATTAATAATGCATACAATATTATCAGCAGAGGAGAATGGATTTAGAACAAAAAACATGAGTTGAAATTCAGTTTTTCTCAAAAAGAAAAGATTTTGTCTTCTCTGGGAAGGAAAAAATTAATCAGATCTATTTTCAAGGTAGATTTGTTCATTACTTGTTTCATATCAGCACAGCACTTTTGTTTTTCTCTTAGTACATTAGGAAGCCGGATTACAGAAATGTAGATGTACAGTGAAGGTCTGAGAATAATTTTGCCCTTAGCTTAACGCTGCTGACCCCTTCTTCAAATGGAGCCCACTGTTAAAATCTCTTATTTATGCAGTTAATACAGTTCAACATTATTATGTGATGCTGTTGACCTGAGTGCAGCCAGCGGCTGTAACCAGGCTTAGAGAACTTGTATAAATATGCAGTGAGTAATGGCAAGCATGCCTTAAGCCTTTGCCTTCACAAATCCTATGAATTTTCAATGTGCTAAGTGTAGTACAATTTATTTGTTCACAAAGCAGGGCAAAGCTTTGGAATCTAAAACTGTTGATATCCTTTGTTTGAAATAAAGAAAGCACAGTCAAAACAAACAACTGGCACTTTAACAGGAATGCACAGAGGAGCAGCCACATCCACTCAGAGTCACCAGGGCTTTTCCTCCTCACACACTATTAGCTCACCCTCGCCTCAGAGAGGGGTTTGCTACTCCCAGCATGGAAATGCAGTCGTGGCTCCAGCAGCACACTCTGCCTTTCACACTCCAGAGCTCTTTTGCTGTGTTGGGTTGTGTGCAGAGAGGGGCTCACCTCTCTGCCTCATTGCTTCATAAGTTACAATACTTCCCTCCTCTGTAGAATAATATTACTTTCTTGAATGGAAGATTTTTAGGAATATTATTCCCATCTTTTCATCACTATTTCCCCCCCCCCCCCCCCATTATTTCCACAATGTGGAGTATACCTTGAAAACTCAGCATAATTTTAGGGTATTGTCTCTCATGAGGGGAGCTATTCTCAGATATCTTCTCATCTTTAAAAAAGCTTTCAGGAAGAACTCAGACTAGATGGAGCCAGGATTCCAGCACAAGAACTAATAATCCTGAATTTATCATTAAACTCTGCTTTTGCTTGATGCAGTTATGACCTTTGTTTCCTGAAGAAAGCAGTTTGGCTTTGTATTAGTAGCAGCTGAGAACTGCACAAAGTCACTGTTTTCAGTCTGAAATCTCTGTGTAATTATATCAGCGTTTTCCTGAAAATATAATCTTGCCCATCTATGGTTGTTCATTCATTTTTCTCCACTCATTATTAATGGAAGCAAGAAAAAGATAAAATAGATGACTTCTTAGTAAGGTGAGGACCATGTGTCCTATGGCAAAACCTTTCTCCTGCAGGGACCAAACTGACGTACACCCAGCAGAAAAGCAGGCATGTGGAGGGGCATTTTGAGGAACACCAAGAACAGAAGGAAGAGAGGAGTAGCAAGTCTCTGACAATTGCAGAAATTACTACTGACAAGAGATTAAAATACTTTAGAGAGAAATTGGACAATGATTCACAGAAGGTAGGGGAGAGGTGAAACAAGGAAAGCCAGAGATCAGGGAGAAGCCTTTGCTAAAGCTCACCAAAGTTCTGCCACTATCTGCATATTTGTTTGTGCTCAAGTATCTTTTACTTCCCATCACTTAGAATGGACCAGGTGATGTTCTGGAGATAAAAGGCAATGCTGCTTCACGTCTGCTGGGGATCTGTCTTTTAAACTGTGAAGTGATTCAGTAATATTTTAAAAAAGGAAGATAATGAGTAACTTTTATGTTTATTTATTTTTATTTTTCTTTATACTTCTTTTTTATTTTCTTTAGGCTTCTTGTTTATTTTCTTTATATTTCTTGTGTTTTTTATTTTAACTTTCTAGTTTATTTCTATACATTTCTCACCTTTAGATTGCTTTCCTTTTCTTTGTTCTTCCTTCTCATTTGAGTGCCCCAGCAAGGAATAGAGAGTAACTGGTGACTGTCTCTTTGTGTTGATGATTTCACTTTAACTCAGGCAATAAATAGGGTACAACAGACTGCAAATCATATGTAAAAATCTGTAGATGAGAGCTGTGACCATCAAGGGTGTGCTTGCAGCTCTCATTTAATCTACTGTCTGAGAGATGTCAGGAACCACTGTTGCTAAAAAGCAACACCTCCAGGAACAAAAGGAAATGGGTTGGTAGGCACATGCCCAGCTACCTTCAACATCATAAAAGGAATAATTATAAATCGTTATTCACTCAATAGCAGCAAAGTTAAGCTTGCTATAATACCTTTCATCTATCTGAATGTGTAGTTTATAATGGATTCCGTGCTGAAGGGAGCCTGAGAGATACCCCAGGAAGCAGAGCAATAGCTTACAAAACAACCATGAAATCAATCTGTAACCTGGGGGGAGTTGAGGTCTTTTTTAACCAATATAATTGCACGTTACAATAATACACACTATTCTAGAACAAGGCATAAATTCAATTCACCTAATTTTAAATACTGTTTTTACAATTCTCTTATGCTATTTTCTAATTATTTCAGGTGAGACTAATAAAAAAAAAGAGGAACTCCTGGAAAAAAGGTAAATAATTCAGTCTTGCCTAGCATGAATAACTAAGCTGCAAATGACTGTAAACTGAGAATAAAAAAATCTGGGAAAAATGTTTCTTTGTACTTGAAGTCAGGCAATAGAAACGATAGTGGATAATTCTGTGCTATTGTTATGCAGGCTGTATCTGACATCAGAAATAGGATTTACTGTGGTTGAGTAGAGGGGAAATCCTGATGTATTGTCTTCTGAATGATGGTCACATCTGATCACAAAAGACAAAGTGGGATAGTGTAACCAGAACACAATTCCTTCCAAGATTTCCTAGTCTGGAGCCCCCAGGCAACAGGTTAAAATTGGGAATTTAGGGCTGTGAAAAGTCAAAAGGATGAGAATTGCTTACAGGACTCCAAGGCTCAGACCCGTGTGAGCCATTTAAATGTTGTCAGCTGAGTACATGCCAGGGAACTCTTCCTACTCTCCTCCTTGGGAAAAATCAATTTAAAAATGTTTCAGTCAGGGGTGAAAACCCTCCTCTTGCCAGTGCCAAAGAAAGCAGCAAAATTGCTCTGAAGAACTATATGACTCTTGTGTTTCTGTACCTATTCCTCGTTGTCTTTCAAACTGTCTGAAATATTTTTTTCAGGCTTTTTCTCAATCTTAAAAAAACCTTTCCTTGTGAAAATTTGGAGGTTTTCTTAAGTTTCAAATAACTTCTATCTCAAATAAGTTTATTAATAATTATACACTAGGAAATCCACACAAAGCAAGCAAATAATTGATTGGAAAAACAGACATTTCTGTTTTCATCCATTTCTCAGCAAACACTGAGTGCCTCTTGCCTTGTGTTTAAATTTCTGTCAGGAGGGAACAGGCAGGAAAGCAGGGCATGGTAGGTGTTTGTAGCTACATCTGACCTACTCATTTGTCCCAAGAGTTACTCTGTCTCCTGTCTCACAGACATTTCTCCATACCCTTGCCAGCTGATGGCCTCATTCTGTGATCGGGCCACACCCATGTCTGTCTTTTCCATTTTCCCCCATCGCAGGTCTAAAATGCACCTTTTATCCCCTTTTATTTGCTCCGCAGGTTTTTCTCTCTCTTTTTCCTAAGCCACCTCCCCCTGCTCCAGAGATCCCTTCAGGCAGTGCCACTGTCATTCAGCTGCCTCTGTTTGGTGCTGCTGAGCTCATCCTCATTAGTTCCATGTAGCTCATCACCTTTGGATTGCTTCACTTTCTTCTGTGGCTGGGACACCTCCTCTTCCTCTTAGCTTTGTTCCCCTGCACCCACTCCATCAGCTGTTTTTGTCTGGCCTGGGGCTCAGGAGATTGAGTCTTCGTATCCTTTCTATCCCAGACAGTCTTTTCAGTTCTCAGTGAAAGCATTTTCTAGAGTAGTAAAAAATTCATAGTAAATAAATAAGGGATAATGAACAAGGGATAAATCCCATATCATTAAACAATTATATGATCCACTAAAGCAATAAGAAATATCGTCACTATTAAGGAATTACTGTGATAAGGCAACTGAGTAAACATTTATTTAATATTTGCCGTTTGTCAATGATTGGTTATCTGGGCTTATCAGATTTTCTGCCTTGGGAAGGGCCAAGCAGAAACAAATAGTTTTCATACTGATGGAATTAAGAAAAAAAGAGATTTATCTAAGAAACATTCAATTATTTCAGACAGTAGTTAGTAAGGGATTAACTTCTGAACAATTACATCAAAATAAAAATAAAGAAACTAAAATAACCAAATTTATCACAAATGACAAAAAAAAAATCTCAGAATCATGAGAACCACTGAAAGTCTGAAATTTTTATCCAAGAAATAAACCTGTAGGCAAAGATTGGGCACATTTTAGAACAATTTGGTTTTCATTAGCCTAAATCTGCCTGACCTGTTCATCTGTTTGTGTCCTAGAAAATATCCTGTTAGTATGCACAGATGCAGTATTAGCACAGTAAACGATATTGCCTCTTTGAACTTCAGAATTCTTGGTATAAGTCAATGCAAATTATCAAATTCTCCAGAATCCTATCTGGCAAGTTTGTCATCTGTCTGGAACATGCTCCCAGGAAATATACTGCATAAGGCACCAAAAAATCAGGTTAAAATCATAAAGAATTTCCTCCAAGGTAGCCAGGAAGGCTTTGAAAGCAAGGAATTACTTGATTTGATAAGGTATGACTGCTGAAACAGCTTAGAGAGACTATAAAAGAACCAAAGAGGTCTCAAAGCAGCAGCAGTACCTTTGACTGCCTTACAAAATCTTGGAGCAGGGCTGGTCTGTCTGCATCTTCAGGCTCAGTTGCTGTAAACATCTGTTCCAGTGGGTGACACCAATCTGCTCTAATTTGCCTTGTCCAGGGAAGATCAGGGTGGTGACTTTGTATTTTGAGTATCTCTAACCCATCTATACAGGTCTGGGTAATGAAAAAGGTAAAATTACTTTTCTTGCAAAATTAAACCAGTATTTTTCAGCAGGAGGATTTGCAGAGATGTTTCGGCTATCCAAAAGTAAATTCACTTCCCCTTCAAGTTCTGTATAAATAACCAGACAAATTACAGGAGTTTCTCAATCAGTAGATTTCAAATAAAATTATTCTTAAGTGTTCATCCAATTCCAAAGCTTCCTATATATTTACAGACTCCTACATAGAGATGACATTCAAAATTTATTGTAAAACTACTCCTAAAAACTACTAAAATTCAGGCATACATCCAAAATTCATTGTCTCATCTTAAGCTGTTATAAATTATCAGTTTTCCATTTTTGTGGATGAGAATAGTCAGCCCTTATGGCTAAGAATTTGTCCATAATACATTAAATTTTGTGTAGTACATAGGTAAGAAGTAAGTTTTTGTTTAGAATGCATTGGAAATATTCTGAAAATGCATAGTTGCAGAATGTGTTGAAAGGGTGCTCCAAGGCTGATGGAAACTTCTAGCATGTTATGCATATCTATTTATAACACACATTTATAGTGTCACTAAGAACTGCTAAATAGAAAACAGACACTAAACCAGAAATGTTTTCATGGAAATTCCTAGTAATTCAAATGAGAGGAAGCATGCATATCTTTATCCTGTTTGTTTAGTAAGTGTGTCTTGTCATAAACCCCAGACCATTTAGACTGTTTGTGAGACCAAGCAGCCAAGGGCATTACAGCAAAGTCAGCACTGCACTAACATTTGCCAGGAGATTTTATAAATGCTATGGCAAACAACCTAAGCTCAAGGCCAGTAGCACCTTCCTCCCAGGCTACTGGAGCAGCTCCCCAGAGCCACTTGCCCTCTAGGAGTGGTTACTTATTTCCCTTCTTCCAAACTCAAAGATAAAAAGCTATTTCCTTCTCTCTTGTTCAGTGCATGAGCAGTTTTGTCAAGAGCCATTTCTTATTGCAGGTGTTTGTTTTGCCAGGGCCAGGGGCTGTTCCACTTCATGTCCCTGAAGGATCCTGGCACTGTCTCCTTAGTGGTGGCTAATTCATCTTCTGGGCTTGCCATCACCCACCAGCTGAGGTAAGGAGCCTGAGGCCTGCTTTGAAAAAATGAAATAGCCTCAATACCATGCAGGGGGAAAAATATCTCAGGAAAAATTGCAGATCTTGGTAAAACTTGATCATAGAAGTACAGAATCACTTTGGTTGGAGAAGACTCTTAAGAGCATTGAGTCTGACTGTTTGCCCAGCTTCTCTGAGTCCACCACTAAACCTGTCCCTAAGTGCCACATCCACATCTCTTTAATTCCTCCAGGCACAGTGACTCCACTGCTGCCCTGGGCAGCCTGTTTCTGTGACAACCCCTTCAGCAAAATAATTTTTTCTAATACCCAATGTAAAACTTCCCTTGGCACAGCTTTAGGACTTTTCCTCTCATCCCTTCACTTGCTACTTGACATTGGTTATTTTTCCTGTTGAAATTACAATAAATGGGAAGGTGGGAAAATTCTCCATTAGTGCTTCTTTCATAAGACTGAAATGCTGCAGCATGCATGGCTATGAGTATGAAGGACGGGATCCTAAAGGACTAAGGGCAGGAAGACTTGTATTATCTTCAAAACAGGCAATATAAAACCAGAACTGAAAGTTGAAAGTTTAAATTTCATCCATCAACACCGTAAGGTCCATTTTTTTTAGATGAAGCTCCACATCTAACATTCCTCCCACCCACAATTCTGTGACAGCGTTGGAACTGAAAACTGAAAAGTTACCAGGTGGTAAATACGATCCTCTATACTTGGAATTGAGAAAGAGCTTTTCTCCCAAGCTTGAAGTGGCAGGTTAAAGAATTCCCTTTTCCAAATGCAAATAGGAAATTCCAGAGGGACACTGTGGACAATTTTATTACCCATCTGCTTTACAATAATGTACCCACTAGCAACCTGATTACACACAGACAAGATAAATGATTATACTATATGGGTTCAGAAAATAGGACAGATTTTGATTTTACCACTGCACTCCAACATAACTCCATTGATACTCTGAGCTTATTTGTTCCTGTACTGGTGTGAAATCCAATCCTTAATCTGGAACTTGAACAAAGAAATATATTCCACTGTAAGGGGAAAGTGGGGTCATAGTGGGGTTGAAGAGAAAAGAACACTCAGTGCATGCAGTTCACAAAATAATCCCTCATGTGCTTTGCACATTAAAGAAGGACTTGCTAGGTCACAGAGGAGCAAATCCACTTCTGAGGGTAAAGTAAACATTTGTATCCTAATTAAGAGTTTCTGCTATTAAGCATTTCACATCACATATTTGGAAAGCAGAAATGCTTTAGGTGGAATTTGCACAGGCACTGGTGCAGCTCAGTGTGCAGACCATGGTGGGGCAGCTGTGCCCCTGCAGCCTGTGCAGGGCCACAGTGGAGCAGGTGGATGCCCATATTTTAGTTCTTTATGTAATAAACTTTATTTAGTGATATGAAATCCCAGCTACCTCTCTGTGCAGGTATCTGTTGAGCATCCCACCACGCTAATTTGTGATACAACAGTAAATAATAATGAACTTAAGAGTACTTAAGCTGCCAAAAAATGTTCCTGGAAAGATATTCCATGAGATAAAACTACAAGCATTTTATTTTCTCCAAATTTCCAATCTATTAACCTGTGATACAATTTGAGCTTCCTTCTGTTTTACCATTCTGGGAATGAAATAGGATGGTCTGCAGTTATTATAAGCAACTTTATGTCATATTAATATGCTTTGGGGCTATATGAGGGTCTCAAAATGTTATCGTGAAGAAAACAGAAGAGTAACAAGGGTGAAGGACTAAACTGTGACAGTGCAGCACAGAAGACTGAGAGATGATTTTCAAAAGCAATGCCAGTTCATGTAGAGACAGTATAAGTATAGAACTATTGAGGTTTCTATTCTGCATTACTTAGGTATGTGTTCCAATATTTTGAAGCATGTGACTCTCTTTTATCCAAAAAACAAATACAAACCCACACACAGACATACTCTCAGGTCCTTCATCAGACTGAGGTCCCACTGCACAGTTTGGGCTATATCCTAAGGACTAAAAAATTTCCTTTGGCCATTCATAGAGTGCTTACCATGCCATTTCTGAACACTTGCCAAACTGTGTGCCCTCTTGTTGTGCAGGGTAGTTTAAGAGGGAATATAAGGGCAGCAGACATGATTGAATTTAGGTCTGGAGGACTGATCCAGATTTAATTGATGCCTTATATTTTAAAGCCTTATAATCTGCTGGGTAAAATTTTGTAGGTCCTCATCTGCCTTCAGAGTTAGATTTTGTAGCGCACATTTTAGAACTACGGCCGACTGATTTATTCATGGGAGGAAACTATCAAATATTAACTAATTTCAAAGAGGCAAAAAACCCCCTTTGTCTAAGTAAGGCAAGCATTTGGAATAGCAGCCTAATGAGTGAGCACTTAACTACATGCTCCTTAATCTTGGTTAAGTAGTGCACCATATTTGTGTCATGGAAAAAATCTGATGTACTGTAGCACACCACCAGTGATTTTTGTGCTTTATGAACTGTACCACAGGCAATATGTACAATCTGAAATGTTTGTGAAGCCTTAAGATTTAGGCTACCCAGATCTAGTGGTACTAAAAGTGAAATGTGGTCAGGGTGGGACTATTCCTTTTGCCTTCAGACAGTAAGAATTCAGACAGATACAGTCTGCTTGAAATAAAAGAAAAACTACTGAGACATAATAAGCAGACTCACATTTTTTTCCCTTTTTCTTCATTCTTCCAATATTCCATACATATTTTAAGGTGCTTGTCACTTCCAACATCACAGAAAGTTATTATGCAGGTACTTGATGTGCCCCCAAAAGGAATTCAGCATTTCAAGAAAGCCATTAAATTATGCACCATGTTAGCCTGTGACCATCTATTCTTATCTCTACCGCAGTTGCTGCCTATCTTCTTTCTGCTCCCATTTCTGCTTTCTTCCACCCTCTGCTTAGTTTTGTCCTAGTTGAAATTCAATAGCAAGACCTTTGGGAGAAGGATCAGGGCCTGCATTGATATAGTTCTGTGATCTGTGAGCCAGGAAAAATAAGTTTGAATAAGAATGGTACTACTGATAATTTTGTACACCTGTATCCTCTTCTTGTTTAATGCTTCACTTAATGATTGGAAGTGGAAAAATTATTTTCTCTCTAAAACTATTTGGAATGTGAAGAAGAAGAACATGTTTGATCTTACGATTTCTAAGTTCATCCAGCAGGTTTTCAAATGGAAGCCACTAGTACAATGAAAGACACAACAGATTAAAAAAAAACACCTGCTTGTTTTACTTCTATAAATAATTTTTGCTCATCCTAATTTTATTGTGAGACTTAAATATGGGCTTGGTAGGTCTCTTTCTAAAAATACCACTCAAAACCTCCACTTTGGACACGAAATGTATTTTGTTAAATATTTTGTTGATCGTGTCCTTTCACAAGTTGTCAACGAGCTATTTCCCCCCCCTACCCCAAAAAAAGAAAAAATTCCACAAAGTCTTTCATACAGTTGGACTGGTGAGGGTATTAATGCATTTCAGAAGAAATGTGGTGGTGTTCTCAAAGGTGCATCTTACACTGTACTTAAACCAGTTCCTCTTCGGTCTGCAGGCAATAGGAAGGCAGATAGGGAATGGGAACTTTTCAACTGGTCTAAATATTTTAAAGTGGAATGTAATGTGCTTGTGTGATTCCCAAGAACTTTGGGTTTTTGATTAGCTAGAAATACATCAGGAATGGGATCTCTGAACTTGGATGCTTCTGTTCTCCATAATCAAATGGGAAATGTGGAGAGACTGCAGAGATTTTTTCACTTTGGTGAGGATGTGTGGGAGATTTCTGCAGGCATCTTTGTAATTTCTTTGGCAAGAATAGGTCCAAGTTACACTGGGGGAGAATTTTGGAGCCTATTTAGGGCCTTTGAAAATCAAGAGACTTATTATTTTCAGATGATCCCACTCTGCCATAATGCAACACTTTTCTCTTAGATGGTGCTTTTTATTCAACTTTTGTCTCCTTTCCAGGGAAAATAAAGCTCCTGTGCACTTCAAACTGTGAACTCCCCTACAATGTGTAACTGTGTGTCCTTTGTCTTGGAGGAGCTCTTTATCCATTGTTTGGTCTGATAATGTGTCCTATGATAATGAGGTGTTGTTTATCAGTGCCCAATACTCTGTGGTCAGGCAGGCATGTTGTACAACAGCTTCTCTCCATGGGCGTCTTGTGGGTGCTGCCTGCAGAACTCTGTTTGGGCCAGTCAACAATAGCCTGATACTGGGAGGGACTGAGAGCTTTCAGGTCTGGTATGGTGCCTTTCACAGGATCAGACCCCAGAGCAGGAAATTATCTTTGGAGCCCTTTCATTTTAAAATAGAGCTGTATTTCTCTAATGTTTTAAGATTCTGCCAGGAATTGTACTATGTATTCATGGTATTTAGATTAAAAAATCTGGCTTCTATTAGTGAGTATATGAACTTCAACTTAATTGAAGAGAATATATTGGTGGGAAGGGGATTGCAGATCATTCAGTAAATGTATGCCTGTGGGACTGTGAAGAGTGAATTGTTAAAAGGCTCCAACATGTAGTGGATGCATAAATATCTTACAAAAGCCTGAGATGCAAAGTTAATGCTGACAGTGTATAGTGCAGGAAGGTAATATTACCTTTATTGTAGACATCTGCAGCTGAAGGATCCTCTTGGGATCACCGTTTGCTTGCCCAGGGAATTTGTTGGTATGTTGGATGTCAGCATCCACAAGTTTTATGGGCTGGAACAGAAGGGTGTTTCCTGATCTCAGTTTTATAGCAAAGTCTTTGGTTAGTGATGTAGTATTTGATATTTGGTTGGACAGGGTAGGGAAGCCTTTTGTCAGGTCAAAGCTGGAGACTGGATTTTTTCCATGTGTGCTGAGTACTCTGGTGCAGAATACCCCTGACATTGCATAAAGTGTTAAATGCTAGCTTGAAATCATCAGAACTATTCTCAGATTTCAGGAAATATTCTTAAGCAGTTGTTAAATTGCAGAGAAATTCCAATAGTGTTGCATTCTATATCAAATATCAATGAAAGTAGCATCATTAATGACACACTAATGAATACCACATGAATTAATAATAATTGGCTACTTTTTGAAGTCTCCCTGGCTTCCAGCTGTCTCTTAAATCACTTCAAATAATTAATTGCTTAATGCTTTTCACCTTTGACAGACAGAAATAAATTGCAGGTTAAAAATACCTGTGTTGGCAGTGGGCAGAGCAAAGTGGAATAGCTGTTTGCTGCTAATCGAGAGGGACGGTGCATTTTGCCCTGCTGAGCCTGCCTTGTCCAGGTGGTGGATTAAAGGAGGCTGATATTGCTCATTTCAGTCAAAAACTAATTCAGGGCCACAGAGGTTTTGTCACTGTTTCTCCTCCACAGAGCTGAATCAGTACCTCTGAAGTGTCCAGCCCTCTCTTTGTAGCACTGCTGCAGGACAATGAGTGGCCATGATTTTCCCCTTTAGCTTGTTTGTGTCAGTATGTGACAGGGGTGTCAGGGGTCTTTTTTTAGGGTCATTTCTCCATTGAGACATCACCTCAGTCAGTAAGTGGTCAAGCAATTGCAAGAAATTCCAGTCCCATCGACCTGGGACAAATATGAATGACAGCCTCATGCAAATGCAAACACCTGAATATAATATTGTTTTCTTCTGGAAGCTGTCTGGTACTGAGGATTTTGATATTTTTATTCTTTTTGTTTGTAGATACTAAGGAACTCAGTTGCTTGGAGACCTGCATCTTTCTAACTGTGCTCAAAACAGGTAAGGTCAATTATTCAAATAAAGTTGTAGTGACCAGAGGATGCATGGGAAGCACCTTAATTTTTATCAGTTTAAAATGGGGAAGTCAGTCACTATTCTTTCTTCTCAAATTACTTTAAGTTGCAAAATGTGCAGTCTTGGCATTTCAAAAATATGGGAAAATGCCTGAGATATGTTGTGGCAGGAATTCTTTCCTGTTGTGTATTCTGCTTTATTCCACAAGTGACAAACACATTACAGTGCTGGATGCAAGACTATTGCATTTGTAAATTTTTGAGCTGCTGATATCAGTATATATTGTACTGCCTGGGCACTGTATAAGCTTAATTTATTATTTTTCAGTAATTTTTAAAGAAACTGTATTTTATGGGTTTATGATAGAGAATACAAGGGGGAAAAGCCATGGGTGCCCTGTGATTCAAAGGAAAGGAAAGCCCAAATGCCTGTTTTTTTCAGCCTCTGATAAGTGCAGCTCGCAGCATTCAACTGATAATGCAGAATTAAATCCTAGTTCTGCATTTTCCCTTTCTCAGCCTGTTAAATGTGATACAGAATGGCAACTCCTACTTTATTCCAAATGCATTTTAAATGCACATTTTCAAGTGCTAAAGTTACTGGAGGAGTTCTTAGCATAAAATGCCATTACCCTATGTACATGAAAAAAATGGAGGGCAACAGGAATTTGTTGTGATAGAGAGTGTAAGTTGATAGACTTTCAGACATTTAAAATTCTGGGAAAGATACTACAGTTAAAAAAAAAATAAAGTTTTCTTCTGCATACTTTTGTGCCAGTAATCACCACAAATTCCTTGCAGAAAGTTCCTCAGGCAAAGTTGTTCCTCCCAGGTATAATTATGCCAGACAGAGGGAGCTGCAGGGGCCAGTTGCCAGCCTGGAGGGCCTGTGCTCTCCTGAGGTCAGGCCCCTGGCAGGAGCAGCTCCAGCTCAGCACTGCCGGGCTGCTCCTGCCTGGGGATTTGGGAGAGTGTGTGAGCCCAGCTTTTGGGGGGAGACAACAATGTCAGGAGTTACTGGAAGAGAAACCACAGGGGATGAAAGGCAGTGGTGGAGGAGCAAAGGGGCTGTGACACTGGTGTCAGTGCCTGGAACCACCCCTGCCCAGCTCCCCAGCCCCCTCCCAGTGCCACAGTCCCAGGTGAGGTGCTGGCACAGGGACCCCGAGTAGGAAGCAGAGCCCCCACAAAATCCTGCAGAGTGATGGTGAGGAAAGATTTGACAGGGAGGGAAAGTGGCGGAGAAGGAAGATGTGTTCCAGTAAAAGCTTATGAAACAGAAAAAGGGGGGGGAAAAAGCAAGGGGGTGGGGGAAAAGGGAGGGCAAGCAAACTAAAAGCAAAGCAATAACAGCATAAGGCATAAACTAAGAATATTTTTAGCACTGGTATTACAAAATAAAAAAATCTACTGGGAAAGGAGGGCAAGCACTGGGTTGAGACAAGAGGCAAGATTTCTCTATGCCTGAAAGCATATTGTTGAGATGAATTTTCTTTATGCATCCATGCTCTTTACCTAAGTGCAGTAAGAATAGTTTGAGGCTTGTTGGCTATGAAATGTATTTATGATTTTCTGCTGCCAAATAAATGCTCAATTTTGTTCAAAGATTGTTTTCTTTATTTACCCAGGGCAGGTACTTATAGTGCTAAAGCTAAATGTCACTCTGATCTGCTAGAAGTATTTTGTTCTGGGTAATAGCCCAGTGCCTTTGGATTCAGTATATTATGCTTTATTTAAACATAACAGGCAATATAGCTGTATTTCACAGTGAATAAGTGTATTAATTATGAGACAAATAACACTAGATATTGTTTGCTGCTCAATTTCCTTTGAAATTCCATGAATAATAATTTCCTTTAAAACAGGGGACATTTTTAATGCATCCAATAAGAATGAAGTAGACTAATTACAGATAATATATTTTTATTGAAATCTGAATTACTACACTCATCACAGGGTCTCAGATGCATGTATACTCATTTGATTTATATAATATAATATAATATATAGATTTCTTCCATTACTACTAAAGAAAATGGAGTTAGTCAGAATTTCATCCCACCCAATTTTCCTGAAGTGTCAGAGGTAAAGCTTCTCTTGACCTAAAGGCAACCTGTGTTCATTCTTCATTTTATGGCAGGAACAGATTTTTTACCCTAAAACTTCTGCAAAACAGAATATACAGGGCTAGAAACTCCACACCACTGTAAAAGGCAGCTGCCAGCTCTGACTCTGCTGTGAGATCTCGCTTCTTCATAAGCTTGGGTGTCCCCTCCAGACACAAAGGCTCTACCATGATGCTCCACACCCATTACCAGGAAAAAAAAAATCCGAGGCTGTTGTTATAAGTTTCAAATTTTCTTTGTGTAAACCTCAATGTTCACTTAAACTTCAGCTGTTTAAGCACTTATACCTGCCACTAAATTCCTTTGCTGGAATATTAATGGAAAGGGAGCACAAGGGGTAAAATCAGTCTAAATTAATTTCAAAATTCAAATAAAGGCTCATGCTTAGGTTGTTTTTCTCCAGGACTCACCATTTCTAATTAGGATGCAATATGACATGTCCTGTTTTCACATTTCATACGCTGCATATTTCAAGTAGAAAACCTAGACTCTCAAGATGATGACTGGCAACTCGAGAGAAAGGAAAACATAAACAACTTGGAGGAAAAAAATGAATATAATAAAACTACTCTTGAAAATATTCCAAGGATAAGACAGTTCAGAAATATGTTCAAAATATGGAGTGTGAGCATTAGGTTTCCATAATACAGATGGAATCAATGCATGCAGAATATTGATTACAGATTAAGCTCACCTTATCAATAAAGACCAACTTCTGCAATCATCTGAGGGATTCATCATGTGGTTCTGTCAATACTGAAAAAATCTTTCCATTGTTAGGAAGGTTACCTTTTTCACTAACAGAGCCTGAAAACAGTTTCTCATCAACTGAGTTTCTTAAAAAAAAACAGCTACTAGGTTTTTTTCTACTTCTTCATCTATAACAATATTCATTTGTTTAGAAATTAATATCAGATTCTTAAGCACTATTAAAGAAAAAAAACGAAAATAAGATATACTAAAATTTTAAATAATGTTATAGAGATGCTAAAATTTAAAGGGCATAATGAACTCTGTAAAAAAATACATTATGCATCAAAACAAAAATACTTTTAAGGAGACTAAAACAAATATCTTTCTATATAGACTATGCAGTACACATTCCAAAACACATATCTGTAATTGGAATAAAAATAGTGAAACTAATATGATATTCAGACCTTATTCTGTTCCAACAATTAGCTGTTGATCTAACACACATTAAAAAAAGTAATATTTCCATTTGGCAACAAATGGAATGGAGCATCAAACAATGGCTTAGTGGTTATTTAAAATGAGCCTTGAACAATTTTGGTCTTAGATGGGGCATAAGAGTTAGAGCAAAGGGCAGATGTTCCAGATGGATGGAAGAGGCAGTCATGGCACAAAATGGCACAGAGCTAGGAAGGATCACTCACTCCCTGTCTCAGCTGTGGCCACTTAGAGGTTTCCTGTGAAGGTGTTGTACAGATGTCCAGGAATGAGCTGTGCTGAGCTGTACCTGAAGGCTGGATTCAGCTCAAAAGCTCATTTGACACATAATCGAAGCCCCCAGATGGAAAACCTGAACCAATAAAAACTCTCCATCTTTTCCCTTAGACATGAAGCAACAGATCAACTTTCTTTCAACAGTTAAATATCAAACTAAGGCTGTGTCTCAAACAGGCATGACAATTGTATCATTCTAATAACATGTGAACTACAATTACAGCTCTACAAATGATAGCCTTTACTCCTGTAATCTACAAGTATAGGAATTGTTTGTGTTTGATTTTTACCAAATCCAACAGCACCATAGGGCTTGATCATTAGCACTTAATTTAAGGAGACATCACGAGCTTCAGTAATGGTAAGTGTGTTATCAAGGGTAACTGCTCATTTCATTAGCTTGTTTTCAAACTTGTACAATTCTTATTCAATAGGATACTGCTTTTGTCAAGCTGGTTTATTGATAGCTTAATAAATTAAAAGAGACATTTCATTCTTTTCCCTGGAGAGAAAGGAAAAACAAAAGGATGGAAAACAATTAAGAATGAAGAAATGAATAACAAGCTGCAATTAGTTGTGCAATAGTGAAGTATTACAGAGATTTCACTTTGCACTAGAAGGACCAGTTCTTCAAAAATGTCCTGGATAAGAAGATCCTTTAAGAAAGCAAACATGCATTATTGAGCTGCACGGACTAGGAATCACAAGAGATTTTTCTCTGCCATTCAGTTTAAAAGAACTTTGAATCCTCGTTTGCTTGTATCTCAGTGGCAACTAAGTCTTTTAGTTATTATCAGAAAGGGTTTCTACTAAGTCCAGAACTCTTTCTAGAAACCTTTCTCTGTTTGAGAATCTCTCTCCCTTTCAGACTTCCCTGGCTTTAAAAAAATATTCAACTTTAAATCTCATCTGGTAATGGAATATGCTATTAACATGACAAAAGCAAACTTCATTTGTTATAAAATCATGCTGCACTGCAATTATTTAGAAATGCAATATGCCTATAAATGCATTTAAATTACGGTAAGCAAAACAGCACTTTATGAGGAGTTGGGTAGTGTTGGGTTTGGGGTGATTTTTCTTTTTAATGGACTGTACCACCCACTAAAAGATTTCTGGTTTCTTGGATGATTCATTAATGCTTCCTTCATTTTCCAATTTCTATGGGACCATCTGGCCCATCTTTGTAGAAAGGCTGTAAATATATTTTACAGTCTTTCTCAATTTAAAAGTAGTTGCCCAGCTGCTTCACAGAAACTGTCAGCAATTGGTAAACTCCTCAGAATTGCCAGCCTTCATTAGTAATCCAATCAGGATGTAGTTTAAAATACTGCAAATCAGATTATGCTCCATTGGACAGGAATTGAAGTGACATGATGTGCTGGGTTATCTTATTTTGCATCTGTGATTGCCTTTAATCCAGGAGATGCATCCACTTTCTTTTGAGGGGAAGGCACTTAGGCTGGAGCTGTCTGTCCCTATGCATGGATGTGGTCCTGTGTGTTCCCGCAAAAAGACCTGCTCAGTTTTGTCATTGTCCTTGAGCTGAAGTCACAGTCAGACACTGGTAGCATGAGTTGTATGCAGCATTGGCTGTACTTCTGAGCTCCTGTGTTATGTGATATAGGTTAACTAGAACTGTACATTTGTGTTTCCTGATTTCTGTGAATTTTAGATTGGTCCTGTTCTCTCTCACTATTATCTGCTGTGCTATAAAATCCACATTTCTTTAACAGCTGGCAGTGCTTGCTGGTAATAAGGTAAGAATGTGGAGGTAAGGCAATGAGGCTGGCACTGGGCTGCATGAATCAATTACTTCAGTACATCACTGTTGTCATTGTGAGAGCCTCTGGTAAAATATGCAGGTGGGAATATTTATCAGAACAGTCTAATTAACATAAATTCCCACACATGGAGAATCTTGTGTTGCAGACCAAACTGCACAAGGACTTGGATGGACACAGAATTCCATATTTATTTATAAGGCACCTGTACTACTCAAACAAACATGTGCATAGAAAAACTGCCACTTTGCACTGTAAGGTACATTTTGGACTATTAGATTTTCTGATGGGATAACTAATGTAGGTCAGTGAGGGAGTAAAGTTTACCTCATTTAGCCAGCTCATGTTTCCTAGGACATTTCACTATGTTACATTCAAAAGTAATTCTGAACTTTGTGCTTTAGATACATATTCTGAGTTACTAATTGCTATCATAAAAGAAAACAGGGCACCCACTACCTGCTGCTCAGCTCTAGAAATTTTATCACTTGTTAAAGGCTGAAAATTCTGTTCATTGTTACCAGTTGGATGCAGAGTTGCCTGATAGAGCTTTTATCAATGCTGCTTTATATGCCTCTAATTAGATGAGCCTTCAGGAACAGCCTTGAAAATATGAAGAGGACATGAAAACTGTATGTAAGAAATTCTGTGAGACATTCATATACTACTTCCAGTTGAACAGGAGGTTTCCAAGGTGTGAGATATAAAGGGACATACTGACAGAATAATGTAATGTCAGAGAAGTTTGTATAGTCATTATTTCCAAGAGAAATTTAGAAATAGGTAATAGTGTGGAGATAAATTCTGACAGGTCTATCCAGAGTAGATAAAAGAAGATAAATTTCTAGACAATCATGTCTTTGGGATCTATTTAGTTAACAGTACAGTGGGAGAACTGTAGGAGTGAAGGAGTAGAACTGTAAGGTGAATGGAGTAGAAGAGACAGAAATTCTGTTGGGGATTGAAATCCTTAAAAGCAAGCTTTACTACTTTTGTTAAATATGCAGTTGAATAGTAATAAAAAATACTAAAACTATGTGTCTTAGTGCTGTGAAAAGTTTAAAGTTAATGAGTAGCTTCTACTATTTGAAAATGCTGTGATGATATACCTGTTCTCTGACACAAAAGAAAATAATCTTACAGGTCATTGTGTACTGCATTCATGTCCTCCAAGCAATATTTTTGGTTAGTTTTAGGGAGGAAATCAGGGAGTGCTAGAAGTGACAAGCATCCATTTTCACATGTTTGGTAGGGGTAATTTTTGTTAATTAAATCCATTGTTTATGGAGTCATTGGCACTCAGCAGAAAGTTTCAAGATAACTACTTTTTTCAAAGGAAATTGCGTGGAATTACTTGAATGTGTGTGGTTACTTTATTAAATTCAGAGAGCTCTGCTGACTCTGATTTTCATGTATCTTTTCATTTTTGTCTACTGTCAATGTGATCTGTGAAGAGTTTGGCTTTTCAACTAAATTCCCCAGTTCAGTTCATTCCAGGCATAGTTTGAAGACTCATCCTAGTGGATAATTGCACATTTCATGGCATTTTTATGAGCCTTTGCTTCATAGCTTGTGGATGTCTGTATTTCCTAAGCTTTATAGCCCATGAAATAAAGGGGTTGTGTTGCAGTACACTCAACAGCTTATACAGAGAACCTGAATGCTAATTTTTAGGAACCAAGAATTTAGACAAGTGACATAATTTTCCTCTTGCAGTGGGGAGCCAGGAATGACTCTACTTTCAGCAACTGAATGAAGCTAAGCTAGTAAAAAGCCTTTGAAAATTTTGTTTATTCCTAAATACAGTATGATTCCCAGTGGAATTTCCCCTGATCTCCAAGTAGTTAGGAAGGAATTCTCTCTATATATTTTTTGTTGGCTGTGAGACTGCCAGGCACAAGCTATTCAAGCAAAATAAACAGTAATGTACAACACTTTTTCCACAACTGAAAAACTAATATGTGAAGTAGCGATTGTATCAATACACACTCAGCTATCAGAAAAGTAAGCAAAAGGGAAATGAAAAATGGTACATGTAGGGAAGAATGAGAAAAGGAGAAAAATGTGATCCAGCTGCCATCTCTAAAATATGATCCAAAGGAACAGCTCCTGTCAATCTGCAAGTGTGAGAAAATAACTCCCATGTTCATGTGAAGACTGCTATCATTCTGTCCTTGCTGTGTTTCAATATTAGGCTTTCTTTTGTTTAACTATTCAGTAAAGAGCAGTTACGAAATTTCTTTCCTACTGGATTTGGTGATTGATCCTTTATTCAGATCTTCATAAAATATCCACCAAGATCTACCAGTGATTTGGCTTTTTTGACTGATAATACTGATGATTTTATTAAAATTAGGGCAAAAGGGAATTGAATACTTATATCCAGAAATCCATACTTTAAGCCCCTCATTTTGTATGATGTTAAATGATACTGCTATGGATAAGCAATGGATGCATTAGGTACGCAGGATATATTCCATAGCTGTGGCTTAGACTTCCTCTGTGATTTTACTGCCATAAATGATTGCACAGCCAAACAGGTTAATTCACAGAGACTTTGTAATTTCTTCCATTTTTCTCTCTTTGTCTGTTCCTTGTGTTTCTTCTCTCTTTTTCTTCTTTACACTATCAGTAAGAAAATGAAATAAAAAGATCAATGTTGTGATAATTTGCACTTCCACATTTCAGCTGCCAATACATTTTACTCATGGATAAGGCATGACTTAGCCTTAAAAGTTCTCTATACTATTTAGGAGCAAAATAAATGGGAGCAAAACATACATACACATATTTACACATATTTACATATATTTATAGATTTATATGCAATTTATATTGCAGTTAATTTTCAGCAAGGATTTTATGGTTATATAAAAATCCTAGGACTTTTATCTGAAAAAAAATAAAGAAAGGGAAAGCTGATAAAATATGGAAAAATACAATTCTCTAAAAGAATTCTGGAAGAAGATATGAGCTCTCTCTCTTGACCATTAGTTTAGTTCAGTATTTTCAACCCCTTTGATTATGGGTCATTTACTAAGGGGTTCTAATCTCAAGTGATTCCCAGTGATTTAAAAAAGGTATCAAAGAAAATAAAAGGCACCTGTTCTGGAAGAGTTACAACTGCAAAGGTCTCAGGACCATTTATGAGAAATAAAAGCAGTTCTCCAGTGACTGCAAGTGTCAGTGGACACAACAGCGACTTTGATACTGATGTATCAACAGGAAAAACAAAGTAGCTTTAGAATTTTGCACATGGGCTTATAATTTTGACTGAAATAATAAATTAAAAACCAGGATCATCATGTTTTTTCTACAGTCTAGCCCTTGATTTGCTTCTGAATGGTGTGCTCTCTATTTACAAATAGCATTTATGAGCCTGTTTTACAGACCTATTATTTTCATTCTGGTCTGTATTTTTAAAACAAAAATACTTTAGAATTAAATGTAGAAAATGAACAGGAAAAACATATAAGAAAGCTAAACATCTAAAGTTAATTTACTATTCAAGGTTTGGTTTGGACCTGTGACACTATGAAGAAAAAGTCTACATCTATGCCATATGCAACAGGACATGAATTGATTTTTGTGTTTTCCATTTTACATAGTGGACATTGATTTGCATTCCTAATCAGGCCATTAATAATGGAGTGAAAGGAAGGGTAATAGTCATCCGGTATATCTGTGGCAAGTAGGAATATTAGTCATTAACTACTATGCCTGTAGTCACTTAGTTCAAATCTGTGACTAGGTGCCCTTTTACTTTGTACAAACTGTAGGACAAAGAGAGATTGCTGTAGGAGAGAGACTGTAGAAACAAAAGAGATTGCTGTGAAGTTTTAACTGGTCCAAACAAAAACATTTACTTCATATATTATTACATATTTGTGCCCAAAGATAGATGTGGATCAATAAACTGTAATTTAAAGGAGACATTTATATTTAGAAGCTTCTTCATTGCGGAAAGAGGAGATGTCTTAAACCTGGTGTAAATTCATTGAAGAAGTGCATTGCAATTTTATTGTCATGAGTAAGCAAGCGAGACAGCAGATGTGAGTTACAAAAGCAGAAAATATCTGGGCAGAACCTCTATCTACTCAATGTACTTTAATATAAATAGTCATAATGGCACTGCCAGCTGGAGGGCAGGATGAATTCACCTGAATGATATTTTGAGCTTTGGGATTCTGGGGAGTTTCAGAGAAAGTGGATGAGCAGATGGAAACAAATGAAAATGAAAACTTTTATGGTATGAAATTGTATGAAAAGGTGTGTTGTATGATTACCATTGCAGCATAGTGGGGAACATAATCTAGCTACAGAAAACACAGCTGCTAATGGTGAAAGGGTAGAGATCATAAAACTTAACACATTCAGATTCATTAACAAGCCATGCATATGTAACTAATCTTCCTGTTATAATTTTTCAGGACACAAAGACAAACCTAAGAGACACTGAAATGTAGTAAATGCTGTAAATAGTACTTCTATAAATGCAGAATAATGGAATTTCATACCTACTTGTTTCACGTAAATACTAAATAGATTAAATGTTACATAAATGAAATCAAAAATCTCCCCTAATATAATTATTAACATGTGTAGACCCCTTAACTCCATTGGTTTATCCAAGAACTTTTTTCTTCTTTCCTGTTTTTATCTGTGTTGGACAATGACTGAAACTGGCTTGCTTACAATGATAGAAACTCCCATCAGTTGTTTGCATGGTTTCTCTCAATTTTTTGGGTTTTTTATGGTTCCTTAACTAGTGCTGTCTTTGTGGTTCTTTAATTAGTGCTGTCATTCCATGCTGGACACACCACTTCATCTCTTCTGGAAAGCTCTGACAGGGTGCACTGGGAAAACAGTAACTCTCTTTTTCCATTGTGAACAGTGCTGCCTTGTACTTCCCACCCCCCTCAGTCCCTTCCTTTCCAAGTGGTTCAAAAGTTCCCTTTCATGTACTTTTATAATTATTTCAAATCACAGCATTGCTGCTTTCAATCAGTGCTGATGGATGTCTCTGTATCCTGTGAGTCTCACAGTGACACGAGAACACTTAGGTTTGTATTGTCCATCATCTTCCTCCAGTCATTGCACACCTCCCATCAGCAAGTATGGAAGACCATATAAATAAGGTGCTTTCATAAAATAATTACTACAGGATAAAGCACAGCCTGGGCTTTTTCTGCTTATTGAACTAGTTACCTATCTGTTTAAATGTCAGAAACAATTCCAGACATTAGCCAACATGTCTGTAATATACAATGATATGCTGCCGCAAAGGCAGCAATTTTCTAGCACTCATAGACTTCCTCAGGACCCTCACGATGAGATGAACAGAAGCAGACAATAAATTCCACTTCTTGCGTAGGCTCTCCCTGTCACTACAGGAGGTGAATCTTTGCTTAAGGTCCGACCAAGTTAGTACCATTTTGCTGTTGAAGCAAAAATAAAATACATGGTTAGACAGTTGCCATGTTCCCACCTCCTAGTTCTTCACAAAGAGAAAAGAATTTTAGACAGTTTTGTCAGCTAGCTGAGCTTTCTGTTCATTCCTCCTAGGCCTTTTCACAGTTTGGACAACTTCAGAGTAATTCAATGTCAAGGACGTTGCTTCTTCTGAAAACTTCACATCTGCCATTTTCATAGTGCAGGGAGCTGTCTCCTGCCAGCTGCAGTACATTAATTTTGAAGGCATCAAAAAAGGCCACCATAATTGATTGTTTAAACAGCAGTACCTCTTTTCCACACCTGCAAATAGAAGTGCAGACCTTCCTTGTCCTGTCACATCTGACAGCTGCCCTCACCCTCCCCAAGTGTCTCACCTACTCACCAGTATTTTAAAATCCCTTTTAAGAGGAATTCTTTATGAGAGTTTTACCTTAAATACACTTTGCAACAAAACAAAATGCTACATTAGTAACTAAGCTGGTAGGCATTACCCCAAAGTGTTGATTTCTCCTGGGCTAACATTTGTGCTAAGTTTCTTCTCAGGTCTTAACTCTAAGCTCGACAAGACTGGTCCAAAAATATTGTTGAATATCCTATGTCAGGTTTATATTTTATTATTTTCTGGACAGCTACTGGTGAAGGTGCAAAGCAAGGCAGGAGGGGTGATCTGTGTGACTGGGGACTAGTTTTACTCCAGGGGAAGTAGGGAGGGCAAAGTTTGGTATCTTCCTGGAGCCAGCCACCCCCTCCTGCTAACCAAGGAAACTGAGGAATGGTTTTCTTCCCTGTTTTCTCATGAGCACAATGATCCTTCCATGCCTTTAGTCCTAGAATGTGACAAGAATGTCACCAGTTGTGACAAGAAAGGCAAAGGTCCCTTTCTTTCACTGCATCCACTCCTAATTCCCCTTTTCAGGGAACATACTGTGTCTCCAGTCTTCCTTAGTTCTTCTCTCCTAAGATCTTTGTTTTTATTTCTCATCAGTAATACCTCTCCATGGATCTCTTGTCTATTAAGCACAGAGAGTAAACCCATTTTTGTACAGGATTACTGGTGTAATTTGAGTAATATCTGCCTCTACGATTAGTTTGATGCAATTTACTGAGATGTGATGGGCATATACTCAAAAAAAAAACCAAAAAACAAAACCTCCTGACTGGTGTTTCTTTGATAGTCTTTCATCTTTGAGGATATTGGTGAAGATCACATAATTAGGGGATGTATGTGAATATGAAACATATATTATTTACACCGTAAAAAATTTCAATGATATAATTTTATTTTTGCTTCTACATTTTAAAAGATTGCATGTTATACTGGCATGTTTGCTTGAAAACTAACTCACTCTTGAGGTAAGTGTCCAGGCATAAATCAGTTTGACATATTCTGTCTCCATGGTTAGGAAAGGCATTGAAAAGAAGGTAATATAATTTTGAAGTTAAGGAATAATATGGGCCCCAGCAACTGAGATAATAATGAGTCAAAAATTGCTATTCATTGTGCAAACTTGAATATGAAAGAGGCCATATCTGTGAAAAGAATCTGATTAAAAAAAAGAGATAAAATCCAGCACCAGTTCTTATTTGCTCTTTGAAGTCTGATTTTGCCCACAGAAAATGCATAAAAGAAATTTGAAATGCATTTTTCTGATGATCAGGCTTTTCAGCAGTTGACAATTCCAGGTATTTGCCTGTTAATACACTGTGTCAAGTGTATATTTAAATATAGGTAATTGGAGATCAGGAAGATTCCTTTTAATCTTTCTTGGCTTCATTGCCAAGTCCGGTGTTGAAATGACATGCATATCGCTGTTGAAATCAGTAGGGCAGAAAGAATCAGAGTAAGGAGACACCATTCTTCATATCCCAGAATGTTCTGCTTCATAGCAAAAAGAGTCTTAGAGGGGCAGATTTGCCTAAGAATTAACATTTCTGTAGAAAAACCAGCAAGATTTCAGTTTTAAGTAACATTTAACAAGAACTTTTTAGCCGTGTGGTAGAGGAGTTGATGTCTAATATCAAATATTTCCACAGCTCCATAAGCAGGGCAGGAAGAAAAAACTGAATAAGTTTCTTTCATTTTCAGGTCACCATGCTTTCATGGTAAGATGACCTTCTCTCATTCTGAGTCCAATGCACTCTGACCACGTTCTTTTAGATATTTTCCATGAGGAGGGTTAAATGTATAATGCAAAATACATTTATTGGTTCCTTTTTCAGTTTTCATACCCTTTCACTGAGCTGAGATACTTCCCAGTATTGGTCCTACTATCTTGGGAAGAGAGTATTTGCATTTCTTTGATTAACTCTGGGACGAAGTTACAGAGGCAGTTGGTTCTCTCAGCTGATGTAGCTGTTTATCAATAATAAAGACTGCCCTTATTGTTGAGCAGAGTTCAGCTTCCATTGTTCTTGCTGTGCTACATCACCCTGATGTTCTTACCTAAAATTGATGAGGGCATTGCCCTTGCCCATCACCTGAGAATCACCTTCAGCTGCAGGGGTGTGCTGATTCAGCACACTTTCTCAGAAAATTTCTCAGCATGGTGGGTATTGAACTCCTTCACTTTCAGGAAACTGATTTCCATCTGCTTCTAGCTGTGGTCTCTACTAACAGGTCATGAATACCTGTTACAGTGGTTTAGTTGAGTAAGAAATAAGTCAGTTCTCACTGTGAGTGCATGAAGCAAATAGAGAACCAGATCTGGGATTGAAGTGAATTCAGTTAGATTGTCTCTGTCCTTGGATCTCTGTTAAACACCATTTAGCACAATGCAGTTGCTATGGCTTAAATATTTGGGTTGTTCCTTAATCAAAAATATCAATGGGATCATCGAGTTTAAAAATAAAAACAGTAAAGCATTTTTATCTTATAAATTCTGGCTGGATTAGTAGTTTGCAGGAGTGCAAAGCAATTGGGGTCAACTTTTTACTTCAGAAGTTACAGCTGTTTGTCCAGTATTCCAAAACAGTTTTCTGCAAATTCATAGCAAGGAGAAAATGCAGTGGCAAGTGTCAGGTGATCCAAGAGCTGCTGTACATGTGTCCAAGGTGTTGTAGGACACATCAGCTGCATGAGCTGTGTGCTTGGTTGGGATCATGTACAGGCTAGGGAATAAGGATAGCCTCTCCTTATTCTCCAGGATGGAGGCAGGAGGTTCAGGATCCGTGCTTTTGTCTGGTTTAATGGCTAGGTGTCATGGAATATGCTGGCTGCTGTTACCAAGGAAACTTGTCATGCAGACTTTAGAAACTGTCTGGGAAAGAATTAATGAGCAGTTAACTTGGTTTCAGATCTAGCTGAAACCAAAATTGTTTGTGTGAAAAATGAGGGTTCATCCACACCAAAAACCTTTGCTGAAAGCTTGATTAGGGTTCTTTTATGTGGCTATCTGATTATTTTGAAATCTCTCTCAAAAAAATAAAATGCTTTATTTATATTTTTCTAACACATTGAACCTAACAAATATTCAAATGAAAATATTTTGATTTCAGGAAGACTGTAAAAGAATAAGGCTGAAAGCACCCTATCTTGTCTTTTACTGTATTTCCCTTACAACAAGAACAGTTATAGCTGAACAATTTTTGGCTGATATTAGCCTAACCAACCCTTAAAAATCTGTGTTCCTACACTTTTTTAATTCCTTCTTTCAGTGCTAAGTCTTTCATAACATCTGGGTTAAACCTTCATTGCTGTATTTTATGCACATCACTTTCATCTTATTTCCCAGTGAATATAGAAGGCAATTTATTACCAGCTTTGTCTGAGTAACATTTTATGAGTGTGATTAGATATGTGTCTTCATTTTTATTTTCAAGACTGAACAAACCAATTTTCCAAATTTCTTTTCATTCAACGCAAACCTCTCCTCACAGACAAAAAATGCTGTAAGTAAAGACCTGCTAACAAAGAAAACATTCCTCTGCCTCACTGGAGTCTTGGAGCAAGCTTTGCTAAGAGCTGAGGCAATCCTCCATGTGCCTTACTGTGGAAAAAAAAGAAAGCCAAACATCCTGTCTACGAGGGTGCATTGCAAACAAAATGAAAATCTGAGAAAATTCTGTAATAGAGGGATTTAATTGAGAGCATTTTTCAAACATCCTGAAGAAAAATAATTTATAATAGAAGCAAATGTATTATTTCTGATTCTTTTATCTATATTCACTGCATTATTTTTTTCACACATTTTTAAAGCAAATTGCTTTCATTCTAATTGTTATCATCTTAAGGTTAGAATCTTATTTTTATAATTTATGTGTGTACATGGGAGGGTATAGTGGGCACATTTCTTCACCATTACAGCTCAATTGTAAATAGTGTGTTTGTTCTTGAACAAGTGAGACTGAAGAAAGTATTACTAGAAATTAAATCATGTAACCAGGTATATCTGCACTTGAGGTACACTGCTAATTTTTTACAGAATAAAAGATGGCCTACTTTTTCTAGTGTTAGTATTAAAAATAATCTTCAAAAGTTGCCATTAAAATTATTTTGCCAACTTCTTTGAAGGAAGGAGTTTATAGCAAATTAAGGAAACCCCAGGAGGAGTCATTTATTTAATTCCAGCAATATGTGAAACAGTGTCAGGTTTTCAAGCCAGAACTTTGTTTTCTCAAGTAGTTTCTGGATCATACATCATGTTAAATGCACAGGTACAAGACTCTTGCCATGCAGTTCATAGCTGGGGTTGCCAAAAGCCATCAGTCTAATCAGGAACTAAGATCTCTAAGTAGATGATAGATGCAGGTGTATAGAGATTCTCCAAGTGTCTCTCCTTGTTCCCAAAACCTAAGGGAATGTGTTAATTACTGCTGAGAACTAATCCTTAACCATCGTAGAACTTCAGGTGTAGGAGCACCTTTTCTTCATTCAGTCCACATAATGAACAAAAAAAAATTGTTCAGCTATTGCCAAGGAAACTTCATCAGAAGGAGAAACCTTTTATTTTGTGACAACTTTGACCATTCTGGTTCCAGAAAGGCAAATGTAATTTCCTCTCCTTCTCATCCCCACTATCACTGTCTTCACCCAAAAGGAGTCTGCTCTGCACCTAAAGGATGCACAAGTGCATGTGAATGTCAACCTGGTCCTCAAATAGAGGGAACAGAGATCTGCTCCCTAGGTCTAGATCTGTATGCTAAATCTGCGGGATAGCAGGAATGCCGTCCTTTTCTTGAATTCTCCCTACTCTTTGTTGTACCTTAAGGCTTACTAGGAGAAAATTGAGCAAGGCTCTTGGAAATCTTTGAAGTTCTTTGGAATGTTCTGGTATCTGCTTGAGCTGTACTGGCACTCAAGGACAGTTTAAATAATCTAAACAAAATTAAATTTTTTAGTTACCATATTAAAAGGAGAAGGGGATCATTTTCTGAAAAATAGAAGAAAAAGAGTTTTGGAAAAGATCTTTAAACTCAAGAAACCTTTCCATCTGTTTGACACAGCTTATGTGAATTGAGTTTGTTACTCATGTTCTTGAATGTCTGCAGTGCCCAGGGATTTTTGGTTCACTTGCTTCTTCTTGAACTGACACACATCACCTGCTTAAAGCAGCTATTTTAAAGCAGACAAACTCTGTAACATTTTAAAACAATAAGAATTTATTCTCAGGGTGAGGAAGTAGGCAAAAAATGCCATTTCTTTACTCAGTCACAAGAGACCCTCACCCTTTCCAACTGATATCTCCAAGACAGAGAGCAAATTGTTGTTCTCAGGGATTTAATTTTAACTGAAGTTCTTTTCAATATAATAGCAAGAAAAATGAAAAAGGGTTTTAAATGAAAGTGAGAAACATATTTTTACATGTCAGTGTTACTGTGCATTATTGGCTATTAAGTATCATTTTAATTTTGATTGGTCAGTGAAGCTGTGAGACTACAAGAAATGAAATTATCTGTCTGTATTTCAGTAGTGACATCCTTTTACTTTGTACTTGTATGCACTGAGACAGAATGCCAGCTCATGCTGTGTAAATATTTATCTCATTTAGTGGTCTAATCTATAAATTAGAGTGCATCTATCTTTTCACTGCTTTATTATAGTCCATTTCTGTGTACTGTTCTGTACTGTGGACATACTCCATTGGTCATTTTTCAAATGAATTTAGATGAAAATAATGGAAAAATTATTAATGGTTCACTGTCTATGATCAAAATGTGCAACCAGCTATCCTCATACCCTGCTGCTTGTACTTGACACATCCACCTGACCCATTCAGGAGAAAAAGCAGTGAGGCTTTCTCACCAAATCCAGGTCACTTCTGACAGGATCCTCTGCACTCTGCCTGCAGTTTGGGTGCCACTTTTAAGCATGTTAGTCTGGTAGAGTTTTATGACAGCATTCATTGCTGCTTAAATGTTCTCAGTTAAATGAGGTTTTATCCATTTTGTGAGCTGCTGTTATTTCTTACTCTAGGGTGTTTTTTTTCACCTTGTTCATTGTTCCTTCACTGCCTGTGAAGAAAGGATGAGGTGGTATCCTTAGTGTTCATACACATGTACTTAGAGTTTTGTGGAGAGTCCTCTTTTATCATTTCTTTTAGGACCCATAATAATGTAAGTATCTGTGTATTGGAGTGAAATATTCCAGGTGAATATGGAAGTGAAATGGAAGGAGCAAGAATTATGAAATGCTCTCCCACACAAAAGGGTCCAAACCTCTGTACAGCCCAGAGAGTACCCACGATGATCTCTGAACAAAGCCACTGTCTTTGCCTCTGAAATTGAGAGGAGCTTTTCCTCACTTCTGGAAGCTGAACAGTGATTTCTGCAATAGGGTTCTGAGACAAATACATGCATACTGTTGGCATGATATGGCTACATTACATCTTTAGTGCAACTTTATTAGTGCATTCTACTTTACTGCTCAATAAATTTAAGCAAAGCTAATCTGTGTAGAGCCTACAGTGCAATAATTATATAATTATTTCCATTCCTCATTTGCATTCATTGTTAACAGGCCCCTGTCCTTGTAAGTATCAGATGATGCTAATGATGTAACTAGTTAGGTATATAATTGTGCATATCTTATTAGAGACAGCACCTTAGCCTCATAGTATAATATTTTTCATTGTCTTCCTTATGAATTCTTAAATAATTATGAAAATATTACCCCAGAATGGTTTATCCATAGTTATTATGATTATATATTTATTTATGGGCTTCTTTTGCTCATATCTAATTTAGAAACACAAATTTTAAGTAAAGAAGGAATGAAAAACATGGCCTTTCAGTGGCTCCAGAGGCATAGAACTCTTCCCAAAAATCAACAAACTAAACAAAAAAAGGTAGAAAAAGCATTTTCATATTTTCTCCTTTTTGTAAGTACCAAGAAAAGCAAATTCAAAAGTTGTATTCAGTTACTTATATCTGCACCTGCAGTGTGCATTATGGAGAACCCTAATGACTTTTATAAGCATTATTTAAGAGCTGAAAGCATTAAAAAGTCTTGAAAAATCAACAGTAATCTGACAATCAGTCACTGTCTCTTGACATGTGATTGAAAGGATTATTTTCTCTTAACTTAAAAAACAGTTTCAGTATTCACTTTCCATACATAACGTAAACCATTTTAAAATTTTACTATCAAAAATGACTACTAGCAGGAAGATACAAAAATCTAGAAGGGAAAAAATTCACACACACACCCAAAAAAAATACCAGAAAAATATAGAACATGCTGGTATCAGAGAGATCTGAGTCTCATTCCTCTTTGTAAATATTTATCCTTGAGCAGATTTTGACAATAGGCAAAAAAGAAGCAGGGCAGTTTTCTGTCTGCAATAACCTTAAACTTCATGCAGAGGCAGAAGGAAAACAAAGAAATCAAGTGCCTAAGTGACCCCTGAAAAAGTCAGTCTTAGAAACCAAGTTACAGTGCATGGCACCAGAAGTCATGGCAGCAAAATTTCATGTCTGTTTTTTTCTAGCAATTCCATGAAACACTAGCCAAGCACTCCACAGTCCAGTTGGTGTGCCCAGTGCTGTAGAGCACCCTGCACTCAGGTGTTTTTCCCACCCTTGTGCTTATCTTGTACCAAGGTATTGGTTGTCAAAGCCAGCAAAATTGTAAGGCTCTTAGTGGAAGGCACTTGCTCCGGAAGACAGAGAAAGGAAAAGAACAAAGCCAAATTAGGCTTCAGAGGTTTATTCTGTCAGTGGTCTGTGACACTGTATGAGTTTAATAAGAGCTTAACTGAATCCTTCTCAGAGAAAGGGAATTCTGTTGAAAGCCCAGGATTTTAAGAGGTTATCAAGGGACACAGATTTAGTTGATGAAATGTCATGTCATGAACCTTGCTCATTGTTAACAGCATGAAACAAAGAACATGCTGTAGGACCAAGCAAAGAAATCTTCTTGTTACTGATTTTATTTGGACTGAATGGCATTGTAGCTATCAATTGCAGAGAGCTGATCCCTTCTAAATTAAACCTGTCATTGGTGGTATGTGCTGTTCATAGGATACTGTGCACAAAGAATAACATTGAGAAAAGAATTATGCTCCCGGTAGTCAGAAGGTTATCTTTACACTAATATTCTTAACAGTAATGATATCCATAGGACTGAGAGTCATTTATTGGCCTAAAACCCAGAGATTATCAGTACTTCTGCAGCAAGAGAGCTCCTTTGCCAGACAGGCATGCAGATACAGGAGAGGCATAATAACAATGTGATGAAAATCTTGAAGTAAGACAATGCAACGAGGAAGTTAAGAACAGTTTGTCTTAGTTCTGTCATCCATCAATACTTTGTAACCCAAAGGACATGGTTTAATCAGGGGGTCTGAAATGTAAATGAAGCAAATTCTGACAGCCTTTGATCAAAGGCAGAGAAGGATGGAAAGCTTCTCAGATAAGTCTCTAAGGGAGCAGTCAGAGTTATTCAAATAAACAGAACAAAAGTAAAGTATATTCACATTCCAAATTTTGCTAAATTTAGCTTTGACAAAAGAATCAAGAGGTAGCCTTAAGCCAGTGTAATTAACTGGTTAAGAAGGTAGGGTTAATACATTTTGGTGGCAGACTGTGCCCACTGCAAACCTGTCTGATAAAGGTGCAGGCTGCAGAGATGACTCCATCAAAGCGACTTTGAACCCTTTGATGGGCGCCGAGAGACACAGCTGCTAAATGGGTATTCAGTCACTTACTGATTGGTAATTCAGGAGAAATCAGGTTAATACTTCCAGCTCTAATAACTCCGAATTAGAGATGGCTGACTTAGGATTCATTAAAAAAGCAGTCTGCTGGAGTCAGACTTTAGAGCACTTTGGTTACTGTGGAGAGGAAGAAAAGGCCCTTTGGGGTGTAAGTCCCATTGCCATTTATTTTCAGCAATGGAAACCAATTCATTATTGTAATGAAATGTCCGACTAAATACGTCAGGATCTTACAGAGGGTACCCCACAAAATGTTGTTTCTTATGTTTGAAAAAAGAAAGTAAGCCCAAGACCTTATTTTATGTCACATTTCTCCATCTCACATCTCTGGTGGGGAAGCCAAGCAGAATTATATATAATTTTTAATCGACATTTGTCATGACAGGGGTTTACCATCTTGCAGACAAAGACTGATAGGTACATATACGATTTTGGTGACTTTAAATTTCAGTATTTCTCAGACAAACTACATTTTCATTAAGATTTGTATGAATTTAGGTATTTGATCTAAATCTGGGACAGAACTTATTCTGTTGTTTTTAT
This sequence comes from Melozone crissalis, assembly GCF_028551555.1. Lineage (NCBI taxonomy): Eukaryota > Metazoa > Chordata > Aves > Passeriformes > Passerellidae > Melozone > Melozone crissalis. The sequence continues at coordinate 12,226,387 of NW_026535801.1, read as the reverse complement.
GAGAATAGTTTATTGTATGGTAAATTGATTGCTACTTTTAAGTTTAAACACAAGTGCTTAACCTTTTTACCTATTGTTCAAGTGTGATATCATTCCTAGGAATGTTCATGAACTAAACATGTTCATAGACTGTTCATATACTGTTTGATGGCAGTCTTCCTTATCAGCCTTAAACATGTAGAATCTAGTCTACAATTCAAAGAATGAATATTCTTTTACTACCCTACTGCTGCATTCTCAGTGGGATTGCTCTTCTCCATGAGGGTTTTCAGGTACCTATATGAAATAGTTTAATCAGCTGCACTCATAAACCAGCCCTGGGTGGTGAACAAATCCCTCCCTTAGCACAGTGCTCAAGGCAATCACGAGCACATCCTTAGCACAGGTCTTGATCTTTTGAGGTTTTTGGTGTTTTTTGTTTTGTTTTTGTATTTGTTTTGGTTTTTGTTTGTTCATTTTTGTTTGGTTGTTTCTTTTTTTTTCCTTAGAAACAGTACTCTTATGTCTTTGAAAATGCATTAAATCCCAAATTATTTTTATAGCACTTTGGAGACTATATGGTGGCTCATATAGCTAATTAGAAAACATTTCTTTCCAGATAAAAGAGGTATGGAAGATACATTATTAACATTTCTCAAATATTCATTAATGAGTCTTCCAGTGTGGACTTAATAACAAATGGGCATTTACTAAGAAAATTTCCCTTCTGTTTTCTGAAGAAATGCTCTCAAGAGAATGTGTAGCAACACTGAGATTCACTGTTCAGTAGATAACTGAACAGCTACTCACATTATTTTCTTTGTGCTGGAAAAAAACTTTTATGTAATTTCTCAGTATCAGAACAGAAGACATTTGAAAAGTGAGAGTATCTGTGTAGGAATCCAAGTAGTGTACTATTAACATTAGTAAAGGCTATTGATCTGAAGACAAATCAAAAGAACTGTTCCTGTGTTCTGAATTTTGTGTCCATTCCTGAGGGCAGTGGAAAGACCCCCAATGATTTCAGTAATTATTTGATTTTGACTTTATGTCCCCTTAGAGGATTTGAACAACTCAGAGTTGTAAAAGAGTATAGACATAAAACATATGTACTTGCACAATATAATTTTATTGACTTTGACAATTATTTAAGCTGGACTAATATTTTCAGTTTGGGATACTTTCCACTGAAGACAAAGAAAGTCACAGGAACTTCTCTACCTAAGAATCTAAATGTACATGCAGAACTTGTCCTGCAAACAGTAAAATTATTCCACTGCACTAAAAGTATCTGGTTTTGCAGATTTATAAATTTGTGCAAGTTCAAGTACAACATTTTAGTCATAAAAGAAATATAAGTCCCGAACATATTTCTAAATCCTACATTAAAGAAGAATTTTTAAAAAGGGGGGAAAATAAGGCAGCTAGTATGATGTAATTTAAACTATTGGGCTCAGAATCTTCAGATTACCTTTCTTTTAGTCTGGACCATGATTTTTCCATGTCATCTGGACCATAAACTACATGTATTTTCCTTTTGAAATGTTACTCTCCATTAACTTGAGTGTACCCCTTCCCTGATTCTATATTTGTCCTGTGGAAAGCACATTGGGAAAACAATGTGAGCAACAGGTGAGAGCTCACACTTGGGAATATTGCATGTGTATTTCACATGACTAACTAAAATCTTCAACTCCTCATCTCTGTGTTTTTTTCCTTTGCTTTATAAATTCAGTAATCCTTTTGTAAATAGTTTTGCCAACTACTAATACACTGGAGCTTTGTTTAGACATTCTACTGTGTGCCTTCTCTTTAGCGAATATATTCATAATTTCTTCAGGCTTCAACTAAAATCAGTATTTTTTAAAATAACTTTCTGTAGAACAGAGCTTTAAAAATTAAAAATAATTAGATTTTGAGTTTTAAAATAATTATCCATCTTGATTATAGAAAAAAGTAAAAGGCATGCTCAAGAATTTGCATGGCAGTTTTGGATCCAGGTGTTTTAAGGAGAAGGAGCTCCATGGTGACGTGGACTTTTCTGAACAGAAACAGGCGAAGCAAACTGATGAAAATTGGGGTTTAAGTTAAGGAATAATTGGTAGGACACATCAAGAATATGTCAGTTCTCAAGAACAGACTGACTGTCCAGGCTTTGTGCAGCTTTACCTCCCAAGGACAAGCGCTCAGAGACCTCTGTTTCAGAGGGATAAAGATGCAGCCAGGCAGGACATTCCTTCCTGTGAAAGAGAAAAATCTTTTGGAGAAAATGAGAGTCTGCCTCGAAAGAGATAAGCCTGTATAAACTGTATGAATGCTCAAGGGCAGCTGAGTAACCTGCCTTGCCTGGTTTCCAGAAACAGGCACATGCAGTTTGGCATGAGCAGAGACTCCACCTACAGCTTTTTAGCCCTTTGCCTTTGAAGAACCTGGTATATATGTTAGGATCATTTATCACCACTTCCTACAGGCAATATATTGTTTGACTGCAGTTTTATCTTAATTTACAATACATTGGCTTTAGATTGTTAAGTACTAGACATCAGAGCTAAAAATATAAAAAAGAAAAATAAGCTAAGATTAAATAGCTGGGATTTATTCCCTGATTTTATGTCCCAGAGAGTTTAGAGCAATAAACAGGAGTGAGTTAAAAATAATAAAAAAATCTCTACTATAAAACATATTTTACCATTTAAGAACATCTTTTTTGTTGGCTCATAAAACTAAAATAGTCAAGAACTACACAATATTTAATTAGTGGGAATGGAGGATGTAACTGATTCTTTTTGGCTCTTACTTTCATTGAACTTCATATTCAATTACAGTATGAGAATATCAAAACCCATTGCAAAAAACCCTTGGTGGAGGGGAGGTGCTGCAGATATATTCTACAGGGCCACAAAACAAAAGTAAGATTATTATTAGCAACCTTAAATTCTCTATATAGGGTGTCATGTCTGCAGTGGAAAAATGTCAGGGTGGCACTCAAAAAAGAGTTGATAATCTCCATTATGATATCAGGATCACAGAAATTTTAGATCATGAAAAATTTGAGTGTGGAAATTATTTTTTTCCCTTCATAGTCTCAGAATGTGTTTAAATTTTTAATTGAGTGCAATTTCCAGCTGTCATCCCCAGCATTCCTCCATTCTCAGCTGTTGTCTCATAAATGGCTAGAGAATGCTCTTTCACTCTTTAGCACTAATTAATTTTGTTAATTAAATGTCACCCTGCTTTTTTCCTTATTAGAGTTTTTGTACCAAAATGGTTCCCAGGACATTGCTGCTAAAATCACTAAAGATTAAAAAGAAAGGATGGAAATTGAATGTGCAAGCACTAGAGAATTCATTAAACGCATTGTAAGACTTGCAAATGCCTCTTGACAAGCAGGATGGGAAGTGTAAGACACTTCCCTCCAAGGGTGAGTTAATAGGCCAGGCATTTCTGTCAAATCTTCTGTATATTGGTGAGCAAGAGTATCACAAACTGGTGCATTCAAGAACCAATGTCAACATGTAATCCTGCTCTGATATTTCTCATTATAGCAATTACATTGTCGAGGAATTTCCCTGTATTAATTATATAAAGCCAGTAGATAAACGTCTTGTTATTGCTCATTTCCTTTTTTAATCTAAAGTAACAAGTGCATGTGGGAAGAAAATGAGAAAGGCAGATTTTCTTCCTCCAATTTATTGGTGGCTAATCCATCAATTTAAAAAAAAAAAAAAAAAAAAGGAAAGAGGAAAAAACATCTTAGATTGTTTTCTGGGGTATTCATGAGTGTATGTGGGAGCTGGCAGGGGGTCACATAAAATGAATGCTGCTTTTTCAACCCCTCTGGACTATGGCAGGGCATGATGCATCTGTTAATATGTTCTTTTGTGGCATTGAAGGGTTTTGCTGGTTTTGCTGGCATGGTACCCAAGTAGAGGCCAGTTGCATTGAGTAACATGTAAAACTGCCAGTCAGGAATGTAGTCCAGGATATTATCGGGTGAAACATGCAATCTTCATTGATTTCCTGACGCTGCCATTAATAATAAAGCCAGAGTTTCCCATGAGTCCCTGAAGTGTTTATTCAGCACATTCAGCTAGTTCTGATTATCATTCATCCTCCTCTGAGGGCTTTTTGGGGAGCAGGGAGAGAGAGAAAGGGCTTATGCACCTGGTTGTGTTTCAGTGGACAGGCTCTGCTCAGCCTTTCTCAGCTGCATGGGCACATCAATGGAAAGTGCTGATTGCAGCAACCTGGGAGAAACTTCTGCTGGATCTCGTGTCAAGGTTCAGATGATACCAGAATTAAGCCTGGTATTTCTGTCAGCTTTTGGGAAAATTGAGTGGGGGCATCAGTGAAGGATATTTTGCTCAGTCCCCTTTGGTTATATGTGTGCTTGAAATGCACAAGGATGGCCCAGATTGTCAAAGAGGGTATGGCAAGGAGTGATCACATGTACAGCTAAATTATACCAAGTCTACTTTTCTAAATACCACATTCAGCCTAATTATTCCCAGACAGCATCTGGAAATCTTTAGAAAGGATTACATATGCAACTGGAGTTGTGAAGTTTAGTTCTCTACAGCACTGTTACTCAATGTAAAGCCTCTGTTTCTCTATGGACTCTTTCCCTCACAAACCCCCAACAGATCATAATCCTGAGGGGGAAAAATATCTGTTTTACAAATACATGTAATAGAGAGCTCCATTGCACCCTCCATTGCAAGACAGGATCAGATTTTTATTTGCTTTTTGAGCTTTCCAGCATTTCAATTTGCATGCACAGACACAGGGTCATGTGATCCTGCTGTATTAGTTTATTAGATAGTGTATTATTTAATGTATTTTCTATTACCTCTCTTACCTGTTTCAATATGAGTAAAAAATTCACAGTTGCTGTTTAGGGGATAGAAACACTCTATTACCTAAGATCAACAGGAGAGTTTTCTAATTCCAATGAGAAACTGAGACAAATAGACAGGACAGTATGCCTTGAGTAAAGTGCTAATAGAAAATAAATACTTTAGTATAAATATTTATGTTGATACTAGGTTAAAAGGCACAACTTTGGGACTGTAATAGATTTGTGAATAGAATTATTTTTTTTCTGTTGGTGCATATTCAGTTCTTTATTAGCTATTGGGGATCTGCTGTTCTTGAAGATGCCTTTGTTGCTCATGTGCACATTTACATGGGACTGTTCCAAAATGTTCTTCACAGTTTAATGAAGCACAAGTGAGGAGCAGCCACTGCTAACTGGGTACGTGCTCCCATGCTGACACAGCATGGAATGTATTTGCTTTGCAGGTTCTTACAGACCCCTTAGAGAGCTGAAACTGCTGTCTCTAAATGTCCAAATTTTATCAAGGTCCACCCCTACCTTTCCTCACATGTCCTATAAAATCCTCTCTTGGCACTGATCTCTTCTTTTGGTAAAGTCTTAAGAAATACAGTCAGCTTGTAACCAAAAATACATTGAGCTAATCTATTTTCTAAACATTTCAAAGTAATAAATGCATTCCAAGAATTTTGGCCAGATTATCCACAAACAAGCAAACATGGAAAGACAAGCTCTTTTTTCCAAACTAGTTCTTCATAATTCAGTTAGTTCTAGAAATGTGACAACATTATAAGAGTGATCAGAACAGTAAAAATAATTGAGAGGAGAAGCTTCAAGAAGAGGGAAACAGTGCCTGACATTAAAAAGAAAAATGGAAAAGAAAGGGCAGAATTATAGAACAGATTTTTAAAAGTAGTAAGAACTATGCATATTGGCATCCCTAAAAGAAATGAGATAGAAAATGCCCAACTAAATCATTATACATTTGGCTAATGTATAAGTATTACTGGATCTCAGTCATGCATAATATCATGAAAAAAACTAATTTATTTTTCGTACCCTAAACTCATAACTGGCTTGGAGTTACAGCATTATTGGAAAATTGTTTAGAAATAAACTAAAGAAAGGGGACTATTGAGATAATCTTCCTGCACTGCCAAAGCTGTACAGTCAATACTGTAATAATAATAATAGTAATAACATCTTTTATCCTTGATATTGACATGCTAGGAGTATCGAACATCATTGTGTCCAAAAAGCCCACATGCAACACTGATCTCTGAACCCAGGTGTTCGAGGTGAGCTGTTTCTAGACCCAGGAGGAAATTAGGCTGCCTGTGTGGCTGGACCAGAGGAGCATTATGACCTGCTCTTGGTAACAGGCTGTCATCAATTACCTCTCTCCTGCAGGGTCACCGGGGTCTGGGGAAGTCAAAGCCGGTGCTGTAGCAAGCAAGATCTGAACCTCGATCCTGTCATTGATCCAGCCCCAATGCCCTTTCCTGGGAGTGCCTCGTGCCAAGGTAAATACAGTTATTTGTGTGACTTCTCCCTGTTAGGTCCTGCCCGTGGCCTGCCAGGCACAGAGGCAGCATCTCTGGTGCTGTGTTTGCTATTAACTGAGCTTCAGCAAGTTTAGCTCAATTGCAGTCATGTCCCAGCTCAAGTGCCAGGGAGCCTTCTGTGATTTACAGCATAATGCCAATCTGAAGAGGGCTGCAATGGGAGATTAACTTGTAGCAACGGCATACAGATTGAGACACAGCACAAAAATAAGAGTGGAAGTAAGTAAGATCAAAGATTAAACTCTAAACACCAGTAGATACTTTTAGAGATTACCTGAGACTGGCCAAAGAGAAGAAATGTGAAACAGACTATAAAAAAATCTCAGAGGTTGTAGGAAAGGAAGGGAGAACTTATTACACACATGGTGGTCATATCTGAGAATGTAATTCTCGTGTCTGAGGAGATATGAGGGAAGAAAGGAAAGATGAACTCCTTGGGTTGTGACATTTCTCTACAGCCAAAATTTGGGGTATTTGAGGGATTTCATAAATTGAACAGGGCACTGAAAAAATAATTTTAGCAGCTTGTGTAAAAAGCAACATTTTTAAATTAAAACTGGGGCTTGGCTATAAAATTCCCACGTCTGAATATGAGCTAGGCTGTGAGGAAAAGGTTAGTGAATCTAAAAAGACAATAAAAGAAAAAGAAAAATGTGAGGTTCAGTGAGAAGACAAAAATCTTCATAGGTTGGCTTATATTTGCAAGAAATAGATAATGTGTATAAACCAGGAAATTTAGTTATTCAGTCTCTGTCCATGTTTTTGTTGGCACCATAAGAGCATTTTAGCTCTGCAAGCCCAAAGATTTGTGGTGGTGCTGCTGCAGAGGAGCCAGATCATAATACACTCAGGCCTGTGTGCAGTACAGGGGTAAAAATATCTGCTGCCAGTTACATGTGGGACTGAGGCTTTGAGTGTTTGGCTCCACACATAAACACCTCAGGCACAGAGAGATTTTCAGCCTATGAAAACCAGTCTCCTCTTTAAAAGCAGGCACAGAGAGATTTTTAGCCACTGAAAACTGCTCTTTAAAAACCTCAGTAATAACAGGAGTTGGAGCAATTCCTTGTGGGAGCTGTTGCATTGACTTCTGCTTCACCTGTGCACATGGAGCTTATTGCTGTTTTCTGATGTGGTGGTTTTGGTGTGGCTAACATAATCTATACTGTCATAAGAATCTAAGAATTTATGCTAGCTGATAACATGATTTGCAATCTGAGCTTGACTTATTTTCTAAGAAATTAAAAGATGGTGAAACAAAAGAGAAAGTAAGAAGTTATTTGCAATCAGAGATTGTTCTATTTCAAGGAAATTAAAAGACTTGCTAAAACAACCCCCAGAATTTAACAAGAAATTAAAATATGGTATAATCAATTCCCTTCAGACATTTCACAATTCTGAGCTACAGGTACCTTGTCTGAGTAGCTTTGGTTGACCTTCAAAGTCAGGGTTGCTGGACACAAGATCCTTTCACTGGCTTATGTGCAATGTTTATCATTGAAAGGCACACTAAACTAATATAATGGAAATAGTTTACTGGTTTAGATTGTCTCCTATTTAAATCTGCAAGTTTCTTGTGATACTGGGGAGAGTTTTGTACCATCTGCTTTCTCAGAGATAAGGTCCCCTTTTCTCTACAGCTAACAATCCTCTCACCATACCTGTCATTGTATGGCATAACTGTCTAGGAATGCAGTTATATATAAAAAAATTCCATTGAATTCGTATATTTTTCCCTTATTATGTTATGCTAGTGTGCTGAAATAGTAATGCATTATTTTTCATCCATACACTTAATGTTTCTTCTATTTTATTTATTTTGGCATATGTCATCTGTTGCTTCTGCAAATATATGTATTAATATAAGATAGTTGGTAAAATCTGTGCACATTAAGTGAGTCATATGCAGTAATTTTGGCATTGAAGCCTGTATTTAGAAATCCAGTCTCTTAGACTTAAATACATAAATAAATAAATAAATAAATAAATAAATATTTGTTGAGAAACAAGCACAGACAGTGTTACTCATGCTGAAAGCTATGTAGTTTTTTTAAAATAAAAGTCATTTAATGGTGTGTGTCTCTAAAACCCAGAGTGGTACAGTGCAGTTCTGTAGGGGAAACAGGTAAACTGTGCAATGAGGATAAAAAATAAACTAATGAAAAATGAGACAGTTGAGCTGTGCCATGTTTTGTAAGACTTGCAATCCCTCATCCTTGGCTTTACATATTCAGAACAGTTTGCTTAACATTTTTTCAGGAGGGAAGGAAAACTAAGATGTTGACGTGGTTGCTGAAATATTCACGAAAAGATACAAAAGTAGGGACTAAAGCAGTTACAGGCTGCAGGCTGGTTTTATGTTCTCCTGTTCACTCACAGAATTAAGGCCTTCATTTAGTCTGTATTTCCTGTACTCATGTAGTCTATATTTCTTTTCACCCATAAGTGAACATTTATCTATGCAAATATTAAGTCCATCATTTTCTTCTTCCTCCTTGTGATTGTCAGTAATTTTTTTTTAATATACTATTAGATGCTATTACTTTCAGTGAAATAATCTTATTGTGTGACAAAATTTAATTATTTATTTCCCTATCAGACTGCAATTATTATCTGTTTTAATATCTGGCAACTGAAAACCAAGGAGAAGCTCAGATGGACTGTGAGTTAAATATTTTGAAATCATGCATTTCGAAAGAATGAAACAGTGGAACCCCATCCAGAGTATGCCAAAAGGGCCCAAATTGTGCTTTCTTGTGGGAAATATAAAATATCTGTATTAATGAAAGCAGAAGGCAAAGATTTAGACATTCAGACTACATGTAGGAACATTTATCTTTTTTTGCAAGAAGAAAGCATACAATAGCTATTGATGGCTGAAACACATGTGCTTTCCCAAAATACCTCATAAATACACAACAAACTTTTCATCATTAGCAGAATAATGATGAATACTGACATTGTCATTGTTATATTTTACAGACAATCAATGAGTGGTTTAGAAACTCTTAGGAACTGAATGGAAAGCAAAATGCAAGTTCTCATTTCCAATTGAGCTACTTTTGCATCAACAAAGATAAAGTTCACAACAGCCATATGGTTTTCCAACATTTTGTTTTCTCAGTTCTCTGCCAACTTCATTTGTCAAAGAAATGTCAAATATACAAACCAAAAGCCACAAAATCTTTGACCTGAGGAAACTGTAAGCCAATTTCAGAAAACAATTTAGACCATAAAATTTTGCAGATTTTTGTCCAAGTCCTTTTTTTAGCAGCTGTGTATGAAAACATTTTAGTTTTTCATTGAGCAGTGCTTCTTGTTAGCTGTACTACAACACTGCCATACAAGTCAGAATAAGCTACAAATTCAAAGCACAGGAGCAAAGATAATTAACAGTGAACAGTATCCTTTCTGGATAGTATAGAAAATAATAGCTGACAGACTACACAAAAATCTGAGAAAGAAAAATCCATAAATCAAGGATGTTAATTGTTATTTCCACTACTTGTTAAGATGAAAGATGACACTATGTAGGCATTTTCTCAGCATGATCTCTCATAAACAGATGTCCAATGCCTTGGGTAAACCTGTACAAACTGAGAAGTATCTACTGACTGCATCATTAGTCTTCTTCTGATTTCAAGCCAGGGATACTGGAGAACAAATTAGTCAACTGATCCTTGCCAAAGTCAAGTTTTATTAAGGAAAAGCATTTGTTGCAGGGTAGAAAGGAATGCTGTGTTTATGCTGAAATTTATATAACAAAGTCCCAGTGAAAAGATAAATTTTTTAATTTCACATTTGAGTAATTAATTGCAAACTTTACATCCTTCTTCCTTTGTCCAATTTATAATGTACATTCATCATTCCTCTAAAACATGCGCTCTTAATTCGTTAAAAAATATGAACATGCTTGAGAATACAACACTTGACATTCAAGTAAAATACCACGTTTTCCCAGCATCATTATTCACATGTTCTCCATTCAGCACTGCTTCCTTGCCTTTTCCACACCTAATAGAAGAAGTGAAGTGAATCACCAGGTCACCCATATGTGGGTTGTCAGCTCTAATAAGCCTGTAGGTACCAGCAAGCAACAAAACCACTTCTGATTTTGCAAGGCACTGTTACCTGGAAAGAGAATGATGCAGATCCTGCCGGTTTTTCTCTTAAAAGTATGTGTACATTTAGTATGTTTTTCTGTATGCTTTATTTTCACTGAAGCTAATTATTTGTCAGATTTGAAATTTATGACATTTAAATATCAGAAAGAAAAAAACAAATAGGGATATACCCATCTGAAAAGTGGGGAATGATAGAATGAAATCAAGAAAATAATAATTTATATTTATACCAGGAAATAATTTTTGGTAGTGAGTGATTAGCTCATGGAAAAATACTGCAAAAGCCTTAATGGAAAATGGGCATTTGTATCTCTTATCTGTATATTTCTAATAAATATATTATCTTGAAAATTACATTCAAGAAATGGATTAGATAAACTTAGCATTTCTTACGATCTTTGCTATCTATATAATTGTGCTTTCTTTGTGTGAAAGCAAAGAACAATGAATTGTCAGAAATTAATTATCAAGGAAGTAAGTGGCCTTAAGAGAAAAAATTACAGTTATATTGAAAACATATTTAAAATAAGGCTGGTTATTGTTTTATTGTCAATGCTTAGCTCTTTGTGTTAGATGAGACAACAAAAATAATCAAGAGACTGAAAAAACACTTTTCTACAGAAACCCCTGAGAATTTCTCTCAGAAAAAATTACTTTATTGGAAATGGGGCAAAGGTGCAAGTGAGCAAATCTTTGGTGGAACTGCAGCACCTTTTTACCACTGCTACAGAAATTAAACTAAATAGGAGCTGGGGGTACCTACAGAGATCTGACCTTAATGGCTCTAATGGGCACTGCCTATTAGAGTGCAGCCTGAATAAAATCAGAGCAGAGCCAGGAATGCAGCCCTTTAATGATGGCTGTCCTCATGATGGACAAAGATTGAGGGAAGTTTCCTGCTCCTACTGAGTGCAGTAGGAGTTTGGCCACGGGCTTCAGGCAGAGCAGGACTGTAAGGGTGAGGGAGAGGGAGCACTCACTCTGCACAGGCAGCTCAGAGCCTCCTCACTCACCCCCTGTGCTCCCTCCCCAGAGCCTACTCCTCAGGAGCTGCTCCAGCATCTCCTCCTGCTCCAAAATTCCTGTATTTTCCTGCTGAACACGTTGTTTTGCACTGCAGATACAGTAAGCAAGCTCAGTGCACACAACAATAATATAGTAAATATGATACTGAACCATGAAGTCTATTGATCTTGCCTGTGTTAGTGTTTCAGAGGTATTCTGGTTTCTCCAAAGAGCAGTTCCTTCCTAAACTTATCATCAGCACAAATATTAACGGTGCACTGGTTTGATTAGCAATTTCCCTAGCTTTGAGTAGACAGCAGAGTAGCTGTCAACATTTGTCTCCTAAACTATGATAGTTAAAAATAACATTAAAAAATTAATTGGAAAAAAACTAATGCTTATTAACAGAAAATAAAAGTACAGGTTGTTTCCATCTCTTTGACCTATTTCACACTGCATAGTAACAAATTAATATTAGTTGTATAACAAGAACAAATATCTTTGTGGAACTATTTGGAAAATTCAGTATGATTTTGAAATTGCTGTATTTAAGTTCAAGGAGATACAAGTAAAATATGAGAAAGCCATAGCAGCATGTCATCTCAAATGTTTTAACAGTTACATTTAAAAATGCATATTTTTTCTAGTCTTCATCACATCTGGTCATTAATTGGAATGCATCCATCAAATATTGCAGGTGATGTGGTAAATCATAAAGAGAGATATCTAGAGCTACCATGACATTAGGATGTATTTGATTAATATTGTTAAGGTGAAGCACCACTGGAAGCTTTTATCTACCACCAGTTCCTTTTATTATTTCCTCTTGTGATATAAAAACAAACTCATCTTAAGTGACATATTCCTCCAAAACCAAGTAATAAATGTAGACAATTTGAACCTAAACTTATGTGAATTTGTGAATACAATTTGTCTACAGAGGCTGTAACTATATGCATTATGGCTCTATAGGTTCTAAAATGCAATAACCAGATATGCTATAAGTATAACCTAGCATAAAATGTGTTAAAATTTGCCGTCAGAAGAAATGTTTCAAAGGATCTTAATGTTAAGATCCTGAATATAGAATCTGAATGCTTACTACATACAAAAACCTACAGCTTGCAAAACAGAGATTAAGATATAAAAATGTTCATGTACAAAGCATTTCTTTAGTATTTTAGTTATTACTGCTGTTATTATTATCTGCAAGACTTGGATGCTTCTTTCTCTCTCAATTACGTTTTTCACAGTGTTAGAAAATAATTATTTCAAATTAAGCTGCATATTGCTGAATGAACAGGAGTTGAATCAACAGCACATTTAGATAGAGGTATAAATTTAGTAATTCAAATTTTTTTATTTTTCTAACTCCAGTTCCCAATCAGAACTATGCTTGAGGGTCTCTTCTGAAAATAATATTGTCCCAAGAGTAATGGGAGGCTGATGCCAAAAAACCTGCACACAGTAATGCTAGGAGAGTTTGAATGTTTAATTTCATAAACAAGTTCTCGCTGTACATTAAAGTACCTGGTTACCATGGCTCTGGGTAGCACAACAAACCTCTCAGCACAGCACTGTGCTGGAAATGACTCTCACAGTAACTTTATTAAATATTTAGCTTCAGAATAACTTAACAGAGGCCCCACAACCCTCGTTTTCCAGGGATTTCCATGTGCTGTATGTAGGCACTGGTGGCTTGTGTGTGACGAGGTGTTTTCCTGGCCTCTCCAGTGATTGAATCGTGCTCTGCTGTGGAGTTTCTGTCTGTTGGGATGAGTGTGCTGAGTCTGACAAATTCAACTCCAGCCTCGGTCTGACCATCCCCTTTCTGGGAAGGGGTTTAATTGCAATTCTCAGCATTAAATTGTTTGGATGGAAGGAAGATGGCTCAGACTCCTTTCTCTGTCTCTTTCTCCCTCAGTTGTGTATTCTGGGTAAGACTTTTGAAGGTTTTTTAAAAATAATATTAAAAATGTTAATATTATCAGAAAAAGGACATTGACTATAGATCAGTGATACAGATATTTGCTTCAGCTGGAGACAGTTGAGGTTAAATCCTTAGATTTATGGGCATGTTCCTCTTAAGCAGTTTTATTATTCACCTTTTTTCATGAACCATATGTAAGACACAGCTAATTATACCAGGAGTGTCCGGCATATGTTAAGAACAGTTTAAATGTCCTCAGTTTCGAAAAGCAATATAGAAGCTCCAGGTTTTGTGTATTTTCATGGCACAGGAGGGGAAAGTTGAAGAAAAAGTACAGAAAAATAATTTTAAAACCCCAGGAAAACAGAAGACATTAGGTAGAAGAACCTGAAAGTTATGAGTGTGCAAATCTTGTAAACTCGCCCACGTTCCTCCTTATTGCTTACAAAGCTGGGAAGAACATATGACAGCTGCTTAGAGGCAGGGTGGAAAATGATGAGTCGGGGAGAAAAGAAAAAGAAGTAGTAAAAGACATCTTATTCTCAAAGTACCTACTGAAATGCGGAGGAGTCTGTCATCTGGCACCCATCAGGATGTAAACCCTGGAACAGACACAAATAAATCCCAGAGGGAAGTTATCAATACTTCAAAGACACCAAGTTCACAGCTAGCTAGCAGTAGGCAGACCTCAAAGTTTATTACAGAAATATGAAATATACTTCCCATGAATGAACAGTCCCAAGACTTAACTCTTTTTCTGATCTTTCTTAGAATGTTTATTTTTTTCTTAGCTAGTATTTGATGAAAACCTTGTGCTAATAAGCTTCAACCTATGTGATTTCCATGAAACATTCATGATTTCCTATTTGGCACTCCTACCATGTGCTTTTGTTTTTGCTTCCCAGTTGGACAAATAAAATATTCAGAAAAAAAAATCACATTTCTACACCAAATGCTTATAAACTTAGTTTTTCTGTGAAAGCTTAACTCTTCGTGAGAGCTATACAGGTATTAATATAGGGAGCAGCAATTTTTCAGCCATTTTTGCAAACAGAATCTTAATAGTCCAGATGTTCATGAATAGTAAATAAAAAGCAGCAAAAACATGAATGAATGGAGCAGCTGCTCAGAATGCTGAAGAATGTTTGCAAACATCATTTTGAAGTATGCAATCAGTACTGGTTCAGAGGGAAAACTTGGATAACCAACAAAAAGTTTGAATAAGCAGCTGAACATGTCAACAGTATTATCTGTTCTACGCTAACTTTGAGACTATTCAGCTGTAGTCTATCCAAACTTTGAAACTATTCAGCTGAAACACAACTTTCCTGTACTTTTATGATAATTTCTGCTCCCAAATGGATCAAAACTAGAGCAAGAAAGATGCTACCATGTTTGTGTTGATGTGTCTGTGTGAGGGTGCAGGGCTCCTCAACCACATGCACTTATTAGCATGACTGCCTTACTTTGTGATGCTTTAGGTGAGCAGGTCCTAAATTTCTAATTAATGGACCATCAGCTGCCAGAAATCAGGCATAACTGGTGGGCAAAAGGTCAGGGTATTCCACCTACTCCTCTCTTCTGAAATTCTTAAAAATGAGGGGTTTACAGGTGCTGCTGGGATTGTGCTCATCTTGAAACCCCAGAGCAGATTCTTCTCCTGTGCCTGTCTGTCCCCAGCAGTGAGATTGCAAGGAGGATCTGGAAACATAAGCTATACTTTCTGTCTTTACAAATTTGCTATTCTTTTCATTTTAGTGTGAGTTCAAGCTGACAAAAAACAACTGCTCCAGCCCAGTTGAGTGGAATTTTTCAACTTTCCTTCTCCAAACCCATTGCTGCTGAATGAAGCATGTGGTAAGTTCCATTTTAAATCCTAAGAGTTGAGCCTTTGCAGAGAGTTTCATGTTGCAAGAGTCATGTTAACACCTGGACCTGTCTAATGTTGGGTATATTCTTGTTTGCTAGATGCAACTTTGGGTGCCTGGAAAGCTTACAGGAATAAGCAGAAAAGCAGAGAGTAGCTAAAGGTCAGTGAAAAGTGGCAAGGAGACCACTGAGAAAAATAGGGCACAGGCATTTAGCTGGCCTCAGAGGTGACAGAAAAAATAAAATCCCTCTTAAAGATCCAGAGGGGATTTTGCAGAACTTGTTGCAATCCAGAAAGTCAGTCTAAGATGCTGAATGAAAAACAGAGTATCAAGGATGGGCTGTGTAAACCACATCAGGGCAAAGAATTTTTTTCAACGCAGGCTTTTATCTTCATTTACCTCACCCCATTTTTTTCTGTTTCTGTGTTATAATTTGTGCTCTGATAAAACACTGATGTAGAATTTAAAGCCCCGTTGGGTTCTTGCTGTGCTTACTGTAAAGAAAAGATACAGCAAGATGCACTCAAAATCTCTGAATAGCCATCTGGTCAGTGTTGTCTGGCCCATTTATCCATCAAAATTAACTCAGTGCTGGTTCAAAGCTGAACACCTGCAAACCACAGTAGATAATGAATTTCCTCTCTTTGCTTACTTTACATCCCATCTGCAGGATTGCGCTCTGCTGCTGTAGGAACAACTGATATTAACAAACTGATGGTTCAGAATGAAGTAGATTTTGGAAGGAAGAGTACCAAAATTAGCAAAAAAATACTGGATTATTTATATTATTTTTCATGAATAATTTCTGAAATGCTCATTTTTACAACAATTATTTGTTTAAAATATTGGCAGCAACATTAATGCAAGAAAACAAAAAATGCTTCTTTATGTACACACACAAGCTGGTTTCAACAATCAAGTATCAGAAATTGAAGATAAGAGATGCAGAGAAGATCAACCCAACTGTTTTGACTGCACACAGGCAGTATATAGCAGAGGTTTTTGTCTCCTAACAGCAACCAGTTTTTTGGTCTTTGTTCAAATTCTGTTGCTGACTCAGATTTCCTATTTAATGTGCCTTGTCCAAAGTTCAATGAAGCTAGTGCAGAGGTCCCATTAAGCTTTAATAAGCCCCAGTTTAGGCCCAGAGCAGAATGGACATACTTAAAGGCATAAAGGCGTAGCAAAATTAGAGCTTCACTGGGCCACCAGTGTCTAACAGGCCAAGTGACTGCCAGGATAAGTGTATGGGTTTCTGTCAGTAATTTTCTGGTTCCATCATTTTAAATTCATGTTGTCAGGCTAAAATCAACTCCCATTGAACCTAAAGCAAAACCCATACTGATGCAGCCTGGAGTTCATCCTCATGGCTTTTATGTTTTATGGAAATCCCTTGAGCTCAGAATATCAAGGACATTATTCTATGTTGGCATACAAATATCATCACACTTGCTGTCATTTTTTATTAGTTTTAAGATATATGGTACTATTCCTGTTTTGACTAAGTATGCTCTAAAATTTCCAGTAATCTGTGGAAAAGAAGCTGACTTGCATGCCAAGTCAGCTTATTTTTTTCATTAGCCTTTGCTCCACTTCTAAATTTTCTCTGTCAAAATATAAATATACAAAATGTTCATTTTGGCTCAATGTCATCAGCAGCTCTTAGTGTAAGGTGTTCCAGCTGATGCCTCATTTGTTTGTGGTGATCTCACATCATCTGTGTCGTTCATCTTCTCTTTCAAATTTGGCTGACCACCTTTGGCTCTCCACCTTTCATCAGGAGGGAGGAATAACAAAAAAAAACCTTCTTGCAAACTGTTTTGAAAGCATTTCCCAACATTATTGTAATGAAATGAATGGGAAGGGGAGGTTCTATACTCACAAAAGTAGCAGCATCCAGGAGACAGGTAGACATTCCCCTGGCATCTGGACTTTGAGCTGCTGATAGAATAATTTGAGATATCCTGTAAGGCAAGATACTTTTGCCTTCAGGGTCTTGCAGGGAGGGACATGGTTTGCCTCTGCAGTGTCAGGGAGAGAAAGGATGGGTCCAGATCAAAACCCCAGCACTAAGAATCAAGGTACATAGGTTTCATTCCAGAATATTCAGTTAGGTTAGTCTCAGAATTCCAGGTGGAGGTGAAATACTGAGAAGCATTGTCTTTGATGATTCTACTTTGAATCTCTGTGAGGACAGGAAGCTTTGCTAATGATTGTAAAGGCTTATTTGGATATATTCGCACAGGTAATGTAGCAGAAGTTGGTTATTAAGTAATGTAAGACTCATAAAAGGGTAACATCTGCAAAACCTGGGTGATGATATAGATCTGATGATGCATATTTGGAGGGTGTGGTGTACATAACCCAAGATTTTAATTTTTAGTGAATACACCTTAGGCATGTTTATAAACAGTTAACACAGAAGGATAAACACAGAGCTTCACTTAAAACCGCTTACACTTTTTCAGCTATTCCCTTTGATTTCCTGTTTTGTACATCTAATGCTTGGCCACTACAGCTTAATTATAAAATGCTGAGTATTATATCATTGAATGGTCAGAAAACTTGTAATTTTTTTATCATTCTCCCTCATTTGAAATCCCACATGGTGTATTTTTAAATGGAAATGAATTATTATAGTATGACTAGTCATAAAGCAATTTTTTCCCAGAGAACCATGTCATGAAAGGGCATATGCACAGAGCTAAGTGTCTAAAATGAGATCTTTATAGCCAGCTGAGACGCTGAGAACAATGGACTGAGAGTGGTCACTAATGACATTGTTAATGATAGATACCATTACCTTAGAACAGATGTCAAAGTGAAATAGCATTATAGCCTTCAAGATGGACTGCCTTGTCCTTCTCAGTAAATCTATTAAGGTGGCTTGCAAGAACAAAACAGGGAGGTGTTTATTTTCTCTCCTTTTCCTGAAACGCAAAGTACTCTGTGCATTTGTAACATTTAACTGCAAAAAACTCAAGTAAAAAAAAAACCAACAAACTTCGTGGGTAAAATATGCATGTGGGGAAGTAAATATAAAATATTACAGAGAAAATAATATATATTTAAAAAATAATAAGTCTGATTAGACCAACCTAGAATTATTCTGTTCTAAGATCAAAGATAAAAATGGTGTCACCATGAATTAGGAAGAACAGAAACGTTGGATTGCTGTAGCTGTACCTAAAGACTGCAGAGAAATCTGCATGGTGGTAGGTTTAGAGCTTAATTTTAAAAACTGCATTTGTAATCTAGGAGATTAGAATCCTTGTGTGTGCTTGGCTACAAATCTCTGTGAGTGTGATTGCAAGGATGTAGGCAGAAATGCAACAGTGAAAACCCTCAGTAAGGTAAGGATATGGGACAGTGCAGGAGTAAAAAGATTAAAACAGAAAAAGTTCCCTGTGATTCTCATTTTATTTCATTATTTCTTTTTAAACATGTGACTGTGTAAGGTAAATTTGATTCTAAAATTGTAAATTGCATAAATGGAGCCAATTAAGTATACAAAGGCTAAAAAAACCCATGTTGAAATGTATCTGAGAAAACTGACAGAAGAGAAGTCATTTTGTTTTTTATTTTTTATTTTTACTTTTTGATTTTGTATTTTATTTACTTTCCATTCAGTAACAGATCCATAAATATGTGTATCAAATTCAACACATTATTACAATATGAATTGTACTTTTAAAGTACAATAAATACAGAGTGTATGAAGCCACTTCAGATGACTTATTTGGAGCTCAAGATTGAGTATTGGTTGCAAATACTTGTCATACAAGCTACATGGAAAGTTTATTTTCTAGAGTGTTACTTCTCTGTATCTGTAGGTTTTCTCTACTACAATATTAACTCCTATATGTGTCTATATTTCTGGTTTGATAATGAAAAAAAGAATGGACATAGTCTTTTGGCTAGAATTGTAGCTTAAATTATCATATCTGACAGCTAAATTGAGATATCCATCAAGCATACAAATGAATACCCAAAATATTCATGCATTATTCACCAGTTTTATCTGGATGATGTGCAGGGCCCCAGGATTATCATCTGCTATTGTGGCTCCACGAAGTGCTTTGCAAGGTACTAAGTGTGGTACCTACATTAGAAGGGTGGCTCAGGCAAAGGTGGATGCTTTTATGCTCTCAGAATTGTTCAGTCAAATTAAATCTGCAGTTTTAATGGGCTTTGAAGCATGTCCTGGAACAGGGGTCACTTTGACTTTGCAGAGGAGAGAAAATGTGGATCATAAAAACTTGGACCAAAGTTCAGTGAGTGCCACAGAATTGGTTCAATTTCTGCTGATTTCAGAGTGCTCTGGATCAAGCTCAGTGCATTGGTCTCAGATCAAACATACTCACAAATGCATTTCCTCACAGACAGGAAATTTTGGTCCAAATTTTTTAGCTTTCCTGCCATACAAATCGAGGGAACTTGTTATTCCTCTTGGTTATTTCATATCCTGAGTAATAAACAGGGAAACTGCCTCACTTCACATTTTGCTTCATGTACTGGCTCGTTATCTTTGAAGCAGAATTTTTATCATTTTGCTGCTGCACTGATCCTTGCCAAAAGAATCAGCAGAGGAGAGGTAAATGGAAATCCCTGTCCTTGCACTCCAAAGTTCCTGTTCTGCAATAGCACTCGGGCCAGCTGGGGGAATATGAAAAATCTACACAGACACACCCTTCTTAGTGTGAGCTTCCAAGACCCCAAATCTGCTTTCAAGACAGGCTGCAGTGCTTGGAGCTTGGAAGGGGGATTGGAAGGGGGATTGACAGCCTTTGCAGTGCCATGGAGAGAGGAGCTGTTCTGCAAAGTGACAGCAAGCCTGAGCAAGCTGAGGATGAGCCTAATGAGCAAATGGAGGCAGAATTCAGTGATTTCCATGAGGCCCTGTGGGGTCTGTTTATTTGAGTCAGGAGCTTTAATGAGCAGCTTGCTGCAGCTATGGTTATTGTCAGCACCTGTATCTGTCGCTGCTTATTGGGATTTCAGTTCAAACTGCTCCTGAAAATGGGATTTGGCTTTACAGTCAGGCTTTGAAATTACTCTTACATGTTGCAACCTTGTACCATCTTTTCAGGTCCTCAGCAAGAATCAGGGGTTGTAGTGACAGAGGACTTTTATAAGCTCAAACATGCTTATGGCCACCAGAAACACAGCAAATCATAGAACAGGTGTGAGGCCAGCAGCTCTGTTATATATTTCCTCAAATTAAAAGAAAAAAAATACAAACTGAAATTCCGCATGTTTTAATTAAGAGCCTCTGTGCTAGAGAGCAACAAAATTTAAAGTATTTCTGCTTTGGGGCTCTAAATGTGTGAACCAGCTGAATACTTACCTCCTTCTATAAACAGGAATTTGAACATAAGAAAAGCAAGGGTTTTTTCTGAGTTTTCATTGATTTGAAAGAGATGTTCAGAGATAACAGCCATGTGAGTTATTCATGTGTGCAAGTAAGAAAAAGAGACTTTCAAAAAAGAGCCTCCACATCAGGAGTTCCCTCAGTAAATCTTTTCCTAATACTTCATTCTCTCAATCCTTTTTTTTCCAATTCCAACACTGAATGTGTCCTCTCTTCCAAAATCATCTGTGCCTTACACATGCTCTGCTGCTGATTCTGAGAAGGTTGTCTGAGCGTGTGAGCTGTGTGATGGTGGGTGTTCTCTCAGAGAACTGCTTATTTCATGAAGCAAGGTTTTAAAGAAACTTGAGGATATCAGAGGTGGAGAGTACTGTGCATGAGAAAACATGGCATTGAAATATTCTTTTATTACAGTCCCTGGAAGAAACATTGTTTAATTTCTAGCTCTCTGTAAATTGTTGGTATAAAAGTGGGAGGAGGCCTAATTTTAGCTCACAAATTCCTAGGAAGGATTAAAAAAAGAAATCTGTTTTTCCTGGCTAAAAATACAAGTATAGTGGCATTAAGCTGATCCAGGTTCTGAAACAATGGTTCTGAATCAGCTTTATGTCTATATGTCTGTATTTTATAACTCCCCTTTGAAAATGATGAATTTTCTTTCTTGGCTGTTGGAAAAGAAAACAAATGCCTGACATTTGATCTGTTGGAGTACATGACCATATTTTACTAGTCTTGTAAAACAGACTGTCATAATCATGAGGGGAACTGTTAATTTCATCTCACTCTGAGGTATGGAAGCTTGTAAACTCCTTTGCTAATGCTGATAAACCCTGCTCCTTCCAGGAAAGGATTCTTCCACACCACATCCTCCGCAAGAGTGGCTCTCATTGCTGAGTTGTTTATGGACCAAACTGTCTCCCCCTGATTTATTTCATGGCAAGAACACTTTATCTAAGCAATTACACTATTGAAAATTATATGCCCTTCTGAGCTGTTTTGAACTCAGGGATTCAACAGATTTGCCTTCTTATAAAACTGCAACCAAGTTACAAATCAAATTCTCTTCTCCAAATATTCATAAATGTGTGCATGCTTTTATCTGTCTCTGCTGAAGGAAGACTAAAAGAAGGTGTTACCCTCAAGTCTCTGAGATTTCTTGAGTTCTTAAAAAATAATTGGAAAGTCCAAGGTCAACAACCTTATTTCCTTTTTTTCTCTTGTTCTCCTCTTTTCTTAAATGTAATGAGAAGAAATATTTTTACGAAGAAAAGCCACTCCTCTCCTAACACTGAAGAGAAATAGAGGTCTTTCCCTAAGACTCTGACCTGGGACTCCAAGAGCTTGCCTAGGAAGGGAGGTTGTCTGTTGTTGAAGTTAAATCATTCCTTTTGACCAGTCATTTCTTTGGTCTTTTCTGCTCATGACCGTGCTATGTCAGCCTAATGTTCCAGATGGATCTGTTCTAAAAAGCATCACACTGAATGCCTGTCTCTGAGAGATTTATGAGAGACCAAAAGAGGCCCACAAGTGCAAACAGGTGTGAGTGAACTTAGATGAAATGCTGGATTTGTCCTGATTCAGTTTTATCTCCAATACTATAACATCAGTCTTTTAAGTCTGAGAACTTAATGTGCCCTGAAATCTTTCATATATTGGAATGTATCAGTTCCAGCTCTTTGTTGTAGGTAAAATATGCTTTTCTTACTCCTATCAAGATTATGAGGTTATTGTTTCCAAAGATAACTTTTCTTCCTCTTCACGTCTGGCCAAACAATCTATATCTTTTATCTGAAACCATATTGTTGTAAAATGAGATAAAGCAGAAGAAAGAAGAATCCTCTGATCTGTGTTGGTCTTCAGTTTTTGAGCAAAGCCAACTATTTTCTCCAATTGACTAAAAGCCCTTTTTTTCTGGTTTTTTGTTTTGTTATTTTTTCCCCTTCATTTGGCAGTTTAGGTGCTCAGACTCAAAAAGCTTTAGGTTCAATAGAAGTGTCAGTAAGAAGCTGTCA
Organism: Melozone crissalis; assembly: GCF_028551555.1. NCBI lineage: Eukaryota > Metazoa > Chordata > Aves > Passeriformes > Passerellidae > Melozone > Melozone crissalis. Next base: position 12,203,696 of record NW_026535801.1, on the reverse strand, counting down.
GAATTTGGTGGATATTGACATTTTTCAGTCAAGCTATGGATGAAAACAGAAAAGATAAAACTGACACTGTAAAACAAGGAGTGGAATCCTGTTCACGTTGCAGTCAATAACAGAGTTACTATGATTTCACCCGAGGGGTTTGTAAAAGCATGTGGATGACCTGGGAGCCCTTATAATGGGGTTTTATGGTGCAATGACACACAAACGCTTTTTGAAGTTTCTGACTGTGACCCAAATTGAGATATTAGCTGGAATGGTACATTGTGATTTTCTCTTCTTGATGTCTATGCTGGAACAAGGAAACAATTCAAACAACCCACAACAACAGGGTTTGAAATCTCTGACATTATTCAAATGAGGGAGGTGGGACAAGGAACAAGTGTAAAAGGTTTTGTGCTTTTTTATGAACAGTTCTTGCTTGTGACATACTCTTCTAAAATTTTGGGAAATTCACTCTCTTCACTGAATGACTGCAAATTGTCTAATAGGTGTTGTGTTTTCAGTCCTTCCTTATGATCCAGGCTTCCCTGCTATACTGCACCCTCAAACTGCAGAGAAGCTTTAGCAGCAGTGTGTTTACAGCATTTTCTTCCTTTGTGTTGCAGTAATTGAGAAACTAAATGATAAATGGTCACTGGTTGTTTTTTTCCATACACATTAATAAAATTAATACCACATTCATACAGAATACTCAGGAAACAGTTAAAAGAAAAAATATTTATTCATAGCAGGCTTCTATCACTGAAGTTTTTCTGTCTCTCTGAAAGAGCCGCTTTTTATGAGTATGGCCAAAATTCATCTGTATTGCAGTAAACAAGGCTGAATTGGTGATTCATCCAGTTCCCTTTGTGAAGCTCCAGTTCTTTAGTATTTTATGTAGCCTGACCAAAGCACGGAGAGATTTAGTCAGTTAATTAACTTGAAGAAATGAAATAACAAACAGCATATATAATCTTCATGAAAAATAAAGATACCAGGAATGTGCAATATACACCTCTTACAGATTTAAGCATATGATTTGATTTTATTTCTGCTTTTAGTAATTCCTCAATAATAATGGTAATAACACTCAGTTTATTTAGGATAAGAGATTTTGGGGAAAGTTGTCTTTAAGCATAATGAGGATGTTTACAATGACTTTTTTTTTTCACTTATAAGAGAAGAAATTGTGTCTCTCTTATATGTTTGATTTTTTAAAGTTCACACAGTCCATCCTCTGGATTTAGGCTCTGGTTTCCAAAGCTGACAATAATTCTAAGTGCTCTAAGTATTATTTGTGGCTTTCTTTGGTATTGTGTTGAAAATAATAACCTTCAAGATCACTGCCTTTCTTTCCTCATGCAATTTTGAGCTTGGCTACAAGATAGGCCATTGGATACAATGTTGCCTTCATATTGTCTTATGTCTTTTCTTTCAAACCTCACATTTTCTGGTTTCACCAACTTTGAAATCTCTTTTTTTCACTACTGATGGAATTTTTTTCCTAATTTCTTTCTACTGTGCTCCTGATGCAGTGCAGGAAGTGCTGAATATTGTGTGCTGCTCAGCCCAGTGCAGGGCCTGTGCCTATCTTTGTTTAACAATTAACTGCTGTAGTGACTTTCACCATCTTCAGCTAAAACAAATGCCCAACAGGAATAAAAAGAGATAATCATTCTTTAGCCAGACACACTGGGAACAATTAAAGGCAATGTTTTCCCCTTGCAGAAATTTGCAAATCCAAATTTCAATGCACTAATTGTGTCCATAGGCTCGAATCCCTGGGTAGGAGTAGCTCTCTCAGGGGTGTGGGTTTTGTGTAGCAGAACCCACAGGTGAGCCCAGTGCAGCTGTGACAGTGATGCTGAGCCCATCCTGAGTGGGGTTGGGTTGTACTTGGATATTGGATAGATCAGGATGTGGAGCAGTGTACAAGCATCTTATTTGTGAGAGGCTGAACACAATTAAAGACACACGAAGGACAACTTTAAGCTGTAAGAATGTAATGTAAAGGAGATAGTGCTCCTTTAATCCCACAAGTAAAAATATTTTTTGCAAAGAGGAAAGCTTAATAAAATCATTTGAAGTTTAAGGCTGACAGTAAGTGAGCTTTAAATGTGCCAACAAGGTAAATGATATCTCTTTCCTGCCTCTCAATCGTGGGAGGTGCTGTCAATGTCTGCCCTGCCTGAGAGCTTCACACACCCATCCCTGAGGCACACCATGCTTTCAGTGATCTAATGCACAGACACTAATATTTGCTGCTTGTAAATAATAACACCAATATTTGCTGCTTGTAAATTATAGCAGCAGACTGAAGATCTTAAGCTTTGGCTACAGGACGCGTAAGATTGTGAGGTCATATAATGGATCATAGGCATCAAATTGACCTGATCATTCATTTTGAATTCATTCTAATTGTGCATATTTCTGCTGGGGCAAATTGTTGTTAAGGGCAGCTCTTTTTCTCTTTATTCTGTCTGTTTTGCCAACTAATATTTTTATTGAAGTATCAGTAGTTTGTATGTGAACTGTCAGCTTGCTGCAGGTTCCGCAGTGGTGTAAACATTCTCTTGATGTGTTCTGTGCATGGAGAATGTGCAGGAACCACTCAGGAGATCACTAAAATTAAAGGTGAAATTGATCTTCCAGTGTAATTCTGCCCCACCAAATGCAAGGAGGCACAAATTAAATGAGCATGCTTTTCTTTCTTTTTCAGATCCAAGTATTATTTTCTTATAAGGGAAGAGAGTATGTTAATAGAGTATCTGCAGTGGCTACAAATCTTAAGCAGTGGCAGAACACAAGCAATCACAGGGTGCCAGTAGTAGATGTTGGGGCTGCTTACCTACTTGATATCCTTTGGATATCCCCATAACTGAAAGAGTGGGATAAACACACAGTGCAAATTATGTATAGGGCCACATCTGCTGGAGGGAGGAGCAGGTGTTATTCCCACATTGTTGTGCATTGCAGAACTGGGTGTGTTTTCATGAAAAAAAAAAAATAAAACAGTTTGTAACTGAGCCCTCCCAGGAAAATATAGAGGGGTGTTGAACAGAAAGATTATTCAGGATGGAAGAGATCTGTAGTGGTCACCTTGCCCAGCTTCCTTCTCAAAGCTTTTGATTTGCCTGCTGCTGCTCAGCCATGGTGAGCTGGCCTCTCCTCAGCTACCCATTTCAATGACCTAAGAATTTGGGGAGCAGAATTAAGTGCTTTCTTCCTATGTTTAAGTTTCTTGTTCCTACAAAGTAAGTCTGACTGGCCAGCCCTCTTTTCTCTGCTCACATCTCCACCCTCCATCCCACTCCTGTGTGAGTGGCAGTCAGAATCTGGCTCTCAGTGAGCTGAATGCACAATTGGATTGGGAGCAGTAGCAAATCCCACCATCCCACTGCAGCTATGAGCTTTTAGTAAATAAATGGGAAACATTTCACATAATTAAATACCATCTTAGGAAACTGGGGAAAAAAAAAAGCCCTAATTTAGAAAAGCATTCAGAATTGCATATAAAACATGCTGCTTAAATGTATTTTATAGTGAATTTGCAGCAGAAGCACACATCTGAATATATTCATGAAAAATCACACTCAGTGAACAATCTTTCGATCTGTCGGTTTTTTTGGTGGGGCGTGCTGTTGCTGACACTGCTTTAATAGCTTTGCCACATCCAAACTTCACCTGACTATGCCCTGCCCCTAAAAGCTCCCATTTAACCAGGGTTCTCATTTTATAAATCACATTTTGTAATAGAAGTCAGTTTTGTGTGCCCCAAGTGGGTAAGCATTTCCATCCTTACATCAAGAATTAAGCATCTCCTGAGAAGGAAGAGAGGTCAAGTGCTGTAATAAACCAGATTCCATCAAGAGTGTGGAAAAAATGCTGCTCTGACCAAAGCTAAATGGAAGTATATCTGGATTGGGATGTGATATGAAAGAGTAATGAATAAGCTGAAGCTATTTCTAGAGTTTATGCCCACTGTGGCTGATTCCATCTCATTCTTTCTGACACTGTTATTTACCCTGAATTACAGTGAAAGCTCTTAATACATACATGATGTATTCAAAAGGCCAGGCCCACAGCCAGCTCCAAGCACCTTGATTTCACAACACATATCTTTGCCTTTTCACTATGTACCTTAAAAACAAATTGAACTCTTGGAAATGAAATCTGACTGGGGAGTGAGCATGAGCTAAGTACATGCAGGCAGGTACTGAATAAGAAAATAGTTTCACTGGACTTGTGGCCCAGAAAGAAAAGTGACTCTGGGAAATCTGTCAGCATATCCCTGTGGCTGAGTAGGTTACTTTGCCACATTCATTACACTGGAAAATCTCTTCTTGATTTCAGTGGAAATGTTATTTTTCACTGAAAATTTCTACTTGGTAATCTACCACAATATTATTTCCATTTAATCTATTAAATTACCAAAGAAATAAAATGCATGTCTTAGTATTTAGCAGAAACAGAAGGCCGTATTTATTAGCTTGCTGTAGTATTTCTTTTGGGCAATAAATCTGGTAGTTTTCTTTTTTAATGAAAAAAAAAACCAAAAAAAACCAAAAAAAACCCCTGTCCCTTTCCTGCTCCTTGCACATTCTGAATATCCAACTAACTGACAGAGATGAAATAAAATTTTGATATTTATTATGAACAGGACACATATTGCTTGAAGTAAAACATAGTTTTTAATCTAATGAAGTATAATACATTATTTTAAATATACTTTATCCCTTTGTTTTAATTTCTGATGGAATAATGTTGAATATCACCGTTAAAGTCTAATCTTAAAAAAATATTACTTCATATGCAAACTGCAACAGATGTGGCTGAGAGGAACAGAGGCTTATATAATAATGTTCACATTCTTGGTAGTTGGTAAAAGATGACATATGGAATACTCTGGGGCATATCAGTCATAAATAATGATGAGAAATTTCTTCAGTTTCTGAAGAATTACTTGAAAATCTGTAATTCCTACTGTTTATTTTTAGGGCCATCTGAAAAAAAATATTTTTGGGCAAATGATGATTGCTCCTAATTTTTTTTTTCTGTAACACTGTATTTTTCTGTATTGGCTGAAAATTCACCTTTTTCTTACAGTTATACAAACTAATACTACAAGGGATATTATCTGTACCTGCAAGCTTTGTCTTTACTATGTCATACAGCTACAAAATAAAGACAAATCAGGACAGTATTATAATTGCCATCCACCTTACATTTTTAAAAGCACTGGAGGTCATTGCTGGGTGTTACTCTACAGGGACATATTGTCTTCTCAAAATAGGAGTGATCAGCAGGCCAAGAGCTTTTCAAAGTACCCACCAGCTTTCTGCTCTGTGTAGTGCTCTGCCTGCCTGCATTATTAAGTGGAAATAATTATTTTGAAATTTCCATTTTTAGAAGAAGACATCCTTCCTTGCCTATTACTCAGCTAAACCACCCCATATATCTGTGCAAAAGAGAAAAATGGGCAGCAGTCTGGATAATTCCGTGTGCTGTGTGCTGAATTCCCTGAATCAGGTCAGCTGGAGCTTCAATGCTTATATTCTGTGGCTGATTATGGATATCAGTTTCTCAAAATGCTTCATCACTGCTGAAATTAACATTTTATGGTAAAAAATATTCTCATTTCTTTTCATATCTTTCTGCCAACACGGTTTCATCACTATTACTGCTTGCTTTTTATGCAAAAAATATTGAATCTTGGGTTTCAGTTTTTACTTTTTTCTTCCTGAACACACTAGATGAAACTTCCTGTGAATAATTCTTTAGCCTTAAAGATGAATCAGCTTACATTGTTATTAGAAAGAATGCCAGGACAGAAGCAACTTGATTTTCATAATATTTCAATTGTAGTGGATAAGGAGATTTTTCAGCTCTTTTGGGTTTTGACAATTTGAAAAAAGGAAACATGTAGTTGTAAAAGGTATATTTAGGGATTTCTGGACAGACCTAAACCTGAAATGTAAAATTCCATATCATGACTATTCAGCTGTTCTCTGCAGGCGTGTTTTTATTTCCATAACTTAAAGGTTAAGAGTAAGTACTGCTTAAGAGTATATATGTTATTAATTCTAGGTGTGAATAACCATAATAAATCCAAATTACACGGTTTGAGAAAATTAACAACTCTGAATGTTTTTCTCAAAAAAAAAATTTAAAAAATCAAGTATCATGATGTATTGCATTGAATTGTTTCTCTCTGAACAAAGGTTTTGTTTGTACTCCCCCACCTTGCTTGGGCAAGTTAAGACTGGTGTATGCCAGCAAATTCCCAGTCTTTGCTCCAGGTCTGGGGGGACCCTTGCAAGTCATCCTGTCTCTAGGCACAGGTGGAAAGCCAAGGTCAGTGCTCCATAGCCTGGCTTGCCCATGGCAGCCTCACCAGTATCCACAGGGATATCTTTTTTTTGGTTCTTTGAAATACTTCTGGTACAAACATAAGAAAAATAAGACTAAAGCTTTGTTTTCATAATTAAAAAAGCAATTCACTAAGAGGAAAATGGAAACATTCTTCAGGAGACTTGTGGTGTTCAGTCTTCTAGAAAGCTTCAGGAACTGCGTCTGTAGAAAGTTTTTTTTCCTGTTTACTTTATTTTTGGGCAAAGATAACTCTCTTGCCTTGCCTACAACCACTCTCATATTGCTTCTAAGATTGATGAGTAGGCCTCATGTGCATAATATTAATTCACAGATCTTAAGTCACCTCATAAAAAGATAAGTGTTATTCCAGTAAAGGGACAATGTCAGAAAGTGACTTATTAAAAGATCATCAGTGTGAAGTCATCATGATGGGTTCAGGAGTTTTTAAATCTGTGTTTTTCATGTGGTGCAAAATGATATGGGACACAAGGATTTGATCTGTGATGTAGACAACTGACATAAATACAAAGGTCTCACTATGGCCTGGCCTTCACAAAACTGTCACTGAGAGGGAAAATGTTAGTCATGGTGGAGAGGGCTTTTCAAGTTGCTCATGTGGAGTATGATCTCTAAAATAGTGAGGAAAGTACTGAAACACAAAATACGATGCTATGTGTAGGTTTTGGAGCTGTATGAGTGTTCTCAGTACAGATTTATGAGGTGTGTAAGGGTTTGGGGAGAAAGGCAGCAGGTGTAGGTCAGAATTGCTCTCAGTCTGTGCATCTGTGAAGGGTCAGCATTGGGAGTTCTCCCCACTCACTGATCATCCTTAGGGATTTGTGGTTCCAGAGACACACTTGTGAGGGGGAGTCTCCTCAGAGCTGGCTCTCCTTTTGTACCTCCAAGGCTCAAGGACAGGGCAGGAGAAAGAGTCACAGCAGCTGAGAGGGCATGTGAGGTGGGGACCAGCAGAGCCATGGCCCTGACTCTGTGTGAGCATCCATGGAGGGGCAGAAATGAGGATAGGGAAGAGGGGAATGTGCCATAGCTCTCAGTGTGTGTGAGCATCCATGGAGTGGCAGAAATGGGGAAAGGGAAGAAGGGGAATGTGCCATAGCTCTCAGTGTTGTGAGCATCCATGGAGTGGCAGAAATGGGGAAAGGGAAGAAGGGGTATGTGCCATAGCTCCATGGAGTGGCAGAAACAAGGACAGAGAATGTGCCATAGCCCTCAGTGTGTGTGTGCACACCTCAGACACCAAAGAATCTCCTTGTGTAATTTGCTGCAACATGATTTAGATGTTTGTCCTTGGACTGGTTCCTGTCGTTATTAACTGGAAGTGCAATTGGCTTCTCAGAATTTTGCACAGGCTTCCTTTAATGTCCAAATGATGTAATGAAGATGTAAAGTAAGTCTCAAATGCAGGTTTTGTAGCACTTAAAAATTTCTGAAATCCCTTTTTAGTGTTGTAAAACTAATCTCCCCATTGTGAACTCATGCAGGCATGATCTCACCTTTGGCTTAAAAATCATTGCATCTCGCCAAAGACTGTTGCTATTCCTCACCTTCTGAATATAATTTGATCTTCTCATGCAGCTCTAACAATAAGGTTTTTTGATGAGCTGGAGACAATTGCAGAAAATAACAAGTTGGCACAAGGGAATGTAAAATGACTGGTAATTTTGCAGAATAAAATATGAGCACATGACCTCTGAGGCTGTAGGCGAGCAAATATCTTTGCCTAAAGCCTATAAGCAAAACTGAGACTTTCTAAAACATTTTTATTTCCCTTCCTAGTGTTAATCTTCCAAAGTGCATTCTCATTTTTGCCTTTGCTAATAATTTTACCCTCATTAAAGGATACCATTGTCATCAGAGATTTTCATGTGGCAGACTTGCTTCCAACTATTTGTTGAAGGGATACAAAAATGCCTTCTAGACCTCTCCCTTGTTTGACTAATGCTTCCCTGCACAGTTGAGAGCCCAGGAGCTCCCCCAAATGCCAGCTCCATTACCATATCCCCAGCTAGTCTCAGCCTAACTCAGCAGCATCATTACATGGCTCTGCAGTCTACAATTCAGATACAAGTCCTTAGCCCTTGGCATGTCACCGTTAGTAAGATCATCTCTTTCAAGGTAAAAAATAAAGCACTAAAGAGGCACTGTAAATTTTTAGGACATTATTTGTATCACAAAGCAATTGCTGTCACTTAGCAACTGCTGCTGACAATGGTATTTTATGATCACAGAGCTTTAGCTATAAACTCCTTCTCCAAAAGTATCTTTGGGCATCTTGGTTTTGGGTGCAAAAGCCACATCATTGCAGTGACAGAGACTGCTTAGCTTACCATGCCAGCACTGGATGGAGGGTGTAAGGCTGTGATAAACTGAATAATGCATCTGAGTTTGGAAGGAAAATGTATTGTAACGGAGCTATATACACTATTTATAAATATGTCATGGACTGTGGTCACTACAACCCATGTTCCAATTAAAGGTAAAAGACAGTGCAAAACCAGACAAAAATTCTTTTCCAGGAAGCCTCTCTTGTTTATCAACAGATATTTCCCAGTGAAGGGCATAAGTTTGTTTTGATTATACTGATCATATTGATTGCATTTAAACCAACTGATTTGGATATATCAGTTTTAAGAAATATCACTTCAAAAAGTGTAAGTCAATTCAAAATTTGCCTCTGCAATCTGGAGCCCAGGATGGAATTTATAATGTTCCAACTTCCACCCTGCTGGACTATTAGCATTAATTGCTTCCTGAGAATGCTACAAACCAAGCATATTAAGATTTCTTTTCTCCTTAGTACAACCCAACACTATCATTATGGAAAGTTGATATAAATCTTGTTGTTCTACAGTCAGAATTGTAAAACACTTGAATTTGAATAAATGTATTGCAAGCGATGTTCAGACTTCTAGACATCTTTAATAATCCATGCATGTAAAGATAATTTCCCCTTTCTTTTTCCATGTACTATAAAGCCTAAAACCAATATGTAAGATAAAAATTGTCATATAATTCTTCTACACCAATGTTACCTTTACAGAATTGTGAGGATGTGCTTAAATATTCATCTGAAGTTGTTACATAAACCAGAATCAAAACATCACCCAAGTAAAATATCTTTCCTATTACATTGTACATATTGGGCTGAGAAGGTAGGGAGAAAATGTCGTTGTTTTGCACAAAATAAAATAAATGGCTGTTGTAGAGCTGATGTATTTTATATAGATCAGTTTCTGTTTGGTTTTTCTTCCCTTAAATATCCATGTTTCCATCCAAATGGGATATGAGTGGAACTTGGTGTCCCAAAACTGACATTCCCTTTGGTGAGGAAATAGCTTTTTTTCCATCTAGACTCTCAGCAAGAAATGACTGAAAGCTCAGTCATTCAAATGCACCATGCAGGTTCTGAAGTTCTATGCTGATGATAACAAAGGTAATTAATAGTACTACTGTAATCATTATCAGATTTTTACAAATTCACTTGTGACTTTAATAAACTTGAAGGTATTACAGGCACTTTTATGTACATGTGTACATAAAGCTGCTTAAGAATAAAGCTGCTGATTATTTGATTCTTGTTTTACTAAATGAAAATCTGGTCTAATTAAAGAAATCTCTAAGAACTTCTGCTTCTCTTTAAGAAGAAAAACCTGGGGTTTTTCCCTAGAATCTACACTTAGCATTTCCATACCCAAACTCTGTAATTTCAGAGTTGCTATACTGTTTTTCCTATTCAGTGTGCTATAATCCACATAATATTTGGGAGACGGTGAAAAGTGAAAATGTTAGTAACCATGACTGAGAGAGGTTGATTAGCAAGTTTTTGGCAGGAGTTTTAGGTGTGTGCTGTTGTATATCTGCATATAAGCTTTAGATGGTCCAGTTAAGTAAATTAATGAATTGATAATTAAGTTTCTAGAAGCAAGTGTGGGAAGAACCATCCTGGGCAGACAGAGCAGTAGCAGGTAATACTTAATGCAGTCACTTCCCAAACCTATCTCCATTGATTGTGTCTTCAATTCCCTGCAATGTCCAATACAGCTGGTATTGAACACTGCAGGGGGCAATCCAAACAGAAATATTTCAGCTTCTCATTAGGAAGGGATGGATCCTCAGCAGGCATCTGCTTTCTCATGATCTGCACTCCCAGGGTTTACATTCCAAACCTGGTGATTATATTTGATTTATAGCATTGTTGAGTGCTGAGGAGGCAGAGGCAGCTGGGTGTTTCACAAAAGTAGTCCCTTGCTGTGTTTTAGAAGCTCTTTCAAAATTTTATTAACTCTCCTAAAATTAAAACAAATCTACTGGAGCAGGTCTCTGGAGGTGTCTTAATTCAGCCCTCTGAATTGTGAGAACCCCATTTTGTTGTGTTGCATTTTCTGGATAGGTTAAGGGTACAGATTGGTCAGTCTATGTACTATCAATTTATCCTATCAATCTAAATTTCCTACTGATTGGACTGAAGCAGACTTGTGTGAGTGCTCTGTTGCAGTGAGAATAGATATTTCTAATAATCTGCAACATTTTGTTTCCAGCTGAAGCTTCAGTTGTCACATATTCCCCGTGGAGCGTGTTTGCATTTTCCAAACATTTGTATAGTATCCAAATTTATTTTGTATTCTGAGATTTTTCCAATATCATTATTTACTGTTAACAGGTTAAGAACAAAATCTTCTATTTCCATATAAAAAAGGAAACAGCAGTTTTTGAGAAGTGAAGTATTGTGTGAGGAGAAGAGGAGCCTTTGATTTGTTTTTTTTTTAGCATTGTTAGATAACCATCTGTAAATAAACTAAGTCAAACTTGAGAACATGGATTGAGAACAGGGTGCTCTTAATCCAATTGTAACAAGGCTTTAGCTAATAATACTTTGACATTATTTTAACAAGGGAATTTAGAGTGAGTCCCTTCTAGCTTTGGGATTGATTGAAATAGTTTCCCCTGAAGCATAAAGCATGTCTCAAGCCACTTTAGAAGTACAGAGTTCTGAATTCTGAACATAAAATACTCTTTATCAAAACAAAAGTCAGTAGCAAATCCGTGGTACTTTTCCAGCTTTAACTTCTGCTACAGTTGTATTAAGTTTTTTGCCTTGCAAGGAGTTTTTTCTGTTAAAAAAAAAAAGAAGACATAATAATGTCACAAACATCTGCTCTGATTCAGCTGAGTGAGGCATAAAACTTCTGAAGTCAGTCATTGATTGTCAATTGCAGTGTTACTTCTATCAAAATAGCAATAATTTTTATTTAGTAGTTTCTTTGGATAAGCGCACAAAACAGCAACTTGGTAGGGCCTACACCATCCCCCTTCCAGAACTCTTTGAGGAAAACTAGGGCAAATATTGGTCTTTCATACTTGCATTAATAAAGGTCCACAGTTCCTCCTGTAAAGAACAAACCAATCTATAACATAATCAAAAGCTTTGATTTCTATTACTTCAGCATTTTATCACTCTACTGTAATAAGCAGATATATGCAAAAGGGTACCCACCATTTCAAAAATGTGTTGCTTGCATACAAAATATCAAGGAAGGGTCTGTCAAAGTGCTAGTTAATAAAACTTCTGCAATTCTAGGTGATTGCTGCAAATGCAGCTTGAGAGTATGATGGGTTACTAAGTGGGAACAAACAGGGCTGTCTAATGGGCTAACCCTCGCTGCAGAATGAGACCTTTGAAAGGAAATTACTCTCATGAAAGAGTCATCCTTGCTTTTAGTTAATTCCTGATTTTCTATAAAGTGATGTGGCTCACAGCAGGCAGCCTGCTCTGCAGGAGAGGAGGAGATCCTCAGCCCTGGGGCTGCACACCTTCAGTGAGAGGCAGGGCCAGACCTGACACTGCACACAGCTCTGGTGTCTTGTGGGGGTTCAATGTGGGAAGAGGAACTGGCTTCTCAATTCCATCACCTGCGCTGCAGAAATGCCCTGTGGCACACAGATTTGCAAAAAAGGTGGGAGTGAATCAGGTCAGACACAATTACTGGAAAAGAGGAGCTTATCAGGTCCAGCCTCAGTGAGCTGGGCTTGCCATCCTGAGCTGACTTCTTATCTGGAATCATTTTTCCTATGGCTTCCTTTGCTTTGTGGGTTTTTCCCTCTTTGTTGTTTCAGCAAGTGTCTCAATTCCCTTGCCTGGGCATGAGACATGCAGGACGACAGCTTCAGCCCTAGTCCTTTCCAATCTGTGTCCCTCTCTCCTAACTTCTGAAACATGGCCATTTCAACTACCTGATCAATTTTATTCTCCCACATCATGGGACTATTTGGACTTTTTCCATCTCAGATCACATACTGAATTGCTGTGATCACTGATCTCTAACAAAGGAATGGAGCAGCATCTTGTAACATACTTAAAATTGAACTTGTACAGAAGAGACAAAAATAATTTTTAAAAAATCCAGAACGATAATATAAAATATAAGTAATAACATAAATGAAAAAAAAAAGTAGAAAAGGTTAATAAAATGTGATAATCCAAGAAAAAGGGGTAATAATCCCTGCTCTGTGCATTGATGCAGCCAGGCTAGTCAGAATCAGTCTGCACCACTAGACAGAGCTGAGTCTTGGGTGAGGTAGCAATATATATATCACACAGTTCATAATAAATCGATTGACACAACGGGCTTGGAGCAGGCATGTATTGGGTTACTCACAGAAAAGAGGCAATTTAAGTCACCCCTTTCACCTCAGAGATCCAGCTGGAGAACATGATCAAGTGAAAACCATTCCAGTAACTGGGCTCCAGCCTACCACCGTAAAGCCTTTTACACTCCTGCATACAGGATAAGGGACAACATTTTTAAAAACTTGGAAATCTTTTACACAGCCTTGAAAAAAAACAAGTTACTGTGGCAATATCAGAGTTAGCCATTGCAGAGCTTATTCCAAGCAATATTCATTCAGGACAGGAGAGAGCTAAGTCTATTAGGAGACTGTTAGTGATTTATTTGCTTTTTTTACAGAGTCATGTAGTGGGGAAAGGCAACTAATCTTGTTGGACTCCATTAAGAAAGTCTCTTCAGGCTTCAGACAGCCTCATATCCCCACACAGCCTTCTCAAGCAACATGACTGGAAATTTCTTGTTATGTCCCAGGCCTATTTGCATAAGCATGGAAGCAGACTTGCATTAATAATCACTGTATTAAGGGCCTAAAAAATCCTGATCACATCATTAGACATACTCCCTGGACATTTTTTGTACATCATAAATATCTTCTCATCACCTCCTTTATTTCTGTCACATCCACGATAGTTTTAATAACAGTTTTATAGTACAGCTGAAGTCGGATTGAGAAGACATTTCTTTTAATTGATTCTATTTTTTTTTTTTTTGAAAGAAGAGAAGGAAGAGTTTTAAAAATACCTAATAGTATCTGACTTACAGAAATATTACTCTTAAACCTTCAGGGTTTAAGATACGTAAAGGAAGTTTGGAAGATCATAGGCAGGATTTGCATAGGAGAGGTAGGAAAATCTGGATTCATTTTGCCATCTATTTAAGGGGACCTAGCATAGTATTTCTGTACTTCTCACAAACCAGGATTGCAGTTGAAAGTGTTCTACATATGCAAAAATTTGCATCACCAAATTAGTAGGTAGAAGTAATTGAATTGCAGGGCAAGTGTGCCCCCTGTACAAGGGGAAAGTTTGTCTTGTGAGAATTAGGGGGTTTCAGAGCTTGCTTTTGTTTTCCCAGCCCAGAGAAAGCCAGGTTTAAACTGTGGAGACACACTGGGAGATTTTCAAGGAGAGGATGGCTGCAAGCCAACAAGTACATTTTCCCTCATGAAAGGTAACAGTGGGGCTCCCTGGCTGGCTGAGCTGCTCTGAGAGGAAGGAGAGTTCCCTTGAAGGCAAGAGCTGATTTCTGCCACCCTCTCCTGACACTGTGTCAGACACCCCTGAGGCCCTGTGAGCCCCCTCCTTGGGGCATGAAGCTGGGTCACTTTGCTCTGGTACAGAGGTGGGGTCTCAGTCTGAGGGACCCTATTGACCTTCCCTAATCATAAAAAGCTGATAAAGGCTGTTATCAATTAGATGCCTGTAAGAAATCAACGTTCCCTAATAGTTATGGTGCACTGGATTAAAAAGTACATCAGTTTTCTTTTTGTAGCTTTCAGTCAGATCCCACTAACTTTTTATTCCAGCAACTTCTCAGTGAAATCCAGACATCCCAACAGTACTTGGGATCCAGCAGTGCATAAGCAGCCACACAGGACCTCACTTCCCCTTAAAGTCTGCATGAACAAAAAAAAAAAAAAAAAAAAAAAAAAAAAAAAAAAGGGTTTGGCAGCATTCAAGCAATACATTCATGAAATCCTTTGAAATGGGAATTTCAGCATAATTCAGCATGATTGTAAATGCTGTAAAATGTGTAAGCCTAAATGGCAAAGGGAATTGTATACTGTAGTTAGTGATAAATGTTCCATGCAATATACTGGGTTTAGCTGCCCCACTTACCCAATGCTCAGTGGAATTAAGTAGTTAAATTTATGTGCATAGTACTGAAATTGTAATGCTGAATGTCAACCTCAGACCTGTTTTTCTCCTAAAGCATAATAAAAAATATCAGTGGAAAAACTGTCCCAAGCCTCAGTCTGGTAAAAGGACTGCAAGTCAAGCAGAAAATGTAAAACATTTCTGGTTTTCTTGACCAACCTGTCACAGCCCAATCTGTTGTGACAGTGCAGGAGGCACAGCCTGAAAGCACCTTGGGAAAGGGGTCAGGGCTTAGGCTCCTCTCTTTTTGACAGAGGTGAAAGTCTCAGCACACAGTGCCTGCCTGCCCATGCTAACAAGGTGGCCTTTTAGCAAGCCATCAAAGGCAGAGGTGGGACACTGTGGGTTTTCTGTCCCCTGGGAGGTTCCAAGTTGGCCACTGTCCTTTGCGGTGTGGCAGCTCTCTTGATTTCCCGTGAAAGCTCTGAAAGTTCTTGTTTGTCCTTAGTGTGGAAAGGACAGTTACTAACTGTAACAATCAGCTCTCTCAGTTTGTATTTCTGATGCCATGGAGTACCCTGGTGGTTCCAAGCCCTGGTGGAAAGGAGAGAGTGAAGAAGGCTGTGTCACTGCCCATTCTGCAGGCAGGGCACTGGGAATGGCCTCACCTGTCCAGCTAAGTCCAGGGATTTGCTGCACCTGAGTGGGCCTTGGAGGAGAGGAGGGAACGAGCTAATGAGCTGCACCTATGTGTGGTTAACGGTGGGGCCATCTCAGCTGTTCCCAGTCTGTGCTGATGAGGCAGCCTGGGCTGGAACCTTCTAGTTGCACACTGCTCCCAGCTCTGCCTTCTCTCAGAGAGGTGCTGGCTCAGGGAGAAGGAGTTACACGCAAAGCTGGAGCCATCTTCTGTGGAGCTACGTGCCCCAGGGGGAGGCTGTGAGGGTGAGTCACTGCTGATGGAATTACCTGGCTTTTCCTGTAATGTATATTAGATCAAGGGACTCTGACGCTCCTGAGTCAGGGACTTAAGGAGATGAAAGATTGGAAAACGTAAGGATGACGTGAGTTGTTCTGGCTGTTTTAGGGTTTCTGGAACATGAGGTGTTGAGGAGGTAGAATTGCTGATTATGTAAGATAGGCATGTAAGCTGCAGTCTTTGAGACAGTTGGGTCTTCTTAAGATGTACCCAATTTCTCTGCCTCTGTGTTTGAGTAGTGAATTTTCTCAGTGTACCTGAAAAAGTCTAGTTCTCTGTGAAGCCTGACCAAATAAATATGTGCATCATGTATCTTAAAGCATTTCTGGGGTGCTAAGAACTGTCAGTGTACGAAGGGCCAGTCGTGCCTTGCGAAACTTGTTTATTTTCCACCACCCATTGCCCTAAGTTTGCTCCTGTACCTGAGGAACTTGCCTGAGCTTCAAGTTAATGCCTAAAAAGTCTAGATCAGTAGAAGAAGACCTTGGTTATCTTGGAACAGAGTTGTAAAAAATGTCACTTGTATACTGATGGCTGTAAGACTTCATACAAAATACGTGGAGATACTTGCATTGCTTAAGTGAAGCTTTCTGTAATAGAGCAGAGTCTCCTGAGTGGGTTTGGATGGGCCCTGGGGATGCCTGTAGCCTCTGGCAAGGAGCCTGAGAGATGCCAACATCAAAGTGGAGAACATGTTTCCCTCTCCCTGCTGAGTCCCTTCCTTCAGTTTTCTTAGAAACAGTGTCTTCTTAGATCGGCTATTGCTGCATTCTGCACTTTGCTTTTACTTCTGCTGCTGGGTCATAGGGATCTCCTTTTGCCTTTGTTTTCCTTCCCTTTTTTTGGTTAAAAAACCCCTCTCATGGTATCTTGAATTACAGACAAATGTTTTTGTTCCTCTTTGACTAGACCAGTCCCAGGCTACCTTTATTTTGCATCCTTAGCTCATACATGTGATGCAGAGTGTTCGACTTTGTATTCTTTCTCAGCCTGAAATGAAGTTTATGTTGAAGTGCTTGAAAAAGCACAAACCACTTATTTTCTATTTGATAACATAAATGAAGACTTAGTTCAAAATATATATTAAGAGCTACTGGTTCAAGTAGGCCCTGAATTTCTGTGGGAGTACATTAAATTCTCTTTCTACTATCTCAGGAGATAAATAGGTTTGAAATGCAAGTATTGGTGTTTTAATGTGGGGTCCCCCCCCCGCCCAGATTTGGAGAAGTTGTTGAAACTTTTAGTCCACTGAAAAGATTCCCTAATACTTCAAACTGAGGATATTTATTTTTGGATTTTGAATGCTTGATTAGAACAGAAATACTTTGTTTTGATTTTACATGGTCTTTATCTCCAGCCTGTGGGAAAAAAAATTAATTGTATGTTTGTGTTAACTCATTCAATGTCAAGTTTATTGCAAGGATTTGAATTCCTAAATTGAAATGTGAGGTTTCTGGTGGTTTGCGACCAAACTGAGAATGGGGACATTCTGAATAAAATAAAAAATGTTTTGTGCTGCTAGAGGCCAAATACTTAAACTTTGAGGCAGCATGAAAATGTATGTGATGCTGAATGTGCCATAATCAAAAAGAAGAAAACTAAATAGCTTGGAAAAAGAGGGGGCAGCTGTAACTGTAGCAATATTAGGGGTAGGAACAGAGGAGTCTGTTGTGTATAGGAGCAGACTGATGGATTCTGAGCAGAAGAGCAAAGCACTTCTGAAAGGCAAGTTTTTCTTATTCGATTTCACTTACCCCTACTTTTTGTTTTTTTCTTGCCAAATTTCTGCAGGGAGGTTTCAGGATAGCTGTGCATACTTGAAAAGATTAGGGCCTACCAGACCAGGTGCTGGCTGCAGTCTCCCAGCTGTGGCTTTTGTCCTGCATTTTCCTGCACCATCTCCCTACAGCCTTTATTCAAGCCTGTTGCCTAGGGGAGGTGCTTATGCAGCAAAGCTTCTGGGATCCTTTGGCAAATCCACCAGTCTGGTGCAGTTACTCGATTCAAGTCAAGCCTCTGGGGTTGTCCTGGTGCTCTGGGGTTATAGAAATTAACCAGCTTCCAACAGGAAGTGCAGTCTCTCCTTCAAAATGAAAATATTTTAGTGAATAAACTTCTTTTGCATTTCACATGTGGTATTATTTCTGAATGCTGAGAATGTGGGTGGTAGTTTTACAGCAACTATCTCAAGGAAAGTAAATATGTGAGTTAAAGACCATATGCCATTGAATCTTTCTGCCCTATCCCCTCAGTATTTTGGAGAAGGATACCTAACAATCTGTTCTGTTTGATCAATAATAATTTTCCAAAGCATGATTATGTTTTTTGGGTTTTTTTGGGGTTTTGTCTTTAATGTAAATTCTGGGTGACAGGAATACCTGCATACTGCATTAGGTAATGGCATTAGATGCAGTAGCGATAAGTTAGCAAGCACATAATATCCTAAGGCAAATAGATTTATATGTTCTCCTTCAGACTGGATGATTGTGTTGCACTCTCTAAAGACACTTTAGATCAGTAAGCATGTCTCCTCAGGGAATGATAGTGATAACTACTTTTGACAAGTAGTAATAACAGAAGTTTGGTCCAAGCATGCAATGAAAGACTCATGCTGAAGCCAGGGTTACTGCTAGTGGACTGCAGGGGCACTGTAATTGCACATTGCTTGCTTTAGTGATGGCATGTCTGCCTCCACTCCATCTGTACTTGTGAATTCGGAATTGCCTGCTCCATCATATCAAGCAAAAAGCCTAATATTGATTTGAAGGGATCGATGGTGAGAAGCATTGTTTTAACTTACTAGTAGGCAAGATCAATTCCTTCCACAGGAAACCACTGTATTTATGCTGCAGTCCCAAATACAGGGGAAAATCCTGAATTCTGTGTGACTTTATTGATTAACATCACTCTTGGCTAATTAGACATGCCTTACCAAACCTTTCAATAGCTCAGTTAGGTGACAAGCTCCCCAGGTATGTGTATCATGATACTTCTGAGGGAACATTTGCAGTGATCATGACTCTTCCTTCATTCTTCCTCACTGTTGTTACTTTACTGAGCCATCAAAGGCTGTCGTTATTGCACATTGACACAGTGCTGCAGAATGGTTGATAAATCTATATTCAAGTTGTGTTTAAAATCAATATTATAGCAGTTAGCATGCCAAATCAATATTTGCCCACTTGCCAGCTCCCACTGCTTGATACACTGCAATAATTCCTCTTGTCCCATGGAACATGGGGACCTAATCCAACAGTCACTGAAGACAGATTCTCATTGACCCCAGGCCTTGGATCAACCCATGCCTGCCTTTATTTACTCGTGTTTGCTGTAGGGTTGTACAAGAGCTCACTGGGAACAGAAATCCTGTTCACCTGATTTCTCCAACTGATCAAAACCATCTTTGCTATTTATCTTTTTTCTTTGCTATTACCAACAGGCACCAAGGTGTTACCTTGCCACTGCTGGATTGTGGAGCTGCTTTGGTTCTGTTGCACAGACAGTGCCTGCTTAATGCAGATAAAAAGCATTTGCTCAAAAATAATCCACAAGTTTTGATGATGCGGCAGTTCAGAAATAACACATTTGAGACAGATCAAGTAAGGCTAATTATCAAAATAGACTTGTGTAATCATCTATGCTTCCATGTTTTAATTGAACAGTGGGATATTTCTTTCGGAAAAGTGTGTTAATTGGGGTCTGCTCATGGGAAGGAGTGACTAATTGAACTGGCATGAGCCTGATAGCAGCTTTTTTCATTAAAATGTTAACTTTTAAAATCAGTGTTACATTGCAAATATTGTCTTTCTTTCAGTTGGACTAGTCTATCTGGCACATGCCAGCTCAATTAGCAGCTTGCTTTCATGAGCAGACCCCAATTAACACAGACTTCTCTTAAAGAAGTATTCCACAATTTAAATTAGCACATTTGCATTAGAAGTAATTATACTGGTTTTGGTTGTTAGTTGTTCCTAATTTTTGTGACGATTAAATATGCTTTAATGGAAAATGACATTTGTTGATTAATTACTGAAGTTGTAATGGATGTTTTTAGAAAGTATTCAAATATGGAAGAGAGAAACGAAGCTAAGACCAAAATATATCAATGGATATCAAAGGTGGAATTTGTCATTGCTTATATGTAATTTCGACATAAATGACACCCTTGCAAGTTATAACTACATTAAATTTAACCTATTATTTAATGAATTGTTTCTGTGTATTTGGCCTGAGTCTGTGTGACCTTAGAATGCAGGACCATGTGAGGTAGCAACCAAATAGGACACTTTAGCTCTAAGACACATGAGCCCAATATGTTTTGTGAGTGGAAATATCTGCAAAGGCATCAGAGAGGTGTGATGATGGAGGACTAATGCAGGACTTCATATTCAGAGCAAGAACAGGAGAGCAGTGACCTGGAACCAACAAAAGCCTCTAAGCTCAGTGCTCTTGCTCTTGAAGGAGACTGTTCTCAGGGGACTCCTTGGGGAACTGCAGAAAAGGCCTTCAAGCTCTCTGTTCAAATACTTCTTAAATAGATGCTTAATCTGTAGCATGGACTCTGTGCTGTCATTGGTTTACTTCATGTCACATCTGAAGTAATTCATAAATTTTTGATCTATGTGAGCAGTATGGCCCTGTGTATAACAGAGCTTTTTTTCTTTTTCATTTTTATTTTTTTCTTTTAGAGTTAGAGATATTTCAGGTGAAAATGGCTGTGTTATCATAAGTTACATAAACTGTATGAAGGGAATTTTACAGTTTGCATTTAAACTTGGAAGGGATTGTTAATTTTAAACTAGTACCTGTATGATGAGATTCATTAATCTTTTTACATCCATGTAACTTTTCTTTAAGGCAGAACTTGTGGTTAGCTAGAACATTCCTACCTGAAAGGCATCCAGTCTTCAAGGTATATTATCTACCATTTTGCTTAAGAGTGTGTTGTGATGATTAATTGCTCTCATTGACAAGAAATGGTCATCTAATCCACGTGGATTTTCTACAGCTTGAGGTTTTGGCATCTAAACCTTACTAATCTTTAGGTTTTTTTAAATGCACATCCTTTGCCAAGCAATAAATGACAATAAAAAACCCAATGAAACAGAAATACACAAACCACCCAGAACTCCTCAGCAACTCTTCTTTTTATTGTTGGGGTTTTTTTCCCTTTTGAAGATGTTTTTCTCACTGTTTTGAAAATGTAGTCAGTGTTGTCCTGGTGTCCCTCTGCTCAGCTAACAAGGATTCTAAAGCAGACAGAAGATAAACACTGTCCTTCTGAGAGCTCCTTCTGCTGTAGTTTGACATCTCCAACTACTGAAGTGTTCTTACACTGAGTATATTTATGCAGTGTAATCATAGTCCTGTACAAATCAATCCTTTCCTAAAAGCACCATTCCCCAGTGTTCCCATATATCTGATATTTGGGTTGGGGGTTTTTGTTGGTTTTATTATCTGTGCTATTATAATTGGTGTATGTAAACTATTAGATTTGCCAAAAATGAAAAAAAGATGGAAGATTTGGTGGGAGCAAACACAGTCTGGTCGTGCTTAAAAGCAGGTTTTCTTTTTCTTGACTCTCCTCTATATATAATGGAT
Source organism: Melozone crissalis (assembly GCF_028551555.1). Lineage (NCBI taxonomy): Eukaryota > Metazoa > Chordata > Aves > Passeriformes > Passerellidae > Melozone > Melozone crissalis. The sequence continues at coordinate 12,182,301 of NW_026535801.1, read as the reverse complement.
GTGAAAAATAAGAGAATGCTTTTTCCAGGTGAAGTGTCTGTTAGGAACAGGCATCTATGCCATGTATTACAACATCTGACAGGAAGCCTCGCTCCAGAAATAATGCAATTCTCTGGAGGCTTGTCCAGCAAATGTATCATCCAAGGTCACTGCAATTGCACCTGCATGGAGCTGCCTGGCACTGAGCCTTTGGAAGGAGGCTGGAGGCTTACAGGAGAGCTGGGGTGTTTGTAAAAAGCAGGATAACACCTTGCTTGGAACAACAGGAAAAACAAGACTGGTGCAAGGTAAATGTATATAACCGCAGTGGAGAAATGAAAAGCCAAATAAAAAGTTCCTTCCCAATGAATTATCAACCGTCTTCTTGAAATAGAGAGAAATTGCTCTATGCTATTATTTCAGGGAGACTCATGAAACTGGAACAGGCTATTTAAGGGAATAAATCCCTTTTGGAGCAGGTTGTCTGGAGAATCTGTGGATGCCCCGTCCTTGCTGGTACTTGAGGACAGACTGGATGAGGCTTTAAGCAACCCAGTGTAGTGGAAGGTGATGGAGAGTCAAGTAGAGAGAGCTTACAGAGCCACAGGCTCATCTGAGTCAAATCATTATCCATGAAATGGTAGTAGGGATATCATGAATACTGTGCCAAAAGTGTGTTAAGTCCTTTAGAGCTAGCAAACAAACCACAAAGCCCATGCTTACAGGCTCTGTGGGATTGAGCCCAGGTGAGCATTTAAAATGAAGTAACCCCTTTAGGTAAAGGGGAGAAGCAGGAATTATGCGTGGCAGGGAGGCCTATTTTGAAGAGTGCTTTTTCTTTTGAGTAAGTACCCAGACATTTCTGTGGCGGTAGGCTCACCTGCTGTTCAGGACAGACTTGCTCCTGTGTTTACTCAGCCAGCAGCTGAGTGTGCTCAGGGGGTAGTGTTAGAGAGCTCATTTTTGTGCCATCAAGGGTAAGAACAGAGTACACACAAAAAAAAGAGGGAAAAATGATAGTTAAAAGCAGTGTTCCTGAAGGAAGTGGCTGTGTGTGTTGTCAAGGGGAGGTTCCTGCTCTCAGCCAAGTGATAAAGTGTGCCACTGCAGGGGATGTGGTGCTGATCACAGAGCTCTGTGCTCCTGGGACACACTGGCAGAAGTTTTGTGTAGTGTTACCCCATTTTCTTAAATTCCCTGGTTGCATTTCCCATGTGTGCTTTTTGCTGCCTTTATGAACAGCAGATACAATCTTGCACTTTGAGAAACAGCAAAATTAAAACTTCCACCCTGCCTTCTGCTTCTCCAGAACAATTCCTGGGTTTTTCAAGTATAATAATTAATCCTCTTTTTTACCATATAGCTTATTCTACTGAAAAACGAGCATAGTATCACCCTAAACAAAACAACAGATATAAACTGAGTTGGAAATAAGAGAATTTTTTATATGATCATGTGTATTGGCAAGAAAACTCTATTGTTACAGTGCTGAAGGTGAGTTTCTGACTGAAAAAAAACCAGGCATGATCTACTACTCTGTAGCAGACTTTAACAAGGACACAGCTTGGATGATTGATGAGATCTTTTCCTACCTGTATAGTCTGGGATTCTATGAAAGTAATTCCTTTGTTCAATTAGATGGTAAACTAAGAAATAAATGTGAATTCCGTCTTTTAAAGACCATAAGCAGAAAAAAATGTAAGAACAGCTATGGCATTAGCAAAGACCTGAATTAAGTTTTGCTCTGGTATTAAATATTTTAATCTCTCAGCTAAATTGGTTGATTAAGATTCACTTCATATCAGAGTCATTCAAAAGTTTTACTGAAGAAGAAAATGGAAAATGAAAAATGGTAGCTTTGTGCTTGTAAAGACTTCCTGTGGAGGGCAAAGAATGTTGCAACATATCTTTTTCCAACTCTGTAAAAACTCTGCTGCTGTTTGGACATACCTAAACTACAACAAAACTGAAGGTGGGAAAGAGTCCTTCCAAAAAGCCCGATTTTTTTTTTTTTTTTTTTTTTTTTTTTTTGTCTGATTAATAGGTACTGTTAGAATCTTTGGTAGTCTTAAGGCACCTGGTGAGCACCAAAAATGTGAAATGTGTAACCACAGTCCTCAGAGACAAGGCCTAATAACCTCCTGTGATCTTGTTGAAAGGATATTTCCATATGTTTGTTTTCCAGTTTCAGTTGCATCTCCTCCCAGAACATGACTGTAATCCCCCAAAGTCACAATGGTGTAAGAAATCTACCCTGGGCAGGGAGCAATATTTTGTCCTAATGATGTCAACAGCTGCCATCTAACGTTTAACCATGTAATGAGGGCAAAAATAGGCTCCTTTGACATCCAGAGGCAAGAAGTGCTGCGTGTCCATCGGGCAATCCATTAGCTAGCCAGAATGCTCACAGCTGGAAGCCTTTGTGAGATGGCATTTGATATCATCATTGTTAGCCTTCACATAATGCAATATTTATTACAGTAAGGGAAGAAGGGAGTATTTTTAGCTGCATCTTGAGTAACTTATCTCCATGGCAACCCTTTACTTGCCTGCCCTGTTGCTGCTATATAGAATGTTGTCACATTAATAATAAATGGAACACATCTAACACATTTGGCTGCCGATTGGCTTCCAGCCACATATTTCTCTTGTTCTAGTTGAAGGGTTTGCAAAGCTTAGGGGTCCATAAGCAAATTTCATTCATTTTGTTTCTTGGAGAAAATTGCCTTGGATTATGTTAAAGCACTCAGGAGGTTTCATCAATGTATGCATTGTGTTTGTTGGGTTGGATTTTTTTTGTTTCCTTTTGTTTCTAGTTCCGCTTTGAAATGCCAAGGAAATCTGTGAATAAATACAATTAGAAAAGCTAGAAACCCAGCAGCTGTGGAGTAATTTTATTTGACTTACATTTGTATGGATAAGAAAATGACATTTTTAAAAATTGCTTATGAGGAACCCCTGTGACATGTTTTTGAAGAACAATGCCTCCGTTTCATGGAAACTTAAAGTGAGCAGGTCTCCAAGTGAGATTCTAGAATTTCTGATCGCTTCCCTGTGCATACAAAAAACGCAGTTGCAAGCACTCGGCCCTCATTTTGTTGTCTAAATATATCAATGGCAAATTTGGTAAATGCTTCTTAGAATGGTGAAGAAATAGATGAAAGAACATTAGGTTTGAGTTGATATCCTCCATGTGTTTTTTCAAGAGATTGTAGCACTAGTGAGCAATACAGTGCAACTGGCTTTGAAGTTTGTATGTAAAGGCTTTAATACTCCCTGCTTGGCCTGAGGAACCATTTGGAGCCTATTCAAAAGGTACTACGCAAATATATCAGGGTGACTTAGCCCCTTTTCCTTTCTCCCTCTTCTTCCTTGTCAACTCTTATTTCCAAATCTGTGAAAAAGAGCAGTAAAAGTCTCTAAACTGTTACGGTTTTATTATATGAGAATTGATCTTTCTGCAGTCTATTTAACATATCTAATGAGGCATGTGTGTGTGTGTGCACAGAAGTAATTCCCACAGGAATCTTTATGAAACACATCTTCCATTTTGGCTGATATTAATAATATGTTGCCAGTGATACCCAATGGGTCAAGGAGCTTGTACTATTGCTGCATCTTCCAAATATCCTCGTTTTCAACTCCAAGACTAAAAAAAAGTAACAAAACTGTTCTTGCACCAGCTGGTTTAGCTTTTCGAAACAAATGTTCTGCTTTAAGTTCATAAAATAGTATTTTAAAAAAGAGAGAACATTATTTAACAATTCTTATATGAGACTTTCAATGACATGCATGATATTGTTTCCCCCAGAATTTATAAATAGGAGAAAATAATAGTTCATGTGAGTTTTTGACTGCTACTCAGGAACTGAAAGTTTTTTAAAGCCTGATTCAAAACATTCAGTAGCATTCCCTGGGAACACTGTACTGACCTCTGAGCCTTGAGTTAATCTCTACTTCATGAGGCCAAACTTTGTAAAGAGCTTTTTACACAGAAGGCATTTTGGTTTTCCAGGGCTTTCTGAGGTTTTATTACTGTAAAATGTTGCAAACTGGCAGCATTTCCCTCATTATTTGTTTCTAGACAGCCATAGTTTCTTCAAGGAAAGTAGCTGCTAGCACTTTCTTATAATGACATTAAACGGCCCTGAAACTCAAACTCAGTAAATAATCTTGCATTGTTGCTGTTTTTATGTGTCCAGTCCTGCTTTTACCAAGTAATAGCTAATTCAGGCTGAGTTGTATTGAGCTGGTGGCTTCCTGGCAGTGCTGCCTGCCAAGGTGAGAAAGACACTTTGTACTGCACAGGACCCGCTGCTGCTCAATTGTGTGGGGGCCCCTCCTGGAGTGTGAGACATTCCTGCATGTTTATCTTGAACTGGAACTCACCTGACATCTGTTGGAAGGCCAAGAATTGCATGGACATGGGCAAGGATGATCATCTTCTTGCTGCAACAGGTCACTTTACAGGCTAGGTGTGCTTCTGGACTCTAAATGGGAGACTTTGGGCCAGGCACTGTGGTGGGTGAGAGACAGGCAAGAATCTTGCAGAATGTTCATCTGTCCTGAGCAGCTGGAATCCAGACTTCTGCGTTGCTACATTTAGCATAGCAGAGTGAAAATTTCCTTAATTAATGAAATGTCTAAGTGCAATGGAGGTGAAACTTACATATATAATTGCTATCAAGGTGATTACACTTTAATTCATGGCTCATCTCTGCTTGAGATAAATCTACACTAAAAGAAAAATCTTGTATAATTAATCTATAAGTGATTGATTTCAAGAAAAGAAAAAAATACGACCACTGCTGTGCTGAAGGTTTGTATTTGTGATACTTATTGGAAAGCACAAGAATTTTAAGGAAAGCAGCCTTTTGCTGAGGACTCGTTTTGTAGGAGATTTGCACCTGACTTCAGTAAAGTGGGAAGGCAGTGTAACCTCAGTGAGCAATTTTGAGTGCAGGCTGCATTTCCATCTCGCTGCTACCTCTTTCTCTGTGGGCCTTCACAGGCACACTTTCTTGATATGTGGTTCAAACCTGATTGCAGTGACTGGCTGTGTTGTGGAGTTCACTGTTTGCCTACACTGAATGTAGGAAAAAATTATGTATCTTATTTTGACTGTTTTATGGAATATTTTGTATTCAACTCTACCCTTTCTGAGAATTCTAGGTGTTCAAAGAGCTTGGAATGTATCTGTTCCTTTCAACTGTGATGCTACATACTGCCCTTATTTTACTTGGTGCTTCTTTGCTTTTGTTCTTTCCTCTCCAAAACGTGACGGCTAAAAATGCTGACTGAAAGTCAGAATTCAAACCTAAGCACAGAGGCTATAAAACTGAAATTACTTGGTCCTTTGTGTTCAGCAAGTCCTCTGTTGTCTGTGTAATACTGCAGGTTTGGAGAAATGATGTCAGAGATTGTCCCTGTGGCATGTGCATTTGATGCATTCCTAGAGGAGGGAGCACAACCCTAGACCAAGGAAACCCCTGATGACCACCCTGGGGTTTCCAGGCTTTGATTCTCCCTTACTGGCTCTGGTCAGAGTGAGCAATATCTTTATTTCAACCTAATATCACTAAATATGTTTTTCTACCGGCTCAAGGGCACAGTTTATACTCTTTTTAATTTAACTTTTGGAGCTACTTTTGATCAGAAATCTAATGAACTACTTTAGCTCATTAGGAAGGAAGGGACAGCTCTGCTTCAGAAATAGTCATTAATTTGAAAAGCTGGGGAGGGTTCTAAGCCTGCTTTTGGGATCTTCTATTTTCCTGTGGTGTGCTCCAGAGCAGAAACTCAGTCCCAGCAGAAGCAGACAGTAAAAAACTGAGCCAGTACCAGAGACACATGCCTTCTTTGTGGTGAGATACGCATCCTTGATCTTCCCACAATGGGATTTATCTTCCACATGCTCCCTTACTGTACACCTGTCCCAGACTGGCACTGCTTTTGGCTTCAGTACAGTTGATTCTGTTTTGAAGCCTCATTTGTTCTTACAGTTATTTGCCTGGCACATAATAAAAACTGTTTCCTGTGCTCAGCAAAATGCAGCTACATAAGGAGTCCAGGTGTGCTGTGTTTGTCAGCCTTTCTATGGTGTAATGCTAATCTTTACTCCACATAAAAAGCTATAACAGACTGCATAATAACCCTGTGGCTACCTGCCCCTGATAAGGAACAGGAGATAGTCCAGGCCTCTGGACACAGGTTTCACAATGGATTTGGTTGAAGCTTGTGGCACAGATGTCAATGTAATTGGAATAATGATCCATGAGGGGTACCCAGAAGGTTCAGCCAGCTGTCAGACAAATGTTTCTGCTGGAGTGAAGGGCAGCCTGTCATTAGGTCATAGGCGGGGGTCCAGCCTGACCTGTGTGGGAGATGGGGTTCAGGATGTGTTCAAAACAATATTTTAGGTTTTTTTCTCTATTTGTTTTTATTAGAGGTCCTCTCCCTCTCCCACCCCCACCCCAAAATAAAAACACCAACCCCCTCACATCCAAGCTTTGCAGCTCCTAATACAGCAAGGGGTGCTTTTTTTCCCAGGTTATATCTGTGTATTTGAGCTAAACTGTTCATTCCAGTACTTCATCTTGCTCCCTCTGTGTGTATTTTGATATGTCTGTATATACATTTGTGTATATTACACTTCATAAAAATATGTGAGTTGTGATTATGAATTAACTGCTGGTAAAGTCTTTTTTCAACAAAGAGTTGCAAATCCACATAAATATGGATTCTGAGTATTTTATTGCATTCTAGTATGCAGTCATACATCTAGACCTTTTAAAATTAGAATGCCTGATACATGAACAATAGCTTTAAACACAAACATGAGAGGTACAAATGTGTGCCCTTGACAGATGAAAAGAGGTGCATCTGAATGTCTAAATACAGACAATGGGTTGTGTCCTTATGCAAGTGTAATTCTGAACTAATTCTGGTTTAGGATCTGAGCTAGGAAGAGCACTTGGCTATGATTAACTGTAAGGATGTGGTTACAGCTTTTGTGGGACTAATCACATTACTAATACAATACTTCTGCTTTTTCTGTCATTGTCATATTCTGTTTGACTGGGAGTTCATCCTCTGTAAGCCAAGGATAGTTACACAGACATTGAAGGAGTGAATTGGTGTTTTCCTGCACTGATTTAGGCAGACAGTGTGACAAAACAATGTTGTTAAGTCAGACTTCAATCTTAATTCATTCCAAGTGTTTGTTTCCTCAGTTGTTGCAAGATTTTTAATTTTTGTTTGTCTGTGTAATATGGAGACAAACAGGTACCAGATGCCTTGAGTAATCTTTAGCTACTCTAAAGAACACAGAAATGTTCTTTGAGGTTTGTACTCACCTGAATGAATACTGGCTCATTTGAACATGTACTATGATCAGTGAACTTCTTGCTAATTACCCTTTGCTTTGTCTTGAGCGTGTGACTAAGAGGAAGACCAAGCACCAGCTCAGACTTTTATTTCTTGCTTTCCAAAAGACTCAGGAAGCTGGTCCTTCATGCTTCAATATGATTTTAAAAATCCAAATACTTCTTAGTGTTTGCTATTAAGTCTGATTTTCAAGAGCCTTTCAAACAGGTTCTCCTTTTGAACTTATTTCCTCATTTTGATCTTGAATTGGGAGCATTTAACTTATTTTGTCTGCTATATCCTGTATGCTTGCTTGAAGTTGTTCTACCTACCCTGATATATTCAGAACAAAGAATTCATTGCAGGTGGAAATGTTTCCAATGTCATTCACATCTCTTCTGCAAGAAATGGGAGTGGTGGTGCACCTCAATAGAATCTCATCTCTATTATCTTGGAAACATTTCATTATGAAGTTTCCTGTGGAGCAGTGGGTGTGTGCACTCTTGTCCTGTCTTTTCTAAATCTAACCAGAATTTAGGTGTCTTGCTCTTGGATCAATAGTTTAATACTTAGACATTACCAAAAGCTTGGTGAGCTCAGTTTTCTCTGTGGGCACATCTGCTATTTCAAATCTGACATTCACTCTTCAGAGCCCCACATTGGTCAGCATCTGGATTCCTGAAGGGCCTGGGGCATTCTGCTGGGGAAGATCGTGTCAGGACTTCTGAGGCAGCATAACTGAGGTTCTGGTTAATCAATCCCTTGGGGTGGATTAAAGTGAAATGGCAATGAATGACCATTGTATACATGAGACAGATTTGTTCTAAAACAATTCAATCACAGTGGAGAGGAGGTACAGTCACAGAGTTGCTCTGTTGGGGTGGGAGTCCGTGAAACAAAGAATTTGTCAGGTTACGTGCATTCAAGTTATCATGGCAATGCCTAAATCCCTCCTCAGAAGATAACTGATTTTTAATTCCCCATCATAAGTCTTATGGAAAAATTGTATTGCTGAAATTGATAAATTATTTATTACTCAAGCCTCCTGATAAGAGCTGTAAATTCTCAATGTGTGAATGTGTTTGTCTGGTAGAGACATGGAGAAAAGTCAGCCAATTCTGTAACTGACTTTATCTAATCTTAGCTTGACCTGATGTAGACCAGTGAGGTCTGTATGAGGTCCCCCACCCTTCACAACCATAGTGAATAAACTGTTCCATGGAAATCTCTAGTGAACTTTCCACTGTCAGTGGTTTTTTATGTCTGGCATGACCCCTTGTGACATCAGAGGGCACAAATTGCGTCACTGAGGATGCTGCAGAACAGAAACAATTAAAAGAACAAACATGGACTAATTGGACAACTTAATTCACATTCTTTAAAAGCTACAAATGAAGCAGCTATGATGCATAATCAGAGAACCTCTATGTATAAACATTCATAGGCTATTTCCATGGTTACTTTACTGTCACATAGATGCTGGAAAAGTAAATCCCTACCTAAACAGCACGCAGGAAGAGGTGTTTAATTCCTGCTTCTGTTTCATTCTTGCTGAGAACAGCTTTGTTATGGTTGCTCATTTATTGAATTCCACTGTATCTGCTTCTTATGAATGGGAGTTTTGTGTGGGCTCAGCAGAAGATAACAGCCCCATGTCTGATACTCTTGACCAGGCACACGCTCTCAACACCACTCTTGTCCTTTGTCACATTCCATTCTCATGTTGCAGCCCCTGGGATGTTGAGTGTGGTTACAGATTTCTCCAACACACTTGAGAGGCTGTGAAAGGGAAATACAGCTGTGGCTCATTGGTTAAGTACTCCAAGAAAGACCTTTGGCTGGTTTTCAGATGACACTCTGTAATTACAATCCCATCAGTAAAAGGAGGTCAGATCTATCTTTGTGCCATGCTTTAAAATGATGGAAGGACTTTGGAAAACCATTCACATGGATTCAACACCCAGTTACTGGTTATTGATTCTGCATTGTTCCATTGCAAATCACAGCCTGATTGTTTGTATCACACTGTCTGTTAACAGTGGAATTTACACCTCTGTTAGCATTTCGCTCAAGCTTTAAATGTTAGAGAAGCAGAAAGTATATTCTTTCATTTCTGAATGCGCACATCAAGCATTTTCTCTGTTTTTACCAAAAGATACAAGAGGCACTTGTGTGGTTGTTAGTATTTACTTGAGTTTTATTGCAACTGACACCTTATGGCTAAGTGTTTCAAAAGTCTTTACTGCTCTTAGAGGATGTAGCTTGGCAAAACTTATAAATGGCTCATCTCATTCAATAGACCAAGTTTCCTAAAAAGCTTAACTTTCAAGGCATCTTATTTCTGACATTTCAAATGCAGCCAAAATACATCAAAAATGTTGGTATTCTCTGTTTCCATGTGAATGTATTGTTAGTGTAGTTACAAGACTCCAGTTTTCTTGAACTATAAACTTGCATAAACTTTCCAGAAAATTCAGTGTAAAGACCTCCAAATGGTAGCAGTATTTTATTTCTTATGTGGGCTGTTTTATCATATTATTCTGGAAGTAGTTCCATGGGTGGTGGGGTAGGAGGATGTTTGAAAAAGAAAAAGAACTGAGAGTTTTCACTAATCTATTTATAGTACTCATTAATTGATTTTATTCTTGTGGTTACCCTCCCATTAAAACCCATTTGAAGCTAGAGTGCTCTTGTCTATTAAGGTACTCACTAAGGGTTTTAAATTACTTTGATAGTTTAAGAGAAAAATTACACTTATTTCTTAGTGTGCCTTACTGTTGTGAAATGTAGTACTTTGTGCTTGGTCTGTAATAGTCTTTCTAGAATTGCTGAGATTCTGAACTAACTCTGAAGAGGACAAGGAGGTTAAAATCAAAATTAGTTCATAGTGTCAGTCTCAAGCAGTTTTTGGCACCCTAAAGAGATCACCTATGCTTATTTTGTGTTCTGCTCAGCATACAAGTTCATTATTGCTTTATAAATAAAATTGGAAAAAGGCATTCAGGTGGAGATGAACAAGGAGTATGAATTGTACGAACCCAGGGATGGATAGTGTTAGACATGTCTGTGCTCTCCTTGTTCAAGCACATGGGAATACAGAGGTGGCAGGTTATGGTGCTTGCCCTGTTCTCTTAAGCTGCTGTGGCCCTGCTGCTGAATTGCAGCTCTGACAGCTCTGCTTTCTGATGGTTAACCCAGCCCAGAAGATGGGCTCTCATCTCTCAGACTGGTGGCTCCAGTTAACAGCATTTTATCCCAGTGTTGCACACAATTTACCTTCTGTTCTGCTGCTTAAAACTGCTCACAACAAAATCCATATTCTACTTTGCAGCTGAGTTTCAGTTGGAAAAGTATCTTCCATGTCCTGTAATGAAATATTTTTTTATGAAGATGTCAAGGGAGAGAAGTAGTTATGAGCACTTTTCATGATGGTATAAATTCACACATTATTCATGCTTCATTGGCCTTATTCTGCCAGATCAGCATAAAGCCATCTAGAAGAATATGTACCTTTAGCACACCGATAATACTCGACAACGAGGTAATAACTCCGGTGACATTTGCGGAGCCTGACACACTTGGGCCTCTCTGAGTTGACATTCATAGAAATGAGACATCTCTTTCTTAGGCACTAGTGGTTCAATGACCTTTTTCTTATTTCTCAGACTTCTGTTATTTTTGCATGCTCTTTGTGGCCACTGTAAGGAAACAGGAAAATGCTTCCTTTTCCTGCTCTTCTGATTACTTTAAAAAGTTTTCCCTTTGTAAATGGCTGTCAAAAAGGGCTTCCTCATAGAATTTTCTTGTGGGCACCCTAAACAATTTGGGCTATGGAGAGTTCATTTCTCATCAGAGCTGACTGAAGAAGTGTTAGTGGCATCTGGAAGCAGCAGAGTTGTGATGACTATTTATCTCTGCCTTGCAAAATGGAGTATAGGACATTGCGCAGCTCATGGAAGTCAGCAGAACTGGCCTTAGACTTCACTGCAAACTCTCCCCTTAATAGAGGAGTACTCCAACCCAAAGGCTATTTATATTTCATTTCTCACTATAAAGGAAGGTAGAAGATTGACAGCAGTGCACTGTGATTTTGTAGTAATTGATCTTTTTCAAAGCACTTTGGCTTTCTCTGAAGAGCTGTCATGTGGTTCTGTACCTCGTTATTGCTATAGGTACATTTTACCGTTGTTTTCAGAAAGTGGCCATCAAGATATCACGGGTTTTAACCACAGAATTGCCTTTATTCTGCATTTATTCTGATCCTAGATGTAATATTAATGGAAGTACCCTTCTGGCAGGGTAAGCCACGTTATCAGTAAATGTGTAATTGACTTCTGTACGGAGTCTGAGGGAACAAAGGGAGCTTGGAGATCAAGAGGCCTGTGCCTGGCTGCCAGAGCAGTGTGATTGTTCTGGCCGCAGCCTGTGATCCCTGCTTACGCAGAGCAGTGCTGCGAGTTATCACTCGAGGGCTGCTGCTGGTGATTGTGGTTTGATCAGCCTTAGTGGTAAATGACAGCACGATTCTATCTCGTGCTGTTCATCGGCCTACCTGCGTATCTACTGAAAGAGGAGCAAGGAGAGCTGCTCTAGTACTTGGTGTTAAAGATCTACATAAGCATGAACCTGAAAGGAATGGGCAAAAAAAGAGGGGAATGTCAAAGGTTTAATACATTGCAACCAGTGTTAGGTACAAGCGCTGTGGAAGGACTGGGAAATCAAGATAAAAAATGTTTGAAGTTTTGTGTTTAGGAATTTTTATTTATTGAGGGGAAAATGTTTCTTGCTGTGAGGGAAAATGCTTTGTTTCTTTTTAAACTGTATTTGTAAATCAGATCATGAGAGCTTTGTATGAATATAAGGAATTCAAAAGGGTGTTTTTGACACTGTAAATATGAAGCTCTCAATTGTTCAGGTATTTTAAAGATTTAAAGTACTCAGACCTCTTAACATTAAATCCATGTTATGATCTCTCATATTACGAATCAAAAGACAGAAGGGGAAAACACAACTTTTACATAATGCTATTCATCATGACAAATGTTCTGTACCAAAGAACATAACATCCTGGCAAGGCTTCAAGATTACCCAGAGGAGAGGCAATGGACAGACTGTTGAGCCAAAGTAATTTTAGAAACAATTCCACACCTTATTTATCCCTTGTGTGGAACAGAAAGGCTGTAAAACCCTCTAGCACAGTCACTTTGTGCATTTGTTTAACCTACTGACCTTAACTCTCACCTGCCTGGCAGCCTCATGTTTCTGAGCATGGATTTCTGTGCAACTCAAAGCATCATGGTTTCAAATCTTTCTATGAGGGTGATTCCTTCCCAGCTCCCTAACCCAAGCTCATTTCAGACACCTTCACTGGGCAGCCTCATAGCATCAGAAGAAAAAGTTCTCCTTTCACATTAATGTACCTTTAAACAAATTTGAAATTAGACTGCACATAAACTTCTGGCTCAAAATTGAGCAAATGAAAACTATTTGTTTTCCTGAACCTCAAATTTAATCCTCAGTAAGTGGGGGCTTTTTTGTTTGGTTGGGGCTTTTTTATTGAACTTGCAAATATTAAATCAATTTATTCAGTATTATTAGCACTAGATGATGCAACTTATCTGTCATAATACTGAAAACTAGAAATCTTGTTTATGCAAGTCAGGGTAGAATAGAAATTACATAGAATCATCTATGTAATTCATCAAAATTACATATATTTACTTGTTGGTAGCAGAATTTGGCATTACACTGAGGGCTGTGGAAGAAGTCCTCATGCTGTCTGTCCACACAACAGTATCTAAATGAACTAGTGCTGTATGGTTTGAAAGATGTCAAAAATACATCCTAAATATATTAAATTAACTCTTTGTTCAAGCACATAGTCAAGCACATAGAAGGAAGTGTACAGTCATGCAAATCTAACCAGAAAGGAGGGAGTTGTTTTTTAAACAAACCAAAAAGCCATGGACAAACCCAAAAGCATCCCACCCCTGTTAACCCTTAGTTGGATGCCCAAGGATGAGAGCTGAGTTTTGGGGTGGACACTTGTACTTTACTGTGTGGGAGGACAACATATTTTAGGTTTCCTTGCAGCACAAAGTCCCTACCTGCTGTTGTGTTAAAAGCAAGTCTTGATTTAAATTGGGATATGCTTTAAAAGGGCATAGAGAGCAAAGGGAAGATTTGGGTTGGCATCTTTTTTCACATGCTGCCCATCAATTTGCCTTGGTTTCTTCAAGTTAAGCATCTTCTGTTCTAACAAAAGCCAGCTTTAGAAAATGAAATTCACCTATACCATGCTTAATTTTTGAAAATCCCATTCCTGACACTCAGATCTCAACCAATTAATTTTAATATAACAATAAACTTAATGTCTTCCAGGGAACCACTGTAAATGTTGAGGTCATTCTTGATATTTAAACTCTGAGAGAAGACAGGCTTTGTATTTGGATTTCAGATTGCATCCTGTCATGGGTATTTTTTAAAGTTCACCTTATTACTAAAATGCTAACTTTTTTTTTTTTCTTGTGAAATATAAAGGTTCTTGAGCTTATTTGTATTTTACTGCAAACTGCAGTTCACTCAGTTCATGGAGCTCAAAAGGGACCCTGGGAGGCCTCATCCTGGTCCAGCTGGCACTGATTTAAAGCAGTGACATAATGATAATGTCTCAAGTGTTGCTTTGGGATGTTGGACTTGCTTGAACATGAGGCTCTTAAGGTGCAAGACCACATGACTAAAATCCAGGAAATGGTTCGCCTATCTATTCTTGTGGGGTAAGTGTGCAGTTCCTGTAGAAATTCAGGAAAGAATAACAGTTTACAGTAGTCAGTTATTGTTGTGATGAAAATAGTGAGGCTGTCCTTTTTTCAGAATGTTTTAATGAAAGATGACTCTATTAAAGGAAACATCATACTGAGAAGAACATCTGACATAGATGGGATCCTAACTGGATGGGGAAGGTCCTGGTTCATCTCTGGGGGTTCCTGGTTTGCATGATGACTCTGAGCCCTTAAAATGTCCCAGGACATACCAAAACTTTTAATGATTTTGCCCAAGTCAGGGCAACAAACTTTTTTAAACCTGGAATACCCAAGATGTTCCTTGTGCCTTTAGCATAGAAATGCCTTTTCTCTACTTTTCAGCTGCTGAGATAAACAGTGTTCTCTGGGAAAAGGATGGATTGTAATTTCAACACACAATCAGCATAGAGAAACTTGGTAAACAGAAAACATTGCTGGTGGCAGTCAAGAGAGGAGGCAAGAGGAAAACCTCATTAATCTGATTGTTATGGCACACAGTGATAATGGTCTTGTACAGGAGATAATGATTTACCCAGTGTCTCTGGAACACAATAGGTTATATAGGTCTGTGGGCTTTTGTTTTAATTGAAAGTGCACCTATCGTTAATGGCCAGTGAAATAATTGAGTAAATCTTTGTGCTGCAGAGAGGGAAAAAAGTTAGAAATATTGACATAATCCAATTTCATCCCATAGTGAACCATAATTGCTAATGTTGAATGTATGACCTTGGCAATACAAAGTTTGCAGAGAACTTTATCTTTCTGTGCTTTCGAAACTAGCAATGATGTAACACAATGGTGGCATTTAGTGGCTGGAGTTTGATTCATGCTAACACAGAGCTTACAGTCCTGAAATAACTTCTTAATAAAATTGTGTGATTTGAGTAAGAGTGAGTCAATACCAGTCACCCTCTGGTTGTACACCTGAGCTCATTTAGTGAAGAAGGAAGTGCGCAGTCTACTTCCCTGTGCTAGATCCTGTCTCCAGCCTGCTCTTTCCCATTCAGAGCAGGGATTGTGGTGGCTGTGGCAGTGGGGCTCAGTGCCTGCCCAAGGGGAAAGAAGCTGGTGAGGTCCTTTGTGCCCTGCTCTGCCTGCAGGGCCTGGGGCACCTTGCTCTGCCTGCCAGCTTCAAGTAGAAATAGGAACCAAAATGTGGTCAGCAGGGGTGTCTGAGCGATGAGCTGACCCAGCAGTGCAAGGAAGACCTCCCGTCACGGCGAAGGTTTGATCTGACTCTTTCCTGTAGCAGACTGCAGACAGCATCCCCCCAGTCACTGCACTGGCCAGGGCTTGAGGGAAGAGGAACATGATTGGCTTCAGCAGCCCAATCCCATGTCCATTTATTTTCCTCTACAATGTCTTGCAGAGCCCTGCAGCTGTCACATTTGCCACTCTTCTCATCCTACTGAAGGCAATCCCCTCAGTCTTTTGAAACAGCAGCAAATTAAAGCTCTTTTTGAAGGCTTCAGACAAGCTAATATATATTTTATATGTTCTGTATATATACGTGCACTAGCATATCCTTCAAAGTTGAAAAGAGACCGTTTGAATTAAAGAGAAATTAATATCTTTGCAGATCAAAAGAAAAAATTAAACTTTTGTTTCTGGTTTTAAGAGGGAATTTTTAAAGTAATATCCAAACCTTTAGGGTCTTTAAAGTATTTTCAAAATTGCTGGCAGCTTATCTCTGAAGTTCAGCTCTATGAATTGATATAAAATTCACTTACTGGTCCTTATAATTCCATCTGTTTGAAGATGCTGCAATTGTAATGAAACAATTGTTAGAATAGCTTATCTACAACATGTGATCAACGTGTTTTCCCTGATCGTGTGCTCGTGGATCACACAGTCATTGAAATATGCAAGTTCCAGTGCATGTATTTCTCAAACTGCTGTGAAGTGCATCGTATGCCTGTGGTTATAAAGGTTTGTAACCACATTATGGGGTGATGCAAGTCAGAGGAGCTATCTCACGTTTATCAGGGTATGCACATGGAAAATGATGCACAGAGTCAAAAGACACTCAGTAGGGACTTTCAGAGAAAATCCCCTTATCAGTAACCATCTCTCCCTGTTGGTTGAACAGGTTTTAATTGGCACTTCAACTGGGCAACAGTTTCTTCTGCTGAGTTGCTTGGTAAAATTTGCTATTTTTGTTGAGATTATTAATAATAGCAGTATCTGCAAGAAACTCACGAAATTCTATTCCAGCATCTCCATGCAAAGGAGACTAGAATAACAGTATTGGCTCAAAAAAATCAGGTGCCTCAGCTTTGGGAAGAGAAAATGCATACAACTAAGGAATTATTGGAAAAAGAACTGTATTAAAGAGTGAAAATAAAATAAGCACTAGTCTTGAATGAAAATGTTGTGGAGGAAAATCTGCTTTTTTTTTAAGATACTGGCTTGATGGAGATTCTCCAGAAGTGACCATGGGAAAATGACCTCAGAATCATTAGGTCTTTTTGCATTTCTGACTTAAAGTTCTTTTGTGACCAAAGCACTCTCGGGAAGTTTTGATTATTGTACTCCCAGTTAGCACCCTTCTGATCACTGAATGGGCGCTGAGGGGCAAATTTATGTTGTAAGTATATTGAGAAATAAATTGAACATGTTTGAGTAATGCAAAATAGAAAGGGGATGTAAGCATCTCCTAATTGCTAGTGACAGAGTCTAACACTAAAGCTCTGTGTTTGCTGTTGACTTATTTCCTGTGGAATATGTGAGGAGATACAGATGAACTTTCTCATGCTAACATAGAGGAAAGAATCAGATTCCACCCCCCTCCTTTTTAGCAAAAAAGGAACAGTGAGAAAATCCATAGTCAGGCCATAAAAATAAAACATACTGCACGGTGATAGTGTAAGCTTCTGAGGATGCACAAGGAAAAAACCAACATTTATAACCATGTCTGACTGAGAGAATGAAAGAAAAGACTGGATTCCTTGCAGTCAGCCTGACATAAAGCTGAGAAATTTAACACCCTGGATGTTATGGAACAAATTTAGGGTTTTTTTGGGATAGCATCCTAACACTCCAGTGGTCGGAAATATTCTTTCACTTGTAAGCAGTTTCCCTGCTATTACTTAAAAACAAAGTAACAAGCCATAAAACTTGTATCTTCTCTAAACTCAAGTAGTGTTTTTTTTCTTCTTAATTATGTGGCATTATATTAGTACCTGAAATTTTAATTAACTCTTGTAGTTAACACAAAAAAGATCAATACTCTACAGTAAAAAAATGTGTTCTTTTCATACTCTTTCAGTATGGCAGAGTTTGATCTGTATCTTGGTGTTCTCAATTTTCTTTTTTGTATCTTGTGCTAAAAGATGCTAATCAATGGGATCTTGCATGTGTTCAGATCAAAGACTATTCCTCCACCTTTTAAAATCCCGTTTATGTGCTACGTGCTATATTTTTATGTTCAGTGGGAAGGGTTTCAGTGCCGTTTGTATGCAAACGAAGCCTTATTATGAGATGTAAATGGGTAGTTGAGCCTGTGTGAGCACCGGAAGGATGCCAGTGCCGGGATGCTGGGGATGGCTTGGGTGGCTGCTGGCAGAGTCCAGCAGGAGGGAGCATTGAGCTGCCTTCCTCTGGTGGCTCAGGGGGAGCTGGTGCTGCTGAGCACAGGCTGGCGCTGGGGTTAGAGCAGGAGCCAGTGCCTCGGGTGTCTGCGCTGCCTCTGCCTTACCCCTACCGGCGTGGGGTTAGTAGGAGACTTATTTGCTGGTGCCTGGAATGTCCAGGGGGTTGAACTGCATGTACAAGAATCGTTTTGAGTACTTGGTGTTCATAAAAATAAAGATGGAAGAGAATGAAGGAAGCTACAGCTCAACTCAAGGTTAACTATATGTGGTGCAAAATGTGTGTGGAATTCAGCTCTCCCATACCAAAGCTGACAGACAAATCTGTGTGGTCTCATTAGAATGTTCTTAGTAAAGCAAGAAATACATAAAATTATACTCGTATACTTGAAAGCTCCTTCCAGATGTCACAAGACATTTTTAATGAAGATTTTTTAAAAATTTGTACACAGTCCTGTACCTCCAAAGTACAGGTGTTCTGTAATACCATACTGATTTTCTTTTCTAGTTTTTTGCTTCTATACAATAATGTAAATGTATATCAAAATTATAGTGAGAATGAACCTGCCCCTGGTATGCATTCCTCAGAACCTCACAACCACACTGTCTGCTTAGTGTGCCTTTGAAGTGGATGCAGTATCAGTAGATTGTTTAGTTAATAAATAAATAGTTTTGGATAATGCTAACTTGGAATGAAAAAAAAATGCTGCTGATGAAAGAAGCAAAACTGAAAATAAGTAATAAGAAAAATGCATTTGGGTGAGAATTGCAGGCAGTGGTACTTCAGATCCATGTCAAAGTGATCTGCACACCCTCTGTTCCCTTAGCTGACTGAAATTCTGATTAAGCCTAGCTAGAAAGCATTGACAAGTTTTAGAAACAGCCTGGGAAGGAATGAGGAGAGCAGAAAGAGTTCTTTGAACTCAGCAGAGGCCTGAATGAAGGTAAAATCCTCAATATTATCCCAGCTGGCTAATAACAGCAAAAGGTTAGAGTAATATAGTAATTACTCAAACTTAGAACTGCTTTTTCCCATTGGAAAATAACACCAGCTTTAAGTCATGAATAAAACATGTTGGCCCAAATCTATTACCTTAAGCAACTTCAATAGAACTAGGGACATAATGTATATTTACTTGCTTGAGGAAAACCCACTCATCACTGAAAGGATCCTCACTGCCTAATTAGGATGCCTAATGTATCTCAATGCTTGATGTATTTCCTCTTGCACATGCTTAAATGGGTCAAACCTTGAATCTGGTTAAAAATATAAAAGTACAGTGGAGCACTTTATTTGAGCTTCTTATTCTAATCTATGGCAATGTAGGAGAACAAGCAATACATTCTGACACTTATTTTCTTAATTAAACAAAATAATATAAGGCAGCATCTCTAGACATTTGTCTGAAAGTCTTTAGTTTTATGTTCTCTTCTGACAATAAGCTTAAAAATCAAACTGCCTTTCCAATAAAATGATAAATTGAATTTAACCTTTGCTTTGATTATACTGGTATCTGTTGATATCACTGATGACTGAAATTCCTACCTAATGTCTGTTCAGCAGTTTTAGCAAATTAACATGATCGGAGTTTCATTGTCAGCAATTAAAAAAATCTGCTTGCTGCACCTTCCTTCTTGATTTTGTAAGTGAAATGTAGTTACTTGCCCTGCATTTGAATAAGTACATTTTTATGCTCAGATACACACTGAGTGTGTATAAAATGGCGATGTCATTAGGTTGAATCAATGCAAATATTAGAATAAAGATTGTGATTCCATCGACCATTACACATGAATTAACATGATGCATCTATTCCTAATCTGTAGTTAGTAAACAAAAATTCAAGCATCTACTTTATCTGAGTCTTCACTTCTCAAGTATTAATGAGTGGCTGACTCTGCCGCTGTGAGTCTTACTGAAAAACAGGAAAGTCAAATATTTGTTGGTGATGTGTAAGATGCCAGATGGTATCTCTGACAGCGGTGGGGTCAGAGATGGACCCCAAATTCCTGCCTGAAGCAATGCCCACAATGTGTACAGGAACTGCAGTGTTCCCAACAATGCATTACCTATATGTAAAAAAAAAAAAGATGATTATGTATGTGCCCTATTGGGGCAGTTTCTCATCTGGAGCTAGCACATTCAAATTAAGGTACTTTGTTCATTATAATTCACCCATACTAATATTAGGATAACACATTAATGGGCAGTTACAAGTATGCTGTACAGAACTTTTAGACAAAGTGTTAATCTTGATGGGATTAAGGAAAAGCATTAAAATTAATGAAATGATTGCATCTCAATCTGCATATGCAAATTAGGATAAATCATATGCCCTACAATAGTATAAGCGAAAGATTATGATAATAAATTGCGTTATCTGAATTAATGACTGGCTAGCCCCACTTGATAAGGTCATGGTAAGTCCCAGTGCACTTATTACTAAAATTTATCATTCAAGCATGTGTATGCATTTAATTATTACAGCCTATTTAACAAGCGCATAAACTTTGAGAGCAGTGGAAAGTTTTCCTGTCTGTAAAAGAGAACTTTTCCTTGTTCAGAACACGTCAAATCCCAAGAATGGAAGATATGTAGAATATTCTAATTTGACTTAAGGATTAATAAATAATTCAGTTTAGTCCTTGCTTCTCACTATTTTATAGGGTTAAAGATTTATGGCTTAGATGGAACATGTTAAAGCTAGAATAGCCATGATGAGAGAATTCACTAAGATTGCTTTATCCTTCTATCTGTGTGTGTTGATTTCCCAGCAGCCCAGTCTACAGACCATTATTCCAGGCAAAAAATTATTTTCTAGCTGTATACTGCAAGAGTCTTTGTGTAATATTACATTATAACTAATATCAATATTTAGTAACTTTTACCTTGAGTTATCAGAAGGTTCCAAATAAAGGTTTGAGGCTTCTTTCCTGAAAGGGTATCATAATCTTGTTTGAGATGGGCAGTAAAAGACTTATTTGCCTCAGTGGAATGTAATTTCAAGCTCCTTCTTGTTTGTATGACAATTCCCTACTGTCTATCAGCATCCTCACAGCTGATAAGTAGCTAATTTCTCATACATGGGCACTTCACCAGTATTTGCTGAAGGTAGATCTGTTAAGAGTAGAAATACATATCTGAGACTGTAGAGGGGTTCACTAGTAGCTGACACTGTCAGGGCAGATCAGTCTCTAAAAATCTGCACCCAAAAGAGCTCACAAACTTGTGGACATTGTCAACTATCTGAGCTTGTCAAGCAGTTGTGGGGCACATCCCCTTTAGTAGCTACTGACTAGATGGAGGCCAGTGCCACCATTTCTCTGAGTCTTTCAGGATGTGGTGAATATAGAAGAAAGCTTATCCACTGCCTGGGGAGGTGTAAAAAGAACTGTAAAAAATTGGCAGGCCATTTTGGATACACTGGGTGCTCCCATTTGTTCACATTCACAGAACTGCTGTAAATTAACTCTGAGCTCTGGGGAGCAGTGGCTGTGCTGGCCACAAGCTGAATCAAGGAGAACCTTATTATATCCAGAGAATCAGAAAAATTCTGGCACCTTTAGCAAGGCAGAAATGTTTTGAGGCTTTAGTACATAAATTCTGCGGAAGCACAATAGCCACTCAACAGTGTGATGCCTTGGTTCAGAACTATCAAATTAACTCCAGTAAGAACACTCTCTAATGAATTAATCATAGTAATACACATTTTACTCCCAGAACAAAACATAGATGATCCAATTAACCAATTTCTACTAAGGCCTACGATTACTTTATTAGGGCTCTAAAAAATGGTTTCTGTGAAGCAGTGTTTATTCCCAGATTGCTGCAGTTATCAGACAGTGCTAAGACCTGCAATTGAGGCCTCTGCTGTCCCTTATCTCATTAAGTGTGACATAAACACCTTTGATGAAATGAAATGGTAAAGTGCAGCAAATGGAGTAAACACTTTCTCTGCTGAGCAGTGCCCTGCTACATGCCTAAGATCTGATTTCCTGGCCTCTATTGACAGATGATAACATGTTTTGTACCCATGCCAGACAAAGATAGCCATTTAGAGCTTCTAAATAATTAAATATTGATTAATCAACCTAGAAACATATAGAACTTTTTTTTCCCCGAAGCTTTTGTTCATTTTTAAGCTCTTATTATTTCTGCAAGAGAAAGCAGGGGAATCTTCCATACACCTTCTGCAGCCATCAGGGGCTTAAAAATATTCAGGTTTGTGCTGCTGTGAGAAAAATGGCATGGCTGCCACACTGCCATAGCACTAACATGCCTGACTTTGCTTTGCTGTGCTTGTTCTGCATAGGATCCATCAAGAGAAGGACCCAAATTTTCTAAATCACAAAAGCCATTAGTAAGGGACTGAAACCCTGTTTTAAGTGTTATACAACGTGTCTGTAAGGATGGAAATGTGTGGTGGCTCATCTGCTCATGTCCGTTGGCACAGCTGGGTTGAAAAAGCCAGCAGTTCATGGGTTTGGGGCAAAGTTCAGGAAACAAGTCATCCTCCCTGAAAGTTTTTTAGCATTTGTTTTTTGCTTTGTTTTGTTGGTTTTTTTTTTTCCTTTAATGTAGCAAGTGTGTGACACATGCATGTGAAAAATAAAGCATTTGGGATATAATACAAACTCCAATGAACATGATAATGATTGTAAATTGTTATTGTCATGTGATCTGTGCTACTTCATTCTCCACATCTTGGGGAGGATTTCAGTAGTGCTGAGCTAGTTCATTTTTCTTAACCTGCAAACTGAGATTACCCTATAGGTGGTAAATAATACACATGTATTGGTTGATGAGATTTCTTATGTATCACCAATTACCAAAATGACATTTACAGTAGGTGAGTGGGTCTTAACAATATTTTTGTTATTATTATTATTATTATTGCAATCAGGAAATGCTGGTAGGAGTTTTCATTGGGTGTCTGTAAGAATTTAGAAGCACTGATATATCCAGATGATGATAAAAGCTTTGAAAGATGCCTCCTTACTGCCATATCACACAGAAGATATTTGGAGCATAGTCCATGTGTTTTCTGCCTGAAGTAACGCTCCAAAGCATGCTTCTCTCTGGGGTTAAATGCAAGGTCTTGCCCCTGTGGCATTGCAACTTTGCTCAAGGGCTCTTTATCATTATAGTGGCTGGGTTTTGGTTGTAAGGTGCCTGCTGTAATCTGTGCTAGATGTAGAAAAAACCCAAAGCTCTACATTTATGTTTGCAGTAAAACACAGCTAACTTGGAAGCTCTCAAGCAGAATGTGACTGGCTCATTGTGTGTGGCAGCAGCTCCGAGTGCCATGTGGTGTGGCAGACCTCCTTCCCCTGCCGGCACAAACAAGCCCCATTACAGTTCTGCTGGAATGTGGCAAATCCCTCAGCACAGTGAAACCCGAGCCTGTCTGTGCTGCTAGCAAAAACCAGGCAATTTTTGTTGACAGGGTTTGTAGCTAACACTTCTGCAGGGCAAAAGCAAAACAAGTTTTCTGTGGTACTGTGCACAGAGATAGTCTTTTGTTAACCACAAATGCCAGCTGAAAGTGGTTTTGCCTTAAAACCACAGGACATCCTGCCTTGGATTTGAGAGAATAATGGAAAATGTGGCGAGTGATAGTGATTTCTGATATTGAAATGCTTGTTTGTGGGTGACAAATTGTTGCAGGGTAAGGCTAGATCAAGATTTTGAATTTTTCTGACATCATTGGTAATCAAGGAAAAGAAGCCAAGGAAGAGGAGGATTATCTATCATGGACCTCAAACATATATAGGATCCTCTGTTATGCTGTTTATTGTCTATTGTAATTCAAGATACACATATTGCCAAAAAAGCTGTCTAAGATGTCTGAACACAGGACCAGTAGCAGATTTCCCAGATCAGAATAAGTCTTGATAAATCAGGCTTCAGGGGATACTCCAATTAGATGCAAGAGGAAAACTTTTCACAACATTCAGCCATTGGAATAATCTTCCCAGGAAAGTGGTACATTCCACAACATTGGATACTTTCAAGATTCTGGACAGGATGCTGAGCCATCTTGTCTAGACTGTGCTTTTGATAAGAAAGTTGGACCAGATGATCCTTCAGGTCTCTCCCAACCTGGTATCCTGCGAAATTTAATGATAAATATGTAACTGCCTGAAAATCTGAGTTCAGCCTTGTTGCTTGTTGGCTGCCTAGTTAAAGCTCAAAAGTCGCAAGTAATTGCCAAATTCTTTTTTAAGAAGTGGTCATTAGTTCCAGTAACAAGCCATATGAAGTCTTGTTGTGAAGGATGAGGAAGGGATTGAATGGCAGAGTTATTTGAATGAGCTAAGATGCTAATGACCAGTAACAGCTGACAAGGACATCAGCAGTAAGATAGAAATAAACTGAGATTTGCTCTTATGTGGGTGAAATAGCAAATATATCAAAAGCTGCTTTTTTGCCAGTTTTGTCACTCTTGAAGAAGAGTATTGACGCATTTTGCTTGGAGGGTCATATGTTTTAGAATTATGATTGATTATGTAGGAAGTTAGGAAGGCTTGTGTCCAAAAGCTGCTTGGGTTATTCCTTAGATTATAATATGTTATCTGATTTTTATTTTAAAAAATCTGCCTCAATTAGACCATCACAGTAACAAGAAAAAACATACCCTAAATCATAAAAAATTATACTCTATAGAATGGATGACTGAATGGCCTGGAACCTGAACTAAAGATGTCCATGTTTTGTCCAGTAGTTTTGTTCTCCATTGTGCCTATAGACCTTCTCCATTTGTGATTGCAAATCAAGTTCTCTCCATACATCTGAATTCTTTCATAGTATCTGCTGCACCAAAGCCTTGCAACTCTGAGCTGTTTTCTTTGGGTTAGACTCTGGGGTTTTTCGTCTCTACTGCCGACAGCTCTATTAGCATTGGCAGTGACTCAATTTCTGATTTACTTTCCCCCCTCATAGTTAACTTTATGTTCCTAATTACTCTCACTTCTTTGTTACCAACTGGAGTTGTTGGTGATACTCAAGCTGAGGTTTCCTTGGAAAGTGAGGCAATGCAGCAATTAGAGGTTTATAGCATTGCATGAAGAGTTTGATGCTACTTAAACAAAGCTATGATTAAGCAAAATTGTCTCCTGCTCCCTTGAATGATAAACATCACCCTATTTTCTCTGACTGCCATAACTTCTTTCTGCACCCTTTTACTCATCTTTTGAGGGTAGTGGAAGAGAAAGATGCTGAGCAAGCTTGCTGTTATCCTGCTCTGCTTCCTGGTACCATAGAGGGAGCTTCTAAGACCTATGAGAAATAACAATTTTTGTCTACACCACTGGAAACTAGGAGGGGTGCTTGATGAACCAGGATAATATAATGTGAGGGGAAGGTAAGAATGAGAAAGTGACACTGCTTGAATCTCAGCCTGATTTGAATTTTGATCAGTACAAGGGTAGTTGAATTGTCTTTGTATTGAGATGCGCTTTAGTTTTTAATGTCTTACATTTGACTTTTGATCATTCCTTGACTTAAATAAACTTTATGGGAGAGAGTTAATGAGGAAGACTGAGGGGAAAGAAGCTTTATCTGAGGACTGAAATACTTGAAATTACTTTTGTCATACTTTCTTCATTCTAAGTTTAGGGAGAATGTAATGCGCTCAAGGGCTAAAAGACTGTTTAAATTCTCAATTTGCAATCACTGAAACTTGGGGTGAAACAATCAAATTTCTGTGCCAGATTAGAAACCCTTCAAAATCAAGAAAAACCCCAATATAAGAAAACTCAGTATGTTCATGAGCTATTCACTAAACACTGGAGCTGTATTATGGCCAGTAGTGAGAAGAGACCAATTCTTGAAAAGTAGTTGCTGGCAAACCTTTTCCTTCTTTATTCTACCATGGGGGGGAAAAAAATCAAACAAAAACAACAAGCTGGCTTGTGTGATGAAAAGGAGAGCTAGATGAAGGTGCATAACCTCTTTTTCCAACACTATTCTGGGGTTGTTGACTGGGAAGTAGTCCTGAGTATGTATCTAGGCTTAGAAGAGCAGGCTCTACTACTGATGTTGAGCTCAGTGAAAAGGTTTTCATTAATAGAAATGCAGGCACAGTGAGCATGGCCACTGTGGGATAAATGTTGAGGTATTAATATTTTTCTTAGTGATCACAGGTGGTTGCTAGAACAGAAAATGTACTGCTTTAAATAGAACAAAAAAAGGAATACCTGCATCCTTATCTGACAGCTCTTTATACCATTCTTTGCCACAGCATGAATTATTTGTGCTAAACTAAGGAATATGCAATTTTATTTGGTTGTAAAAATGAAATATACAGCTTTCATCTGTTACCTGCATATAGATTCCCTTGTAATATATTAAAATACTTGATGCTCTTTCTATTTTAAAGTATTTTAGATACAAAACCCAATGATGGCATTATAACTATTGCAAAAGAAAATTAATTCAAGATTAATAGAGAAATCTAAAGAAAAACAGAATAACATAGATGTATTTAAAAATAATTGTGTATTGATCTTTTTTCAGCCTCTGATTTAAATACACCATCTTGCCACCATAAAGCTTCAGCAGAATTGTGTGTGTGTTTAGTTTGGTTATTTATAAGTAATAATTTTACAACAAATATTGAGAATGAGGTTATTTCAGGAAGGAAATTTAGAAAAAAAAGTTAGCTCAGGCTTTTGTGCTAAGACAAAAGATTCTTATAAACATAACATATGAAGGGTGGTGAGGAGGAAACATAAAACAGAGAAATATCAAACTGCTGGTGATTTTAAGTTTTGGGGAGAAGGAAAATCATCTTCAGACTGTTTATAGAGGCATTTCCAGCTTACCCAGAATGAGTTTTTGTGAAATTTTTGCTGTCCCTGGCTTGGGCTCTGTAGTTAGCTCTCGGTAAGCAAAGCAGTGAGAGATGACCCATGAGGGGTACCAAGAGCCTTGTTCTCCTCTCAGCATTGGCTCACACAGCTTGTGAGGGTAAAAAAAAAATTGTGCACATGATAAAGATGAATTGTGAAGAAGAAGAAATCCAAAACTAAATAAATAAAGAAGAAATAAAATAGGAAATTGCAGCATCAGAAAAGTAACCAAGGGAGTTTGGGAGGTCTCACGGCATCACACACAGTCTGCAGCTTTACTACTCTGGTTTTGGGGCTTTCGTTGTTTGATTTGAAGGGGGTTTTTTTTGCCACAGAAGTAGAATTTGCAACAGTGAAGACTATCACAGAATACACTGTCCTAAAGGGTTATAATGCACTTGTAAAGAGAATGTACATTGGGAAGATTTTACTCCTTCAAACACAGTCAAGTCATAGAGATGTCTTGAATTAATACTGAGGGCCAAATCTCCACACTCTTAATTTTGTATCAGTGTGAGAATATTGATCTCTGGAAAAGTTGGAAAACTTTCTGTAGCAGCTGGATACCTATATGTAATCTTTTAACTTTTGTTCTGAATAGTATTTTTTCAAATCTAGAATGTAAAATTGGTCTTGGAAAAATATTCTGGTGCCCACTCCATCTGATGCTTTCCGTATGCATGAAACAGTGAAAAAGGCATTCTCTCTGAAAGATCAAGTGGATCTGCTCCCCAAAGTGGCTAGAAAATGCAGCATGGTTTTCAGTGAACGTAGACCTATTAAATAGCTCTCTCTCATTGGAAAAGACATCTTTTGATATACCTCTTTTTTTTTTTTTTTTTTGTCCTATGTGATGCTATGGCTGCTCCCTTGAGGCCAAAAATACATGCATTCAGTCTACAGAGATAGCTAACCCCCCTTGTTTCTAAAATTTAAATTATTTTATGTTTAAGCAAAAGCTAGTAGTTTGATGGTCCATTTTTTTATATTACAGTTGCTTTTAATAACCCCTCTTAATTCTAGTAAGTCAGTAAAATTCCAATGTGGCTTCAATTTAATATAAAAATATTAATCATGCAACCAAGCAGCTACTTTTGTATTTATTTTTTGGAAAACAAATATACAGAACCATTGTTATGCTTTTGTTGTTCAATTCAGGCTAACTTGTAGCTAAAGAAGGCTTTTACAGTCGGGGATTTTGTCTGTGTTTGGGTGAAGAAGATTCTGGTAACACTTCTAACTAGTTTCCCAGAATCAGCTTAATTTTCTTCAGTTTCATTTTCCATCTGCTTGGTTTTCACTTCTCTCGACATGCTAGCAGGCTTTTCATATTTACAGTCCAACCAAACAACTGAGTGTATTCAAATTTTTCTACATAGCAGACATAAAGTGAAATTATTTTCATCCTTCAGCAGTTCCAGTCTTTCAATAGTGTCATAGCAATAGAAATAGGGCACTTGCACTTCACCATTCAGTAAAGGCTAACTAAGTGTGCTTGAAGTACTCTAAGGTTGAGTGACCTCCAATGACTTGTGTGTATAGATTATCAAACATCATAGCTGAGCTAACAGACCGTGAACACTGTCCATTTCCTTTCAGGCTAAATAGTGCAGATAATCATAATTATTCTGGGTGCCAGGGTCACAAGAGCTGCTCATCACTTTTCTGGCTTACTGGAGAATCTTTTAAAGTACTAAACGATACATCATCCCTGTCAGTGTGGTATAAAGGAATTAAGTGAAGGAAGTTCTAGAAGAGATTTTTGACAGCATATATCTGATATGTCTCTGTACTTTCATTCATATCTCCTCCATTTTTTTAATGCAGATTACCAGTCTGTCACTCAGATGCTTTATTTTGTAGTGAGACAGTTTTCATCTCTAGTAGAATTTTCTCCATTAATCTAAATGGACAGTTTAAGAAGCAGTTAATTAATGCATGAGATCTGTTCACCATAGGCAATCAACACTGCATCATTTTTCAGCTTATGGAATAAACCAGGTGCAACATTGTTTACATCATATTCTAGTTTCTAAAAGTATTATGAAGCAGCTTTTGTTAGGAGAATTCCTTACCCGAAACCTGTTTCAAACTAGATTAGAGTAGCAAGGAGGAATGAATATCATTTGTGACAACAAAAATTGGGCTGATATTTTTCTGGTGGGTCACAATTATTTGGAATAATTGTGAGTGGGTCACAATAATTTGGAATACACTGGAAAAATTATACCTTTAAAACTTATATTTATTGTTTCTAAAGTTCTATTACTGTGATACCAAGACTATTCAAAAGAATGTATGAATAATGTTATGTATGTATGGATATCTAGGTATATATACATATAAAGCTCTGTGTAAGTCTATGAAGAAAGGAACATTTTAAGATGTTCCTAATGGTCATACAGAAAGTTTGGAATGGAATCCTTAATTAAATGTACTACAGCAATGGTTGGGAAAAGAGGGATGGTGATAAAACAAAAGAATGAAGAATGAAATCTAGAGCAGCAGTGAGATGTTACATTTCTGCCAAATGAACATTGGAAAGCACGGGTGAAATCACAAACTGACTGACCAGTTCTTTTCATGTGCATATTTTCTGCCTCCTGAGTTGTGGCATGAGTACAATGGAATCAAAGTATGCAAAACTGAGCAACAATCTCCTTGGCAAACACAAAACAAACATTTAAATCAACATTTAGGTGAATGATTTTCTAAATTTGTAGAACTAAGAACATTGACTTCGTAGGAAATAAAAATATAAAAGGAATAATTGTGAGTCTAAAGGGGAAAGTAGAGCAGAGGATAATAGTTCTGTGTACTGAAATCATTAGGTATTTTACTTGTACATCTGGATTACACAATCCTTGACAAACTGATTGCAAAAGATTAATGTTC
The DNA here is from genome assembly GCF_028551555.1 of Melozone crissalis. Lineage (NCBI taxonomy): Eukaryota > Metazoa > Chordata > Aves > Passeriformes > Passerellidae > Melozone > Melozone crissalis. The sequence continues at coordinate 12,152,816 of NW_026535801.1, read as the reverse complement.
TTCTGAATGAACACAAGTATTTTAGGTCTACAGTTCTTTTTCTAAGAACATAGCAAGCCACCAATTTGGCTGGTGCAGTGCTCAAATGCTCTGATGGCATGAAGTGTACCCTGAACAAACTGTGAGCTCTATTTGAAAATAAAGTTTATAATTAAAACTGGCACTTGTGGGCCTCCAGCTGGTGAATGCTGTTTTGCTGACGTGAGGCTCCTGACACCCACAGTATGGTGGCTCATTGTCAGCCCTTCTGCCAGGCCCTCGCTATTCCAACGCCTCAGATGTTGCCATCTCTGCAAAATGGTGCCCGGCAGCAGGAGGCTTGCAAAGGCTTTATTTCCCTGTTGGTGCAGAAAAGGCTTTTGCATGCTCTGAGACTAAGCTGTTTGTTTTATTAGGCATTGAACCTGACTTTGAGCTCTGTGCAGAATTCTGTCTCCTGTAGCAGCAGGGCTGGTTGCTTTTCTAGAAGGACCCGCAGGTCACTGCAGGGGGAAGCAATTGGGCAGCAGCGTAATGATGCTGCACCAGAACTGTCCATGATATCAGTGGCAGTGAGTTGGGTCTCTTGTATGATCTTGCTTGCTGATGGCTCTGCATTGTCATAACCAGATTAGTTTGGCCTGATGCATGTAGTGCTGTAAATGGAAGAGAATTTGGTTCTCTGTGTCTTCAGCTACTGGTGGACACATGGAGAGCTTCTTGCTATGAGAGTCTAAAAACACGACAAAGCAACCACTATGAAATTCCATTTGTGCTCAGTTTTAAAAAAAATTATTTTTTTTTTAATCTGTACGTGCTTATGTCAGCTTCAGGTGACTTTATGTTGTAACTTCAGCTTTACTTAAGCAAGATTTCAGGACAAACTTTCAGGGTTCGATTTCAAACACTATTAATAATAGCATTAAGCTTATTTGTTCAGTGGTACAGCCCCTCCTTGTTCCCATTAAATTAGCAGGAAATAAGACAGTTTTAGCATCACAGTTCTCATCTCAAGTTGTTATTGATCAGCTATAAACACAAAGGGTGCTCTTGCTCATTACAAAACAACTTTACACTAATCTTTACTAGCTTATATCGACAAACATTAAGTAAAAATATGAAATGGCAAGCTTTGGATCATTATAATGTTGCTGTTTAAATAGTGTATCTGCACTTCTGGGGAACTCTTCTGGATGTGGAGATTTTCACCTTTATAAAGTTGTCCTTGAATCAGGTAGCAACAAAATTACCCCCTCATAGACACTGTAATATTTTGACAATACAAGTTAAAAAATTAGTTACGCACAAGACACTTATTGCATGCTCTTTTATTGCCTTCAGTGGTGCCCTGATACAAATGTGGAAGATGAGACAATTACAGTAGCTTGAAGGCTCACAGTGTAAATAAATCTGTGTAGTGATTAGCTGGGTTCTCAGAGCAATGAGACTAATATTTTTAAACAAAATTATTTATAAGAAGCAAACATGCATCATTTCTGGTGCATCATCTGTTCAAAATATTGTGTTAAGCTGGTGGGGAGGGCGAAGAAAAATTCATCTGAGAGATCCAAATATTTAGACAGAAAACTATGAAACATGTCTGCCAGCTGCAAGCAGGACAAATGCCAGACCATGGTCAGACCGCGGGGCACCCAAGCAGGTTTGGTGAAGTTTGCCATCCCTCTCAAGGTGCCACTTAGCTCTGCCAGCTTGCAAACACATTAGGGCTTAGCAATGCATCATGCTATCATTGCTAGAGCATTTAGACAATGAAAGGAAAGAGCAATGTTATGCAAACTTTTTGTTATGTTGCGTTAACAGAGACTAAAAATTATTATGCAGATATAAGAGAGAATGTGGAGAATGTGAGAGGCGTCCTAAATATGTTCCTGTCAAGTGACGGTCCAAGGGGGAAAAGAAATCACAATTTCCTGACTTTTTCTTCCAGCTATATAAATGACAGTGTTGGTCTCTGCTCCACAGTGCAGAGTTAAACTGTGGGACTAAAGTGGAGGATATGCTGTAAAAATTAATAAAACCCCACCAGTGAAATGGGGAGATATGAAGGCCTGGAGAGAAGATAAGCTAAGCTTGTTTTTTGGAACTCTTCATGTGTTTGTAATTTACAGCTGCCATCATGGCTGTTGATGCTTTAAGGATGTTGATGAGGATTCTTAGGGCCTCTGGACAATTCTGCAGGCTGGCACTGTAGGGGAAGACTTTTTTCCTTGAGCAAGCACTAGGAGCACTTGAGTTTCACTGATTAGATACATGGGCTAACTTGATTAGACAAATGGAATCAGATCAGTGTGATGCATTCCTTGCACTTTGCTTCTGGTAGGCAGCACCTTCTTCATCAAAATAAGCCATGGGTTTGCAAGAAAATTACTTCTTTTAAACTCTATTGAAGTTCAGACACTTTTTACAGGAGTCCTTCACCAGAGAAAAGTCCTCTGTCTTTGAATTTGTCCTGTTCCTCTCTTCCTTCCTTTGCATCAAACTGTATTACAGACAGAATACTTTGGAAAAAGTGAAACATTTTCCAGAACAAGGAAAAGAAAATCAGCATGCTTTTATCCTTATTAAAAAAAAAAAAAAAATCTTGTTCCTCTACTTCTCTGGGATGTTTAATCTTAATAATGTTGCCATAAGCCTTTAATATTTGAAATGAAAATTAGTGACTCTATTAGATTCCAAACTGCTATATTCAATAGAAGTTTCACGTGTCAAATAAAAAAAAAAAAAACTTTCTCTCTGGGTTGTTTGCTCTACTTGTTTTCCATAACTAAAAAAAGGCATAAGCCTCTCTGTCTTTGACTTTTTTTTTTTGGACAACTTGCCCTGGTGACTATAATCATTAATTAGACACCTATAAAAGGTACTTAAATTGTTCTTACAAGTTGCACTTTGTTGTCTTCAATTAAGCTTACATAAGCTTGTACACATGGGGACTTTCAAAAGAGAAGTGAATTTGTGAATGTGGCAATTTTTCTTCAAATTCCTGTTGCACTCATCAAAATGACATTGATTTGCTCAGATTAGCAGCTGATACCTGACACTTCTTTATTTGAGCTACTTGACTCAAACTAGCAATTGTTTTCTCATAGCCAGGGATCTGCATCTCAACAAGTACAAGCTCCTTTCCAAACCAGGCAATCCTTCAACCACTGCTCTGGGCAGCAGCAGGAAAGTTTCTTTCCCATAAGCTGATTCAGGAGAGAGCAGTGCCTGCTGGACACTGCACATCAGTCCTGTGTCTTAAATCTGTGTTGCACTCTTTTAATGCAGCTTTTTCTCCATATTCCAAGTATCATTGCATGCTTGAAATCAATATAGCTGGATTTCATTCTTTCTTGAAATACAGGGAAGCGGGAACAGAAATCTCATATGTAAACCTTCTCCTTGCAGAGAAGAAAACTCAGTGAAAGAGTTTCCAGCCTAAAGATCCTGTGCTGCCTCCCTTTGATGTCATGCCAAAAAGCTGATTTTGAAATTATACATAGGAGGCTTTTGCTAGGAAATGGCCACTTGCAGCCATGCACAGCAGAGTTGTAATAGAGGCTGATCTAAAAGAAATGGAGGTGTACAGCAGGCTAAACAAGCCTTTCTGTTCTTTTGCTAACTAGGCCAGAAAATCTTCTGTGAAATACATCTTGAAGTACCTATTCTATAACCCAGGATGTAGAAATAATTCCCTTTGATTACTCTCTGCAAAATGAGAGCACTGGAAAATGTGGGAAGAAGTCATCTTGGGCACAGAGAGAATTTGCTGGCATGGCTTGGTTTGCATAAAGAAGGAGGGCTTGGTGGGAGTACAAAGCATAAATAAGGCAGGTAAGGAACTGCTTTCACTTGAACTGAGTGAGAACTCAGAGTGGTAAAGTATTCTTCAAACTTATGAGCTTTCTAGAAGCCCACAACCTTTCAAAACACTTGAACCTTTTGAATAACCTTTCAAAAAACCCTTTCTCTTGCACAAACAACCAAAGGTGCTACAAGGTGATTCTTGTTTCAGCTAAAAAGGCTTAATCTTATTCAGTTGCTGGTGTGGCACAGCATTAGAAGCAATCTTCTCTTGGCATCTCATCAGCATCTAATTTCAGTTGTCTGTCTGCTCTCCTTCCGCCCGGCTCTGCGTGACAGTGCTTTAAGCTGGGGGAGTTTGGGTTATCAGGATAGATTAGGGAGCTTCTGCAGCACAAACCCATGGCAATTGCAGGGCTTTACATGGGGCTAGTTCAAAGTTTGCTGTGTTTATTTAGACATGAAACTTGCAGGAAGGACACAACTGGTGCCCCAGAGGTGCATTTTCCATTTTCAATCAAAGCAGATGAATTTAAAATTGGCTATCAAATCCTTCTAGCAAACTTGCCTCGTTCTTTGCTAATTTCCTTCTAGTGGCCCTTTGAGAGATGCAGACAGTCTCAATGCTGGATATTAAACTTTAATTACTGATTTCTGTTATGTGGTTGAGATAGAACTTGGCCAGAGATAGCTGCATCATAGCTTAGAAGTTCCTTGTGCTGAAAAACACCCATAAAATAAATGAAAAATGAGTCAGCAACCTCTCACCAATCTCTGTCAGTGCATGCTGCACCTTCAGCTCTGCTGTAGGATGCCAGCTGGTCTTCTATTAACAGTAAATTGTAGGCTTTTATTTATTTAAAAGTGTCATTAATCTGGTAGGTTGAATGCAGTTGGCTTGCCAAAAAAGAGCATACAGGGCTTAGCATTATCTGGGCCGACACAATTGGTGGTTTATGAAAAATATCACAATGAATAACCCACAACAGCCATGCTGTTACATGGGGTTTGAAGCATTTTGCTTATTACATGGCACAAAGTACAAGCCCAAAATCAACATTGCTTGACTGACTTTTCATGAGGAAATATCGAATGCTTTCAGGCAAACTGCTTAAAACCCCACATGCCTGACATGGAATCACTTTCAATTCTATGCAAAATTACCACACAGGACTTTAGAATTATTGATAACCTTGCTGAATTAAATTAAACTAGAGATTTCTCCTGAGATAGCTGTATCTCTTCCAGACTGGAGCAGGTATATGTGGGCTTGCGGAAGTAGGTAGCATGAGACCGTTTAATATGGGGGAGAAGTGGCAGCACTTACAACAGTGTTTTAGGAAATTTGTACTGGAATGCTGTAAGTGTTCTGACAGGGCACAGACAAGAGGTTTGCACTTGTGAAGTATTAGGATGATACAGTATTTTCTTTCTATATATTCAGTTTGCTGCTTGTATTATCCATCTGCTCTGGATTTGTCTAACTCATTCCCTCCTTGGCTGTTCCTCTGCCTTTCTCCCAGACCTGCCTGGACTGTCATCATGTTGTGTTTGAATACTGCACAGTATCTTTTGACACCCAAGAAGTGCTCTGGGATAATGAAGTCCTAGTTCTCAGTGTGGCAGTTTTTCCACTTTCCCAATTAACATCATTTTTCTTCTCTTTCTGCTGCCATGTCACTTTTACTGCTTATCTAAATAAATGGGATTTCAGAGGAAAATCCTCTTTTTAGAGGGGAACTCTTGACAGTCTCACACTTACTTTGTAATGCCAGGAAATGAAAGGGAAATAACTGCAGTTTGTGGGGCAGCTTTGGGCTGGCAAAGGGTCTGCTGGGCTGTAGAAACCATCTGTGTAGTGAAGATGGGTATTATACCCTGTGCTTGGCTGCTGTGGGAAAACACAAGGGAAGCTGCAGGACCCGTGTGGTGCCAATGTTCTCCGTTTTAAGACCTTTTTAAGACTCATTTTATTAGTTGTCAGGGCCTGTGTGTTTGAAGGAGTGTTAAAGCAAACATATTGTTCTTGGAGTCAGAGTGGAAAGTCATCTGTTTGCTTAGACATTTTCAAAGTCACCGTGTGAGACTGGCAGAGTTCACTAGATCACAGTGCAGTGGGTGTCATAAGTAGCAACAAGAAATAAAGATCTCATATCTCCTACAAACAGATGCAAGCAGCTGAATGTATGACCACAGATTTTAGTTATTACATTTAAAATATTAAACAACCACTTTATTTTCATGGCCCAGTCCACAAGCCACCATTCCTCTTGCCTCCCTGCTTTGCAGTTCTTCTATTTTAATTTTCAATGTTGCCTTTTGTTTAATGGGATATTGGATTGTGAATGGTTGGGGTTTGGTTTTGTGTTAAAGTTTTTTTCTGGACCAGGCTTGAGTTCATTTCTAAATTGCAATTTATTTAGGCTATTTAATAAATTGCTTAATATTTGTAGTATCTACATTTTTGGGTCCTATGGGTACTGGTATTAAGCATAGAAAAAAGTTTAGAACTTTAATTAAAAGTAGATGTGAGTGCATAGTTTTTAAAAATGACAAAATACTGCTAAAACAAATGTGTATTTTATACATGCAGCTAGTAAGTTTTCAATTTGCTAAATATGTTATATGTTTGCTTTTAATTGTATAACCCCAAATATCGCACTTGTCTTCATTAAAATTTATTAGTTCACTCATGCAAAGAAATTCTTCTAAGTGTCTCCAGTAAATATTCACTCTTATGGACTATGAAAATAATTATCTCCTTAAAGCCAGTGCTGTCATCCTTCATTATATACTAAGTAGGCAAAGTGAATTTCAATATATTTTCTGGTCTGCCTCTCGGGTTTTTTTTGTACTTTTAAGTCAACTCAAGTTTACTCAATTAAAACATACCAGAAAAGCAAGTTACCAATATGTGTGGAGAGCTATACAATGGACGGATTTTTATTTATGTACTGGGATGGAGGAAAGAAGCAATACAAACCAGCAAAACACTTGTCAAGGTTGGACAGCAGACTGTCAATAAGTGAATTGTAGCACTTGGGAAGTGGGAGCTTGGGTGGTTGTCCTGTTCAGGGGATGCTGACAAGAGCCAAACACCTCTGGGAGCTGTTGCAGCCAGCATGAGGCTGTTTCACACAGCCATGCTGCCCAGCAGCTGGCTGGCTCTGTCTCCTTCTTCCCCTGCCTGAATGTTCACAGCATTCAAACAAAGACCCTGACTAAGGTCTAAAGTTCAGAGCAGATGGAAGCACATGCCCAGACTGATGGTTGTGTGTCTTACTGCAAGGTATGCTCTAGTTTATTAAAAACACAGTCCTAATGTGCTGTTTTCTCCAGTTCTGCTGAATTTCCTTCTTTTTACTACAGCCAATAGCCATCTGATCAGATCATTTTGGTATTTTTCTCTGAGTTTAAACTAAATTCAAATAAGCACCAGAGATTTTCTTGACCCAGTCAACAGTGAAAAATGCACTTCAAAAGCACTGCCAGTAATATAGATTGCTTTTAAAACACATTTTTTTTCAAACATTTCTATGTTGGTTTGCTTATGCTAAAATTAGAAAATGAAGATACAATATTAAGCACATTTCATAAATAGATTCATATTATATTTGTTTATTCTAAAACATCTGTGTTTTAAAAATTAAATTACTTGCATTTTCAGGTTCTGGAGACTTGGGCAATTTATTATCTGTGCATTCTTACTGTGGTCAAGAATGGCGTTACTGTTTCTTGGCAGATTTAAAAAGAGATTTCTTTTGAGGGGTTATTTTGTGTGAGTCAGACTCTTTGAAACTCCTGATGGTCTGTTTTCACATTTTCTTTGTCCTTTTTTTTCTAATAAGATAAATGGGCATAATTTGCAGTGGTTTGGTTAACAGGATAGCTTTTTATTCAACTGTAGTGATATTCAACAATTTCTCACATTTTCATAAAATGTATCTTAAAGGGAACCTCAGGTGTTCCTGCTTACCACAATTGTATTCCACCCTGAAAGAAAGTATGCTGTGATTTAGAAACCAGATGCATCTCACTGAACCTCTTTTATTTGTGGTATTTGCATCTTGCAACCTAACTTGGCAATCTGTTTATCAAAGGTACGATTTGGTGCTTGCTTTATCCATGCCCCATTTAAAGTCACAGCTAAAAAGGGAAGACTCATTGTAATTCCAATTTTGCATTATGGATTTGGGAAGGGATTAAAAATAGGGAAAATACAGGGCAATAGTGAGAGGCTGTATCACTACTCGCAGGAGTAGTGAGCCATAACAGATCTCTTAGGTTCTCCTTGCTCATCTGTTTTGTGCTGACACCTCCACTGGACAAACTCATTTGAGGAGTGTGTGGGAAACAGTTTGTGACTGAAACAGTTCCACTGCCTTTTTTATTTTTTCATTTAAAATTTATGAAGTAATCCTGGGTAACACAATGTAACCATGATATTATAAGACCATGTAATGCTAAAACAACAAAAATAATCTTGTGGCTGGATTTAAAGAGATTAAAGTAAAACCAGCTTTTTTTCCAACAGTGTTGTGTTAGATATTCACTGAATGTTCTCATTTATTAGAAAATCTGGCTACATCCATGTAGCAGGAAATACTACATGTAATTCTTATTGGTATATTTGCCTATTCAAGGAACACCAAAGAAGGAGAACACATCTTTTCTTCTGTGGGATCTCTTATGAGTGAAGCAGGACAAGCCCAACCAACATTGGCTCAATGAGTCTTGCACTATGCCCTGAAGTTGATGAGACTATTAACATTAATTATTCATGTGCTGACAAAGGCTGCTGCAGGAGACACAGAATGAAGACTAATAAGCTGAAACAGAGAAAACTGAATGCCTAGGAGAGCCTGGAGAACGGAATATCTTTCAATATTTTTCCTCATTAGTTTGGCCTATTTCCCACAGGGACAGCAATACAAGACTTTGACACCAGAACTGTCCCTTAAGTGTGCCTGCAAATTCCGAGCCACAGTCCCTCAGTGAGCAGCACTCTGCCCATGAGCCTTGACCCTTTTGTCAGCTCAAATATGCCTGCTGATAGAGGATGTCTTGGAGTCTGACAGATGGACCTCATCTGCCTAGGGCATGGTGCAACACAGAGAAGAACTCAATTTTGAATTCTGTGCTTGAAAAAAACAAAGTCAAAACAGGTAGTGAAAACACCTGTGGAAGTCAGTGACTTCCCACTGGGCTTCTGATTCCATCTTCCCACAAAGATGCTCTGACAAGAAGGAATTTAATAAGAGGCCCCCTCTGTAAACAGAAATGCTATTTCATTTGAAGCTTAGTGAATATTGGGGCAGGTAGAGCAATAGGCAGAATGCTCAGAGGGAGTGGTTTTTAATGAGCTTTCTCTCCCCAGGGATCATATAAAATTCTGATATTTGTATTTCTAAGTTTTAGAGCTGTGAAACCAAAATACACCTTTATCTGTAGCTATGCTGGATGTTTATGGCTACTGGCTATCAAAAGGAAAATGTCCTTTAATAAAATATTTGTATCAGCTTTTTTATTGTTAGGTATGCAATTTTGCAGAAATTTTTGAGTCTCTGTTCATGATAGTGTTCCTGAAATTCTGAACTCTTGCATCGTTCCGGTTTGCTTGACAGTTTTCCTAACAAAAAAGAACATAACATCAAGGGTTTTTAAACAACTAACCAAAACAAAAGTTCACATTTTTTGCAATTTTTTTCTTGCACGAAAGAAAAGAATTTTCATGCTGAAAAGGCTCAGAAACCAGAACCCTTCATTCAGCAAGCTGATTGGTGCTCTGCATTTATAAAAATTGCAGGAAGTGAACTTTAATAACATCAGCGGTGTCAGAAAACTGTCACTTGGTTCTTAGGTGTGCAGAAAGTCCACAATCCTGATAGCACTTGTGTTCAGTTAGTCACATTATTCAGCCAGTCATCTACAAGAAAAAAAGCCCTGTGTCTTTTCATCAGAACAAAAAGTTGCTATAGCATGGAGTCATCCAAGGGTGATCCATGAATATACATCGGTTAGTTTTAGATCTGCACACTTGTGTCATGGAACAGTTATTTTTAAAGCAGTGTCTCCTGAGCAAATGTGTTTAAAACTCTGTTTGATGTCATTCAAATGCAACCTGCAAGTACAATTTACAGTGTCAGGTGCAGCTCGGGCTGGTGCCCGTGCCCCGGAGTCTCTTTTCAGCACCACGAACAGCGTCCAGAGCTGCAGCCAGAACTCCAGCTGTCCCTTCCTTCATGTGCCCGAAAGGGTGGGCACAAAGGGAATTCTGCCCTCTTAAACGGGTAGGTGTGCATGTTCAGCAGTCACACAGATTCTTGCTGCTTCAGCCAAAAACTTGCTGAAATAATTACTGCATAGGGACAAGACTTTATTTTTTTTATTAGGCATATCACAACCTCGGATATGTTATTTTTGCTCAAAAGAAATGAGAAGCCTGCCTGACCTCTGTTCCCAAACTGTGCTAGTTAATTATTAAGATGTGTTGAAACATGAACTATTGAGTTGGTCCTACAGAAATACAATTTTCTTATGCTGTACAGCTAAGCAATATTGTTAAAGCCAGACATTCAAAATGCTGAGACTTGCTTAAAAATAGCGATTTTAAAGAAACTCCCTTGTGACATGCTTTTCTAATTATTCTTTTAGATTTTTTTCAAGTTATTTTTTCAAAGTTCTCTCTGCAACTAAATTTCCACTTCTTAGAGAGAGAAACCTAGGGCTTATACAAGTGTAGGAACCTTAGGGCAGAAACTTTCAGACATTGACTCTCAAAATTTTAATAGTTGGTAGCAAAGTGATTAGAAGAAAGTCAGTGGTTGAAAAAGCCATAAGTGCAGAAGTCCAAGTACAAGACTTATTACAACAGCCCTACTCAACAGGGGAAAATATTATTGAATGCTGCTCATTGCCATAGATAAGAGCAGGTTAAATCTCGCTTGTTTGTCTTTAGTTAACTGCAATAAAATTGTTAGTATCTTTCTGTCCACTTGGTCAATGGGAAGTTCAGTTTCATTTGCTTGGTGGGAACCTGAAAGTTGAGCTAAGAAGTACAATTTCATTGACATAGTTCTCCTAGCAAAGGAGAAAATCTTTTTCCTTCCCCTATGGAAGAAAAAACCTGGAAGAAAAGAGAAGGCACCCAAAAGCTGTTCTGCTGGAGGGGAGAGAGGGTAGTGTGGTAAGATTAGTGAATACCTGAGCTCTGAATTACTTCAAAGAGGCAATCATTGCCTCTTGCATGCCAAAGGTTTGTTATAGTTTACTGGTTGACTGGCTATTAGTTGTTTCAGCAACCTGAATCTCATAAAACATTAAGCTTTTAGCATTACCTTTTTTAAAATTTTTTATTTTTATTGGAGCAAAGATTCCAGTTTCTTTCACAGAAGTGTTTGGTCAGGCAGAAATTTGAAAGAAGTAGGTGAAAGTTTGAATTTTAGCATGGCAATTTTCTACCTCTTTTTGTGGTTGATATCCTCAATTTCCATGTCTCCAAATGGAGGTAGACCAGAGTAGCCAAAGCTTAGAAGTTGTTCTGCTAAAAAGATGATGCACCAAGGATGAAGTTCTGTGAGAACCTTTGTAAACTAGAGATAAGCTAATAAAGAGATAAACTAATAAACTAGTTCAAAGAGAGTCATAAGTGCTAATTCAGAGAATCTTGCAGCCCAGTAGAAAGCTGCTTTGTGACAGAAGGATATTGCTGTAGTGAAAATTGTCTTTTGCCATGGAAGATGTGAGGTTTAGCTACACCTTCCCAGCATAATAAAGGAGAGTTCCATCTCTCCAGGGCAATGTATTTGTACAAAATAGCAGTAAGTATTTGTTGGGCTAAGAGTATGGTGCATTCATATTTGGAGGCTACTATAAACTTCTTCACAGATTTTTTTCTTTTTGTAAAAGTTCACTCCAAATCCTGTCAGAAATAACATTTAGCTCTTTTCTTTTTATTGTGAAATGATGCTTTTGTGACTCTCTCCTAGCTAGTTTGAGAAATAAAAGTGGATTTGCTGGACCTGAAAGATTTCAATTAACTCAAGTGAATGCCAGAGCTCAGAGATAAAGTGTCCTGATTTGCTTCTTGCCCATCAGTCTAGGTATGTCCTAAAAAAGATTTTTCAGGAAAGAAAGCAAATAAAAGATTAGAGGAGAGAGAGTGGGTTGGAGTTATGAACACAAAATGAGTGTATGGATTAACATTTTCAGAGGAAAAAACACAAAGAGAAAGAATAGGAAAACAATTTTGGCTGTTGGGGTTTTTTTTTCTCCTTGTTCCTTAACATTCAGAGATAGCAAATCCATTCTGTCTTTACCCAGGCAGTGACATGCCGCAGTAAAATTTAGTAGCAAATATTCTTTCATATTTGTGGAAGTACATAGGCTTTATTGGGGAGTCATTCTAATCTTCAGTTTCTTCTATTTTGCAAAGAAAATTATGATTTAAAGATTAGAATATAAATCATTTCAATCTTATAAATTAAGCACATTTGTTGCAACAGAAGGAATTACTGTGTTTATTAATATTGTGTGATGGAAACCAAAACAAATTGTGTCATAGGTTTACAAAAAGAGGTGATCAGAAACCTCTGGAGATGGTTTAGTACAACCTAGTGTTCAAGGAAGGTCAGCTGGGGCAGATTGCTCAGGATTGTATCTGGGTGTTGGACATTCTTAAGGACAGAGACTCCAGAGCCTCTGGGGTAAATCTGCACCATCCTTTAACCACCCTCACAGTCAATAAGTGTTTTTTCATACTGTTTCAATGCCATGTCTTTTAATTTTATTTGTCCATTACTTCTCTTTCTGATATTGGATAGCTCTGAGAAGGGTCTGACTTCATCATCTTTGCTCTCCTGGGTATTTATAGACATGAGTGAGATCTTCCCTGAGCCCTCTCTTCTCCAGGATGATCAGTCCAGCAGTGTCAGCCATCCCTTATGTGCCAGGGGCTCTGATCCCATCACCTGTGTGTCCTTTTATTTGGCTTCCCTGCAGCACATGCTCCTGTCTGCCTCACACTGGGAAGCCCAGAACTGGACACAGCACTCATATGTGTCTCACCAAGGCAGAGTAGAGGGGAAGGATCCCTCCGTCTTGATCTGCCGGCAGTGCTCTTCCTAATTCAACCTCGCATGGTCTCAACCTTCAATGTCACAAAGGTGCATCACTGGCTCTGCTCAGCTTGCTGACCACCAGGGCCTCCAGGTCTTTTTTTGCAAAGCTGCTTTCTAGACAGTTGGTATCAAGCCTGTAGTTCTGCTTGGGGTTATTCCTTCCCAGATGTGGGGCTTTGCATTTTCTATTGAACTCCATTATATTCCTGCCTGCTCATTTCTTTAATCTGTTGAGATCTCTTTGAATGGCACCTCAGTCATCCACTGCATCAGTCACTCCTCAGAGTAGATTCCTGCGCATTTGCTGAGGGTATTTGCTGTCCCATCATCCACAACACCAGTGGAGATGTTAATGTGACCTCACTATCAGTCTCTGGAGCACAACAACAGGGACCAGCCTCCAGATGGAATTTTTGCTGCTGGTTACTACCCTTTGGACTTGTTCTCTTGGTGGTTTCCATGTCACTGTTTCTCCACCCAGTAGTTGAATCTTCACACTCAGTTAAAGCAATGTTAGTTCTGAGAAATAGGAATCTTCTGAATATCAATAAAGCTTTTAGCCCATTCCTCCATGGATATCTGAGGGGAAACATTTAACTTCATTGAATATATGATCCTTGAAATGTCCAGATGAACTTCACTCTGAAAGATATAAGCAATGTCTGCTATTTCTGAATAGGGTAAACCCCCAAGTGAAAGGATAGTACTGTAACCTAATTTATAATGTGAAGGTTGTAGGCAACTTTGTTAGTGCAGGAAGGTTCAGCAGAGCTTTTGGAGATTAATCCAAATGTAAATGACCTCAGAATCATGAAACATTTCCTCTCAAGTCATGACCATAAATGATGACTTCTCTGGAATGTTTTCATGTGGGGAGGTAACATGTTGTAGCTCTGTGAGAATGTTTCTGCTAAGGAGCATATCAGAAGAAGAACCAGAGCAAATCACTAGCCAGAGAGAAATACTATGAGGCCATGAACAAGGACTTAATAAATGAGATTGTGCTCGTTCAGGGCTGCAACTCAATCCACAGAAGCCAATGGGAGCTGTTGCCTTTGATGATCAGGTAGCTTTATTGCAGGTCTAATGAGCTTCCCCCTGCAATGCAATTTGAAAAACAGTGTTCTGCCCTGCTGCCTTTGGTAAAGAGTCTCAGAGCTCTACATGTTAATCAAAACTCCCAGCACACTGAGGTGCATTATCCAGAAAATGGGATACAGAGACTAAGACTGAAAATGTTTTTGCTTTACTCCAAAAAGGGACAACAGCACAATTGTCAGAGCAGTTGACCACAGCAGCCCTGGGCAGGAGGCCACACTTCCCACATAATCCAGTTAAGATCTGGTCAGACCAGAAGACCAAGATAGGAAGAAGCAAGAGGGCAAGGTAGAGAACAATTAGTTTGTTCACTGAAATTCAGACAGTGCCTTAGTAACCGAGTTGACTTGTGATCCTTTTCCTGTGCTTTAACGTGTCAGAAAGTCACAGAGATTAAAACAAATGTGTATTTGTGATTTCAAACCCACTGGAAGAAAAAGGTAAAGTTGTAGGTAGTTTTTTAAATTACATTTTTATTATCACACTTTTATGCAAGTTGTAGTCTTGCAGTGCTACCCAGAAAAGATTGTGTAGCTGTGGTGCATTTCAGTGGACCACAAAGGGCTGGAATATTGTCAACAGACATGTCAAAAATCCTAATTTCACACTTAAACATCAAACCTTTGCTTATTTAAAAACTTATTTAATTAAGAAAAAGAAAAAGAAAAAAGAAGAAGAAATAGGGAAAAGAAAAAAAAGAAAACCATAATTTGACTCCTCAGATGTATAAAATATGAAGAATACCTGCAGGCTTCCCAGGATATCAAGATGTGGTGCTCATAAGCACATAACAGTGTGAGTCACAGATGGAAAGGGGCACTGGAGTGATATTTACATTATCTTTTATCATTGCTCTCCCACTTACAGCTTGCATTGGAAAAAGTGTGTACAGTCAATTGTATTCACACTGTAGAAAAGAACTAATTTTTAAAAAGACTTTTTGATTTAATAGGCTTCACTTTGAAAGAGAGCAGGAAAAGTGTTGTGATTTTAAGTGAAATTTCTCCACACGTGTTTAAATACTCTGAGTTTCACTGAGAAATAAACAAGGGATGCTGCATTCTACAGCCCTTTGAATTTGGTACAAGGACTCTTCCTTCTTGGCTCCTTCATTTCCAGTAATTAAACCATCTGGTTGATGAGGGAAATTAATTCAAGACCACATTAATTCCTACTTCTAAATTTCTTTGTGGAAAACACTTCAGGAGAAAATGATGTTTGCTGGATGATCAGATGTAAAATTAAGAGAATGTGTTCTTGATCGTCCTATAGTGCTGCTTACAAAATTAATCATGGATGGTTAGAAAGTCTTGTGATAAATCTGGTGTCAACATTGAGATGGCAAAGAAAAGAGTAGAAAGATCATGAAATTCTCACAGATTTGTTTAGGTTGGTACATAGAATGAGAACAAGTGTTCAATTTATTGAAAAATTCAGGCCAAGCTTTTACAAGATATGGAGGAAGTAGAACAGTTTGTACAGCTTGCAATTGTATGTCTGTGCTCTTCACTATAGAATGCTGGGCTATTATGGTGTGAGACTGACAGTGAAAGTTTGGAACACAAATTTAAGTGCTATTCAAGCTACTTTTGAAGTTGTTGTAACTGTTTCTAAACAACATTGGAAGGATGGGAGTTTATTATGTTGCTGAGCAAAATCCCCAAGTCATCACTCGACGTTCCTCCACTCCAACACTAAAAGAGGCTGAGGCTAGGTAAACAGAAGTTACAGCTGGCTGTGTGCTCTTGTGGATCCTGGAATAGCCCCTCCTGGCCACAGAAGAGTCAGAGTTGTTTGATCAAGCCCAGGCTATGAAGGGTATTCTGCGTTCTGATAAGCACTGCTGAGGCTCTGGGCCCATAACACATTGTTTAGCATCTCTGCTCCAGTTGCACATGGGAGTTTTTCTTTCATTGGAAGCACAGCCAGCCTCTAGCAGAAATTCTGGGCAAAAAATATTGCAGAACAAAATATGAGAGTAACTATTTTGGGCATAGCATTTTGTCTGAAATG
This sequence comes from Melozone crissalis, assembly GCF_028551555.1. NCBI lineage: Eukaryota > Metazoa > Chordata > Aves > Passeriformes > Passerellidae > Melozone > Melozone crissalis. The sequence goes on along the minus strand of NW_026535801.1, from coordinate 12,136,803 downwards.
TAGAGCATGAAGTAGTGCAGTAATAGTAATATAGTGAGAGCAGTGTTTTTGTAGTTAAGTGGAAATGATCTTCCAAAGGGCACCTAATCTCAGTTTTTCTAGGAAAGTAAACAGAATAAAAGCAGTGGCTATTTTCACAACTACAGTGGGTTGCAAAATATAAGTGTGATGTAAGTGCAGACAGCAATATTTCTTCTGTTTTCAGATTACCCTTCACATTTCTCTCAGTGAGAGGCCTCACTCTCCTCATGGAGCTCCTCCACACCAAAGCATACCTTGCTATCTTTTTTTAGCAAAGACTTCTGCTCCTCCTTGCCAGCATTTTGCTAACTGGGCAGAGGCACCCATTACTAAAGGAGCCAGTGCATTTCTAGCCTCTCAGGGACAGCACTTTACTGGCTCAATTACTTGAGATATGAGGAGCAGGCAGCAATGATGTGTCTATCCTTCCCTGATTCAACAGATCTGGGCTGCTCTTCAAACTCTGACATGCCTGTTAATCTTGTAGTGACAGTGATGCTGCTGTCTGTGTGCACTGTCACCACAGAACTGTCACTGCAGTAGGTGCTAATAAGCAAAGTGGCTGTTTAATGAAACACTGATTTCTGGACAGTAAGTAATGTGTTTAGGGCCCTGGGCTGTGCTTTAGAAGACAAAGGAGGGCTATTAGGCTCAGTTTGTGCCTTGCCCACCCGGGTGACCAGGTAATGATGTGTGCCAGACACTGGTGCTCCCATTTGTTTTCCCTTCCATTTCTTTTCACAATGCATCAGAAATCTGAAAATACTCACATTCTGTTTTCTCAGAAGAGGAAAGCATTTGACCAGAGATCAAGATATTAGTTCAGGTGTTCCAGTTGTCTAGGATTGTGAGTTAGTTTTGTTCTAAATTTCTGGAGAAAAAGGCTTGATTCTCCACAGCCCTCTTCACCACATGGCCCCTCATTCAAAGTTCTGCTGGATCAGAGTAGCAATTAGTTAAGCACATAATTTTGCTCTTCATGTTGCATAGAGCTTAGATGAAATTTTAATAATCATACCTGCAGAAGTGTTCTGGCACGAAGTTGAGTATCAAAAACTGTATTATTGTGCTTAACCTGTGCTTTTCTGGTCATTTCACCCCATTAAACTGCTTGAAGAGGGGTTAATCCTTGAGACAGCAAACCACAATCCTGACTGGTGTTGACCATTTAGCAGTGTTCTAGAGATAATTAAAATCATATATGCAAAACCAGAGTGGCACTACCATGAGCCAAAACTCCTATTTTCAGAAATTTTTTAAGCCTTCATGAAGGGTTCACAGATTCCATTTTGGCATATTACCTTAGAGTTAGCCCTTTGCTATGTGTCTGGGATTCAGGATGCAAAAAATTATTTGCTTCAGGGTTACTTCAGGGCTGCAGCGTGCAATTTTTAGAGTGAAGGTGTTTTTGTAAAAAAATAGAATAAAAATGTTTATTCTATATAAAAATGTTTATTCTATTAGATCTCATGGGTATGGGAGGAAGCCAGTCAACTCTTCTAACTTAGCATGCACAGGGCATGAAGAATCAGCAACAGTTTTTAAACCACAGATGAAAACTGCAAATTCAATCAAAAAAGTTTTCATGTAAATTGTTGTTTTTCCTGAGCAAGTTGTGTATTACACCCAGTGGTGCCAGGATAAGTTCCGAGTGTGCAGCACAATGCATGCCCTCCTACACCCATAGTACTCCCTCATCCCACTCAACTAATTAACAGCAATTAGATAATTATGGTTCATAAAAGTCTTTGAAAGATGAAGATCTTGCTGCTTGGGACTCATTAGCCCTTTTTAACACATTTATTATGCTTTTTATTTCTGACCACAAAGGGGAAAAACTTTAAAATATTCTGTTATTTGCCATATTCTGCTCATGAAGCAAAGCCTGCAAAAGCAACCTTTCTCCCAGATGTCCATTATTAGCTGTGTTTTGACTGAAAATGACAGATAATGATAGAGAAAGGAAGCTTCCATAAAACACCTTGCTTTTGATCACGAAATTTTTACTAGCATTCCAAAGCAAATGTCATGTTATTTTTATATTGCCGGTAAAAATCTAGCCACTTGTTCTCTGTAATAAAAAATGGTAAGCTTTAATTATGTATGCAGCATAGAGCACACAAGACTGAAGAGCTAGAGTAGATTTTTCATGCAAGGCAACCAGAGCTCGAATAATTTGTGGAACTGACCATTTTTGTTGTAGTTTGAATCTTGGGGTTTTTTTTGTTTGGTTGTTTGGGTTTGTTGTGTTTTGGTTGTTTGTTTTGTTTTGGGTTTGTTTTTTAAATTTAAAAATCCCTTTTTGCCAAAGAACTTCCCTTCAGTTGTGTTCCTGAAAGATGCTCAGTTTTCTTCTTGTCCATTTTACTCAGTGACATGTAGAAGTTTTCACATCACTAAACATTAGGCACTAAATAAGGAAGTTAATTTATTTACAGTCCTGATAATGATGAAAGAGAGGATCCTCCAGAAGGCAAACTGGAGCAACATTGTTTTCCTTTTCTGGGATAACAGATTATGTAGAATTCCATGTATTACTTGTGGAAGAGAGCATTAATTAAAGAGTGGTGCAGCTCTCAGCACACTTTTTGACTTTATTATGTCCTTTAGGGTCAGGAGCCTGTTATGAGTAATGCTGTGACCACTGTTCTCCCAGCCTAATAAAGGGCTGGTTTATATGGAAGGAAATACTTGTTGACTGTTTGAAGCAGCCTTCTTATCCCAGCCCTTGAATTTCAGAGGAACACTAAGAGGCCAATTGGGACCTGGGATTTGAGCCTTGCTTTTGATATATTTACTAAATCTGCTTTCCTGTGTCTATACCTTTATCACAGTCAGTGGGGTAGAACTAAACCACCTGGGGATTAAGTGATTTTCTATTGCCTATTCCTGCACTGCAGGCTGAGTCAGTTGTTTGTCTTTTGACACAATGGGATTTACAAACCACTCCAGCAGCTTTCTGTAGAGCAGAGATATAACAAATGAACACAATTAAAACAATGGTATAATAAGTGGTACAAAAAGTGAAGTTAATAACTATCTCCCTGCTTTATGCAGAACTCTTATTTACTATTTTATGGCAGTATTAGAAGGAGAGTTGCATTATGGTTATACAATCCTTAAGTCAGGAGTGGCAGTTGTCACACTTTTTGATGGGTGTACTTTGATAATGGCTGGCTTTATTTAATGAGAATGTTGTCAATACAGCTCCAGCCCCAGCTGTCACTGCTGCCAGGCAGGAGTTGGGGAGGTGTAAGGATCTAATGATGGGCTGGTGCTAAGGGAGAGATTAGATTAACAAAAATCAATGCAATGGTTCTGTTGGTAATTTTGATTATTATGCTCTGCGCTGCCTGGACTGAAAGGCTGATTTTGATTGATTTATTAGACTATTGCATGATCAAACATAAATCACTTTACAGTATGTGTCAGCAAACTAAATAGTTTGGGGGGGGGGGGGATTTGGTCATGTGATTTTTTGCATCCATGAGGTATAGTCACCTAAGAAGTGAATCCTGTGATTTTATTTTATTTTCCCCCCTAACCAAGAACAGCTATAAATCCTACTATTCTTTGTGGGTCCCATTCAATTCAGGATATTCTATGACTCTATGATAATTCCTTGTGTCAGGGAAAAAATGTTTATATTTCAGGTTTGATAGCTGGTGCTAAGATAAATCAAACATGGTTAGGGGGATGAAGAAGACAAAGAATTCTTTTGGTTTTGCAGACGTGTGCTTACAAGTGACACTATGCTGCAGAAAGAGCATGAGTAATGATGGAGGGAAAACAAAAATAGTACCCAAAAGGATAAGCAAGGTGGATTGTCTCAATGCCTTAGTGCATGTTTATTTACCTGACTGCACATACAGAGAAGACAGAAGCAGATCCACATTATTTTGGTAAGTTTTATCAGGATAGGAAAATGTGTTTGCCAAGAGACAAATATCTTTTGGTGGTGGCATTATTAGGGGATTAGTTGTATTTAATTAAGTAGACAGCTCTTTTCTCTAAATTTCATACTTTGTCAAGCAAAAATAGTCTAATATCATGAAGTGTAATGTACTCTAGTCACCTTCCTGTAGAAAGAGAGGTGGGAAATGTATTGGTGACCTCCAGCCTCTCTTCTTCCTTCCTTTTGAAAACAGAGGGAATGCAGTGGAGGGAGATTCCAGTCTGTGGCAATTTCCTCATTTCCAGCTGCTGGAAAGGCCAAGTGCCTCTGCTGTTCTCCTCATTGTCCCCTGTGTCATTTACCATCATGCCTGGTTTGGTGGGAGTAGTGATCCCATGTCGCTGCACATTTAAAGGCAAGGAAGTGGGTTTTTTGTTTAGAATCAAAAGTAGCAGAGTTCTTCTAGCCCCCGAGAATTTTTTAAAGACTTTTCTTCACAATTAAGTGCCAAAAACTTCTAAGCTGCCTTCAAAAATTGCAAGGTACTTGCTTGAAGGTGGTTCACAGAATCTTATCTAAAGAAGAGGACTTAGTTAAAGCCTTGTTACACACACAGCAAAAAGGTCTTTAAGTTTTAAGGTTTTGCTTAGGCACATGCTGTAGATTCCTTCCTCCCTTACTCAGCCTCACCTCACCTGAGGTGAGAAATCTGCTTTATCTCTCTCTTTTAACCCTCCTCTTTGACCCTGCTATATCCAGGCTCTTTACAAATCGAGATTCATAAGTGTGACTACTCCAGGGTTTCTTTCCTTTACTCTCTGAAAACTAATGAAGGATGTTTTAAGACCTGTGTTTTTCTTTGTTGGCTAGGAGAGTGCCATGTTATGAGCCATGATATTTCAACTCCGATGGTATTTCAAAGCTTAGCTGAGGGCCATGCATCAGTTGTTTAAAAACATATGTCTTGTAGCTGCACCCCTCTGAAGTGGGAGAGGGGAATTCCCTGTCTTGTGAGTGCTCAGGCAAGTTATCACCCCCCATTTGTCAGTAGTGCAAGCAGGAGCAGCTTGCACAGCTACAATTGGGCTCATAGTCCTGCAGGGTTTAGTGATGGTGGATACAAACTGGGAATCGTTCCTGAATGTCCTGGCTCATTTTCAGGAAGGTCTTTGCAGAGTTCTGGAGACCACAATGGGATCAGACTGACTCTTTTATAAAGCAGGCCTATTTGAGGCAGACATGGTAAATGTAGTCATTGCAGAAATGCTGGCAGAACTGATATTTCTGCTCCTGTAATGGCTGATGTTCATGAAATGGTGATGCTCTCTCTGCCCTGTCACACAAGTATGGAAGCATATTAAAGAAAATCATCTTCTTGGTGTTTCACGCAGATAGTGTCTTGTGTTGAGGCCCACCTGGCTGTTTTTAATGAGAGCTAGATGCAATTTACATATTTTTTCCAGCTTTTTCTGTTTCAAAGTGCAGAGCAACAAAGAATTCTGTGCAGGTCTCTGACTATGAGTCTTAGCTCAATTTTGCAGTTCTATGGTTTAAGAAATCCCCTTATGTCTCTGAATAGTAACTTGCTCTGTTTTGAGATCTGTCCAGTCATTGGTTCCTAATCCATTTAAAATGTGTTCTATTGATACAGCACAGTGCTAATCTTTTAATCAGAATGTCATGGTATGCTCAGTCAAGGGACTTAGAAAAGTCTATAATACATCTACCTAGTGAAATTCCTCAAATGAATATAATCTAAAACAAAAGAGTCAATCAAGGTTATGTTCAAACAGTGATGGCGTGTGTTTAAATAAAGATGCTTACACTGTAGCTGAACTTTTTGATGAATTTGTTTTATTAATGTAGCTTTCAGGAAGGGGAAATAAGTGAACAGAAAACACATGGCCTTATTTCTTCCCATCTGGGCATGGGAAGTTGCTGGAATGTTTAATTTTCACTTTTATAAAAAAATGCTAATCTCAACAAAGTGTCTTTGGCTTATCAGGAAGAAAGACTTGAATAAGATCAAAACAATATTTTTGAAAGAGATAATATCATAAAAACTCGCATTTCTCTGCTTCATTTGGCTTCAAGACTAAATAACTGAAGTGGAACTACATTCTAAATTATAACCATGAAACTGTCTAGCTCTTTTCTGTACTAAAGACTATTTATATGACCCTTGCGCTCTGAAAGATAAAACAGTCTCCTTTACATGTGAGATGATAATTAAAAGGAAGGAAGCCAATATCTGGACCTCTTGGCTCTGTGTTCAGCAGCCAGCTCAGCATTCCCAGCAGAGGTGTGCAAAGCATTACTTCTGACAAACGAAGCAAAGGCAGCTCCTGAAGATTATCTGCCTGATGGTAAAAACACATCCATGTGCTCTATAGCACAGCATAAGGATGGCAGATGCAAGACAAATAACAGGCAATTTGTTGAGAGGTTGATTAATCATAAATATGTAGTTATATGGCACCTTTGTTCCAGCTCTGTTTATTTTCCATGTAGAATATGGACATCATATAGTTGAAAGAGAAAGTTTCCAATAGGTTTAATTCTTCCTCTAGGTTTTAGAGCTCAGCACCTCAAGTAGCAGCATTTGTTGCCTGAATGGCATCATCTTGAGGACAGTATTTGCTCTGAGTTCATGGAATGATGGAGTGGTTTGGGTTGGAAGGACATTAAAGATCACCTAGTGATCTGCCATGGGCAGGGTACCTTCCACTCCCCCAGGTTACTCAAATCCCCATCCAGCCTCACCTTGAACACCTCTGGCAAGGAGGCATCCACAGCTTCCCTGGAAGTGTATAAATATATTTGCAGAGGACATTGTCTTTGTCATGGCTGTACTGTAGGAATTGTATTCTTTAAGCTGTGTTCAGGTGTCTTCATGGCCAGTACTTCTCTTGCTTTTTTTGTAACGGCTCACAACTACCATAACATCAGCCAAGGTGAGCTGAGAGTTATTGTGCCCTGGCAGTTCATCTGAAACACAGAGCAAGTTCACATCACAGTGTATTTGGAAATCCTAATTCCTTGGCCTCTGCCTTGAGGACTGCGTCTACATCTCACTCTGTTGCTGTCACCTGCCCTGAACATGGATTGTCAGGGTGGTTTGAGTGCTCCAGTTTGCAGTAAACATGTGCAGTTAACATTTTCTCTGAGTAGCTGTGAACAGATTCTTAGCATAGGGCTGCTAACTCGATTAACAGCAGTTTGGTTAACTGAGATAGGGAAAAGTGAAAGTACCCAACCAGAATTTGTGTGATTTGGCACCAGGACTCGTAAATGGGAAAGCATCTCAGTGTCTGTTCCTGTTCAAAGGAGAAAGCTGTAGCTTAGTCATGTACTGAGAGTGTGGTTTAAGGGGGAGGGCACAGAGGTATGGGGGCTGCCAGTGGAATTCATCCCTCATCATCAGTCAGGAGCTGAGCTGAGCTCCTGCGACACTTTCCAAGGGATTTAGGTTGAGGTTAGAGCTCTCAGAATGGTAAATCCAAGATGCCTGGAGGGAACAGAGCTCAGGAGGCCTGCCAAAGCAGAGGATGGCCAGCTGTGAGAGCTGTCCCTGTGCAGTCCTTAGCCATGAAGATCAGTGTGTCCCAAGCCACACGTTGCAGCCTGGGGCAAGGGCTGGTGGTGCTGGCTCTGGGTTTGGTGGCTGAGGGACCTGTCCCTGCCAGAACCCTTTTAATCCCAGCAGAGCCAGGCTCATTCCCTGCCATGCTGCACAGGCAGCGAGCACAGCTGCCAGCACCAAGCCTGGCTCTGGGCAGCAGGGCTAGGAAAGAATGAGATGTAAATAAGCACCATGAGCACACTGTGCCTGCACATTGGCTTTAATGCTGCAGGAAGGTTCCTGCCAGTTAAAAAACATTAAGGACACCATTGATCTCAGTAAGTCCCCCCAATACCTACTTATTTCAGACCTTTCACTGCAGACTAAGGACAGAAGGAGAATTGAAGGAGGGGTGTGTGGGGAGAAGAGGCACTGAAAATGCAATTCATTTTCTTAAGAACTATATTAAGGTCTGAATTTGTGATAGCAAGAAATGTATTGAAGTCAGAGGTGTTAGGTGTTTTACAGTTTTCCCAAAACAAACAAACAAAAAAATACAGTGGCATTGTGCTATCAGAGCAGAATTTTGTTTCTGGCTATCAAACTGTATTCTTAAAAAGCAATAACTCTTGCTTAATATAATTCCTATTGTCTGTTGTGTAATTCCTATTGTCTACGATGTAATTAGCACCAGATAGCTTGTGAAAATGGTAAATTAGATTTAATATGAGGAATGAAAGTGAATGCATTGCAAGTGTATTGAACTATTTCCCTTCATTGATCAGAATGACAGAGGGCTGTGTATTTACAAAGAAAGCTCATGTAAAGGGTGACTGTATTGTGATCATGTCTAAGATGGCTGTAAATGAATTTGAGGAAGTTTTGCTGATGTGAAGATGATGTATTTTGAGTTAAGAAGCTACTCTCAGGCTTCTCTGTCAACATTTTTGTGTGCCTTACTGCTCTCAGCACAGTCTCAATCAGAACAAAGGCTGACAGCACAGAGGAGCTTCTGACTGCAGAAGCTGTAAGGGACAGTGCTTGGGAAGAAGGTAGAATGTGGAATAAAAGTTGAGGGTTATAGCAAAGTTCAGTCAAGACCTTAAAACTCATGGCTTTTGGTATTGTGGTATTGTGCAAGGTAAAACATCTCGTAAAGTATCTCCACCTTTCTGGAACTGCCTTTGTACTCTACCTCTCTGGAACTCTAAACCACTTCCTTCCATAATGATCATGCATGGAACTATGTAAAACTCTAGAGTAACAATGAAGGAGGGAGACTTACGTTACAGGAGAAAAATAGCAGACTTGATTAACAGAAGGCATCTCTCACTGGTGAGAAATTTGCCTTTCCTTTTCTGTAAAGGTTCACACCATCTTTGAAAGAAATGTAGAGACTAATCATAGAGGATCAATGTAATTTATTGAGCATTATATCAAAAATGGCCATACCTTTGGGTTTATGTTGTGATGGAGTCAGAGGAAGTGTTCCCTCAAAAAAGCTCTAGAAATGGACATAAAGGTGAGAAGAATTTATTGAATTATTCAGTCAAGAGCAGCAGTATATACAGGTACATAATTCTAAGATCTAGTTTCTGTCGAATTCCTCTTCCTCAAGCAGAGAGAAAGCATCCTTTGTATAGTAATGAATCACTTGGACATGAGTGTTTCCTATTTATGGAAGTTTCTCATAAAATGAAAGCACTCTATGCTGTACTCCTTTGCACAGCCCTCATCACTTTTACTGGGTCTTGAAAAAAAGATTTTACAGAAAAGTCTTACACTTCAAAAATATTATAAAATAATTGCTTAAAACTTGCAATTGAGACTGTGGAAAAAGGAAGACTTGGGGTTTAGGATGTATAGAGATTCCAAAAAGTGACATTTATCCTGAATAGGGCTGCATCTGCAGCTACCCTGTAGCTTACAATATTATGTGCCCATTCATGGGACTCCTGTATCCTCTACTGTGAATATGCACTGTGGTGCAAAACCAGTCTTAGGGCTATTTTACAAAGACTGTTCCTCTTGCTTGCCAAAATCTTTTAGTGATGTGGGGTTTTTTCAATTGTTGACACCTTAAAATTTCTTTATTCTTCTTCCTGTGGGGTATGAAACAAACATAAAGGAAAAAAAAGAGTAGGAAAGGAGGAGTTGAGGGTAAATATAAACATGAGGAGAAGCCACTGCACTGTTTTTTGTATTCACATCTTGTCAAGTATCCACTAGTTTCCAGAATCACTGATGAGAAATTTGCCTCAATTTGCAGGGATTTCATTCCAAAAAGAAGCTGAGAAGTTTGTTGGAAAGATATTGTAGCTTAGCAAATGCATCCCTTCTGTGATGCTGAGGGAGATTTACCCATGAGCCTCACTATTAAAATTAGTAAAAGTAAAATACTGTTTCCATTTGCAACCCTGTAGAATGAATACACATTTATTGAAACAGTCTGGGTTGGGGGGAAGCTAAATAACCTCATATAAAATGAAATGAAACCATATCTGAAAATTCAGTTGCATGGCAGAGAGAATTGATTCACTGCTCTAATTTAATCAAATGAGAAGAGTATAGTAAGCACATATACTAAAAATGACATCCAAAGTTAAGCCAGTTAAGAAGGCATCAGAATAATCAATGTAGCCAAATCAGTAAGAGATAAATCAATTCACAGCCATGTGAATTAATCTCTACAACTTTGCAAGTGCCAGTGTGTTTAGAATTGTTGAATCAAAGGTTTCATTTGAGGATAACACACCTTCTGCATTTATATAGAGTCGCATGCATTTTTACTTACAAATATTGTGGGATTGTCATTCCTAGGCTTCAGATTTGTCTAAACAAAAACCACAAAATGGAGTGAGAAGAGGAACACTCTTAGCCTCCTCTGGTAAAGGATGAATGATATGTTTTGTTTCAGGCTACTAAAGGATTCTACTAAAATTGTGGCTAGTTTATTACGGCTTAGGTAGAAAGAAACTCAGTTCCAGCCCTGTTATGCAGAGCATCCCAGCATTCCTGTCTGGAAGAACATGCTCAATGTAATTACTCTGGGTATGAAGTCACTTAGGCTAAATACTGAGTAAATTGCTGAGATTTATCCAGTATTTTCTAAACTACAAGCTTGTAATGAACATCTCAAATTGGAATACTGTGCCCTTATGGCCTGCAAGTTAACCCGTTGCTTTCTGGAGTCTATATTTATGCAAAAAATGTATGTCAAAAAACATTTCACTCCTGTAGCTGGCCATGTTCCTGACCTGCTGCAAGAAGATCCCTAAAATCCAGAATTTATCAACAGTAAATACTTTTTCATATTTTTATGACTGATGAATAAAGATACCTTTGCTGCTTGCTAAGTGGAAAAACCTTGTAAATGATCAGTGAAAAATAGCTGAAAAGCTTTTTTTTTCAGAGAGAAGTTCACATTGTATAAATACAAACAGATTTTTTTCTATAAATCATTGGGAGACATAGAAACAGCAATCTGCAAAAATCAGGCTTTGAGGCTGCCTTGATTGCTAGAAATTAATAATGAGGCTTATAACTGTGTCCAAAGAATGATGGACATGAAACTAAACAACCTGCATGAGAAGCAAATAAATGGCCCTGTGTTGGAATCCATAAGGTTAGAGGGTTTTTAGGAAATGGTTAAAAAAGTATAGGCCTCAGACTGAAGTTTTGTTAGCATTGCAAATGCAAGCAGAAAAGTTTCCCATGCAAGCAGAAAAGTTTCCCAAGCAGTAGACGTGACAAATAACAATAAGTCTCTGTAGAATTGGTTTTAGGATGGCAACAAGGTTATTTAATGTATATCTTTAGAAGGTTAGCATGAATAGAGCTCTGTTGATTGTCTCTTATGAACCAGTCTTTGTTTTAGCTACGATTACGTATACTTTGTGGGATTGGATAGAATGCTTGTCAATATGTGTTTTCTCTGTGTGATTGGCTGAACTCTAGATTGAGATGATTTTATGTATTGCTGTATGAGCCCTCCTGGGAGAGACATTTTTTGGGGTGGATCAGTGAGCTGTCATGTCTCCTTTTTGTATTATGAGACTGATGTGCTGGAAATAAAATCAAAAATCTCTTCACTGGTCTGTTTACAATGTTGTCCATACTGGACATTTTGCCGCGGCCTAGTGGGTTCCTTTTTTAAGACGAGGGTTTCTGACACAATTGGACTTATATCTACCCATCCCTCGGCAGCCCTGGAATTTGATATCTGAATTGTGCATAAGTCTGTTACACTTGAGTTAAAGAGAAGGTCTCAAATTGTACCTTCCATTAGATGAATTTGCTACCTTGTCATTCAGCAACTTTTTGAAGGTGTTTGATCCATGCCTTCCAGTGCTTTTACCCTAATTTCCTATATTAAAACAAATTATTTTTACAAGTGATTATCTTGTGATATCTGTGAGCATTTTTTCCCAACTTGGAAGGTAGACAAGAAACAGCCACTAATGTAAAAAGACTGCAATGCTGTGGCTTCCCAGTGCTTTGTATATCTCCCTGGCAAAGCCTGTGTGTTTGCCATTATTTTAACTATTTTAATAATCTGAGCTCATTTCTGTTTTGGATACATTTGGGTGCCCTAAAGAGGATATTTCCAGAGAGCAAACTGGTTTGTTTAATATCTGTGCTGGAATACAGGTGCAGTGTGTAGCAGGTGAGTGCAGTCTCTGCTAGCAGTGATAGTCAAATGATGCAGGACATTGCCACTGTATTACAGATGTACTGCATGGTAAATTGTACGAATATGTCAATAGTTTGATTCTTTAAACTTAACCCCTTTTAAATGTGAAAAGCACTTAATAAGCTGAAGCTCCAGCAAATTGAAAATTGATGTTTAATGAAGATGGTGGGGGTGTAAGTGATTGAATTCTCTGTATCTCTGCTGCTGTGCTGGGCAGTCATTCCTATCTTTCTCCTTCATGCAGAATACTTCTATTTCTAGCTTTTTCCAGCTTTATGAGACTGAGCAGCAGCCATTCAAACTTTCAAATACCAGAAGTTAGAGCTTGTTTTTCAGCATACTGATGAACTTACTTTGAGGAATGAGGTTATTGGATGTAAGCAAATAAATGTCAGAAAAATCAATTACCTTTTGTTGGTCAACTCTTAGCCGTCATTTAGATGTGCTTGATCAACACAGAAATGGAAACATTGTTAATGTTAATTTGGACAGGTCAGAGCATCTTTCTGTGCATTTCACAATATTAATGAAACTAGAAAAGAGCTACATTATGTTCTGCAGCATGTCCATGTCAGACAAATGAGTAAAGCTCACTATTATGTTTGTAATCAGGTAATGTAAACTAGGGATATTTTGATTGATTTCTTTTAGAGTTGTGAGCTCATTATTGTTTTAAGGACAAATGTGCTCTGTAACAAACCATTAGAAATAGCAGGCTGTTTTCCATAGGCACAGGATCCCTGTTGTGTGAGCAATGCCATGGACACAGCCGGCTGGGTGGGTTTTGTATTGGCTCACCCTCCAGTCTGGGTCTGGCAGGTGCAACATAATACAAATATGGTTAAGTGGCTTTCAGATCCAACTGAGGCCCAGAAGCAGGCTGCTTGTTTTCCCAACCAAGCCTGGCAGTGCACAGAGCCTGCTCAGGTGGGTCTGGGCAGCGTTCCCAGAACCAGGAGTGAGGGGAGCAGAGTGGGAAGATGGAGAGTCAGCCCCTCAGCAGAGCTTGGCCAAGTTCAACAGGGCTCATTGGCTTCAGGTTGGTGCCAGCCTTCCTGGATGTGCACCAGGACGTGCTCTGGTGCCTCTGCAAATAAACTCTCCCAGAGCAGTGAGCAAGGGGAGAGGCTTCTGAGCTGGCTGGAGCCCAGCTCAGTAGTACACCAATTACCTGCCATCACTCAGTGTCCTATCCCTTGGATAGTGCAGCTGACTCTACTTGCAAGTAAACACAGGAGCCACAAGACAGTAGCTCTGGCATTCCTTCTGTAAAGGTATGAAATGTTAATGAGATACAGGAGAGAAATCCAGCCCTAAGAGAGGCAGTGCTAAAAATTCCTGGTACTAAGGAGGTTTGTGATGGCAGTGAAGCCTTGCAATGCATCATCTGTGTGTGCTGTGAAACCTCCATCAGAGGACCCAAAGTTACAACAGAATTGTTACTTAACTTTTCTTTACCAAGGCAGAAGAGTGACAATACTTTAAGAGCACTGGTTGGAAATAATAATATAAACAAGGCCCTGGCAACCTTCTTTAACTGGCCATGCTTTCATGAAGAGGTTGAAGTAGATATTTTCTTAAGGGCGTCTTAATCCTACATAATTTTATAGCCAAGGCACAAATGCTGTTACCAATGCCTCATTTTGTATGCAACACTTATTATATGGGTTCCATACCCAGCATATTCTATAGATTGTATGCACCAAATGGTGTGTTTCAGAATAGGTGGCTGCTAGTTAGTGCAGCAGATGTTGCCAGCACTCTGTTTTTATCAAATTCTTTTAGTCATGCAGGTTGGTGTTTGGTTCACACCAAGTTTGCGTAACTAGTGTACAGAACCCTTCTGATTTTCACCCTCAGTAAACCCTACTCTGTAACTCTGATTAAGGCTCATAGATGGCACATGAAAACCTAGGTAGCTAATGTGGTGACTTACTTTGACAAGAGACAAAATTTGTCTGTTGGTAAGTGATTGAGGGTGTTTTAAGTGTCCCTAGAAGGAAAAGCAAAATACGGATTGGTCACAAGTTCTCCATGACAGCTGACAGGCAAAAGTAGTGTGCCAGGGTAGAAGTGATGTATTTTGAACAGTGATGACATGTTGAGTTAGAACATAAGGCAAATAGAATAACAACAGATTGATTGAGAGGGTGAGTGGAAATGTGAAATTCACGAGAGAAGATGAGTGTTGTAAAGTGGCCTTGATCGTGTGCCTGATTTGTTTGATTGCCATCTCTGCAGGCCCCATGCCATTATCTTCAGGTAGAAAAAAATATGCATAAAAATTATTCAGCTCTCACTTGTAACAGTCATGTAATACTGCAATAGCAACACAAGCAAGTAAAGAACCAAAGTGTTTGAAAATGTGAAACTTCCCATAAGAAGTGTAGTGGGGCGGTGGAGGGAAAGATTCCCTCATCAGAGATTGAAAAAGAAATTAATCCAACATCAAGGATTTGCTGTTTGCTTGTAAGCAATCCCATCTGGGTCAAAGCAAGGCAACACATTAGTCTTTTATGCTGCTATGAAGCAAAGCTTCCCACTGGAGCGGATTTTCTCTCTGTATTTAACAGACTGCATGAAATCAGTTGTGTGAGCCGGGCTGCAGTTCAAGTGAATAATGATCATCATGATGGGGTAGAAGGCTTGTAACCATTCCGGATTAGGCTGACACTGATAATCTGGTGTGAATATTGTCAGAATGCTGGCCATTTCCCAAGCACCCATCTGTTTTTTAGGTTAAAAAATTTTTGATCTGTACATTTCCAGGCTTGACTTACTCTCCAAACATTTTTTCTGCTTTATGTGCAAGGTCAAGTCAAAACCTTGATGAGCCATGAAAGGCCAGCATTGATGACACCTTTAATTTAAATGAAAGCATTTAAATACAATCCTTTTGGATACAAAATCCTGTGGACTGCATAGCACACAAACAATGTCAGCAGTTATTTACACAACACACGTGGGTAAAAATTAAGCAGTGGTAGTTTATCGGAGAGATACATTTGGGAAGTTACTACACTGTTACATGAAACGTTTCTATTGAAATGTCTCCTGCTGTTTATTTTTCCTTCCTCTCTCTTTATAGTGCTCCTTTAGTATGGTCCTCCATTGATATTTGTTAGGCTATTTCCCTAATGGTTTACAGTCTCTTTGCTGTTTCCTTTTGACAGACCCTGTCATGAGCTGTCATTGCAGAATGCAGTTCTCAGCAGCATGAAATTACCAGCAAGCTTTGCAAGCAGTCAATGAGGTCAGGCTTATGTGTCCAAATAGAGCCTTTTTAAAAGCCAGCTGGGAGGCAAGAGTGGCCTGTGGCTCTGCAGCCCATCTGCCTCCTCTCAGGCACCTTGCATAATGTTGGAGCTTCCAGGTCTTGCATCCAGAGATGAGGTCTTCATAAAGCAGAAACCAGCCTAAGCCACCAAGGACGGAATTGAGTTCAAACCATAGAAATAATTAAGCTACCTGGAGAAATTGTGTATCTTGTTTACATGCTGAAAGCTGAGGTACAGACATCTGCTCTTTGCACCTAACAAGTCCTAGGATGGAATCCAGAGATCCAGTTTGGTGTCCTGTCTATACCAGTGTCAAGATCTCATGACTGTACATATCTGTATCTAGATACACATGTGTATCTCTCTGTCTGTCTATCTCTCTCCACACACACACAAGGATCTTGTGCAGTGTCCTTTAGTTTTCAGGGCAAGGGATCCCTGTTGTAATGACCTGGCTCTGGGTCAGGTTCCAAACAATCCAGCAGAGAGACTGATGTGGACTCTGGAAAGCGTTTAATGCCTAACAAGTGCTTAGCACAGAGCTTCGTATTAATCATGCTGCAGCAAAATCTGCCATGTGCTGTAGTGTACAGGCTAGATCTCATGAAAAATTAATCTGCAGACATTCTTGGGCTCTGCAGAAAAAATAGCCCAAATCCATGTTTCTCCTGAGAAAATTATCTAGTTTGAGGATTTTTAAAAACATTTCCCACTGCTGTTACCTAATTCCGTGGTGACTGTGAAACAAATGAAGAGTAGCTATGAAGAAAAGTAAGCATGAGTATCTAAAATGAAATTTTCTTTGGGAAATACAGGTACTGTGCAGAGTAACTGGGGCAAAAGTACCCACTGTGGTGCCCTACAAATTTTTTTCCCATCTGTACAAGATGCAAATATGTTATGCTGTGTACTGTAAGTACCAGAATGACTTATTTATCCCATTTTGCATAGTAACTCTAATTATGTTTTACTGAAAACATCAATTTACTATAAACTGAAGTATATTTCTTATTACTGTTTTGCTGTTTTCATAAGTCCACAGCATAGAGTGAAATGTTTGTTAGGAGATATTGAATACTGTAAAAATGTCTTGGCTCTCCTTTTGAAAACTCTCAATTAACAAGCGTTCTAATTAAGAAAAAGAAAAAAGAAAAAAATGCAGTTAAAATTGAAACTCTCCATAAATTGTAATTTTTGCTTTTCAAATAATATGCACAGTTCTGTAATATAGCAGAACAATGTAAATGAAGCTCCAAAAATACAGCATACAAGAAAGGGATTCTAAAACTCATGTATGAACTTGTAATAAAAATAAGAAACTGACCAAGTAACTATTTGTGGGCTGTATAAGAGAATAGCTCTATGCAATTAATTGAAAAAGAATCTGTGGCATTTTCCCTGTTTCATGGCATATAAATCTTTATTAATTCAATGTGCTGACCAAACTTGCTGATATCCAGTATAAACTGATATCAAATTCAGCAGAGAGAGACTGGATATAAATTGGTCAAAGCAATAAATGAATTCAGACCATTTTGTATGAAAGAACATTTTTTAAGAGAGAAGATTTGTAAGCTTTCGTGGAATCTTTGAGCAGTACACACTGACCTAGATCAAAATGTTGGGATTTTACCAGTCGAGAGTGTGAAGAGGAGGTGTTCTCAATTTTTAAAAAAATTATTTTGTAAATTGAAAACTACAGAGGCCTAAAAATGTTCTTAGGATCTCTCCATCCAAGATTTCCTGCAAGAGGCAGTTGAGAAATGCCATCTCCACAAGGGGAGACCTGTATGCTTTTTGAATTGGATAAGAAGCCTGGAACCCAGTGTACCTCCTTAACGTACTATTCATCACTTTGTGTTTATTTTAGGATCCATTTCCCTGGGCCTTTTCCTTGTAGGTGCTCCTATTTCAGTAAAAATCATTATGTTAGAGAAGTTCTATGGGTTGAATGCCCTCAGTTAATACAGTGCCCTAACTAACAACTGTCCTAACTAACAACTGCCCACTAACTCAGGTGTATTGTCATTCAGGTATTAACAGGACAGCAAAAATTACTTCTGCTGCAAAGGGGGGATTTCCCCAGAATACACAAAATGAGTAATTACACTAATGAAGAACTTTGTAACCCTTTTTTCGTTAGAGAAGAGAGGGTTAGAAAGTTACAACCAATTCTTCCATGTCAAAAAAAAAGCTTTTAAGGAAGTTTGGGTGTGTCCCAGTGCATGTCAGAATAGATTATTTTATAAACTGAAATTTTTATAGCTCGAGAGAGCTGTTTCTGACCAGGTCTAGTCTGAATCAGTATTTCCTTGAGCTGTTCACTCACTCTTCTTCTCTCCATGCACAATTTAACTTACATTGAGCTAAGGCAGTCTCTCCCTTCATAGCTAATAACATGCCCCTTTTTTTTCAGTTCATTGGTACCCATGGCTGTGCTCAGATAGGTTTTAGTTCTTTTATTTTTATATATACATCTGTATGGCTGTATATGTAAGTTTTGCACCATTTACTAAGCAGTGATGTAGCTCAGTAGGAGGAACATTAGTAAAATGAATTCACTGTTGTTTTGGGAGCAGGAATGTTGCCTCTGCATCTTCAGAAGGCATTTTAGAGTCCACAACTACATGAAAATAAAGCAATTCTATGATCACAGAAGAAGGCAGTGAAAGGAGAGGGAGGGAACAAGATTGCCTACATTAAGGTAGAAAAAAAAATGTAAGAGAATATAGTTGTTTTGTAACAAGTATAGATGCAAACACCCAGATCAGCTAAGGGTGAGGAGGAAGAGAGGGTTGGTAGGAGGTTAAGAGAGTTTGGGAGCAAGGGAGCAGATTTAAGGAGTCAGCAGGCAGGAAAATGAGACACTTCTGAACTGGAGGTGGAAGCAAAGAAGGGAAGAAAGTGAAGGGGAAGTGTTAAAGCTGCAGTTAAAGAAGGCGACAAAGCTGTGAGTGAGGATGAAAAGCAGTCATGCAAGAATGAAATATTGCAAGAATTGGACAGAAAGGATTTTAGAGGAGAAGCAAGAGAAGGTGATGAAATGGGACTAAGAACAGTGCATTGAATGATTCCCCTTGCTCTTTATTTCATAGGACTCAGGGAAATGCTGTGCCCACCCAGCTCTAGTGGTGCATTGGTTCTGGAATGGGTGAGACCAGATGGGTTCCTCACCTAATGACACTGTTTATCTTTTCTTCAAGTCGGGTATAATTTAGTCTTTCTTTAGTGTATTTCTGTTCTGGAAACAGAAACACATGGTTACAGATTAAAGATGTCATGCCAGAAAAAGAGAGGCTCCTCTCTTCACCCTATCAAAATATTGCAACAAGCATGTGGGAAAGTTCTGTTGATTTATAGCTTGAGAATCCAGAATCTATTTGTGCTGCAGAGAATTTAAACTTGGCAGGGTTTTTGCATGTGTGGATTATTATGTACCCTGTGAAACCCTCATAGCTTCCACAATAAAAGAGGCCAAGTAGAAGAGGTAGAGCAAAGGGTTATGGATATTAATGAATTTAGGATGGGCTTCAGGGAAGTGGTGAGGAGCTACAGTAAGATCTCGGTGTCAGGAGTGAACAGCAAAAGAAAAGGATGAAGATGGAAGACACAGAATGGTATTTCAGAAACATAATGGATGCTGGTAAATAAAATGGCGCAGCACACAAATTTGAAGCTATGTGTAGTTGTTTTAGGGGTGGGAAATGAAAGCACCACAATATGGTAATAAGCAATTACTGGGAATTTAATTCCATTCTGTGTTTCTTCTACATTTTGAAATGATAAAACGCACAAGGCAAATCAGTGGAGGGAAAAGTCAATTACAGTAGCAAATCAATTAGGGTGAAGAGTCAAACCAATCAAAACTGCAAGGTAACTAATGAAGGACAATTAGCAACAATAAATGGATTCAGCATTGCTCAGATTCAAAAAGGAAGGGGAGACATAAGTGACATCAGGCTTAAAAGAGTACAAAGGATGCTCTATTCAGAGGGGAAGCACAATGTGGGCCTGACTCTTCATATTCAGTAGCTTTTAAGTGCCAAATTCAGAATCCTCAACCAGGATGAGGGAAAATTACTTCATAAGCTTCTATATTTTTCTAGTGATATTTGCTGTCAGTGTCATAGGGAGAGTCTAGTGCCCTGTGTAATTTGTCTCTTACCAGTTTGATGGCTAATTCAAAATCTACCCAGTATTCCCTGTTGGCACCTGTAGGCTTTATTGGTACCCCAACCTCTTGGAACCAGCTGTATTAAACTGTTTAAGTCTAGATGTCCTCAATGGAAGAAGTTCCTTTACTTCTGAAGGTAGAGAACACACCAGATACAGAGCACATTAGCAAGGCTGCCCTGTGCCTAAAATTATGCATTGTTAACATTAACACCCTCCAGGAAGGAAAGTGTTTGTGTGCCATTTTCAATCTTAAGTCATCTAATTGTTGATTGACTAATCCCTGAATATAAGGAAAGAATGGCTTTGTTTAAAGTTGCCTGTGTTGACTCTTATTTAAACATTTTTACGTTACAGATCCTCCTTAATTTCTGTGAAGGATCAATGATCTTTTGGTAGCAGCCAAAAAAACCCGATAATGCTTTGGCCAAAAAACCCAATAATATTTGTTGTAAAAAAGCAGAGATTAGTAATCTAAACTGCGCTGCTGTTGGTGTTGGCATCTTTTATAGATTTCTCTTCAATCTTGGGTAATACTTGACAATCTTCCTTATAGCGAAGCACACTTCATTCTAAATTGTCCCCACAGAGAACAGCACTGCTTGATATATTCAGAATTAGATTGGCTAGATGAGCTTAATTCAAGAAAGTACTGAATTTGTCTGTGGTTCATCTATAATGCACTAAAAGGAAAATTCCCCAGCTAGACAAGTAAATTATTAACTCATAAGTCTATGTATTGTAATTTGTGTATAGTAATAACTTATCTTTAAGTAGGATTGAAAATGTATGTGGAGAATGTGAACAGATTCAGAGATAAAATGGTTATTTTCAAACTCAGGGACGAGATGTAAACCTGGCCTTAGCTTGAGAGGTCAGACTTTTGCCTACCTGAAGGTCACTGTGCCAGTCACAAAGTCACTCAGACTGGTACAAGTGGCCCAGCAGCTGTTACTGAACAAATTTTGAGGTTATTGGTCAGGGTAAGATAAATCCAGGTGCATTTCTCCCAGCAGATCCAGTCAAGAACAAAGACAAGGTGATAAATGATGCGAAAGAAACCTTCTCTCATGTCTAGTTTAGTTTCCAGAGATACCAACAACTGCATTCTTGCTTACAACATTTTTGTAAGAGAATTCTGATATAAATTTGTTTCATTAATTGCTCTGTCCATATGACTGGTTTGGAAATACTCAGCAGCTTTTTAAAAGGAGCTGGTAATTCCTACCCTTAATCCAATTTACTTCTTAGAAGCCCTAAACTTTTTTACTGAAGAGTACCTATTTTATCCCTAAGCCCCAAAACAAATCAGGTAAAGATTTAATCAATAATTATACTCTATATTTAGATTATAAATCTGTACATAACACACTGCAAGCATGTCCAACTAGCTACTGGGCTGTAATAATCTTGATAACTCTGGGCTTTGCAGTTCTTTGTCACGCTTATTGTTATGGCCTCTCAGAAATGCTTTGCTCATGTGAAGTGGATGCTATTTATTTGGAGTGTTTTCCCTGTCTAAAACAGCCAACAAGCCCCTTTTATAGTACAGAAGTCGTGGTGTGTTGCTGCTGAGGTTCTTTTCCCTCATGGCCCTGCTTAACAGAGTCTGCTGTGGTGGATCAAGACTTTTCTTGATTTTCCTGTCTGCTTAGCTAATTAAAATAACAAATCTTCACAGCTGTCTGCTTTGGATTCATCCTTATCACCATAAACTAATTAAAATAATGCAACCGGTTGCAACTCATTAAATATCAACTATGCTTTTCATATCATTATAAGCCTTCAAAAATCCACAAAATGAAACAAAAAACTTGGTTCCTCTGCTCCTTCTTCCTTACCTAATTGTAGCTATTTTCTTAAGATGCCTACGTATTAATTTACATTTTCATCTGTGCCTTTTTTTTATTTTGATGTGTTCTTGGAATTGTATTTTTGTAGCCTCCCACTCCATATTTTTTCCTGTCACTCTTAAGTTTTCTCAAGAGGGAACTCAATATACTTGGGGTTTCTATTCAGCCTAGCTGGGTACCCTACAGAATAAATGCTTGTTCAGAACTTTCAAGTCAACTTAGTGGAGTAGGGAAATTGCAATAGGAAATATAATTTAAGAAAGCATTTAAGTGCTGGCTTAATTTGGTTTCCCACTGGTACCTTTATTCATGCGTTTTAATATGATACTGATTCAATACTGTGGTTTACATGTAAAATTATTTCTGAAATGAAAGCGATGCAGTTTTCTTACTGTAGAGAGAGAAGATATCTCCAAAATGGAAATAATAAACTTATTTTCATTGGATTTTTTTTTAATCCAAACTAATATAGGTGTCTCCTGAAAGCCATAGGGATTCTAATGTAACTGATTAGGCAGGCATCTCTGTGTTTTAATGCTCTGTTTATAAAACAGTAGGATTTTGCTACTACTCTCCATTAAAAAACAAAAAAAATTAAAAATTTTGTAGGGGATTTTTCCTATACTGTAACTCTAGCATTCTTCTTTGAGAATCATGTTTCTACACACATTTGAAGCAAGTTTAATCATTTATTTACTGCAGGACCTTCACTTTTAATTAGGTCTTTCCTGTCTTTTTTTTCCTTCATATTTTCCCAAGAGAAATTTTCCTTACAGTGTTCTGGGCTGAACTTTTGTTTTGGCAGACCTACTTTTAAAGGGCTTCCTTACCTCTTCAACAGCCAACAGACATTTTTCTAGCACAAACAATTTAATATCTTCCTGCTTTCATGGTCCTACTTTTTCCTATTCACTGTTTCCTAATTTGAAACACTGTCTGGTCAAACCGGACACCAAACCTAAACGAAAATCTAATTCTGGTTTGTTCCTCCCTGGTGTCTCTCTTTAGATATGAAATTTCTTTAAAAGTCCAAGGAACAAGATTTATCCCAACTCTGCATAGTAAAAGCTGTAAGAAGAGATAATTTTAGTTACCTCTGCCGCATCCTTTCCTGTATCTGCCAGCAGGTGACTATTGTAATACAGGGTTATTCCATAATGTTTTAGAATATCTCCCTCAAGGAAGGCACTGTAGCCTGTACCCCAGCTGTCCCTCTCTGAACTGAGCTCTGAGCTTGTGTTGCAGCTCCTGCTCTGTGCTCAGGCCAAGTGGTGGGATGGCAGCTGCCCTTGCAAAAGGCCCCTTGTGCAGCTGCCACCTGTCCTGCAGCACAAACACCTGCATCCCTTGAGGCAGTTTTCCAGGGGGGTTGGCATGGGGGTTCCTCTTTGCAGGTATAATTAGCTGCATATTCCTTGTTACCTAAACATCTGGCTGTTTTGACACCCCTTATGTACGTAAAGAATTAGAAGCCAGCTCTTTCAGCCGGACCCTGTTCAAAATACAAGACAAAATTAGGTATTCTGCCTTTTCCCATTCTAGTATTAAATGTGAAATGAAAGAGCTGGAGTGAGTCATAAAGGATAAGTAATGTCTTCTAAAGGAGCAGCTCCCAAACTTTCTTGCTTTGTCTGTCTCCTTGAAACTTGTCTCTCATTTCCTTTCACTTTTATGCCTTTATCAGACTTGTGCTTCCATGCTCTCTACTAAAATAAGTGCCAGAGAAAGCCTAAAGTGTTCAGTTTATAACATCCTTATTAAACATTGCAGGTACAAGACAATATATCAAAGGGAATCTCAATGAAGCAAGCATTATTATTAATGCCTTCCAAGTTACTTTAAATTATAAGAAACAATCAAAATGCTATAAATGACTTGCTCTCTTGCACTATGCTGCTGAGCTGCAACAATGATTTGCCTTTTCAAGTTATTTAATTTGTTTTGAGCTTCCTGCCCATTCTTCAGTGTAGTATTGGTGAGCAGACACCAAAGTTCACCTTGCTCACTCTTGACAAAATTCAAATGAAGAGAAAAGCTATGATTTAAAGTAGCACCTGGGGAAATCAAAGGCTGGCACTGGCAGGAAGCATGCACTTGCTCCACAGTTGCTTTTTGTCATTTGAGATATTGGTAAGCTTCAGTTAAAAGTCTGGTTTACTTATTTTCAGTGGTGAATAAGGCAGAGAAAGCCACTCTCGCAGAGAAATGTGGAGCGTAAGGGTTCAGTCAGACACCAGACTAAATTCATTACTTCATCACAGAAAGTTGCTAAGCTACGCTTTGTTGGATTTGAACTTGAGTTCATCATCACCTGACAGTTCTATCAAAAGCTTTATTCCCCTCTCTTGTGAAGCCAGGTGGCAAAATGTCTTTCTGAAAATTGGACCCCAATCAAACTCTGATTTTTCACTGTCAGTATAGTATCAATTAAATTCAGTCCCCAAATATTCATGTGTACATATCTCATACATCACAATCAGTAGTTTTGTGTAGGCATGAACTTTAAATTTCTTTTTAAGGAGGGATGTAGTATTTGGCATTTTTTCCCTGTTTCCTTTGTGATTCATAAATTGCACTGCCTTTAACACTTGTCACAAATATTTAAAAGGGTAGATTTCAGTTTGGTTTTCTTATGCATTCTCTGTTCATTGAGATGTGCAAGTTAATTGACTGGTCTCCCTGGCCACAAGTCATTCCCAAAGCAATCTGCACCTTCAGATCCAAAATCACCATGAAAAGCTTTACCTTCGAAAAAGATACAGCAGACCTGCCAAGGGATCAGTCAACACCTTTCCACATGGGAGCTTGGAGAAGATTGTGATCACTTCCCACTTCACTGAGCAGAACTGGAAACAAAAGTGAGCATGTCTCTTGTGCTCCAATTACATTTTCCACCTTTTCACCCTGATCTGGGATGACTTTCAGCTTGATGGGGAATCTGGGGCTACTGGCAGATTCTGAAGTATTCTGCAGAGAGGAAGTGAATTTAGCACTGGCACTGCCCTTTGAGTTCCCTGTGTTCCCTGAGCTCAGTTCATGCTCCCTCACAGGAGAAGAACCCATCCTCCTTCTCCATTAACCAGCTACTCCAGGAACCAAATGAAGTTTGTTTTCCCCCCATCACTGTACATCTTGACATACCTTTGAAAAGTGGCAGAAGATCAGTGATGTCAGTATTTGTTCATCATTATTATTATGGGGTGTTCCTGTGTTTCACATGTCCCAGCTCCATTTGAGAAGCTGCATATTGATAACTCTGTCATGAATGGTTTAAGTAACAACATAACAAATCATGTAAGGAGCACCAAATGTGTGTTAGGAACTCATGTCCTTTCATGCAGTCTTTCAAATTTGTGGGGTTTGGCAATTACAGTCAGTATCAAGCTTGCATTGTGGGAGGGTTTTTCAGAGATTTTTAATAATGCGAACAAGAATTTAGGTTTTCTTTTTGTTTCAGTTTGCTCATCACAGAAATTTCTCTCAATTTGTTTTTTATTTTTTTAAAGACCTTGACTCTGTATTAAGGTGTTCCTGAAGCAGGAAATGTTTGTTTAGATAACAGCCCATGACAAATGATGCCCCAAAGCACAAAGACAATTTGTTTTCTTCACCACTGGAAGTAAATCCAGATGACAGACAGTTGGGAACATGCATTCTTACACTCTTCTTCTGTCTCTTACTTGTACCAAGAAGCTACAGACAGGCCAGATCTCTTCAGCCTTCTCATGAAGGGTGTAATTCATGCAGTCACCTTTTTCATCAACAACCCTTTGTGTTTTCTTTGTGTTTTTCCACTGAAAGTACTGCCATCAGCTGAAAGTTAAAATATAAATGTGAAATAACTTTAATCCACACCAAATATAAATTAATTCAATAACTTTTATACAAAAATTGAAGATGAAAAATATATTTTAAATTAAGTGTGTAAATCCTCTAACTCTAGACTTATCATCACTTTTGGATGAAAGTTGCTTTAAAATGAACTGTAGTTTTGCTTGATCCAGTAGTTTAGTATCTGTATCACTCTTAAATATATATTTTATTTTACTGCAAACACCTCTGCTGTCATTTACCTTCTAAAAGATTTGTGCTGGGGGGAAATGTATAGGGATAAGAAAATACTAATGTTAGTGAGCTTATTCTTAAATTAAACATAATTTTTATGTTTAATGCTCTAAGAACTTGCTAGTTTTTGCAAGTTTGTATTTGTAGGCTGTGATAAATGGCCACTTTTAGAGAGAGAGAATTATGTCATTGAAATATTTTAATTCTGTGCACAATTCAGTGACTAGATTTCTTTGGGAAGCTGGGGGCATTCAGGCACTGAGAGATACAGGGCACTCTGAGTTGGAAGGTTCTGTATCTGACAGTCCCAGAGCTCTTCCTGGGACCATGGCTTGTGTCCCATCTGTTAGAACAACTGCTGGCATTGGCAGGGCTTCAGATCAACATGTGATTTCTCAAGCTTCTCAGTGTTGTGTAAGACTTGATAGGAGCAGGACTAACCCCAGCAATGCCTTTTGTCACACTGGATTTCAGTATGGAGGTACTTAAAATGCTTTATAACTTATTTCAGTATAGAGATTGACAGTATATTGTATTTTTTAATAAACAGATATATATTTTACAACAGGCAAGGAGTTTATCTCTAAGCCTTACTGACCTACTCCAAAATTACTGCTTCTGGGAACTGCATCAGTGGCTTTGCACTCCCATGGCCTATAGGCATATGCTAGGAAAAGTTTGGGGGATTTTTTCATCAAATTTTACTTTTTCTTCAGTCTTCTTTACAAACAAGCACTGTGTGAGCAAGAGGTAAGGGGTATATCCCTTTACAGGCTGGTTCCCCTGTCAGACTGTGCTGCAGCAGAAGGAGGAAAAGGGATGAGATGGTTTGAGGAAGGGGTTTAGCAAGTCAGTGTCAGTAGGAACCCAGGGTGCCTAAGGGAGAAGCAGATCCCTCAGTTCCCATGCTGAGCATGTGAAGACAGCCACAGCTGAGGGGCAGTCCCACAGGAACAGAAGCAGTTCCTCTCCCTGGAGCTGTGTGAACATGCTGTTGACACAAGGGAGGTGACAGAAAGGGGACAGGGAGGGATGTGTTGTGTCGCATCCTGGGGTTCCTGGGAAAAAGAGGTTCCAGCGCTGCCTTCTCCCATTCCCTTGGAAGCTCCTTCTGACAGATGCCAGGCCCTGAGTCTTCTCTGTATGTCCCCAAAGGGTGAATCAATAGGCTGCTGTGACATAATTACTTACCTACTGTTCCTAAATTGGTAACAAATAAAGCAATTGTTCATTTCCACCTGATGTAAGAAAAAAAGGGAACAGAAACCTTGTTGGCTGATGCTAGTAACTCGTATTATCACGCACAATTATGATCCATAATTGTAGAAACTTTTGATGCAAACCACTTTTTTCTCAGCTCCAAAGGCTGAGTATACAATGCTTTGTACACAACCATGGAATATAGCTGCTTGCTAAGGTTGTTTCTATTTTTCTGCTTCATTTATATAAATATATATTACCTGTCATTGCAAATATATACTTGGTTTTCTTTCATAACTCCAGTGATATATTTGATGTATAGGAGCATTTTCAGTATGAAAAACTTACAGACAGCTATAATCCTACTCTGCTAAAGCACAGAATTTCACAGGAAGCTGCCAGTGGACATGAAGTGATTTGAGCCAGTCAGATTCTACCCTGGCACCATATTTTTCTTTAATTGGGGGGTTATCACAAAACTAAGTAGCAGCAGACCTGTGAGAAGCATTAAGTCCTTACATTCACATACAAGGGGGGGAAAAAGGCAAAAACTTGGCAGCTGTGCCACAGAACTTGATATTGCCAGAGCCTTAAAGGTGAAATGATCCCACCTTTTTCTTGCAGGGAGAAAACTAAAAGGCATCAGCTGCCTCCAATTAATAAAATGGAGTCTCAGTAGAACAAAAAAAACCCCTGAACAATATATTTAAAGAGGATGTTTATATAGAGAAAAATCAAATACTTTGCTCTGCAGATGAAATAAATTTTAACAAGGAACATGTTCTTTCCTCATTGTGTCATGGCTGGTCATGTCCTTGTCTCCAGTTCTGTTTTCTGGCCAAACAACTCTCTAAGACTTTGAATCACTCTGGGTACCTTTTACCATGGGCAAAGGTAGGCAATGTAGTGGCTAAAGCCACAGAAGAAACAGATAATATAAACTGATATATGTAACAGATAACTAAAAGGTGGGCCTTAATTTGCTCACCACCTTTGATGTCTTTATTGTCATGCAGTTGTCAGGCTACAAATTATAAAAATCTGTGGCTCCCTTCAAGTAACTGGTCTTCAGGATCAATAAATTACCATCCTTCAACTGGTTTTTTTTTTCTATAGGACTTCATAATTGTTCACATCAGTGTTTTTCTGTCTTGAATTACAATCCATCCCTGTCTCAACAATCTAATCTCTGCTTGAAGTTTTACCTCTTCCTGGCTGACCTTTTAATGGCTTTTGTCTGCATACTTTACAACAGCTGGTTCCTGGGAAGTTTGAGCCCAGGTTATGCAAGTTGTGGGTTGCTTCACACAAAGCTGAGCCCCTGCAGGAAAGGTTACAGATCCCTGCATGCTAAGAAAGTGTCTCCCTCTTGCTTCTCAGGAATGTTTTGGCATGTTTTTTGCTTCCCTCAGTGCAATCCCATTTTTCGAGTCACTTGGCTCATCCCTGCCTGTGTTTTCCCGCTGTGTTCATGTGTTGCTCTCGGGATAGACAGTCTCTCCTCCCTCTGGAAGACACTGCCTGACCCAGAGCATCTGAGGTGAACAGGCAGATTCCTCCCTATTGCCTGGCTGCACCTTTTTATACCTGAAGACAGAACATGTAGCGCATGCCATAAACTCCAAACAAATGAATCAAATAGTTCTGCAGCCTGTCAGAGGCAATAAGATTTTTGAGTGAGCTGTCTGCCTCTGGATCTCCAAGTTAGGTACATGCTTTGGCTCCTTGATGCTGTGCTGCCAGGCTCGCCAGTAGCCATCCAGTGGGAGGCTGTTACGCTTACATAGAAAACTATTTCAGCATCAGGGGGTTTCTCCTGGCTGTGGAGATCTTTGAGCAAACCAGTAGGGAGCAGAGACCCTGTTGGCAATTCTGATTCACAGGCTGCATGGCAGCAGGAAGAGAAATGCTGGAATCTCTGCTGGCAAAAATAAGATGTAGTAACTTAAAAAGGTATCTCAGTAACCCTGCACAGAAGAGAATATATTTGACTTGCTAGTGTCAATAGCAGGTATATTGGAAAACAAGATTTTGTGTCTCAGTGAAAAATCACAGGTAGGGACACTGGCAAAGAAAACACTAAGCCTTTACTGGCAAAAATGCTGAGAGTGTTGTCTGTTGTTAGCTGTAATAAGATACAGACAAAGGTGTGGGAGCCAAGCAGGGCGTTGTTAACAGGCAGGTTTGGGGCTGACCCAGAAGCCCCTTGCTGGGAATGCATTCCATAGATGGCCAAGCATCTGGTGATTTTCTAAAGGACTATTTGAGGAATAGGGCCAAGGTTGTCAAAGCTCAGCAAAGGAATTTCTGGGCTTGAAGGTTTAGCTTTGGCAAAAGACATGAAGAGGCAATAGAGGCCACAGTTACCTGGCCTTTAAGGTACACTGTTTATAGGAGTTTAAAACAGAAATAATAAAAAACCCCACATTGATCTAGAGACTTGTCTTTTAGATCGTTTTACAAGAACTGATCTCAAGGAAGGAGGCTTCTGCAAGCTTGCTCCTTGTCTTTTTCAGTAGAAAGCAACAAGAATAGACAATTATAGACAATAAGAATAAGCAACAATAGAACTAAATGTTCTACATCTAGTCAGAGAAATATTAGTGATGTTGTTAGTAACTAAGCTAGTTAATTTAATTCTACCTTCTTTTGTTTTTGTGGGCTGGGAAGACAACTTTCCACTGCCTTTGCTTTCTAAAAATGCATCTCCTGTTTGATGGCTTTCATTCATATGTGTTGAAATGTTTTGGAGAGAAGTTTAAGTGTTCAAAAATGTGGTTTCCCTGCCTCCAGTTTTTTTATTTTTTTGTATTTGGCTTTGTTTTTAGTTGTAAAGGCTTTTGATAACAGAGCTAGCTGAATACTTTCATATAAAAATACTTTTTTGTTGAGCCCTAAATATTTAATTCGTAATGTCCATGGTGAAAGCCGTTGCCAAGCCTGGAGCAGGGTGCCAGGTGAAGAGTGCTTGGGTTTCTGAAGGTTTGTCTTAAGGGGTATGGGTGCAGGGAGCTGCCAGGGCTTCAGACTTTGGTCAGTCTTCTGCTGCTGGAGCCTGAGAGCCATCATTTCCTGTTGCTCCACAGCAAAATTGTCATCTTCGCTCTGGTCATGAAAGCTGACAGGAACATCAATATCACTAAGTGGTTGCAGGGCCTGGGGAATTCAGCACATGTTAGTTTTTGGCCTGAATTGGACTGTAACCTAGAAGAGTGAAACAAAATCAGCCATGAATGGAAAGCCTGCTTTCCAGCCAGTTCTTTTGTGGCCTTCACCTGGTGCTAATGAGGAATAGAAAATCAGAGTCTCTTGTGGTGGAGGCATTTACACCCTCTTCAGTTTGATATTCTGTAATGCTAGTTTGAATTTTATCACCATTAATGCATTTAAGACTTAATGCAAAAACTTCTTATTGTTTGTGATTGATATCCCCCCCTCAATAGAAAAATAAGACAAAACCCAAAAAAAACACCCAGAAAAATTATGACCATACGATTCAATTCAATCGTGTACAGAGATCAATATGGGAAAATTACCTATTTCCTCCACTTTAGCTGAGTAGAGACTTTCAGGCTTTCCACACTACCAGGTTTTAAGTGTCTGAACTTTAACATCCAGTTCAGCAATCATTGTACAAACCAGCAGAGGTATCACAGTAGTATTGGTCTTTTGCAGTTGGTATGGAGAACATTATCAATGCTGCCTTTTCCAAGCAAAGTAAGATAGGATTCCTTCCCCATGGAAAAGGAAAAATGTAGAGTCTTGTTTCAGTGCTAAGCAGCTTCTGTTCCTTCTGTCCCAAACAGGCACAAGTTTGTTATCTTGCATTTATATTCTTAATTTGCCCATAATTGCTTTCAGGCATCACATCTGAGGCCAGCCTTCATTAATATGTTAATTGTGCAGTCCCTCCCAGTGGATTTTTCCGAAGCTAAGAGTAAACAGAAAGGTTTACTCCCCTCACCTTCCCCCAAGCCCTCTAAATAGAAAAATATTTTTATGAGATACTTGACTAGGCTCAGATCACCATGATAATGGAGAACATTTATTTCCTGCGTTTGGGTCTGCCCAAAATAGATGCTCAGATTCCTTCTGTTGGAACAGATCAGAGGCTCATAAGGTCAGAACAAAACGGCAATTTTTATTGAGGTGCAGTTTGGAACCACTGTACACATTTCCTCCATCCTATTCCACGTGGATATGCTAAATGGGTATAAAAAAAAAGCTGACATTATCAAAGTACTACAGGGAATTACCCACACACTTGCTGTTAATTAATGTGAGATGTGCAGAGAATTTGCCCACACTGCTTTGAAAATCTCAGCTAAAACATTTTAATGGTGAGTATTTTTGGGGAATGAAACACAGAAGAAGCCCTGTGAGCCAGACTCCTTAACTGTTTATTACCTCTCTCTGCTCTTGAGCTGGATTTATAGAAATGTCATTTATAGAAAACTCTTAGACTTTATTTTTGAGTTGTCGTGAGGACAGCCCTCATACCTTTCCAGCCAGGAAGCATGATGAACATGAATTAAAATTATTTTAGTAAATAATTTAAAACATTTGTTGGAATTAGGATTCTTACAGCAACCTCTCTTTCTCTGTTAAGATTGATGATGAACTGTGCAAAAGTCCAACAGCAATGGGTGCAAAAATAATTCACTGCCTATTCCTTTATTTGTCTCTTCCTTTTATCCTGCCACAAATGGGGCAGCTTGCGAAATCCCTGTAGGTTGGCTGCCTGAGTAGGGGTGTTAATTGTCAGCTATAATTGACATGCTAAAGGCTTCCTGAGAAAACTTGTACTTCTCTATCCATTGATATCCTTCTTTCCTTTGCTATCAAGTCACTTCTGGTTCCCCCTGCTGCCAATTGTTCCCAATTCCACCCAGTGCATCCTGCTGTGGCCAAAGGCTCAGGGAACTCCTGACATGTCCTTTATTATTCATTTCCTACTTTCTGAGGCCGAAACTAAACCATGACAAGACAATTTAGGCTGGTTTAGGGCCCATTCCAGTAAAGCCTGCAGTGCACATATAAGCAGAAAAAGAATGTATGCATATACTTGCAAAAGGTACAGAGGCCCATATTTTGCTTATTTCCTTCTATTTAAATACAGCTTCTAATATTTCCATCCCCAGGCCTTAGACATTCACATACATGTTGGTCATCCTTGCAAGGACATGGATTCAAGATGATCACAACAGGCATATGAGAAAATCATTTTGGCAGCTGGAAAACCAACAAAACAGATGCCTACCTCTGCTCCTTCCCTGAGCTCTTGCAAGCTCACTCAGTCCATCTGATTCTTTATTGCAGGTCATGATTCATTCCACAGCTGAAATTGTGACTTGGGTACCTCATCTTTCCTTCTCTGAAACTTGCTGACTTGTGCTCTCTGTCAATCCAGCATTTTGGATCCATGTGCTTTCCATCCTGCACATGATGAGTGTCTGCTCCTTTTCCATAATGGCATGTGCATTCAGTGTGACTGTGCTCCCTGCCTTTGCACTTTAGGCACTGTCAATGAGATGCAAAGCCTTTATTTTTCATCTGAATATTTCTCCTACCTCTGCTTCCCTGAATCTGCCATGTATCTGTATTATCTCCTTTCCAGTCCATGTGCCCCTTTGCAGAGTACTGATAAAAATTGATTTTTGTTCTGTGAGTAAATTGTACTTGGATGAAAGGAATTGCTCCTACAGGATGTATGAAAAATTTTTGTGGAAAGCACCCAAGGACCATTGAGAGGTGTTTTTCATAGCTCTTAAGGCTTTCCTATAGGTTTGCTGAAGATAAGCCAGATGAGAAGGTGCAGTGGACTCCAATAACAGGGGCCAAGGGGCTTTACATCAGTGTGTTACTTCTCTAAGCTGGCATGGCACTTACTTCAGGTGTGCTCAGTCTGCAGCTAAATCCTTGTCTGAGGTAGTGTTTAATTCTCAGTCTTCTCCCCATCCCCATGTATCCTCCATAAATCACCTCCAGGGATCATGAGTGAGTCTTTCATCAAAGCTTTATGGAACAGATGTATTTCTGTTTCAGTCCACCCTTTTCATAGAGTAATAACTTTGACTTTTGTAGAGGGGCAATGAGTGTAACTGTTCAGATATTTTATTGCATATAATGCTGAGTCCATTTCCTCATAAAGTTAATTTTACTATGCTTTTCCTGTTTCCATTTCCAAGCTTACTGAGTCACACTTTAGTAGTACCCATTGTAGCAAATAGGAGCCAAGTTACCCAGGGGATGTCAAACATTGTCTGTGAAGCCTGTCAGGTCAGGCCTTTCCCATCAGGATCCAGGTAATTCTCAGCTTTCCCACACAAAAGGGTGGGAAAATGATGGCCATATAATTGGCCCCATTTAACAGTTTGTGTTCCTGCAGTCAGTGAAAGCCTCTCCTTCTGTCATTTCCAGTATTGGCCATCTAGGTTGTGTTCAGAAGTTTCACCTGTCAGAGATGACAAACAGGTGTTAGGTTTGAGAAGAAGGAGGTTCTGCAGCTGGTGCTGCCCTGCCCTACTTTGGGGCTAAATCCCGTGGCTGGGGTGGCCTTTGCCTCACAGCGCACTGGTCATGCCAGTAAGGGCTTCAAAGTAATCTAAATGCCTTAATTTCTATTCAGTGCATTAATCTTTTTCAGTTTTAAAGAAAAAAATTTAAAGCAATCTGGAAGGCGTGTAAAAAGTATTTTAAATTGGTGATATTTATAGCTGTTTCAGTTTTTTTGAAGTCTCCATTCTTAACAGGCAGTAACAGCAATTCAGTAGCAATCCAGTTCCTGCCAGTAACCTTCTCCTAGGAAAAAGGATTTCAGTAAGCTTTATCACTCAGCATAGCCAACAGAAATATTTGATACTGAGAGCAGTGGAACCAGAAATCCACTTCAGATGTCCTTCAAACAGCTAGATGAGCAATTCAAGGGGATGTGGAATAGGAAACTCAGAAAATGGAGCTTGACTTTGATACTTACTTGGTGTGATAGAGTAATTTACTCTCCATATAGATCTTACTGTATAAGAAAAAGGAAGAAAGAGGAAGCAGTAATGTGTCACCTTATCTAAATAAGGTACCTGTCATTCCTGAAATTCTGTTTAAACTATGATGGATGCTCTTATTCAACAAGAGAGATTTTTCCCCACAGTGAAAGACGATCCTTTCAAACAGAAAAGGACTATGATGAGACCAATTTTCCTTCTTATGGATGAGGCTGAAACAATGCAAAAATAGCTGCAGAGCAGGTGCCCTGGGATTCCTCTCTGACCACTTGCAATGTGTACAGTCATAGAAAAGGCAGTGATCTGAACAGAAAAACAGCTGGGCTAATTGTCTTGCTAGAAACATCTGTAATCTTTGAAGTGGTAGCATACTCTCCTAGGCAATGTGTCTATTTACTAAGAAAGTTTTGTTTTCTTTTCAATTAATTTTGATTGACTGATCTGTCATTCCAGAGCTTAAATCTTTTTGCTGTTTATCCATGGTTCTAATGTCAATGCTAATTTAACTAAAGACATTAGCTAGAAATAAATCTGTGGTGTTTACTCTTTTTTCTTCTGTTTTCCCAAAGTAAACGTCCTTTTGTTTTTCCTTGTAGCTCCTATTTGAACACTATTTTTGAAGCAGTTAATCTGGGCACTGCATTGACCTATTCCTTAGTAATCTAGAGGACAACTCACTGAAATGTATGGTGAGCCTCTTCAGCAGTGAAATCATGCACTACACTGTACATATCATAAAGCAAACTCAGTGATCTCTCCCCTGGACTAATATAAATAGGTATAGTAATGGAAAAGTGATTTGTGCTGTAGTAGTGTCAATTAAAACCTACTTCAGCACAATAAAGAGTGTGACTTGAGGCCCTGGATATTAACAGTGGTACCTGTGAAGGCTCCCTAGTACAGTGCATGCATGGGTGCTGGGGGGAGCACAAATGAGCACTGCCTGCCTGGATCACAAATTGCCATTATTTTGTGTTGATTGTAGCCTCAGCTGGAAAGCCAGGGACTAAGCCAGCCACTGTAAAGCTGCAAAATAACTTAAAATCCATAACTCATTAGGTGCACTAAGTCACTGAAGCCTGGAAGGGTGGCCCAGGCATTCTAGGAGCTGATCAACCTGTCAGCATTCTTGAAAATATAATCTCTGCAAGAGCTGTGGGGTTCCCTTCTTCACTGCTTGGGAGCCTTTGTGCTCCACCTATCCTTCTGAGTGGTGATTTTGGAGAATGGAGATTTAGGAGACAGCTATACATCCATGCACAAAAGAATATTTGACGGTCTTTGTGAGTTCTTTAGTCCAAAGCAGTCGAGTGCCGTACCAGCGGTGATGGCGTTACTTACAGGAAACCAAGTGAGCAAGGCTTTAGACAGCTCTTTCTTACAGCCCACCCACTGGAACCACAGGCTTCATATTAAAATGAATGAGTTGCATTTATAGAAAGTTTATTGAAAGACCTTCCTAAACTGCTTTACTGTGCCTCATATATGCATTGCTCTCAGGAGCCAATTATGTTCTAGGGACACAGCGGGGCTTTGCAGGCCTGCCTAGAAGTCCCAAACCCTGCTCTGACTGAAAATCCTGCAGAAGCAAGTTCATTTACACCTCTTTGATGTGCTGTTTCGTTGTTTACATGGTATTTTCATCAGTGTGCTGCTCATTAAGCATGAGAGAACCCGACAGACGGGACCTGGAACACTTGCCGTCAAATTTAGCCCAAGTCTATCTGACATCTCAGCAGGGGAAGTGGAGAGCTGTGATTCTGAAAAGGGCGTTTTGCAGTCTCTAATCTTGAGTATACAGCACTGAGAAGAGCTGTTTCTGCATAATGTAATTCATGCCATCAGGAACTGTACATTTTAAAACACCGATCTGTACTTCTTGAACCCTATTCTCTGAAGTCATTTTCTTTGCTCACTGACATTTTAAGTGTTCTGTGTTTGGTGGCACTAGATTATGACATTTTGATGTTCAGTTAGAAATCCAAAATAGCAATTAGGGAATTACAAATTGCAGAAATCTTGCCATATAGCTATTAATTATATTCCTTATTGTCTTAACTAGTAAATGATTATACAAAAATGTCTCTTGAATATAACATGCAAAACCTTGTTATAATTAGGGTATTCCTGAGATGTCAGTCCCTACTCGATAGAACTGGTTTATCTCTAGAGCCTGCTGAAGCTGACAGTATTTCCAGGTGAAGAACAGTGCTCAGGAAGAATAGAAGTCTGTGTATGTGTGATTATAACCTGGAGACTTAGATTTTGACTTGAGCTCTGGGAGATGTTGAAATTCTTGCCTGATCTAGGGCATGATGTGTCATCCTGGATTGCTGTAAGTCAAGCAAGCCTTATTGGTATTACCTTTTGTGAAGAGATTTATGGGAGTGAAAATATTTTAACTTTGATGGTGTAGGATATTTCAGCAAAAGCTTTCCAAACGTGTCATGGAGTGGTGCCTCGGGAGCACTGCTTGCTTTGCTGCCTCACTACAGCAGAAATAGTGCTTTACATCTGTACGCAAATTAAATCTCTCCTTTTAGTCCTATTTACTACACTGACTTTGTTCCAATGCTGTCCTGCACCCAGCCTGTCCTGATGCTAATATTTTGTTCAACAACGCTGCAAAAGTGTAAAGCTCCCAAGTAATTCTGGAGCAAAGATGAAGTCTCTGGGGGAGCAGCTTCATGACATACATGTCCAGAAGATTAGGTCTTGTTTGCAAGTGGAAAAGCAAGGATATAGTAGAGAAGGCTTAGAAAATTACTGAGAAACACAGCCAGCTTTGGACTTCCAACCAAGCTCAGTGGTTGTGCCAGGCCCCATAGACAGCCCTAGTTCAGATTAGGTTAATTCCAGAATAACAATCCCTGCAATGCACAGATATTGAGTCACATCAGTTTCATTCTGAGGGTCTCCTAATAAGTAGTTTGAGGTCCTGCCTGGTCTGTTCTCCTGATCCCACCAGGGACTGGAACACTGGCTTGGCTTTCCCCCTTAGGAATCCTGCTCATGTGCTCCAGAGGAAAAGCTGCTTTGTTAACTGCAGCCACTGCTACAGTGCAATCTGCACCTGCTATAGAACAATTAGAAAAATACAAATAAACATACAGAAAATTCTGTCCATTGCACACCCAGATCGCCTGCATTTAAGTGCAGCTCTGAATTTCCTCAAACTCTCCAAGCGTAGCATGAGAGACACAAAAAGAACTGTACTGAAATAGAAAAAAATAGTGTTTGCCTATAAAATAAGATCTTCTAAGCACCTTTTCAGCAAGATTAGCTGGGAAATAGAAAAAGAAACAGCTTGAGAGGTACGTTTTCAGTCATCTCTAAATGCCCTTTTCTCTCTCTAATTTAATTCCAGACAGTACACACATTTTAAATGAATACTTAGCTAAAAACTGAAAAGATGTTAAAAAATGAGATTAATACATTGTGTTCTAAAAAAGAATTTGAGACAGAGGTCATTCAGATTGTTTTAAAAAGGTCTCTATCTCTTAGTGATGATGACAATACTGGCAGTGAAATAATGGAAGCTGGGAGACAAAAGCTCTGAAATAAAGCTCTTACATGAGCCATGCTTTTCCCAGGGGTCAGTTATCAAGGATACTAGAAATGTTTTCTGACTGGTGCTGGGGTATAGAATGGGTATTTAAGTTGTAATAAACTATTGGAAGTAGGATGTGGTGGAGCACTGGCAGACTCCGTGTGTAACCAAGTCTGGAGACCTGGGCCAGGTGCAGCACCAGGAGATTTGCTCCTGTACCAAATGTACATCTGTTGATGTACATTTTCATGTCACATACTAAAAATGCTTAAAAGCTTAAGGAGAAAACATTTCAATTTCGTATTTCAGCTTTCGCTGACAATCTATGGCAGAAATGACTCTTCAATTACTTTAAGAAACTACTCTTATGTGTGATTTTGGAGTAATTTACATGAATCAAGAAGCTCTGGTGATAATTTCAGATGTATGATTTGGTTGACATTCCTGAAAAATTAGTTGCCTATGGAAACTGAAATTATAGTAAACATTTCAAGAGGTTACATTAGGAGTCCTAAAGCAAAGTAACACTGGTTCCCTCCACTCCTCCATTCAGAAGACCCTGATTTACTTATAAAGGGTTGCTTTCCTGTAATACTTTTGAACAAATGAGTAGGTTTTGGCTAAGTTCAAGTCAAGTCATTGGGATTCTTTTCTCTCTTTGAAACCCTAATTAAATGTTAACCTCCTTGTCACTATTAAAAAACAAATTTTAAAAATGAGGAGGAAATGGGAGAGAAGGAGCAGAAAGACCAGACTTCAAAACAATAAACAACTATTTGAAAGACAGGAGAAAAGGTGCTTGCAAAGAAAGAAAAGGGAACTGTAAATCTTTTAAAACTAGGAAGCTGTTAAAAAGCAAAAATTAATACTGTACTGTATAGCCAAACCATTATCACCTACTGAGGAAGATTTAATATAAATGTGAAAGTAAGTTTTAAAATTTTGGAAACCCATTGTTAAAAGTCCCCAGATTATAGGTGCATTAAGAAAGATCTGGAAAAAACCCAGCTTTATTTGTATTCATACTGTATAGATAAATCCCAAATCTGAAGAATAATTTTCAGCATGTTTATTGCCCTTTACTTGAGAATGAACTCTTGTTCAGCCATAGTTATTTTTGTAGAGAGCTAGGACCATAAGAACTGCCATTCAGCAGTGGGCAGCTTCAGCTAAATCCCAGAAGGATGCACACCCCATACCTACCTCATCCTGATCACTTTTGCTACAGTTCAGTGAAAATCCTGGTACAGGAGTGTTATCACTCTTCCAGAGTGTTACTCATCATTAGCTATGGCAACACTCAAAAATCTGCTTAAAGCATAAATCCAAGTAAATAAATTTTACCTCTAAATTGACTAAGACTGTCAGCCTGACAGTCTGTAATTTACAACCTGAAGTAAATTACTCATTTATGGTCAAGAACAGAGGTCACTCAGGCAATCAAAAGGTTAGTCACTAAAACTAGGAGCAGTATTGAGTGTTCAGATGTTTTATTTATATGAAAATGTAAATATTTCAATTACTCTTTATATTCTGAGGAGGTTAAAGTCACCCTCCATTCTGCCTTGACGAAAATCTGGTTTTATTAGTGCTGTCCTGCACAAAGGTATTTTTATTTCTCTGGCTGGAAGATGTAGTGCCTTCTTCAGTCATCACAGTGTAAATGTGGAGCTATTAGTGAGAGATTGAGCCTTTCACACAACAAGGGGGATAACAACCCCTAAAAGGAAAATATGTGGGAATGGGGAGTTCTGTCTTCCCTTTACAACAGCACTACTCCATAGCAACTGGTTTGAACTAAACTGTGCAAGGGAGGTTGCAGGCTTCCTAAAAGGCCAGTAATTCTCTCTTCCTCATGGGAGGAAAAAAAAATCAGCCCCCTGACAATACACACATGTATCAAAAGCTGTCAGGCTTTTCAAGTTCCTCCTGCATTGCTTCATTCCCTTGGTATTTTCCAATGTACTTGCTTTTCAACCCTCTGTTTTGTTGGACCTTGGAAGTTCAGAATATTTCTCAGGTTTTTATTTCTCAAAAGTGGAAAAAAAAGATATCTCTTTTTTTTTACAGGGATGTCTTTGATTAACAGTCATGTCAATAAAACAGCTATGGTAATGTATCTGTTTCACCCCTTTTTCTGCAATTGGAGATAAATTATCACAGGCTGTAAGGCTGGTGTATCAAGATGTGGGTTTGACTTTTGTAAGGAATTTAAAGACATTTCAAGACTGCTGTGTTTGCCTCAGTTGCCTTATAGTTGAACAAAACACCCAATTACTGAGTTCAAAATTCTAAATTTGCTATTAAACAACTTTTCACATCTGACAGTTCTGGTTCTGACAGTGATGCTCTCATTTATAGCCAAGTTGCGTAGACATTCGTCATTGTTTTTAAGTGAAAATCAACAAGTTTTTAAACAAATTTTGACCACTACTTTCCATAGGCTGGAACACTGTGGATGCCATGAACTTAAGATAAACTAAAAATCATGTTCTCTTGCTAATGTTTTACATTCTTAACAGGCAGATTATGATATTGTCTGACAGTCTCTTAACTGGCACATGGCATCTTGCAAAGAGAGGATTTTATTTCTGAAATTAAATGTTCAATAACTATTATCTAATAAAGTTGCAATAGAGATTGGAACTGGTAATTTGGAACCAATATTTGCCTCATTTTCTAGGATATAAAACCAAACCTGCATTCTTTTGGGGCACTTCAAGCTGAAGTTTCTTCAACTGTGTTTTAAAGCACAGTATCACGCTCTAGTCATAATCCTTGTTCTCAGTACTGACTCCATACACATATCAGAAAAAATAATTACTTCTATAAGATATGTTAACTCCTTGGGGACCTGGCTCTTACCCTTTTTGTTATTCTCATGGATGGTGCACATGTTCTTCTTGCTCACTGTCTGCTGTGTGCTACAGTCTGTTATTGTTTTTAAATGTGTGACTGCACAGCCAAGGAGGAAGCCAACTGTTAGCCTGGTTCTGGCTGCCGCACTGGGTCGTGCAGACCTTCTGCAGGGAGTGCTCAGTTGCTTTCAGCAAAGGAAAAGCTCAGCCAGGAGAGGCTTTTCCAGACTAGGAGTTGGAGTTGGAGAGAGAGGAGCACATCTGCAATGAATCCAAAGGTTTGGAAACTGTTAAGAACAGGGAGCAGAAATATCACAGCAGGCTTCAGAGCCAATGGAAGAAAGTCCTTTTCACTGCACAGAGCAGGCATAAATCCTTTTCTCTATAAAAAGTTCTACTTCTCCTGTAGGTTTTGGCAAAACTGAGTTGCTGCTTGAACTACAGGAAGTTTCCGAAGACAGGACATTGCTTTGGTCTTCATCTGTTTCTATTGGTCTTGCCTCAATTTAGTCTGGTTTAATTATGCAGATTTCTCCTTAATTTTTTCACTCCTAACCCAGACTAATGTTACATTCTGTTGTTTCATTTTCAAAACCGTCAATCTGCTCCAGATTAATTCTGTCTTTTTCACATTTTAATAGCTTTCTATAAGTTTAAGCTGTCTGGGGCTCTTTTTCAGTTAGGAGTCTGTGATCCCCTTTGCCATCTGGCCTTGGAGAGTAATTCCACAAATTATTTCAAACAACATGTTTGCCTCAGCATAATGAAATCTATTAAATCTTCTTGTTCTTGGTTGTTCATATGAAGCAGATAATTTCCAAGAGATGATATATTATTTTTAGGAGTGTAAAATTCTATAAATTTCTGTAACTGATAACTTAGTCTTCATCTGATAACTGAATTGGTGTTCCTCACTTAGCTTTTAAAATAGAGATTGCTCAAAGTCAGTGCCACTAACTTGTAAGATTAAAATAAACTGGTATCTTTTTTTCCTCATCTTTCATTTCAGCAGCTCAGTTTCCTATTGCTTATATATATAAATATAAAATTCTTGCTTGAACTTGTTTCAGTGACTTGCTGCATTCATGGATATTTCTTGGAGTTCTCCATTGGCTTTTCCTTCTAATTTGCTGCTTTTTTCTCAGTTCTCCTATCAGCTGCAGTTCAAGATCTCAGTTAATGGGAATCATGAGTTTGCCTCACTCATTTCGATGGTTCTGTAGTGTAACTGATAGATTAACCAAGAATGAAAAGTTCTTAGAGTGGGAATAGGTTCAGATTTCCTCTAGTTTGCTAAAGCCAGTCTCTCCTATTGATGTCACTGTTGTCAGAGATGGAGTAATCCACTTCTTCTCAGCAGTTCTATTTCTTACCTAACAATGTGCCAGTGAGCACAGTGAAGTTACACACTTGTGGCCAGGTTTCCATTTGAAATCCTCCCAAAACTTTCAGGGCAGAGTGTCAGACTTTGCCATGTTGTACCTCCACTTTTTAAAAAGATGCTGGGTGACATAATCCCAGCACTGTTACACCTCTTTGTGTTGGGCCAGGTTATCTCACTCAAACTGTTCTTCAATGATGTTGTTTGGGCGGCCAGGCTTGGGGATTAAGTTCAATAATACCTTATTACAAGGAGGCTGTAAAAATGTAGAACCAAAATATTTTATGATCTGGTCTGAGGGTGGATTATAAAAATGGAAAAGGGAAAAAATTTTATAAGGACAATAGCTCAAAAAGCTTTCAGAGTACCTGAGAAACATATTACAAAGAAGGGTGAGTGTAATGCTGGCAGACTATTGGCCTTCCACCTAGTATTTATGAGCATGCTTTTGTGTGAGTTGTGGGACCAAAAGACATCTGTCGCAATGCACTTTAACTCCTTGACCATTTGGAACTTTTTAAAACCTCATTTATTTTAATGTTTATTTAAGTTTGTGACCTCTGGAGATTTCAAACTTTTTTCTTTGAAAATCCAACACAGTACACATTGCTCTTTTCTGCTCGTCACTCTGAGTGCACAGTTCTCTGCTTAGTAAGAAAAGAACTGGCAAGGGCTTTAAGAAGTTCCTTATTTGCAGCCTCATAACTTTGTTTGCTTATGGATTACGATAGCACATCCAGCTCAATGATGTTGTATGTTGTAAGTGTTGCATTCCTGATAAAAATTCAAAAAGCTTCTCAGGCACTATTCATACATGTAAATATTTAAGTGAAAAGCAAAATGGTTTTATTGTATTTTATTACTACAAAATAGTGCTGAAACATTTTCTGCCTATCCTTATACAAACATAAGGCCAAAATCCCTAGGGAGGGAATTCTATTCTAGCTTTTTTCTTCAAACTTGAGCCATTTACCAAATGTGTAAGTGCTTCTTGGAATTCCACAGCCAAGTGTGCAGTTGGCAGTTATGTTTCTTGGGCTCCAGCTACCATTTATGTGATTGCACAGGAGAACAGGAGGCAACAAAATCTGTTGCCCTACTGGATCCATCTGGGAATTAAAATGTCTTTAGATTGCTAGGCTATGACAGGCATAGGTTGGATATAGAATAGGTGCTGAAAGGAAGGAGAATTAAATTGCACTGGTATGTAAGGAAGGGTGCGTACATATGGGAATACAGCAATGATCTTCAATTCAAGGATTATTTATTTAAAAATTTTCTCTGTCTGCTGACGATTTCCAGCTAAACATAAGGAAAAAGTTTAAAAGAGAAATCAGCCTTTATTCCTTAAAGTTTCAGACACAATTTCTCTTGTCCAAGTTTAATTTTTATTGCCAGCTACAAAGGGATCTTTTAAACAATATTCAATTGAATTTTAAAACATCAGGTTTTCACCTATCCTCATACAAAAAAAAGCTATGTTTTTAAAATAATAAAAAAATTTGAGTAAAGCACAGATTGGTGCATGGCTCCCATAAGTTAGCCCTCAAATCTTCATCTCACTCTATTAGGGAATCTTCTACCAGGCTTGGACATTTCAGAGCATGGTCATATGGACACAAAAACTTTGAACACACAACTATTAATCTACAGCACAGATTTGTGGCCTGAATCAGACAGGTTTTTCAGTAGGGCATTAAATATGATCACACTTTAGGTGCCATCATCAGGTGAGTCCCTGCTGGCCACAGTCTTCCACCCAGTGACAAGGGCCAGTAGAACCTGTGGGGTCTTGGAAGGGGCTAATTCTTCTCCTACAGCTTTTATCTTCTCCCTCTCTGCTTCTTCTCTTTGCATTTTGGCATCTTGCAATATGAATCCTCAATTCACGAATTTTTTTATGATTTCTTCATTTTGAGCTTTTTGTAGCTGTGGCATCACC
Organism: Melozone crissalis; assembly: GCF_028551555.1. Taxonomy (NCBI): domain Eukaryota; kingdom Metazoa; phylum Chordata; class Aves; order Passeriformes; family Passerellidae; genus Melozone; species Melozone crissalis. The sequence goes on along the minus strand of NW_026535801.1, from coordinate 12,093,331 downwards.
TCCTTGTTCTCACTTCCTTCTTTGCTGGCTTACTGGCAATGCACGTATTCTTTCTCACAGGCTAAGGTGAGAATTGAAAACTGCTGTTTATCATTAATTTCCTTCAGCAAAGCCTGGCCTTGGAGTCACATGTGAGCCAGCATAATTTACTGTAGCACCAGGACTGGCAGCCACAGAGATGTCCCTTCTCCTCCAGCACTGAAAGTGCAGGCAATGCTCCATACAGCACAGCCAAGTATCTGCAATGACTCTTAAATTCTGCCTATGGATTGCTTTAGAAACAGTATTTCATTTGGCAAAATACCGAAATATTCTATGGAAATAATTTATAGTACTTTAAAAAGTGAGTTTCTAAAGTTGAATTATAAGCATGTATTTACTTTAAAAGCTTATTTTCAAGCAGAAAGAGTTGAGAAATTATGTAAGGTGGTTACAGTTTGAGCAAAATGTAGAAAATCTGACACAGCAAACTAGAGAGCTGCCTTGCTTCTTCCCAGCACAGTTTGTTTGTGATAGCTGCACCTCTTCTGTTGTTGTTCTGGATGATTTAGTAGGGCTTTTCCTTATTTCCACCTTATGTTTTAATAATGCCTCCTTAATCCTTTGAGAGTCTTTGGCTTTCTTTTTTTATTTCTCCTTGTTTCCCCCCCTCTCCCCATTTCTTACACAAATCTATGCTATGTCTTTCACACTTGTATTTCTCTGCTTTCTTGGCTCTGTTTCTGCATCTCACTGAACCCCTTGCACATCGCTGTTTTTTTTTTTTTTCTTTATCTCTCAAAAATGTGCAACAGCCTGAGGTCTTGGTTTTCCCTTTCATTCCCCTGATCAGCTCCCTGTGGAGTTTAGGTTTTCCTCATCTCCACCCTTTCCTGTTCTGCTGGGTTTTTTCCATCAGACTCCTCTTATGTTTCTGTGTCCCATGAGACTGTGTCACTGTGTTGGAAGATTTCAATCAGTTCAGTATTGTTTCCTTTGACCCGTGTGGGATGATGGTCTCTACACTGCAGTTTTCTTTTCCTTTTTTTCTCCCTTTCAAGCATCCCTAGGCACCCCCAGCAATACTGCTGATCATTACAGAAGCCATTTCTCCTGAGTAACGTGGTGTCATCTCCTGCTTCTCTCTTGCTGACATGCAGACAAACAGAATAATGGGGATTTGTGCACTGTTTGTGGCTCCTGCTTGGATAGTGCACCCTCAAGCAAGCAATCACAGCAGGTCTGTGGCCATAACAGTTTTTGAAGCTCAAAGTACGGGGTGTCTGGCTGCAGTGATTTAAAATGAGCACCTGAACTTCTCCAATGGCTAGAATTCCACAGGCCATGAAAAGATTCTGAAGAAAAGACAAAGCAGACTTACACTTTGTCTTTCCAGTGAGATATATTCACTGTATCAGAAGTTGTCTTTTCGTGCAGCTCAAGATAAAACAATAAACTTTAAGTGTCTTGAGTTGGTGCTTATTCCTGGCACATCTGGGAGTATCAGTACTCACTGTGAAGTCATGAAAAAATATCATGAGGATTTGTTGATCTCAGCATCTTTCTCAAGCATCAGTAGAAGTTAGTTCTCCACAGATATATTTCAATGCAGACTCTTCCTAGGTCTGTGGGAAATGTAAGGATTGTTTTATCCACTGTATCAAATCACTTAATCCATAACTTCAGCAAATGCAGAAATTAGTATGTTCATGTTTTAATACCTATCTGTCATTCTGGCTTGAGTTCCTCTGCAGATTTCAAATGTTTTAGTTGGCGATTCCCCCAAAGAATGCAAGCGTTGAGAGCAGAACATCAAATTTATTCATGCAGGATCAAGGTCAAAGCTGAAGTTTGGTGACCCAAGCTTCACTTGGCTCCTTTGTAGCCCCAGCTGTCTGCTCTGGGACTGGGGGAGTGTGCAGGTATCCCTGGGAGTGTTGCTAATCCCTTACTGCTCCCCCATAAATGTAGTTTTACAGAATGGCTGACTGCTCGCTGCCTTCTCCTCAATTAGTGACTCTGTAAACAGGGTGCTAACGTAGTTGTGAGGACTATTGACTGTGCAAGTAATTAGCTGCTGCAAAAGTAGAAGAGAAGGCAGCTCATGGGTTTTTAGGCAGTTTCTCTCTGTGAAACATTCTTGCTTATTGTCTTTTGTGTAGAGGACAGGCATCTTTCTGGTTCAGGTTAAAACTCTTGAGACTGCTGGGCAGTGGGGTGTGTATGTTACAATTTAGCAGCTGGTGAAGTGGCAGGTAAAAGTTAAAAAACAAAGTGTTGTTTGACGGTTTGACATTTTTTTATGTGTGGGTGGATTGTTGTTGTTTAGGGGTTTTTTTTTTTTAACATGGGTCATTTCACACTTTGTGTTGCAGTGAGGCTGAAAAATAGTGAAATTATTGCAGATTATCTCAGCTGTTCCATACAGCCAAAAATAAGTGGTTTGGTGTGGCAAACAGCAAGAGCCTTTCAAACCTTATCTCTTATTCAGGTGGCAGACTGAAGCTGTGTCCTAACCCATGGAAAAGCTATGACCAGCCATGCATTTTGACCCTCCAGGGTGAGGAGAGCCCGGATAAGACTCTCATACATGGAAATGCCATCCCACTGGCATTTTCTTAACTGCAATTTTAAAAGCCAGGAAGTGTGACTGAAATACTTTTAGTCCCAATTTGTGATCCTTGCCAGTCCTTTTTATGTGGGAGCCATAGATAATGGCTGTTTGAGAGCAGCCCTGGTGTGGGGCTGCTCATGGGTCTCCTCTCCATGGGATGAGGCCCTGCTATGAGCCCTTATGCAAAAATGAACCTAACCTGAACTCATTTTCGTGTGTCAGCATTCACACATATTCAGAGACACAAATCTGGAGTGTTAGCTAGGAGGGCCTTTCAAATTAGTGCCAATGCAGTGGAGTATAGAATTTCCCCAATTCTGTGTTACAGATCATTTTAGCCATGCAGCAATCTATTAAAAAATATAACTCATCCAGCTTATCTATTCTAAAAGCTTCTCCACTGCAGCCAGCCACCACAGTTGGTTAAATAGGTGCTTGTCACACCAGTTTAATGAATTTAATGTGAAAGCCATTTCTTCTTACTTTTGGCCGTGAGAGGGCTGGCTCAGGTTCTGTTCCGCTGAAGGAATGAAATGGTAGGATCCATGTCATATAATTTTATAAGTGTAATACTCATCAGTACAGCAGCTGATATCAAGAGCAGAAGAAAGAGGGTAAGAAATAAGATCACAGGCCAAATTGCTAGTACATCTAATTCCTTATGGAAAACTACCACTTTAATTGAAAGATATGACAATAAAAATATCAAATTTATTTAAAATAAGGTGTAACTTGTGTTCAATCCTTCACGCTCTGTTTTTTGCTTGAATAGAGTAACACAGATTGATTACTGACTCAGTTTTCTGGAGAATTTTGGTATTTAACATCCATTGTAAGCTCTTAAAACTGTTTTATCCTTAGTAAGGTAAGAAGGAAGCATTGTCTTAGCCTTTAAGGAAAAAAACCTGCAAACAAAACCTAAGTCAAAAGGAAACAACCTTTTCTCTCCTTTCTCCTCCACTTTGTATTGCCACTGATAATTAGGTGGTGCCATGGAAGAGGCATATTCCAGTGCACCTCTAAATCAGTAAGATAGTTCCAGTTACCTCTTTAACTACATGCAACTTTGTGTGTAGTCATTGTAGCACTCTTATTTCTAAAATTCACATTTGCTTTTATGTGATCTCATATACAATTTAATTTCCCATACAAAAATGAAAAATAATAAATGCCAGGATATTACATAGAGTTCCCAGTGCTAATAATTAAAAGGAAATTGCAGTGAGATAAAAAAAAAAAACTGTGTTCTACGAACTACATCTCCTTATAAAGAAAAGTCAATCAGAAAATGCTCTAAAGTATATGATACATAATCAAAATAATTAACAACAAGGCATGAGACTGCTCCCTTCAATCTCACAAGTGTGTCTAAGTAAAATTAAAATATCTTGGTCAGCTTTGGAAGGCTTGTAGTTTTTCAGCAAAATCTTCCTTTCTAAATGACGTGTATAAAGTGATTATTCAAAGATGATTCCATCAGCTATTCAGGGACGAAAAATTGTGAAGTAGTAGTTAAAACTAATTCCATATTTTATCACTCCAAGCACATGCTGGCTGTTTTATGTGATGAATGTTGTGCATCTGATTTCTAGAATCAGATATTTGTTGTCAGAGTCCTTCTTCTGGACAGTCTCCAGGATCAACTGGAGAATATATCTGGTCTAATAGTTTCTAACAAGATATTTCTGCTATTCCTTCAAGCCCCTTCCAATAGTACTGCGAAGTGAGATTTTTGCCAATAAATTGGTTCTTGTTATTCTCATCCAGTGAATAAAGACCCTAGGATCAAGAGAGCTCTACCATATCATTGAATCCATTCTTTAGTATTTTTTTCTTTTTTGATCTAAGCAGTTTAAAGCCTTATATGTATGTCTGGAAATTGCTTGGGACAATTTATCCTTGTGAGGACATCCATTTTATTGGAGCTTTTTGCTGCCTGGAGTTACTTAGGGACTCTAAACATGAAAGAATGGCCATCGCCAATTTGATGGCTCCAAGGCTAAGCATGCTGCTTTACTCCTCAGTGAGTGGATTAGAGGGAAGATTGCCAAGTGTCTGTTGTCCTCTGCCAGATTTTCCATGTGTAGAAATATGTACCAATACTTCCTCAAATTTCAGGTGTCAGGCCTTTATAGCAAAGCCACAACTTCCAGTGCTAAGTTTTTATGTCCTTAGGAAGCAAATGAAAGGTTAAATAGCTGAAGGTATGAGTCATGATGAGCTTCAGGCAGAGCTTAGGCAAGGCAGAGAAGTTGAATGAAAATGGGATATACAAAATGAAAAAGCCAATTTACTTTGTGAGAAATTAGTTTTAACTTAAATTTCCCTCAGAAAAATAGATGTAGTAATAAGAATGGAGTCTGGTCAGGTCAGAGGTCATCTGTGCTTTTATTTGGAAACCCAAGGGTAACTATGCTGGGAAACCCTCAGGAGCAAGGCCATATCTATGTCACCTGCTCTCTTTCCAAACTCTCTCCCAATGTGCATTGTAGTTGTGATACTCAGTGTTAAGACAGATGAAAAGTAAGACCTGCAATAGAAGTGCTACTGCAAACACCTATAGATTATTATAAATCACAGAAACTGATCATGTGGCTGATGAGAATGACCTGAAATCAAGCAAACTATTCAGGACCAGTATTTTTTTGAACAGTTCTGTCCCTGGTGCTCCAAATATGTGACTACTCCTTTTAGGGTGGGACTGTCCAAGAATTTCCACTATAGCAAGCTTAGAATTTAGGCCTACTGTCTTCATTGCACAAACCGTAAAATGTTCCTGTTAGGTATCTGGTGTGTAGTGATTGTAATTGTAACTTATTAATGATGATTGTCTTATCCTCCATCTGGTTCCAGCACTGACTTACTGAATCACTTAGTGCAAATAATTCGCTCTTCACCTAGGTCTAGAGATTATAGAGTGAGGTAAAAAGCACCTAATAAGTAGCACATTGTTGTATTAGAGGAAAGATCTGTGTTGTTCATTTAATTGTTTAGTTTGATGCATGAAGTACTTCAAAATAAAGTCTCTTGCACAGTGTGGCAAAGAAGAAATAAAACAGTCAGCCAATAGTCCTTAGAATATCCTTTCTCCTCTTCCTGGGACTAACCCTCTGAACCAAATCACCTGCAAAACATGAGTCAGAGAGTGAATCCATAAAAAAAAAAAACCCAGTACAGGTGCACAAGCATGTAAGAGTAGAGATCATAATTAGTCAAGAGGCAGACAGATCTGACATTTGCTGAGAGCATCCCTATATTTTATTGAGTTGTCATGCCTTGTTGCATACTTAATGAGGATAAGCCCCTTATATGCTGATTTTGCATTACAAATGTTGTTTTGCTGGGACTGTCAGCTGCAAATAGCTTGTGGCAATACATCTTCCATGCAGCAAATAAACACATACACCATTATAGCATACCCATGTTATTGCCACGACTGTAAACAACTAATAAAAGGAATGTATTTACTGTGCCTTACAGTCATTCACTCCAGTCATATTTTTTCCACTTTCAAGCCTATTGACTTTATGGAACGTTTAGCATCATTTCATCTTACCATCATTGTCTTATTGTGTCATCATTTAAACAAAAGTCATGTTGTATACCTGCACATAGAGTCAGCCCCACAGGTCAGGGTATATCTATGACCAGCAGGCGTATTGGGCATAATCTCAAAGGCTCTGGAAGTATTTTGCATGCTAGTAATAGTCACTGACCTCAAGATAGCTGCCACTGAGATCAGCTTAGTTGGTGCTAATAATGCCGAGGTTGTGGGCTTGATCCCTGTATGGGTCACTCACTTAAGAGCTGGACTCAATGATCCTTGTGGGTCCCTTCTAACTCAGAATATTCTATGATTCTGTCACATTTAGGACATTGATGTTGTCAAGTTGCTCCTGGTAGCACCTGGGCATGGGGAAAATCAGCATTTTGCTCTGCAAAACCAAACAGCATGGCTGGATCAGCATGCCAATCTGTCTCCTTCTTGGCAGAGGTTATGGGTTGTACCAAATCTTGATATATGAGCTTGATTGCACCAAAGATGGTTTTGGTGTGCTTTTATTGGTATTTTGCTAGTTTTGAGGATAGAAGACCACATAATTATAGAAAGGTTTTGTCTTATGAAAGTTATTGAACTGTTAGCATCAGAGAAAATCAAATCATGCTTTTTTTTCAAGAAAATTCTCAGGACTTCAGCTGAGCTGTATCTCTTCCTTTAAAGGTGATTTGCAGGAACTAAATCCAGACAGGACCTCCTGTATCAAAACCCCAGCCACTTTAAGTTTGCTGCCATATTCTCTTTCAAAACCATACTTTGATGATAGTCCTTTATCATTAATTTCTAATTGAAGATTCTTCGTGGTCTGTTTTAACAATTTGTTCTCCAACTACCATTATATTTCAAGATTCAATAATTCCTCTTGCTCCCTTGGTTTTAGCATCTTCATTTTATTCTGAGAGACCAGCTCTAGCATTCTGAGCTTTCTGCTTGGCTAAACAAGAGAAATTCTTTTCAACTGTTTTCAGCAAGCTCTTTTAATCTGTTCTCATGAAATAGCCTCTTCATTCTCTCTTTGTCATGGAAACTCTTCTGTTTTTTCCCCAGTTTGCATTTCTAGAGAAATGATGATAGAGAGTATTTTATCCAGTATGGTAATACTCCTTTATGTCCATCAAAACATCTTGACAAAGTAATTTCAGGAGTGAATTCACATGGGTTTTAAGGGTCATTGTGTTTGTGTATAATCTGCTATCTTTTCTTCCCTTTGTTCTATAATTTCTAATTGATGGACCCCCCCCCCCCCCCCCCAACATCTTTTAGAAGAAAACTTTCTAAGTGCTTAAAGGCTAAGTTTCATTTTCCCTCCTTGTTCTGGAGTGCTGCAAGCTTGTTCACCCACTGGATGATCCTTTCCTCTACCTTAATCTCTTTTCTCTCTGATTTCTCACATTAAATCTTTGAACCTCTAATTTTCATTCCCAGGAATTTTATTTGATGCAGCACATTAAATACTGTCTGTTCTGGTTGTAATGGACATGAATCCAGCTCTGAATCTTCATTGTCTTAGCAACCATCCTCACCTTCTCCCTCTTAATTACTGTCCAGTAAGAAAGGACCGATGTACCACAAATTCATCTTTAATTAGCTACCCCTGCACACCTTGGAACCAGTTAAATGTGCTGACAATAAACTGTCCTGGCCTTTTCAGTTTGGTGTTGGAGTTGCAGGTAAATTGCATTGTTCCTACTGTCTTTCCTAAGTGATACAAAGTGCAAGTTGGGTGAAACCTGATGAAGCTGAATTTGCCTTGTGTTTTTTCTTTACGCATCACTTGCAACACCGTTTTATAATGCTGAAGTGTTACCTGCTGCTGAGGAATTTTAACTGCATCTTTTAACTAAGCTAGTGGCAAATTGAAAACTAATAAGTTGTATTTTGCATATCAAATACTGCTCTGGGGACAAGCTAGCCTAGGCACCTACTTGATTGCAACTTCTTGCTCAGTAAAAAAAAAACAATAAAGAAAATCATGACAGCTCATTACATGAAAGAACAAATTCATCACCCAGAGCAGAATAAATGCTATGTTATTACACAGTAATTGTGAAGGCATCTTAACACTTTTGTTCGTGAAAATATAAAATGTTTTTCAATGTTATCTGTAATAAATGTCATTCTAAAGGCAGCAAAATTATGTAGAATGTTTTAGCATTCAATACCTACAAAGTGAAGCTATCAATGTAGTCAGTTGAATACAGATAAAAAAACAGGCAGGTTCTTTTGCTGTAAAGGAAAAAAAATAATATTCATAGATTTCTGTGAGTCTGTCCTCTCTGTGTGTCTTGGAAATGGTGTCTCTTTGCCCTCTGTTTCTCTGAAAAAACCAATATTGACAATGGTATTGGATATAGTGATAAGCAGTGCCTGTTGTTTGGGACAGATATGCTTCAGAGCATCTTCCCATTTCTGTGTTCCAGAAATTTTGGGTTAAGGTTCCATTAATACTGCACTTCAACCCTGTGATTGGTGAAATATAACCAACTGGTACTCCATCCCAGGAAAGGAGGACAAATAGAGTTATAGGGATAAACTTCAGTATTTGAAATTATTAAGTTATATTTTACATATGATTATCTTGAAAACTAATCCATTGCATTGTAATTTAAGTAGCATTTATATAAATTAGGCACATATGACACTTCTAATTAGGTATACTTTAATGGTTAAATCATCAGTTTTTAAAATGATAATTGGGCTGGTTGTAAAATTTCAAGGTCTGTGATTTTAAAATTGAATTGCTCTTTGACTTATGTAAAAGAAGAGATTGTTAAGTGAGTGCCTCACAGGAGAGAAGCAGTCTAGGATATTATGATTTGAATTAGTTTTCCAAAGGAATTTAGAGTAGGCAATCTGTCCTCTGATCTTTCTTTGCACGATAAAAGTATGAGTCAGTTATGCTAAGATAGCTTAAATTGAGAATATAGTGATTTAATTAACAGCTGGAATTGTAGAATTCCACGTGTGAGGAACGTGATGCTTTAATGCCTTCCCATACAGATGCTGAATGGCCTTTCTGAGTTCAGAACAAGAATTTGGCAACTTCAAGAAAATTGCATCACCTGGAATATTTATAGTCAATACATAACCTTGTTCCAAATGCCCCGTTATTGGTTCCTGTCACTGGGGAGGGCAGCAGGCACACACAGGTCACGTCTGTGTCCCAGCACACTTTAGAGTGCAGACCTGTGGGTCAAATGTAGTGACTTCCCTCTCCACACAAACCCCAGCAGCAGCTCTGGGTTCAGCTCCATTGCCTGAGTCTGCTGTGGACAGAGGCAAAAGCAGAGCAGGGAGTTCCATTGCCAGTACAACCCTGGAGAAGCACAGAGGGCAGCAGAAAAACTTGTGTGAATGTGCTGTGGCTGCTGCTCCGTGGCTGAAGGTCCTGCTGCAGAAACATTCAGCTCTCTGGAATTTAGAAATACAGTCTGCAATGAGGTAGAAAAAATGTTTGTCACAGCTTGGCAATACAGCAAACAGGGACAGTTTGTAAATCATTTCTGCCAGTGCAAATGAGAGTTCTGTGGGACTCAGTCCCTCCTGGTTTCAGCAGGGTGAAATGGCCTGGCCAGGTGTTAGGACTGAGTGCTTTGAGTCATGGAAAAGCAACGGTTGTTAAGCCAGTGCCTCATGGCAGACAAGCAGTTCAGGATATAATGATCCAGACTGGTTTTTCTGAGGAATTTAGAACAGGAAGATCTGTCCTCTGATCTTTCTTTGCACATCAAAAGTGAGTCACTTTTCGGGGACATGAGGCTGCCTTCTAAAGAATGATTGATCAGGTAAATCTTAGTCTGGAAAAGAAACAACTGGGGAAGTGAAGGAAGTTTGTAGAGTGGTGAGCTATTTGGAGAAGCAGGATTGCATTCCCACTTCCAATACAAAATTGGAACCCCTCAGTGATCCTGCAGCTGTGCTCAGACCAGATGAAGACTATTCTTTCTGTTAAAAGCATCTGAGTTTAGGAAGCCACAAAAGGGATACCAGGAATGCCAGAAGTTTGCATGGTTTCAGGACAGTTCAGGGGAAAATAAACCCATAGATAATTACTCAGTACATAGAAACTATACCTGACTAAAAAAGCCCCTGAACAGGAAATGTTTGGATGCTGGAGCAAAGGAGATGGTGTGTGCTTTTCCCTGTGCCCTTGGGATCCACTTTTGGATACTGTCAGAATTGCCTGTGCTAGTTGGACCTTTGATCTGGAACTGTTTCACGTGCTTGGGGGCTTTTCCCCATTTTAGAGTAGGCCTTGCTCACAATTTCCAAACTTGGCTACTTCTCTGATGATCAGTCAAACCGATTAAAAAATACCTAATGTCTTCAGTGAGGAAGCAAAATACAAACCCTTATTGTAGATCATGTGAAACAAATATCTATTTCTTTCTCCTTTCTCAAACTTTGAACTTGGTTTTAATTAATGTGATTTTAATTGCCAACCCAGGAAAAACTTCTCACAACCTCAATTAGAAGTCTGCTGGACCTCGCAGCAAAGCTTTAGCAAAAGATTCAGCTTGGAAAATGTACCTCAGGAAATCTAACCCCAAACTGTGACAGAAGCTTTGAACCCTGATTCCTCTTCCTTGATCATCCAGGTGGTTGTCCCAGTCTCTTGGCTAGCACTGCATTGTAAATCTGCCAACACTGGTGTATATGAAGGTCTTTAAAAAATTATATGCAAACATGGATTGTTTGATACTGCTCAGTTAGGCATCCCCATTCCAATTGTCAGTTGTATTTGCCTACCATGGATGGACCTCTCAGATTAATTTAATCTGTGTTTACTGTCTTTTCTTTCAGAGCTGTTTCTGACAGTGTAAATACGTTGATTTCTTTGTATGCTGCTGATGTCTCTCAGGATTCACCAAATAATTAATACCAACATCTGTTTAGTATGCAAACACTAAAACCGTGCTGTCCTCAGATTGCCATTTGGATGGAGAAAAATTAGGCGACAGTTTGTCTCCAATCGCATGCCCTGCTCTGGCTTGTTTTGACAAGTTTTTTCTGCTTGATACTGTAAAAAGGGAAGTGGCAGAGGCCTTGGTGCAATCAAGTACTAGCTCTGAGGCTTAAAGGCTGGACAGTGTCCTGTAGCTTCTTTTTTAGGGAAGGAAAAGTTGTTTTAGATTATTATGAAATAGGTTATGTTGATTTTTTTTTTTTGCATGTAATGTACAACAGAGTGACTTTACATATTGCAGCCATCAGACACTCCCAGTTATGAATACTTCATGTGCAACACCATCACATATAGAAGTGTGTTTGGTCTGCATAATAAATACCTGCTCAAAGTATACTGAATAATTTTTTTAAAATTTACAATTACAGTTATGGTCCAGAATTGCTGAAGGTTACACTTCAGCAGTCACATAAGGGAGAAGACTGGCACCAGTATTTTAAAAATAGGACATAACTATTCCAGTGCTGTGGCAAGCCTTGACTTTTTAATATCTACCACTGTGACACCTGGATGATTTATGTGCAGGTTCTGTTGCTACCAGCTCATTCCCAAGGATTGGAAGTGCTGCAGCAAACGTAAATAACAAAGTGGAACGATCACCCTGATACTGAGAAGTTACACGTTGTGAAAAACACTGTGTTATCACTTGGGAAGATTTGTTGTCATACAACTAGTACCATACTATCTTCATCTTAGACTTGCAGAATCTTTGCCAAAGGATCCAGAAGTTCCCATGTACCCATGAAATCTAACTTACCTTTGCTTTACCAATGGACGAGGCTTTGTTTGTTTCCTACTGGTGTGAAAGACACCAAAGAAACTGTCTGCAGCATTTGCTGAAAGTGCAAGTGCAAGATTCTGCACCACTCAGTGGTTTCTTGTGTTTTGTTTGGAGCTCTTAGAATGAAAAAATCCAGCGTGTCAAAGGGACTGTCAAAATGCTGTCACATTGGCTTCAAAACTAATATTAACTCCAAAGTCAGTGTAGCTCCTATGGCAAGAATCATGTAGCCTTGTTCAAGCACACAGTTCAATTCGATTGAAAAATTTGAGCCATTAGCTTTTTCTAATAATGTTATAATGTAAGACTTGGAACATGCTGAAAAAACTCCACCAAAACACAAAAACTCCGTCTATCTTGCATAATCAGGGCTTTTTGTTAGAAATAGTTAGCTATGCTTTGAAAGGGTAGTTTCCATTGAAAAATTCATATTCATTGTAGCAGTGATGGAGACAAATCAATGGTAATGAGGGAGCCTGGAAAATTACCTTATTTTTTTGCATTTTGGGTGCATGGTTCCTCTGAAACATAATGAAAAATTACAAGCCATTTTTAAATGTACTCCTAATAACCAGTTACAGTTAAAACTGTGGGCCTGTTCAGAAATATCTGGGAACAATTTGCATCTTTCAGCACTGGAGTAGGAATTTAGAAAAAACTATAAAAATCCAGTCTTTCTGAAGGCCTTATTTTTTTATTTTCAGTTTATATGAGAAATTAATAAATAACTCAACTGTAATGGAGTAGGCTTGAGATTAAAAAGAGCTAGAATTTGTTGAATTGGTAATAAGGCCAGATCATCAAATTGTTAGAGATCAAATCCCAGACCACAGTAGTGCCTGTGCGGGCTGCAGTCATAACTGCTCGAGCTGTGCTGTTCCATTAAGGACAGTAAGAGAGTTAGGAGGAATTTGGGGAAGTCTGTTGTAGTTGATAGAGATTGTTTAATGTCACTTGGGTCTGCAGAAAAACCTTTGTGGGAGACTGAAGAGTCATTCTTAGCTAAGACTTGTAGGAAGAATAAAAGAGGAGGATGAGAACCTGAGAGCTAGATTTTCAGTCTTTGAGTTCCTCTGCTCCAGGAAAGAGCATCATCTTAGATGATGCTAAGGCATGAGGTTAAAAAAACCATTGTTATTAGTACACATTAGGAAAATAGCATTTGGTATGTGTTAATAGATTAAAGTTAATCATGTTATTATTATATGGTTAGTCTCAATGATAAAATAAATTTACAGCATTTACTTAATCCATTTAGTTATATTTGGCCTGTCCAGCTAGCGAGCTCACTGGAAGAATATGACTAAATTTCTGTTTACAATACTAAATTTGAATGCGTCATTATTTCTGCTAAAAATAATGATGATATTTTATAATTTTCCTACCATACTAAGTACAGTATGTTATCTCCTAAGATGATGAAGGTAAAAGTACTTTCCCATGCTATATCCTCACATAAGAAGAATAGGAAACAATATCCAGAATATTTTGTAGTTGCAAAAATGTATATTGCTGGAGGATTTTATTAACAGTTACTATAAACAAAGATTTGGTAGCAAATATTTCCTTGAATAAGGTACTCAAATGGGAAGAAATCAGGGAAGTAATAACGCATAGCACAGCAGTTTTGCTCATATTCATGAACCTCTGTGGCTGAAACCACTCATCAGGGTTTATCAGACCAAACCTTTCTGCTGTATTCTAAAAGCAGATCTGTTCAATATCTGCTGAACTGCTCCTTCCAGTTTTTCATGCCTTGCTTCCTTCCAGGAATATTTCAGTGTCTTTGCTATTTCCTATTTTTTAAAAAGATATTGCCAGGCACCTTGATTTTTTTCAACTTAATTACTTGAAAACAGTGTCTAGTCAAAGCAGCTGAAAATACACTATATTTATAATCAGAAGAAAGAATAGAGAAGCCAGTTTGTGTCTGTTGTGTCCCTAAAATACAAGAAAGGTGCTTCACTTCTGGGGAAGCTTCTACAGGAGGGAGTCAGAGTCGTCTCATCCGTTGCAGCATAGGAATATTGTTCTATCCCATGGATGTGGCATTCATTACTAAAAGTAGCAGAAGTTAGGGATGGAGAGCTGTAGATTCACTCTTGGTGCAGGCCATGGAATCATTAAGGTTGGAAAATCCCTCCAAGACCATGAAGTCCAACTGTTAACCCAGTGCCACCACCATGTTCACCATGTCCTCATACCCTACATTCACACATTCTTTCAACGCTTCCAAGCATGATGATTCCACCACTTCCTTGGGCAGCCTGTTCCAATGATTGACAATCCTTTCTGTGAAGAAATTTTTCCTAATATCTAATCTAAAACTCCCCCAGTGCTCCTCGAGGCCATCGAGCACATCAGTTTGTTCTCCCCGGTATTGGAAAGTGACTGCTGCACACATCAGCATTTAATTAAGCGATTGCCCCAAGTAGATCATTCTTATATACCAAATGATCTGCCCATAAAAGTAAAAGTTTCCTAATAATCTTTTGGTATTTTAGCATCAGCTGATTTTCTGCTGAGGAGAGCAGAATGTGATTAAGGCAACGGAAAACATTTTATGGTGTGGCAGGTGGTCATGAAATTATATTAGCATTTAAATGACAAAAATGAAACCTTTCCTTTCCTGGTCTGAGAATGTCAGAAAGTGAAGCATCAGGATTCATCCTCTCCTCCTATTTCCCTTGGGTTATATTTTACTTTAAAAACAGCTGTTAATTCTGTCTCACAAATTATGAAGGATCTAAAAGAGAGTGTCGTGGCTTGCTGTAGATATTACTAGAAAACATTTTCCATCTGTGTGACATATTTTAAAAAAGTCCTCGGCCACTCAGAGAGCCAGCTCTGGGAACTTAATCGGATGTTTTTCTTCTCTTGTTAACTAAGAATCGGCTCTAGGGAGTGTTGAGATCACTGCGGTATTTATTTTAAGTGAGTGATAGAATGATTCCTGAGCTGCTCTTCCAGAAAATGAAGCAAAACCGTGCTTTAGAGGTCACCTCTAATTAGAGATCAAAAAATAACTGCAGATAACTTCATCAAAAATATAAATAACTGATCAGTACGAGTCCAGTGGCTTTGTCTTATAATTAGTCCCGTACAAAGGCTCCTTGAAGTCAAATGACAGTTGGGTCTCCTGCCTCAAACTTTACAAACGAACCAATAGTTTCAAGCTGATGCTCCCTTTGAACTGCTCTCCCAGGATAAATTACTGATGGCCTAAATGTTACATTTACATTTATTATTCTCTATTACCAAGAACATGTGAAGCTGCAAAAGATTAAAGCAGCAATTACTGAAGTTAGAACATTGGAAATGAAGTTCAAACACCAGAAATTACTGTTTAGGAAAACAGAAAAGACAATCACCTGAGGCCAGTTTTAACTAAATAAAATCAGTAGCATCTACATTTAAAAGGACGTTTACAGGTGATCATTCCTGTGCTCATGAATTTTTGAGTGAACTACTGGCAGCTTGGGAAGTTGGGTTTGGATGCAGTGTGGGTAATGCCTTGGTGGTCAGCCTCAGAAAGTTGACCAGGAGTCCTGGGCCTTGGCATTCTCAGATTTCAAGGAAGGTAACTTCATTAAAGGGAAGAAATTTGTCCTAGTAGTTGTTCATTAGGAAAGGTTTCATAAGTGTTACTGAAGTTGTTGATTTGACTTTTTTTTAATCTTGGTTATCTTTCTGGTTTGCTTTTTTGTTTTCTCTGTTTCATAAATTGCTGATTTGTTCGTTTCTTGGATTTGTTGTCCTTGAGGGGAAAAACTCAGTTCACTGAGTCCCTGTCAGTTTATTTGGGTTTTCTCAGTTTTGGGAAGGAGAGGATGAAAATGGGAGATGTTACGAGAAAAAGCAGCGAATTGTTTGGAGCAAATTTGGGTCTCTGTACTGAGCTGTTCCTGTGTCATCTTGTCTGCAGCTCCATAGAGAAGAAATTCATCCAGGCTCTGTGTATGGAATGCAACACAGCAGGGCGGGGACTGCACCCAGCCTGCCCAGCAGGGGTGCAAGTGCCAACCTGCACTCAGCCTTCCCCAAATATCCTGGGGCTCTGGAAATCTTGGCAGAAAAGGCACTTCTGCCTTTGCAGAGAGTGGCTGCACAGGGGGAGCAGAACAGTGGCCATGCCTTGGACTCATGAACAGAAAATGGGCTCGTGCAGTGCCTGTGTGTGGCTGTTTTCTGCTCCATCCCCACACTGATTGGGGCTCACACAGTGGCCACTAATGGGGTTGTTTTTCAAACACCTCTCTTCACCTTTAAAATGAGGAAATTAAGCTCCCCTAGTTATTAAGAGCTAAAAATAATGATTTGTTCGCACTCTGCATTGTAGTAGCAGGCACAGCAGAATATTGATCTGCACTGTGTGTCATATTATATTTACAATAGGACTTGATCGATGGACTATTTCTGAGCCCACGGCTCTGGTGTGTATGAAATTGGGATATTTGATTGTAAGACTAATGTACACAGATAAATCACAACCATGTAGTCCAGGGTGCTGCACACGAGCTGGATGAAGCAATGAAAAGGTCAGCTTTGTATCTCTTCTAGTTTTTAAATGGGCTTGAATTTTTTTTTTTAATGTCTAGTAAACAGAAACACCGGTGCAACCAGCACTGTACAAAAGCAGGGTAAGAGACAGACAGAAAAAAGCAGGATCAGAAAGTGATGAAAGCAATGGAATGACCTTTCTCAGGTCACCAAAAAGGTCAGCTACAACTTTGAGGACAGACCACCTTCCTTATCCAGGGTATCCATCTATTTCATTGTTTGATCACCCAGTGATGTAAATGGAAATTCTTGGAGTTTGCTAAAGAATGTCAAGAGAATAATTTTGAGAATATTAATGGAGTTAAAGTGGTGCTGTGCTAAGATAGTGAGAAGAAAGTTTGCACTATAATATTTTTAAGTATTTCCTCTTTAAGGTAATAAAGTGCTATCATCCCAGCTTTTGTGCCACCGTAACAGCTGCTTGAGAAACTCAGTCTCCAAAGGACTGTCAATAAAGGCCAGAAACAAGAATTTAACAAAGAGAATATATATTACTATTGGGGGTCATGGTTGCAGCTATCATGCTGTATAGATGTGGATGCTCCCCAAAAGAGATAACAGAGTGATTGAAGAGAGTATTTCAGTCGTTCTCCGCTCCAGTTCTAATAGGTAGGAAAAGAGATTGAGGCTAACAGTGATACACTGAAAAATAAGTCTTTTGGGGATGCTTTTAAAAATTGATTTTGAAAGTAAATCCCAATGTGTGTATAAATATGTCTGTTTCTGGTTTGTCTGTCTTCTATTAGTTTTGTTCATATGAGTTTAAGTCAGTCTGGTTTATTATTATGTTGAACAAATAATAATAGTATTAAGGTGTCAATTTGGGTTCATAAATTTGCTGTAACTTTTGAGACATAATTTTATGAATAGCCAAAGCCATCTTTTGCGACTGTCTAGATGTAAGTGTATTTTCTTATTAAAAACCTCCACCTATTCCTACAGTACTCACTTAAAATTGTAACAGATACAGTGATCCTGAGTGCATTCCTGCTGACCATCCAAACTGCATGTGACAAACCTGATCCAAAAGGGTTTTCCTGTTTAGAGGATAACTGCCAAATGCATGCACAACTCCAGATGTTTGGGTGGGAGAAGTGGGGTTTGAAGGTCCTTGAGTTTTGTTCAGCACAAATGTGATGTGAAAGCTGCATCTAACCTGTGCCCAGGGCAAATGTGCAGGTTCTGATCTAGGCTGCTTGGAGCCTGGCAACTAAATTCCAATTTCTTGTGGACTATCAAAGTCTAAAGAAAAGTAAGAAGACTTTTTAGGTGCCTCTGTTTTGGTTCAGGCATACAATTCAAGGTTAATATCCTAAGAATAAAAATGCACAACACAACTCAAATTTGAAAGGAGTTGAGAGACAGGAACAGTGGTGTTTAAAAGATTATTTAAGTTATTGCCCTGTAACTGTGGATGCTGTTGGGAAACAAGCTCTGAGTAGCAAGTTTTTCTGTGTGGCTAATGAGCCTTTTTCTGAAATAGGCATGTAAAGCTTCAGAAACATTGTAGCTGTAGGAACTCAGTGTTGCTAAAGAAGCGTGCATAAACAGTTTAGTTTAGAAGAGAAAGTGTGAATCATTTCAAAAGAAAATGTGTAGAAATTAAGAAAAGTTGTGGATGTTTGCATTTTTAAATATTCTCTTTCCTAAATCACCCAAAGTACTCTCAGACATTAGCAAAAGCTTGTATATACAAAAGTGCTATCATATAAACTACAAAGTGCAGGTAATAAAAACTGCAAACTACCTGGCTCCAGAATTCAACAAATACATGTTTCTGTTCACATTGATCAGTGTTTATTTTGTTATTTGGTGTATTTGCAGAACATTTGTATCATTATACATAAGTTATACAAGAAGACAGGCTAAACTCTGCTCGATTTAAGGAATTGATTCAATTAAAGTTAGTAGGACAGCTTCAGCAAATAAATGTAGGCAGTGTTTGACACAGAAAGTCTTTGCAAACAATTCTAAATGAGATGGGGTGGTACTTCAGCTGGTATAAATCACTATTTCCATTAGCACTATCTGCAACAGATTTATGCTGATTTATGCTTAGAGGTCCTGGCTCTGCATGTATAGTTAGTTCAGTGGAATAAGGATTCTTTCCTGTATTTCTTTTTCTTTTCTAAGAAATGTATCAGAATTTAGGCAAATCTATGGAACCTGCAGTATTCTAATATATTTTATTTCCATGCAAATATGAAGAGATTAGTAATTTCAGCACTTAGGTCACAGATATATAAATTTATATGTGTGCATATATCTGTGTATATACATGCATTGAAATTTACCATTTCACAGTTAAAAAGAGGTCAGGGACCTGCTTCTAAAGGACTAGCCAAATATTTTAACTGAAATAATGAGATTTGTAACCATCTTCTTTCATTAATGAAACAGACTTAAATGACCCTGCATAAAAGAGATACTGTCCTGAATTACTGAAACTGCAGAATATTCTGAGTGTGGAATATCTTGTAACATCAGAATTTCAGCAGTGTGCATGTGGCTGTGGATGCTTTCTCCTACCTCCCTGTGCCTCAGTTTGAGATGCTCTGAAGTGCTTGGCATCAAACATAATGCTGTTTGCATGAGATGCAGGATCTCTTCCCATAACGTGCCATGAATTTTCCAGAGCATTGATATTATCTAGAGCTTGGCATAAGCACAGTCCCAACCGTCTGAGGAGCTCTGAGTGTAAAGGCCTTGCCAGTAATCTGATGTACACAGCTTCCCACAGTTCTCTGGAGCAAAAAAAAATCCACACACTCTACCAAATCTTTGGTGCCACTTAGTCCTCTTCATAGCCTTTAAAAACGTCTGTCAGATGTAAGGCTTCAGTTCTGGTTTGGGTTTTCTGACTGGTGTTGTAATCTGCATCTTGTGCCTATTTTGTTCTCTGGAGATCACAAGAGTTGATTGTGAAGTGCTTGGAGGGTACACATGTCAACTTTTCCACTTGTACACATGATACTGAGCTGGCCTCTGAATTCAGGTGCTTTGATGCAGGAAAGGTCAAAAGCCAAATAAAACCAATTTAGATTTGACAGCTTCCAAGAATCGCTTTCTGAAATAGAAAGTAATTTATTTTTTTTCCCTCTTTGATTAAATCTTTCCCTGATGGCATGTATTTTGCTTTATCTTTTTAAGTGAAAATATTGTTCATGGCAGAAGAGGAGCCCTTAATTTTATTTAGGTTAAACATGCCTCTGGAAAAGGGCAGATCTGAAAAAGCAGGCTCTGGGGAAGAGAAGGTACTCACCTGTAGCAGACAAAAACAGATTAGGCTCTTTAGTACATTATTACTTTCCCCTCACTGAAAGGCGATTGTGTAGGAAGAAATGTTTGAAGACACTTCAGCTCTTCCAGACAGTGAAGATGAGGGTCATATTTCTGATGAAAATAGAAGAGTTGGGGCATCATTCTGGCACAATGCTTAAAAGGTTGGAGAGTGTTTGAGCTAGCAGATATAACTCAGTGTGCTGAGTGTGAGTTTTTGGGGGCCTGGAGGGCTGGGCAGAGGGCAGGTTGACAAACAGGGCAGCAGCTCTTTGATTGGGCTGCTCTGTGCTCAGATAAAGCAGGAGAGCCCAGCAGCAATGGTCAAAACAGAACAATAGAACAGCAAACTCAAAAAAAAGCCCCAGGCAAGGACTGACCTGGAGCTGAGGAGCCTGCATCACAAATCCCTCAGAAATTGTTTTAGTTTAATTTTATTAATATCAAGTTTCGAGCCTTTGAGGCTACAGGTGAAATGTGTGTGAAAAGCCTTGCTAATTCTGCAGACAAAAATCCCCATGCTGTGTAATTAACGCTGTAGCATTTGCCAGCTAAACAGACCAGTTAAGGACACTGAGAAAAAATAACTTACAAGTCCTTGTCTACATCCTGGCACATGTCTAGAACTATTTGAAGGTTAGAAGGAAAACTCCCAAGAAATCTCATTAGGCTAATGCTGCTGCTTCTCAGAAAACCTATGGTCCTAATCCTGGCACTAATTTTCCCAATCTGAGTTTTTGTAGAGTGGCAGACAAGACTTTATCAACCTTCAGGGCAGCAGTGAACAAAGGAAAGGGACTGGCAAACTTAACTGTGAGCAGGAAGCTCTGAAAAGAGAAAATTGAGGAAGTTTCTATTTGGAAGGTGGGAGAGGACTTTGAGCTCATTTGATAGTTCTTAGCTTCACCCTAAATACAGACTGCACCTTTCTCACTAAAAGATCTTACAGCCCTGTGCTGCAGCTTCTCATTAGATGGCAAAAAATCAGCCGTCCCATGCAGTGGTGGTCTGATATGTGCCAGGATCTGTTCTCTCTGAAATGAGCAGCAGTGTCCATCCCCCTTGGGGTGGCGCTGGGGAAGGATCCAGGGTGAGGAGAACACCAGTGGCACAGCCATGTGCTTTGCTGTAGGAGGATGTAATCCAACCCCTCACATGGAAAGCTCTGAGGAAGTGCTTTTGTGCACTGCGCTGTTTTTTGGGAAGCATGTCCAAAAAGGCAAGTGGTATCTGAGCAGCCTCCCTGCAGGTATCAGTATCCACATTTGCTGATAAATGTTTCATGAGAGGCAGTAGCATGCACTTTCATTCTCAGGGCATTTGCTCAGCTCCTTTAACATAACTGGCAATAATGTTCCACATCAAGTGATGCTGCTCTACTTAGATGGAGCTGCAACATTCAAAATGAATTTGTAGGATCCCTGTTGTCAAGCAAACAGGATATTCTACTGCTGTAATGCTAAAACTCAAGTGTGATCTGACTGAACAGAACAAGCAGTATGTCCTGTTGACAGTTTTGCCTTGGACTTGATGATAAAATACTGCAAAATGTTTCTTCAGGCCCAGGTGACTAATATGAGTTGAGAGACCATAAACTGCACACAGGAACAGACTTTTAAAAACTCAACCAGAACACAGGTATTTGTATGTTTTATGGATTCAGAAAATGTTTTCTTTCTGCTAGAAAGGGCTAGACTTGACAGCCTCTAACAGAAACACATCAAATAACCTCTCTAATTGCTCTAATTATTTCTGTGATCTTAAAAAAAAATAGACTGAAGGCAAGTAACTACACCATACCCTGCATAGAAAATGTAACATTTTTTTCAGGTTACTGCTGAAAATGTAATCAGAAATGATTGTTTCAGCTATGATAGGCAAAATGACGTCTTCAGGTAAAGGAAATGCCTCTTACTAAGGAGTTAATTTATGAGTATACTGGATAAAACTGTAGGTAACACATATTATCTTCGAGTTAACTTGTAGGGCCACCCTGCCATTGCCCCTATGAAAAGAGAATGGGATGGGAAATGGCTCCAGCCATGAGGGTTTTGACAATGCAGTATTCCTTTCTAGCTTTAGTTAAAGTCAATACCATGCAGAAGCAGACCTGCTTTAGGGAGCCTTTTGCCTGGGATGTTTGGTAGATTAATGAGGAACAGGTTCAAACCTTTGGTCCATCTCAGAGAAAAGATGAATTTAGACCTCTGGCTTGTCATTGAGTGGGCTTTTGCTGAACTGTTGCTACTTTGGGAGAAAGTTCCTCTGTCCACAAGTGCTGTAAAACAAATTAAGGTTCTCCTGGTTCAGATTCCATTATTTGTTCTCAGTATGACATAATTTGCCATAATGATGATATTGCTGTACTACAAATACAGATATCTATAGACGAAAGCATCAGAATAACTCCCACAGTGCCATTTTGGGCAAAAAGTCACAAGCACATGTATACATTATTAATGTTAATTTAGTGGTCTAGAAGGAAGTCAAATATCAGGACAGTAAATAATAATTCACAATCCAAATTTTCATGCATTTTATTAGTGGAATATTACTACAAACCAGAAATTTACTTTTAGAGCAAAAATATCTCTCTTGTGACTTCTTCCCTCACTTCCCCAACAGTTTTTATCACTGATACAGTGATTTCTGTTTATACAAGGAAGAAAACCACATGCTTTGGGTGCAGTGATCTTTTTGATCTCTGTATGGGACTACCTGAGGCAACGTGGTCCAGGACAGTCACTTGTGAGTAGTTCAGCAGCAAAAATCCTGTGTGCTGAGAAACACCAGCATCAATACATGGTGGTGTGCAGCTTGCACCATGTTTATGTGCTGGCTAGGCTGGGGTGGAAGGAGAGAGGAAACAGTATTTTTGGCACTATTTTATTATTTTTTAATGCCAGAGCAAACTCAGGCATGGATATAAATATCACTTTAAGGAATGGGATGCTTGCAAGTAGAAACGCATTTGGTCTTCACCAGGAATTTGAATGTCAGATGCCAGTGGATGTGTGTAGTCCTACTGAAGGAGTCTGATGTTGAGATATTTTTAGCCCTTTTTTAGCCCACTGGTAATCAGGGACATAGAAAATGCTGGAATATTTTCTGCTCATGCCACACTGAGACATTTTCTGTCTACTTATTGATTAGCTCAATTTATTTCACTTGTCTTCTGAGCATTGAATGTTTTCCAGAATCTAAAGAGTATCCAGAATATCTAAAATTTGTCAAAATATCATTGATATGATGGTATATCTTTTACCTAATGAAGCTTTAAATCACTTTTTCCCTAGCCTGAGATACCACCTAAAAAGTATTCAGTTTCACACTACAAAAACCTGATAAAAATTTGCAGCAAGTGGTTTTAGTGCTCCATTTTTATGCAACAGCTGAAAACTAGGTTTAGTGGACCAAGGAAGAAGGCTTATTTCAGAGTCATGAAAATAATTTTTCTGTTGAAGTCAGGTCTCTCATTTCAGTGGGAAGTTGCACCTGCTGCCTCCAAATACAAAACTGGGTTCAGGACTTCTGACAATCTCTTAGTTCTCATCAATTATCAAGGTCAAACTCCAGGAAACAAGTTCATCTCTTGAAGTGCAAGTTCCACATGTTCTTTCTCAAATGTACAATGGGCCTGCTGCTGGTGCTTAGTCTGGAAGATCACTCTAAGGTGGAGCTCCCTCTAAATAATGCAGTTTTGATATCTTCATCAGTGGTGGTGATGCTCAATAAAGACAGAGAAGGTTACACCATCCCAAAGCTCCCAAACTGATCAGAAAGAACTCGGCACTCTTGGCAGCCTTCCTTGGTAGGATTGCTGTTTTACAGGACTTGTAATGTTTGAATGAAGTCAGGATGCCCTTTTTCCCAAACTGAACTTGTGGACAGAATCCCCAGCTGGAGAGAAGTGACCTCTGGTGACAGGGCTGCAGGATAGGGGTGCTCTCGTTGCCTGTGCTGAAGTGACTGAGCAAGAGCAAAGGAGGATTTCTTTGAACATTAACATTATCTTTCGTGGTGATGGCCATGCCAGCTTCTGCAGCTCGTTAAGAACAGGAAAAGACAGGATTCACCAGATGCCTGCAGAGCCAGTCAGCAGATGGGATACTTTCTCCCTAGCCCACGTGTGTATTAGGGGAGTTTTTCTTGGGTAAAAAATGGTCAAAAGCTGCCAATTATGCACGATTTGAACATGAACAGATATGTTCCTGCAGCAGTGGAAACTGGTTGTGGCATAAATATTCTTCTAAATGTGCAAAAGTCTTTTACTTTAAAGTAAAGTGTTTAAAATAACAGGAAATATTGCAGTCATCAGTCCATATTTCCTTTCAGAAACCAAAGGCAGCCAGAGCTTACCCACAAATGAATGAAAGGCACCTGAGTCTAAGACTTTTCAGTCCTGAAATGTGTGTCACTTCTTCAAAGGCTTCTCTTTATAACAGAAAGGACCTCACAACTGCAGAGATTTCTTCTCGCTTTGGGAGTGGACAAAGTGATCTGAGGTGCTGTGAAATAACCTCCCCCTCGTTCCCATACAACAAAGAGGTTTTTGGAGTCTTTTATACAATCTAACACATCCCAGAGTCTAGGCTTGCTCAAATTCAAACCCTACCTGGTCCTTAATATGTAGCCTTGGTCTCAATTATTATTCTTTAACATCATCTTTCACTGGACTTGTGGCAGATCTGATTCTGCACCAATGTAAGCAGGACTAATCTTCCAGTCATGTCTTATTAAAAACAGACATATTATTAGTTTATATGAAAGTGCATTTGTTTGTGAAGGATGAATAGATTTTGTTTATTTGTATTTACTGTGCTCAGTTGCATAGCAGAAGATTTTTTTTTCTTTTTAGCTGGTTATTTTTAGTCTAACTGTTTAGCTTCACTATGAACTAATAACCATTTTGTTTTATTTAGGAAATAATTAGAGATTTCCTGGTTAGCTTTTGACAGACAAGTCTGATTCAGCTCTAGTTACCAGGCTGAGATAGGGCTAGCATTGAGAGTTCATTGGTATGCAATTTAAGCTGTGATTATTATGGTGTCAATAGTGATGAATCTTCCTGGATAAAATAAGTGTTGTATTACATAATACAAAGACAGGTGGATAACAGATTAGTACATCCACTCCCCTTTCCCTGGAGCCATGGAAGGAGATTCCAGGCTATTAATCAGAAAGGCCTTTGGCAGGGTGTGTGCTTGGAAACTGGGAGATGTATGGCAAATTGAAGCATTTCAAGACTGAATACAGATGTTTATTTCATATCTTGTCCCTGCACTAAATCCTTTTTCTATACACTTCAGCATTGCCAGGCAAATTATTTAAGGTTTTTGAGATCTAGGATGGGTAAGTGCAGTACTGGTTGCTTGCCTTTGGCTCTGATTTTTATACAGAAAGTTGAATTCAGCAATGGCAGAGTCTGAGAGATGTGAAAGCACCACTGTACATTCAGAAAACACAAAATAACCATGTTCTGTCTTGATGTGTGTTAAATGTAATATATGAAGGCTGGGGATGAATGGTTTAAAGATTTTGTATTATTTTTTTTTTTTTTTTTTAGTCAAGGCTTAAAAATGGATTAAACTGTGTGAGAGCAAAGTGATGCTGAAGGAGAGCATGGGTCAATAATTAGAGCAGAGGCCTGGGATTCAGGAGGACTCTCTGCTTGCTCTTTGTTCCTCTTCCTTTGATTTGAATTAATCATGTGGGACTGGACATGGGATTTCTGGGAAACACATAGGAAAGTTAGGAAAGTTAGACTCCAGCTTGGATTTTGTCTTCTCTCTTCTATCTTTCTGTGGTGTTACCTTTTGAATGTAGACTATCTTAATACTTCCCTGCCTCAAAACAATACAGGTCTTTCACATCCTGTATTTCTGTGGTGCACATAAGCCTTTGAGATCTTCAGATTTGAATGACAATATCATTATAAAACAGTGTACCAAGATCTTAGAAAAATAATTAGGGCTGAAATATTCCATCACCTCTCTTCAATTTAATTTAATTTCTTCAAGTAAGATTCCCCATTTGGTACCAATTTTTATTGACTCTGTCTTTTTCAGGGAAATTGTCATCATGTTTTACCATTTTAAGTATTTTAACTGTGAACATTTATGTAACATAGAATATGTGATCTTATTTGTACATTGTATGTGTTATGGTGTTTATTCAGGGCATGTCTGTGGGCTTGTGGTTAGATTTATCCCATTTCAGTTATTCAGGATGTTAGGGAGAAAAAAGAGATCATCTAAGGACTCAAGTTTGGTGTGCCAGGGACTCAAGTTTGGCATCTTCTTGGTTATCATCCTGCTAATTAAAGAAATTAAAGACTTGTAGAGAGTGAGTAACTCTTCCTGCTGTTTAAAACAAGCAATCTGCAGTGCATGGCAGTGACTCCTGATGATTAGGGATTCATCTGTGGTAGCAGACAGCTCTCTTTATAACTACCTGCCTATGCCTCTTGCTTTTTAAACAGCCCTCCCACAGATCTACCTTTTAGCAGCTCTTGGCAAACACCACAGTAGCTGCTGCTCCTCTTATCTTTCTTAGGGCTTTGTTACTCTCATCATACCTAGATGGTGTTTGTGATGGCAGTGCCATCCAAACCCATGGAACCACCCAGTCTGCCACCTTGGGAGAAAGGCACTGTGCAGCAACTGAATACAACTGCTCCATAAATTAAACACTTTTTTGTCCAGAAAGCTGAAAAGGGGGCATTAGAAGATGTCTGGAAAATTTCAGTAATTTCTGTCCCTAATAAAAGCAGAAATAGAGGTAATGCTTCCAGCTATTTTACATTCTTTGTTTCCATTTGCTATCAGGACTGGCAAACAGAAGCAAGCAATAACTAAAATTAGCAGATCAAAAGTCATTTCAGCTATTAGTCACTATAAAATATTTTCAGTTTAGTTTTGGGAAAGCATCACCATCAGCTTCTACTTAATTTGGCTGCTCGATCTCCTCCTAATGGCTGAGCTGAGTTCTGTTTTCCAGGAGCTGGAGGAACAGCTCAGCTCTGTGTCTTCTGCAGCTTTGCCACAGTAGTCAAACACTATCAGGCAATTATTCTGGAATATTTGCTTTGACGTAAGTTCAGTACAATAAAGTAGTACAAGGTTAAAGACATCATAGGTGTAATGGACTTGTCAAACCCTATAAGGAATTTGTATAATTCTGTGCCTCACCCATCTCATGAGGATGTAAAAAGCTGCCAGTTCCACAGCAGGGACTGAGCGGGCTGGAGTCTGTTCTTATTAAAATTCTTATTGTACCTTTAGCTTTTTTTTTTTTTCCTATTTTGTCTGGCTTTGACCACTCAGTGAAGGCTAAATTGAAATGATGTCACATGTTTTGGCTTGAGCACCAAATTCTGATTCTATTACATTCTGAGTTTTCAGAAACTGTACACTCAGAATTGGGATGAAATGTCAAAAGCTTCTACTTTTAGTTTAACAGAAATCCTGGGATGTTTTGTTATAGTAACAGCACAGACCAATGTTCTCCAGATCCTGTGGCTGCAGCAGAGCTCAGGGAAACCACTCACCCACAAGAGTGGTCCTTGCAGCTGTGTCTCAAGCCAAAGTCCTGCTGCGTCAAAAAGTCAATGGCATCATTTTCTTCACAGAATCTAGATAGAGGAAGAATATCAGTCAAAAGTGAGGCTGTTGGAAGTGGCTGAAATTGCCCCATGAAACAAAGAGATGCAAGTCACTGGGGCAGGGAGGAGTTCAGTGTTATGCGTTGTTTTTAATGAGGATTGAAATGAAGTTACATAACCAGCTACAAAGGCTGGTTCCCAAACCAGATAGGTATTGAAGTGGAGCAGATACAGAGCAGCTCTAGGCATTTTCAGTGATCTAACTTTCAAAAAGCTGGAATTAAACATCAATTGCTATGGCAAGAAACACAGCGATAATCCACTACTGCTGGGAATATTTGACTGCATCATCTTTCTGCTTGACATGATGGCTAGAGGGGGTTTTCAAGGTGAATGTGTGGGGCTCCCCTCCCCTACTATCAGTGATTCTAAGTTGGATCTGTTGCTGAATGCCTTTGCTCTTCTAGCTTTCATTTAAGAAAAAGGTGCTTTATTGTTACAGGTTACATTTTTAAAAGTAAAACTATTAACATGCCCTAGATGTCCACTTATATCTCACATGGCTGACATCCAGAGATGCTTAAAAGACTTACACAGTCTTCAAAGCTGAAGATGCCCCTGATGTAGACATAAAGTCTACATTTCTCCATTTTGCTCTGTAAAGCAGCCCATTTAAATTAGAACAGATAGTCCTTAATGCAGTGGCACTATAGATGCTGGCAGCTGAAGCAAGGAAGCTGCCCATGGAATAAGGTTAAGTTCTATTTTATTGCCATTGAGTAAATCCTTCCGGCCGGCAAAATCTGGAATGAGGCAAGTGCAGTGACAGGGCCAGGCCAGGACCACACTGGGCAAAAGGAGCCCAAGTCTCAGGGGTGTCAGTCAAAGCCCTGTCCCAGTTGCTTCGTTTTGGAAAGTGGAATCAGACCTAAAAGAGCAAATTGTATCCCATGTTTCTGAGCTGTCAATAATTGCAACTATTTCTACCTCAGCAAGCGGAGAAGCACTTCTTTCCAAAAGTATTTTTCCCTGATTTTTAGGTTATTTGGTGATCTCTACAAACAGAGCAGTGCTTTTCTCTGCCTGATTCCCAAGATGCCAGCTGTGCTTAGAGCTGTTTCTTGTAATGTTGGAGGGGGGGGAAAGGTAAATCAATGTAACTACTGAATTTTGATATAGGATTCAGTTTATTACTTATTTGCAGCAGTATCCACTGCTAAAGGGCATTCTTTCATTTGGGCACCTGTTTTTATTCAGAGCTATGAAATCTAGAATCAGAGTCCAGTCATCTTTGGTAATGCTTTCTGAGCCATGCTAGAAGTCATCCTCATGCTCAGAATGTCACCAAGCTGTGTCCTGCCCTATTGCAGCTGCTGCTGGAAGCCCCTCCCTGCTGGATCTGCCTGTGTGGTGATTGCCTAACACGACTATGTCTGAGTGCTTTGGTTTGGTTTGTTTTTTTAGTTTTTACTAGCTCCTGTCTCGAGGATCAGTGCCATCCAGATTGCTGAGCCAGTGTGGGAAGGGGAGGGGAGCAGTAACAATCCCAGCAGGCTGTAAACTCTGTGGGGTGATGATGTGTGGTTAAAGGCAGTCATCTCTTTGCTGCATCACAGAGCACTCGTGGTGCTATTCAGCTGAAACCAAGCCATGGGACCACAGTCTGAGGCACCCTGTGAGACATGTTTATGTGCATCAGCCTAGAAGTTTTCCCTTGAATGTTAAGGCTTTGGCAGTTTCTCTTACAGCCAAAAGGAATTTTGACTTTTATTATAAGAATCGCCATGTATTCTTTGTCCCAATGAATAGTTGCATGTGCATATCCAGAAGACTGTTGCAATTGTATTGTAAATGCAAATGTCTCCCTGATATATCCTGTACATTTTCAAAAGTGGAGAGACAAAAATACAGCCCAGAGGATTCTGTCCTCTTTCTCGCTTATGGATGTACATTTTTCTTTGGGTATGTTAAAGAAAGTCTCTAACCCTTCCAGCTGGCTTTGGCTCATTGCTTTCTTGCTGCCTGTCTTACTGTAAATGTTCTTCTGCTCACTTCTTCCTGGCACACACGCTTTCTCTTAGGCTGAGTTTTAATTCTTAATCATATGTCTTGTACCTTAATTATAGTAGGGGAAATTGTGTCTCCAGATCGACACACAGAAGGAACCTTCCATACACCAGTGATCTTTTCTTACACGTTTGGCTCAGCTGTCCCCACAGCATCCCAAAATCTCAGCTCCATGCTGATACACATCCATGTCTGCATTGGGAAGGAGTGACAAAACGGGCAGGTTGTGAGCAAAAGAGGAGACAGAAAGCTTGTGAAGAAAAGAGAGCAAAGCCTGCCTGTTTTATTCTCTTGCAGAGTCTTCATTTTGACAAAGTAAGAGTAGGTTCTAGTTAATTACCACATATAGCTGTGCATTTGTATAAATGCACACATAAATGCATATGTTCCTTCATATATATTAATATGTGTGTGCCTATATCTGTGTGTGAATGTCTGAGAGCCCATCCATAGAGGTTAAGTTGTGTTTCTTCCCATCCATACCTTTCTAAAACTCTCATATTCCCCCTGAAAAACTGCAGATAATAGCTAAGGGGACCTGTAGTTAGAAACAGCTCCTCTAGAGAAATAGCTGCATTATGTAATATGGTATATTATAAAGATCTGGAAAACAGTGGTCTGTGAGCTTTATGTTGAAAGCTGGTGCAAGAAGACTCTGGTTGACATCTAGAAATCTTGAATCAGCCCATTTTTTGGAAGGTGAGAGATGAATCTCTGCCTGCTTTCCCTCTGGGCTGTGTACTTGTTTCTTTTTTAATTCTATCTATGCTTATGTTTTAAGCAGCTCTGCCTGTCAATGCTTTAAATCAATACCATTACAGCTCTCTTTGAAGGTAAACTATTTCAAGAGGCTGCTCTACCCTGCAATTATATCATGTGCTAAGTGAGTGAAACTTTCAGAGGTATTGGAAGCTTCTGGGTTTGTGTTTTTCTTTTCCATTTCACCAGATGACATCCACTGATAATGGCCTTAACATGATGGGAAATTAATTGAGAAAGCATTTCTACACTGCCATAATTTTATCATCCATCCTATTGCTGCTATTAGCAGGAATCCATAACCCCGTGGGTGCTTTGAGAGAATCTCTTCCAGCAGAACCCAAGGTGCAGAGGTTACAGGGTTTAGCTCCTTCCATCAGCTGGGTGTCAAATCACTGTCGGAAAGAAATTACTGCTGTATTCATTTTTTTATTTTATTTTAGCTTCCAGCCCTGTGCTGTGGGGCAGGAGATGGTTTGTAGTGAGCCACTGGGGAGAGCAGAGTGCTGGTGGCCCCTGAAGGCCTCTCTCAGCGAGGCACTTAGCGGAATCACCGCATTATCGCAGGTGCGCACAGCCGCACTTCTGATCTCATGTCTGCTACAAAGCCGCGGAAGGGAGCCCGACCTTCTGGCTCGTCCTGGTGGAGCAGGATGGTGGCACAACACTTGTGCTCCACTGCATTTGTTTATTAAATTGTGCTTGCTGAATTTCCCTGTGCTGACTGCTACAAAGCAGGTTTTCTTAAATCCCCAGCAACCAACCAGCCCTCCTGAGCTGGTAACACTGACGATGTAAAATAATTCAATCTTCTTCAAAGCCTGTTGTTTCTTCTTTCACATTCTTAAATGACGTTAATAAGTCTTTGGCTGATTTATAAGGCATACTAAAACTCAGAAGAATGGGTTTGGAAGTGGTTGATGTAGAGCTTTTCTGCTTATCTTGTGACTTTGACAGGTATTTTGCTTATTATCTGAATAAAGTGCCTCTTTTCCCATTCTCCTCCTCCACGCTAGGCCAGTAAATTGGGGTAAAATAGTTTTGCTCTCTTTTCCTCTGCCACCTGTAGCAATACCTCTATGAAGCAGATTATAGCTGTGACTGTGGCATGCTCCTCAGCAGCCATGCATGCTGGAACCTAAATTTATGCTCACTGAAACGCTATATTAAAATAATGTGTGCTTAGACAAAAGATAAAATGTGAAAATTCTCCATGTTTCACTTGAACCTTACTGCTTCTAAGTACATCCTGAAGAGCCTCAGACTTTGGATTCTCTTTCCTTTTTCTATTACTTCTAGCCTTGCTCTACTTTGCCATTAACTGGGGAAAGGAAGAGATGCGATTTAATCACAAAAAATAAGACTTTTATTATCTGAAATGCACCTCTTTCATTTTTAATTATTATTATTATTCCCCTTAAAAATCATTCCTGACCCTTCAATCCTAATAGGTATTTTTGATGCATCAGGTGGGATTATTGCTGATCCCTGGCTGCACAGATCTCATGATAATTAAGTAGTAATCACACTTAATTTTTCTGTGCAGCCAGTTGATGTGACTGAGTGCACGGAGGATGCAAATTACTTGTGGGAAAGTGAGATTCTACCAGGTCTTGCCTTCAAAGTGGAATCACAGCTTAAATACAACCCTAAAATGACACTTCCTCCTTGCTTGTTCCTTCTGTGTGACATTTTCTCTTTAGAAAATTGTTCCCTCTGTTCAGATTCCCTGTGAGATTCCTTTTGAGTGCTGCTGTAGCAGCAGAAGTCGGTGTGAGGGGAATTCAGGAGCCCAAAATGAGCAGAGCTTGCTTTGCTCCTTTGCTGTGTGGAAGGAGGGCTCAGGGTGCTGTTTCCAAGCACCTGGGTTAAAATGTTGTCCTTTAAAGTCTCTCCCCAGGCAACCCCACCACGAGGCTGTGCTGTGGCTACATGTACAGCAGGGTAGTCCCAGGCCAGAGTCATTACTGAGGGTGGCCAAAATTCAAACTACAATTACAGGGCTGGCACAAATGTCACTGAAGAACTGAGGGCCTAGCATGACCTAAAAACATAATCCTCTGGACCACATTTTGCAGTAATACTTCTATCAAAGGGAAAATACTCTTGAAAAATGTTGGAGTGCATCTTCTACAAGCAAAACAGCATCAAAGAGAACCAGGGATGAATCATCCTTACTGTTATTTTCTCTATAATGTTACCAGATCTTCTGGGACTTTGATGATTTTTTTAAAAGGAGACTTTAGGAAATTTTTTCTTATGTCACCTCTGCCATAGGCTAAATGTGGCACATAAGAAGAGCAACATCTTCTTTACTAAAACACAGAAGAACTCCCAAGCAAGCACCATCTTGCCTTTTGAAAGCACTGGAAATGAATGCTTGCAGGAGCAGAGGGAAGAGGGAGCATACTTCCCTGTGGTTTATTTACAGGAATGTAGTGTGACCATTATAAAGGTTTGGTTCAGAGAGCTCCTGGCCCATTGTGCCTGCCAGAGGAGCTGCAATTACTCAAACTTCTGCTTTTCAGCTGTGCAAGGACTTCAGAGCTGTTACTGAGTTCAGGCCTTTACACCACCTGAGTTACGTGGTAAAACATTTGTGGGACTCACAGGGGACTGAAATCTTCCAGGACATCAACCTGGGCAAGATGTCAGGGTGGTGGTGCTCTCTTCATTATTTCAGTAGTACCTTTCCACCAAGGTATCTTTGATAGGAAGGAGAACTTGTGTTTTGTTTTAGGCACTAAAAAAAATGCCTAAATTCTCACATTCTTTCTTTTTCATCATATTTATTAGATTTTTAATTTGTTACTTTGGAAATTGTTTGTTGCTCTGTCAACTGTTTGTTGCAAGATTTCCCTTAGGGGGAAACAGAGATTCGTATCCATGATCACATATGAATAAGGCTTGCCACACTCCAGCTGACAAGTAGGAAATATTAGTCAATAATGCTGGAATATAATTGGCTTTGTCTTCTCATGTTGTCATTAGATACAGCTTCCTTCTTAGGGGGCCTGACCTGAGAAATAAGGACATATTTCAAATTCCAACAGGATTAACTCACTGCATTAAGGAGCTTCAGTAGAGTTCAAATGCTGCTATTAACTTAAAACTTTTTTTTTCTCCCAGAATAATCAGTGGATTCAGTTGTGATGGTTATTTTTGTTGCTGTTTGTCTTAGGACATTTAAATGTTTACAATTTTGATTGCCATAGCTGGTTTACAAATAATATCCCTCAAGTTTTATGCCAAACAACATCTGAACTGCAAGAGATAGTTACTGTAGCTCTTAAAATAATAATAAAAAAAAAAGTAAAATAAAAAAGAAATGCCCTTGTACTCCTCCTTTCATAGTAGAAGCTATTATTGCCTTTGTTTTTGCTGCATTAAACATTTGTTTGAATATGATCTTCTAACTTTCATTGCTGTTGGGTTAGGAACACAAAGAGCATGCCCCTGTCCTGATTAGCTACTCTTGTACAGCAGCACACAAAAAAAAAGCAGCAATGGTAATTTCTCAGCTAATTAGGTACATATTCATCTTAATAGAGCATCAAAGTTAAAAATTGTAATGCCTTCCTCTCATTTAATACTCCAGAGAACATTCACAGTAACCACATGAAAGCAAAAAGGATTTGAACATTGGAGCTGCAAAAGTAGGTGTCTTCGTTCCCTCCAGGCAGATAGAGAAGAGAGAGAGAACTGCTTTTTATCCTTATCCCTGCCTGACTTGCCTTGCTGTGCTAGCCACTGGTCACTGGGGCCCTGTGAATAACAGCTTTGACCTCTGCTGGTTTTTCTGGGAGGTCAAATTCTAAATCCACAGTCTGCAAACGTTTGGCATCAGCTGAAGAGCACAGTGTACTGAAATAACTTTCAGAGGTTTTACTTTTTATGATTGTGTGGTTCCTGATACAGAGACCCTTCCATCATAATTAAAAATTTGCTGTGCCTTGAAAAACTTCAGGCAAAAAGCCCCCATCCTTAAAAATGTTATCTTTACATAATGTAGTTGTGCCAGCTTAAGCTCCAAGCCTTAAAAAGGCACCGTTTCCTGTGGTTTAGGAAATAACAGCGCTCAATTCACACTATTTACTGAAACAACAGCATTTCCAGAAACTACATCTGAAAGTGTTTGAGCGCTGGTGCCCAGCAGGAGTTGCTGGGGCGTGTTTCCAGATGAGCGCTGAGCCACGTGTCAATGCCGCGCTTCCCGGCGTGCGTGTGCCAGGGGATGCTCCCCTGGCTCCCCGCCCGGGGTGCACCAGCATGTGCAACTACATTTGCTCCTGGTTGTAAAAGTGTTCTGCAGCGTGCTGGCTTGACAGGCTGCCGCTCTACCTCTGACAGAGGCACAGAAGGGAGTGTAGCTTATATTCCATGATCTGTTCTGTAGGATGCAGGGTATTGAAATGTTTCAGCATGGAGCCCCTGTCTCCCAAATCCCAGATTCTCAGGAGATTTTGTTAGCCTCTCCCAGCCACAAAGCGATGGGCTAGGTAAAAATAACTGCTGGTAGCATGAGTGTTCATTCAGGATGGCAAACAAGTTTTTCTTCCAGATTGGAGTTCTCATTTTCTTTCAGTTCTACCACCCACATTAAGAAAGAAGCAGCCTTTCTCCTTCCTCCAATACTCCTAAAAGGAAACATTGAATACAGGCTATATTCCGTTTTGTTTAAGAGGTAATTTTATACATATAATTCCTACAGTGTGTTTATGATAATTTATTAATATAGCAAAATTTAAAAATAGAGAAATTGATTGCATAATTCAGAATTTTTAATTTTTTTTTAATATTGGTAGAATAGAAGATTGAATTAAATGAACAGACTTTAGAGAAGACATTTTGAGATAAATGAAAAACTAACAGTGACAAGAAGAACTGGGAGGCTCCTTAAGAAATAGAATGAAAGAAAACAGGGTAGATCCATCCCTTTAAAAGGCATGAATTCTCTGGACAAAGCAGAAGAAATAGGCAGAAAGTGTAAGTTCCTCATCTGATTAAACTGATTAAGGCTCTCTGATTTCAGTGAAGTTGTGTGGGTTTACGTCAGCTGGGAGGATTTATCCTTAAAGGGAGCCAGAGATGAGTGATAATCTTAAAGAGCATCCCTTTAAGACAATATGAATGAGAAGGTAAAGCAGGCTATGTATCCATGCCTGTGGATAGGAAATGCCAGTTTGGGGGTGGTGAGAAGTGAAAAATGGGCTGATGAAAGGAAAGAAGGCTCTCTTTGACAGTGGGTATGAGGAACTCTCTGCTCCTCTACACAGCTTGGACCTGAGCAGAATAAATCCTGCTTTTGTAGTCTTGCTGTCTTAATTTTCTCAACAGTATTTGGATATGGAGGCCTTTGAATAATGAGTATTTTGAGAACCAGGCACTTGGCTCCAAGTCAGTGAAGGACAAGGGAGGACTGCTGTGTTCAGATAGTGGAGCTCCATTCTGTGAACAGCAGCAGCAGCACACGTACAATCATGTAGCACATGTCCAGTGGTTTTCTTTCCATTTGGCAGCTCAGTTTAGTGTTGAGTTTAAATTTTGTCTATATTGCTCGTGCATTAAATATTTTATTAGGAAAATTGAAAAATAACCTATTGATTGTTCCATCAATGTGTGTTAGAGAAATCCAGTGATATGGCAGCTACGTTCTGTTTTTGTTCATCATGGACATTACTTGTGCAATAATTCTCTTGTTATATATAACAAATACTGCAAATACTGCAACATTTAAAGCTTCTGCGCTGGCTCTCAGACAAAAAATATTGGTCTGTGTCAAAACAGTTGGCATTTGAGCTGGGTGTGGATTGATCACTGTGATTGGGTTACTTTAACTTTCATGAAGCAGTTTTTCAAGATGCACTGAAATACATTCTGCTGGATTCATCCCTGGTGGGGGATTCCTGGGGCACTTCAACTAGCCACGTAATGGAAGAGATAAACACACCTACATATTGGTTTGTTTTGGCCCCAAAATGATAAAAATTTAAACTAGTGGCAATACAAGTTGTTCTGCTCGAGTCATTAGTGATGTACTGATTTTAACACTAATAAGGAATTAATCTGTATACTTGATGAATTTTCAAGTCTGATTTAAAGACTTTGGCTTCAGGTTCATGAACCTCCTGTTTGTAATAGCTTGGTTTCTGGCAGTGGATGTGTGTGGGTTTGGGACATGGGGAAGGCCAACAGCACAGTGGTGAGAAAATCTCTCCAGATATGGGAGATTTGCAGGCTTGCGCCTTTCTTTTAAGATTCTTTTGAGGAACACAGAAATTGAAAGACTCATTTCCTATCTGAAACCTAAGCACAGGTTCCTCTATGAAACATTATTGGGGAGATGAGATGTTCTAGTCCTCCTTTATAATAAATAGGGGATATTTCATAATTCACACTGCAAAATACATATTCTCCTGAAAATAGGAGTCTATAAACAAGCAGCCACCTGCTCTGTATGACCTTGTAGAGGCTCTGTTCTTTCCCATCTGCTACCCTGTCTGGGTAGTTGGTACAGCCTTTTCCTTCCTTTCTATGTGCATTTTTTTTTAATTGAGCTGTAATTTAGCTAGAACAACATTTAAATGTTCTCCAGCAATTTCTTTGGGCATACACAGCACACTGATGTCCTTGCCCCATAACTTCCAAACTCTGCAAGGTTGCACTACTTCTTCCTGAATGGCTGAACAAGAGGTTAAATGGAGAAAGACCCTTCAGAGGAGATGAAAATATGTCTTTGGACATGTTATAATGAATCTGATGGTGAATCTTCCATGTTTTTTTTTATGCAAGGAGACCACAGTTTGGGTGAAGTGGTAGCTAGGATAATGACTGATGTCTGTCTGCATCTCTACCAGTATAAACGTACTCCCTTCCTTCTAAGTGAAATGCTTATTATTTTCACAAATTGGTGCATTTTTGTGTTTCATTAATGTTTCTCAAATATTCTAAAGACAACGTGATGACAAGCCACTGAGAAAAAATCAGAATTGCACAAATTAAAATAGGCTGATTTGTAGTGGAGAGAAGGAGAAGCAGAAAACCATTCGTACCCTTCAGCTGGGAAAGCCGTGAAATCCTGACAGGAAAAATGCCCGTGCTGGTAGCGCAGGGAGACCTGCTAGCTGAGCTCCCAGCACCAGAGGCTTGGCAGGCCAGGCTGCAGTGCTAAGTACATGTCATTCCTGCTAGAAGGTGTCATTTTTGTGGCTAGTGTTCCTTTTTGTGGAGGCTGCTTTTGGCCAGTGTTTGTGCTCGGTGGCAGAAATCATCCAAGCGAGAACACGACAACCGACAGTGACTGCAGCTTCCAGGGGAGCCCTGCTCTCACGAGGTCTTTATATTTTAGCAGAAACAAAGCTAAAGGGCACAGATAATCCTGTCAGGATGGCAGCAGAAAAACAGGCAACAGGACAGAGCCCTCAGAAAAAGGCCTATTATTTTTCAGTAGGCATTTGTGGTAAGATATTAAAGTCAGTAAATCCATGAGGTGGGGAGCTTCCATCCACGCAAGTGAGATAATAGACTTCTAGCTCTGGAGGGGTTTGGGGGTGTGTGGTCCTTTGTTTTTATTTGTTTTGTTGCATTTGTTGGGTTTTTTCCCTGAGTTTGGGGTTTTTGTTGTTGTGGGGGTTTTTATTCCCAAGAAGTCAAAAGGTGTCAGAAAACATAGCTCATTTTAATTGCTGGGTACAGAGTTTAAATGTGACTTCTGCTTCCACTTGGTTGTCTGACTAAGCAGTTCTGAACCCCTAAGGGTAAATGGTCCTTGCTCCAAGGACCCTTCTCTGAAGCAACATAAATCAATTATTTCTATATTTCTGGAAATTACTGTACACATTATCAGATGCCCAAAGGACTTTACTTCAGGTTCATATTTGATTCACATAAACTGTAAAGGTTCCATACGCATTTGCAGAATCTTCTTTTCTATTTTTATGTTGCTACAGTACAAATGATAAGGGTCTTCAGTTTGCTTTTTTGCCATGAGAAAAAAAGTGGGTTTTGAAACTGTATTTAATCTGAGTCAGCACTAATTGTGTTGTCTGAATCAATACAGTCTGGAGAGATTATTGTGAGAAAGGAAAGGACACAGTGTTTAATGAAACAGGAGCTGCTCCCCTGGCTTTGTAAATCTGGCTAAGATGCCATTATGGAGAAGCAAATATTTAGGCTTGGAGTGTGAATACTTACAAGCTGGTGCCTGCAAAAGACACAAAGTGTGCTCAGCCTCTCTTCTGAGAGATTTATCTGATTTTCCTATCTCTTTCACAAAGCAAAGTTTATCAGATAGAGAGCAGCATGGAACTGGGGAAGGATGAGTGAGCAGACTGCAGCTTGGTAAGCCCAAGATGATGTCCTCCCTGCCTTTCTTTTCTCTTTAGGCCTGACTTGTTAAAACCTTTGTGAATTAAGACAATAGAGAGCCTGCTTTTGTGGCTTATGAAAGTAAGGAAGCTGTGAAAGAGAAGGTCTGATGGCCAGCTGGAAAATACTTGCCAGCTACAATTTTTGTGGAAGAGGAAGTGACACAGAAGGGGAGTGACTGGGGGTTGGAACTAGCTGATATTTCAGGTCCCTTCCAACCCAGGCCTTTCTGTGGTTCTATAAATTGTGTATCAGCAAGAAATCTTCCTTCTTTCTAGTAAGAAATGTTTCTGCTCCATGGGCTGTAAGAATATATCCCAGCTGAGTCCTAAAACACTTCTCCAGCTGAATATTTTCCTGTCATTATGTTCTTTATATAA
The DNA here is from genome assembly GCF_028551555.1 of Melozone crissalis. Classification (NCBI taxonomy): domain Eukaryota; kingdom Metazoa; phylum Chordata; class Aves; order Passeriformes; family Passerellidae; genus Melozone; species Melozone crissalis. The sequence goes on along the minus strand of NW_026535801.1, from coordinate 12,054,417 downwards.
TAACTATAGGCACCTTAATTCAATTTACAATTAAAAAGTGAAAACACTTTTTTAAGAAAATACTTCAGCTAGTTTTGTTAAGGCATTGTTATTTGTTTAGCTTTAATTTCATCATACTTCTTTTCTAATTCAAATCCAGTTTATTTCCACCAGGTTGTTGGAAACAAAAGATCACTTTTCTTATTCACTAAACTAAAATGTATTTCAGAAACAGAACACCTTGGCTTTTTTGCCTAATAGGATTTATTATACTATTTTGTATAATCATTGTCATAGGAATTGTGTACCACTATTTTAACAAATTTTCCAGTCAGAAAGGCTGAAAAGCTTATGGTTCTTACCAGTCAGGAGTGGATCCTACTCTGAGCCACCATCCTTACTTAGACACAGAAAATCCTTCATACTGCTTTCTTTTATTTCAATTACAAGCAATTTATTGGGCAACTTGGTTAAACACATTACAGCCGCTATACTGGTCTCTTACCTGGTGTGTGATGCCCAGCCACCCCTCTCTATGCAGATATGCACAGCACATCTGTGCTTTGGCTTTGTTTAAAACAAAAAAATTCACAATCTGGTCATTTTCTTTCTCCCAATGAAACTTCAAATGCAGCCTGCATGTGCATTACAGATTTATGAACTCACTGCTCCCTGGAGTTTCCACAGCTGAAATGAGAGTCTAGGCACCCTATTACTGTCTAAAAAGACACTTATTTGTGCAGGTCAAATTGATTTGAAGTGTCCAGTTCTCATTTCCAAGGTTTTATTTCTGAAGGGATAGTTCAGGTTATTTTTGTGTGCTGTGTTAATTTCACGTGGATTCTCTAGTGAATAGAAAACTTTGGGGTGTGTTGCTGCAAACCTGCTCAGCTCTGGGAACAGCAGATAGGAAGCCAACAGAGAATCTTCATCTCCTTTTCCCAGCAAGGATTGCTGCTTACATACAGAAGCCTGTGTGTAATTAGATGGTGAGACCTTTCTGAAAACCTTGTTGCAAGTGGGGTTTTGTCATAGGACCTCAGCAGGTGCTGTTAGTGATTAGTATCTTTATATATAATCCCTAACAATTTCCATATACTGTTGTAAAAGCTGTGTGTTGGAGGCTGGTGAATAATCCATGTTATTGAGGATACATCTGTGCTGCAATTACACAGTTCTTTCCAGCACTGCAAACATTGGCGCTGGAGACACACGTGGAGCCTGGCTCCACTTTGACAGTGAACAGTGCAGCATTAGCCTGCTAATTGTCATGCTTGAGACAGGTTTCCAAAGCTTTCAATGTGCAGCTGACTTCCTCCTTTTGAGGATCTAATACTGTGTCTTTGTAAATTATAGCTTCAGAATGACGGATGGTTTTGAGATTCTCACTTCTGCCAAGGAACCGCTTTAGAAAAGTTGCTTGGATGCAAAAAAGTCAGGATTTCTGAAGTCTAAATAACCAAGGAGAAGGCTTGTAAAAGTTGTTCTTGCTTTAGCTCTCCATGTCTCGACATAACTCTTAGAGGGTGGAATGTATCAATAAGAGATGCTTCAAAGTCATGCTTTTACTGGCTTAATTTTTGGCTGAAAGCAAGAAGTGACCTAATTAAACTTTGAACTGTTTTAATTAAGTGGGTGGATATGAGCGTGGTGACCACAATTCTTCTGGTTCTTGAAACACATTCACCAGAATGCTGATAACAAAAAAAAAAAAAAAAAGAGAGAAGCCTTAGAGATGGGCAACATGGGAAAAAAAAAAACAACAACAAAAAAGCCAAAAAGTAAAACAAAACAAATAAACTGGAAGAACAGCAGGGAAAAAAATATAGAGTTTTAAAAAGCCAAATATATATCACCTAGAGAGTGACAATTTTGGTTCAAATTCAACAAAGCACTTAAACATTTACTTAAGTGCTGCTCTGAATAAGAATGCTTTCCTGAGTAGGAAAGGAAAGGAGCTGGCAGCAGTCTGTGTACCTACCATCCTGTCCCTGATGTGGGGAGATCATCACTCGGGGAGATATAAATATTAAAAAGATACATTTCATCAGAGCAGAATATGGTTTTTGCTATTTCAAGGGAAATATTTCTTGGGACTTTCTAAGCTAACAAAATATGATAGTAGCAAACATTTTCTTGGGAATGATTCCTACCTGGCAGGGAAATCAATTCATTGACCCCAGAGATTTTCTTGTGCTGTTTGCTCCATTGGCACACTTAAAAAATAGAATTGGGAAAGCCAACTGGCATTTGCAGTGTTAACTTCCCATTAATGATCTTTGGAGGCTGCTGGGTGAAAACCCTCCCTCTTTCCTTCCACTTTCCTATTACCCTTAATATATTATTATCCAATTTAGCTTCTCTGCCAAGGGAATCTTTTGCTCTCTGATCTCTGCAGTAAGAGGAATGAAAAAGCACAAGTAAGCTGACTAAGTCTAAAGGAGCAAACTATACCAGGTTCATGCATAATGTAGTCATCACATCTTCTGTTCTTTTAATATTACTGAGTTCATATTATATTCAGTGCTCACACTCAGAAGAGATAGAGACATATCTATTCCTTACTTATGGATATTATTTCTACCTTAATGAATTCTCTTTCCATCAACAGATAAAAATTTGGGAGACAGAGAATTCCTCTTCTCTTGAGCCCTTTTGATTATAAAACATTTTTTTGTAATTACCCATAAATTATGATGTTTAGTTTTCTTAGAAAATATATTTTAACATAGCTCCCACATACCATATTATAATACCCTGTAATACCTCAGCTTCCAGATGCAAATGCTAGCTAAGTAGCATTCTAGATTAACAATTAAAAAAGACAACTGAAAATAAATTTAATTACAAAGCCAATCCCCTTCAATGGCATAAAAAATTGATCTTATGTAACTTTAAAATGTATGTCTACTGCCCTGAGTCCCAAGGCAGTAGAGTATTGGTAAGTATGAAGTAGGCTTATTGCAGCCATGAGGGAACAGCTCATACAAACTTCCTAGAGCACTTACTCATATAAATAATATGAAATGTTTGCTGAGATACCATTGTAAGTGTTTCCTTCAGACACATGCATTATAAACAATTAATAGTGGAGAATCTGCAAGATTGACTCTGCTGCTTTAAAAGGGAAGAAGCTATGAAAGAAGTGTGCAGCCTTTTACATATATATATATATATATATATATATATATATATATATATATATGTTTGTGTGTTTAAATATATATGTATAAAATTGACCAAAAAATGCAGCTGAGAGGAATAAAGGGTAAAAATGCTTCTGTTCTTCACTCCTGTTATAGTCCATGTTTAGAAGAACACAGCTACTCTTAGTTTGCCATTGCCAAGTTGTATGTACCAGACTGGGATTTTGTTTTAATCAGCATCATTTAAAAGGAAACAAATCACCATGTACAAGCTATTTTAGTTTGATGAGAAACCTAGGATGACAGAAGGGGAAGGAAGTGTTACAGAAGAATTTACTTCTGAGTGACAATTAAGTTTAGTTGCTCAGATTAGCAAAAAGCAGCCTAGTCATCATCTGATACACTGCAGAGCAAGAAGACTGAAAACATTAAACAGCAATTTGCTTTTATGGAAAAATCAGCTGGAAGTGGCTGCAGCCTTGTTTTTCAATATCCTAATGGAATTATGCAGATAATAAGACAGTGTGCAAAGACTGGAAAAAATACGGAGGTTCCTTCTTCAGGCACTGGTGGGTTGGTGTGAGGGAGGAAGAACCTACAAAATGAAATTTTAAAAAGATGATATTTAATGCATAACTCTTGGCCAGTAACTCTTTGTTCAGGAAAGTGTGAATTAGTGCTTTTTTCTTCCATCCAGCTTTGCTAGAAATCCCTAATTTGATGTATTGAAATTGACACAGAAATTATGAGGAAGCTTAGGATGGGGCGAAATCCTCCCACATGCTACAATATGCTCCAGGCTCAGCAGCGACTCTCTTGGGAGCCAGAAAAAAGTCTTCAGAGCGCTTGTCTGTGTGAGAGGATTTGTTCCAAAGGGGATTCTTTGCTTTTGTACGAAGCTGGCACTGGGAAATGTAGCAGCCAGCTTCCTCACAGTGCCAGATAGCGCTTGGCAGCCTGTGGAGACACGAGTGGGAGCTGTGCAGTGCAGCTGCGCTGCCAGCAAGGAGCCACAGATGCCTCTTTCCACGTCCTGGGGATTGTCACTCTGCAAGCTCCCTGAGAGATCGATCACAGGCACTTGGTCTTCGAAGGCTTTTGAGAACAGGTCAGACAAATGTGCCACAGATGGCCCGTTGGAGATGGGATGGGATTAGATGACCTCTCAATTTTTTTTTCACCCTGTTGTCTGCAGCTCTGCAATCTATCTTTTGAGGAATCACTGGTGCCAATTTCAGATCCTAAATAGCCTAGGATGAATGAATCTTCTTGATGAAATGTTATTCCTCAATCCTGCTCCATATCTACCAGCTTTTTTTGTGAACACAGTGTATTACCAGCTTGGCAGGCAAAGCACAGGGACCAGAGAGAGCAGCTGGTGAAAACAGCTCTGGTGTGGGTGCAGCTGCTTTAGGGGAGGTGATACAGGGCAAGAGAGTGGATTTGGTCTGAACCACTACAAAGTGAGGGGATTAGCTGTTCCCTGCTCACTACCTGCAATGCACTTTCTGAGCACACAGAGAGGATTGGGAGATGGATAAAAGGTGGACACAATTTGGGAGGTACTTTTCTCATATCCACTCAGCACAACAGTTATCTTGATCAGAGGAAAATGATCAGTCACCTGTGATATCACACAATCCCATTATAATGACCGCTAATACAGCAATTTCATGAACTTTCTCTGTCGTCTCTCTTGGCAGATCACAAAATGTTCTCAAAAGAAAAGCCTTTCCTTTGCTGACAGTGAGGGCTTGGGCCTGGGATGGGCATAAATGCACGTGCACATGTTGACCACTTTGCTCATGCACTGCCTCTCCCCAGCTGGCAGGGCAATCCAGGGTCCCAGCAGGGCCCAGGTGCAGGGATAAGAGCTGGATAAGCTGGCCAGATGTACTTGTTGGGATTGCTGATTCATGGTAAGAGGGACAGAATTGAGCTCTGCAACCACATTCCCAAGGAAAGTGACATGTAGACATCTAGGCTGAAAGTCCAGCAAGGAGGGGAGGCACCAATCAGAAGCAGCAAAAAACCATCCAAGAAGTTCAGATTTGACTATGATGTAGCCAAACTTAGTCTGAGAAATGGGGCATCTGTGAGAGGAGTGAAAGCTGCTTGGAGATGTGCCAGTTATGTGGCTGTGACAAGCTGCTTGTTGTGAATTCAGATGCCTTTGTAGCCAGCATCTGGCTCACACTGAGCATGTATTTTCAAGCATTTGAAAAACAGAAGTAATTTCCTGTTGTGTCAATAATGCTTTCTGAATATTACTCAATTCTAAATTGGGTGAGGTAGAGTTCTTTATCAGCTGTCCTGAGGCATCAACCAAGGCATTCAACCCATCTCACTGAATATTCTCATTAGTGTTTTCTTTTCCTTCTGGCTCCCCAGCATGTCCCAAAAGTTAGGATGTGCTGTTTGAACACCCACCTTATGCATCTGAATCAGATACCAAAATCATGTGTCTTATTTCTCACTGCAACAATCAGAAAGGGAGCACCCATTCCAGCAGAACTCAGCAGAGGGACCTGAATGTGGCAGGCTCCCCAGGGTGACTGCCCCATCCCCTGCTGAAATCACTGATGGAGAGGTAGAGTGAATAATGGATAGGGTTTAGGGATAGCTGTGGCCCTCTGGCTGGGAAACTGCTGCTCGGATGGAAGATGGTTTAGAGAAGCAGCAATCTGAGAACTTGCCTAGAGAAAAGCAGGAGAATGCAAACAGCTCAAGTAAAGTTAAGGGGCATAAATAAAAGCCTTTAAAGTACAGTGTGCATGCCTTTGTTTGGGGCAAAGTACTCTTAGGTTAATGTAGTTTGAAGGCTGCCTTACTCCCAGATGAGAAGCCTGTACATGGTGGTTTAACAGGCTTCAATATATGCTCATTAACTTTACACTCTTAGCTGGCTCTTCATAAATTTCTGATGTATTGACTCTTTTGGGAGTTCTCTTGGGTTTATTTTAGCTCTTTGTTGTAGTTTTACCAGAAAACAACAATCTCTGTGATTTCTCAGGGAAGAAAGTAACCCTCAAACCCATTCAAAAAAAAGCCAAACAACAAACCCAAAACCCCAACCACCTCAAAATAGAAACATATTTTAGAAGGCAGAAAAGTTAGCAATGGTAACAGAGACAGTTGTTCACTGGGGACACAATGTACCTGTCACAGGAAATGCTGAATGCACCAAAAGAGTGAGGCAGGGTCAGTTCTCAGAATGTGATTTGTATGAAAATGTGTTGTGTAGTTTAAAGGTCCAGTTTTGACAATCTTTATTATTACTTTATGGGCTTTCAAATAAAATGTTGTACTAAGTATTGTGCTAGTAATATTTATGAAATGTTATTATAGAATGTGATAAAAGTTTATAGGAAAGTCATTACTGTAACCATAAAGCACCATCTCATCCCAAACACCGCCAGTGGGGAGGAAATGTGCCTGCATCAGATGAGTCAAGCGACTTCAGGGGGCTGGTGACAGCAGGGGCACAGCGGTGCGGGGCACCTGAGCACATGGATCTGGGGAAATAAACCCCTGCCTTTTATCGGGACCCACCGGGAAGCTTCTTCTCCTTGCCGTGTCCCTGAGGCTTGCAGAACAGCGCTGCCGGAGCTGCAGAGATGGGGATGCAGCGCCTGCCCTGCAGCCGGTGTCGGTAATTATTAACTGCTAATGGCGAGAAAAACCATTATGGTACACAATAGGCTTTCCTTTCACACCACTAATTGTGTGATGAACTTACTTGGCAGTAAATTGTCACATCTGCTGGGGAGAGAGATTACACTTAGGGAAATACAATAAATACAGTTGCGGCTTCTTTATCCCTGCATGATTGAGGCATTAAAAAAAAGAAAAAAGAAAAAAGAGAAAAAAAGAAAAGACAACTTGGCAGATAGAACGTATTATTTGCTAGACAAGGCTTTTAGGGGAGGTAATAATTTTAGAAGGGAATTGGTATAGTAGGAAAACAGGTGAGCTTTCACAAGACCTTCTCGATTTGTTCTTTCCGCTCGGATTGCACTTCTGGGAGAAGCAGCACCAAAGGCCCTGGCTGAAGTTTATTTTTGGTGTCAGTGCTAGCGGGAGATTCCCTCTGCCCAGGCACTTCCATTTGCTCCTACTTGAGTAGCTTGATCCCCCTTTGCCCTGTTCCCTCAGCCGTGACAAGGCAGCTGTCTGGATCTGGAAATGAATATTCCAGCAGAGCTGGGAATGGCATCAGGGATGGCCTCAGCTGCTGATCGCTTCTTCCTGCTGGCCACGGTGCTTGGGGTGGCCTCATTGTCACCAGGGTCACAGAACTGATCCTGATCAAATGGTACTTGGGCAACAAAATCAACAAATAAAGAGCTCTGGTGTTGGGAATAAAAATGAGTAGCAGGAAATAGAAAAATTTGTAGTGGTTTGGGTTTTTTTCTCAGGGAGAGAAGTAACTTTGGGACACTGAGGGACATAGGAGGCTGGGGGGAAAATATGTCCCCAAGGCAGTATCACTGTGGGCTCTGTGACTTTTAGTTCCTATTTCTAGCCTCTAAGTTAGTAATTATTAAACAACTGCTGGCTTTTTCATCTGCTGTATCCTGAAATGTTCTAGAATTTAACACTTCTATTCCTTTTAGTAGTGAAACAAGATTAGCAAAGCAGAGCAATTCTCACTGAGTGCATTGCAGTATGATTTCTATTGGTTTTCAGTCTTAAGTCTGTCATTAGTCCCCAGGTCTTTCAAATACTAGTTTTCATTTTTATCTATTTCTATGTACTAGTTCTAAATGTCAGTGTCCTAGCAGATGTTCTGTAGATTTTTTGAGACTCCAGAAAATATTCTCCGTGTTTCTTCACTTCCAGAAGCTGTTCTGTACTTATTCATTATTTACATCATAAGATAGATGACACTTTAGCGGACCAAAATCTGTTAGAAGGCAGCAGAAAAATTGTGTTCCATGAGCACTAGGATAAAAGGGAAGAAAAGAAGGAGAAAATTTTGCAGACATATATTTTATTATTTCATTTTTCTACAGTAATCTGTACACAGGAATTGGATATTTATATCTTTATTTAGCTAAGAAAAAAAGATAATGTTACAATAGCACTTGTTGCAATTTTGGAGATTCAGTTACGTGGTAAAGATGTATCATGTCGTAAAGAAAAGAGAAAACACGTATAGATGATACTTCTATCTTTTTAAATAAATACGAAAGGGAAGACTGGTTCTGATCTGTATTGCCATGTTCAAGCCAGGCCTTAGAATCCTCAGTCCACCAGAATTTATGCTAGTGGAAATGGGAATTTTGGCCAAGAAATGGGCAACAGTATTATCAAAACATTGTTCCTAATAGTCCTGAAGAGTATTTCTAAGCCTACCAGTGCAGCAGCAGTATTTCCTGGTGTGCCTGCTGTTAAATGCATGTCTCTGTTCCTCAGAGCAATTTGCTTTTCCTGATGCTCAGTGTGCTGCTCTGTATAATATGTGCAGGCAGATTGTCAAAAAGTCACAGTGATCTTTAGGGTGCCTTAACAATAATCTCAAATTGTTTGAGAGGAATGACAAATCTTTTATTTAAATGTCCTCTAGCAAGGGTCCTACTTTCAAACACATGTCTGTGTTGTGTCAGTCCCTCCTCTGAATGCCAGCTGCCTTTTCCTATGTCAGGTCCATAACACTGGGTTTGCCTTGCCCAAAGTCATATTTACACAATGCTCCTGTCAGTTTGATTGAGACAAATGCAGGAAGTGACAGATGGGTTAATGCTCCTACCACGGTGTCATCACATCACTTCAGGAAATGGCATCAACATGCAATCATGGTGTGATGTGCTATTACACTTCATTTGTCTTTAGAACAATTCTGGAGGCAACAGCAAATCAGTGAGTGTCCCTTGCTTCACAATCAGCCATAAAACTGCACACCCTGCTCCTCTGAGCTGCTGATATTGTGCCGTGCCTTAGCTCCTGCAATTGATTCTTGAGCCTTAACACTGTCTCTTGAGATGGATGAAAGTCAGAGCTTCATTTTTTCAGGAAATTTTGCTTTTATTTTAGTTCAGAAGGAAAAAAAAAAAAAAAAACAAAAAAAAACCAAAAATCCACAACAACAACAATAGAAATCCATCCTAAGTTCCAGACCAATTTTGTGCAAGAACCAGAAGCATCATTGCCATTACCATTGCAGTGGTGGAGTGGAATTAATATTTTTGTAATTTTTTGTGCTCCTGGTATTGATGGGTGCAGTGACCATTTAAATTAAGTCCTTTGAGGAGCAGTTGAGGGAGCTGGGGTTATTTAGAGAAAAAGAAGCTTAGAGGGAACCTTATCACTCTCTACAACTCCCTGAAAGGAGGTTGAAGCCAGGTGGGGGTGAGGTTCTTCTGCCAGGCAACCAGTGACAGGAAGAGAGGAGTGCTTCAAGTTGTGCTAGGGGAGATTCAGGCTGGACATCAGGAAGAATTTCTTCTTGAAAAGGGTTTTCAAGCCTCGAAATGGGCAGCCCAGGTTAGTGCAGGAAACACCCTCCCTGGAGGAGTTCAGTGAACAGCTGGATGCAGCACTCAGTGGGGGGGTGGTCTGCTTGAGAAGGTGGTGTTGGGTCACAGGATGGACTCAGTGATCCTGGAGGTCTCTTCCAGCCCAAATGATTGTGTGATTCTGCCCTCCCCTCTCTGCTGTTTGCAGTAGTTCCCCCTCACCCTGCCAGGCTCCTCACATCCACTTTGGAGTTGCACTGGGAAAGTTTAGATTCCTTGTGCTGTCTGCAGTAGAAGAGTTTCTATTCATTGCCAGCTCCCAGCTTGAGCCCAGTAGCCTCAGTGCTGACACACAAAGTTTTGTAGCTCAGTTTTTATCTGCCTGCATTCATACCACTTCCCTCTCATGGAAGCACTCCACAATAGGATGCTTTGGTATTACATAACTTGTGTGAATAGCCAGGTGTTTCTGTGAAAATGCATTGTGAAATGAGTTGTATTGCATTGTATAGGACACATAAACTGTCATTCTCTGGAGGAAACAATTATTTGCTCAATAATGTCTATTGCATTCAGCTCCCCAGTCAATGGTACATTCTTGTAAGGGCACAAGGGTGTGTTTCTTTGTAAAATAATTGTGGTTTAGTTTAGAATATCCTCTTTCACTAAACAAAAAACCTACATAAACTGTGCAAAAGCAATCTCATCATTGTCATAAGAGAAGTTGACTTTTTCCATTTAATTTATTTTGAGAAAATGCATTTCCTGCTTATTTTCAAGATTGTTACTTTTAAGATGTGGATGTCCACATAAATTAGATTTCTCCCTGTCTGAATCACAGATACAACTTCATATTGTGATACCATAAATTGCATGAGTTACTTTTGTAGAAGAGTATCTGTGACATTCCATTCTTTAATTTTTTTTTTTTAATTCTTTTCTTCAGGTGTTCTGTGGATTGACTTGCAAACAAATATTTGCTTTTGTTTTATAGGACCAGAATTGGCCTTACTTTTTTCCTCTAACAACAGGGGTCAGCAAAATGACAAGATTTAAACGGCACCCAGTAATAGTTTTGTAGTGCCCTCATAAGTTTGGTTATCTGGTCTCTGATTTAAAAAAATCATCAGAATATTAGAAAGTGTTCAATAAAAGGCTTCTTAGTTGTGGCCTCTTTGTTAATAGCCTTGAACTTTTCCTTAACATTAGCTTTGATCACTGACTCTGGGCAATCACCTCCTATTTAGCAGGGGGCTCATCTCTGTCCAATGTGACCTCACTGATGGGTCAGGTAATAAATAAAAGTAAATTGGAATTGGATTGTGGCCTTCCATAAGATTTCATAGTTGTGTTTAGACTTTTAAGGATAAGGTGCACTACATGTAATCAAAAGGAGTTGAAAGCAGCAGAAGAATGGTTACTGTCCAGGTGCACCTTAGGATTTCCCAAGCTTACCACTCATTTAAACATGATTCTTGGGATCTTACTGAAGGGAGACAAGAGCAGCTGTGCTGCTGGAGGCTCTTACAAAGGAACTTGTAAAACTTTTTTCCCTCTTAGCAATGTGTAAAGCGTTAAATACTTCTGCAGCCCAAATGTCATGCTTGTTTTCTCATATAACAGAAGTGCACAAACATGACACAAGAAAATGTCTCTGTGTGTCTTTGCATGTTTGGGTTTTTTTTTCCTACACTGTAAAGTCTCTATTAAGCAACATCTATTTCCAAGTCAAAACTAGTCCTTAGAGTAACTTTGATACATATGTATGTTACATCTTCTGTGTGGAACTGAGTAAGGGTTGGATTTTCTCCTTTCTCCCTTCTTTTAATTCAGTTTTGTTATCCAAAATGGGTCCTAGTTAAGTCTGGTTGTGAGTAATCTTGCACACCCTTGCTCCTGTTTCTGTAGCATTCAGGTAAGCTTTTATTCAGCTTGTGACTGATGTGGAAAGAAGGTAAAATCAGATACAAAAATATTTCCCCCTCAGTAAAGTAATGGCAATCTGACAGGGTCTGCATGGAGCTTTCCTTTGGCAGGGTCAGATAGACATCTTAACAGTCTGACAGATGATCTCTGATAACCTGAGACAAAAAGAAATAAAAATATTTATGCAAAGTAAATGGTGGTTGGCAAGTAGATAGGAAATATGCAAAGTTTAAAGTAATTGACCTATATAACATACAAATGAGGGAAAAAAATTAGAAAAACTACGAAAACTTTTTCAAGATCTCAAAATAGGAGCATGGAGTTCGCTGCAGGCCATACTCAGATCCTTTTTCTTCTCATCCATCTCACATTTCTTGATGAACCACCCTACTGCTGTTTTGAATTTGTCAGATTCAAACCATGTGGGAGCCCCTACTTTGCACAGAGCTGAGCCTCACATTAATGCAGTGTCTATCGAATAACAATACCTCTTTGAAATACTTTTTTTACATGAGATCAACTCACATACCTTCAACAAAGAAATGTACCTTTTCACTGCTCCTCTCTCCTTAAGAATTTTCACATAGGCTAACTAGTCCAAACTAGTTAGGACTAGTATATATATAGATATTATATATATATATTAATAATATCGTTTATATATATTGTGTATATATATATATTGTATATGTTAGTTAATATATATTAATATATATTAATTTATATATATAAAATTATATATATGTATATATAATTTCTCTGTATTTTACATGCACCTTTTTGATCTGTATATCCCTATCCAGAGCTGCCCTTCAGTTAAGACCCCTGGTTTATAAAGATTGGTTCTGTTAAAATGTTAGTTGTATGTTTTACCGTTAGGAAGACCGTTCATTGCTACTTGTTAAATGCAAGAAGAGATAAAGTAGATTTTTATACATTTGTCATAAACATCTCTAGCACAGGGATCAGGAGCTACAAGGAAGAATGATGCAAGGTTAAAACAACAAAATTTATATTGCAGATGTTTCAGTTCATGTATATAAGTGTAAATGCTAAACAATAGCATTGCTGGAAGACTCGGGTCCTTTCTGATTATTATGGACACATGCCTTGAACAGAAGTATAACAAACTATTTAAAATCAAACAATTCAAAACCAGAGATGGAAAATGGTTTGTTGCTGAAGCTTCACTGGATGTGACCTTCGGCTAAGAGCACTCAAAGTATGCACACCAGCAGATCTGAAAATAAATGATGGACAGAAAATTGGCAGGATGCTCTCTGAGGTCTAAATGGTGTAATGTCATGTTGTTTGTAACTGCATGGGCATTTGTCTCTGCAATCCTGCATGAAGGACACACACTGTGCAAACCCTTGTTAATGTGTAACATTGCTTTTCAGTGCTGATGGTGAGAGTTGTCTGATGTTTTCCCTTGTCTTCCTGGAATTCCTTGTGAGAAGCTATCTGATACTTTATGAATTGCACTGTAGGGTCTGCTGTGACATATTCAAGTACCTGATTATAGCATATGCCTGTACTTGACAGCTTCATTGACAAATTTGTTAAAACTCCTTTCTCTTTGTGCCCCCTCCAGGGTATTATGAACTGCATGTGCCAGGGGAGGTCACCCAGGAAGGCCTGTGTGCTTGAGAGGAGCACCTCATTTGCCATCTGATTCATACCTCTCAAGATTTTTAAGATGAATTATTTATCAAAGAAGCTTCTGTCACAAGTTCGGACAGCACACGTCTTCTTTAATTATTCCTGACTTTTTTCCTCCAGTGAAGCACATGGTGAGTTTCTTGAGAAGATAGTAAAGGTGCTTTGTCTTCAGGATACCACAGAACAGACTGAAGAAAAATGTCTCTCTATTTGCTTGTGTGCCAGCAGTGACTAAAGACTACAGTGTCCTGATCCACAGATCCCTGCTCAGATATTCAGCTCCCTACGTATGGGAGACTCCAGCCAGCACCAGCGGGAGCTGAAATGTGCTGGGCTGACAGTTCTGGATGCTGAAGGTCCTTTTGTCATGTAATCTGCATTTTAATAGAGTAGACAAGACACCTTCCAGTATCATCACAGTCTTGGTAATGAGGGGGGAGATGTGTTGAGAGGACACAAGAATTAATTACCCCAGTACTGAGATCAGGCACATGTGAGAGGGAAGAGCTTTGGTGGGAAGGCTTCACGTGCACCTCCATCTGTGGACTGAACTTGCTGCTTCAGAAATCAGCCCAAGCTTTTCCTGTTCTTTTAATTTTTCTAGAGAAGAATTCAGTGATGCTTCAGGTGCCTCTCTGCAGGGGAGTCAGTCAGCCTGCACTTACAAAGCAACTGCATGCAGAAAGACCAGAACACAGTAACTTCTTTTTAAATCAAGTTTATATTATTTATGACTTGCTATGAACATTTGCATAAGAACTCTCTTGTTTGCAGAGACATTTCTTTTAGGACCTTAACATGTGTAAAACTCAAATAAACACACATCTGGAGAAGCCCTGGCATCCAAAGGCTCCCACAAACATCCTAAAACACTCTGTGAGACCAACACCATGGAACAAGCTCTTCTAACAGGTAAGGATTGCAATCTCTGCATAGGGAAAGGTATTTCATGTGTTGTAGTTCCCCAAAGCCTGCCACTGAGCAAGGCTGGTGATGTGGCCAAGTTGGATTCCTGCTCTGGTCCAGCAGGAGCTGCCGTGACTCATTAGGCAGAGCACACTGATGAGAAGCTTTCCCATTAGCTCAGGAGCAAGTGTTCATTTCAGCCAATGTTTTGTGAAAGACAATTGGTAAAATATCAACAATTCCTGCATATGGGCTTTAATTTACCAGAGTAAAGCATGCATTTTTCACTTAGGTCTAAAATGTGAGTTTAGGTTTTCTTGTAAGCTTATTCCTGTTGAGGAAATTGGAGCTATATAAATGCTTGGTGTAAAAAGAAGAGCAGGCTAAGAGGTAAAGTTGGAAAGGAATGAGAGTTAGGGTAAGGGACAGAAAACAGCTAAATTAAGAGGGAATTCATTTCCCCTTCTCCATTTCTGAAATGAGCAATGAGTGTTTTGCCTACCAAGTTCCTTTTTAGAGCTGAGTTAACCCCCCAGCATCCACCGACCCCAGTAGCTTTGTGCCGTGGTCAAGACTCTAAATTAGCCTCAAGTGGGCTGGGTGGGCCCCGGAAGTAGCAGGCAGACCTGGTTTCTTTCCTGTGGAAGAAAAGGACATTGAGTTAGAGCAAACAGGAGCTCCTTCTTCACCACCTGCCAACAGGTAAGAAACTTTGTGCTTTGTGAAATGAGACAGCTAAAACAAGTAACATTGATATTTCCAGTTTAGGGGGGAGTGTGTATCTCCCTGCCTGGTGTTAGCTGAGGTCCTGCTCTGCTCACTCTCATTTCTTTGGAGAGTCACACAATAAACCCAAGGGAAAAGGGGCTGGTGGGTATCTGTGTGCTGCCTGCATGGTGGGCCTTTGGAGGAGATGGTACTTGTGGTGTAAAGGGTGAACTCTGCAGTTCAGGAGCCCTGTCAGAGGGCTTTGCTCTGGTTTCTCTTCAGGGTTCTTTGTGATGTGCTCCTGTGAGCATGGTGTGTGTTGTGGTCCCAGGCAGCAGGCTGGGGTTTGGTCATTGCTGTGGTGCCTGTCTGAAGGTGTTAGTAACAGGGACTCCTTGAGCTACAGCTGAGGATGTCTCATTTTCTGGGTGTGATGAAAAGTGTCTTTCCACACTCTTAGTTTATCATGTTTGCTGGCTGTTGGCTCATTTTGCTTTCTCAAGTGGTCATAAAAAGAAAAAAAAATAGTTTGGGGAACAGAATTTTGGTGCCAACAAACTTGTGTTGTCCTGGTGAATCCACTCCACCATTACCATACATGAGAAAAGCCTAATCTTTAGCTGCTGGGTAGGCTGGAAATCAGTTTTATTTGCAGCTGAGGGATGAGATATTGGTAAGGAGACTGTCCCAACCATTGAAGCTGCCACTGAGGATCTCATTGCTTGTGCTGCAGAGCAGGAGTGATGGCTGCCCAGGGTGAGGGGATTCTCAGCCATCCCTTGGGAAGTTATCCACTCCTGCTGGTCACCGGCCGCCTCAGTGATGAGCTGTGGCTCCCTTTCCTCCTCTTGGCTTGGCACCAAGTATCCAGCAACCTGATGGGTTTTTTCTGTTCTCTTTGGCAAAACTTATACTTTCATTTCTAACTATGTACTGCTGTAAAGCTTAAGATTTTTTCTCTTTAGAGGTTTACTCTATATTTCTCCTCTCTTAATGATACAAATAGATTTTTTTTCTTTGAATTCTTCCTCCTGTTGTTTCTCTCCTTGCAACTAAGACCCTTTTAATCTGTAGTTCTTCTTCCATAAAAGTTGTCTCTATGTCAAGCCATACACATTTTTCTCTCAACCTACTTCAGTATTTTCTTTGTTACCTCTGTGATAGCCTTATTTACTGCCTTCTGTTTCAGGGCTCTGTCATTATTTCTTTTTTTTTGATAAGGTAGAGAAAATTTGGAAACTATCAATACAGAATTGTTTGAATGTGGTTTCAGAAGTCTTCCCTTTGATCTATGTGACTGAAAAAGGAAACCTTCAGTTCTTTAAAGACTTTTTTTTTCAAAGTGCTGGTGGAAAAATTGTGGGGTCCTCTGCTTCTGCTGAAACTAGCTGCAATGTGAGATGGGGGAAAGAATCCACCTGAGTTATCCATTTTAATAGCAAATATCTGAACTTTCTTTTTCCCAAGGGTTTTGTGCCATTTCTGCACATCTTTGTTCTGCTTTTTTTATGATCTTGTGGTGTTTCATGTGCTGCTTTTTTTTTTTTCATATTTTATTTCCATGCATAGAGTGTCTAAATTTGTTATAAATTGCACTGGAAAAGAACTCTGTTATCTATATCAGTAGAGCTCTGCAACAAACCTTTCCTGCCAAACCATATTTACTGTACATACTGTATTTTTAAACAGCAAAATACTTATTTTGAGTAGAAAAAACAAACTCATTTTCTTAATTAACTTTTTTTATGAAGGGCTTAATACATGTTCATTATAGAAATTGCAGCTCTCCTCTGAAAAATTGACTGTAAAAAAAGTTCTTTGTGGGGTTCCATATTTATTGTGCCTTAGTGATTTTCATATAAAATACATGCAGGTTGGGACTGAAAAGATGCTTTTGTTTTTCTACCTGGCAGCCTTGTGCATTCAACTGGGGCTCTGGCTCAAGCTGGGTTTTTTGCCTCCCCATGCATCAGCACCAGCAGGACAAATTACAGCTTCTGTTTACACCTGCCTTTTCAGTGTGCTTGTGCAGGTGTGACAAAATACAGCCTAGCAAACCTTGTTGTGTGAGGGGACTCAAATCTGCCTTGCCTGCTGTTGTCTTGGCCCTGTAAAACTAACAGGACTTGGGAAGGGGGAAAATAATTTTTCTCTTTGGCATGGCCACAAGTACGTTTACACTTGAGGAACACGTCTGCTGGACAGACAAGCAAATAGTTGACATCTTCACACAGTCATAGCCTGAAAAAGAGCTGTGCTGCTAGCCAGGAAAATAAATCCTTTTGCATTAGGCAGCTGGGAATGTTCTTAGCAGCTTCTGTAGGTACCTGTGTCTGGGGGGCTGTAGGATGGAGTTTTTCCCTAATTCCCCAACAAAAGGAAGTTCTTTCAGTTGTTTAATTTAAAGCTGCTTCACAGCCCAGGGTTTTTGGACAGCTTCTGTTTGGTGAGTATTCTGTGGATAGGCATGATCACATTCCTGCAGTGCTTCAGGGGAAGGAAATCCCTTACCTAAAAATTTTGGTGGGTTCCAGTGTGAGATGTTTGGTCATTGAGGCAAAAAACTCTGAGGCACCCAGGGCAGAAGATTCCCTCCCTGCAGAACAATTCATCCTCTAGCATCTTTGAAGGTTTTGGTGAGTGGCCTTTTGGACACAGTTGGCTACTTTGTGGATAACGTTGATCCAAAGTGGAGATGGGTCACAATCAGTTTGTCCCAGGGTCTAAATTCACATGTGTGTTTACTAAAGTCTTGGTAGACCAAGTAAAGCTTTGGTTCCTGAGCTAGCACCAAGACACTGCTCCTCTGCAGCCACCAAGATCTTGAGTTGTGTTACACTGAAGCTTGCAGACATCTCTTCCTAAAGCAGAGCATTCAGAGGCTGGACCAGGCTCTGTAATGCTCAAGTGTCTGGAGATTTTTTTTTTTTTTTTTTTGTGCCATTTTGGACTCTGCTATTTGCAAAGTGAAATGGACAGAGGAGAAATCCACTTGTCACTGTTC
The DNA here is from genome assembly GCF_028551555.1 of Melozone crissalis. Classification (NCBI taxonomy): domain Eukaryota; kingdom Metazoa; phylum Chordata; class Aves; order Passeriformes; family Passerellidae; genus Melozone; species Melozone crissalis. The sequence goes on along the minus strand of NW_026535801.1, from coordinate 12,036,628 downwards.
ATCTATTAAGAAATCTTGATGGTTATAAGAGCAGTTGCATCTTCCTCCCCCATCCATTCCTTGGAAATATCCAGCAGGATGAGGGAGAAAGGAATTCCTTTAGTTTGTTCTAAATAAGATTTGCAATATTTTCTTTCTGATTACAGTGTACTTGCACATAAATGGAAGAGGTAATCATTTTGTTGACCAGTTCCCAGGTGATTGCTGTATTTGAGATTTTTGTAGAATCCCAATGTGTGGCCACAACTATTTTGTTTTATCCCTGTGATTTTTTTTCTCCCACATGCCTTTTTCTGCATGTTCTTCTTATAATATTGATACACTTCTTATAATATTCATCCTACCTGAGGTTGCAACTTTATTAAACACCCTCATAGTCCATCTTGTCACAACATCATTTTCAGTGAAAAGGCTCTCCGTATTGTTTTAATCAAAGAGATTGCATTTTATTCTTTTGAACTGTAAAATTGTAAGTAGAAAGACCAGCATAAAAACCCTGAGAATTAATTAGTTGCAAATGGGCTTCTTGGCACACAAGGAAAGGCTTTCATTTTGCTGTTAATACAAGGAAAATATGATTAGAATTCAGCGGGGGGAGGAAAAAACCAAACTTGTATAGTTGATTTAAACTGTATTGGGCATGAATAGCAGTTCCACATTTCTGTGGAAGATGCTTACCTGGAATTTAAAATATGTACCCCTAAACATATGGCACCTAATTATTTTATGCAGTGTCTTTTGAAGCAAATTGTCATGTAGCCCAGGGTGAATGAGTTTGCTCCTCAGTTTTGTACCCAAGCAGCAGTACTGGGTGGGTATCCACTGAAGTGTTTAAGTATCTCTCCATGTCCAGGTCCTCTAGCTCTCTCAGTTGCCAGAAATAATAGCAAAAAATAAGAAAGAAGAGACAGAAACCAGAGAAAGAGTTCTGCACATGGGGACCACCCTGCATCCAGCAGTGAGCTGAAGGCCCGTGCCAGGTCTGTTTGTTTAAGAGCAGTGATACACATCCTTTAAGCAGGTGTCAAATTTGGAAATCCCTGGACTTCACACCATTTCACAGGCAGCACATTCCTTAGAGCCTTGTGGATTTATTACCCTTTTTGCCTCTTTATTTCCTTGGAACAGGGGAAGGGAAAAACAAGCTCTTTGCCTTTGTTCTCACCCTCCAAGTTTTGCAAGAGCCCTGAGCCTTTTTTCTGTAGATGTGTTTGTGAGGGCAAGACCTCCATCATGACTTAATGCTGCCAATGAGACAATATTATTAGAAGCCTTTTTGGGGCTGTTAACTGAGACTGCGTGTTCTACCATCCAGGGAGTAGATTAATTCCCAGGCAGTGGTCTTGTTTCCTTCTTTCATGGTGTGAAAGTACTGTTTTGGTGGGTTAATTATCTGTATGTAGCAAGGAACAAAGGTCAGGGATGTGTGCTGATATTCTGAATGAAAGAGAATTTTCTAAGTAATTGCTGAGAAAAGTCAGGAGTTAAGAAAACAAGCTGGACTTCAGACTCATAAAGACCCTAATCACTCCTCTTCTGCCTTCTGAGATGCTGCTTGTGTAAAGGTCATTAAAAAAAAAGCTTGTGTTAATAAACATCTCCTTGATGCCAGAAGACATGAAAATACCATGAAGAACATTGTCTCTCCATTCCTGCTGTTCAAGCTGTAGTTGTTTGTTGTGGCTATGAGCAAGCAGATCTCAGGAAATTAATGAGCTGCTGCCTTGTTAAGCATGGTAGAATGTAATGGAAATATGTTTTTAATTTCTGGGACCCCGTTTTTTGCTTCCTCTCTTATACTTGCTGAGGAAGTATTTGTTAACTTGCTATTCATGCATCATAGAAGGAGAGGGAGATGTCTGGTGAGGGATGCAGGTCTGATGTCTCCATGTTTATAATGGGAATTGTTTTCCACACTGGTATCCTGCTGCAATGTGTTTGCTACTTAGAAACAAATATGCAACATTTCGTTTTGGCTTGCTTTTCACATTGCTGTGCACAAGCCTGTGTGTCAGAGTACATGGATTGGAATCTTCAGAGAATTGGCCTGTTCATTACCAATTAAAACCAGAAATTACAGAGGTTTTGCTCTGGTTTAAGGTGGCATCTCTGAGAAGTGACTTTGAAAACACTGTCTTAAACAGCTCAATCTTTTGATGAAAGCTTGAAGACTGAAAGCACTATGTTAATTAGTGGAGCAGCAAATCAATAAACGTATCACAGTTGCTTCATCCACTGTCCAAATAAATGAGTTCAGTATTTTACATCTGCATTTCCCTTCTTTGCCCTTCACCCCACTGAGATAAAGAATTTAAGATCTTCACTGCACTTGCAGCTGTATGAAGGACAAATTAGAAACTGCTACTTTCTGTGAATACAACAGACTGATGTATTGGAGAATTTCTTTCCGAAAATGACTTTCTTTGGAACAGGCAGATAAAGTAATCTATTTTAGATCCATCTTTGCAAATAGGCCCTGTTGAAAAGGCTGACTGCTAAGACTGTTTGGCTCTCTGAATGAGTCTTGCTTTTGAAAAGTGTTTAAAGATTTAAGCTTAGCCCTAGACATCAATTTCCAAAAGCTTTTGGACTTCAAACAATGAGCTTAACTAGCCTCTAGAATAACATAAAAGGTAGCAAAATGTCTAGAACATCTACTGAAAAGGCCTCTAATATCTCTAAGTGCCCAATTTATATCTGGATTTAATGTTAAAACTGATGTAATTTTTAAATGGGGAAAAAGTTCTTCTAAAATATAATCATAAGCTGCTCTAAAACACTGCTCTGAACCGACTGGGACAGATATAGTTTCTTACATACCTATTTTGCAGTAAGATATGCTGCTTGAGGGGATGATTTACTGTTTCTGTCAAAAGGAACTGCAGTTCCTGTTGCAAAATTGTTAGAGGCTGAGTCTAAGGGGATTAGCAGATTTTAAGTCTAAGCTTTTTAGTGTGTCATTTGGTTAATTTATGGTACCTCTTCTAGTTGCTGTGGAAATGGTCTGCTTTCTAATATGGTACCACAGATAGTTTTACAGAGAATTTTAATTGCCTTAGAGTTAGCATTTTTAACTCTCTTCTAACCCCCTTCTTCCCTGATTCCTTTCCAGAAGGCAGGACTCCTGTTTGACTCCAATTTATCTGCTTTATCATTACTACTCCTGCATTGTAGCACACCCATTATTTAGATGTGGGGATGGGAATCAGCAGGTTTGTCAGAGTGATGGCAAATGTCTTTCTTAAATGTTTCCAGTTCCATAATGATAAAGAGGCCATAGAGGACTTGCCAAGATGTATCTGCATCAAAACAGTCCTCACGTTTCTATGCCATTTTAGTTTGCATTGAAAGGGAAAGAAACAAGTTTGTCATCATTTATCACCACAACTCTTCAGTCACATTTGTTCTGCCATGATGATTGTTTAATCTAAGATTTAAGTGATTTAAGTGTTTTTGCAGCTTCTGGATATGCCTTTTGAGTTAGTTATTTCATAGCCTGGCACGAGATTTTGGGGGTTATCAGAATCCTGACCTGCTTTCCTTTCCCTATAGTTTCTCCAAATAACCGCTTTGGGTGCTCAGCACTTGCCATGGAACATTCTGGATTTATTATTTTTTCCAGTAGTTTTTTGATGGTGTCTGTTCTGTTGTCAGCTCTGTATTGGTCACTGTAAAGAAAATTGAGCCCTTCTGGACAGGACTGTTGCCTTTTACCGCCCTTTTGTCCCTCCCAGTCCTCTGGGTTATTGGTCATTTCTGGAGAGGTGGTATTTTGAGGTCTTAATTAATGTTTTACATGCTTGTTAAATGGTTCTCAGGCCCACCCTACCTAGTCCCTTCCTGGGATTATAAATGAGGATGTTTTGAATCCCAGTTTTCCTTGGGAAGTTCATGTTAGAAGACCAAGCTGGCATCAAATTACTCTTGTGTCTCCTTATCACAGAAGGTTATTGGTGAAATTAATTTCCTTCTTCTAGTCTCCAATTAAAATACAGTTTATCATGCTGTACTTTATTGTGGCTCACATGAAAAGACTTTAATGGATTATTTTTCAGCAGGTGGAAATGCTATTTGTAAGTCTTTGGGTGATTTCATGTGGCACTGCTTATACATAGGGGAGGGGAAAGAAAATTCTTGATCAGTTGATGGATTATTTCTAAATTGGCTTTGTCCTTAATGTTACAGTTGCTAATAATGATTTATAATGCTTGACCATTTTCTCCTCCTTTAGAAACAGATTTTAAAAATTGCTGTATTTGAATGTTCTGTTCCAAAAAATATTGGGTTTGGGATTTTTTTCAGCACTTTTATTGTCTTGTTCTGTTCTACACATAGACACAATGTCGTGCTCTGAAGGATAACCTTGAGAGCTGCAGTGTCACTGGTGACCATGACTGTATTTGTACAACCTGAGGAAAGCTCACTGCAATTATTAGCTATCAGGGAGTATTACTCTGGTACTAATAACTATTTCAGAAATAATAAAGTTTCAAAGGATAATAGGGGCTGTTTTCTATTGGGATTTTTAATCTGCTAAAGCAACTATCAAGTGTGCCCTTCATAAGCACCTGAAAGTTTGAACTCATTCTCTCAAGAAACATAGCTAAATAACTCCTTATTTATGAGGACATTCTCAAGGGTTATAGGTGTCAAATACCTAACTTTTAATATTAGGGGAATCGCTCAAGTTTTGAAGTATTTTAATGCTAGTTTGACAGATGTGCTTGATAATCCCAAATCAATTTTGGTCAGATTAGAATAATTTGACAGGTTTAGCTGTTGATGGCAGGGGTGGGACCATTTTGCTTCAGTTGTTCTGCCCAGCTATTCTAATTAATCTTCACTTAATTTAAAGAAATTACTTACTGTATCCGATAATGAGTTAATTTGTAATTCAATTAGCAGCGCCATTTGCGAGCCTTTAATGTGAGCAAAAACACCTGCTGAACTGCTCAGCCTGAGTGACACCTGGGAGAGGGCGAGATGGATCTCCCTCCCCTGGCATGCCAGGGAGGGCATGGCCAGGTCACACCGCTGCCCACAAAGATGGACTGGCACCACCTGCCTCCAATACAGGACATTTGTACTCCTTGCCAGCAGCTGTCAAGTGGTGTGGCCAGGAAGGGCTTCTTTCCTGCAATGCTCTGTATTTGGGTCCTGGTGTGTAAATTGGCAGAACTGTAAGGTTTAGGACACGCCATTCCTTGTGGGTTGTTTTGACCCAGCTGTTGGCAAAGAAGTGCTCTCACTCAGCTGCAATGCTAAAATATCATATTGCTTCTCCACAGCCCCATTTCCCACACCCCAGGTTCTGTGGAGATTTCTGGTGACCATTTAGCAAAGACAATAGGTCAATGTTTAAATTTTTTTTTTAATTTTTCTCTCTTTTTTTGTATGTAATGCCACATCATGTGGAAGGATGCACCACAAAGTTTGGATTATTAACAACGCCCCGAAGGCTTGAGGGTTTGGGAAAAAGTTAAATAGGTGAATTTATTATCTGTATAGATATTTTGAGCTGTAATCTTGACTAGATTGCATTGCTAATACTTTTTATCTTAAATAGAAAGGAGAGATTTTGTTTTGAGAGGTTTACAATGGGAATACTGACAAACAGCTCCATTTTAAAACAACAACCCCCCCCAAAAAAACCCACTCCCAAACAAGCCAACCAACTAAAAACCTCACCAAATAGTCTGCAGATCACTTTCTAAAACTGTTTGACGTCTGATGGCTCTAATTAGTTGAAAAATGGAAACACGTTCCTGAGCTTTGGGAAGCTGTAATGCAGCAAGGAAGGTGGCTATAAAATCATCTGCTCAAAATGCTTATGCAAAGTATCCCAGCCTTGTTAAATAGAAATTTTTAGGGTGGTCATGATAATGTGGTCTAAAATGCAGATAGTGACATTATCAGAGTAGAAAAAGCAGGTCTGCAGAAAAGTGGCACAACAGGAAGGGTGACAGAGGGTGGCATAACACTTAGTTCACTGGGAAAGGAAAGGACAGGGGAGGAAGAAGAGATCAAGTGTCTGTATTTCCTACTAGACTGTGACTCAGGGTGGGATTTGAGCCAAGTGACCAGATTTAATGCTTCTAATCACTTTTTTATTCTGCGGTTCTTTTTTTCCCCTCCATGACTAGCACCATTTAAGAAAAGACTTAACAGGCCAATGTTCATCTTAATTATGCTCTTTCAGGTTTGTGCACACTCACAATGCCAGCTATTCAAGGCAATCCAAATTTTTCCTGCCTTTGGCAGAGTCAATTAAATGCCTGCTCCTAACACTTATATCCTATGTGCTGTATGTCACAGCCCCATTGAAGTAAGAGTGGAAATGTTCAAATGAGGTTATAGCTTCTGAATATTTTAGATGTTTAGAATCACAAATAGAGGAAGGTAAAGCAGAGTTCGGCTGCCAGTTGAAGACTACTAATAGGGATCCCTTATGTTTGAGAGTTGCTGGTTCTTGGCATGGTGGGTGCACAACTGTAGTGAGCTCTAAACATGCACACCTGTGGTATCTGCATTCAGAATTGCAGCAGATGCCTCTTACAAAATTATTTTTGAATGAGCATCAGTGCAAAGTGACAGCCACTGTTTTATCTGTCTGGTTTTAGAGTGTTCGAGGGACTTGGAGGTTTTTGTTGTAATGTGGTTTCTGGGAATTGAAGCTGCTGTAAGGCCAGTCACTGCCTCCTGTTACTTCTTTGTCTACATCACTGGAAGACCCTTCCTCTGTGGTGTGCTTTGAGAGCTCTTTATTTGTGGCAATTATGAACAGTAAGCGTAAAAATTCTAATATTTTACCACTAAAATTTACATGAATTAATTAAATAACTGGGCAATGTAGTTAAAATCACACTGTCGTTTTTTTCTTTTTCTTTTTTTGGTCACTTACTTTTATGACTTACTGTTATTTCCACATTCCTGAAGTAGGGGTTCCTAAATTGGAATGCAATATTTAGAAATACATTTCCCTTGGTGTGCAACTCAAGGTGACATTAGCCCCACAAATTTAATGTCAGCCAAGAGCTCCTCTTGAACAACTTAACTCCGATCCTTAAACACTCTCTAACTCATTTCACAGTTCCAGACAGGGTAATTTTTTTTCCATATAGTTGTGTTAAACATATTCTCAGATTATTGCCAGTTTATCAGGGCACTGCACTGTCACCAGTTTACCTACTCACTTTTTCATCTTACTGCTGAAATAATCTTTGTGCCCTCAGCACTTTCACAAGTGTTTCCAGCTATATGTGCCTCGTTATTTAGCTGCACCAAACCTGATCCCTTCAGCACCCCACTCACTCAGATCTGGTTTGCTGATGGTGCCTATATCTGCTGGAAGCTGTACAACTGTTAAGTCTTTAAATTTAGAAAGGAATTGTGTAGTTCATTAATGAGTCCATTATAAAGATCTTTAATTATGTTGTGAACATCTGAGTTGAGATAATCCCATGGTAAGAGGCTAGCTTGTATCATTATTTTTGCCCTTACTGGTCAGGTCTTTGGCCTTCTGCACTTGAAAAGCAGAGGGAGATTTTTTCCAACTCAAATGTACTTGTTATCAAATACTTTGATAATCCCATACTAACTTTGAAGTTATTTTGTCCTGTATTTATGTCAGACAATTACTTCCACAGGATCGTGGGATAATTCAGGTTCAAAGGGACCCCTACTCCAACCTTCTCCAAGCAGTGTTAGATGTGAAACAAGGCTGCTCAGGGCATTAACCAGGCAGACCTTGAAAACTTTCAAGTGTGGAAACTGCACAGCCTGTCTGGGTTCCCCTTCTCTGTCTTCATGGTGAAAAGGCTTCTATTATCCCTTTCACCTTCACAGTTTTTACGAACATCTGCAGCATTTGAAGTTAAGGGAATTTTTCATCATTTTTATTAAGCTGGCCTAGGTTGTTACTTTAAAAATGTTAGAAAGTGATGGGACAACATACAGTTATTAAATCAATGCAAATCTGAACAGAAAAGGTTTTGTACAAACTTTCTGCTTTGACACAGAAGAGAGTTTTGTTGCAAAAATATCTTCCATTCTAAACTAAAGAGCTGTGATGTTTTCCAGACAAACAAAATGTTTTAATACATTGTTCTGTAAAAAGATAGCGTTCTGTATCTTCAGAACAGACATCTGAGAGGCTGAAGGTTGCTGCTGCTGATGGCACTTGTCTCTGTGCAGTGTAGATGCTCCAAGTCTAGTTATCACAGAAAGCACGCTGGGTTAGACAGCATCAGTTTGTGCTTCAGTTGGCAGAAAAGCTGTGCTGTCCCTGGGGAGCCTGATCCAAGGCAGAAGGAAAGCTTTTCCCGGGCTGAGCTCTTTCTGTAGAGGAAATGACATCTGCTTGCATTGTTTTATACCTGTTTTGAGAGTCTCTGCTGAATGCCGTCTGCACTGGCATCCAAGGCTGCCAACCCAACCTCACAAGCGCTGCAATTTCCCTGTAATCCCTCCCATGTGAATTGAGGCACACTCTGAGTGAATTACTGGGAAGAAAGATGGGAATTGTGTTGTTCTAGTGGAAGCACTTTAGGAGCAGATACCGAGTGCGGGGAATGACTCCTGCACTGATCATAACACAGTGTTCTAAAGTGTTGTCCCTTTGTCTCCCAGAGCAGACTTAAGGGAGTGCTTTGGTTTATTAAATGTCATTTATCCCTCAGCTCTTTAAGTTCTTCTCAATCTTCTCTTCCTTCTAGGGCTGAGGTAAACACAAGTCCAGGCTGGACAATATTTGGTAGGTCATTTACACAGCAGAGGTCCAGCAATGTCACTCAGAGACATGGAGCCAAATTCCAAATAGCAGATAACTGCTCATAATGGTAGACTTCAAACTATTCAAGCTTCAAATTGCAATTACTATTTATAGCAACTTTAAAATACCAGTGTCCACATTTGAAACACCAGCCCAGCTGTAGGGTAGATGTGAGGTATTTCAATGTGGATCTTTGTTAGGATATGTGAAGATGTAAGGATGACTGAAATGGATCTATAGGTTTGCTGGCTTGAACACTTTAAAAGCTTTAGTGTGAAGCCCAGAGTGTTTGTTTTAAAATGTGGTATTCCCAGTGCTGTTGCTGCACTAGGTGGGGTGAAGTGTCCATCCAGCTTGTGTCTTATTTCCAACTGTGGGCATTTGAGGCTACTTAAGGAAAGAGCATTAAAAAAGGTGTGAAGTAAAGGATGATATTTTTCCTAGTACACCTGCAATTTAAAGACTCCCTGGGGCAGTATGCTTTAGCAAGTGTTCTGGAAGGTGTCAAGATGGCACACTGATGTGCCTAGACTCATTTTGATCACTAGTTAGATAAATATGGTGTTAAAATTGAGTAAAATTATGTGTTTGTCATCTCTTCTACCCTAATAATTTCTTTCAAAGTTTATCTGATAAATTGCAGTCAATCTAGGAAATTCAGCCTGATAGTTAAACTGTAAAAATCTCAAGAATGAGAATGTTCAGCTAAGTGGCACACATAACCTAAACCCAGTCCTTTGCCAATAGTACACATTAATTATTATTTAAGTATTCAAATATGGTCTCAGTTTGAATTAGCTGCAAAAAAATGCAACTTGTCTCTGGAAGACTCATCCAGTTGTTCTTTTTCATTGTTTCCATCACTATAGGGCACAGTTAAGGCTGTTTGGATGGCCTCAACTGTAATTATGCTATTGCAAGCAATTTATGAAATGTTTACATGCATATAATACATTGTATATTAACTTCATTAACCCTAATGCGCTTTGGATCAGGTCCAACATTGATGTGTTGCTGAATTTGTAAAATGCTTTGGGATACTTCAGATAAAAGGCACTGTGATGAAGTGGGAGTTAGTAATTACCATAAGCATGAGGAAGTGGTTATATTTGACTCCAGCCATTGACCCATAACTCTTGGAAAGAAATTGAGAACAAAATGATAGAAGCTGCAGAGTAGCATCCCATCAGAAAATCTATGCAGTTTTCTAGTGTCTAATCTAACTACTCAGTTCTGTAGGCAGAGGGTGAGACATTTTCATCTGGTTACAGTTAAACAAAGTGCCAAGTGTTTGTTTTTGTCCTAGAGACAATCCCATTCACAGGCTCCTCCTTCCTCTCAGCTGCTGTGACCATTCCTCCCCCTACTGTCTTAGCACCGCACCTTGGCACATGATGCACAGTCTTTGTGATCAGTCACCTCCTGGTGGTCTGGTACTGGCCATTGCTTTGTGAAACTGCTCAGCTGAGTGTTGGCAAGGCTGCAGCTGACATGGTCAGGTACCCAGATTCCAGAGCAGGAATCTGCCAGGCTCCACATCTCATGAAATCTGGGCATCATCCATCTGGCCACCAGCAGTGAAACTTGGTTAGCAAGAGACAAGGAGAATATATCTGAGAATTTACAGCACAACATGGCTCACTGAAACCAGGTTAGGAGGAATGCAGTGGTTTTGCTAAGTGTGTGCTTTTTACAACTCTCTCTTATCCCAGTTTCCTCACTAGGGAAAGCAGAGGGGCAGGCACTGAGCTCTTCTCTGTAGTCACCAGTGACAGGATCCAAGGGAATGGCCTGGAGGTGACAAATGACAGGACCCAAGAGAATAGCCTGGAGGTGACCAATGGCAGGACTGAGGGAATGGCCTGGAGGTGACCAGTGGCAGGACCCGAGGATATGTCCTGGAGTTGTGTCAGGAAGGTTAAGCCTGGTTATTAGGAAGAGGTTCTTCACCCATAGGGTGGTTGGGCACTGGGACAGGCTCCTCAGGGAAGTGCTCAGAGTCCCAACCTTGCCAGAGCTCACAGAGCATTTGAACAACATTCTTGGGCAAGTGGTGGATTTTTGGGGCTGTTCTGTTCAGAACAAGGAGCTGAGCTTTGATCCTAGTTGAGTCCCTTCCAACCCAGGATATTCTGTGATGCCAGCATAAGGAGGGTAAGCACATTCCTTCTGAGACAGGAGGGAAGAGAAAACTTGCCTGTCTAGTTTGTACAGTTAGCAACTACCAAGTACATCTTGTCCTTTTCTTGAGATTTATGTTTGAGGGTTTAAGTTTTTTTTTTTTTTTTTTTTTGCTTTTTGAACAGAAGATTGTTCAAGTCCTGTATGTTTATATAGAAAGTTCTAGTGGAGGTGATCCTGATGCTAACTATTAATCACTGAATGTCACAATAGCATAGCCAGGAGCTCTCTGGACACTAGGAGAAACATGGAAACACAGTGACTTACATGCAAAAGATAACTTTAAAGTAATAATTGAATCTTCTCTTGACAATGGATAAGGGTGAAAGGAATGTGGGGAAGAGGGCAGGACCTCCAAAGCCTTGAGGGATGTGGTGCAATTTCAAGTGTAAAGTGAAACATGCCACTGAAATCCATCTATCTCTGCAAGTTCTGGTCCTGGGGAGAGGTTTAGTTTTCATCCCTCTTGAAAGAATCATGCTGTCTGTGGCCCAGGAGCATGAATTCATCTGTCCTGCTGTGGGGTGTCCCTCTTCTGCCAAATACTGGTGGATATCCTGTAGATTGTAGTTCAGCTGTAGTGCTGTGCAGGGGCCTGAAGGCACCACAGACAAAAGGGCTGAACTTCCTCTCCATTTTCTGGTTTTTAATGACTTTCCCATTGTATCAGAAATATTACTTATTGTATTTCCCATATTACTTGGTAAATATTTGTCATGGTGAGTAATCCGCATGTACGTCATAGGAAAGGTCACAGCCAATGTATGATTTTGACACCAGAGTTATAAACCATCTCTTTCTTCTGGTGCCAGTTTTTGTGTACAAAAGCTACTTCTCACTGCTGCAGAGAGCACAGTGGAAGTCCCAGAAATGCAAATATTCTTAGTTAGAAGATGGATGTCAGAACCATCCCCATCATTTACAGGGCAGCTTTGTTTCTGGACAGAAAATGTCCTTGATGTATTTAAAAACACAATAAAAAAACTCCTCACAGCAAGGAGTTCAAACCCTCCTTTCCCAATGAGAAAGAAGTTAACTGTGCTGCATGGCACTAGATATAATCTGCTTACAAAGAGGGCATATTTTTGCCAGTAAAGCAATTTATTTAGAAAAACAGACATATCAGTCTAAGGTAATTACAAATTGCACTAGGAAAATTAAAGTAAGTACCTCAGAGGCACTTGTTGTGTAAGGAATTTTCAAATAGAAACATAGTGGGTGGAAAAATACAATATGTATTGTTTCTGTCCACAGTGTAGATTAGTTGCTGCATTAATATACACTAATGTACATTTATGCACTCCTGCTAATCATATCCAGAGCATTCTGAAGTAAATAGACTCGTTGTGTTCCAGCTAGTCCTGTTGTACAAAGCACAGCACTAATCAAGCAAGTTATCTGTGCAATTAGGGAATAGAAATCACTGGGGACATCATGTATTATGATCTGTCTGCTCTATTTTTAAGATCCTGAAATGCAAACAGATAATAAATTGTGTTAGTGGTAAATTTTTATCATTCTATCTTGAAACTGGTGTTAGACAGGCACCCAAATGGCACATATTGTCAGAAATCACTGCCTTCTTTCATCCCTTCCTCCTCCCACTCCCCATGCATGACATGTTGTTAAGCACCTAACTCTCCTTCCTTGCCAGAAAGGCAAGAATGGGGCTACTGTTAGGTCCTGAGCTATCCCAGAGGCAGATGCTTTTCTCTGCCTTGCAGCACAGGGAAGGGAGGGACAGAGGGGAGAAATCAGAGGGAGTCAGGGAAGCAAGTGCTCTGATCTGTGCAGAACACTCTGAAATGCCCCTTCTGACAGAGAGAGTCTCTGAGTCTGGGGGAGGGAGGGAGGGTGGCCTTGAGCTGGGCATCAGGAAACAAGAATTTGCTCTTTTTGTTTGACTAATTACCATCAGGAGATCTCTGGCAGCCTGAGTCTTTTTATTATTCCTTTTGGAGCTTTTTCAGATTTTCTTTATCCTAACATATCACCTGTTTCCCATAAAATAATGTAAAATTCTATCTAGTGAAAGGTAGTTTTCAAGTACTAGACCACAAGTAGTTTTTAGTCCAAATGTTGGTATGAGGATGCACAATATACAGAGTGAACTGTTCCATCCCTCTAGGTAGGGGGGAAATTTCTAAATAGGAATAGTTTTGAAGAGTGAATACATCCCACTTGTTTTTACAGGTTGAAAAATAACCTAAATATATGTGAAGGCATTTTATTTTCTCTGAATTAATGGTTTATGTCCAAGTGATACAAGCTGAGCACATGTGAGTTCTTTCTGGGGGGTGGAGGATTGGTGTCAGTGTGTGTCAGTGGTGTCAAGCCTGGGAGCTCTGAATAAGGGGCAGTTGTTAGAGGGTGCAGAGGTGGATGTGGACAGCAGGAATTTATCCCCAGTTAGCTCAGAGAGAAAACCCTCCTTGCACATGTGTATTGAGCAGTGCATCCCAGGGGTGCCTGCTGTCAGGTAATACATCGATTGCAGATGGATTGCTGCAGGAGGGAGAAGCTCTCAGTCAAAATATGGTTCTCTTGCAGCAGCTGGAGCTGACCCAATTTATTAACTGCCACAAAAGTACTTGGCATGTTTGATCATCCCCTTCCACTCTTTCCTCAGGTTCCTCAGTATATGGGTGTTTAGATTTAATTTTTTTTCAGAGTGTTTGAATAAAGCGCGTTTGTTTTTTACAGGCTTTCAGTAGTGGATAAATCAATAGTTGCCTGAGGGGCACAGGGGTGACACTGCCAGCCAGCCACGGGGTTTAAGCCACAGCCTGTGGAAATCATCTGTTGAGAAAGGTAAACCACATTCAGGCTGCAGAGAAAGGGAAAATTGAGCAAAGGAACTAAACTGGGCAAAGTTAGTGGAAACCAAAAAGGAGTAAGGGCTACAGATGTTGGGCAGACAGAACAAGACAAGAACATGCTGTCTGTCCAGTGTTTCTTTCTCTCCATATTTCTCATGTCTGCTGATCTTTGAAATTTTATGGGAGGTTTGCATTCATTTTCTTACAAGGTTATTTTCAAAATGAAAATCCTGGGATTTGTTAAAGTGAAAGGAAATAAATTTATTACGTTTCAATATTGCAGTGGTTTTGCTATTGAGGTGCTGTAATTTATAACTGGTAGCTTTTCTTGGCATCTCTTCATTGTTTGATCTTAACTAAATGGAAAATTCAAATTGCAAATATTAATCTGAATTAAAGATGTTTCAACAAGAGAAAAGACTTCCACTTTCCACCTACAGGCCTTATAGGAGGAATATCTTGTTTTGGAGGGAGGAAAATTTTAAAAAACACAAAACCAAAGCAACAAAATAAAGCAGAAGCAAACAAACCAAAGCCAACTGAACCCCCAAAAATTAAACCCACACCCTCCAGAGGGTTTCAGGAAGATGTACCCCAAAGCCCTGGCTCAGTGAAGTGCTGCAGCACTGCTTGGTTTCCAGGAGTGGTGCCTCTTTCAGCATCAATAACCAAGCACTTAGAGCACTGATCAGGCAGCTCGCTCGTTGGAGACAAGATTAGCTTCAACTGATCATATCTGTAGCAGCTTCTGTCTCCTTCAGAGCTTTCTTCCCTCCCTTGAACAGAAAACAAAAAGAATGTGTTTTTATTCCCCTATGGAAAATTGATTTGGGCTTCTCTGGAAATGTTACCCTGCTGTTTGTATAGGACCTGCTTGCAGATGGGGCAATCAACAGTGCCTTTGTGTATGCTGTTCATCTGTGTCAGAAGGTCATGCACTTTTCTCTTAATTAAAAAAGGGGGTGAGGAGTTTTTAATAACTCAATTTAAAAAAAAAAAAATCTGCTTTATGAAACAACACCGTTCAGTGGTGCTTTGTTATACAATTCAGTATGCCCCTATAAAACTCAGTGCCAAAGCAAAAAACAGGATGAAAAAATCCTTTCAGTCCAGAAGCACAGCTGGGCTGCAGCTCTGGTGCCTTGCAGAGAATCAGAGCTCTCTGGAATACTCACTTGGATTGTCACATAGTCCTAAATACATGCCTTGGATGTGGGCCTCACCCTCCATTGGTTGGGATGAGCTTGGTAATTTTGGGTGAGAACATGGTGCCATCTGAGTGCTTGTCTGAACAGCATCATCTGCTCTCTCACGGGGATCTGGCTGCATTTTGGTGACTCCAGTGTTTCAGTATTCTGTCACAACAACATTGGGGCACAGCCAGGTCCTCTGGATCCTATCTTTTAATAATATAACTTCTCTTCACCTTTAATCTTCTTCCCACATTCTCTTCCTCCTGTTACCAGGTGGAAAGCCGAGGCTAATGAATCATCCTTTTCCATGCTGGGCCCTCACTGGTGTCTGTAGGTTGTGGTTTTAATGGGCAGGGTGACAGAGGACAGAGGCCAGGGGTGGGGTTCAGTGCACAAGTTTGCCTTAGGATCACTATCAGTGTACTGCTAGTTAAAAAAAAAAAAAAAAAAAAAACATTAAAAAGGGGAATTTTTTGGAGTAGCTGACAGCAACTTACTTTTGCCAAAAACATGTCAGTTCAGACAATGAAATCAGATGAAGAAAAGGGAAGTTTCCATGTGCCATGGCTAAGTAAGCATATTCCTTTCCACCTGAATCCAAGCAATGTGGATCCCAGTGTTCAAAACTGGGAAATATAATTGTGGCTAATGCACACACAACGCCTTAGATGCAGAAGGACACCAATTTTTAAGTTTTGAGACACTTGAAGATGTGACTTTTGTCCCTGTAGTTTCTGAAGTTGTCTGTCTTACTTCTTGGATCTTCCCTGTACAGCATACAAGGCAATGCAAAATGACATTGGAGATACCAGCCCCAAACAAAGACAGGTGAATGTATGATAGATACCAAAAGGTCAAATTCTGCACTGACATTTACCAAGACGTCTCTATAGGTCTTGATATTTTTTTCTATTATCCCCATGCTTACATTTTATATTCATATTGTCTAGATTCTGCAGTTCTCACCTCCAAGCACACCTCTTATTTTAACCATCTCTTTCTACTTGTTCTCCTCTATGTGGGCTCGTATCTTAATATAATTGCTATGTACCTCACTATACATATGAAGATTTTTTAATTGTTTTATTTCAAGGCAGACCAGAGAAGCAGAAGTAGGTAGCCTCATAAGTCTCACATTGTGCCCCTTTGTGGATACCATGAAGTTAAAGGAAATTCTGCCCCATTTTCTAATTGTAGCTAGAAAAACCGATATATTAACTGCAAAATAACCAGAAAACCAAGGTTATCCTTAAATGAAGAATTTCTGAAGGCCAGGGAACAGGTTGGTCTGAATGCTGAACTTTGCTCTTTGGATTTGTGAATGCATCAGTAACTTAGATTTCTCATTACTGCGTGCAGATCATGGGCTATGGCAGCTTTGAGGCTCCCCAAGTCCACTGTGGTCTCATACTGACTGTAATTTAAAAGGTGGTGTTTGAAGAACTTAAAGATGACAAAGTTAGGGTCTAATTTGTTTGGAATTGCTAAAGTTCTTTGTGCCCCCTCAGTTCAACATCCTTGTTCGAGCTCTAAAATACACTGTTTCAAGTAATTGATAATTTATATCAATGTGCTGCTTCTCTTTCTTTCTGAATTTGAGTACCTGCCATGGGTTGTAAAAGGATCTTGCAAAATAGAAGGGATTTTTAAAACTGTGCTGTTTAAGGTTGTGGAGGGGCACTCACCTTGTCAAAGCTTCCTCAGTGATGGGCAATTGCTTAACAGGGTCTTTTGTACAGGCAGTGTGTTGGAAGCATTACTGTCACCTCGTGAATCTCCCCTTAAGTTAAATCAGAAGGACATATCTGGCCATTAAAATGTAGTACCTAAAAAAATGGTGTGAACTGCTTGTGAAGTTCCATGTGAAACAACTTCAGTTAAAGGTATTTCTGAGCTTTCTTTTTTCTATTGTAAGCCCTAAGCCCTTACCCTCAACCAGAACATGATTGCAAATTAAATGTATTCATAGATGCTTCAAGACAAGACAATGCAAGACAGGACAATGAAGTCAGAATAATCCTGTGGTAATCACACCACTCATAGCCAGAAACTCAAGTTTTCTTTTTTTTCCTTTTCTACTCTTTTGTGCGTTTGTTGCTTCATCAGCAAAAATCTGGGTCACACGGGGTGGGTGTTCATGGGGTTTTTTAAACCATTCCAGAGTTAGCAGAGCCACAGAAACGTGAAACATTCTTCTTGCAGTAATATTGCTAATCATAAAATGATGTGTGATTAAGTGCAAATTAAGTAGTAAAACAAAACAGCTGAGTGAATAAAAAGATCATTAAACTGAACATAAGGTGATATTAGGAGCATAAAACTGCTGAGAAACAAGTTTATATCAGAGTAACAAATAGGTTCTCTAATCTGAGATCTGTATCTCTCAGCTTGTACTCAAAAAGCACTTCCTCTCTTTTAAGGGAAACGGGTCTTTAAGTACTCAGAATGCAGGAGCAAGTTTCCCTTCTTGTCAGTCTGCATGAGCAGAACATGATTGGGAAAGAGATTACAAAGAAATAAAAGGATATTTGAAGTGTCAGTGATGACAAAGTATGATCCAATTCTGCTGCTGCTCTTTTTAAGTGGAGTGGTAAAACTGCATTTTTATGTAAAGTGACTTTCCCCTTTTGGTTCATCTCCCTTTTTAAAGTGCATATGGAGAATAACTCGTTCCACTGCTGTTGCCTCCTTTCACGGGTGAGTTTTGATCAGAAGGAAGCTTTTGATGTCAGGTAACGTTTACTCTATTTCATTGGAACGAGTTACGTGATCTCTGTCAAAGAGCGAGTGCTTTTCTCTCCCTCCACTGCAGCCTTCCTGTTGGAATTAGCCCTGGGCACTCACCAGTCACATCTCTGAACCGCTGCATCCCAACACGCTTTTTGTTTCACCTGTGAATTGTGCAAGTGCAAACCTTGGTGTACACAGAGCAGCTCTGTAGTTTTGTCTGCTACGTCAGTGGATTCTTTGTGCCATTCCCATGTTGCCTTTTTTTTTTTTTTTCTTTTTTGCTTCACTTGCAATGTGCTGCAGCTCATGTGTTTGCTGCTAGGTAAGAGAGTCAACTTTTCTCTAATTTTAATTTTCCACGGCTCCACATCATTCTTAAATAAGACTTTATTTGGCATGACACTGGATTTTTTGTAAAAGGAAGAATAGGACAGGTAACGCTTTTTAAAATTAGAAATAACCAAGCATAATATAGAAAAGAAAAAAACAAGTTTGCTTAGGTACTTCAGCAAAACCAGCAGTAGACTTTCCTAGTGATAACATATCAAATGTAAAAGTTGTGGACCTGTATTTTAGAGGAAAAACTGTATTTTAGATTTTAGGTCACTGAAGAATATCATTGCCAAGGATTAGATTTTCAACCAAAAGGTACTATTGGTCTTGGTGAGGGAAACAGAATTACAAACCTCAAGTAGCTGTGCATAGCTGCAAACCAGATGCTACAGCACACTTCTGATCTAACCACTCAGCCAACATCCACACTGGAAATGGAAATAGTTTTCAGGAGAGCAATGATGTTCATCCATTCCCCCTGTATAAATACAGTTGTCTTTTCTTGTCTCCCTCATTGTCCTCATCCTATGAACTTATATGTATGAGGGACAGATTTTTTTCAGTGTGTAGAGAAGCAAGGCTTATTGCTGGCTTCTCTAACTTGGAAGCTTCTGTCTGTAACAATTTCACCAACAATGGGGATGTTTATTGAGTGGAAACCCACTAGAGGTTGGGCATTTCAATTAGAGAGCATCACTCCTTGCCAGAGCCTACCATAGCAGATGTCTCATTTTCTAATACATTACTGAATTCTTCCTGACATTTAAATTTTTGTCATGGCAATGCTCTTCTGCAGATATGGAGGCAAACTAAATTAATCTGCTCTGCTTTAAGGGGAGGAGAAAGGGTTTGAGTCTTTGTGCATGTGTGTGAAGAATATGGCATGACAAATAGCAAAACTCTTGATGACTTTGTTACGGTTGTTGTTTGTTTTTTAAGTAGCAGAGAAGTATTCTGAAGACATATGGAAATGCAAAACAGTCTAAGCAATGAGAACTATCTGATGGGCTATGTGATGAAAAGCAGGTGTACTGTGTGGGAGGGCAATGGAATAGCCTCCAGGACTTTATTTGTGAGAAGGTCCTTTATCTTCCTCCAGCAGAAGTGTGGCAAAACTGCCTTTTCAAAACTGGATCAAAGAACACTACCAATACATTCTTCTCATCTCCCATTTATCCATCCATGTCTGTCATACAACCCATTTATTTTAGGCTCCAAGGAAAGCGGAGAAATTAAATTTTCTGCCAACTTGATTTCAATGCCATCTTCCTTTGTTTCAGATTAATTGGTGCACAGTGTGATGTTCTTAAATAAGCTGTTACCTGACACAGTGGAAGTGATGGAGAGGCAAGGGGATACCTGACAGTGACAGTACAGCTGCTCCCTTACAGGTGTACTGTGGCTTTTCAGATGTGACTCAAGGTCTTCAGCTTCTCTTCAGTAAACCACTGATGGTCCCAAGACCAAATAAGTTCAGTGGATGTAGGCACAGAAACATAATAGTGCTTCATACAAAATTTACCCAAGGCATCAGAAAGAAAAACTTGCTCAGTACTACTTAGGTGTCCTGTGCACCTTTAAGGTTATTTCTCATGTTATGGACATGCTGAGATGCATGATCTTGGAAATTACTTGAGACCTGTCCTTTCCTGCAGCTATTCAAGCACCCTCTTAAATTTTCCCTCTCAGATATTTTTTTTAAATGGAAGCATGTTAGAAAGGTATTGGCTTCTGTTTACTTGAAGGTGAAGAGGAACAGCCATTAGTTGGACATTTTCCCTCAAAAATGGAGTAGTCTCATTTTTAAAATCACAATTAAAGCAGCCTTGCTCTTATTAGATCTTACTGGCAAAAGCTGTTACCTTGTCTCTAGGAGGAACAATGAGGGTAAGTGAGGGTGGAGAAAGGGGAAAATTATGAGAGAACAGCTAGAAATTAGGGCCCACAGAAATGGGGGAGATCAGTCTCATCCAGCTCTGCCTTTGGATCCATCCCTGTTCTTGCTGAAATTAGTGGCCTGGCTCCCACTTCCTGCAAAGGCATGAGAAGGAATGCTGAGCCCACAGAGCTGTCTGTTTTCTTAGGATACATGTTTTGGAGATGAAGAGAAATGGAAAACCATCAAACGCTCTGTCAGCAATTGCATAATTGGCTGTTTGCTGCAGTGTGATAGCTGCAGATAAGAGCGTGGGCCTCAGCTCACTGTAGGTCCATCCCCGCCCTTCTGCACACCTCTTGGTAAAGATGTGGGACAGACTTCCCAAGACAGATGTGCTAAAAGAAACAGAATAACTGGAATCATCTATATCCAGGGATTTTATGAATGATATATTGGAAAGAGCATTAAATACCAACAGGATTCCAAGTGCGAAGCCTGCATTGTTTCTGTTCCAAGCTCGCAGATGGGTAATTCACTATGCAAGAGATTTTCATGACCAACATTTCAAGCAATGCTGTTTGCCTTGGACCAGCTTTCTTTAAAAAGAGTTTTAAAAAACCATAATTTTTTGTATCTGGAAGTTTTGATTTCTTTTGGATAGAGAGTAAAGAGAGGAAGCAAAGAAAAAAGCTGCCTGAGGAATTTTCCTCCCCGCTCCTTAAGTGACTGAGAGAACACAGGAGTCTTTGTTAAATTCAGTTAAACTAGAAAGTGGCAACTAAAGGTTGGATGGCAATGAGTCTTTCATAAGATGTGTGCTATGCTGTGAAAGTCAGTGCCACATGATTTCATTCTAGCTAGAAATTTAATAAAAACCATGAAAGTGGTTGAAGTATTAATAATATTTTAAATACTTTTTCAAAATAGAATTCTTTAAAAGACATCTGAGGCTTTGTGGTATAAGCTCTTTCTTAGACTACAGTGAAAGAACTTCTCGTATCATCCTTACTTCTCTCTTCCCTTCCTCTATTTCTTCCACCAGTGGCTGTTGTCCTGCTTGCATTCTCAATCAGCAAACTCCATACCAAAATACTCTGGGTTTTCCCACTCTGGACAAACTGAGCCTGCTCATTATGAACAGCAGTCTCAAATGCAGTGCTCCAGGACACAGTGTTAAGTGTTACTCTGTTTGCCAAGCAAGGAGCTGTGAGTTAATGCTCCTGGGTGCCCACCCTCCTGTTTTTGTCAGATTCCTGCTTGTGTTTAGCAGACAGTGAAAGCAGAGTGCTGGTGATTTTGGTACAATTCCCTGTACTGAGTTACAGTAACTGTCTAGAATCCTTTCTGGCTAAAAGGATTCTACCTTAGCATGCTTGCTGATGCCCCCCTCATTTTATTGGGCAAAAATTCCCTCTTGTAATTGGCCAAATGAGCCTTCCCAAATGACAGTGCCTCACCTGGTGCTTAAATGCCCATGGAGCTGATGAGGATTTCTCGTGTACATTTTCAATATCTGCACACATGCACGAGTGCATACTGCTTTTTAGATTTTAAAATGCAAGCCCACTCTGGGGAATGTTTTCCCTTCTCCCAGAGGGAAGGTTTTAAATATCTATATTTAAATAAAAGTAAGAACCTCTGCTAATTAGTTAGCAGTAATAAGTTTTGCATGTTTGTTATCTCACCCATGTCCACTTAACGTTGTGTATAATGAAGACAGGTGATAGAGCAGCACTAAAATTTCTATCCAATCACGATCAAGATGAGGTTTATGCAGGCAAGAGTGAGGAAAAACAATGGTGTAACCACACACAAGATACCTTAAGCATATTTTTCCCCAAATTGCAAATATTGTTTTAACAGAAAAGCAAATATTTTGCCCTCGATTTTGTCCCACAGTCATCACTGCTAAAGTTTAGAGGTTGCTTGCCCCTTTCAACTGCAGCCTCCACATGTGAAAATGCAACATTGCTATGGTAACAAGCTGCTTCTCCCATCCATAAAAATAAAGGGCCAGCTTTTCTTCCCCAGTGATAACATCTTATGTTTAACTGCCTTGAGCAGTGCTGACAGGGGCAATCCTTGTTACAACAGCTGGCTCTTCTTGGAAAGCAAATTATAAAAACTACCTGAGGAAACTGACTGTGATGGGCCCAATCATAAATCCTTAACTCTGACTGATATTTAGCACTCTAAACATATGGATGAGTGTCCCTCTGGCCCTCCTTCCCTGCGAGGTGCAGAGCACTCATTTGGTTTCTTATTTGGAATAATACATGATGTTGAATTCCAAGTGTTTTGTTTGTTTTTTTAAAATGAGGTTTCAGTCCAGAGTGCTTTAGGTTAGACACAGTCTGGTAACAAGTACCAGGGACTGCTTTCTAAGACGCTTCACAGGACTAGAGGTAAAATACAGTAATTACAAAAATGTACACAGCCCTCTGGCTTGAGATCATTGCATTGTGTCCTCTGCTAGGATTCCTGGGCACCTCTTGCCAACCTTCCTGCTGCTGTACCCAAATGCTTCTCATGTGCCCTGCTGAAGGACAATGCTGTTCTCAACGTGCAGCTGAAAAATGAAATGGAGAATGGGAAGGAAGAGCATTCTTACTCAAATGTAGAAGAGCATTTTTACTCAAATGTATTTAGAGCAGGCTGTGCTACAAATTGCAGGTAGATAATTTACACGTTATTGAGTTTAGCCAAAGGTGTGGAGCTGAAAATCCAAGTGTTTCTGATCACACCTCTAATACTGGAATGTACTAAGCTGGGGAGAAGGATGATAGGACCTGTGCTGGGGAGAAGGATGATAGGACCTGTGCTGAAGGGACTTGCCACAATAGCCCAAGAAACTGATCCTGCAGCAGTGAAATGAGCAAGAAGGGCAAACTGGCATCCTAGTGTTCAGTTATCCTTATTCTGAAATGCTCTCTAGTTACTCCCTCTATTATTCAGGTGAAATTTGGTACAGCAGGCTTAAAACTTGGTCCTCCCCAGCAGAGATGCTGACTGGGAGAAGGATGGTTTGGAAATTTTGTCTGGAGTGACAGTACTTTGGTACTTGAGTGTAGATCAATACCTATTGGAATCTGTATGTATTTATGCTAAGACAAAAACAATGTACAGACATCTAGAGCCTGAGACAGGCTCCATAAAATGGAGTAATTACACTTAATGCTAAATATTCTCTGCATAAAACAAAATAATTACACTTAATGCTAAATATTCCCTGCAGGGCCTGCCACTGTGGGAAAATGTAAAGAATTTTTGAAGTGTACCAGATTGTTCCAGTAATGTTTCAGAATGCATCTCAAACGTTGCCAATATGTCTGTGTTTCACAGCAAAAGCTAATCCTTCCCAAGGTCTGAGGGCGTGAAGCCATGTTTACTCGTTGGCTAATAGCAGGCTTCAGCCCCTGACAAGTCAGCACACTGATACACAGCATGCAGTGGTAGCTGTTACTGCAAATGGACAAAAAAATATAGGTTTAAATAACTTGTATGGCTTTTTGTGCACTTGGCATGCAAGCATCATCTTGTGCAAAGGTTATTCAGGGCCATTCCAGCCCTTTCTGTACTTTGCTTAATTGGAGTCCAAAAGCATTTGATAGATAAAAAGATGCTTCTGCAAGCACATTTGAATTGAGGTCTTTGAGATTTCAGAGAATTTTCCCCTGCCTTTACCGGTTTATAAGACAAGGCACCTGGGGAGCACCTTTCATTCCTGCAGCCATAGCTCGTGGGCTCGCTCAGTGGTGGGAGGGTAGGTCAGACAGTGCCTCCGTGTTCAGCACAGCTCCCTTTGAAGCACTGATGTGATGCCGTTCCGGGGTGATGGCAGTCCTTAGGAAGCCTATATTCCCATCCCTTTTAAGAGAGCAGAGGAAATAATTGGTTTGTAATGGTTGCCAACAGGGCAAACACTGTGAGAGGGCTGTTATGTGTTTCTCTGCTAAGTGATCACTCCATGGGACCTCCTTTACCGATTTTGAGCACACCCGGGGCAGCTTCCAGTACTCTTCCAAGGCACCCCTCTGCGTGTGCTCTGCTCAGGCTGAAAGAGCCTGAAAAAACTTTGGCTGCAGCACTGCAGGTGTGTGATGCGGGCCCACGCTTAGTGTATTTGGTCTGTGCATCTCTTCTGCACTGACTGAGGGATTGACAATTGATTCTTAACTGTTAATATTGTTGGAAGGTGGGGGTTTTTTTTCAATGACTTTTCAAGTGTAAAAGTCCACCAAACACCATTTTTTGTCAGTGTGATTGTTTTAAACAATATCAGTTACTTTCTCCCTCTTTGCTTTCTTACCTTGCTCAGTAAAAGCCTTTTCTCAAGTAGTCAACGCTGAAGCAATGTATCTAAGAATAATTTTTGCCTTTGCATGCAACAAATAATTAAAGAAAACTACCCACTGCTGATGTGCTACTTCCTGGGACTTTACCATCATTCCATCATTATCAGTGTGGAGTAAAATTACCTTTTTTTCCTGAGGAGGGAAGGAGGCATGCAGAAGTTTGATCAAACACTAAGATTTCTATGCTTGTTCTTGGTGTCCTCAATTTCATCACCCTGTAAAATTAGTCCTCTTCTACCTCTTCTTTGTTTTTTTTTTTGTTTTTTTTTTTTTCTCTCTCTTCCTGTTTTTGGTTTTGTTTTGGGGTTTGGTTTTTTTTTTTCCTTTTTACGGTAGTGGCAATATCTGGAAAATGACCCAGCAGTACAAACTACTTGAAAGCTCTCAATCTTTATAGATCAGTCTTGAGAATTTGTGATGAATTTTATCACCCTTTAAATGAAAATGTTCTTCTCTTCTCAGAGTTTCCTGTTCTTTTTTAAGTTTTAGTGTGAAACCCCATCAGATCTCAATGGGTGAATTGAGGCCGAGTACAATGGGTAGAGGGGTGTGTTTATCTTGGAACATTCCTCACTGTGGAGGAGAAGAGAAAGGAAAAGGGAGAATGACCTTTCCAATCCTGTCTTGGGCTTTACTTCTTGGAGACAGAATGAAAAAAAGAGAAAAAGACATCTAGGTTTGCCAAAGAGCATCATTAGGATGAAAACAGGGAAAACTCAATAGACAAATTATCTTCCTGTAACTAGTCAGCTACAAGTGTAAACTTAGATGAAATCATGCTTCTCTTAGGGCAGCAATGTAGTTTGTGACAGCACAAAGTAATTTTGATATTTAGATCATTTAATTGATAACAGAGGGGGTTTGAGACTATAAGCAAAGCTCTGGGGCCCCCCTTGTGCTTCTGGGGCATGGTGGCTTTTTGCCTGGGGGTCCTGTTCCTCTGCTGCAGAAGCACAGGATTGTGCAAATTTCCCCTCCCTACCTGCCGCATTTCAACACAAAGGGGAAAAAAAGATAATGAGCCTTTTTTCAATTTATATCTGACGGGTGTGGAAGGTGTAGCAGAAGATAAATGCAAAATCAGGCTTCCTGTCCATATAAAACAAGTAATAATTGATGCACTTTTAACTGGGTGCACCTCATTACACAGCAGTAAATGTTGATGCCAATACCTTACAGCTGGCTACATTTGAAAGCCCTGCACGTTTAATTGTAGGGTGCCATTTAGAAGGGAAACTCTCCTCAAAGACCACACAGGCATTACTGGAAAGGATATTGTGGTGTGGGAGAGATCCAGTGGTAGGCATCCAATGGTTTGCTTCCACCTGAACTTAATGGATGGTAATGCATCTTTTATGTCATGGATAATGATAAATTTACTACGCTAATAGGTCCATATGCCATAAGAATAGACTGCTGCTCCAGTAAGTTACTCTCTTCTATGAAAAATTGCTGGTGTATTGAGGAGAAGTTGACAGATAAATTGCTGGATGCTACCATCTTTGGTACGATGATGAACTATGTCTCCAGTGGAAACTATTGAATCAAAGTCTGTTAATGAAAGAAGGAGGGGAAAACAAGAAATTAGGCAAGGAAGAGAATCACTTCAATTCTCTTCCTGCTATAAAGAAGGGCTCTGCTGGACGGCTGAGCTACAAAGCAATACTTAAAACTATTCAAATATTTACTTCTAATAATACGCTTCCAAGGCAGTTGGTAATCCTTTATTTTTCATATTACCTCAGCATTCAAAAAATATGTTCCACTATCTATTTAAAATATATTGAACTATCAATCAAAAGATATTCAAATAGTTTGGTTTTTTACAAATTCAGAATTACTTGGAAGAAATCTATCCCATACCTAAGATGTCTGTAAGTCCCTCCTTTCTCTCCCCTATTTCCCTTTCTCCCCCTTGCTCTTGTCCTTCCTTTTACCTTCATCCCCAGAGTGCAGTACACATCAGCTTAGTGGCAACAGAGAAATACATTCCAGAAGAAGCTACAATCACCTCTTTAGACCCTAAATGCAGATGGTCTCCCTTAAAATGGAGCAGTAGTGCAGGTAGAGGAGAGGAGGATGCAGGCAGGAGGGATGCAGGAGGATGCAGGTGTGTTTATTTTTTGAAGGCAAATTTCCATTGAGTAGGTGAAGGACTTCTGTAAGAGACACCAGGAGGTCATCTGCAGTGTGAGGATCTTAAGTGCATCATTAGCACCCATTATTTTGGCTTAACTTTAGCTGAAATATTTTAATGTAAATTAAAGGTAGTGTTTCTTACTGGAGATCTCCTCAGCAGTGAGAAAAGCAGAGGAAAAAAAATAAGATTGCCATTTTCAGCAGATTGTCACAAATTTGGGCCAAGTGGAACTGTGTCAGCTGATCCTGCTGGAGGTCGTGGCTCAGGTCTTTTCACAATGGGACTGGATGGAGAATAGATGACATTTGTCCAGAATCAAAAATAAACACAATTATCACCATCATTACAGTCTCATTGTTTGCTGCACCAAAGAGTGAATGTCACAACTGTGGGGGTTTTGTAAGGGCTATTATTAGATCTTGACCCTGAAAATATGTGCCAGAACTCTGTTAAAAAGAATGAAAAATGACATTTTATTTGAAAGAAATTCATTCTCCTTAAGCAAAATAAAAGCATGAATTTAACACTCAGCTATCATCTTTGAAAAGGCACAGTAGAATTTCTTCTTTGTGAATAACGAGAGAAAATGGGCAATTGCAAGCCAATTTCTGCTCTAGGGGCTTAAAATTATCTCTGCCAGTGTCATAGAAAAAAATCCAATTAACTCCAGTAAGCACTGGGTCAGGCCCATATTTTGTAGGGTATCTTGCTAGTAGAGTCTTCCCAACAGTTCCAAACTCACGGGGTAAAACAATTATCAGTGTCAGGCTGCAGTCTGCAAGGGCTGCATATGCTTGCATCAAAACTCAATATGATCCCCCTTTACTACTGCTGAAAAATGTGTCAGCATTCATTGTGCTCCTTTCCTGCACATTTGATTAAAGAATTATATAAATTGAAGCTGTTTGAAAATACACATATGGTACTTGAAGGATTTCAGATTTTTAATTATTAGTTTATCATGCCTTATAAGTAGCAGAGAGAAAAGTTGTGGTCAGGGCTGTGTGCATCTTGGTTTTCCTTTCAAAGCAACTTCAGACAATGCTCTTGTATTGCATTAGCAGCGCTGATTTCTTCTCTGCTGGGGCCCAGGAAGTGAAACCTTAAGCAGGCTCAAGGGCTGCTAAACCAGTAACCCAGATGTCTTCATTGACTGGAAACCTCTGCAAGCACAATGAGCAGATTTATTATTTTTCCATTGCTATTGACATGGAGTTAGGTAGTAAAGCTACAACAAAACAGCTCCAATGCAAACAGATTTTTGGAGGCAGACTCAGTTCACAGTGATGATGGGTAAAAGCTTTTTGAGTTGCAGGTCTCGGACTCCTGAGTAAGCTCTAACCAAGGTACCCTGAGTACCAAAAGTGGCCATATTTAGTGGCCACAGTGTGAAGCCACCTTGCATTTCCTCTTTGGGTTTGAAGCCCTTTTCATCAGCTTAATTTCCAGTGACTGTGGCAGTGGAATTAACATGTAAGGACGAAAGCAAATTGAAAAGTGACTGTAAGAGTTTGTGAGACAGAGGTTGTGCCCAGATGATTGTGAACAGTGGAGACCTGCTGGAGGCTATTTCAGCAGACGACATGTTTTGGTTTGCTGTTCTGGTCTCAGAAGCCTGTTCTTTCAGTGCTCAGGCTTCCTCAGATGGCTCCACCACACCTTTATTTACTCTTTGCTTTTCCATCCTTTGCCCCAACCTTTTGATGACCAAGATGTCTCACTCTACCCTTGGCAATCTGGGTAAATTTCACCTGTAACTGGGTTCTCACTCTGATATGGTAGTAATAATTTGGAATAATGCAAAATTCACCTCCTGTTTTTAAGCTGTGTTTACCTAACAGGGACACAGTTCCCAGTCATAACTAAGTTTTTATGCTTATTGTGGCTATCCACTCCTACAGAGTGCTGGAACAGTAGTCAGTGCACGTATTATTAAATGCATAGCCATTTCCCAAGCATTTCCTGGCAAATCCCACTAAATTACTCTTGAGAATAAAAAGCTTAATTAATTATGCTGAATGTTCGGGCATTGGATCCAAAATACCACAATAGAGAATTTAAGGGAGGAAAAATATTTGAAAAGAAATCTTGTTATGCTCCTGTTTATGCCAAAAGCCATATAATTGTTCAGCTTTATTTGTGAATATAAAAATGGAAGTTTTATCCCCATGATCATTTTAGCAAGGAAAATACAGATAATATTTGTCAACCGTAAACCACTAATTCTAATGGGAAGGAAAGACTCTAAATTGATGAAGACATGAGCATGAGATAGGAGTTTATCAAGGAATTGCAGGGGATTCTGCCTGGGGCAACAAATAAAAATAATTAATTTTGCAGTATCATTGCCTGCTGAAACAAACAGATGATTTAAAGAAAAAAAAAATAAGCAAAAGTAATTCTCACATCAAAATGTCTTACCAGTATTTCCTTAACTGTCTTACTCTCAATAAAATACTGTCCTCTCGTTCCCCTTTGGCTTGTACCCAGTTTCAGGACTTTTTCTCATTGTAGCGTCTGGTTCTCTACCTGTGGCCTGAGTCTAATGGAACTCATGGTCCCCAATATTTAAAATGTCTTGGTAAGAGTTTTTGGGTGCAGACAGCCATTTCTCCTGCAGTCCTTCCATGTGAAAAGGCTGCTTTTCATGTAAGCAAAGAAATGTCATTGAAGTACAGAAGATCCCATTTTATGCTGCCTTCTAATTTATCCAGTAGAATAAGCTTCTTGAGAAACTTAATAGTCATTTAGTAGTTGTTCAGATTCTATTTAAGATTTAAATATTAGACCAGAATGGAAGCTTACATATCCTTTGGTTTGACTCTGGTATGAATAACACCACGCCTCCAGTTTTCCCATTAATTTTCTTTGGGAAGAACTTGGGCTGGATGCAGCTGCTACACTGCATCTAGAGCAGACCTGGGTGCTGCATCTGCCTCTACGATCCAGGCATCCACACTTGGAGAGGTGGAGGGAAAAAACCAACAACAGCCTTGCTATTAATAATAGAGGAATATTGTATTTTGTGGCCCTAGCTAAGGACAAAGATGTCACGGAAGAGTGGAATTGCGAGGCATAATTTTTGTGTGAGTTGAAGTTCAAACCCATTCTTGAAAACAAACAGCTTCTAAATTTAGCATGCTTTATCTACTCTTTTTCAAGCTCCCTCATCACCACTTTGCACCCATTAGGCTGTGACATCCATCATCCCCTTGGCCCCAAGAGGCAAGGGATCTGATCACTTCAGCTGGAGATGAGCAGAGAGAGCCTGGCACCATCAGCCAGCGCCCACCCAGGCTGAGTGCTCTGATCTCCCTCCACTTTGAAATATTCAATTAAAATAGGTGTAAAGGATTGACAAGACCCACTGAAAGTGGCTCAGTATTTCAAAGAGAAGAACTTGTCATGCTGGGCTGCAGGGTGTGAGAATCTACATAGGAGGGCAAAGAGAAAAAGATTTTTAGTTATAAAATATTTAGGAATATCTTGGCTCAGCTGGGGAAAGAGGATAGGAATTTGCTGCTGGAAGATAAAGCTCACAAGAAGAGTATTTCAAATTTAAACATATCTGTATTATTCATCCTAGCTTGAAAGAGATCGGGCAGTCCCTGTGCTTGGAGAAGTTGATTTTTGTTTTTTTAAATCCTGGGTTTAAGTCATGGCCACTGTGGCCATCTTGACACCACTGATTAGGCTGTTGTGAGGTGGTTGCAAAGCCCCTTGAGTTTAAAAATGTCAATTTGCAACCCTAGGCACAAACAGCCTTTTCACTTTGGGCTAATTGTTGGCTTTTCAGCTATGTTTTTCCACTGTGGCTGAAGATTTTCTTTACTTAGGTTGATTTTGAAATCTGGTTTACTCTGGCAAAAGGAGGAATATTTTCTCCTCCTTTTTCAGCAGGCTCACTGCGGACTGATGGCTGGTTTTATGCTTCTGACTCCTTCTGCTAATAGTAAAACCTGGTTGATAGTGAGCTTTTAGTTACTCTTGACACAAAATTAGGTTTAATTCTCTCTGAGCCCACTAAAAATGCATTTAAAGTTTTGCAGATTTTGAGTAGGTGATGACAATTTCCTGAAATGACAAAATCATGAATTCACTGTCAACCTGGTGTTCAGAGGAGCAGACAGGAGGTGTGCTTGCTCTTGTGAAACGTAAGTGACACCACTATGAGGATTCCCTTCAAATCTCAGTTCTCCTGGTGGTACTTGAGCATCCTGAAGCATTCAGGTGTTTGTGGCTTCCAGCAGTAGCTGCACTTTTCTTACACACTGCAAGGGGTGTGTAACTAGTTACTGTGAGAGAGCAATGAGGAGTAACCAGAGAATCTGTGAGTAAGGGGGTCCAGAAATGCAGCCCAGAAATGTCAGCAGGAGAACACTGAGGATATGCTGTAAGTCCAGCTTGCTCCTTCCTTGCTGGCACAGCTCATAACTGAACAGACCCAGGCAGGTTCCTGGAGAGAAATCTCAGCAGATGCAGCAGCTCTTGCTCACATCCCAACAAATCCATGGGCAAAGCTTGTTTCCCCCATGACTGCTGTCTAGTCGTACATGGAGAGCTCTGCTACATTTACAAGATGTATAAATCCCCTTTTCTCCACCCAGCTGTATTCCAGGCTCCACCTCAAGTGCCAGCCCAGGGATGTGAAATGCTGTTTGCTGATTACTTGCTCACATCCTGCCATATAAATGATTTGTGGGAATTTTTTGAAAATGTCACACACACATAAATCTTGGGATGATTCTACTCACACTGGTTTGTGGGGCTTGTCTTTGTGAATTTACAGTTTACAGGAAACCAAATGTGTACTCTACTAGAAATTACTGGAAGAAAATGCTAGTCTTATTTAACTGGAATGGGGAAGGCAGTTTTTTTAGCACTTGTGCAGATACTCCTAAAAAAGCAGTAGGAAAATTATTGGTCCTGCATTTCTCTCTTCCCTCTGCATGTGGAGCACACAGCCTACAGCCTCTGGAAGTCTGTGATTTCTGACTTCTCTTGTAAGAAGTGCTAGTCACGTCCAGCTTGAGTATCTTTCTGTGGGTTTGCATTTTAGGGGCTCCAGTCTTCTACACTGGGGAGTTCAGGTACTGTCTGCTGTTCAGTGGTAGGAAGTGCCAGGAAATCTCACACCTGTGGGTGTTCCTGTCACCTCTTTGAGCCACTGTGCCAAAAACACACTGGCTGGAGGCTGCTGCCTCCTCTGGGAGGGCTGTGCCCTGTGTGTCCATAAACCTCCACCTTCAGGCAGTGTCCCTTGAGGCTGTGCAGTTCAAGTTGCACTGTGGAAACAAAGGGAGGGATCTGCTGGACACCGCCACTTAAGAGGAATGTTAGGGATGTGCTAATCCAAGCTTTCTCCTCAGACACCTCTTGGGCTGTGCTCCACATTTTCTGTGGTATTTCAGAACAGCTTTATTCTTGACTATGCAGTGGAATTTGCAAATAAGGGAGCCTTGCCCAGCTTTAAAATCTAAACCTTTTGTATTTTCCAATATTAAGTGGAGGACTTTGTTTCATTTTGCTGTTCAAGGAGGAAATTAGGTCTGGCATTCCGTTAAGTGACAGAGGAATTAATCCCAAACACATTTCCTTGTGTTTCAGGATGGAAACCAAGCAGCATGAATTAAACTCTGTGCACACCCTCTCTCTCTTGTGCACACATGCTGAAATGTGTGTGTAGCCAGTGTGGTATCCTGCAGCTCAGCAGTAGGGTTGTGGCTACTGCAGGGTCTGGAAAGAGTCTATACCTATGTCACTGTGTGGAAAATCAGATCCTGGTATTCTGGAAACCGTGGTAAAAACTGACATAAGGGGAGTAACAATTGTGTCATGGCAACTTCCTTGTCCAATAATTAATAGTGGGCGTTCAGGCTCCTCAGCTTGTCCCTGTCTCCTGGCAGGGACAGGAGAGGACAGCTGGTCATATTCTGAAGTTCAAGTTGGAATTTATTAGAGGCTACTGTTATTAGCTCTAGTGTTTCTGTGACAAACAGGTATGGGAGTTTCTTTTGTCACCTCACTCCATCCCAGGAGAGCACTAAGTGTGATTAAGTCCTGAAAATAATCATTAGTTCCAGTTGCACCGTGTGTCAGACAGTGCTGGGTATGTCTGTGCTCTGAGCACTCAGCCCTGCTGCCTGGGATGGACCAGGCTGTGTTTGAACTGCTGTGGCTGGCTCAGCTCCCTCAAAGCAAGCAGGACAAGGTGAGGCACATGCCCCAGTGTTCTGATGTTTAAGCAGGTCAAATCTACCCCCAAACATGCCAGCTTCAGTGGACTCTGGTTAGGCCATATAGCTACAAGAACATTGTTCTGTAACATGGACTAATTTTCATGATGGCAAATTCCCAGGGAAGAAACAGGTTCTGTTCTCATTACACTCACAGTTGTGTTTCAGTCCTAACAGCAAAGTAGAAAGGTCTCAGAAATATTCCAGTCAATCTCATGGCATCTTAAAATATCTCTCCCTAATTAAACAATATCCAATTCCTTGTGTGGAAACAGAATGAAGCAATTCATCTGTGTCATGGTTTTGAGGCCACGATGGACAGTGGTTTTTACTGTGTGGATTGAATAAGGACCTATGAAATAAATTATTTCAATTCTTCAAGCTTAGTCCTTGCCAGCCTCTCAAAATACAAAATTGAATACAGTATTAAATATTGAACCCTTGTTTAAACTGCTGTATTTCCTATCACGCTGCTTTATTTTGATGGCTTTTGCTGCAATCTTGTGCAGCAAAACTCTGTCAGAAATTTTTTGTATTGTCTGATATGTGATCTAACTTGACCAAGCAGAGGCATATTCAACAAGATAAATTCCACCAGGACAAACAGAATATTGGTATCAAATAAGGCTTGATCATTGTTTTGCTATTGAATCTAAAGGTGAAGCTGGTAACATGGAGTAGTTTTCTGAAGTTACATGCAACTCCACCAGAATATATTCATAGTTGTAACAGTCCATGTTGTAATATTAATTATTTCTCTTATTTTGCAATTGGTGGAAAGGATCATCAATCAGAAAACTGTGAGAAGTAGTGGAATTCCACATAACTCCCCTTTCCTAACTTTTCTTCAAGATCTTTCTCCATCCTCCTTGATTCTGCAAGCAGTGCCTTAAAAGTGAGCTTAGATTGCTGCTAAACCCTCAGTGCTCCCCAAGCTTATTGAAGCCAAATCTGATGTAGTTTTTAAAACGTGTTCCATAGTGTGCACTTACATCAGGACAATGGTGTTAAATTAAGCAAGACATAATATTTGAAAAGGTTTATTAGGTATGTACGACCGCTCCAGGAAATGACAGGTGCAAAGATGCCATCTGGGGAAGTTCCTACCTACATCTGAATGGGATGTGAGCAATGAAGGTCATCACAGAGGGGATAAGGAACACTAAACCTAAAAGTTACTCCCTAATTCTGTGATCCTTCAAAGCTTGAGCTCTCCAGCAGCATTCAACTGAGCAGTTCTGTTAAATATAGTGTTCTGCTTCAGCTTCGCATTTTGGCTGGGACTGTTTGAATTCTCATCCAGCCTCCTCCACTCTGTCTGTCTTGGTAGTTTTCCTGCTTCCTTTTTCCTGCTCTTGGCACTCTGTTCCCTGGCTTCCTTGCCAGCCTTCCTCCCTGCCATGCCGCAGAGCCTGAGGAGGGACGTGCTGCCCAGTGTGCCCTGTGCAATGGGACAGCAGGACCCTGCTCCCTGCGAGGCGCCAGACGCGGCACGGGCTGCAGCAGGAGCTTCTCTGTGGATGGCTAAAGAGCGGCTCCTTCACAGCCTGCTTCATAGATTTGGGAAAGAGAGCAGACAATGATAAGGGCTGCTGCTTTTTGCAATTTTTTTCAGTCCTTCATCTCACAATGCACCTGCCTCCTATTTCTTTAAATCTGCAGTAGAAAGATAGGCAGGAGGCTGGATGGGGGAAAAAAAAAAGTTTTAAAACCATAACAACAGGTCTCTAAGAAAAAGGCAAGTTTTATCTTCTTCAGCTGAGGCAGACTGTGAGTTGAATTCTGCCAAATTCTTTGTCCATCTTCCTTTCCAGCAATGCCCTTGTGTGCCCTGATCACAGTTCTCACCTTCTCTTTTCTTTGACTCTCCCCACATGTCAGAGAAATTCATGTTCTCATTTAAAATGGTAGTATTGCTGGCTCTGACTCCTCATATTTTCTTTTCTTCAGACTCCTGTGGTATTTGGATGTGTTTTTCTAGACAGAGCTCAGGAATCTAAGGATTATGTGAAAAGCTGTTTTTGTTTAAAAGAAGTATTTCTATGGACTTTTGTTTGAATATGAAGAAAAATTTGCAAAATAACTTAAATGTTCTCCAGAGGCTCAGAAGGCAGCAAGGGTGCAATTCTCTGCTTATTGATATCTTGGGGTTTGATCAGCCTTGTGGTTTTAGGCAACGTGACACGTGGTTTAGAGCTGGAGGTCCGTAAAGCTGGGTGAAGGGGCTGTTCTCTGCATCTACAAAGAGCAAAATCAAGATCTCACATCCAAACATGCTGGAGTTAGATAGGATTCACTCTCCTGTGCAGAGTCACCTCTCACCTCAGTATCTATGTGATCTAAAGTACCACATAAATGTCTCTTGAAAATATGCATCTAGTAAAGGCTTCATGTTTACTTTTGAGCCCAGAGGAGGCCAGAAAAATAATATTACCAGTAGCAATATTCCCTTCCCATGGCAGTATCTGAACTCTGTAGTAACAAGGACTGAAAGAATCCACCCCAACACAATAATTTTCTTTCTCTGGTAAGAAACAAAAGCTCTGACACATTGAACAGCTTTGCTGCTATTTAAGAGAGAGGGAGGAATATGGTGTTATGACACTTATGCTGGGGAAACTGGAAAGACTGAAGACAGAATTCTTATTTTTATTGCCCTGACAGGTCTTTGTCAGTGGACTGTATGAGTACATATTAAGTAGTGCTGTCAAGAGCTCCAGCAGTTTATCTCCAAAGAGAGCTGTTGATAGATTCTAACATGACCTCAGAGGTCATGGAACATCACCCTGAAGATTTCCATGTCTCTGCCCTCTTTGTGATGGGTAGGAAATAGAAAACTCTAGGCAAGGAGTATTCCTTGCACCTGAACTCAGGAAAAAAAAACCCAGAAAATCCAGCTTTACTATCCCACCACAGAACAGAGGGACCAGAGTCACCACTGCCCTGTCTGAGCAGTACCATTAATCCATAGACTGCACTTGCAGCTAAAATGCAGCATGAGCCCATGTCATTCAGGTGGACAGGGGACACAGAGTGCTTTACCTTCATGTCCTCCAGCAGTTTTCTGCACAGTGGCAAAAGCACCTTGCTCTAGACCTGCCCAGCCCCTTCTCACCAAACAGATCTTCGCCCTAGCAGTGAAGCTCGGTGGCAGTTCAGTCAGGGCTGGGGAAGGGTTGAAGGGGAGCAGTGTTTTATTCTGTATTTTGATGTTCTTGGACCTGAAATTTTGAATTTTCTGCCAATATATCAGGCAATCTCTTTAGTGATTGGTGTTGAAAGAGTTACCCAATATTTTTGCCTCAAAACAGAGGCTGCGTATTTCTTTTTTTATAACAGATTTGTATAGACCCTAGAAAATAGAGCCCAGATCTTTAGTTGTATTATTAATTCAGTGACTGACGGGGTTATTCTTCTTAAATTATGAGTACTCATGTGGTGGTTTGATGTACTAAGTCAGTCCAATGTTTATTAATGTCTTTCATTTTATATTTCTTCCTTATCTTTTTAATAAAATGAGCATATTACTGAACAAATGAGGTACACTTCCAGTGATATCAGCAAAAATGGATGCGATGACTGAATCATGGCCACAATTAAAAGAGAGCAGATAAATCTGGAGACTCAACTGAGCAAATCACCAGATTAATATGGCAGATAACTTGTCAAGGGTTATGCAAAATGTATTTGCTTTGTGCTGCTCTGGCATGAGGAGAAGTTGAAGGCAACTATTTTGTTTGAATCCCTGGCTTGAGCCTATCCTAGGCAGCATGGTGTGGTGACCTAGACAGCAAAGATAACACCAGTCCCTTCTGGCCTTAGGTCCTTGCCAAGTGCCACTGCCCAAAACAGATGGCAATCCATCCTGGTTCGTTTAATTTGCCCTCGGCAGCTCTCTGTGAATGCGCTCTCGTTAAATCTCACTGTTGTTGCAAGTTTTTAATTTATTGTTGGTTTTTGTTACTTATCCCTTCTGCACAGTAAGACAGAATCTGTCAGCCACATAAATGCTGCTTAAATCCTACATATTAGCAGTTTTTAAATGACATTCCTTGCTGACTGTGGACTGTACAGAACTGATGGTAGCAGACCCAGAAAGGGGCGCTTTTGGGAAATGAGAATAGCTAAGGAGTAAATATTACTAAAAGATCCCTAAAATGCGTGTGTTCACATTCATTACTGGAACATGAGGACACTTTTTCATCATGATAAAAATAAAATGCCTTTGAGATTTCTCTGCTTCTTCTCTTTTTTTTTCCTTCAGTGTAATAATGTCCTATGGTTGCCAGTGGCACTACAGCCAGTCTCTGCTGGAAGCTGTCTGTCAGGTTTTTGGGTGACTTGACCAGGCAGGAGAGAAGAGGCAGGTGACATTGATGCTGGCCAGAAAACTAGTGCTTTTCCTTCCTTCTGCCCTGCAGCTTCCCACAGTCCTTTCCCAATAAAGTGGTTTTGCGATCCTTAGTGTCCTGAGCAGTCTGGTGGGAAGGAGGGGACACTCTCCCCTTGTGCCCGTCACTGATGGACTCCATATCACTGTGGAAAATCCCATAGCCAAATAAGATGGATGCTGCCTTTCTGCTTAGTTTGTTTGGTTTTTTTTTTCCTGGAATTGCCTCACTCTGTTGTAGCCAGGTGTTCTTCCAGAAAAGCAGATTAGGGGGAGGCCGTGGGTCCGTGCCAGGAAGAAGGGTGTTAATGCTGCCACTTGGGTTAATGGACATTAGTTCTGCTGACTGTGGGTCTAATGATTTAATCTACACAGTCACTGCCTTTTCCTTACAGTTGCTATTCCTTGATCTAAATTAGGAAATTAATAGTTGTAAGATCATAAATTGCTCTGATGACTTTTAACCTAGAATCAGAAGTTGTTTCGCACATCTCCAAATAGATTGCTTTTCTAACTAAACAATTAAAATTTTCCCAGCTCAGCTGGAAGCTGAGCCTGTGTCCCTCATGTGTAGTCTAAATTGTATGTAATTAGCTCTTTAATTTCTATTAGAATATGAAACAGCAGCCTAAGGTTCAACAAAGACAAGACAAATCCTGCAACCTTTACAGGAGCAGTGTTAGTTCCGTGTTTGTGTGGTATCAGAGTGTGGTCACAGTGGCAATTTATTCAGAAGTAGTTCTGATGTTTTCTGCAAGGCCTTCAGCTTCTGCTTTTTCTCCAAAATAAATCCCTGTTCAAGAGACTCGATCCTTGCTGATGATGTAGAGGAAAAAGGCAACAGGAGGTGTTAGAGAGCAGAAACCATTCTGAGCAGGCAGGAGCTGAGCATGTACCCATCCGTGACATTTGGTTTCTACCACTGGAAGAATCCTTTTCCCTTAGGAACAAGCTCTCCCTTCCTCTCCAACCTCCTTTGCCTCATCTCCTTACCAGGAGCAGTGTTTTGAAGTGCCCCACACCAGGGAGGGCAGGCAGGCAGGGGCAGCAGGACACCAGCCCATTTCTCACTTGTGGAGGCTGAGCCCAGGGAAGGGGCAGACCTGTCTACAAGGCCATGTGGAAATATTTTCCTGTTTAACATCTTTCATCAGGAATTGCTGATTGCAGTGCCCTGGGAGAAGGGTTGATCCAGCTTTTGTAGGGGCTGTGCTTGCTTTTCATTATATTAATATTTGTCCCTCTCCTTAACCCAGGGGGATTGAGGAATGGTACCTGTGTTGGCTCCTGTATTCAGCTTCTTAAATGTCTGTTTAAACATTTAAGTTTAAAATGTCTCCTTATCCCCTGGTACTAGAAATATTTAGACAGCTTATTGTATTATTTAGACAGCATATATCTCTTCTGTGATATGGACTGATGAAGTTTAAAGGAAAACAAAAAAAAAAAAACCACCCCAAGAAACTGGGAAAAACTGGAAAGGTCCATGGAGGTTTGTCCATTTCTAGGCGTAATTTGTGTTGTGTGTAGCACTCTGTGGCAGTTATTATATAGCTAGAGCATTTCAAAATTTTCTTTTCCTGCAATCCTACTAATGACCATTTTTCATTACTTAGACGGCAGTAACCTAGGTGTGCTATCTCTGTTCCAGAGACAGGAGCTGAGTCTCAGAGTCAGATAAAATCTAGAAAGAACAGAGGCACAGAAACACAAGAGTGAGGGCAGGGGGATGTAGAATCAGATGATCACAGCAAATGCTGGGAAAAATCTCATCATTTTAGATGCCTGCTTGGTTTCTCTGTTAAACACATTTATTTCCCCTTTTCCCATCATATAAAATCAAATCAGATAAATATACTGACAATTCATGTGGATTTATTAAAAGGTCTTAAAATAATGTAAGCAAAGATACCTCTTCATATCTCTCACAGGAAAAAGAATCCTGTTAAAATTTTAGTTTAAAAAATAT
This sequence comes from Melozone crissalis, assembly GCF_028551555.1. Classification (NCBI taxonomy): domain Eukaryota; kingdom Metazoa; phylum Chordata; class Aves; order Passeriformes; family Passerellidae; genus Melozone; species Melozone crissalis. The sequence goes on along the minus strand of NW_026535801.1, from coordinate 11,997,633 downwards.
GAGTGGAGTTGTTTTGGTGGAGATTTTTTTGCCATTCACTATTGTAGGACCAGGATCCAAGTCAGCCATTCATTTTAGAGTAAATGCCATCCTTATTTTACTCCAAACATGGATACTGTATGTCTCTTGTATATTATTAAAAGCTCCATCACAATAACTCATGTTATGCTATTTCAAGATACTGGGGCTTTGTTTTGTCCCTGCTCTTCAGGGGACTGCCAGAATCATTTGGCTGAGGTCAGGAGATATTGACACTAAGCCAGTCTAAATGACAGATGAATCAAACCACATCCCTAACTCAGATATAGTTTATTCATTGCTTGAGTGTGGTATAGATTTTGTTTTTCTGATCTCTCTGCACACACAGGAATTTTGTTTCCAATCATCATCTGCTGGGAAAACAGAGATGCTGAATTTAGCACAATCTAACTGAAAGCTTAGTGAAGTGTGCAGAGACATTCCTGTTGATAACTGAAATTTAGGTTGGACCCATACAGTTTTGAACAAAATTCACATTATATTGATTAATCAAACCCTCAAAAGCAAGAGCATTGTCACACCTTTCCAGATGGCACAGCTGTTTGCAGAGGTGGCCTTCCAGCATATGGGAAAAGCAGGATCTGTCCAGCAATCTCCTGCAAATGAATCACAAATCCCAGAAGTTGCCTCCAGTGAGCATCCTCTAACCAAGGAGAAGGCAGCTAAAGAACAGCTGGTTTCCAGGTGACTCAGAGAAAACAGCTGCCACCAAAACAGCCGCCGAGCACTCAGCACAACCTCAGCCAGGATTTTGCAGCACTTTCTAGGTATAAAGCCAGAATTTAGCAACACAGCAATTGTAATTTGCAGGCATAGGTTTATGGGGAAGGAATGGAGCCAGCAGGAAAGGGGCGGAAAAATAACAGAACCAACAAAATAGAACAAAACAAGGCAAAACCCCTCAAATCCAAGAACAAAAACCCCAAATTCTGCTTGCACAGTAGATGCAAAGAAGTGAGTTTATGTTCCAAGATGGGGAAGAAGCAGAATGCCACTTCTCGCTTTTGGGTGAGCATATATACAACAGCTGTTGTATCTGCATAACTTTGTGAAATTTGTGGCTACTTTTCAGAAAGCAATTTACACCAGATGTCTTCAAGGAATGAGCAATTCAGAGGTGTAATTGGAACCAAACTTTGTGAGCAGAGGAATGATCATTCAGTGGCCCATTCAGAGCTAGGAGATCTGCTTTGTTTTGTCACTCAGAATTTTTTGCTGGTTTGGTCCTCATTAATTTGGCAGTGTAATAGACAATGTTGCCCAGGGATAACACCAGGGACATTCTTCTAAGAGCCACTTAGATATTTGCTATCTCTGTATTCTGTAGACCTGCTTGGGGATGAGATTTGGGGTAGTTGTATCTTTAAGGATGAATTTAAACAGAAGTCAAGTGATCTGGCAGTATGACAGTGCCTTTGTTACCTTTCATCTGCACAACAGTAAGATGACCCAGGACTAGACATAAAGATAAACCACTTAGTTTCTGGTTTTGTCCTGGAGTGCCTACTGTATATGAAATGGGTGATTCTCTTTTCATCTAGATAAATAGAAGCAACCTTACTTTAGCATTTGACATATCAGATTTGGGAGTTTTGGTTTTATGGTTGTTGCTTTTGGTGGGTTTTTCCCCCCAGAAAGGGAGATGCTTTGAGAATTGCAAAAAAATGAAGAGAAAGTGAAATGATCCTAAGTAGAACAGAACTTCCACCAATTGAAAATACTGAGCTTTAAAGAAAAATTAATTAATTGGGAGGGGAAATTAGAAAAAAACCTGTACACTATTCATATGAAGACATAAGTTTGTAATGTGTGTGCCCCATCAGAACAGCTACCTCTGTTCTGCTGTTGAATCCCATCCCTGCAGAAAGAGTGCATGAAAATTGAGTGTGGCTCTGAAAGGGCATGGTGGCTTACCTTGCCTACAAGTAATGACTTTTCTCCAGCTGTTGGGAACTAGTGGATTAGATGCAATTCCCTATGTCTGTGGCTCTTAACAGCTGATTGCCTCATGTATGCATTTTTCCTACTTCCGATGGTTTTGTTTGGAGACCTGCTGAAATTTTGAAAATTTGGCATGTTAATTCTATAATTAAGTCTCAAGAGAAAAGTTACTGGGGGTATATTATTGCAATCAACAGGACATGTAAAGCAAACTGCAGGCAGAGTAGCAGTTCTCTGAAAATCCCAGCTATCCTGGGATGCTGCCTCTTCACATGCTTTGGATTCTCTTCCTGAGGCCTCCTTCTGAAGCTGTGAGCTGTTCCTCTAGTTCTTCCCAGGCTGATTACATATCTTGAACCAACTGGTGTCAGAGGGTAACTGGTCAGAAAAAAAAATATACAAGAAACAAGATATGTAAAAATAAAATCTAGAAGACAAGTTATGCATTAAGTGGGAGAAGGAGAGGCTGTATGATAATTTCCTAATTTTCTCCACGGTTTTTGACGTTCCTTCTTTGTGTCCCCACATTGTGTGAGTGCCTTACTACCTGTTGCATCTTTCTTTGTAGAGACCAAAGGCATTGTCCTCATTTTAGCACCAACATACAAATCCTAATCCATAATCACACAGAAATGCATGGCAGAGCAGTAATGTCTCTCCAGATTTTAGGACAGTATCCTAACTTTGGGCTACACTTTCAACACATTGAGCACCCATGCCAAATGCAAGGTGCATGCAGCAGCTGATGGCAGCTGGCACAGATTCATCAGCACTAAATTTGTGTCTAATTTGTCTCTAAAGACCCTTAACAGGGGTCAGAGCTTCACATGGATTTTACTTGTAGTTGGTATCATTAGCTGAATCTCCTCTTGAGGTTCTTTGGTGTCTATTAAAAAGAATCTCAGTTCAGAGCATGTCTAGGGTCTCTGTCCTTTTCCTATTTGTCTGCTTCAATGAAACTTGTAGGAATTTAATTACTTTGGAGAAATCTGTGATTCTCTAGTTTGGTTGAAAGCAGCCAATTAAATAAATAATGTATGAGGGAGAAAAGAGTTGCATGCTCATAATCAATGTAATCCCATAAGCCCTGTTTCCACTGGAGAGGAGGCTGGGACCTGACCTCCTCACCGTGCTGTGAAGCTTTTCACGTCTCTAACAGCAAGGATGTAGCATGCGCTATCTGCACTAAAAATGAGCAATAACTGAAAATTATTAATGCCTCTATAAAGAAAGCGCACATAAGAACTTAATACTTGGGTTTGTTTGAAGCTCTCTGTGAAGCTTTTTCGCCCTAAAGTTTTCACAGTGTGGTTGTAGGAAATTATTTAGCCCAAATGGACACATACACTCAAAACAAAGGTTGCAGCTGCAGCAGGGTTAAATAATTTCTCATGACAAGTTACTTTTGTTTTGGTTGTTCCTCTAGTTAGATGTGAACCAACTGTGACTTCATTAATAGCTTGCAGTGTTCTATTTCTTGTGGAAGTCCTGATCTGAGTGACTTAGCTTTTCAAGCAAGAGGGAGATGAAGATGATCTCATTATCATTCAATAAGCCAAGCAACTTCTGCTGGTTAGAACTGCTGAAACTGGTGGGGCAATCACTGTCACTGTTCTGAGTGCCCCTGTGATTGCTTCCTGAGGGTATTACCTGGGGAGACTCTCCTAACATTACACACTAGTTACTATTTTGTCCACTGTTTTTCATGATTAGTAACAGCAAAGAGAAGTCTGTAATCTTGCTAATCTACTCTTTGCCAAACTGCACATTTTATAAATGTGGCAAAAGCAAGACAAACCACTCCTTCTCCTTTCTCAGCATAGATGAAATGACAGAGTGGGAAGTGATTTCCTCTGTATTCCAAAGGTTTCATTACTTTTTATAAAATAGACTATAGCCTGTTAAAAGGAATGATAAATTATTAATTTTAAATTACAGTTCTCTAAATCAATACACAATATACATTTTAGTCACTGTGTTTTTTCCTCTCCTTCTTCACTTACTAAGTAATTAACAAAATTCTGTAATGTGCTGTGGGTCTCCTAGGTATTGCAAACACAGAGAGTATGTGGTAATTGCAATTGAGAACCCCAAGCTGGCTATTTATTTAATGCTGATGTATCTTCATGCTTTGTCACTATCTGCAGCAGTGCTGTAATTTTGTTTTCATTTTGTACATTTTCCAGAAACCTTACTTCTGAGCCATTTGACAGTCTTTAACAAGGGTATCATTTGCAGAATGCAGCTGAGCATTTGCCTCTGGAGCACCATCTCTCACAGGCAGGGCTTCTCTGGATGAGCAGCCTTGGCTCTGTTGCTCCTCCTCAGGCTCACACCTTCCCTTGCTGGCTGCTGGGCTGGGCACCCAGCCAGACCCCAGCACCAGCCCTGGTGGCCTTCACGCCCTGCTTGCTGCAGGACCTGCTGGCACAGGGAGGGACAGGCACATGCTCAATTCCTCCCCCAGCAGGAAGGCAGAAATGCATTTGAACTCGGATTTGGGAAGTGCTCCTGAGCTTAGCTTCAGCCACGGCTTCCCCACCTCTGTGGGTCAGCTCTAAGCAGCAAATGTGGCTGGGGAGCTGTGGTGGGCAGCTGGGCTCTGCTCTGGGCAGCTCTGCTAACAAGGAAAGGAGACATTGACTTTTAAGTCCATACTAGGGCTGCTTTCCAGCACAGAACAAATTTCTGCAATAAAGTGCTGGCTGGTGTGCTGGTTTTAGGTATTGGAGAGAAAGGCAGTAGTGCACAGGTACTGGTGCTTTTAAGAAACTGTTTTCTCTATATTTCAAGGTGCCAAGGTGTTTAAAACTGCTGTTGAAGGTCAAACAAAGAAACAGATAATCTTGATTCAGCAAAATAACCCAGATGTGTTTATGACAATAGTAAAGAGGATCTGACCAGGCCATCCAGAGCTCACTCCCCCCATCTTCTGGGTCATTTTACATTCTCAGAATGATAGATATGTCATATGTGTATCAGAACAGATGACTATGACTGGGAGGGGTGTTTGAACTGGATTTGCCCCATCAGTATCACTGAAAAATGTGCTGTTATGGCAACACAAACCCTTAACAATGGTTAAGCCAGAGAAAAAAGACAAGAATTATATACAAATAATCTGTGCTTGAAAATAAGTATTATTGACATGAAAAAGGAGAAGCCTTCTTCTCTGGAAAAAAACCTAAAACTTTTCTAGCTAAAACTGGCTGCTTGAGGTGTGGAAAATCCCCAAGAGTGCCAGAAGGTCTCTTGAACAACACCTAGTACGTCACCTGGCCCTGAGCAGAGCTCGTCTCTGTTCCTGCAAGAACACGTTAAAATTCCTCCATCTGGGTTCATGAGCTCCTGAGCACTCACGTTTCCACACCACATTTAACAAACTCTGTGAGAGCAGCACTGCTGCTACCAACAGCTCTGCCTTTCTCACTCCTGAAGGCCTTGGATCTGGGATTATTTTGCTTCATTTGCTGAAGCCATTGGCACTAAGCTCGACTCTGGAGACATGAGATGTTAAAGAATTTTGTACGCAGTGTTCACATCCAATCCAGATTGTTTTAGCTTTCTATTTGGACAAAGCTTAGAAGGTGATAATCACCTTTCTATGTCCCAAATAGGGGTTTTGCCAGCACACAGCATTAACAGGCCCCACAGATTTGACTGTGCACCGTTGGAAAGTGTTCTGCCTCAGTATCAAAGAACATTTCAGGCAGCAGGCTGTTAAGGCAGCCGTAATTTAAATTGAAAAAGATGCTTTGGCTTAAATGTGGGTAATGGACACTGTTCTCAAAACAAGGGCTGAAACTTCCTGATGCCACCTGGCAGCTGAGATGGGGGCAATGTGAGGGAGTTCAAACCTCTCTGATCCCTAAACATTGCTCGGACAATTGTTTCCAGTGTGTGAGGAATTTCTGCCTTCTGGTCACTCAAAAAGTACTTTGGTTTTTTTTCCCTCATGGTCCCATGTCTGTTCAGAGGTGGATTCAGGAAGTACCAAGATAAATAAAAGGGTTTTACTTGACTGCTAAGTAAGCTTTTCTAAATCTCCTATGCTGTACAGTTTGCATTAGTTTTAGATTAAGTTTATTTTTTAGATTATCCACACTGGTTCAGCAATCCCTTCTAAAGCCCAAACGATGTAATAAATAATAGCTGAGGAAATCGGGAACCAGGCTCCACATAGAAGAATCTTTTTAAGGCATACCAGATGTTCAGACTGGGAGATTGAATCAGGGCACAGGTCCATAAAAGGAGAAGCATAATAAGTGAAATTCATTTTAGTGAATTTATCTTGAAAAATTCCCATCACCAGTACGAGAAGAGTTCTGTAGGGGAAGCCATGAATTCATTAGGTAGCCTGCCTTTGCAGAACCACCACCTTTCCTTCTACACTTCAAGGTGAGCTTTTCTTTAATAGTTTCTAGTGCTGTAATAAAAAGAAATGAGCACAAGATTCTCTAAAGTTCAGAGGGAGATAATAGCATGTAAATCAAGGACTAACTATATTAGTCATGAAAGCTGATGGGAAAAAATCCTGGCTAACTAAAATAACTAACTCACATTTATTTCTGTGGGATCAGAATGTCAGCCAACTTCCTTCCAATGCTAATACCAGCCTCTACTCCTCATATGGGAGAAATCTGGGGTGAGGTGGAAAAGAGAAATGATGACCTTGTATAAGAATGGAAGCTTTTTTTACATGACTCACACAGCTTCTGGTACCCCTATTAATACCAGAAAGGCTACAATTCAGTGATGTAACTTACTTTAACATCGTTTGAGTTCAACAGTTCCTTCTCAAACTGGAGAGCAGAGTTCCATGCAGGGCTTTGGAGAGTACCATGGAATAAATGACACTCATCTGCTGTAAAAAGCTGAGGTTCAGAAAACCAAAGTTTGTTCCTACCTCAACTCAGCCCAACTTCTCAGTGAAAATTTATCCTTTTTTTTTTTTTTTAATGGTCTGAAATACTAGATACTCTTCATGCAAAACAGGTGGCAGACCTAATTTACCTGACAAAACTTACCCAGCTACCTTCCTTAAATTCCCTCTGTAGCCTATGGTTGGATTGGAGTAGGAGGAGGCAAGAGGAACAACGTGAACATACACAAACTTGGGAGCAGAGCTGGAAATTAGGAAGTGTTGTTCCTCTGGAGGGCACAGAAGGAAGGCAGCTCACTCAGGACTCCTCACCCTCACTAGTGCCAGTGCAAGCCCCCTGCCCTCACCCTTATTTTTCTTGTGGCTGGAAATGGTTTGGGCACACTGTCTAATAATGCTGTATTATGTTCATTATCTTATTCTACCTTATTACATAATACTCTAATATTCTACATACTTACACTATTGCTTGATGGGGTTGAAATAATACAAGCCTGCATTTCTCCTATAGATGCCTTTATGGGACAAGATGGAGAGAAAAAGGTATCATTAGTCTAATAATGAATGTGTGAGATTTTAGCAATTACATTTTCTCCCTACTTTGCTCCTGGAAAGTGCCAGGTACCTAAAGGGAAAGAGATTATGAAAGTTAGTTTTGTTTTCTTGCTAACCTAGTGACTACAGAAACATACAGAGGTGGTATTCCCTTTGCTAATTATTTAGTCAGCACTCATTCTAGCTGTCCCTGACATGAAACCAAGAAAGAGAAGGAGTGTAATATATATAGGCTGGGGTTACTGACCAGGAAAATGTATCACAGTTGACTGGCAAAGGCCTCAGGACATGCTTTGTAGAAAATTGCATTTAAAGTAACAATAAAACCAAATTTAATTAAAAATTTAATAACATTTCCAGCAGAATTTCTAGTATATCCACTAAATGACCAGTTGTCTGTATAAAGTTGTAGTGTACAAACCCTCTTCCTTGTTTTAAGAATGACTGGGTGGCAAAAAGAATTTGGTTGCTTTTGTTATCTCTTTATTTACTCAATTCATTTGACTTTCATTCATTCATTTAATTTTCATTTAATTTCATTCATTTGAATTTAGACTTGAGATATCAATTGCTGTCTAAACTGAGAATGAAAGCTCCTCTCCTCTCCTCTCCTCTCCTCTCCTCTCCTCTCCTCTCCCAATTAAATGTTATCTACTGTAGTTACACAGCACTAAAAATTCATTTCAATCCTCTGTAGAATTTCTAACTGTGAGCATCCCTCCTGGACCCCCTCCCCTTAGGGGTGTTAGTTCATGTATGCTTGAGAAAATCAACTCTAAATAGACATAGCTCAACTGTTTAGTTAAGAAAATCTGACTTATTAACTACATAACCCCCCTGGGACTGGCAGTACCTCTGCTTGCACACTACCAGGGCTCCTGCAGAAGCATTATCTCAGCTTTTCCCAGCCTATTTAAACAGCCCTTAAATCTCATTTAAAGAATTAAAGGGAGATTTCAAGCGTGCTTTAGTGAGGAGTGCATTTTTGCCTTGAATTATCAAAACTAACAAAGCTAAGAACTTTGCTATTTTTAGGCATGTCTAGGGAGAAGGTGCCACAGCTGCATGCCACCCCTGTCCTGTGCTGTCCCCAGGTGCAGTTTGAGTGTCTGTTTTGTTCCCGGCATGCAGCAGCAGTGCTCCCCAGGCAGGAAGGTGGCTCAGCCCTGTGAGAGCCATAGGCCTCATATCTTGAGAGCCATCTACTGGCACCTCGTCTGTTATCAGCATATTGCACATCCACACACCCTGTTCACTCACAGAGCTGGCACAGAGCAGGCTTTACATCGTCCTGCTATGATGGAAGTAAGAACCATTTTAGAGTGGTCTAAGCTCATAAAACATCTGCAGGGGATCTCTCTGAGTCCTCCTTGCACCATGCCCTGCCTGCAGTGAAGCAGTGGCTAATGCAGGGCGGGGGATTGCAGAGAACATCTCATAATTGCTGTGTATTTCTCCTGCATAGAGCTTAATGCTGATTGCCTTGCACCAAAGCTGGGGCAAGTTTTAGGAAGTAAAGGAAAAACAAATGGTGAAGGTGTGTTCTGGGCAGAATGTGCCATTTCCTTTGGAAGCCAAAGCCTTTGCCAGTCCTATCCTCACAGCCTCACCCATCTGGGATTGAGATCCTCCAGCAGGGCTGCAGCAGGAGGAGGGTGGGCAGTGAACCAAGACAGCTTGAGCCAGAGGGTCTCACTTCTCCCAGCAGCGTGGGACAGCAGGGTGTGTGCTGTGCCTGGAAACCTCACAGGGCAGGGGCAGCAAAGGCATGGATCACCAGCAGAGGAAAACACAGCTGAGAGGTTGTGGACAGGGATGAGCAATTCTGTGGATATTACAAATGCAGAAGTATCTTGCTCACCTTCAGTTTGAGTGTCCCAATATGAGATGCAAAATCCACTTTTCGTGTGTTAGGCAGCAAATACCCAGGGTGCTTTCTGTTCATGTGTCACAGACCCATGAAAAATTACTCTGCCACCATTTTCAGAGTAGATGGGAGTGTTATTTAGGACTGCACTCTGCCTTTAATTCCTCTTTCTTTAAATGGGAGCTATTACACTTTCTGATTAAGGCAGCAAGGAGTTTTGTATTATTCCAGAGCTTTACTTGATGTACTTGACAAATCTTTTTTTTTCTTTTATGTTACCATTTGTATATATAATTTGACATCATTTTAGCTAGTGAAGAATCTTCATTTGCATTTTTTACTGTTTTGAGTCAATATGCCTTCAAATAAAGGTAACTATTATGTAGAAATTGTCTGACTAATCATAAAAAATGTTTCTATCATACACAAGCAATGACATTTTGAATTAAAATTTAATTATGTGGAGTGAACTGTTTTCAGGTTTCAACAATACTTCACTGCATTGCTGTTTTGTTTCATTTAAGGTAAAGTTAAATGCATGTGTGATAGCTTGCAAATCAGTTAGGAGATTAGTGTGGCTTGCTAAGAAACTCTTCCTAAGTACTGGTGCCATACATTAAATGGGAAGCAATATTAATTTTCCTTAGAACACCATCTCTGTGCTTGCTGTTGGAGCCTGCTGTGTACAATGTCAGCATTGCCAAAACATCCCTTTCAGATCCTGAGACTGAAAGTGCCAAATGATGTTTTACAAAACCATAGCTCTTCCAGGCCTCTCCCTTCTCAGATGTGGAATCTGATTTCATAATATCTAAAGCATTATGTTTCATGCATGTGTGCAGGTATGAGTGTGTATGTGTGTATGCAAAAATTTCCAAGGATTTTGACTTCTGATCCAGGTGCAAATCCTTTTTATGCAAATCCTTCAAGAGCCTTAGTGTTTTTTCTGTTATACCTAATTTTCATTGATGCTCCATTCCCAAGGAGAGCTGGCAATGCTGCCATGACCCCTCACTCTCTGAGCTGAGACAGGCCAGCTGAAGGCTGTCCACCACGCTCTCACTGAGTAGCGCACAGGACCACACCACCACTCTGGTCAGCACTTTGGCAGGATACCATGAGCAGTTGAACTTATCCCAATATTTTCCTGGAGCATACAGGTGCCCTTTAGTTCCCAGAGCCTTGTGTTTAACAGGTAACAGTGTCTTTGGGAACACGCTGTACCCGTGCCGTGTGCTCAGAGCAGCAGGGACACTCAGGACTGTGGGAGGGACACTCCTGCTGGCAGTGCATGCAGTGGTCAGACACTGCCCATTGATGCCTCTCATGAACAGGGACACAGGTGCCAGATCTCCATCCCTGCTCAAAAGGAAAGCATGGGCAGGATGTTATCTGTTAGAATGATTTAGCAATATATCAGAAGTCATAGAGCAGGGCTTACAGATAAGGGCTGGCACAAGGTGCTGAATACAAAATGATTGTTTATTGTTTCATAATGCATGCAGTAGGAGTATCAAATGATGTTAGCAGGTGCTGAGTTTAGGAAAGTTATCTTCTCACACGGCTCGTGAAGTCGTGACCACAGGTCCTCCTGGCTGCCATATGTTCATGTGGTTTGTGGAAAATCCATGGAAATAAAACCTATCAGGAGCTATTAACCACAGAGAGCCTCCCTCTTATCCCTGAGCAGCACCATCCACCTGTCCTCAAGGCTCTGCTGGAGACAAGCCAGAAATGGCTCCTATGATGAGCAGTGCTGCATCTGTCTGTGGCTGGGCTATCTGCTCTACACACAGACACAGTTCAGATGTTTCTGTTGTCAGCACTGCCAAGCAGAGACAGGAGGGACAGGTCAGATGGCTTGGGATTTGTTCAGTTAAACTATGAACTTCCCTTGGTGGCTTGCAGGAATTTTTCATAGCTAAGAAGGATACAGTGTGGTTAGTTGAGGTGAGCCGAATGCAACTTCTGCAAGCTCCACTTTCACAGAGGGTGAAGATAAAAGTTGACTGAGAAACACTATTTGAAAATACTGGTTTATGTCTGAGTTGTTTTTCTTTTTCATTGAAACTGATTTATTACCTGCTAGGAAGAAAAGCAATCACTGCAATTCCAATGAGGTAAAGTAGATAGAAAGACCAAAGGTATGCTAAGGCTGCACTTACTTTTACATTATAATCCTTTCAGGCACTTTGTCTTAAAAACAACTTTGGGCAAAGGAGCCAAAAGACAGAAAATGAAAACAAGAAATGGATGTTACATTTCATCAGACGGAAGAAATTGTTCACATGGCCAAGAAACTGGTGTCACACAGAAATGATATCTGTGAATAGCTGCTGTGGGTTTTCTCCCTGCAGGCCCTACTTCTGAATGTCCATTCAATACTGTGCTGGGAAAAGGGCTGCAAAAGTAAAGCTCAAGTATCTCCCCAACAGTAAAGGTTCCCCCACTACCACCTCTCTGAATCCATTGCAGTGCTGTCTGTCCTGAGAGATGGAGGTGATTCCTACTGCTGGTAGCAAAATGTCCAGTGTTCCAAACATGCTCATAAGAGCAAAGGCCTTTGTAAATCAGTCATGAGAAAAGACTTTTAAGTTGGCTAACCCTGGTAGTAAACCAGAGTTATGAATTTCTTCTTCCCCTTGAAGGTATTTTGTTGCTCTTCAGAAATAAACACTGCTGAATAACCATGACTTTTTTATAAATAATACACTCCCTCCTACAAGCTGCATGAAATGTTAAAACTCCAGAATGGACTATGAACGGATTCATAAATCTTTAGGATCCATGCATTTCAATCCATCTATTTAAAACTGAAGGTAAAAGGATCACAGTATTTATTTACGTTTTCCATGCCCTTTGTGCACTTTTTCCTGACATCAATTTCATGTGTGGAGCAGCACAAAATAGTGTTCCAGTGTAAATTGCAATACTTTGTTCTGTCCCTTGGCATGTGCTGGCAAATTCAGCTGAAAGCGAAGCATAACACAAGGCAGCTTTTTTGGCACAACAGGTCACCAAAGCAGTGGAATGTTTCAGTCAAAACTCAAAGTGTGAGACATTGCTGAAAGGCAAGTTGTCTTTCAGGCAAAGCTGAGACCTTTCTTCATCTTTATACATGAGAAGTCTTGCTCCGAAGCAGTTAATTACAATGAAAAATATGGCAGGGTTTTCTCATAACTGTACATGAGCTGTGCTTGGATTCCATACTAGTTCCAGGGAAGAACAAGAGCCATATTTTGTCTCACAAGCAAGGAGGGGGGGAAGTCTGTCATGATGTAGATGAATGTAATCTACTTGTTGTTTATAGACCCAAAGGATCCCTCAGAGCATTAAAAATCCATGTGATATCCAAGAGTGGCATACTTTGCATGGAGATATGTGATTTAGTTGAAAGCTGTATAAAATCTGTAAAACTGCATGTAGGCAAAGAGCTCTCTACTGCCTGTGCACTTGAGTGTAGCCATGTGTGCTTTTTCTGCACACATGAAAAATAGATGATCATAAAATCTGCTAGAGATTCACAAATTTCTGACAGAAACACGTGTCTAGGCTAAGTATGCCAACTTTTGGTCAAACCAGGCCTGAAAATACACAGACCTGAAATAAGCATTGTTTTTCCATGGTGAGGGGAGAAATTCCAGCTTCATACACAGAAAGTGCATACAGGGTTGTGTGTCCTTCACTGGTCTTCTGCTGGAATAGGTAACATCCTTTCCTTCTGCCTTGGGTCTTTCAACTGGCAACTGGGTTTCCAAGCCTTTTCTGGTGGGATCTTTTGAATCAGACCCACATTTTGTCAAGAAGAATTACCAATGGAAATTGGTGAGCCCCACATTCCATTTTCTTTAGGATTGGCTGTGACCATGTTTGGGCAAATCTCTTCTAGGTTAAATAGATTAATTAAATAGATTAACCTTTTTTTCCTTAGGAACTATGACTAGTGGTGGTAGCTTGCAGTAGCTCACATGTGTATCTCTCATTCTCTCAAGAATTGTGCAGAGTGGGGTTTGGTTGGGGTTTTTTCCGTTCTGTAAATGTGTGTTTCATAAACAGGCTATGATGTGGTGGCAACAGGGAAGAGGCAAACTCAAACGGCCCTTGTAATTTGGTGGGATTTGTTCTTAGCAGCTGTAGAACGTTAGCCCATACTTCTACGGCTGGCTCAAAGAAAACATTGTTCATGAATATTAGCTGAACTGTAAGAAGCTTTTTTTCACTGATATTCTTGACCCAGGTTAGCTTCCTAGGATCTTTAGAGACATCAGACATAAAGTGTTTTAAAGATAAGGATCCATGAAGTTAGCTTCACAGTCATAGCTTCATAGACAGACAGAGAGGAAAGAGAACGGGTGTTGTGTACCCAGAGCTTGTGTAGCTGAGGAGGTTTTGATACACTCATCTGTACCATTTGGCTTCTCCCAAGTTCTGGGAAACTTTTTGGAATCTGCAGCCTCCCAAGAGCAGCAGAGCCAAGATATAATACAAGTGTGAATAACTGAGGTTGCGTAACTCCTCTCCAGTACAGCGTCTGCTGGCCAAGCACAGCAACAGAAGGCATTACTCACAGACGTGGCTATGTGGGACTGGGATCAGGTGCAGTCTGGCCCCAGGCCCCCTCTGCCAGCTGCTGCTGCCCAGCCCCAGCTCAAGGAGTGCAGTGCACAGCCAGGAGCCACCCTGCCCTTGCTTTGAGACATTTGAGGGCCTGCTACACCTCCAACAGCTGCTTGTTCTGAGCACAGGTACACATGGCATGGCCACGTGTATTGGATAAATCTGCATTGGTATCAGCTACCCTTAAACACACTCATCAGCCTGTTCCTTGTAGCATGAGCATCTCAAAACCGTGCAGGCCTCAAAAAAGCTCTACAAGAGATGGATTTAATACTCGAGATGTAGTCTGCCCTCATCATGTACGAGAAGGGCTCTTCCAAGAAGGTTTGTGATTATTTTTGCTGCTCATCTGGCATTAGAGTCAAACATGCAGCCACAAGGAACCCCACTGGTGGCTCAGTAGCACGACCTCAGTGTTCCAGGGAGGAGATGCTGGTTGCAATTTGTACCTCATACCAGCCTGGCGCTGCCTGCGTGGTTTACAAGTAGTAGCTTTTGTGCAGTGGTGAGATGGGATGGGCACATCAGGGAGTACAAGACTGTAGATGTCAACTAGCCTAAGTGTTGAAGTATAGCTGGGAATAATGTGTTGCTGAGAGATTGTGTGTGCAGTGTCGCATTAAGAGGGTAGAATGCTTTGGAGCTAGGAACTACATGAAAAAATGATTGTATCTCAGTCTCTACAATTCAAAAGAAATTGCTGGAGAGCATAATTGAGAAAAGGGGCTTTTGGAGCAGACAGATATATTTTTTTATCTTAACAAAATGTTTTTATAAGTAGAGTTTTCATATCAACAAGAAAATCTTTTTAAGGAAGATACCAGTGCTGGTCAGATTAAAAAGTGTTCTACGGTGCCATAAGGAGATTGAACCTGAAAGTGTCTGAAGGGCACAGGTTCATCATGTTGTGGCAATTACAGGACCTCTGGTGGAACTTCGACATCCCAAAGTCTGAGAACCAGTATACAAGGAGAGGGGCTTCTTCGTGTCCCCAGGCAGTGCCTGTTGTGTGAGTGGCTGAAAACGCAGCAGGGTAATTGTTAGTCACATGGTGAGCCTGCAGCTCGGTGGCTGCGGTGTTATACAACACTCTGGGGACAGCAGGGACCAGAGCCGGGCTCTGCTGCTGGATTTAATGGGGCTCTGTGAACGCCGGGTACACTTGTGGGATCATCTGGAGCGTGAGTTACTGTGGCAGGAGGGACATGTCACACAGGCTGCTCGTCTGGGAAAGACTGACCTGGCAGTTTCCTTCCCCATGGGGTCTGGTTAAACTGGTCCAGAGATGAGGCCAGCAGTGCCTTTATGACCTGTAGCTATGTGGGAATGAAGGCAGGTTGGGGTGGAAGAAGGGAGGAGAGTGAAGAAGAAGGGAATAGAAACTGCAGGCTTTGCTAATTGCAACCAGGGGAATGGAGAGGAGTGAGACCACACAGAAGAACCAGGGAAGTGGGGAGAAGAAACAAGGGGGGAGCAAAAAAGATAGGAAGGGAGAGGAGGACATTCCCCTGGTGAGGCTGTATGACTGTGGTACCTGTGGCCAGCCTGGACATTTTTGATTTTTAACCACCTCAGTGATATGTCAAGCAGAGAGCTGAGTTTTAACAAGCAATAATGAATATGAGGGGGAAGAAAAGAAGAAAGTTTAAACAAAAAGGAAGAGGGGATGGGGGAATAAAAGGAACGTGCTAGAGTATGAAATAACTGAATGGCATGAAAAAGCCATGAAAAGAGATAAAAGGAAGGAAAAAAATTGATCTGGCACCAGGTGCTCAGCTGGCAGATGCTCTGTAAGCCCACAGAAGATGAAGGATAAGATTCAGAACAACCACTAGCAGGCAGTAAAAAATTAGTATTTTCTTTCTGCTTAGATCTTGATTAGTAAATAGGAAACTGTAGGCACGGATTTGTATGGGTCTTCATCAGAGCTTTACAACATATTGGAATGTGCAAATTGATACCCTTTAATTGTAGCAAAGGCTTCTGGAGTACAGGTGGACAGGAGAGGTCAATACAGATAGCAGCAGGTGGGCAGAGCAGGAGCAGACACAGATGTACAGGGGAGAAAGGAGCCAGAAGAAAACCTGGCTTAGAGCTTAGGGAGAAGCTAGATGGGGATTAACTGAGCGTGAAGTATTCCTTGGCTCTCGCATACCGTGCCCCTGTATGAAGGGATAACAAGCAGTAATACCGGTGTAAAGGATTTGTGTGGACTCTCAGCTTAGGGGTCGAAAAGGAGGTCATACTTTGGGGAACAGCAAACTTCCTTCCAGCAGGGTCTCCTGGGACGCACTCGGGGGTCTCAGGCCCAGAGGAGCCGTACCCTGCTCCCGCCTGCAGCGCCCGCTCCCGCAGCGCCCGTGCGGTGCCGGAGCTCTCGGGGATGCGGGCGGAGGAGGGGGCGGAGGAGGGGCAGGGCCAGCCCAGCCCAGCCCAGCCCGCCTGCCGAACGCCCGGCATCCGCACAGAGCCCTGGTGCTGCCCGGCCCGGCTGCTCCGCCGGCGGCTCCCCCCGGCACGGGGTCCAGCGCCCGTGTTTAGAAAGCGCTTCCCTGCTGCCATCTGCAGAAATCGATCCCATCTTTTTTTATTATTCTCCAGTCTAAGGCGTCCTTGTCGCCCAAGCCTCCTGCCGCTCCATCCCGCCGGCAGCACGTTAAGCGCCGGTGGGGTCCGGGGGTCCGCTTTACCAGGCGGGTGCCTGCCGGCTTGGCTGCGCCCGGGCACCGAGCGGCGGCGGGGCCGGGGATGCGCGGAGGAGCAGCCAAGTTGGGCCGCCCTGAGCCCTGCGGCGGGGCCGGCGGCTCCCAGCACGGTGAGGGGAACACCGCTGCCGTGCTCCCGCCGCCGGGGGAGCGAGCGGAGTCCCCGCGACCGTCCTGGCAACCGGCTGCTAAAACTGAAGCCCCAGATGGGAGGAGGGAGGAGGATCGGCGGCGCAGGGCGCAGCGCGGGAGGCGGCTCCCGCAGCCCCGTGGCACATCGCCGGCTGGAGGCGGCGGGATGCTGCTCCGGGGCTGCGCTCCGCCAGCGTGCCTTAGGTGTGGGGCCAGAGCAGCGCTCTGTGCTAGAGTGATGGTGCATTTTCCTCCGGCTCCGTCGCGGGGATAGTGGGATGGTGCCGCAGCCCGAGAAGACCTTGGCCGCTGCCTGCCGAGGCTGGGCAAGATCTTCCCTCTCTCTCTTGTCCCTGCTTTCCTCGCAGTGCTCGTTCCTTCCCTTCGTCACTTCTCCGGCCCTGTGCCCGCTCCAGACCCTACAGCCGTGACGGTGTTTTATTTACCTAACGTAGCAACCGCGCGTGATTAAACACGGACACCCGGGCGCGCCGTGGGCAACTTCAGCAGCGCCCGGGCGTGTGCGGTGCGTGTGTGCGGAGGGTGCCACGGTGTCACGGATGTCCCTGCTCGCGGGCGCGCTTGCCACCTGCGGCTCGGCGCCGGCCGGGGCGGTGCGCGCACATGTCTGGGCGCGGAGAGGCGCGGCGCTGCCCGGCCCGCGCCCCGTCGGGGCCGGCGCATCCCCGCAGCCGGCGGGACGGCGGCCCCGGGCGCAGGGGTGCGGAGCGCCGCCCGCGGCCCCGCTGCCCGCGCTGTCCCCGCGCTGTCCCCGCGCCGCCGCCGCCGCCGGCCCTGCCCTGCCCCGGGCGCTGCCGCGGGGCGCAGCGGCTCCGCCGGCCCCGCCCGCCGGGCCCCGCATCCCGCTCGGCCAATGGGGGCGGCGCGGCGGCGCACGTGACGCGGCGGGCCGGGACCTGCTGCTTCCCCCGCGCAGAGGGATGCGGGCGGCAGAGCGGGGCAGGCGGCGGCGGCGGCGGCTGCGCGGCGGCGGCCCCTCCGCGCCCTCCCCCCGCTCCCCGCCGCCCGGCCCCTATGGCAGCTGCTCCCCGCCCCGCCGCCGCCCGCACCCCCGCGCCGCCCCGCCGGGCTCCGCCGCTCGCCCCAGCGTAGCGCCCGGCCGCCGCTCGCTGACCCGCTGCCGCCGCCGGCCGGGGCCCCGGGATGCCCAGCGGCCCCGCCGCCCGTCCCTGCCGCCCGCCGCGCCGCCCGGGGGGCACGCCGCTGCCGGAGAGTTGAGTTAGGAAGTCATGGTGCCCTGGGAGCCCTCCCCGCCCCGGCAGTGCGGCGGCGGCGGCTGGACGCTCTGCGACTGCTGCTGCTGGCTGCTGCTGCCCGCCGTGCTGCTCGTCCTCGCCCGCCCCGACAAGCTGGCGGCCTTCCCTACCTCCTTAAGCGACTGCCAGACGCCCACCGGCTGGAACTGCTCCGGTAAGCACCGGAGCGCCCCGCGCCCGGCCCCGCCGTGCCCCGCCGGGCGCTCGGAGTTGCGCGGACGAGCCCGGGGGATGCAACTTCAGAGGGTGATGCCGCGTCCCGTTGAATGCACGGGAATAGCGAAGGCTAAAAGTGCCGGGCGTCGGGGCTCGCCGCCGTTCCCGGTGCGATCGCAGCCCCCGGGGCCCCGCTTGCCCCTCGCTCCGCGGTGCCGGGCGCGGCAGCCGCGCCCTCCGCCGGTGCGGGAGGCTCGCCGGGCAGAGAGAGAGCCCCGGCCCCGCCGAGCGCGGCTCCGCGCTGGAACGGGGCACTCGCGGCGGCTGCGGGAGCCGGGGCCGCGTGTGCGCATCCTGCGGGCGGCTGCTGCCGTGCGCGCCCAACGGAGAGCGGATCGGGGCAGCCACACCGGGAACCCGCTGCCCGTGCCTTAAAGTCGGGCTGACCTTTGTAACGGGTTTCCTGTGCAGGTCAGCAGCCGGTCCTTCTCCGATACCGCAAATAATTCGGGAATTAGACTGTGGTAGCCTTCTAAGGGGAAGAGCGTTATTTGGGGTACTGCGTGGATCGCACATGACGTGTTAGATCGGGGGCAATTTGCCCTGTGAGCTCTTCGTTTTAAACATATAGCGATACGGTTAAGAGCGGTCGGATGTTTTTTTTAAAAAATCAATGGATTCAGATCTTAATGGGTTTGGAGTCTGATATAGCTGTTTTGCTTAGTGTCTTGCCACTCGCTGTTGGAGTGGGAAGTCAGCTAGCAAAATCTGAAATTCATGCTTGTATTCGTGAACTGAATGTTCAGTCAGATCTGTTGGTTTTTCCTGGAGAATATGAAGGCGAAGAGCTCGGTTCACTCAGCGGCTCGTGGGGAACCTGGCACTTCTCCTGTTAACTTAGAGGTCATCAATCTTCATTTGGATCAGGCAGACCATCACAGAAAACACACAGCCTGTTTGTCTTTATTATTGGGGGCTTTGTTGTGTCATGGGCTGGAGAAATTCCGATTTGGACTTTTGTCCAACAGATTTGTGATCGGATGGGGATAAGTTGATGACATTTCCAACCCAGAGCCATGAAATAGCATAATTACAGGGTGACTTTTGAGGAAACCGAGTCCGTGAAATGGGAAAAAAAAATGTGTGAGGTAGGGGGGAATAAGAACTGAGAGAAACACCGAGGGAGAAACAAGAGGAAAAGTGAAAAGCTGAGGACAGGGAAGGACAAAAGGAAATCTGGACTGTCAATTTCATCAACAAGGTTACTGTGCTATGTGCACTAAAATGCAACCATCCCATATTGTTCCTCTTGCTAGACCAAAGCTGACTTCTTTTTTCCTCTCTTTACATTTGAGGTTATGATGACAGAGAAAATGATCTCTTTCTCTGCGACACCAATACCTGTAAATTTGATGGGGAGTGTTTAAGGATTGGAGACAGTGTGACTTGTGTCTGTCAGTTCAAGGTAAGAAGATTGATATTTCGTTCTCTAATTCACTAATGAGAATACAATTCAAGGATCTGCCTTTATAACCTATCACTTGGCAGTTTATTTCTCTATGTGCAGAGAAGTTAGAGGGCAAACCAGGCTGTGTGTATAAAAGCTGGCAGGAGAACCAACTGGTGTCAAGAAGACATAAGTTTCTCTGGGAAAATGCAGATGCTGTGGCTTTAAATGTCCCTTTGGGTCTGCAGTTTCAGGTTGTGCATTTCTGATTTTTCATCCCTGCCCTTTTAACGAGGATTTAGAGTCCTTTCTAAATTCATTTCTGATACAGATCATGGCTTATTGTATTCGGAGTTCTGATCTAGTTAAAGAAATGGATCTGTAATGTGCTTATGCAATATTTTCAGGAAGGGCTGCATAGTGACAATGCTTCTGCCTGTTTATCTGCCCAGCTGATCAGATTAAGGAGCAATCCCTCTGTTCCAAAATGATGAACTTCCTTTAGGTTTTATATAGTTTTAGGAGAGCTATTATTGAGTAGTAAGGGGTTTTCCTTCTATTTCTTCTCTCTTCCTCTCTCAGCTACATCTAAACCTCAGCCCTTCTCAAAGTCAGATGATTTCATTATGAAGGATTCCATTTAATGTTTTAGCTAACTCGCAGAACAGCTGGTCTTTAAATAATGACCTGAATAGAAACTGCACAAATTAAAGGAGTTCAAAGCATGTACCAGCACAGGGTTGTATGTGTGTTTATGCCCCAATGTTTTTCTGCATTTTAATGTGGATTGGTGAAGTTGTGAAACTTACAATGCTGATTTGAGTGTTTACAGTAGAGCAGGCCAAATAGTGCGCAGCTCAAACTGGGCACATCTGTAATGACTATGTTAATATTGAGCTTTCATAGACTATTCATGTTAAAGCATTGCAACTATAGGTTCTATTTCTAGAGACAAACTAGAAATACTAGACAAACTAGTACAAACTAGTGCCTTTGGAGATAAAACCCAAGTGATAATTCCTTCCTTGTTTAAAATGAAGGAAGTTTTCTGTAATGAGAGCAAGGCAGTAGTTCTTAAATGCTTGTGTTTCCCATGTTGGAAGGGAATTCATATTGACTGTGGGAGTCTTTTATTACATTTGGAGTTTGCATGCAATCAAATATTCAGCGTGAGAATGCTGTTTTGAGCATTTGCCTTGGCTCAGCATATGCAGTGATACAAGGGTTGTGGTCTGGTCTGTTTTATCTTTCTAAGAAAAATCTGTAAGGCAGTAAAATGTCTGTGACTTGACCCATTGCCTGGTGGTAAGCCAGGGCAGATGTTGTGCCCTGAGTCTCAGGAGCTTAGAGCAGCCACTGAGAGTGCTGGGGTCTTGTCTTTGGTCCCTGTTTGGTGTTGCCATTTGGAATAAAGCAGTGAACTCATAGCCTGGAGGGTGCAAATTCTGATGTTGCCATTGGCAGGGAAGAAGGCATTGGGAGCGCTGTTTTCCCAAGTCAGGGTGCTAATGCCTGGTGATTTGGGGTAAATGGAGGTAGGTAAACTTCTCCAGGCTGTGTGGTCCCCTCTTTGAGAGGTGAACAGTCTAAATTTGCTGGGTTTAGCAGTTCTGTAGGGGGCAGTTGAAACAGATTTAAGGAAATCAGACAATTGGTATATGAATATGTAAATAACATCAAAATAATGAGTTGGGCAATTGTGGGCTGATCACTAGGAAATGGGTTGAAATCAACAGCAGTCTTTGGTCTCAGTGGCCTTTGGATCAGGCCCTGTAAACCTCAGAGCTCTTTGTCTTGCTGTGAGCCCTGTGTGGAGCTGCAGGGCTGACTGTGACCTTGGAGGGCAGATTACCTGTGGCTGATGCTGTGCCAGCACTGCCAAGGGCTGTGGTGCCGGGGGCTTCTGTAGTGAAACGCAGCGCTTTGATACAGGCAGAGCTTGGGGGGATGTTAGCTGCTCTTGTAACATCAGTGGACACTGTGACAAGCCAAAAGGATATGCCACTGGAGTAGAAAATTAATTTCTAGTGTGGTGTCTGAGGCTGGCTAAGTGAAACAGAGATGGCCAGGTAACTTATGTCACGAATAACGGGGACCCCAAACAGAATCCAGGGCTCCCATTTCAGTGACAACTCTCTGTGGTGATAGTGAGCAAATCGATAGCAGGCTCCTCATCACTGTATGTTTTGTGTCTTCTTCATGAATTTGAGAGAATAGACAAGGATAGAGAGCTCATTTTGCCTCAGTACTGATGAAGAGTTCTGGGCTGACCAGCCTGTGTCTTAAGGGGCTGAGAACTTGGAAGCAGAGAGCAGGGCTTCTGCAGTCTTTGTTTGGGTTTGTTCAAACCAGAATTACAGATGCTTCATATCTGCCCAAGTGGAGTTAAAATGAATTTACTTTTATTTGAAAGGATGAATATGATGAGACTGCTCTGGAACATCCAAGTTAGGCTTCCAACCGTGGAGAGCCAGCAGGCAAGCACTGAGAGAGAGGTTCATATTGGCTGGTTCTCCTTGTCACGGTATACTGTGACAACTCTCAGTGAGACATGTATTTTATTGAAAAACACTGTGTCCCGCTCTGATCAGGAGATGCAGAGTCCCTGTGCAGGACAAGCCCAGTCTTTGGTGCTGGCAGGGAGGGAAGGCTCTGGGACAGTGCTGGCTCCTGCAGGAGGGCTGAGCATGTGGGAAACCACCAGCCCTTCCTTCCCTCAGACTCAGTGGGTCCAACAGAAGGGCTGTAGAGCTGTGCCAGCAGGCAAGTGCTTGGAGACATGGCTTGCTGGGTCTGTACCTGTTTGCCCAAAGCCATAGGTCTGGCAGGTGGGCTCTTCCCTCTTACATTTCATGAAAGTATGAAAAATATACTGGGTATTTCCATCAGTGTCTTTCCTCTTGAGTCACCAAGCCAGTGGACAGTCACTGGTTTTTATGGGAGGAAGGACTCCTGTTTTCATGCATGTCGAGTATTCCACATGCTTCAGTGTTTGTGGAGCTGCAACATCACCTGTCCTGATGACCTGTTGGACATCACCTGTCCAACTTCCAGCTTTGTTATATTTCTAGAATATATTTTTGTGCTGCTTGGTTCAAGATGTGGGCGGCATTTTGGGACTAGTTGATCCATGAAAGTAGAAGGTCAAGCTTTTAACAGTGTTACCAGGAGGAGGAGTTACACAGGTTACAATTACCTTTAGGAAACAAACCACCTGCTTTCAGCGCACAGCAGTGATCCAAAGGCTCCCAAAGATGGTTTGTCCCTGGTTGTGACAACAGGCACTCGAGGCTGCAGGTGTTGAGGATGGCAGCCTTTGACTGACACTTGATGGAGTTGCATGAGTCCATTTCCCTGCTCTACAGCTGTATGTTAAAATCTGGCATGTGTGAGAGAACAGTGAACAGTATGGAACTGTGCTGCTGGGTTTAGTGGGAGTTTTAACATAGATTTCCCTGAGGGCTTGCTCAGTCCTTACCTGGGGATGAATGATCATTCCTACATCTAGGGCCTGATCTAGTGAGCCCTAAACCAGTGACAAAAATATGTCACTAGACTGACATTCAACACCTGATATTCCCCAGCACCAGCAGGGAGGTATTTTGTGATTGTGATGAGCTATGAGCACAGGATTCAGCATGGGCAAACACAGGAGTCTGGCTCTAGTGGGTTAGGAACCACCTGGTGACCAACATCACTGCCCTCTCATTGGTGGCCCTGTTTTATTTCCTGAGTAACTTACATTACAGTTTCCAGCTCAGAGCCAAGGCAGGATCCATGTGGAAGATATTTCTCCCTTTGCTCCTTATGCCTTTCCCATCTGAATCCTAGTTTTCCAAAGGTGCTGGTGGCAATAGTGGACTAATACTTCCTGGGATCCTGATGTCTCTCAAATGCCCTTTAAAATTGGGCCACCTTTGGAGGAAGTTCCAGCCTAGCTCATAACACTCCTCTGTGTGGATTGGGATCTCAGCATTTATGTGGGGCTGTCTGCCCTTTCAGATCTGCAGCTGAGTCCGTGTCAAAGATCATCCCTTGCTCTGGGTGAAAGCAGCAGAGGGGTTGCCTTTGTGTTTCCTGGGCAGAAAAGTTGCCTCTCTGTTTCTTGGGCAAAGAATCCAACCTTGTTTCTACATGTAAGAAAGCCTGTTGAGATACTCCAGGCCAAATTCCTCACAAATTCTTGGGTGACAAGCAGATATTACACCTAAGGCAAGCATGATTTGATGCTTCATGCTTTAAAAAATATGCACGATTGTGTTAATTGTCCTAGTTATGTATTCCAGATCAGCCTCTAGCAATTGCTGTTGAGCTTCTGGATGAAGTTGGCATTTTAGGCTTGAAACATTGCTCAGATTTGGAACATAATGGTGAAAATAGCCTAGAAACATTTTTAATCAACAGTTTAAAATCTCTGCATGGAGGAACCCTTCGTGAGGAGCAGAAGGAGAGGATTTTTACTGTTGTGGCTGCTGTTTTTCTTCCTTGTGCTGCGGGAAGAGGGTGCTGGGGGTGGGCAACATCTTGGGAAGATTGAAGAGAATACAATGCAAAAGGAAAATGTCATTTGTTTTGGCCCAATCAAAATGTCACTCTGACCAACTATGAATAATTTCTTGGCAGCTGCTCTGTGTGGAGGCCTGCAATTAATGCAATCTATACAATTGTTTGTGTTAATCACTTCTGTAGTCATTCAGTTTAAAGCATTTTTGATGTTAATATTCCTGATATTTCAATTCTGCGTGTTACATTGTGCCCAACAAACACACCTCAGATACATAATGGCACGATACAGCTAAATAGGATGTATGATTTCTTCTAAATTTTTACTTGGATTTAGGCAGAGGTGAGCATTTGTAAATAATAATTGTGATCATTCCATTTGTTCTAATTAAACAATGAGGCATACCAGGAGTAGGGTAATCACGAGATAATCATATCCCTGGTATAATTGCCATGTACTGGGCACATCCAAGTATTTCTAAGCCTCCAAGCATGATTATCTTGTGATAACTGCACCCCGTAGGTTGCCCAATTTTCAGTCTAAAATGAAATGATTATCTTTTTTAAATGAACAAGAAGGGGCAAAACTGTCTTCCAGTGGGACAGGAAATCAGGCAGAGCTCAGCAGGAGTTTGAGCCAAAGCAGGGGTGTGTGGTGTGAGAAACTTCTGCACTGGCTGGGCTCGCTGCAGGGCTGCTGCTCCTGCCCACTGGCCACCGTGGGGAGAGCTTGGATCTTCATGGAGCATCCCAGCTGCAGCCTGCCAGGAACTGAAATGTCTATGCAGAAAGAAGGGTGGACTTGGATCGTTGGTGTCTCAGAAATAATTTCCCTCTGCCAGTCAGTACTTGAACAGTCAGACACACACTTGTGTGTGCAGACCTCCGTAGCACTGCAGGGGTGTGTGCAGGAGGAGGGGAAGAGAGAGCCTGCTCATTACTGTTTGTCTGGAGCCATCCAATGGAAACACGGCAGCTGTGGTTGCAGATGTGAGGAGTCATTTGCCCTGCCTATATTCCTTCCCTGGGAATGCCCCCTGCTCCTGCTGGCAGTCAGAGACCTCTCTGGGGCACTTACTGAACACTACCTATTCAGATTACCTTTCCGCTAATCTCTTCAAATATGTTGTTTTTTTTTTTTTAAGTACCCCTCCCTCTCCCCAGTAGCTGTAAAGGTGAGAGAGGATTGTCAGTGTCCCTCTCTGTTGCTTTCCCAGGGTTTTAATGCTGGCAGGGAGCAGGGGGTGTGTGTGGGGGCACCCCAATGGGTGCTGTGTCCCCTGTGCTCATGTGACTAACGCTGCTGCTCTCTGTCCCTTCCCATCAGTGCAACAATGACTACGTGCCCGTGTGTGGCTCCAATGGTGACACCTACCAGAACGAATGCTACTTGAAACAGGCTGCCTGCAAGCAGCAGAGTGAAATCTTGCTGGTGTCCGAGGGATCGTGTGCCACTGGTAGGTATAACTCACCCAGCCTGCCTGCCATGCCCCCAGGAAAATGGCAAAAACCATTTGCATTCTTGCTTTGATTTCATTGTTGGTTAATTTTTTGGGGGACATGAAAAGTTGCTGCCATCTTTTCCTTTTAAGTACTTACTATAAGCTCACAGTTCCTGATACACTGTACCCCTGGCACTGTTTGGAAGAGTTCAGCACAGAAGTAGATTTGGTTTTTAATTTGTGTCTTGTGCTCCTGATCATCCTGTGCCCTGCCTACACTTCTGAGCTGTTAGGACAAGTGAACTGGTAGCAGATTAAGTGAGCAGATGTCTGATAAATGGGCATCTGGATTACCACAAACCTCTCCATAATCTGGAGAGAGAGAGCTGGAGCATTATTGCCTGCAATCCAGTTCCTTAGGTTTTTCCTTATCCTTGTAGGCCCAGATCCCCAGCTGGTATGATTCAACAGAGCACTGCTTGTAATGAGTCCTGCCAATTTATACCAGCTGAGGATTTAGTCCAAAGCACACATAATGAGCAGGTCTGTGCCACAGGTGTTTTGTTCTGGGCTTGAGGAAACTGACTGGCATGTGAGACAGCTTTGCTCAACTCTGAGCCTTGTGAGCTGTTTATATCTCAGCTTGTATGAAAACAGCCAGAAAGGTGAATGAGCAAAATCTGCCAGGAAAACCCAGTTGCTTATGTGCAGGAGTTCTTGATGTTTTTCTTTCGTGCTCGGTATCTGTTAGAGGTGGGCAGTGAAGTTAACTTGAAAAGAGCAGGAGTAAGCCTTTGTTCTTGAGAGAGTTCTTTAAACTTAAAGCAGAATTTTTTCTTGGCTGAGGATGGAGGAGTCAATAAAAAGTACATTAGACAAACTTTTTTCAGTGCTGTAATTTCATGTTTCATACACCTGAGAGAAAATAAACTCCTTTCTCTGGAAATGTTGTTCTTCTCTGAAGCTGTTACCTGACAATTTTCCAGAAGAAAAAAACATATGCTGCAATTTTTTTGTCCATAAATTGGTATTAAATGGAGCCTGGGCTGACAAAACCTACTGTGGTGTAGGATTTGTTCAACTTAGGAAATTCTCTCAGCACAGCAACTGGTCTTTTTGGTTCAAACTTTTTGATTAAAGAGAAAATTTCAGCACATTACTACAACTTTTCTGAAACTTATTTGCCTGCTGGCAATGACTGTGTTGGCAGTTCTCTTTGAAACACAGTGTGGATTTCAGAAATAGAAGAGAAGTAAAGAGAAGATATTTTCTTGAAGTCTTGCTCAAGGTCTTTGGTCTCTTTTTCCTTTTCCCAAGGAGGAGCTCAGTGGAGAAGGGAACAGCCATTTTCCTTAGGTTTTCCCAGTGGGATGGGGCAGAGAGAGAGGGTGCTGAAGACCCCCCAGCAGAGACCTGGGCTTCTGGGGAAGTGTCAGTGAGCACCCTTCTGGCCCTGCCTGGTGGGCTCTGGGCCCTGAAGGGCAGAGGAGAAGGAAGGACACAAAGTCCTTTTGTGCAGAGCCGGGTACCACGGGAGCTCACTGTGGCAGGAGCTGCTCCTTTCTTTTTGTGTGCTGGGGACATGTGGCACACCTGGACAAGCAAAGCTTCCCAGAGCCATGGGGGCACTGTAGTGCAGACCTTTCTTCCCTCTTTCCTCAGTAGCTCATTTGGGAAAGAGCATCAGGACAAAGGATCAGATCAGGAGAATTCAGGACATGGTCACTGGGAAAACACTGTTATTTCTGTTCCCTTTTTCAGCCACCTTTTGCAGCTGTCCTTTGCAGCCTTGCTGAATAAATCTACCATTTGAAGCAATTCTTGCAACCAGTTATTTAGCAAAGATTTTCCTTTTCTTTCTTAGTTTTGAGGAGTGATGGCATGTGCAAGTTCAGATCCACCAGACCTCCCTGTCAATAAATGAGATCTAACAGTTCCCAGGGTACTTTGATCCCAAAGCAACTATTCCAAACTCTTTCTGTTCATCTTGATGCTGATAAATGTGTAACTGTTCCACCAAGGGGAAGGATAGGATGGCAGCCTCCCTCCCTTCCCTGCAGAAGAAACTCCTCCTAGGCATTGTTTTTGGTAGCCCTGTGTGTGTGCATTTCCATGCTTTGCCTTGCTTAGAAAGTTTCTTACTGAAGCTCTGAGCTTGGCGATTTTGTGATGTTGCACTTTCTAAATTTGTGGCTCTCATCATTCCAGGCAACAAAATGTCAAGTAGAGGAAAAAGAAAGCACTCAGTTTTGAAACTCAGGAACAACCTTGAGAAAAATGGCATTTTAATAATTTATCTGAAGACTTTGAATAGTAGTAATGTAATGATTTATTCCAACTAGTTAGAATTTGATGAGATGTCCTGTTTCCTAAAGATAATGATACAAATTTACAAATGGGTTTAAAATTTCTCCTTGATGAGGATTTAGTAGTGACCAACTGGAGTAACTTTGTACTGCTGTTGGGAACAAAGATTTATCAGTCTAAGTACAACAAAATGAGGTAGAGACTTCTAAAGGCATTGCAGCATTCTGTGGCTTATTTTATTTTCATCTGATAGAGAGACTTTAAAGAAAAAAAAACAGAGACACGAGAAAGATGGCGTGAGTGAATTACATTCAGATTAGATCTCAATAATTTACCCAGGGATGCCATCAAAGGCGAGGTACACTGTAGTACACTTCACTGAAGCCTTGCTTTGCATGCTCCCAGCACATACTGGAGCACATGAATATAAATTCCTTTCTGTTCTTTTCTCAGATGCTGGCTCAGGATCTGGGGACGGAGGTAAGAGCCTTCTTTTAATATCTCTGTTCTTATGTGTGCACACATTGTCTTCCACAATTTCAGATTGTAAGTGGATATACTTTGCAATCTAAGTTGTTGCACTACATACTGTCTTTTGTTCAGCTCTGTCTTTGAAAAAAGTGGTATTATGCATTTCAGTCAAGCTGGAACCTAATCATGACATGCTGTTTTCTAGGGAAATTCAGAAAGCTGTGTTACTTCTAACAGAACTTGGAATTATTCATAGGTTGTGCTAGGAGCTCTATCTCCATCTACTGTTACAGTTGCACTCATTTGTTTTATGTTTAGGATAATATTTCTTTTGTTTTTAAAACATGAGCCAAACCCTTGGCTGCTCCTCACTGGAGGATTCAAGCCAAATATTTTGTGGTAGAAGAGAGCATTCTTTCAAAGATATGAAGAAATATCACAGGGAAAGAACAATGTGTTTTGATACGAACAGCAACAGCACAACTGAACGTGGAAATAGCCTGAGCCCTTTGTGGCATACGGGGATACTGTAAAATGTAGGCAAAGCAGCATTTAAGTAGGGGCTTGTTTTATTGGATTTTGGGGTTTTTTTCCCTTATTTCTTGGTGCAGTCATGATGGATTAGCTTGTCTGACATCAGTCCTTCTTAGAAATATAAGTGTTGGGTCTGGGTAGTGCTCTGCCTTGGGGTAGGAGTGTGATTTTGGGGCTGGTAGGTCCTTCTCTGGGGGTCAGGGCTAGTGTGGGTAGCTTGGGAAGGCTGTCCTGGAGAGTTCCCCTGGCAGGGAAGGGCAAGGCCAGCATCAGGCTGGGAGGCTGCTGGGGCAGCCACCAGGAGCTGGACCAGCTTTTGGTGTGACACAGACAGCAGGGCTGGGCTCAGACCTGGTTTTATGGCTACTCCTGGTTGGATTCAGGTTTTTCAAAAACAATCATGTTACTTGGCAAAGTATCCCCTAGTGCTTGTTTGATTTTGGTAACCAGGAATCAGTGAGTGCAGTGTGTATGGAAGGTATTATTTTTCCTGTGAGGTGGCCAACAACATGAGCATGAGGCACTTCAAGGGTCTGATTTTCTGACATCAGACTCGGGCTGCTTTCTGGAACTCAGGACACTTCA
Organism: Melozone crissalis; assembly: GCF_028551555.1. Classification (NCBI taxonomy): domain Eukaryota; kingdom Metazoa; phylum Chordata; class Aves; order Passeriformes; family Passerellidae; genus Melozone; species Melozone crissalis. Next base: position 11,968,173 of record NW_026535801.1, on the reverse strand, counting down.
AGATGCTTCAAATCTGGCTCCCCAAAAACTGCAATGGGAAATACTGCTAGTTTTTCCACCTATTCCTATTTTACTCTAACATTCTTTTAGATTCTTTTTAAACCATTATACCAGAAAAATACCTTGTTCAGTGCTTACTAGAAATCTACTATTTGATTTATATGTACAATAGGGTTTTCACACCTATGGTCAATAAATTTGTTTTTCAAATGAAGTTGCACTAAGTTCATCATGCATGTACTAAGGAAGACAGATGAAGTTTTCTGTTTGTTTTGTAACTGAGGAGATGGGAAAACAAAGTTGGCCACTTTCTGAAAGTAATGAATTCCATTCTCAGAAAGCATAGGAGTTTAAAGGCATGATTTCCAAAGACTTTCATTTCAGAAACTCAGGTTGACAGACAATGAGCAGAGCAGGGCCTTGGGATGACTGTGCAGGTAGTAAGGAAGCAGATTTAGGAAGGAGACAGAACCAAGTTGGTACATGTGTTTAAAGGTCTACAAAGCTGCCTTGTATTATTCATGATTTAGTAGGCAGCTGTGGCTGTTCTTGAAGCACAAAAGTATATTTATGTGCCCCAAGAAGCTAAATCCAGACAAGTAAATGTTGTCACTACATCACTCTTTACTAGACATGGTTTTGTTGTAAAAGCTGTAATAAATTTTGGATGTCATCACAGTAAGTCTTGTGAAATCCACTCCAACAGTCATGAGTGGGACGTGTTCCTATGAGAAGCCCGAGGTCTTAGTCAATCTTCTGTGGTTTCTGATTTTTCTTGAATTGTTTTTTCTTTCTTATGCCTTTCCAAGGAGTCTTGGTTAACAGAATAACCAGTGCAGCATCCTTCTTGAGCAAAACTCCTGCCATAGGGATGGTCCCAGCCAGCCAGCTGTGAGATAAGGGAACAAAATTTTCAACAGACTTGTATCTCATGGTTGGATTTCTTTGCTCTGATGAGGTACATCTAGCAAGAAATGAGCTCAAGTTGTGTTGTTCTGGTTCTTAGAACATGGCAAGTTTCCAGCTTCGAGGTGTTTCCCCCATGACTGACACCAGTTCAACTCCCAGTGCTGCTCCTCCTTCAGTGCAGTTGTCACATGGAAAGTGTAATTGCTAGAGGGCTCAGAAATAGCTGGGAAGGGGTTGGTGTGAGGGACAGATGTAGATAAGCACACCATGTGGTCATGCAAGCCTCCTTTTCTCAGGAAATTGGTCAGAGCATGAACAAAACAGCCAGGGGCTGTGTTTTGGTGCCATATTTTCCTTGTAGGTGTTCCCATCTGGGTTTGTAGGGAAGTCTTCTCAATTCACTATGTAGGATTTTGAGTTTTTTTGCTTTCCTGTCATGGATGCTGAGATCAGAGGGGTCCCAGTTTTTCAGCACTTAAATGATCCTGAGGGCTTTCCAGAGGTGATTTAATCCTCCTTTATGCAGCAATAACATACAAAAGTCCCCTTATTTGTAAAGTGATGAGGGAATCTTAATCACATTTGATTACTGAGCCTTCAGCATACACCATTGGGGATATCCAGTAGATGGGTAGGACAGTAGGTGTTCAAATTTCTTACTGCAGAAGACATTTTTCCCTGTAAATGAAGATGAAAAATGCAGAATCAAGAGCCATTTCAGTGTTTTGATTGCAGAAGCTGGGAGTGTGGTGTGGAATTATTTAAAAACCCACATCCCAGAAAGATACTAATCAGAAAGGCAGAAAGGATGAATGTGAAAGACTTTATACAGAGAGTAATTTAAAGAGATTCCATTCATTTTCATCTATGCCGTTCTCTAGACAACTGGGTTTTTTTAGAACCCAATGATTCATGTTTTGGTCTTGAGCAGCTTTATAATGAATTCTTGCTCGTTTCCTGGCTTCCTTCTAACAGCAACAAACTCAAGATGCAGTATTTCATTATAGCTCTTAATGGGGTAAGAACATCTCCTCCTCGGTTTCATTTTCATGCTGAGCACTCCTTTGCCCTGCCTGCATTGTCTGCACTCCCAGCTCTGTTGATTGGCTTTCATTCACAGTCTGGTGGATGCACTGAAGGTGACTGTCACCCTGGGTGTTGCTGTGACCCCTGGCAGGGCAGTGCATAAGCACCTACCTTGAACCCATTTCAGAGCCTTCTTCAATTTCCATTCAAGTCCTAATGACTTCAGTGGGAATTCTGTGGGGCCTTGGGTACACAGATCTTATCCTAGCTTGATTTTTATGTTAATTCTTTATGATCTAGACTAAGGCAAAATAAAAATAAACTAACCAAACGAGTGATAATTCATCAATATCATCATCACCATTTATTTTACAGTAGCATCTAGAGGTGCTAATTCTAAGATTAGGATTCCAGGATGGTACACCCTGACACTGTGAAGCAGTTCTTCACAGTAGGGGAGAGAATAAAAACTGTGAAGCAGAGCCTGGGTATTCAAGCTGGGCAAGGGCTGGAAGCTGCATCACATTCCATGTCTGAATTGGGAATAGTACATGTTGCTTCAGAGCCAGCCCAGGGCTGGGGCTTTATACCCCCAGTGTTTGCCAGCAAGCCCATGTGACACCCAGAAAGAATCAGAGATTATGGTACTCTTAAACTTATTCCTGATCTGTTAGACAAACCTGAAAGGCAACAACCTTACAAGACACCTTCTTTTCCCCCTCTGTCTGCCTCTCTTGCTTCATGTGTGTATTTTAAGGATGAGCGTGCCTTGTTTGTTTGTTCATTCTTTCAATTTATCCCTTCAATCTTAGCCAGAAAAAACTGAAGCCCTGCAGCTTTTTGTAGGTGCCAACATGTAGATTTAACGATAGATTTGGTATTCTGGTCTGCCTTTCCTGTTGACTTAGAGATGTGTGAATAAACACATACATATTATAAATCTATATGGAGCAGCAGTCATCTTGAAACACTAACCCAGAGAAAACAGGCAGGAAAAAAATTAACACTTTGCAGTCCATGTTATTTTTTTAAGGCAAACCATAATGCAGCATGTATATGCTTCTTTTTTTCCTTTAAACAACAGGTAAATGGCTACTTTGACCCAATTGCCTTTGCATTTTCTCCGTACTAGTTTTGAATGGCTTACTTGAATTCAGCAGCTCTGCTGCTTTTCCAGTGATTTCCCTTTCTGCTTTATTACAGTGTTGATTGATGGGCAGGGCTATGCAGAACAAGCTGAATATTGCTGTAAACACTGTCCTGGCAATCACGCTTGAGCCAAAATACACCATAAAACCTGGTGTGTATATTGGTTTGAACAAAGCAGTGTATAAAATGCAGTGCTGATAAACACACACATACACACATATTCTCAATATAGGGGAGAATATTCTGACTGTTCTAGTTTAACCTTGGAAAAAAAGGGAATTCATATTTTGAGCTACAGATTCTTTTCTTGGGTGTAATAGGTGATTCAAGCTTCTCTCATGTGAATTCAGACTATCTGCTGACCCCACGTGCGATTGTCAACTGCAATAAGGAAATAGGAAAGCTTCTTTTACTCTAATTTGATTTGGGAGATATAATTTAAAGCAGCATCAGAAGGTACAGAATCAACTATAGCAACGTGCAGCGACTGGGTAAATACCTCTGGAGGGAATGTTTAAATCTTAAATGATTGACCTGACTGTGGTTGGTCAAATATGTCTCCTTTGTTAAACGGGTTTTTACCTTGTTAACCTCAGCATGGCACTGAGCCCAAACCAATAAGCTCTTGGAAAGGCCAGGTTTATTAGCTCAGGCTCTTCGTTGTCCTAACATGGTTACATGCCTTCCAGTTCAGGGCTGGTGCTCATCTGACCTATATAAGAGTTAGGTCAGGGAAAGGCAGTTCATGTCTCTTTTTGGCCTTTAAAAATTTGGAAAGGATGAAGTTCCCATATGTTTTTGTTGACTAGAAGAGAAGCACTTGGGCATTCACAAGTGCCAGGCTCCTAGACCCCTGCCAGGGCATTTTGTGCTGGGTGGGATGCATTAGCCATTTTGGAAAATCCTAGGAAGTATGGAGATGACAGGAATACCATTTTTTGGACTCCTCTTAGGCTGTCATTTAAGCTAAGTGTACTCATCAACCCTGCTAGGCTGAGATGCTTGAGCAAATCCCCATAGCTCCTAGAAGCTCTCCAGGGTGTTAAAGTACCAGCCCTGGAAGATGGTGGGCTTGGATTTCATTACCTGGATCTTGCCTGTGCTTTGCTTGCTGCTTCTGAAGCTGGAAGGCATAAACACCCAGTGAAAAGTGCTGTGTTTTCTACCTGTGCTTGCTGTGTAATTGATGGGCAGCAGTCCTTGCTGTGCTCCTGGTCCCATCAGGCAGGCACTGAGAAATGCCACGGGGAAGAGTTTTGACGGGCAGTGAATGATTTGTGGCCCGTTTTCAGCCATTCATGCAAAACTGAAGAAAATGAATAGGAGATGCCATGAAGATCCACAGACTTGTGTAGGCAAGAAGTATGAATGACGTTCATTCATAGCCTCTTTCCTGCATTATGCAATCCTTTAGGTTTTTGGCACTTTGTGTAAGTAGTTCAGAGCTACACAGGGATTCTATGAATGGAAGATGTTCACCTACATTAAAAACTACTGACGATGCCCTGGTTTTGCTTTAGAAGTCAAAATTGCTTCTCTGCATAGAAACAGAGAAAAAAAATCCAAAATATGCTGGCTAATCATAGGCAATCTGTAAATCCACTAATAACTAAGTCATCAAATCATCAAACAAATCCTATGATACTCCTGCAAACAGATTAAAAAAGCAGTGCCCGATCACAAATACTCATTTATTGGACTGTTATTGTAAACACAGCAAGAGAGAGATGTAGTGGTCTAGATTTGTCTGTTACATCTCTGTAAACCTGGATTAATTTTCCTTGTGACAACTGTGGAGTCGCTAGAGATTAGCCGTGATGACAGTGAGAGGCAAATCTAGCCCACTGTTTTGCTTTTTTGTGCAGGGATTTCTTCCACAGAGGAAAAGAATGGCTTTTAAGCTTTCAAAGGGATCTTCCAAGCTTGCTACAAACACCTTCCATCATGGGGCAAGAGCATGTGTTCAAGCACATGCTTTGGTTTTATCACATGCTTAAATGCCATTGACTTTTAAATTTCTCCTCTGAATGTGGATATCTTGCACAAGTGGGATCTGAGGCAGTCTGGGAGTGACCAGAACTGCTTCAGATCCTCATGCATCTCACCATTATGTATTCTGTAGTTTAGTGGTTGAAGAAGCTGATTCACTGTGCACTTGCTTTGAGCAGGTTTTGGTGTGACACAGGATTTTGTTAGATGCTCTCATGAGATCTTAAAAAGAACAAATGGGATGAAAACTGCCAAGTCTCTCTCTAAAGCTTTGTGTATTCGCTTTCTCCAACTCTTGCATTTCAGATCTCAGCTGCATGTGGCAAATTTAATGTATTCTGCACTTGATGCTTAAATTCCCTTTTGTCTAAGAGGTTTTCTTTCCTTTCAGAGATTGGGAAATGAAATCAGAAATTTTGCCTGCTATATTTGAAGTCAGTGGGAGTTCATCTTCGGGAAGGGCACAACTGATTCCTAGACACTTAGCAAACTGGAGACAGCCTCCTCCTTTATGTAAATGCACACACAGTTTCATGAGTGTGGTTCAAGCCCAGGAATCCAGAGCAATTCATAATCAAATCCAGATGAGTTAGAATTTTATGGGAGAGCACTACCAGTTCTTAAGATCTTGCCATGAGTCTTCTAGCCCAGGTTTTTGAATAGCTTTTATAGAAAATGCTTAGTTTCTACTTTAAAACAAGCACACAGCTTGTTGCTCAGGAGAATACTTGAATAGAAGCCCAGAGTGTTCAACAACAGGGAGATCTCTAAACTGCAGTTTGAAAATATCACAACTCGGGGAAGAAGAGGTCAAAACCATTCCATGTTATTTTACATTAATTTTTTAATTCCTTGGACTTGTTGATACAATTTCTTCTAGCTGCATGGTAGTTAGATCGTGATGGTGCCTATTTAAGCCCATTGAAAAAGCAGATATCAAAGCAGGGCTCTTTTAACCTCTACAGCCCCATATCTTGCAGGTAGCAGTGTAAAGAGAGCTGGTTGAGGAATTTTAGTGTTGGTTTTTCATAAACCTAACAACATGGGAGAGTTCTAAAGGTCTGAGAGAATGTAGATGTGTAGGTATTAAAAAGGGTAAGGGGGGGAAAAAAAACATCAGATATTTATAGGCCTGCCAATCTGGCATTGATTGAGGTAGAACAGGACACGCAGTCCCGGACCTGCTCAATAAAGAAATAAATGAGAATTAATGCTGAGCAATATGGGCTGATGTAATAGATTCTGTCAACTAATTGAAATGTTATTTATGAAGCTCCAAGTTTGGTTGATGTGGTGTACGTGGATGTCAGTGAAGCGTTTGGCATGCTGCTACATGACACTGATTAAGGAACAAGAATCGTGCAAAATTGACGTGGTACGCAATTAGTGGAGTAAAAACTGCCTTTCAGGATGTAATTATAAGTGGATTTATCATTGTTAGATAGACAGCAAAAGGATCTGCCTTGTGCTCTTTGTTTATTTGTTGGTTTGTTTTACCAGTGGCCTAGGTGGGCACATACTATTCTCACTGATCAGGTTCTCAAAAGTTATATCTGGGGAACGAAGAAACGAGTGGTTCACTGTCACAACCGCCTCTGATTTATGTGGTACTCTGGTGCTAAAGCAGGTCCTTTAATGTGGCCAAACATAAAGCCACAACCACAGAGCAAAGACAAGAAAGCAGAAAGTGAGTGGGGAAACACTGCTGGAAACAGTGATGCTCCAGAGAAAGCTGAGTTTTGGTAGTGGGCTTGTGTGAGAGTGCTCTGCACACACAGCAGGGCCAAGGGCTGCTGGTGTGTTTAAGAATCAGGCTCTTGAGCAGGAGTAAGGATGTCAGATATTCTCCACCTTCCCCAGAGGAGCTGACTGCGGCTCCAAAGGCCCTGAGAGCAGGGGAGCAGGCTGTGTGCAGCCAAGGGCGTGGCTGCCAAGCAAAGGCAGCCCTGGAAGCTTGGATGCTTTAGGCTCTGTCGGGAAAGGAAAGGGTTGCTCAGGTCACCATCAGTAAGTACCAGTGTGGGGAACACAAACGAGCAGCAGGCTCTTTATGCTGACAGACAAGGGTCTAATGAGATGCTGGGCTGGCAATTAAAGCTAGACAAACTCAGAGTGAAGTATATGTGTGTTTGTAAATGAAGGCAATGGCACAATGAAGCAAGTGATTAAAAGTTATGTACGATTCTGCAGCGCCTGAGGTTTTGACCCTTGGGTGTCTGGATTGCTCTGTTCAAATGGGGATGAATTTGAAAGTCTAGGGCCTCTGTCACATGGAAGATCACAACAGATGCTCAGCAGCTTTTAGTTCTAGGTACCATAAATTAGTTTACATGTGAATTAGGCAGAGTATAGCTTATTTTGTTCAGCAAGGTTGCTGTGCTAAGCAGTCCAGAAAGGGATTGATTATGTGGATATATTTGTTCATTTCAGAATCCACACAAGCATGTTTCTCTCTGCCCTCTCCCATCTGACTGTGTACATTTACATCTGCACGTGGGGAAGCAATGTGGGCTTTAGTAGCAAGTGGAAAACTTCATGCATAATGCTCTGCTAATTGCTCTGTATTAAAAAATAGGCCAGACTACCCTGCATTGCATCCTAACACTTCTCTGTGTTGCCAGTACTGGATAACCTCAGTAGCTCCTGATCTCATGTGAGTTGTGACAGACCCCTTGGAGCTTCTCTCTGTCCTGCACTGCTTCCCTGATTCCCACTGTATTCACTGCTCTGTCCCAACTGGTGCTTGGAGGGAGTCCAGAAGGGGAGGAGGATCCCCAGATATCTCTGGAGGATCTGTCCAGGATTCTTTTCCCTCTCATTTCTCCAGGGGAGGATCACACCCAAGGAGCTCTGAAGTTCCAACCAGTATTGATCATGATTGAATATAATTTGATTTTTATCTCTTGCTGCAGAGAACCTTCCTGTGTTTGATGTGGTGTGTGTGATGTGTTTGGGAGGCAAGAGATAAAGTACCAGAATAGTCTGGAATTGCTTTGGCTCACAACACGTTGTCCACAAGACTCAGACAGAAAGGCATCTTCATATTTGTTATAATAGGGCCTTGATAAATAAATAAATAACTTCTTCTTTTGTACAGTGCCTGAAATTTTCATCAAAAGAGGAGGAAGCATCTTATATGATGGAGGCCAGTGCCAGTGGATGGCACTGGCCACACAAGGCCAGTGCAGGACAGGTCTGTGCTGTAATTCATTTAGACAAATGTTGAAGTGAATTGATGGACTCAGGTTTGTTTAGATTAGTGGCCTTTTGAAAAATGAGTTGTCTCGTGTGTACAATTTTTCAATCTGTTTACATCTAATTAGCTGTTCAGATTGGCTAAAATTAAGTGGTGTCACCTGTAATGCATTCAGAGGTGAGGTTATGATAAAAGAGGCTTTTTTATAATCTCTCCAGCAAGTGCCTTGGAGCACTGGCATGGTGTGAACTGAGGGCGTGTGGAAGATCTGTCTCTAAGGTGGAAGCAAATATAATCAAGCTGCAATCTCACAAATGCAGTGAATTGTCTACAGCACCTCTCTGGTACTGATTCAGAGAGAGAGCAAGGTTTGCTGTCATCCTCTCCCAGGACTCCTTTTTGGCAGATGTGCCTGGCTGGCTGGGGCGTGGTGTTGGGGAGGCTGCCCTTGTACCCTGGCATCTTTACCTGTTCCACTGTTGATTCCTGCCTGCTGCATATTCCTCCCTGGAGACAAGTCATTCGAACAGCTTGAAATCTAAAAACTGATTGCTGCAATGTCAGGTTTCTAATTCTGCAGCACAGCTGACAGCTCTGGAAAGTCCCTATCAAAGGCAGAAAATACAACGTTCTTCAGCAGACTTTGTTCTGCCACCATACGGCCCCAGTTCTATTTGACTGCTCCAAAGCCTACAGGCTTTCACATGTTTCTGACCAAAAATTCTGCTATTAATATGGAAGCTTCTTGGCAATTAAGCTGTGCTTATTGCTGCATCAGTGCTTTTAGACCATGACCAGCAAGCAGCACCCTCTGCACGGCAGCAGCAATTCACTTCTCATGCTTAGTCATGGATACACATCCAAGAAGATTTTGGCACAGGTTTTCTCAAATATTTTTGAAAGTTTTTGTTAGTCTTTTCTTTCTTTCTTGGCTCTCTGGAAGCTTTTGCTAGGGATGTGCAGAGCAATCCCCTGCCCTTGTATAACAATCCCCAGAAATCGAGCATTTGAGTGTTTGCAGAACTGTGACTCTGCCGTTGTGAGTTTTGGGGGCTGTCACCTGGCTCCTGCCTTCAGCATTCTGTGGCATGGCACAGCAGTGCTGTCCCCTCTCAGCTGGACATCAGCCCCACAGTGCAGGACATCATGGGCTGGCGATGAGTCCCCTCTCCCCATTTGTGCCAGGAGTGTCCTGGTGTCCTCTGGTCCCAGGATCGGTGCTGGTGCACCTGTGTGTCTGTGCTGGAAATGAAAGCTCAACAAAGTGCTCAGAACTTCACGGGCAGGGTCCTGCCATCCCTCAGGTGGCCCAGAAAGAGCAGCAGGGGACCTTTGAAAGCTGGCTTCACAGCCTTGAGTGCCCTGTGAAGCCTTTTCAGGCACTGGAGAGGCTCTGCAGATGGCTTGGTGACAGCACCCAGCACCTTTGTCATCAAGAGCCCCTCCTGACCCAGCTCCCTTGCACGCTGCCCATAGCTGCTTTCAGACCCCTTACATTTCCCAGAAGGAGAGGGGAGCTGGGGGCACTAAGCAGGTTACACAGTCACACCATGAGATTCCAGGGATTGGGCCCATGCCAAGCCTGGCTCCATCCTTGCTGTTGGAGTTCTTTCTGATTTCCTCCTGGGTTTTTCTCCTCCTGCCCCCATGCGACTGTCCCTTGCTGGGGGTTCCCTTGTGTCAGCAGGGAAAGGTTGCATCTTTCCTGTGCTGTGGGATGCTGGAAAATGTGCTTCATCAAATCTGAGGCCCTCAATCCCAATGCTTCATCAGTCTCTTGAAGGTGAGGATGAGAAATTACTAAGCAGTGTCTACAGGCAGCAGCAGTAATTTTGGGTTTTTGTTAAAATGAGAGCATTTTACACGGGGAGGAACTCTTTTAAGCCAGTGGAGTAAATCTGTATCTGAACCCATTAGTGCTACTTAAGGGCTGAGGATACAAAGGTGCAGCATGTACTAGCACCTCTGCTCTAAGGAACTCTTTTCTGGATGCCTTTAGCTGCATAACAGCAGAATGTTATGCTGTTATGTTTTGCTGCATAACAGCAAAATTTTAGTCTGAAATTTTCCTTCTATTGTCAGGAGGATTTTCTTGGATTCCTTTTTATTTGAAAACGCTACCATGAGCCACTTTTGAATTGACAATAATACATAGGAAGGGAAAAGTTTTGGGTTTGAGGCATTTATTCTTACTTGAAAAGAGTGGTTTTAACAGGCATGAGCTGGTACTGGGCTGTCTTCCACAGCATTTTCTGGTTTCCTATGTGCCTATCCATCTAACCTGTACTTGAGGTCCAGGTACTTCCATTCCATCTCAACTCCTGTGCTACAACATTTGTTGGTTAAAAGAGAACCTGTTGATTTCCATGGGCAGTTAGGGTCAGGTAGATCTGTTTTACAGAGATCAGCTATACTGAGAATAATCCATGGCTTGATACAGTCTCAAGCCAGTACTGGGGACAAACAAGTACCCTTAATTTGGAAGTAATGCTGAGAAAATCTGTCAGTGATTTATGCATTGGAAAGTATATCTGAAGTAACTTTCTAGAGCATTTCAGTTATCTGCAAACAATTATAAATGCAGAACACAAGAAGGTTTAAAGTAAATAAACAAATGGGAAGAAACTTCTACACATAGTATCCTGGGAAGTCATCAGGGTACTTCACCATGTTTTCTTGTCTCCATCTCTAGATTTTCCTGCTAAATTACTTTTCAGCTTCACAGGAAGGAGAGATTTTGCTTTGTCTTAACTAGGGAATTAAACAGCTGCTAGGGGCAGGAAAGATGGTGGCACAAGCAATCAATCTTTGATCGTATTATACGAGATGTATCTCCTTTCTTGAGGAGATTACTGGTGCAATCTGTATAATTAGGAATACATACTCCCATTTGTTTTAAACAACACGTGGTGGCTGTGCACATAATCTGAGCTTTCTCCCTTCCCATAAAAGTGCTGTGCCTTCAGGATCAGGGCCATCTCTGTCATCTCTGCATTTTCTGTGTTAATGGCACTGTAGAACTCACTGATGAAATGCCATTAATTTGGAGGGATGTGGAAGGAGCATAAGATCCCCAGCAGACTCTGCTCTGACTGCAGTGAGCTGCACGGGGAGCTGTCAGGCTGCACAAGTTGCTAAGGCCAGGTTAAATTAGTGCCCAATTACTTGTACAGTGGTAGTTGGTGCTAGCATGTATGATACAAGTGTCACCACATAAACCCCTGCAAATTCCAGTCTTAAATTAATGGCACGGAGCATTCCTTTAGTCATGTCACTTGTCAAATGGCAATGTCTCAGAGTGGGGCAGGCAGTGAGATTCTTTCTGGTTTTAGGACTTAGTATTAACTTTTAGTGTTATTCATAAGGGGCTGGACTGGTTCAGCTTGAATGTCTCAGCTGATCTTATAAGCAGTTTTAGCAATCCTCATCTTCATTACCTCCCATAAGGGGGAAAATGGTGCTGAAGGTGGCATCATCTCATGTAGACAAAACTAAGCTCACTCTCATAGTTATATTTGTGCATAAAGAGGGGTGGGAGGGGACACTGCAGAGCAGCCTGGCCTTGTGGCCCTTTGGGACCCAGGCTTAATACATCCAAGAGAGGTGGGCAGGGAACACAGTGAAGCACTGAAGAAATAAGTGGTGAGGAAGGGAAAGCTCTTCTGCTATTTCATCCTCCTTGCTGTGGTTGCACTGTTATTGTCTGGAAAGATTTAATGCCAGAGGGTTTCATAAAAGACAGTAATCCTGCAGGTTGTGTTACAGAACTTCTCTTCCTTTAAGGCAGGTGGTCACACAAGGCTGCTGGAACGTGGCTCTCAGCAATAGCAGCCAGTAATGCCATAAACACCATCGAGACAAATGTCACATTTACCAGAGGCAGCCACCACGTGATTTATCTTAATCTTAGTCTGCTGCTGGCTAGACTAATTTTTGGAATATTTTGCATTACACTGCCATTAAAAAAAGACTTTTAAGAATAATGATCCTCTCCTAGCTTTAGTTTCTTCAAAGGGCTCAACAAAGATTTCCCTCTGTTTGGAGGAAGAGCAAACTGTGCTTTTCAAGAGCTCCTGTTGTAACCACCAACTCACTGGGTAGTTTACAGGCATTGCAGAGGATTAGCTAGAGAGTACTCCAGAGGTGCTGTTCCCTTGTCATCCTGCAGCTCACAATGTCATCTGAGGGAGAGGAATGTAGGTAAGAAGTGCAAATAAGCCAAGGAGAGTGAAAATGTTGCTTTTTCCTTTGGCTTTTCTTTCAAAAACAGAGGGTAATAATTTCTGATCCTTTAAATCCACCCATGAATGAAAGGATGTCACAGCGTGCTCCAACACATTTCCCTACTAGTGCCTTCTGTGTAGAAGCCATTCTGACTATGAAAAGCTGTACCTCTGCTTTTACACTCAGAATTGTAATGTTGTAAAAAAAATGTGAGTTTTTAGGCCAACCACAGTATCCTTGTGAGAAGAAGAAGAGAAAGGTTGGTGAAGCCTATCCTTGATGAGAAGCAATCCCACCTGACATTGAGAAGAGGTGGTAAACTGAGCCATGCTCACATGGAGCAAGCACAATCAAGCTTTTCACTCATTTCAGCTTCCTCTGGACAGTCATTTTCAACTAGATCTAGTCTTCAGCTAGATTTAACTGAGAAGCTGGTTTTGCTAATGAATTTGTAGGATTTTACTGGCCCTGGAATTTTTTGCTGTATTGCACTCAGTATATTATATTAAAAATGTATACCACAACTGAAGCAGTTTTGTAAAACAAGCTTTAATGCAGCATCTGCTTATTTGTGCCTTGGGGATGTGAGACAACAGCAAACTGCTTACTGCTTGAGAAATCAGCACACCACCACGGGCGTTGCTCTGGTGTTAGAAGTCAGCGCAGTGCCTTTATCTGGATGCAGATCAAATTGCTGTGTTGATAATTAGAAGACAATAAGCTTGCATGAAATTGAACCAAGATGTATTGAAATCAGGTAGTAATTTTCCTTAATGCTGACTGGAAGTAAGCCATGTCAAAAGGTAATCAGAATGCATTATTGTTTGCCATTATAAAAAAGTCCATTTAAATAGCTCTCTCTCACTGAGGGCTATTTAACCTTTTGTAGGTATGAGCACTACAAGGGAGCCTAATGCATAATTTGTGTGCATTATTCTGCATAAATGCATACTCACAATTTTTATGTTTCTATGTGCATATTCATCATGAATCAGACTGGGGTCAGTGTATTTCCAAATCATGTCACTGGAGATAGCCAGGAGCAGCTGTTCCCAAAGAAGGTGAAAGCTTCATCCTTGAGCTATCCTAGTGGGAAATGGCTCTCTGAAAACCACCAACAAATGTTTGGCTTGTGACACAAGATGGGAGTGTAAATGTGAACATGAACGGTCTCATATAAAAAATGAGTTTGTATGTGAGAACCAGCTGTGAATAAACCTAAATGCTGAGGTCTGGGAGTACGATAATGATCTCAATAGTGATCCCTTGGCTGGAATGAAACCAATTTCACTGGGTGTTCTGTTTTCCTTGGATTCTAAAAGCTGAACACAAGACCCTTCTGGCCACTGAGGACCTTTCCCTTTGCTGCCCCTTACTTTGTTTGCCTCTGTCTGCTCCTCTTAGCTCTAACTCCTTGGTAAAAGATAGGTGGTTTTTGGGGGGGAGTGCATTTTCTTTCCCAGCATTTCAGCTTGTCCATTTCCCCCTGTCCTTTTTGCACACTGCTTTCTGTGCTAGTAGGTCTTTACTAGTTATACCTCTGTTGAATACTCTTACTAATTGTTAGGTGATTGACTGTGGTGTGTTCCCACAGCCTGACATAACTGGTTTGTTGTATTTTTTCATAGCACTTCTTTGAAACCAGATGAGCTTGTGCCTATGTTGATCAGTAACTAAAAGGAAGATGCTAAGGCAGCATTTGAAAGCTCATAGATACAGTACGGCTGTGAGCTTTGGCTTGCTCTCATCAGCAGCCTTATGGTGGGTTTAATTTGGAAATCATTATTTGGACAAAACTGGGGCAGAGCTGCATCTCAGCTGGTCCTGAATAACCTCACAAACATCAGCCTCTCGGTGCCTGTGCAGCTCAGAGAGCAGATGCACTGTTTATTTACAGACAGATGTAACTGGAAGCTCAGATCTGCCTAATTTTGCTCTGCCACAGTGAAGAGTTCTAAAATAATTGTGTGGGCACCTTGCCATCCCTCAGGCAGCAGGACAGGAGACACATCCTGTGGGGCTTGGCCAAGGTAGCACCCGAGAAGCTTGCCATTGACTCCTCTCCTGCTCTCAGCTCCACAGCACCACTTCAGGTGGTGGTAGCAGTACAAAGCAGCGTATTAAGATGAAGTGTTGTTTCCATTTATGATTTTAATTCAACTATTAAAACCGTCAGCAGAAGCCCCTCTGAAACTGGAGGCATTACTGTGCTCTTCATTTTGGCAGATGAATTGGAAGAGTTTTAATACCCTTTGTGCCCTCCATTCCAGAGCAGGCTGGGTGCAGGCAAATAGAGATGACCAGTGACATTGGCTGGAGATTTCTAATTTCCAAGGCTGCAGCTGGAGGAGTGAATCTGGTGGTGGTGTAGCTCTGCCTGAAGCCTGATAGCTAAATTAAACCAGCCACAGCAGTGTGGAGGCATTTAATGCTTCCCCTAATCATGTATCAGTGCAGAAGGAAGTACAGGTGATCTGAAACTTTGCTTCCTGAAGCCTGATGCCTCAGGAAATGGCTTTGTTTCTGAATTTTCTGCATGTAAGTATTTATTCAAGCACTTAAGGATCATTCACTCAGGTGCTTACAAAACAAATACATTCCTGAGAATATATTAAATGTTTTTCATCTATAATGTCTTGAAAAAAAGCCAATGTAACCTCAGCAGATACAATGGCTTGTGCCATTCCTCAATGGGGGTCAGGATTCAAAGGTTCTTAGTGCCTTCTGCTTACAGGCATTTAAATGGGTGCTCCTTTTCCTGCTTTGTTCTTCTGTAAGCTCCCTTTCTCTAAATACGAAGGCATTTTGTGGCTATATCTTAGACCAGAACAGAAGGAGAGAAGAGCTGTGTGTCTGTAAGTGTTTGCAAATGCATCACATAATATATGAGCTTATAATAAGCAAGACCAAGTTACTTACATTTTTAAAAAATCAAAACGATTGGTTCATTTATTTTTAAAGCAGGATTGTCCTTTTTTTCTGTCTTTTTTAAAAAGGCCTGCAGCAGGCACAGACTATGGAAACCTGCATTATTAAAATTGACAATCACAATAATGCTCTAAAATCCACAGGAAGAGGCTCTGATGATTGAAAAGCCAAGGAAATAATCAGTAGTCAAGGGCAAGACAGGGCTCCTAAAGGGATTCCAGCTTGTAGAGAAGAAATAATACACCAGGAAGTAACAAATGGAATTAATTGGTTCTTCAAGTAGAACAGTTACAGAAGGAAGGAGGATTATACATATGTATTATTATTTAAATAACGTGAATGAATAGAGGACTACAGACCTGCGGGTAGCACACAAACACTACTGAGAGACCCAGGGCTGCTGAAATAAATCTGCATTACAGCTGGGCAAGGAAAGAGGATAATAAGGTGCAGCAGGTCCACTTGAACTTACTTTTGCTGCTGATGAATTTGTTAAAATGTTAGACCTTCAGGTTTTAAAACCCCATTTTTGAAGACTGAAAAGTTCCATTTGCTTTTCACTTGTGGTTTTGTTTTTTTTTTCCACGGGTCCTTGGTTGCTCCAAAATAAGCAGCTTCAGAGTTAGAATTCTGCAAGCCTGACATTTAAATGGCAGTTTCAGTTGTATGTAATTTCCTTCTTCAGTCCTTTTGGGAGTATTTTAGTGTCCTATTATGCAGTGACTGTACTACAAACTGGAGTTGTCTGTGTACAGTGGATTGCATGTCCTCTTCCATTTCATCTTTGGCTCTAGGTGGGAGTTCTGTGTGGGAATCTTTTAAGATTTGAGAGATGTTGTTTGTAGTTTGGCTGTGTGCTCTTTAAGTATGGAGGTACTGGATAAGCATAAAATACTGTTCTAATTGTGAAGTGGAAAATCCTCAGCAAGTCCAAAGCAGAAACTGGTCATAGCAGCTACACTGTTTCTGTTAGAGGAAATCCCTATAGCATCTCTCAAATAGACTTTGTGTGTTTCTCCTAAAAGGCATAAACCAACTTTTTGCTTTTCCCAGCTCTTTTAATTATAAGGGATAAAAATGTTTAGGATTTCATTGAGCCTTTCTGCATGAGTGCAGATGTGACTCTTGGTGACTCAACCATTTCCCAGAACCTAACTCACCCTCTATGTAATTATTTCAAAGAGTTATCCTTCCAAAATTAGAAGAAAAAAACATGTAATTACAACTGCAATATTAACATACTTAATGTCTGCCTAATGTCTGCGCATCAAGTCAGAGACTGTATTTTCAAGAATTACATAAACTGTGAGCAAAATTACTTGGCCACGCAATGTCTTCAACAAAGATGCTAAATATATGAGCTCTGCGTGATTTATGCCATGGAACTCAGAGAGAAACTGAGGAAAGTTCCATTTCATTGTAATTGCTCTTTGCCTCCCCTCTTTCTCCTTTACATATTGATCCGGCTGTTTTGCCGAGCGCAGCAGTCTCGGCTCAGCTCGCCGGGGGCTGCCGAGGTCCTGCCCTGCCTTTTGCTGGCCTGGCGCTTTTCCCAGCCCCTTTCAGGACAGCCCCCAGCAGGAAACAGCTCCTGTGTCCATGGCTTTGTCCTCTGCCCACTGTTGGCTCAGCAGAGGAGCCAGGGAGGGTGAACCAGTGTGTGATGCTACATGGTTGGAGCAGTCAGCAAGGAGCCTGGCTGGCAGTCCCACTGCCCTCTTCTTATGGAAGAATTCACTTTTTAAAAGGAGCAAGTGCCTGTTGTGGAAAATGGGGAGCAGGAGACAGATCAGGCCAGAGGTGTGTGTATTAGCAGCAGCAGTGGAAGGGGAGATGCTGTTGAAAGCCCTAGAGTTGCATTCTATTTAAGGGATTACTCAAACAGAAACACTAGAGCCGTAGGTAAAGTCAGGTTGTATAAAATGAGCATCATTTATGAGTTTTGGTGGTTGTTTTTTGTTTTAATATAACACGTGGTTGTACTCCCTCTTTTTTTTTTCCAAGAGGACTTTGTTTCATGCGGTAGTAGCTGGTTTGACTCCACCTATTTGAAAAATGAGTTTTGAGATTGCTCAGCCTGATTAAATCTTGCTGGACTTGTGCTCACAGGGAGCTGTGAGAGCTGGAGTGTGGGAAAGGAAGGCAGCACACTCATAGGAGGGGTGGAAAATGTAACTTGCAGCACAGTGCTACAGTTATGTGACGTGACATGCTCATGTGAATCAAATGTGCTATTTTTACAGCATGTATTAAATGTGAAATTGTGACTGGTGTTAGAGCAGTGCCAGAACTCCTGCCAATGTGCCATGTAATTTTATTTTAAGAATGAAAGGTCTTGAATGAGAACCCTCTATTTCCAGCAAATTTATTCCATTTGTCTAGGGTCAGCTATGCCCATAGGTTATTGCCCCCTTTATGTTTGATTTCTTCCTTACACAACATTTGATTTCATCTCAGGATATGAGCAGAAAAAGGTGCCTTCTGCAGCTGTAAAGTCAGGTACAGTGCACAAGAACAATCCTTTTGTATGAGGTGTGCTCCACATCTTCAGCCAGTGTTGACTGAAGTCACTGGAGCTGTGTTAGCACAGGTCAGCAGTGGAAGAGCATAACCCAAGAGGTGAAGAGTTGAAGCAATCTTGGCTGGGAAATAGCTCCTCCCAAAAGTGGAACACCAAACCTGTGGTACTGTGTACAGCAGAGACAGCCCAGGATGTGTTATTAGCACAGAGATTATCCCAGAGCATGGCATGGTAAATAGTTTGTGGATCCCTGACTTGAGACATTTTATGTTGCCATGAAAATGTGATGTTTCAGAGGAATTGGCTCCCTAAAGTCATGTCATGCTGTGCCCAAGGAAAAAGCCTGTCTGCTTTTAAAACATGGGCATGGCTTTTTTCCCTCTGCATCAGGAGGAGGTGATTTATGCCAGGCACAGACTGGAAATGGAAAAGGAGAGTCCTGGTGGGCACCAGACTCTTGAGGAGGCCAGTGGGGTGACAGAGGAGCAGCAGTGTGTCACTGTTTTGGCTAATTGGGGCCTGTGGAGTTCAAGTACAAAATGGGATCACTGGGGGCAAAAGGAGCAATATGCAGATGAGCTCAGCAAAAAAAGAGTAGAGGGAGTTCTGATACTCACCTCTGAAGTGTTTCTTGTCTCTCATTAGGTTCACCTAAGTTCATATCTCTAAAAATAAGATTTAAAAAAATGAAATCCCACAAATATAACATGATTTCAGGAAATTATTTTATAGTAATTATAGCTAATCCAATTAAAGGTGATTTGTAATGACTGCAAATTAATTACAGAAATACTGGGTTTAATGAGTGGATTACTATTTGTTTTGATAAAAAAGGAAATGCAGAAATCAAGCTAGACTATTTAGTTCACTTAGATCACGCTGAGCTCAATACTGCTAGATTTACAGCACCATTTGTTTCCACAACAAGAGAGAGCACAGCCCCAGCTGAACACATGGAGACAGATACCAAGCCCTTTTCATTTCAAGGAGTCTGTCTGTACAACATGGTCATACTTTCATTATTTTCCTATTATGGAAATCAGATGTGATGTCTGGGGTCAGAATTAGGTGTGATTGTTAAAAAATGTCTCTTTTTTTAGTAGTTTTTTATCTTCTTTTCAGTATGGGCTTGTTAGCTTGTACAACAAGCCCATACTTGGGTTGCTGCTTGCCAAGATGCTTCCAGGTACACACCACATACCTGTTCTTCCGTCCACAAGAAGCTAAATCATTGCTGGCTGGGCTGATCCTGTAGTGGCCTGATCCTGCAGCTGGGAGGACACGTGGGGAAATAAAGAAGTGTGTGTTTGTAGCCAGGCCAGGCAGCTGGCAGCCTGGCAAACGCAGGGTGCCCCTCAGGAGAACGTTCCAGTAAATGCATGGATGTGGGAGTATTGCATCCTGCAGCCCTGAAGTGAGGCAGGGGCAGAGTTGGGGTGTCCAGGGCTTAGATGGGTGGTGCTTTTGACTGGGGGACACAAAGCAGACATCACAGCTCTGCTCCTGCACCTTCCTGGCCACAGGTTGTGTGATGTTATCCTGCTCCCCATGGGTCTGAAATACAGGGGAATTTAAGAGCTGGCAGTGAGGGCTGCCTCTGTGTGTTGAAGGTGAAAGAAACATGTGTTGATAAGGCTCAAGTCTTGGGAAGTCACCAGGTTTATAAAGCCAAGAGGAGCTCCCATACCAGGGAACACAAGTGTCTTGAGGCTCTGATGGGGAACATCCCAAGTTACCAAGCACTACATGAGTAGAAGTGCAGAGGCTTGTTCCAGAGAGGTGCACAGACTTCAGCCAGGTGGTTCCTTAGTGGGCTTGCCACCTTCACCACCATTCCCCTGCCTTTTTCTCATTTCATCAAACCTGTCACTTCATTTTGACTGTCCATCGCCTTCTGAGCTATGTGCCACCACCACACCCATTCACTTGCTCCCCTGGATTCAGTTCATCACCAAAGCCTTAGCAGCTCTAAATCAGTCTTAAAGCCTTGGCAATGCAGTTGTATTAGCAGTTTTCCTAAGAATCTAACTCTGGTTTTGTTGTCAAAGGTGATTGACTAAGTAAATGGAAATGAGCTTCCTTCCCAGCAGCTCTTGCAGCAAATTAGCAATGGAACAAACTCTGGTTCCTAAGGAAGTCAGAAACTACTGAGCAACCTGTAATCAAGGTTCTCCTAATGTTGTGTTTTAAGTAGACCCATTATCATAGCAATGTCTTCCTGAAAGTATTTAGACTTCATTACCCTATTAGAGAAATTAGCATATTTTAGCTGATAAGCTTCTGGTGCATTCAAAAACTTGTAATAATGCTGGGTGTTGAAGCTACTCTAAAACATGCTTTCATTAAAGGGGGCTTGTGCCACATAGGAAATGTATAAATAGAAAAACCATAATTAAAATGCCGCATTATCTTGTTCTAAACTTAGTGTGTCTTGAAATTTAAGTGTACAACACTATCTTTAGAATTTTCCAGCAGAACTTTTCCATTTTATTAGTATAGAGGGAAAGTAACTGCATGTGGTTTTTTTGGTTGGTTTATTGTTTTGTTTGTTTTGTTGGGGTTTTTTTAAGAGCTGAATTTCAAATATGACTGTAATCACTGTTTTTTTTAATGAAAAGTTGGAATAAATCTTTTTAGACCACTGATTCTAAGAGATAACTGATCATCACTGTGGTATTCAGAGGAGAGATTGTACAGGAGCACATCAGGAAGAAATGACAAGGAGGATCAGCAGGGTCAATGCAGAGCCCAGTGAGAGCGTTGTGTGTAATTGCAAAGTCAACAGAGAAGAGCTGGTTTATGCCAGAATTTGATCTTGAACAAAAATGAAAAATAACAGAGTCCATAAATATGGATGTAAAGGAGATCTTCCTTTTTTGCTTTTCGCAAAAATAGCCAAAATTCAGATTTGAGAATGCTTTCATGGTCAGAAGAATGTATAAAGGCAGTTCCTGTGGTTTGGGTTCACAGCAGCTCTCTCCTCCAAAGGTCCTTAATGCAGCATGATTTCTAGCACAGCCTTTCCATCAGTGGGAGCTCCGGCTGGGTATCTCATCTGAATGAAGCTGCCTATTCTCGTGAGGCTTGTAGGGAATTAGTATTCTTTTAAAATCTGATCCAAAAGTTGTGGGAGTCATGCAGAGACTGACGGAAAGAGAAAAATCAAAAAAGTTATTGTGCTTCTCTAGCAGTGATGGAAAGTGGCATGTGATCTCTGGAGGGCAGATTTAACTATAGAAGAGCTAAAACATTTTTGTATTTGCAGTGCAGGGCTGCCCCACTCTGTTCCAAATCAGAGTCAATGCCTGGCTATAACAGAGCTGTGAAAGCTCTAGCTGCAGCCCATATGCAGAGCACTGCATGTGCCCTGGGGTAACAGGGAAAGCGTCCAAGGAGAGGGGATCAATACAGCCACTTGATTAGCAAAAGGGTGATGCAGAGTAAGGCTGGATCAGTGGGCAACTTCTGATTGTAATTACTGTCACCTCTTCCAGGTCATTTCATGGTCTTCCAGGTCAGGGAGAAATTTTACAAGTTCCATCTTTTGAGGGAGTTTATGTTTAAAATTAAAAACAAACAAACACACACACACACAAACAAAAAGCCTACCCTCATTCCTGGTTCATTCACAGAAATCTTAGACCTATTATCCATTGCACATTTCCATAAGTTAGACCTATTTGACCTTTTTAAGAGGGACTGCAAACATGGCACTGAGAAATCTCTCAAGAGCAGGTGAAGGTTTGAGTGCTCATACTTCTTAATGGGCCTTGGATAATTGGCTGCCTTATTAGTCAATAAGTGACCTTCCGTGTGCTTACAGAAAATTATATCTTGATTGATTGCAGGCATGTTGTGTGTTTTTGTTTGTTTGTTTCTGCTGATAGGGAACACCCCAGCAGCGTGGCCAGAGGCCATCTAGGTGTCGTTCCCTGGATGCAGCTTTGTGATGTATTGGCCAAACTGCACACAAAAGTAGCAAGTTCCCATTCATCAGCCTGAGCTTCAAAAGCGTGTCAGGGAGAGAGGGTTGTCTCTGTACTAATGATCTAATACACACTGTTTGTATCAAAACTGTCATAGCAAGGACACTGGTGGGAGTAAGAATGCAGTCAACTCAAAGCTGTGCTTCTGGCATTATCTGGCACATTGGCAAAATACATCCTCAAAAATGTAATTATGCGGAATTCACAGAGGTCTTTGAAAAATGTGTCAAGCTGGATGTTTACTGCAACGGTAAACCAACTCTGACATTGCTCTCTGGGATGAAATGTGATCATGTGTGGGTGTGTAATGATGTGTATTTATACACACATAGGTGTCTGCGTATGATACGCAGACAGAACTTGTATGGCATTGCCTGGGTGCACATTTATGTATTTGCTCTCTCACACATGCAGCAAAGAGGTGATTAGATGCCAAGAAAGGTAGATTTTCACAATAACTTTGTACGGCCAACATGTAATTCTCTGATGCAGTGTCTTACATAAAAGTTTCCATGTGGCTTAGGCTTAAATCTGTCTTCCTCCTGTGCTCTAAAAGTAAGTTCTGTATTTCAAGTGGGGTTTTGAGGTCAAGGGAGCCGCCTCACAAATGCATGGCTGCTGGGTTACCTGTGGTGGGCAGGTCAGTGGGCAGCAGGGGCTCGACTCCTGCCCACGCCAGCAGCGCTGTGCTGGGCAGGGAGCAGCCTGGGAGTGTCCCAGATACAGCCCAGACACAGGTACAGGTAGTGCAGGCACCAGGGAGTGCTTCCAAATCCTGCCTTTGGCCTCCCTCTGCCTGACTTTTAGCACAGCATTTGACTTTCATGGCCTCTGCTAAATTTATAGAGGTGGTTATGCCAGGAAACTCTGCTCTGAAAACGCTTACGGGCTCCGCAGAGAAGACAAGCAAGCGGGCAAGGAAAAAGTAGTAGCTCTCCTTCCATTTTACTGCTAAAGAACTGAGATGCAAGAGATTAATGGATGTGCCCAAGGTCATATTGGAAATCTGCAGCAGAGCCAGGCGCTGAATCCAGATACTCTGCATCCTAGCTCAGTGCCGTAGCCATATTTTTTTCTTCTGATAGTATTTAAAAGAAATACTGTTCCTGGAGAGTGGAACAAATCAGAAAAATAAGCTGGTGGTGTGCGAATGAGAAAAGGTCATTTGTCCTGTTTCATCACTTTGTTGTCCAAAGATCTAATTACTTCGGGAATTACCTCAATGGCTTTCAATCAGTGCCTGTCTGTCTTAGGTCATTCCACACACCTCACCTTGTCACTTTAAGGTGCTTTGTAAAGATTTTTTTTCTCCCTCTTAATTAAAAAATAATGCTTCTGGCCAGCTCTTCTGCACGTGTTTTTCAAACCTATGCATGAGGCTGAATACCAGCAGAAGCAGGCACTTGTACTCCTGACATCTACTGATTGCCGTGTAAGAAGCGAAGCACTTTTACCTGTAATATATCAGAGCTTTCCACAGATTGGAGGTGACTTATAAATTACACTGTGGAACTTCTTCACCTGCAATTGAAAAGTAATCGCCGGGGTGCTGGGAGGTGTGGGCCATTCAAGAGCACTGAATTTCTACACTGTGCCATCCCTCGTGGCACATTTTAAAATCAGGAATGACTCTAAATCAGCTTGTTTTAAAAAAATGTTTCAGTTCTGTTATTGCATTTTGGTTTCAGGATCTTTAATAGTGCACTTATATTTTCAAGGGTTTTCTCCTCTGCAGTCATAGAGTTGGGTAAGACATCTCCTCAGACATTCCTGCACCCACTCCATGGAATCACTTCTGTGTTTTCTTGGTTCCAGCACCCAAGGCCTGAAGAAAACCAGCAGGTATCATACATATCACAGCAAAACCCTGACAATAGGTGGTTCTCTGCAGATAGCAGGTTATGCCAGCGCTGACCTGGAAGAAATAGAAAATCAAAAATAATGTGCTCATTCTCAGTGAACAGTGCTTTCAGCCTGCAAGGTACTTGGGATCAGTCCTCGAGTGGTCCTCTCCCACTCAACTCTGTAACTCTTCCAATTCTTTTTTACACTGACCCAGATTCTGGATAACTGGTTCTGGGGAGGACTGTAGGTATATCCCTGAGTTCTCAGGAAAAGCTTCTCCTGGCCTGGCTTCTGGCTCTTGCTGATCATTGAATGGAGAGGATGGTTGTCTATTCTGACTTTGATGGGAAGACTTGAGTGTTAGATTGAACAGCCTTTCTCTCTTCTTTCCACTCTAGCTCACTTCTTTCAAGTGAGAGCTCCAGAAGTCCTTCAGCAGCAGGCACAGCTCCTGGCACGTGTCCAGCCAAGGCTGGCTCACCTTCATGGCTTGGGGGATTAATATACTGGGGTGCAGGAGCTCTGGTCAGGGACACAGTCTGCATTTTGCAAGACAGGCAAGTACTGAGAAGAGCAAGTCTTTGCCCCTAGAAGTCTTTGCAATCTAAGTAGGCCAAATCTCAGTTAATGGCTTGAAAATAATTTTTACAAAGCTATAATTAGGTTAGATTGTACCTTACCCTCTTTTCTTTTCCCCTTCTATGAATGGAGTCAGTGACCTAAAAGCTTTGTGACTGACTCCATCCTTTTGTTTCTATAATTAACACTGTTTACTTAGTATTTTCCTCACTGCTGAGAGGGACAAAAGCTTTTTTTGTTCCCCTTAGATGCAATTTGTATGATACTGTATTTATTTAGAATTAATGACAATAACCATGTCCTTTCTGGGCCCTTGTGCAATTAATCAATCTCCCTCAAATTTTTCAGGCTTTAATGAGCTCACTTGGGTGGCAGAGAAAACGCAAGAGTGAAGTTGCCTCATTTCACAGCTTTCCCAAAAATGTACTCTCATTTTCTTTTCCTCTTCTTCCTCTCTGCCTTCTCTTGCTCCTTGTCTGTACAGTCTGCTGAACTTGATCAGTGTAGTACAACCTGATCTTTACCTGAGAGCACAGTTGCAAATTCAACCCAGAATAAGTGCAAAGTGGCTTCTGAAAGGAAAGTAGAGAACTTTCCATTTTTTCAGCTACACCTTACAGCATTTGTTCATCTGGGGACATAGAGGAATAAACTTTTCAATGGAAAAAGTCTGTTTTGTCAGGCTCCTTGCTTATTTAGTGTTAGGACATTAGCTTTCCTCAAAGATCTTTAAAGCAATGGACCAGCCAGTTCACTGGTGACTAAGCAGAAGAGCAGCAGGTGAAGTCCAGCCTTTTTGTAACAGCTTCTGTGGCTGTAAGAGGCCACAGATCTTTACTGTTTTTAGTGTGGAGACAAGCACCAGGGGCTGGGTTTTAAGGCAGCACCCAGTTCACCTGAGCAAAAGAAATCAAAGAAAAGTCAGCCAGTGAAATGGAGCTCCACTCTTTGCAGAGTGCCAGACATCCGTTATCACCCCAATGGGAGTAACCATGAAATGCTCACTCTTGGGGGATGTAAGGTGTAAATCAGGGATTTTGGTAGTGCTCTGCTGAGGCTCTTATTTGCTGGCAGTTGTGGATCAGAGTTACATTAAGCCCCAAATTGAATAAAGCCGTGTTACTTTGCAATTCCTTTTTCATGTCAGTAGCTAATTCAAGTTACTGTTGACCAAAGGTCCTTTCACAGTCACCTGGCAACTTCTACTGAATCACATTAATCATCTTCATAAAGATGTGCAGAGGTGAAAGAGCTTTTACCAGTTTCAGACTGAAAGTGTCTTTTGAAAGAATAAATGGAATAATTTTGTGGCATTTAAAATACCACTGGGCCACGCTTCAGCCTGCACATCCTTGGGTGAGTTTAAAATTGCCCTTGTGTTAAGCACAGTGAAAGGGTCTCTCCAACGTATCTGTAACACTCTGCTGCAGGTCACACAAAGGATTGCTTTTTTCCCCCAATGGGAAAAGAATAGCAATATCAGTTTGGAAACTTTTGGACTGATCCGTCAGCTTAGTCCTTTACTCAGTGTGACCTTTATCATCCCATATCTTATTAGAGCCAGAGATTAGTGACTTGTCTTTTGAAAGATCAAACTCATCATTTCTAAATGCTGTTTCATATCTGTATATTTATATCATACGCTCCCTTGGCACTTCAGTGTGTGGTATGAAGCATTGGGTTCTAGCTCTGACAGTTCTGAGCGGGGAAGAACAAAACACTAGTGAAGTGTCAGCATTATTACAGTTTAAAGAAGAATATTACAGTGTTTGCAGTCAGTGTGTGTCTTCTTGTGATGAAGCTGTGTTCCTCTCTGGGAAGAGTAGAGTTATTTTACAAATAAGCAATTGAGATATAAATAAGCATAATAGTTTTACTGAGATCATAAGAAGGAGCTTTGAGAGAGCCAGTTCATCTCTCATAAATCTGATCAAATCAGCTAATGGAGAAAGATTTATGCAAGAACAGAGAAAACAGAGATCACTGGCTGGGTGTGAGAAAACATCCATAACCACCTCAGACTGGTGCTTTGAGAGATGTCATTCTTTGTACCTGGAACTTGGTTTCTAAGAATTCCCTACAGTGAAGTAGAGAGCATTGGTGTTTATTAATGCTCTTCTTTGGTCAAAAATGAATGCTCAGCACAGTAATTCTCATTGTATATGGAATAATATTTCAGTCAAGTGGTAAACCTAAAGACTGATAGGGAAAACCTATTTTTTTTCCTTTTTGAAATTATATTTTTTTTAAGCAAGAGCCAAACTTTGTAGTATTTGTTAAACAAAATACATGAAAGTTTATTAAGCAAACTAAATAGAGAAAAATCAAAATATTTAATCATACAACTACAAAGGGAGGAATGAAACAGCTTGGCAAATTGCATTTGCAGCACAGTAAAATGTGTACCGTGTCTGCATAAGTAGTAAATCAGCATTTTTATAGTACTACTGTGTGAAGCCTCCAACTAGAGATATGTAAATATTACAAAGTACAGATATGTTTGAATATAAGAATGTAAATACACCAAACCATAGACCAAAATTAGGCAATCACCTCCTAATAATTATTTGTAAACATCCTGTTAATCTTAGAACTCTCTATTTGATGTTTCAATACTCCATTCAGGGATGATGCATTGCATGTAAGGCTGCATTCAAATAGTCATTAGTTTGGAAGTTTCCGTTGTTAGCAGGATACTGGGAAGATAAATGATGAATTGTGGTTTCCTGATTCCATCTTTTCTTTGCTCCCCATAGGCCTCGTGCTGTCTCCTCTTGATTTATGCCAGAATCAGAGCTTGCTTTCAGTCTGACTGGTCTACTCTGAGTACAGGCTTCCTTCTGGGTGTGCAGCAGGGAAATCAAACCCGTTGGGAGCTGCCACACATCTTGTCCCTGGGGCCTGAGAAAACCTTCATCTCCACACTGCTGGTTTTCTCTGCCATGGCTCACAGACTGCCTGTCTCTAGAGGCCTGCTCTGGAGGTCATTAAAAGCATTGGGAATGCTGATATTGGCTTAATGGCTCCCTGTATAGCTAAATATTGTCAAGAGAGCTGTAAATAAATGCTTTGGCAAGATGGCTCCTTTCCCAACTGTGCATAGCAAGGGGTGGCATTTGCTGCCAAGTTTTGTGGTTTCATCATGGGCTCTGTGGTCTTTTGAATTTATACACAAGCTTAGGATCCTCTACATGTGATTTATTGAAGATCTGAGATTTCTTTGATTGCTTTTAAGGAGTTTGTCTTGTCACTCTGTGGTAGAAAGCAAGCTGGCAATGCAGTCTAGAAACCAAAGGGGGAAAAGGTGTGCTTCAGATTGATCATTTTTTGATGAAAGTTATTTTTTAAGCTGGATTCATGGTTCCTGGGTCCTCTCTCATCAATCTGAATGCTCGTCCTTGTTTGCTGAACCCTTGCTCTGCAGCCATGCTGCTTTGCTTTCTCACTCCTCTTCACAGCGCTGGGTATTAAGGTGTTTTATCCTGTTCACCCAGTTTACAGTCATCCAAGGTAACTACAAAGAGTGAAAACACTAAAGAGGCCCAAAGAAAACCTGTGATTAAAGTGGAGAAGAGGCTGGAAAGGCAGGTCCAGGATTCAGTCCAAATACCCAGCTCAACAGAAATCTTTTAATTGCAGATCAGACCCCGAACACAGATGTGCTGTTGCTGTGCTTTGAGTCTGAACCTTGATAAAGTACTTTGACATGAATGGATCTCTGGGAATAAACAGCAGGTTGCCAGTACAAGGCAGTTGTTCCAGTGCTGCCCGAGCTGTGGATGAGCTGCTGATTGCTCAGGGCCTCTGCCAGCACTTTGACAAGAGAGTACAAGGGAGATGATGAGCCAGAGGAGGGTGGGACCTGAGGAGGAACTTGCTCCAGTTAGCAGAAGGCATCTCATCAGCCCGAGCTGAGCACGGAGCATACTCAGGGTGAGCTCCAGTCTTGCTTTTCCCCT
Source organism: Melozone crissalis (assembly GCF_028551555.1). NCBI lineage: Eukaryota > Metazoa > Chordata > Aves > Passeriformes > Passerellidae > Melozone > Melozone crissalis. Next base: position 11,939,862 of record NW_026535801.1, on the reverse strand, counting down.
TGAACAGTTACATAAGTGTTTGGAAAAATAACTTCACTTGGCAGAACACGGTGTATGGAAAATGAACTCGTTTCTCATGATGATTTAGATGCCACAGAGATTATGAAGTTAATGCTCTTGTTTTAAAGGGTTGCAGGCTTTTAACAGAGATCACAAGGAACATCATGCTTTGGGATTTAACATTTATTCATTCAGTTCATCAAGTACTGATGTGCACATAGTACTTTGTTGCAAGCATCACAGTGCTGATAGTAGCCTGAGGTTATGAACAAGGGATCTCTAGACAGTACAGAAAAGGTTGGCCTTGCATAGTTCTAACCCAGTTGTCATATAATTTTTCCTTAGATCTGACTTGCACGTTTTGTACTTTGAACAAATACAAGCAGTGCTTTAGCTCACCTCCCCTGCTTTCTGTTGATAAAGGGCTTTACCAATTGATTCTCGAAGGAGCAGTGAAATGGGTGATCTTTCTTTCCAGTGAGTTTCAGCCATACCAGGACTGTGATAAAATCACCGGAGCCTGTCTGCGCTGAACACCAAAGTAATCAGAATGAACATACTACTAAATTTTCACAGAAGCCTTTGAGTTAAAGTTATTAAACACCTTCCATTTCCTTTGAAAACATTAACACAGCCTGGGTTTGCAGAGATCACAGAGTAATCAGAGTAGGGTTTCAGCTGAGTTCATGTCAGAATTTCACAGGCCGCATTCAGGAGGAGGGAAGGGGACATGATAAATACAATGTAATGTTATCAGAAACAGTATCCATTGACTTAGGTAAGGAATGATATTTCCATGTGCATTTCCTTCTCTCTTGTGCTTTATTTTCCCCCCATTTTTAAAATCTTACCAAAATGCTGTCACTTTTTCCATAGAGGTGAAAAGTTTAACATATAAATTCCAACAGAATAGTTGGATCACATGGTAATTCCTGCATTTGGATCTTCCACCAGGAAAGAAGTTGTCCAAGTTCACAGTGCAGATTTTCTCTGATGAGAGCCAGCTGAGCAGCTACATACAGAAGTGTCAGAGACCAAATGGTCCATTGATCCCAGTTCTTTCCACTTCCCTGACACGTGTCCTGTCTCTCCAGACCAACAGTATCCTGTGATAGCCATTGCACTTCTTCTCAGCCTCTGCCTTAGGTCAAACAAGCCAAGCTCTGTGTACCTTTCCTATTTCCCCTTATGCACAGAAACTAGGTTGAGAAATTAGGATTCATTCAGCATGGCCACTAGAGCTTAGCACAGCACTCCAGAAAGAGGAATGGCACTTCCTTGGTGGGGAAAACATGTCACCTCAGAAACTCTAAGGTTTTGTTGCCTTTCTCACGGTGGCATCAGATCTTCGGGTCTGTCCATCACTGCCTCGTTGCCCCTGTGGTGTTGCTATATCTGCTGTGTTTCTCATGACTAAAGGAGTTCTGGTCATTGCTGCTGCCATCTAAACTTCACTCCAAAGTCCTGGATGCTCGGATATCACTGGAAGTTGGTGCTGGAAGTGACTTCCCTGTTGATTTCCTGGAGAGGTTTTTATGCTCAGATAGTTTATTAGTGCCCATCTACCACTTCAGCTCGTGGCAAGTTGTCTTCTGCATCACTCCTCTCCAAGGAGGCAAGGAATGCAGGTCAGGCAGAGGGGTCACTTTGTCACAGGTACTTCCTGATGGATAACATGAACAGTGTCTGTACTTTGATGTGCACTGTGGCTGTTGCTCGCAGGAGCTTTTTCAGCATTTTGCTGACTGGGAGTAGAAGGATGGAGATGATGTTGGTTTTTCTAGTCAAGAAACTGATGATAGTTGATGAGCTGGTTGGCATCAGGCTTGTTCTCTATTAATGCTCTCTGTAACTGCACAGCACAGTGCCAAGACCTGCTGTATACACAATGTGTTTTAATTTGCAGTAAGCTATTTGGGGTTTTTTTCTCAGAACTCAGCCCTCTCTATACTCACAGTAACTGTTGTCCTAGAAATCTTCATGAAAGGTTATTGCAATTGTAAGATAACTTGATGAAACAGCACTCTTAATGCAATTATTTATAACAATGATCACAGAAATGAAGAAAATACATGTTGAAAAAACTTAGTAAAAAGCTGGTAAAAGCAATATTGCTCACACTGTTGATTAGCAGCATTCAGTTGCTTTGCATTGCTCGTTACAATGAAATCAATGGCCTCGCTCACTTTCTTCTCCATTTGTGTAAATACAATCCATGCTAATGAATATGATGTTTGAGCACATCCAAACTGTTTGTCTTGGGGACTACAAGTAACAGTTTATTTATAACCTCATTGGAATCAGATCAATGTCCAGGCCAAGCTTTTTTTCTCTCTCTATTAAGACCATGAAATAACTTTCATACAGTTATATATACATTGCTAGAGCAAAACTCATGTAGTGCAGGGGAGCTCATAGCACTGGACTATTTGTCATGTCACGAATGTTTTCAGTAGCTGCAAGCTAACCCTTTAGAAATCAGTCAATGCTTTCACTAAATGGTAACATCTAATTTTTGAGTGCTTTACAAAATCCACACAGTTGATGAAAGCAGATTAAAGGAGCATGAAATTAGTGGGGCTTGCATCTCTTTATGGTTTGTGAGCTGAACTATTATTGGTCTCCAGATCTGATTCAGAATCTCAATAAATGAAGGCCAAAGTTTCTTATATTTAGATTTTCTAAATAGAAGAGCTTTTAAATTACCTTCTTCACACCAGATGAGCACCAAATCTCTTGTACATTTGTGTATGAAATTACCCTCCATTCTTCTCTTTAAGCTGTAACAAAAATGAGTAAAATGTTGAATGAACTAACACTTTGGCCTGAATTTAAGGGCCAGTGGTGATTACTAAGGCCTGGGGAGAAGTGTTCCCTGGGGCCACATGATTGCCTTGATTCTAATGATGGGCTGGCGCTGACTGCATTTGGAAATCAAATAATGCACCAGACTGTTAAACTCCCATTAAAATGGTGGTGTCTGTGGATCAGAACTTGCATTATTTGGTAGACCCCAGTCCAGAGTTAAAGAAGAAATGCTCTTTAGGAGCACCTGGAAAAGATCTGGGCTTATCTACTGGTCCAGATGACTGTTTTATTATTTACTGTGGTAATATCCATACTGTGTTAAAATCCTCCTGGTGGAAAAAGAAGACCCTGAGAGTTCAAATTCTTCAAGCAGAAAGGTGAGTGAGTAGAGACTGATTTTGCAAAAAGACTACAGGATGCAAGCAAAGCTGTAAAAATTGTTTGTGGTCACACCTTAGTGTAGTAACTTCCCTCTTCCTTTCGTGCTGATTTTGTTTCCTGTTTCAAGTATGGTGCAGAAAATGATGTTCAGGAAGGTGTCATGAAGGTTTATATACTTTATAGGTCTTCTATGAAAGCAAGAAAGCAATGGATGTTTGGGTTTGTAGTGTTTGTAAGAGCCACAGAGATGGGATGGACACCAGGAAGGTACCAGGGATGAAAACACACAGTGGGGGGAGCGAGGGAAAAGTGTTGTGCTGCTGGAGGAGATGTAGTATTAAAGCAATACTGCCCTCCTGAAGAGAGAAAGGCTGGTCAAAACGCTGTTCTGAGAATGCTTTTACAGGCAGAGAGTGTTGTGTGTGTTTGCAAGGTGAGACAGGCTGTAAGACAGCATGGAAAGGATCAAATCCCAAATAAGGCAGATAACTTCTAGAAGCAAGAAATGGCAGGTGGAGGAAGGTCCCCACTGTATGATGCAAGACAACGAGAACTCAGTGGTGGGCTTGGGCTTGGTTTGTTCCCTCTGGGGAAGTGAGACACCCCTGAGATTTATTAAATTTTTTGTAATCTTAGCTTTTCCTTAAGTTGGTGTCTGAAGAACTGTTGAGCCAGCTGACAGCTCCATTTCTGATTGCATGCTCTTCATGTTTAGGGTGGCTCAGTTGACATTTTGGCATGTTAATCTCACTTTATACACATCAATGTAAGATACACACACTTTGAATGACTGCTCAGGATGTGAGGGCATGGGCCACATCAATTCCAGCCACCTCTGAAAGGAGGTGCAGTGACAAAAATGTTTTGTTTGCTGGGAGGTTTAAAACTTGTGCTGCCAAAACCACTTCACTGTTAAGATCATCTGCTTACATTCCAAAATTAAGGAAAAAAAAACTAGGAAAAAAATGTTTATGGTACAATCAGAAGCAGAACAATCTGTGATTCTTAGAAAGCTCTGCTAAGCAAGGCTTCCACAAATGTCAGTCTATTGCTTAGGAAGAAAAGATGGGAAAGGGAAAACTATTTTCCAGATGTAAAGTTACACTTTGACTTTTGGTATTGTTTTCATTTTTAAAAAATTATTCCAGTTCCTTGCTCCCAAAAAACCTGGTTTTATATTTAATAATCTTAATGAACATGGCTTCTCAGCCATCCCCAGATAGTTTTAGTTTTTAAGTACAAAGACTTTAATTCTTCTGCCTTGCTCTTCTTCACAGTTCTGTAATTATATTCTTTTTTAGAGAGTAAGTACTGCTTCACCTTCACAGTCTGTAGAGATACAGAAGCACCAGCCCTACTGGCATTGCCACACTAGGATAATATGTAGCACAGAATTGGATCCCAGGTATCTCTAATATAAGAAAAATGCCTGGTGAATTGCAGCTTATGCCTGTTCACCTGCTCCTAACACAGAATAAATGTGTTGTAGCAGCTGGGGATGAATGGCAGGGTCTACTGCCCCCAAGAAGAGCCCCTGTAAAAGTCAGGTGTTTGCAGTGAGCCTGTACCCCTGTGTAATGTACAGTTAGAGTCACCAAAATAAGAATATAAGCTTGAGTTCTTGCACAAAAGATCCAAAAGTTTTCATTGAAAGCAGAAACTTCTGCACTGAATGCTATATTTGCGTTAAGGACGTTTTTTACTGGAGAAACGTTAAATTTTCAGTGAAATTTAGTTTCTTGTGGTTTTATTTTTCACCCATCCATCCATCCATCCATGAAGCACATTAGCTGTGTCTGTGCTGCCTTTGGTGGCTGTGTTCGGGTCTGGGTTTGAGCACAGAGCTGTGTCTGAAGACAGCTGTCAGTGCTGCTTTGAATGGGCAGAGCCTGAGCGAGATCCCTTCCCTCTCCCAGGCCTTGCAGAGAGCTGGAGGGTGACCCAGCAAAGCAGACAAGCAATCTGCACAGCAGAGAGTTTCACCTGGAGCCTTTTGTGTGCTCCTTTTTTATGGGCTGGGTTATTACTGAGTTATTGCACTCATACCAAGGCACATAAATGTTGTGGGGTTTGGGTTTTTTCCTTCTCCAAATGCACAGCTATAAAACCCTCCTTGCTGAGAGAAAAGGCAGTGTAACAACGACGTTTTCTTCTATGTCTTTTTGTTTCTGTTTGGTGTCTCCAGCTGAAAAATATTTCAGCCATCAAAGGTTTGATCCAAGCTAAGAGAATATGCACATCCCTCTGTTTTCAGCAGGAGCTTATGTTCATAAACCGGTTTTGATTAATATTAACACCAGGTTTTAGATTCTCAGTTCAGATGACAGAAGAGACCTTTGAATATAGCTTGGCTGCATTGCCTGCATACTTAAACATCTTCACATATTTCAAGACTGAGCAAAATCAGCCCTGTGCCTACAGTGGTACTTTTGAGGTGAGGGACTCAGAGAAGGGCCAAGCAGTGACCTCTGAAGACGTCTCACAAAAGAGACAGGGCACCATGATATTATGCAATATCACAGGGAAAGAAATCAGAATGAATCCTTTTAATCAAATAAAGATCAGAGTGTTAGGACCAGAAGATAGCTTTTTCATCTACAGGAAATGAAATCCCAGATGAAAAATTCTCACCAGTTACTCTCAAATGTATGCTCACTTCCAGCTAGCATAAGAGCAAAGATCAGATTTGCTGTTTCACCTGTAAGCAATTAAAGAAGTGAGAACTCAAAGAACTGTCCAGCAGCATCCTTAAAATGTGTCAGAACCTGAATTTTCTGGCAAACTTGATGCGAGTGTCAGTTCCATTAAGTTCTCACTAGGCCTGCAAGTTAGTTGTTAGCACCAGGAAAAAGTAACTGTTGGCAAATGGTGGTACAATGGGCTAGGTGTTAAAAATAACACTTAGCTATTGTGTGGTTTGCTTAGAATTTAATGAATGAACACAATATAGATCCTCTAAGATAGGTGCTCAGTTCACTGATGGCAATAGAGATCTTCATGGCTGGCAGAGCTGCTCTCTGAGAAATGTGAGCTGGATTTGTTTTTCTTTTGCTTTATTTAGAATACCATTATTTTTGAGACCAGGCAATCACAGGCTATTATGATTTCTTTATCTTATATCCTGCACAAGAGAAGCATAGGCCACAACTTCCTAGAAGGTCAGTCATAATATCTCATTTACCTAATCAGATCAACACTCCACAAAGGGGTGTGAGCCAACGAGCTGTGCAAATGCTGTTCTGCAGCTGGTAAGCTGTTGTAATCTGCTATGTGAGGGTCAAAGCACAGAGAAACCAACCTAAAAACCTCTGTTGATTTTGGTAGATCATACCATAGGGCTTATGACACATGCAGGTTTGGTATCTGGTAGAAGAGAATATTGTACATGTTCATCAACTAGTGATTCCGGATGGTTTAGTCTGCATGAGCAATATTTAAGATTTGAATGGAACATTATAAAGAACTTTTTTATTTCTAGTTTTTCCATTTCATTTGTTATCACAATTAAATTCTGCATTTTATTTTTAATGATTTGTCTAGCAGATAGTTGAAAACACAGGCTGCCTTCTGACTGAGTGGTCTAAAAGTTCATTTAAAAGAAATGGATTGACCAAGATAAATTCAAAGACATGTATGCAAACTAAAAATTGTAGGTTATTTATTTGCCACCTTTTTCAGCCAATGACCTGTACACCAACATCAATATCTGAAGATAGGAAAATTAGTTCAAACAACATAAAGTTTCTGTTGTGTTAATGCCCATCTTTGGCTCATCATGCCTAATATTCTAATAGTCCTCTTTAAGTTATGTGTGAGCTCCTTTTGTGATAGGTACTAAGTTTAAGGTGTTCATAACTTTGAAGTAAATCTTAAAGGTTTATCAAACTTTCTAGACTCACTATCGTGATCTTTCTTGAGATTCTAGAGAACTGGACCTAGTGTCTCACTGTCTCATTTCTGAGATGGTAGGAATGGTGATTTGGGGTTTTCTCACTGGATCTGGTATTGGGCCATTGCTATTAAATGATTGTAAAGGCCACTGTAAGGGGAGAGGTGCTGACTTTGAGACACAACATCATTAACTTATGATCATTAGAAAAATCCCATGATACTTTTAGAAAAAGTAGAGTAGTTAACCTTGGTGGCTTGGCCAGATTCCAGCTTTTGTAATTGCATCCTGCCTAACTAAAATTGCATTGCACTCATTCAGTTGGATGGCGTGTTCTTCACCTTTTACCCCAAGCTGCTGAGTAGTTCTGTTCAATATTTTCTATATTTCTACCCAGAAATATCTTAATTCAGCGTTATTTGTTTTGAATGATAGTTCTTAAAGTGCTTTGAAATCCTTCTGGCTGAAACTTGCTGTCAGCTGTAAATGTAAATTTTCTTTGTTGCCAGCTGTAAAATCATACAGGATTTGACATCAAAAGATCGATGCCTTGCACCACTATGATTTGAGTTGAAGAGCTCCTGAAAGCCCAGGCAGAGTGTGCCTTAAACACATCCCTTTGCTGCAAGGATGCCAAAGCCAAGCAAGTAACATAATCTAGCTGTGGATCAATAGAGTGCCCTTCAGGGACACTGATACTCCGAGGCACTCAGGGAATTACCTGCATGGTGTGCACGTGCTGTGCTGGTAGGGATGGTCTCAGCTCTAAGAGAGCATGGCCATGCTCCAAACACTGCATGAGGTCAGTGTCCTGCTACAGCCTTGTCTGAAATGGGACTTTTGTAGGCAGCCAAGGGAAGCTTTTGCTTGTTTGCACTGAGACCTGTCAGGGGAGTTTGGAGTGGACTGTGGTTTGAATACAGTGGTGATTGTTTTCTAAGCAAATCTTACAATATTTTTGACAAAAGTCTTCCATCCATGCATCAAAGCAATTGCACTTCAAGGGACTTTATCTCTGTAGATAAGGTTATGTGATACAGGAATTAGGAAGGGAATAAAGCTGGAATTAGTGCTAAATCCACAGTAATATTCTGCTGTGAGATACTTCGACCCGCAGTTCTTTTCAAGTTGCACTGTGTGCACTGCCAGCCCGCTATATGTGCTTGTAATGAAACATTAAAGGAGGTTTCAGGCACCTGAAGGTGAAAATCACCTGTTTATTGTTCTCTTGGTGGTATCTACTGTGAGAGTCAAAACCTGCCCATGTCCCCAGAAAGCAAGCAGAGAATTCAAGGGTGAACATGAAAGAGGAAATAAAAAATCTGCCTAGGGAGAGAGGTAATAAAGACAAAGCTTTGTGCTTTGCCCATGTGTAAATTCAGGATTATTTTCCCTTCAGATAATTCTCTTTATTTCTCCTTGATTTTTTTTCCTGTGGGATGCAGACAGACCTCGCCAGCACAGGAAATTCTGCTCTTGGGATGGCTTTTGCTGGCATCTGTGGCTTGATCCAATGCTGACCAAAGGCAACACAGTGCTCCCTGTGGACTTCAGGAAGTTTGAGAGCAGAAAGCTCAAGTGCTCCAACAGTGTCTTTATTCTGCCAGTCTCTTCAGAGGGGAGATGCTTAAAGCCACCTTTCAACCAAAAAGCCTGAAAGTTTTCAGGCTTTCATGTGCTCAGACCAGGGAAGATTTTTTCCCTTTTTTGCTGAGAGCCTGTGGCCCCTGTTCATGGGCTGATAACCTGCCTGGTGCTTGATCTGTCCGAGCAGAGCACTTTCTGTAGGGCTTACAGAGCCCAGCAGAGCTGCTGCCTGCAGAAGGGACAGGCATTTTCCTGCCTGGGCTGTCTCCTGTCCTGTGCAGCATTGCCACTCAACAAGCAGTGTTATGTGATCTGAGACACAGCTTATAAATGTCATTAGAGGGCCATGGGTGTAACAATTATGGCCCAAGGAGCGAGGATAACGATGGCTTTGTGCTGAATGTGGGGCTAATCAGGGACCCTTGGCACCAAGCATATTTTGTAGTTCCTTGTCCTGGTGGAAGTGGCAGGCAGAGGTGACAGCCTGCCCACAGCCTCTGTTGCTGGGGTTTTTGGGAGCAGGGAGACCTTCTCCCATCCATCATGCTGCTTTCCAGTGAGGCTGGAGCAGGCAGGGAGAGGGGAAAACATTGGCAGTTTATAAAACAAACAGCTGACCTCTTCAGTCTCCTGGCAGCCCGACTGCAAATCTGATTTCAGATCATGTTTCAATATATTCAGTAGCAGCCTGGTTTTATTCACACAGAGCCAGCCCCCTTCCTTAATGTGATGACTTTCCTTCCCTACCCAAGTAAATACTGTACCCACCCTTCTTCATTTCTACAAATGGTTCAAATTGAGCCCACAAGGATTATTTACTCATCTACGTGCCTTGCTTCATGAAACACTGAAGTCTGTGAAATGAATCATAGGCAGAGGTGGTTTTGTTTTTTAAATACCATGATTAACCCTTGCTCTTGGCTCTCTAAATATCCACTTGCATTCAGAGCATGCAGAACTGCTACCCAGACATTGTTGCTACAGTAGGACTGAATGTGCTTATTATAAATTTATTAAATTACTTCTGGTAGTCTGGATTCCCTTAGAAATGCAAAATTCATAGAAATATGAACTTTATAGTTGAACTTAATGAGTTGCCAGTTTTAACAGCTGAAGATGTATGGTCTTATTTAGCTGGGCAAGGCACAAATGTTGATGTAGTTAGCATTGCTCCTCCAAAGCCTGGTGATGGGAGCCCTAGTATTCTTTGTAATTTTATTCCATGCTTTCCACGTGTTCTGGCAGTACAGGCTGATTTTCTAGTTATCTACATACCCAGCCATTTTTCTCAGGTATTCTCCAGCTGTGAAGACAAGTTTACATTAGCCCGTATGGAACACACTACTCTACTGGAAGCAGCTCTTCCACCTCTAACAAAGAGTGGTGTTGCCATAGTAATTTCTTCTTACCTGCCTGTGGAATGTCTACCCTGTTTCATTGCCACAAGCCCTGTCTTCTTCAAAGCCTTCAAAGCCTTCTGTTCCACAGAGGGATGCTTCCAGAGGAGCACTGACTGGCAGTGAGAATGTAAGCCTGGGCTTCTGCCAAGCTGAGCTCAGACTCTGTTCCCTAAAACTGTGCTGAGAGTGGCCGTGTTCTGGTCCTATACAAGGAAGGCATATGGTGCATAATCCCAGCTCCTTCCTTCAGCATGTGCAAAGTGAGAAAATGCAGTTTTGTGGCCCCAGAATGAGGCCAAGTCTGCCAGGCCATGGCTGGGCAGTGGGAACAGACAGCTCTGAAGTGTCCACACAATGAGCAGCCTCAGCACAAACTCCATGCTTAGGTCTCTTCATGTGACATGTGGGCAGTGGTTTTCTGTCTAGGAAACGTTCCATGCAGATACAGACACATTGCAAAAGAAAGCTAGGGTCTAAAAAGGGCAACTAAGACCAGTGAGACACTGTAAATGGACATCAAAACCATCCTGTCTACTTCTGTTGCCTTCAGCATCCAGCAACCACTGTTCTCCTGTACAAAGCCACCCCTTTTCTCTAGCTCAGGGCTCACATGGCTGCTCCTGCAGGTTAACATGTGCTGGGAGTAGGTGTTTCCAGGATGATACTGATGAGTTTTTCTAGGGTATTCAACAGATTTGAGAGCAGGTGACAGGTAGATGAGAATGTGGAAGCTATATTTTGGTTACTGTAATCATCTCACCAGAACAAAGATCCTCAGGCTCAAGGGACAACTCATCACAGGATGAGATCTTTGGTGGGAGTTTTTTGGGTAGCACTTATCTCTTGTATACTAATGGTGGAATTTGCTGTCATGTGATCAAAAGGTGGCATCTTTGTTTCTCTTCTAGCAGAATTTTTCTAGAAGATTCTTCATCTAGTAGCAGAGAGGTTAGCTTTGAAGCTTACAGATCGCTGCATGGTCCTAGGAACAATAATTTCAACACCTAAAATCCCAAATTCAATTAAAGCATGAGGATGGGTGCTAAAGAATCTAGAGATAAGAAAAATGTATTAGCAATAGTCTGAAAGCATTCTCTGCACCCCTCAGCCTTTTCAGTGGAGCAGGGTGCAAAATTGCTATGAATTCAAGTGTACTTAAAAGATTTGAAAAAACAGATCTGCAACAATATAATGATCTGAGTAGACAGCAGAGGTTATGGTTCCCTCCTTCCCATCTAACTCTTTCCCTCCTTCCCATCTAACTCCAAAGTAAGAGGCAAAGTGACATTCAAAATTTGTGGAAGCAATTAAGGAAAAAGCCCTGGTGTCATGAGGCCTGTCCAGGATTTCAGGACTGGTTTATGGGCCAGCTGGACAGTGTAGAAAAACAGGCTCAGCCACAACAGCATGGAAAGGAGGAATATCAAGGAGACTTGGCCTTTTGCAAAGTACACACCAGGGAACGGTGTTCTGAAACACTATATAGGTGCTGGGGAATCCACTGAAATATTATACAGGTGCTGGGAATGCACTGAAACATTATATAGGTGCTGGGGAATCCACTGAAATATTATTCAAGTGCTGGGGAGTGCACTGAAACATTATATAGGTGCTGGGGAATGTCTGCTGGCACTAGAGCAGTTGCAGAAGATAAATAAAAAAGGGAACAGTGTTACCAAAGACTCCCTGGGAATAAATCATTGAGCTCTGATTAAGTCTCAGGGATCTCAAGCCAAAAGAATATGAAGAAGGAATGCAGATAGGCTGCAGGAAATTGAATGTCTCCGAGAATGACCTGTATCATTTTTTCCATTTGTTAATGATACCTTTGATGTGATTTAGAGCTCAGCTAGTTGGACTATTTAGATCCATCCATTTGGATACTGGTAGCAAGAGAGAAGAGTAGCTCACAGAGACAAGGTGTTTATGACCCTGGCAAGGATTTTTGAAGCTGACTATAATGTTTTTCAACTGCTTAATGTCCTCATTGGCTTTGAAAGTGTTCTGAACCAAACACTGGAGAAGCAAGTTTATAGCAGGTGTGCCATTTCACCTTGGCAGTGGTGAAAGACCACAAATTATTTGGGATAGCATTTACTCAGATGCTTAGGTTTGCCACTGTTTTAGAAGCATGAGAAATAACATGATTCAAAGCCAAAGTTATAGTACTGCTTGGAAGTAGGAGTGTATTTCAGCATCAGTGTTTCAATAGGGATTGGTTCAGAGGAGGAAGAACCTATTCTGACCTTTCAGGGAGGCAGAGACAATCAGTACTTACTGAAAGAACAGGGACAATAGACAGGTACCTCTCCCACAGGTATGTGTGACCACAGGCTGAGATGAAGCTTCTGATACTGCATAACTTCTGTTAATCTATTTATATTGTAAATAAAAAGTAGCCATTGAAAGAGCAGTAGTGGTTTAATCCCAACCAGCCAAAATACAGCCCTCTATGAGTCACTGTGCAGAAAATTAACTGTACCTCAGCTAAAATCAGCACAAAATCTTATGCTTCCAGAGGGAATATAGATGATCTGTACATGTTAATATTCAAAGTCCAGTCTAAGTTTGAACTTCTCTTTGCAAATGTATTTTGTAAAGGGCAGGAATAAAATAAGTAAGAAAAAAAATGTAGAAGCTGGTAGAAAAACATAATGGTGTATATGCCACTGAGATTAGCTCAGATGGTCAGAGCATGATGCTAATAACACCAGGGTTGAGGAATTGATCCCTGTATGGGCCATTCACTTAAGAGTTGGACTCAATGATCCTTGTGGGTCCCTTCCAACCCAGAGCATTCTGTGATTCAGTGATTGCATTTTTTTTTTCTTTGTTTCAAATAATGGTAGTTTGGTAGAATAGCTTAATGGATGTTTTTCCTTTGGCCGGATGCAGGTCCAAGAGCAAAATGGAATCCACTTAAGTAGGATATGCATATATGTCTTATAGGTCACATACTGCAGGGAGTATTTTAGTAAACCTGACCACAAGTCTCTAGACACTACTTCTGATAGCTGAGAGTGTCTAATGCACACTGTTCTTGAGGGTAATTACCAGGAAATGCAGAGGGATCAATCATACTTGATGCACTGAGCAATTATATTTATTCCCTGAAAAGTCTTTAATGTTCATGGGATGCAAAGTGTGTGAATTTCATTTTAGCATGGAAATATTGTTAGGAAAACAACAGCATTAATGAATCAGAGAGGCACAGTGAAAGACCATGAAGCTGCTCAGACATTAGGGAGATTATTCCCATAAAATAATCCTATTTTAGATATATGAACTAAGAAAGAAGTGGGAATTTGCAGGTTGGAATGGGGTCTTTGAGAAGAGCCATTCCTTATGTGCAGACCAAAACCATACAGGGGCAGATGTGGTGCTTTTGCCAGTGAGGGCTCTGAGATGGGAAATAGTGAAGCAAGTGAACCCAGATCCAGATAAGGATGTGATGAAGAAGGCTGTGCCTGATTTAAGAGTGATAAATACCAGGTTCTTTGAGATAAGAGAGAACTGTGTTTTGTGCTCTGCTGCAGGGTTTTGGATATGCTGGCGGGCACTCGGAGCTCTTTGCAGGCTTAGCTCCTGGAAGTGCTCCATTGTGTTGGCAGAGCTGGGTCGCCCGCTTTGCAGCCAGCTCAGCCGCCAACTGTCAGGTCACTGGAGGTTTCTGTTCCTCTAAAGCATCTCTCTTGCAGCCAGCACAATGCATGGCTTTGTTTTTCCCACTTGCTTCATTAGCTCTTTGATTAAACTACCTGTGATAGTAACACCGGAAAAGGGAATCTGTGTTTTTGTTAATAAAGTGGTAACTGGGAGCTAGGAGAGCATCTGGTGGGTGCTGGTTGTGTGGTGCGGCTGGGATTCTCTCAGATGGGCTCCTGCTCCCCACCCTGACTTCTTCCAGCCCTCTCCTGACTTCTGCAGCTGTCCATGGCGTGCCACTGATGCTCCCACCAAAGGCTGGAGGGCAGAGGATGAGTTCTGCTCTGCTCAAAAGCAAGGCCATCAGTGAACTTCCTACAACCACGGCTATCTTGGGAAAAAAAGGGCTGCCAGCTCTGGTTTGGACGGCTGGGATTTTCTGGCCTGTCCACATTCTGGGCAGTGATGCAAAAGCCTGTGCTGTCCTCCATGAGTGTTCAGATTCAAAAGAAACCTGGAAGCAGAAATCAAAGCGGGTAATTGTTTCTGGTTTGTTGGACCAGCGTGATCAGAAAGGCGGCACTGCCCGGAGCTGGTGGTGGGCAGTGGGTTTTGCCACCACCTTCTCACAGTGCTGCAGGAACCACAATGCCAGCCCCCATGGAATGGGCAGGGGGAGCCAGCACCAGGGGCTGCCTGTTTGAAATCCCAGAATAAGAGATGTGATGCAGACACCAAGTTTTGTTAAGCTGAAAGAAAGCCTTATCAGATGGTAGGTCTTTTATGTATCACCTCTGTCTGGAAGGCTGCAGCTTGTCGGGTCTGCTGGCATTTCAAGTAGTGATATTTAACCAACTATTTTTCTTCCTTTCTTTCATTTTTGCTCTTTGAAGTGTCTTCCTGAGATTTGTGATGGGGCATCCCTAAGTTACTCCTCCCACTCAGCCAGGCCAGACTTTCTGGGGGAGCTTTTTGCTGCTGATGCAAAAGGATGAGAAAATTCTCAACTCCCATGATGAGAGCTCATAGTAGGATGTCTTCAAAACCTTCAGGTGCTAGGACTTTAGGCAGGCACAGAGCCCATGTGAGTACTCTTAAGGGGTGGGTCATGCCTGGGGTGTAAACCAGTCTATAAACCAGATCACACACACCACATAAAGTCTGAGCCTGTGTTTGCTCTTCACTCTGTCAGTGTATTAACATGATTCCACTTGCACCCAAAATAGGAAAGCAGCTTAAAGAAGGCATTTGGAAAATAAGGCAGGCAAATAATCAGGCTACAGAGAAGAATGTGTCTGGTTTTTTTAAGGTGTATTCACAAGTTAATTCAGGTAGGAAATTATTCTGACAGGTAGAGAGTAAAGTTTACTCCTGTAGGCTATTTGTGCTTTATTTAGGGCTCAAATGAAGCGCAAAAGCTCATGAAAGACAGAAAATTCTTCAACGTGGAAGACAAGCCTGTGGAGGTGAAATGTGGCTAATCCAACACCACTGTGCCCCCAGTGATTTTGAGTGCTGCCTGAGAGCAGTGCAAGGAGCTGGCAACCCCTGTTAATCCAGCCTGTGGCATGCTCAGGGACCAGGGTCAGAAAGCTGATTTCTCCACTACCTCTCTCCACATATAAATGGACTCTTTTAAGCTTTCCTGTGTGTGCTTCAGGGTGCCAGGCTCCCAAGGAGGATAAAACACCCCTTGGAAACACACATGGTTGTTTTCAAAACCATGCACTGCTGTCAGTGGGGTTATGAGCAGCCTGCACTGGGACAGTGCTGGTAGCTGCCAGAGGGTTTTTAATGCGTGGTTTTCCCCTCAAATTAGTAGTTTTCTGTTTTTCCTTTGGCTGAGACATGGATACAAGCTATGCACCTTGCACTTACATTTTAATGTAGAAATGTTATTGCAGAGTCTGAGGTAATTACCTGGTTGTTCCTTTTACTGCATGTAATTACAACAAAATTCTACGGGGATAGTTTATAGCAACTCAGTGTGAAAATAAGATACTTGAAAGCAATGGTTGGGTTAGGTGATGTTTACGTTTCTTTCTCTCTGAACAGGATTTGAAAAGAAATGTACTCACATCTCCCATATGCTAAGTAGCTTTTCCTAAGAAATTTTCATGGTGAGCACACAGGGCTTGGCCCCAACATGTTAGGAGGCAGCTCTGCTCCCCTGAAGTCTGGTGGGCACCCACCTGAGAGGAGCTGAAAGCTGCCCTGCCATCCATGAGCTAGGGGGCACACCCTCCTTCCTCATCGTGCTGTGTGTCTGGGGCCACAGCAGTTCCTGCATTTTCGGCAGGCACATACCAGGTAGAATTTATCCCCAGGGCTTTTCCTGAAGCCAAATTTTCACAGTGTCTTGAGCAAGAACAGCATTGCATCTTCTCTAGCAAATACTTAAATGTGATAACTGAAGATTTTTCCCTAGCACACTGGGCCAGATCCTTTTTTCCTGCCTATCTGTACGTACACATCAAATTGTACTGCTTACATTGCTTGGCTATGCATGGAGAATCTGACTGCCTTACCTGATGCTTAGCTGCCATTTCAGTGGCTAGGCTTCCTTTCTTCTTACCTCTGTGCTCTATCCACTCAACCAGACATAAAGGGTTTAGTGGGATTGTTAGCAGAGGTAATGGAGAGAGTCCCGTTGATTAGAACAGGACCTGAATCAGACCCTTCATTTTTCCTGGCTGTCACATGGGTCACACCTATTGTTCTGGCCTTTCTTTTTTTTCTTTTCTTACATCAGAATTCACTGTGGACATTTTTTCTATCATTATCTAAGAGTTTGTGGAAGGAAAAGTTGCATTTTAAAAAGTGCCTGCCTTGCTGCAATTTATTCTGCTCACTGTTTCCTGATTCTAGCTGTGCCCTCTTGCTCTACCAGGGTTATAGAGGTTGAGTTTCCCCAGCGCTAAGCAGAGAGAAAATCTCAAGGTGATCAGGAACCGTGCATGTAATATTCTTAATTGTTTTGTGCATCATTAAAATGTTCACACATTTCATGTACTTCAGGCTAAAAATTGCCCATTCAGCTTTAACAGGTAATTACAGGAGTGACCAGGCATTCACAGGGCACCCGTGTGCTTTTTGGAGATGACAGATGGATGTGCCTGCACCCAATCCATTGCTTTGGATTTCCTTTCTGGAAGGCTATGTTATCACTGTGCAAATGAGGTGGAATCCTGCCCTGGGCCTGACTGCTCTCCAAGGAAAAGAAGGGGAACAAAAGCACACCCCGTGTGGCCCCCAGCAGCTCCATGGAGTGGGCACCAGAGGAATCACCAGAGTCTACCTTGGCTGTGGAAGGGCTGCTCAGGGCCTGGAAGCAGGAGCAGAGGAGACAGACTTTGTGCTGTGCCTCTGGCAGGTGCTGTGCAGAAAGTGCAGCCCCAGGGACAGGGAACAAAGGTGGCTGTGAGCCCTCTGTGCTGTGCGGCTCTCGTGCGGGCCGCCGAGGCTCCTGACGCACATTCACTGTCAGTTGAATGTTGAGCCCTACTTCTCGTTGGAAGTAGGGCTCTCTGAGGTTCCCAGCTTTCCTGTCCCCAGATTTGGAGCTGGCATTAGGAGCTTCACTGCTTCTGTCACCTCCTGATCTCCGCATCAGGGCGCAGTCACCACAGGTAGCATCATTTTGGCACGAAGGTGGCGAGCTGAGCGCTAACACTGGGAACTCATCACTGACTGTTCTGGGAAATGCATTACCTGTATTTCTGTATTAATGTAGATTTTGCAGTCCATTTAACATTTTTTTTAAGTGTCTTCATTTTAAAGAGGGCTATGCTTTTTCTCTAAAAGGTGTTTTATTATAATGGAACAAAATGTTGGTCAAGTGGAACAGATATATTCATACCACTGTGTCTAAGAAATAAACTTCCCTCCCAAGAGAGGAAGAAGTAGGTAGGCTCCCCTACCTCTTCAGGATCAGTTGAGCTGAAATCTTCACCACAAGGTCTTAGGTGTGACCAAATCCTCCATATTTGCAGGAGTCAGAAACTTTCAGAGATTATGCAAAAATTTATACTGGCCCCATACATGGGCATTCATCACACACCCAAATGAAATGAAGATGCTTTAATTACATTACCAATCATGCCATGATTTCAGTGGGAATTTGTGCAAGTCAGGATTTGAGTAGTGCACAGTGTGGAGCCCAGCCATTCCCTGGCTTGTAGGAAAGGTGTAGTCATAGGCACATAGTTCTGGAAGTAGCTTCAACTGATCATCTCATCCATCCTCCTCAGTCTGATGGGAACAACTATAGTTAGACTGTCCCTTGCTCAGACCTTGCATGGAGCAGTCTCAGAAGCCACCTCTGAGCACACCAGCTTCATTTCAGTGCTGCCTGTTCCAGCCCACGGTAATTATTAGAGGTTGAGGGGACAAAATCTCCTAATATCTAACTTAAATCTCCTTTGCGGTAAATTATGTCAATTATTTCTTGTCTCAGGAATAATGAATGTGGAGAACAGTGGACTATCCTTCTTTTTATAGCAGCCTTTTTTACATTCCTTTTTGTATCAGACGAGCAGTCTTCTTTCAGTCTCCTTTTTTCCAAAGTAAAAAATTTCCATTCCTCTAAGCTCACCACGGAACTGTGTTTTCTAAACCTTGTCATCCTTGCAGCTCTCCCTTGGACCCTGCAAAGGTGGCTGTCCCTTCTTAAATGCTCTGCTGGAGCGTTTCTCTACATGAAACCAGAGCAGCATCAAGCTGAGTGGGATAAGAATGCCT
Source organism: Melozone crissalis (assembly GCF_028551555.1). Taxonomy (NCBI): domain Eukaryota; kingdom Metazoa; phylum Chordata; class Aves; order Passeriformes; family Passerellidae; genus Melozone; species Melozone crissalis. The sequence goes on along the minus strand of NW_026535801.1, from coordinate 11,921,412 downwards.
TATAAATGTGTCAAAATGTGGGGGAATAAATAGGCATCAGACTAGCCAAAATATTGATTTATTTTTTTTAAGCTCAGAATAAAACTGGAATTGAAGCTTCTAAATTTCTTCTGCCTTACATATTTTCTCTGCCAGTTGTCCTGTTTTAACCTTTCCTGTCCCCAGGAGGTTTGTACTGGCAACTTCTATTGTATTATAACAATCTGGTCCTGGTTAATCAATGTACAAAGCTCTCAGTCCCTACTCAGCTACATGCCTGTGTTTCCTCCTCTAAATCATTCATGCTTTCTCTGTTTTGGTGTTCAGCCACTCCACTAGTAAAACTTCTGAGAAAATTGCTTGCCCTCTCCATCAAAGGGTAATATCTTGCATGTTCTGCATCTTGTAGGTCTGAGTTTCCCCTAAGTAATTGTTCTTACTCTGCCTTGGATTTCAATTTAAAAAAGCCTTAACCTGATATTTAATCAGCATTGGCAGCAAGAGACCACTCATGGGGTTTTATGTCCTGCGGGTAAATAGCTCGTTCCCTTCATTGTTCGTTAAAAACAAATACAGTTTGCACCCTTTGTCTCTCCCCTTCAAACAAAAACAAAAAACCAAACCAAACTTTACTATATTCCCCACCAGCGAATAATTCATTATTTATTGTTTAACTGCTGTTTCATACTTGGCATAAAAGATGTAAAACAGGTTGGGAGTGCTGGAGGAATAGTTATTAGTGGTGAGGGGGAGCAGCCAGACCCAAGACAGCTGTGGCAGTGCCATTTCTCACCCAGTGGTGCTCGGTGTCATTAGCCATGACAGCAAACCCTCTCAGCTGGCATGGTGAACCCTCACACCATGGAGCTCTTGGAATGGCTCCTCTGTGGCTCTGCACCACGGAGAGACACCATTTCCTGACTCGTTTCTGTTGGGTTGAAATGAGATCCACAGTCTGTGGACACGACCTCTCAAAAGGAGCCCCGTGCTTGATCATCCTCGCCGTATTTAACTGGGGTTTATAGTGTCCACTTGAGTCTACTGACACAGTGGGTGAGAAAATAGAGAATTAATCTTCTATCACATTGCCTTCTGTAGAGAAATTTCCTAATTAAACATAGCAGAAAATTACTTTAAAAGTAGTGGGGGGGGGGGGGGGGCAGAAATCCTTCCTCTATTGTGAGCATGGGCAGTATTAATTGAAAAATTGTAATTTATTCATGCAAATCTTCTAACTGCACTTCATGTCCACGGTGATTTTGCTAACATGGATTTTGCTTTGCCCCTAACAAGGACTTGTGTTTGGAAAATGCAAGAATGTACTATAATTACTGGTTTGCTTCTGGTCGGTTTGCTTCGGCTTTTCTGTTCGTATTTATCGGTGTTTCCAAATTTGAGAAAAATCCCTTGATAATTGCCTCTTCTCTGAGATCTTCTCACTGTGACAGTTGTCACACACACTGAGAATTTTCCATTTTAATATTCCACTCTATTAGCTGCTAAGAGCACAGATAAGATAACGAGAAATGGAAGTCCCTTTTTAAAGCATTTTTTGTTTTAAAATGATAACTTTAAATGTATTACTCTGTTTAGAAAGAAAAATCTGAGTGGATGGCATGATGGGTAATGATATGTAAATGACCATTCATGCATGAAAATCAGGGCCACAGTTGAATGTATTAGGCAATGACTGATATAATCATTATTTTGGATTTTGCATCTGAAGAAGGGGGGGATTGCAGATATCAAGTGAATTACATATTTAAAGAAAACATTAATGTGCATGTAGAATAAAGAATATTTATGACATTTTTGCATTAAGTATTCTAGTGTTATGCTGTTTGAGCTTAAATAAGGTCAATATGCTGGGTTGATGCTTTTTATATTAAGTCTGCCTCTCGCTTTGGCAGATCCTCCCTTTCCGTGTTCATGCAGGACACCATCAGAGTGCCAAGTTTGTAATGTCAACTCTTTTCAGCTCCCTATAATGCATTTATCTACAGAAAGCTGCCTCTTGCTCACATGGGGGAGAGCTCAGGGAAAGCCAGTTGCTCACATTTTTAGAGCAATATTTTAAAGTTTACCATGGCTGTGATGCCTTTGTCTCTCAAGGGTTTTAGAAGCGCTTGCTGCATCAGTGAGATGGTGGAGGAAAGTTGATGCTGCAGGTCTGCTGCAGCTCTGGGGGTTCTTGCCCAGGAGGGGACAGTATAACTCACTCCTTTGCTTCCCAGCCAGGGAAAACAGCTGCTCTGCTTTCATGAGGAGACTGAAATAAGGAGAGGACAGCTTGAGAGGTGCAGGCACACAGTTTGTGGTGGTTGGGAGTGGGGCTGTGGCCCAGCCTCATCCCCAATGGGCACAGCTGTGAGCAGCAGGTGAGCAGCACTGACAGCAATGAGCCATGGAGTGCCCAGGGGCACTGACCAACCACCACAGGGAACAGAGGGCACACAGGTGCCATGCATCAACAATCAGAGGTATTAAAGCTTGGGCTAAAGAACAAGAAGGGCAGATGCTTGCAGCCTTCTGAAGTGAGATGGTGTTGCTCTGTATGGGCTGATGCCTGAAGCCTTCTGAAGAGGTAATGTGTTACCCTGAATGTGGGTGAATGCTTAAAGCCTTCTGAAATGATATGATGCTACTCTGTCCATCATGGCCATCTTGTCTGTGCCATACTCTGTAACAGAGACTGGATGTTTTCCTGTCTCATCTCATTTTGTGCTAAGATCTTTAAAGAAAAAAGAAAATTCTGTTTTGGCATATGAGAGATATAAGCCCCTGTTATACAATATCTACATTAACAGATTCCTTGTATCAAAGGCAGAAAATAGCTATGGTACTAACTAAAATTAATGTACCTCAAGTTTGGAGAACATTATACTGAATGTCCATGATACATTCTCTGTCCCCCTTGGCAGTAGCATATGATCAATTTTGCTACTCTGTCCTTACCTAATTATTGCTGTTGCTAATGAAGGGAAGTAGAGAAAAACATGTCTTAGTAGGTTAATAAGCCATCCAGAAAATTATATTAGCATGATCAATCCTTAATGATTATGGTTTCTCATAATATTAGATCACCTGAAAGGTGTTTTTGGCAGAAATGTGAGGGGCAGTATGTATCATTTTGCAGCCATTCTTCCAGAAGTGCTCAGTTGGTGTTTGGAGAGAAATTCGGTTTAACTTTAGCTCAGGAGTTTTGACTGCTCTCACAAACATTGATTCACTCAGTGGAACTGGATTATTTTATCATGCAAGGGTCTGGAAGGGCAGCAAGTATGGGGGATTTTCTGCTTTCCCTTCTTCCACAAATACTTGTGGGCAGGCAGTGTGCACGTTTTGTGTTGCTTTTCATAAATTTGGGTGAATAATCTGTCAGTCTCAGATCAGTCTGACCACCTTGCAGCTGGCATTTCCCCCCTTCCTTTCTCCATGATGATGCACCTTCATGGGCAATCTGGTATCTGGATCTAGCATCTGTCAGGATTTCTGTAATTTCTGTGAGGTTTTTGTCATTGTTTTTTCTTTAAGTGGCTGGGTAGCCACCACTGCAGCTTACTCAGGCATGTTTGTTCCAAGGAAAGCATTTCTCTTAGAGCATGTCCAAAGAATTAAAGCAAATAGCAGAGGGTAACGATCCTCAAACATCAGACTCATCAGACTCCTTTTTTTATTTTATTTATTTAAAGATTTCCCCCAAATTAAACTGAATCACAATCCTCCCTTTTAATTTGTTAATTACACTTCTGCAATGGTAATGCAATCAGTGAATATAGCTAAAGTGTTTGTGTGTGCGAATCAGTATTAATGAGAAAGAGCATATTTGCAAAGTGTGATATGTATCAGCTGTTTGCCTTGTGTCTGTCTGCTGGGGTAAGGCTGCTCTCAACTGGACCCAGCTCAGCCAAGGAGGCTCAGCTGCAGGAAGAAAAAGGGAACAGTCCCTTCCAGGTCATTCATTCCCTATCCTTATATCCCTTTTACACTTCCCATACTCAGGGAATGCAGGGGCAGGGTGCACTGCTGTTTGGGACAGGGGAGTGCCCCCATTTTGGGCAGCAGAGCTCCTGGAGAGCTCAAGCTCAGCAGCTGTGGTCCCCTGGCCAAAGCAGCAAGCCAGGGCTTTTGCAGCCTGCGTGCCCCAAGTGACTTCACAGGTGACAGAACCCTGAGCGAGCTCATAAAGGTTAATCACAACTAAGTGAGAATGAAATCTGGCATTTTCCTGCTGGGCTTCCAATTTTCTGTATATGCAGTGTATTGAAGCTAAGTGAGATTAAATGTTTAAACCTTTTGTGCCGTGTGGCTCCCTCTATATCATAAACACGTCTGTAAAATTATACTCAGAAGGGCAGCATTGTTCTGGTGTAAATGGATTCAAATCCACACTTTTCTCCTGCTTCAGACTCAAGGCTGAGTTTGAAGTGTCACACTCAGCCTGTTTGTCCTGTTAGTGGAGGTCTGGGAGGCTTTTCTGCCAGTCACGTAAATTTTGGGTGACAGCACAAAATTAGATCCCCTGTTTATTCACAGACCTGGTTCATGGAGGCTCCTGCTTCTAAATCCTGGCCACCCTTGCAGGAGTGGCTGTGCTACTCATTCAAGAGCTTCTTGCCTTTCTGGCAAGGCTATCAGCAGTGCTGCTGGTGTTTCTCAGGGATTTTGTGCTGGACACAACTATTCCACTGCATAAACCATAAATCAAGGAGTGCTTTAAGTACTCATGCACTGCTTCAACCTGCCCACTAATAATGGGAATAAAAGGGGGAAAATGGCTTGATTGGCTTTTTTTTCCAATTTGTCCTGAAAGATTGTCTTCCTACCAAATATTTTCATGCAATTAACTGATGCCATATGTTTTCATGTTTGTTGAAGAGTAGGGTTATGTAAAAGATATGATCTATGTTGCATAAATATTGTACCCCCTCCAGCAAGACTTGGAGGGTTTGCAGCTGCCCTTGTCTCAGCTTCTGGCACGTTCTTTAGGTGCCAGCACTGCTGTGCACCCCCAGCTGCAGCAGAGACCCGAGGACTCCCTACCTACATCACTGGAAAGGCAGAAATACCTTCACATGTGTCAGGAGGGATGTCTTAACAACTAGCTCTGAGATGCATTTTGGCTTTGGTTTTGTTTTTAGAGGGAGTTCTCACAGGGAAAGGAGCAACCTCAGGGATGAGCCCTGGTTGTACAGTTTAGAGGCTGAGATCAGGGTGTGCTACTGCAGAAGTATTAAATTCTGGGGCAGGAGCTGTGAAGGGGGATTGGGGATCCACTGAGCTGATGGAGGAGGAGGCAGCTCAGGAGCCATCTCAACACTCCCAGTGATGGGGTGACAGCCTGGCTGAACATGGGCTGTGACTGTCAGTTCTGGCACCCCGCTGAATATCCCACCACTAGAAATGAGCTTGGCATGCAAGCTTGGTGCTCCTGAGCCCCAAGGCAGCTCCAGCTCTCTGTTACATGTGTGTAACCTGCATTAACACCACAGAAATCAAGAGAAAGGAGTATTATGTGGAAGAAAAGTGGAGAGGGGGAAGAAAACTCTTCCTCTTGTTGCATCATTTTTATAGTGGATCCACTTTACACACTGCTGGTTATGTAAATGGGACATCAACTAAATTGGACTTTCACTTGCTCTGGCACTCCCTTCCATTGCCAGAGTGATTTTACAGCAGCTTTAGTCTAAATTAAAACCAGGAGCAGTGTCTGCCATCCATGTTTTAGGATTTAAAACCAGTCATTTCCCAAGATAATTGTGGTGCAGTCTAGACCAGAAGCAGCTTCCCAAAAATTGGTTAATACCCAGATTTGGGTTTCTTCACTGGCTTAAATGGAGTGGAATATTATCTCCTCTATAGTCTGCCTAAAAGATAGATTTGATGTCTGCAAGCAAAGACATGAAATTGCTATAGGCTTCCACTCTTATAGCCTGCCACCTATTTGATTTATGTGATAAGTGATCTCAGATGACCCTCCAAGGCACTGAACCATTAGAGAGTTATGTTGCACAGTGATAAGAAATCTTCAGAGATACCTAAATCTTCTTTTACCACTGGGAGTTTCATCTGTTCTGGAATAAAGAACATTTTTATGTATGATGTTGCTATCTTGCTAGCCATACTAATATTCAAAAGGATACACAGACTTAAATCAATGGCAAAGTGACAAAGATCTTAAAACTGAAGTAGTCACCAAGTGGATGCCAGACAGCTCTTTCAGGTTTTATCTTTGTTCCTTTCATTCTGTTTCTTGAAAGATGAGTAGCTGTAAGGGTTCACATTTAAGATTTCTGTTAATCTTTCCACCAGGTAGGAAGCTGGCAAAAGCACCCTTTCACTGTGGAAAGCCCTGGAAAGTCACATCACCCGTTTGGGACTGGCTTATTTTAGGCTTTGTGAAAGCATGGCTTTGGATATTTTATTTTTTTTCACTGAATTACTGTAAATTTGGTGATAGGAGTTTCTCTCTGCCTAGAATGAATGAAAATGCTCAGAACCTCAGGTGGGATGTGAGTTCGTGGCAGAGGTCAGGGAAAGCACAGATGGGTAATTTCTGTGGTTTATATCCAACTGTAACATCTTTTCCTACAGAAGAAGGCAGCGCTGCCTCGTATTCCTCTAACTGAGCCCACACCTCATGCAGTATTTCTTCACAGAATTTGTAGGTTCTGTTGTTCCAGCATGTATGGAGTCCATACATTCCATCTATAGAGTTTCTGACACACAGGACCAGCCAGCCAGAAGCAGCTCGCACGTGACTGTGCTTCGGGGTAGCCTGTGATGGCCATTTTCTGACAAATAAGAAAAGCGTTAAGACATTGGGCACTTTGCTGGGCTGCAGCTCCCTACCCACCTTGACACAGTGCTGAGGTTAATGATCTGTGTGGCCAGGCAAGTCAGCCTGAGGGAGGAATCACACATCATCTTTTTTTATTTCTCCTTGATCCTGAAAAATCTTCTGGTCCTTGCAATTTGGGCTACAGTAATTTTCTTCCAGGCTCTTTAATAATTGCCTTGATTGGTGACCCGTGGCATTGCATCCTCTGAGCTGTGGCCATGTCCACTTGGTTATTTTGTTCATCCTGTTGTGCATATTGAAATACACGAAAGCAGGGACTGGTGCCACCAAAGCTTTGGCAGTATTGTAGGCATGTTTTTCCAAAAAGATGTATCTATTTCTTGAAAACTCTCATCCAAGGAAGTGAGGCTTCTCTTTAAATTAATGCAAGGCAGAGATGAATAGTCCCCATGTGCTATTTTGGCTTTTTACTCAAAGCTGTTTATGAGGGGAAGCTCTTGGCCAAGTTAAATGAGCCTACTCTTCCTCATGCTGGCAAATACTGTCAGTGCTGGTCATTGTACACCTTCATAAAGGTGCTGGCACCCAAATCTGCAGTGCTGGCAGCCCACAGACACCAGGCAAACATCAAATTTTGTAGGGGGACCACACAATGGTGCAATAAGCACAGCTGTTTCCTGTCAGCGTTCAGAAAGCTTACAATAGGGTTTTATTCAGTGAGCCATTCCTTTTGTAACACCATTAGAGTTATTTGCTAGAAGAAACTGGCCTCGACTAATTGCTTTTAATTTTTTATCAAATGCACTGTGGGAGCTGCAGGAATATGCATGAGACAGCAACAAGCAAGTGGTGTTTGTTTAGAATAAATGCACTCTGAGTGAGAATGGAGTGCATTCCCTCCTGGCCACGGTTGTCGAAGTGCAGACAAGTCCCTGCAGAGGTCTGTGGAGGGTCATGGCCTGGCTTCACACAGGGATGCTGCAGGAGCACCTGCTGGAAGGAGAGAGCTGCAGGCAGGCAGGTGCAGAGAAGCAGCACTGATCCTGGGAAACCATTCCCATCCCAGCCACTTTCAGCCACAATAAGCAAGCTTTAGAGAGTGGGAATGCTGCCAGGGGAGACCCTGGAGCCCCCAGGGCTCCTGAGGTTCCAGAGATGTTGAGCTGGGCAGAGCAAGGGGCCAGCTGGGCTTACAGAGCTGCTCCAGGTGTTTGGGAAAATGCTGCTGGAAAAATGGGGGTGGTGGGAAAAGGAAAGAAGACCCAAGAGAACTAGAAGGCATGCCAGGAAGGAAGACAGGAGGTAAAAAGTAAAGAGAGAGCAGCAGCGTTTTGTAGTAGTGGGAAACAATTTTTGTATTTTTTATTCCCCAAACTCGGGGCATTCCTAGACAGTTTTCTTGCACTATGAGATTCCATATCCAGGGCAGAAACACAGCCTTCACCCACAAGGGGTGGCTGTGCCCAGCACAGGGCTGTGCATAGGGGTGAGCTGCTCCAGAAGTGCTACTTTCCTGACATCAACTCAGCATTGCACTGAAAAATCATGAATCAGCCCTGCAAAAGCAGTTTTTAAAAATTATAAACATGAGAGGTCCTGGTGTTATACTCACAAGCATTTTCTCCACTGCTCTAAAGCTTAGGCATACCTTTCAAAACAAATATATACATGGAAGCTGAGATCCTTATATGTTCAGATAATCCACTGGTTATGATTTTTAAGAAAAAAAAAACATAAGCTGAGAATCACAAGAGCTGAAAAACACTGCAAATTGAGTCTGACTGGCATCAAAGCAGTGCCAGGCTCTATCTGCATGGTCTTTAGCAATAAGATAAGAGCACATTTTATCAGCAATCTGAGCTGGCTGGGTGCATCTCGTTCCCCTCAAAAACCCTGCTAGGTATTTACATCATTCTAAAGTCCTCCCATTAACCTTTTCCAGCACTTGGCTGAGAATGGCAAGGCAGAGGTATCCAAGGATGGGACCTGAGGCAGGATAAACGCTGAGGAAGGGGGTCTGATTCCCCAGGCAGCCAACTCAGGTATGGCACAGCCCCAGTGCTGTTTAAATCACCTGCCCATACAGCAGAGAGGGAGTTTCAAGGACTCACCTGTGGTGCTATGAAGGAGCCATCAAAGGCATGCTGGTGTGAAGGAGAATATTTCATTTCAATATTAAGAAGTTCTGTGTTGGGTCCTGAGCTGGGCACAGGCACCGTTTTCCCCTGCAATAAGTGATTTCCCCAGAGTGTTTATGGGTGTGAGAGAAGGCAAATTTGTATTTATTGAGATGGAGCCAGCTGGCAGGAGTAAAGCAGGGCAAGGCACGTCAGAGTTTGAATTTATTACCAATCCTGTAGGCCATTTTCCTTTCATTGTGACGGTAATGCCGTTCTGAGCCTCTGCCAGACTTTGAGGGCAGAGCCATTGGCGAGTTGACCCCCTGCTTTGCACCCTTCATTTTTCTCGCTTTGCAGGTTTTGACTGAGCTAATGCTTTCAGGAAAAAAGGCTTATTGATTAGAGTGAAGTCGCCTGCAGCATCTGAGCTTTTATTGGTGCAGTTTGTGAGGTGCTGTTAGCTGTCTGGTAGTGCTTGTTCTCACACATTTAGTAAATTCTTGCTGGCTTCTCTGCCCTCCTTGCTTAGACCTTTCTCACTTTATCCACTCACCTTCTCACCTGCCCAGAGCACTCCTGTTAGGACTGAAGCCTGTGGCAAGATCATTCAGCTGGTCTGAAGATCATCCTCCTCCACTACATTTTAATTTGCACATTGTCTTTCATTCTGCAATACAGAAATGGCCACTAACTTTCATCCCCACGTGATCTGTGTTTTTACCTAGATTTTATAGCTGAAAACAAGCATGTATCCTGTTAGGACAAGCTAGAGCAAGCCTTTTTTTGAAGTTTTTCTTTCAACAATAGCAAAGATATCCCACTATGAGGAGTCAAGTCAGAATCAGGGGTTGTGATAAGCACGTGTCTGATCACATCGATCAAAGGAAGACTACATCAGAGTAGTCATAATTCATAATTCATTATAGTCATATTTTGTATATTCAAGCATGTGGTGATGTTTTATATTGTTTCTTTGTTGTGTTCTCCTGTGTAGTTGAAACATATTGAACAAGGGTTGTTGTAATAGTCCTAAAAAGCCACGTGAAGCCTGAGCTGAGGCTTTCTTGAGTTTGCCCTACTACCTTCAGAGTCGTGTTAGCAAAGAGAGGTTCAAAGATCTGTGTGTAGCCAGTGTTGCCACCTGATTGTCTTTCACTCCCATGGCTCCCCAGCTACTCTTCCCACACCCCTTTACTGCTCACATGGTCTGTGGGGCAAGGTACCCCCTGCATGTCCCCTGTGGCACTTTGTGTACCAGACCGAGGTGCTGTGCATGCTCCTCACCATCCCACTGGAGCTGCTTTTCTGGAAATTGGCAGGAATTCATTGCCATCCTGGCTTTGCCACTCATCAAGCACCTTGGGAAGACACTGAGCAAAGGTTATTCAGCAGCTCAAGCACAGAGATTTTGATGTCTATGTTTTAAAGCCTCTAAACCACCGATCCAGCTCCTAATAGAACATGAGTCTGGGAAGCTGTGTGGCTAAAGTCCTAGCATGATTTTTTTGGCGTTGTAGCTGCAGCCATTTTGTAGGTCTGTACCTACAGAAGACTTTATTCAAAGAGATTGAATGTAAAGAGAAATTAGAGGTGGCTACAGTGGCAGTGGGCGTTTTTGGGGCTTTTAGTTTTCTCCTGATGTTACAGGAAATAAGCACAGGGTCAAACCAATCTACTGATGATACTTTCAATCTGTTTTTTTTCAGCTAGGGAGACAGAGTAAAATGCCTCAGAAATGGTTTCTTTCTTGTGGGACCTGCAAACAATACAGACATTCTTGAAATCACAGCTATCTCATCAGAGCGCTGTGAGAAAGCCAGAGAAGGACCAAATGATTAAAACAGGAGCTGTTGTGGTTCCCACAGTCCATTGCCTCTGTAAATTGTGTGTAGTGCCTTCACAGCTGAGAATTTATATTGCTTAGGAGATTGACATAGTCTCTGAAGTGACTTTCAAGTAATGTTAGTGACCTTCTAACCCTTGTTAGCACATTTCTTTGGACTCTGAGTTGATAATCTTGCTTGAAATTTCTCACTTCTGTGAGCAATAAGTGGTGGGCTTCAGTGATTAGCCTCCCTAATAGGAGGCTACTATGGAACCCTGCTATGTTCCTGTAGGGCCTTGGTGTTAAAACCTCAATAGTTGCTAATATGGAAACTACCTAACATGCATGAGAAGAAGACTCATTCTCTGTTTTAGAAGAGGAATCCAGAAACTAGATTATTTTTTGCTAACAATTTTTTCCAGTTGGGTTAGAAAAGAAGTGCAAATCAGCAAGTGCAGTGAAGGGAAAAAAAGAAAAAAGAGTCACCTTAGAAAATAAGCATCCACTAGTCCTCAAGCTAGAAAGCAGCAGGAAATATTGGGAAAATAACTCGTTGTAAGATGTCTGATTTATCAAAGCAGTTATCTGCACAGCATGGAGAAAACAAGCCCTGTGTGTGTCAGCTCTGGGTGCGGGTGCATATGCCAGTGGGTATGTTTGTGTAGGGAGAGAAAACACACCTATAAGGAATGTAAAGAATAATGTTATCTGTATTACTGACAACAGAAAGAGCATAAACAGGAGATAAACAGCTGTCTTTTTTAGTAAGGACTGCTGCACATTTGCACATTTAATGACAACATGCACATTGACGGTGGAAAGCTGGTCACAGGGCTCCTTCGGAAAAATACGAAGGAGTGACTTATTATTTTCAAATACAAATTCAGAACTGCAATGTGCCGTAGAGTGGGTGATCTTCTCCAAATCAGTTACTGCTCTTCAACCTGCTCAGTCTTTCAAATGCCTTTTTTAATGGTTTAAGTAGCTATTTCACTTACTCTGTGATGCAGAGCTGTGTGAGGTCCCCAGCCAAGCGCCACGCACTGGGCAGTGATGAATGGAAACATTGCAGGGAGGAAGAGAGCAGGGCATATGTTTTAAATTAAAAGGAAATGCAAGGGAAGTGATTTGCAGAATAACAAAATAAAGAAATTAAAGCTCCATTCCATAAAGTATATATTCTCACCCTCCTGAACTGGAGCACTTGTCATGTTTCTGATAGGTGAGGAATGCTTGGCTGTTGTAAGAAGACGTCTGCCCATAGGTGCCATAGTCACTCATTACATATCCTGCCTAATATCTTAACCACTGGAAATCCCCTGCCTGGGTTGGCTGTCAGAGTTATCTCCTCAGTAAAAGAGATTTCTTTATTTAAAATGTAAATGAAACATTGCAGGCGTGGATGCAGCTGCAGGGAAGTGGGCAGGATCTCACATGAGCCTCGTGATGCTGTGGGGCCAGAATCACACGGGCAGCACGTGGAGATGTAATGGTGTGAGGATGTGGCACCTGGACTCCTTGTCCACCCTTATGCCTTGGCTTTTATAACATGTGAGCCTCCAGAGTTTACCAGTCATTTAAGGAAACAGAAAAAACACAGCTCAGCCCTTCGCTGTAAAGCCTGGCAACACAGTAGAACAAAAATCCAGAGTGTGTTTTTCCTGGTTTCCCCTTTGTTTTTTCATACATGAATTTTATGGATATAAAGGTGAGCAAATTTGTACAAATAGAGCAAAGCTACCTTTTTTTTTTTTCCTCCTTTCGGGATAATCAGAATGCTTTTCATAGGTGAATTTTTTTCAGTTTAATATAGTCTAACTTCAAGCATGACTGATAGAAAATTAATGCAGCATAGTCCATACCTAAAAATACCAGCACTTCCTTTGACTATATTAAGGCTCAGGAAAAAAGCATTTTAGATAAGATCTACCTTTGGTATTTCTGTGATTTCTATCACTGTAATATCTAAGCTTATCACAATATTTTAATATGCTTGTTTCCACATTCTCTGTTGGGAGGAAATGATATTATTCCTGTTATCACATAGTGGGAAGCATGGCAGAGGTTATATAACTTGTCCAGGATAGGGAAGCAAATTTATTGAAAAACAGGCATTGGAGTCACCCTTGCTCTTCTAGGGGCAAAAGCCCTCTCTCCTCAAACAGCTTTCAGAAAGCCTGGGATTCTCATCCTTTTTTGAGTAAATATCAAAAGCAGCTTATTCACAGTCAGAGCCCCCTGACACAGAAGCCTCTGGGAACAACCAGGATGCACATCAGGCAGATGATTTGTCCAGTGGGTGTCACTGGGGCTACCAACACACTGCAGCTTTGGTGGGTTGCACCCAGGTGTGCAGAAGGCTGCACCACGGTGCTGGCTCCAAATGCACGAGAGGTGACACTGCAGAGGTGCAGATAACAACATCAGTGTGAGCAGAGCTGATTGATGTTTAAAGTCTGCCTTGGTTTAATAACTCTGCAGCTGGCAGAAGGATATCACTGGGTACAGTGCCTTGCTGGAGTGTGGCATCTTTCAAAAGGTACCAAAGGGTGTTTACACACTTCAGTAGAAACATGGATAATGTTTCTTTTGGATCTTTTAACAAACCCTCTTCTTGATGCCTACCTTAGTGGTCTCTTTCTGTTTTTCAGTACTCAGCCATCAGTATTTTTTTTTTTTGCAGTCCTCTTACACCCAAATTTTGATTTTTCCCTTTAGTCCCTTCTTGTTTTTGGCTTACAGGGCAGGTACAAACCTTACACAATTGCAGACATCAGCATTGACTTTCCCCCTGGTTTCAAATTTAACCTATGCTGGAGATTGTCCTCTCCTCTGGACAGCACTAAATTTTCCCTGCCAGAGATAACTAGTCCTTGGGGCTCATAGCTGTGCTTCTGCAGAGAAAAATGTTTTGCCTTTGGAGTGGACTAGATTGCACCACAAGGCAGGTAATTTCAAAACATTTTCAAGGAAAGCATCCCCTTGGGGCCACCTCAAGGCCTTCATGGGTAAAGGACACGAGGCAGCATGTGATGCCATCAATGCCCCTCCATTATTTTCCCAGGGAACAAAGCAGCAAGGCTCAGTGGGGACACGACCTTCCTGGGCTGCAGCTTGAAGGGGTCATTGATTAAGGGGGGAGGGAAAAGGAAGGGTTTTTCTCTGGTTTTCCTTTTAAGTGTGTAATTGAGGGGATTTGTCACAGGCCAGCATGGAAATCTCTGTGTTGTTGGCCCGCTCAGGAGCGCTGTTGGCCGGCCATCGGCTTTGTGAGCAGCGCATTAAGCTGATGCACTGAATAGATTTTTCTAGAGAGAGAGAAGTGCTTTGCTACAGTGCTGTCTTTCCTAATGTATATTCTTCTGCTTTCCATCCAACAGTCAATGAAGGCTCAGGTGAAACCAATCAAAAAGAGACATCGACCTGTGACATTTGCCAGTTTGGGGCAGAGTGCGATGAAGATGCAGAGGATGTTTGGTACAGTAATTTGCTCTACTCTTCTATTTTAATGAATGTTGTATTATTTAAAGGTACTGTGGTTTGGAAAGCATTACAAATGTTAGATACTCTGTTTTCTGCACACAGAGATTCATCTCAAAGTGACTAAGGTGGTTATCACTCTGAAAAAATGTATTTTGGAACATGCACGATTTAGACCAAGTTTAGAAACACAGTTATCCATTTTGTTTCCATTATAACTTATGTTATTCCATCTGGGGTTTTATAGCTTCATACTTCAGTAAAAAATAGAATTGGGAAAAATAATTGACCTAAAGCTTTTCCAGTTAAAAAGTATCATTAGTATTATCATCATGTTAATTCATGTGTGGCATTAGAAAGGCTGGGGAATCTGTCTCGCTTTTTCCTATTTTGTTGGAGTTGACAACCTTGCCCTCAATTGCTTGAAAAAATGAGAGTGTACATTTAGATGTTTTCTCAATGTAAATGGTTTTAATTTTTATTTTTTAAAAGGAGTTTCAAAATTATTCAGATTTTTTTTATTTTAAACCTTAATTACAAAAGCTGAAGGGAAATAATTCTATCAACTCAGACTTTTATTTTTCATTTTGCCTAGGATATATGCAAATTTACATTAGGCCAACTCTGAGCTAATAATTTCATTGTGATTTTGGAACAGCCAATAGATCAAAAAGGTCACTATTCACAGAGATGTATTTCTAACACTGCCTTAATGCAGTGTTAGAGAAACCTCATGTTTCTCTCTAAGTAACTAAAACAGATTTAGAGAGACAACAAAATAACCATGCAAATATCAGAGCTGGTGTCTGGATGTTGCTTCTGAAGCTGTGGGCTAGTGGTGGCTAAAGGATGGGTGCACAAACTGGGCAGAGAGGTGTCAGTAAAACACTGAGACCAGAGCTCCAGTGGAGAGAACCAGAATGGAGCAGAGATGAGTCAATAAATGATGGTGAACATGATAGCTGGGCCCAGTGTTGGGCAGCTGACCCCACCCAGGCAAGGCATCTGTGCACCCTGATCAGGCATGAAAGTAGGAACAGTTCTGCTGTTGAGTGAAGGAGCTCAGGAATATGGTCATGGTTATCCCTTTGTGCTCTTTTTGGTTTGGTCTTGCCAGCCTCTGAGTAATCTCTGGTTCTAGTCCTTAACAAAACCTTGAGCAAAAAAGCCACTGAGTCCTTGCTCTGGCTTCAGTCATCAAAGGGAATTGTGGTGTTGAAAAACAGGAGCAAGGTGCATCATGGTTATAGGTTTCAGTAATGTAATGAAATTTGTGAGTAAGAAATTGCCTAATGTTGACTTTGCTTAAGAAAATTACCCCAGGTGTTATGATTTTCATTGTCTCCTTGACTGGTTGTCCTTGAGAGCTTTGGTGGTGCAGTGTAGAAACAAAACCACGGTGAAATTAATATATCAAAATTCACAGTCTAGTGCTCATGTTTTCATAATTAAGTGTGCTTCCAAATTGGAAGGCAGGAGAAGAGAGGGGCAAGGAATAAAATTAGCTACAAGATAACATTATTAATCATAAGCACTGAGTAGCAGTGTTTATTTTTTTCCAGAAATAGCTTGGTAAAACTGCCTGATCCAACTTACCCCAGTGTTCCCACTGCAGCTTTTGCACAATCTAATTCCTCCCCTTTGGAACAAGTTGGCTTTTACAGAGCAGCAGAGTGATGGCAGGAGCTGAGGTGCTCAGTCTTTATTGACAGGCACTCTTCCTGCAGGGGAAGGTGCTTCTGGGGGCAGGAAACAGCAAAGGGCTGGCACTGGGAAGATGCTCCCAGACAAACTGTTAGGAGGCAGGAAAGCCAATTCCCATCCAAAAACCCAAACCCCATCTAAAGCCTGTAAAAGGTATGCTTTGAAGTAAGCAACTTCATATGCCATAACTGAGCTCTATTTTCCTGTCCTTGCCCCCTGATTAGTCCTGGATAAGCATCTTCCTAAACAATCTTCCCAGACAGCCTTCTGTCTGTCAGCTTTTCATTATTTTTATTTCTAGAATAAAAGTAGTGGACTAATAGTCTAGTGGACTAACTACGGAGGTTATAGATCCCTCTTTCCAATATATGTTAGTTGAATGTTCATGTTTGGCACCAGAGGCACATGTTGCCCCACTCCCCTTGCCAAGAAATGTCAATTTATTATTTGTTCACTATTTTTATGTGGATCAAGTATCAGATGTAAGCAGGGCTCCTTTAGCTCTCTCACCTGACTGATGAGGTTTGTAAAATCTAAATGGGGCCAGCAGTTCCTGGTGGTCCTGGGACCTGCTGCTACAGGATGTCAATCCCAGCTGCAGCAGTGAATCCCTGTCAGTCAGGAGCAGTCTGAGGGTGCAGGGCCAGTGCCTGATCTGCTCCAGGTGAGAGGAATGGTAGCAGAGCCAGACTTCAGAGAGCTGGCCATGCAAGGCTGGCTGTTTGCCTACTATTTCTAGGATGCCAGAGTAGATCAGAAAAGAGAGCACAGGTGTGATAGCAGATGTGGTTGGGCTGCTGATGATTTAAAGTGACAATTGACATTCTTCTGCATTGTCACAGTCTATATTTTGCAGACCGTTATCTCCAGTTTAACTCTTTCTTTTTTTTTTTTTTTTCTGGTTATTCATTGCCAGTTGTCACTCATCTAAATTGTGCTATTGTGTTCTGTCACCATTATTTTTAATTCTTTTTATTTGTGAGAAACCAATCTGTTAATGGCTTGACTCCTGGGATTCTAATGGGGGGGTTGGCACACAGAAGATTACTTGAAGGGGTAAGATTTGTGTGAACAATTTCTGGAAAGTGCTGAGGAAAGGCAGGAAAGAAACCTCTGTAATAACAGGTTTTCCATGGCATGCAGAAGCACACATGTGTTATTATCCCATTCTGCAGTCAAGTATCATGAGAGTGAATGCAATTTGGCATTCCATTAGTGAATCTCTTTCTCTAAGTTAAAAACAAAGACTGTTCACTTGAAAGTCTTTAACATCTTACTGCTTTAATATGTGAAAACTTCTTGTTACTAAGAGGATCGTGCATTACTGGCATTATTCCCACCTTTAATGCATTTTGCACCAGTGGGCTTCATGAATATTTAAAGCAGGGCAGTGGCTACACTCTTTAGCACGGGGTTGCAATCTATTGGTAAATCGGACATTTGGTGTTGCTTGCTTTGGGTTTTATTTCTGAGCTGGCTAAGGAATAATTGATTTTGTAAGACAGGGCTACTCAACATAACACCCCGAGAGATATACTTAAAAGGAATTGAAGAATGAGGCGTAACGTTTTGAGCTGTGGTGTATTGCTCAGCTCTTCCAAAAAGCATCTCTGAAACACTCACTGTACATAAATAGTGCTCACCAAATGGAGTGCCTGCTCTCTGCTGGAGTGGCTCAGTGTCAGTGCAGAGCCACGTCAGAAACCTGGGCTCCAGCATTAATCTCCTCCTTGGGAGCCACTGAGGAAATAAGAGCACTCCCTACACTGGGCAAGGCATGGTTTGGATAAATACTGGGCAGCTGTTTCAGAGGTCCGCTAATTTATCCAAAGTGAAAGGAGATAAAGAATAAGAAAGATCCTTTGGTTGAGTTTCCAGTTGGAAAATGCTGACAGTTAGAGAGGATGAGAATATTTTCTTAAAACGAGATTAAAGCCTGCAAACCTCTGACTTGCAGAGTTAATCAAAATCAAAATGATGAATTGGGGTTAAATATGCATACTTTCCCTTTGCATTCCAACACCAGCAGGTCAGCCAGCAGCAATGCCCACAGTAAGGTGCAGGTTGCTAGCTGGAAGGCAGACACACAGTGGTGTGCTCAGAGAGAGCTCCCCCTACAGCCTGGCAGTGTCCAAGGAGGAGAAGAGGCTTCCTCCAGAATGCTCCTCTGCCTGCTCCTTCCTCCCTCTGGGGGCTGCTGGTGGAGGAGAGAGGCAGCAGCTCCCTGGCAGGAGGTGCCTGACCCTGGAATGGGCCACTGGAGGGTTTGTACCAGAGATAAAAAGGTGCCTGAATGCCCCTGCTGCTTCCTGCAACTTGGTGCTGCTCACCCCAAGGACTTCTCCTTGGCTGGCAGTGGAGTATCATGCTCTGCAATAGGCACTGTGCTCATGGTAGGAAACTTCCTTCCCTCCTCACAAGCCTGGCCCACAATGGAGGAGCCTTGTCCATTCCTTGAAAGTGAGCAAGGATCCCACTGGGCAAGTTCAGCTCAGGAGAAGATGCTGAAGCCATTCTTGAGGGTCACTGATGACCCCAGACTGGGACTTGGAGGCATCCAGGCCTGGAGTAAGGAGCTGGGCTTGTTCAGTGTGTGGGTCAGTGGGGAAGGAAGGAGGGCTGGTCCCAGGTGTGCTGTGCCCCTGGGTGGCATTCCCAAGTGGCATTCCCAGGTGAGGATGTGACACTGCAGCATAATTACAGCAGGTCCCTGTGTCCTGTGCCTCTGTCCACATGACTGGGACAGTAAACTCCACTCACCCACAGCAGACAGGCACATACACAAAAGGTATTACAAAGGTGAGTTCTTTCAGTCCCTCATTTCATGTTTTACTGCCAGTCACTGGAACATTTAGTTTGGGTAAATGCTCCTATAAGGCAAGCAAACAGTCAGAAGCATGTGAGGAGGGTGAAACCACATTCTCATGCAAATAAGTGGCTCTGTAAATGGGAGATATCTGTGCAAATCATGCAGCTGCCATCTGCAGCGACCCCTGCAATCAATAGTGCCCCAACAATCAATATTTATCTTTATTATTGTATAGAAAGAAAACATAAAAGAAACTAATGATTTTGCCAGCTTCTCCATCCACACAGCAATTAGGTCACTCAGCTTTGGGTCCCTTCCCCCTTCCATCAGTTGCTCTCAAGCAGAGCATTTGCAAACAAGATGCTGTGTACTGCTCTCAAATACTAAAAGGTGGTTTGAAGTCTCACATACATTACACGGGTATTGGCTGCTTCATGTTCAGCAGTGTGTATAATAACTATGTGTGACCTACTTGTTCCAGATGCAGAAACAACGAGCTGCTTTAACATCTGCAATGTCCCAGGCATTATACAGTAGATATGTTGCTGTTTTCTGCTGCTTTTCCTTCTCTTCTAGTGAAAATATAGATCTGTGTTCATAGCTGGGCATAACACTTGCACATACATGTTGGACTTGTGCTCAAATAAGCGCAGGAATGGAATGAAATCATTAAAAATGCACAATACTGCAAAAACTTAAATTTCTGCTTAACTTGAGATCATACCTAAGGCATGAAGCGAAGCTGCTGCTGCATAAATCTTCACATGGAGATTAGTAGTCATGTCTAATAAGAGTCCAGGCAAGGGTTTGCAGAGGGAATTAAAGGCACTGGAGCACAATCTCTGCATTGCACAGCAGCAGATGACCAAGCAGGGTGCAGCCTCTCACACCCATGTCACTCATCTTAGCCCCAACCTGATAGCAGAGCTACCTCCAGTGCCTGCCCAGAAATTAGCCCACTTCTGTTACCTGGTAATGTTTCATTTGGTGTGTGTTCTGTGGTTAAAAGATTTTGAAATAAAAGGAAAGCAGCTGACTTCCAGGGAAACTGTTGAGATAAGTGTAGGGACACCATTCAGTGGGTTAAGAGTCGGCAATACTGGAAAAAATCTAGCCTAAGCAACTAGAAATTAGTCAATGAAGCACTTGCAATGAGAGGAATATTTAAAAAGGCAAGATGATGTCTATCTATTTGTATGTTATGTTTTAATTACAAAGCCAGCTCTAAGGGCCAGGTTGGAGGCTTTTCTAGGAGGCTGCTCAGCCAGATCCTGCTGCCAGGAGTATGAGAGCTGAAGAGAGAACCCAGCCATGCTTCTTCATTTGGGACTTGAGAAAAAAATGCCGCATGAACAGACACAAAAGTGGGAAAACTAGCAAAATACAAAATTGTAGCTTGAATTGCTGTCCACAGCCCAAACAAGAGCAATATTGCAGCAACTCTAGCTTGGTGAAAGATTTGGCTTATTAGAAACCAATGCCTAGACCATGTTAGGGTCAGAAAATAAGATCCCCAGGTGAGCATTGCATGAATGCCATGGTTCCTGTCAGGTTTCTCTCTGGCACGCTGCTGAGGTACTGTAGGATTCTTTCAGAGGGCATTTTCAACCTAAACTAGCCTAGGTGTAAAAATGACTTTGTTCCCAAATATATGTAGGGAAAGATCCCCACAGCCTTCAGAAAGACCCTAAATCAAGCCAAAAATAGGTGGCTTTCCTCTTTCTCAGAAGGAGTCTGCAGAAAGAGCCAGGAAAGGTATGGAAAAAGCAGTTGTCTTTATCTTCAGCAGCCCTGAAAAAAGCTGTGGTGCAGATTTCCAGAGGAGGATGAGGGAATGAGCACCTTGTGTTTCTAAACTGATTGCACTGCTAGTGGCCTGGCTAGAAAGGTATTGCTTGGAAAAATGATGGCTTGTTTGGCCAGCTGGTGAAATTGTTGTACTCTACATATATATTTTCTGGGTTTAGTTAAAAACAGCCATTTTTCCCAGTCAGGTGAGTTTCACAGAATCACTTTACCATCTCTGCATCCTTCATCCTGTGCCAAAATAGCCTATTTAATTTTGAAGTGAGACTGATTCCCAACTCCTTTAGGATGATGGTTGGGAGAATTTGACCTTTCCCTCTGTTGAGTCAACACAATCCTTCAGAGGCATGTGTTCATTTGAGTAAGTCCTGCCTTTCCAGATCCTCAGGATTTATTTTCTTAATAACATGCTTTAAAAAAAAAAAAACAAGACTTGTTTTAACATAAGCCAAGATTGTCTGGAGTTACTTATACTTCATAGTGTTTTATTACCAATACATTTTGGAACACTCTGGTAAATAATTCAGCCTACACAAAGAAATTGGCTATATTTTCTCTATACATCGAGGAAGTCTGTCGTGTAGACTATATATCATGGCTCTAAATGTTCTCAGATAAATGCAAGCCCACATTGTATTCCATCTGTACTACTCACCCAAGCAGGTTTTTAAGGACCCTATATGACACATCCATCTCTTATCCAAA
This sequence comes from Melozone crissalis, assembly GCF_028551555.1. NCBI lineage: Eukaryota > Metazoa > Chordata > Aves > Passeriformes > Passerellidae > Melozone > Melozone crissalis. The sequence continues at coordinate 11,900,182 of NW_026535801.1, read as the reverse complement.
AACTAGAATCTCTAACATTTGGTTTTGTAATAAAAATGACATTTTTTATCTTTTGCAATTACAGCAAAACCTGCTGTGTGTCCAGGGAATAATACTCTACACAATCATAAAGCTTATAGATCTTTCTTTTCCTTGTGCTCCTCTTTTCAGATGCTCACCCAAACTTGGTTTTCAGAAGGTGAACTTCCAACTTAGGGAAGTCAAAGGAAGTTATCCCACTGACTTCAGTGAAACAAAAGTTCTCTACCAGTTTGATAACTATGGAGTAACTTCTCAGTAGCCTGTGGAGCCTTTTTACTGGTAGAAGGGAGAACAAACTCAGTTGGAGTGTGAATGCTCTGTCAGTCTTACAGAGCAAAGGAACAACTTGGAAATTGTGATGATAAAAGCAGAATTTGCCTTACTGACTGCTTCAGTTGCTTCAGAGCAAATATTGATTTGTGAAAAGCCAAAAATAATTTCTGAGATTTTGGGGGGGTTTTCATGTCTTACCATACCATGCTCTCGTAGGAGCGAAACAACAAATTCTTCTGAAATTCAAGGGGAGGAAGGCTTGTAAGAAACACAGTCATCATTTGTCTTTGCAATTAGTAGTCTGTCAGCATTAGAGTTGGGGAAGAAATCTGAAATAATTTCGAAAGTGTGGCTCAACACAGACCGATTTTCCTGTTAGGTTTCCATGGCCAAGATCCCTATCTCTGATTATGTGTGGATGGGAGACATGGAGAGGTGGGTGGTCAGCAGGGAGGAAATGTAAAGCTGACTTGCAGTTAGTCCAGTTGGCTGTTTGCTGAAGAGTGGGGAGGAGCTGCAGTGGCTGCCCATGTTCAGGGAGGGTTTTGGGGACACTACCCAAGGGGGGAAGGGAGGTTGGCCTCTCCTGGCTTCCCTCTGCCCAGCTGAGAGGGCTGGAATGGCTCACCCAGTGTGAGCACGTGAATTAAAGGTTGCTGTGCCAGGGGTAGCTGGAGGATGTGGTGGTGCGCGTGTGTGGCTCAGCATTGTGTGAGGCAGCAACAGCATCCCTCTCTCTTTTCAGGCAGAAAAGTGTCTAGATACAACATATACACCTCACAGCATGGTGGAAAGCCACCATTTCATGTGTCTAGATCAACAGGAGAGCAAATCAACCCACGGTTTGGGGGTTTTTTTTAACTCCTCTGCCACCAGCTATGACCGGTATAATCAGTCCTGGGTAGGAAAGTGTCCCAGCCTTTTGAGCACATGCCTTGATCTGCATTGAGAGGAATGGCTTTGGCAGTCTGTTTTGTGCTCCTGCTGTTGTGAGGACCACCCAGGTCCTGCTGCTTTGTGAGAGGGACATAGGAGGGTCCCTTTGTGCCCTGCAAGGGCAGCACTGTGCGTGGGTGCTGCCCTGAGCTGTTTGAGGTTTGCTTTGTGCCCCCACAGTGATGTTGGTTGTGTAACCCCATGGCTGGGAGAGCCTGGGCTCACCAGGCTGTGAAAGTGCACATAAGGGATGATAATATGGTAATGCACATCAGATATTAATGTGCATTGACACATAATCGTCTGCGTACATCAAGGCATTACAGCATGAAAGAGCAAGTGCAAAGGCCTTGCAGAGCAACGTGCTTTTGCACCTTTCTTCTCCCCCTGTTCTCTCTTAGCCTTGTTATTTAAAAGTAAGCTTCCCTTCCTCCCTGGTCCCCCATTTAGGCAGAGTCATCCCCCAGCAGTAAGGAGAGCGGTGCCTTCCTGACGGCCTATTTAGGCGCAATAAAAAGCCGATTGGCCTAATGCGCAATCAAGAAAAGAGTGACATTTATTGCTTTGGTTTTATGATGCTGTGAACTGAGCAAGATTTGGAGCCTTACAGTGCCTTCAGGGGGCAGGAGATCACCAGCAATGAATTGTATTTATACCTTTTCCAATTTCCTACTAGCGTTTTAGCAATAAATAGACTGTGTTGTTATTGAGTTTTATGTAAGTATGTTTACGAAAGCAGGAATACAACTTTGTAGCTCGGAATTACATGTGTTGGCTAAATAGATCAACAGAGAGAATAACTATGTAAAACACTGGGAAAGCACTTACCAATTTATTATCAAATGTCTTAATGGAATGCTTCATCTCTTCCATCCCACTTTATGTTAACTATTAAAATAGAACTGCATCCATTGCAGAAGGTCGGAGGCTCCTTCACACACCCGTGTAGGAACATCAAGGCCACGGTTTGTTCACACATCTAAACCATTAAAAATACATCCCATGCATTAAATATGAGCCTGAGGAAAACTCAGTGGGAGCTGACGCACAGGGCTGACCTCAGCTCTCACAGCCCCTGCAGAGTGGCAGGTGTCCCTTCCTCACAGAGCCCAGCTCCTGCCCCAGTCCCTTCCCATGTGTTGGCTGCAGCTAAAAGCCTGTGTGAGATGTCCCCAGATGTACAGATTTAATTGCTGTGTCTCAGCCTGCCCATTTGGTAATGGAGCTCTCCCCTGTGGAACAGCACAGGTGCCCCAGGGACACCCGTTCTGGCCAGTGCACAGCACTTGCTCCTTTCAGGGAGCTGCAGGTGGATTCCACTGATCTGTGTGCCAGCCCTAAGAAGATCACTCTCACCCCATTAGTTTGCTGGCAAGGACATGTCCTTGAGATGGCACATTGCAGTCATTGTCTGTCTTCCTTTCCCTGGTAGCAGCACTGTCCCTTGGGGCTTGATCCCAAAAGCAGCCAGCACGTGGTCATCATGAGGCAGATCCCCAGCCAGCAGGAATGCCTGGTTTTGTACAGCAGCTTTTACCTACAGCCCTGAAGGCTCTGAGGAAAAGAGGGTTACTACTGCAGCCTCCTTCTTGCCAATGCAGTGATTTGCTTGAGTGCCAGGCTCATACCTGTGGGCTGAGGTAATGGGAGGTTATCCTGAGCACAGATAACCTTTCTGCCTGTGCAGGAGGTGCAAACCATGCCTGAAGGAAAGCCTGGAAGTGGCTTCCTAAAATTTCATTGAATAGCAGACTGGATTTTGTAGTTGAGGAGAGCTGACCAAGCAGGGTATCCTGGAATGTGTGGCCAGTTCAGATGATGCTGCCTCAAGCAGGTACCCCTGGCTAGGGTGTGGTGCTGATCACACCAAGGTTGTGGGTCCAACCCCTGCATGGGCTGTTGTATCTGAGGTGACCCTTGTGGGTCTCTTCCACCTCAGAGTGCTCTGTGAATCCCTGAGGAAGCCAGAGGCACATGTGTTTAAGGACACAGAGGGGTTTATGGGGAGAGCTGGGCTGGGCTCACACATGTGGAGGCAGACTTCACATTGAGGAATTCCTTTACCACGTTGAGGAATTCCTTTATGAGTTTTTGCTCATTTTAGGAAGGTCTCTATCTCCCTTCCCCACCAGCAGTGGATAGCTCATGTGAGCAAAGGCTGGGCTGGCAGCACACTGGTCTCTGCTAGCCAAAAGGCCATCATCATCCCTTTACTTTCAAATCAGAGTCCACGTTCCACTGTCAGAAGTAACTTCTAGTGTTAGCAGAAGTTTCAGCAGAAATTTGTGGTTGGTCTGAGACAGAGCTGCAGTTCTTTGTGGGCAGATGGATCCTTCCTGCCTGGCAAGGCCCATGCCAGGACCTGCAGCTAGATACTGTCCCATGCTTCCTGCTGGATCTTGCAGTGTTCCCACTGGCTGTTCAATCCAGGGTGAAACTGTGGGATTTGTGGAAACAATTTTCATTGTTCTGCTGACTTCAAGATAGGAGTGAACAGTATCAGCAGTCTGAGGCACACAGCAATAAAGTGTTCATGAAGGACAGCCTCAGATGTTTACAGAGAGAGAAACAGTCAGCAAAGCTTTGTTTTAGCACAGACCACAGAGACGTGAAGGACACTGGGGCAGGCAAACCATAGAGAGGTATTTATTTTATTCTGTAAGTTCTAAATAAACTTTACACATTAGATACCTACAGACACTTGAATTGGCATGTGCACAGAATAAGAATTTTTTTCTCTGGTCACACAGCTAGAACAATGCCTTTTCCATGACTCTTCAAACCCAGTCATCAGCCTTGTGATTCTGTGTTTGGCTTTAAAGCATCCAGTGTAGCAAAGATTGCTTTATACAGCTTAGTATCTTTAAAATAAGAGTGATATTTAGAAGGACAAAAAAAAAAAAAAAAAAAAAAAAAAGAGAGAAAGAGATGTACACATTTCTTTTGCCCTAAAGTTGTTAGCCTACAATTCAATGTACTGTTGAGGGCACCAGAGGCATTGGCAAGCCAGGTGAAGGTCATGCTATAATTGGTGCTGTGAATTGTGAAAAGGACGCAAAGGTGGAGTTTGTAATTTTTTTGGTCAAAAATTTAGTAAAAAAGTTAGAGGTCAAAAATTAAAGGGGAATTAGGACTCAAGTTGCACTGCAGATAAAAGATTTTTTTCATGAGCTGCAGTCTCCAGGATGACTTCTTGAAAGCTGGAGGAGCATGAGCCCAGCTCCTCACTGAGCTCTGGGAGGCAGCCAGCGCCCAGGGACTCTCTGCAGGCTGTACAGCAGGGTATCTCCAGGAGCAGCCCATGGTTTTGGAGCATCCTGCATGAGCTGCCATGCCAAACAAGCTCTGAAAAAGCCATGGGTATTTTTAAGCACTGCCAGTCCATCCCTGCTATGCAGCAGCAGTGTGGCAGCTGTAGCCCAAGCTCCTGGCTCTGTTTCCAGCTACATTCCCAGAGTGTGTTGCATTTGGTATGCAAGGAAGGCCATCAGTAAATATATTCACCACTTTAGTGCATTTTAGCTTGACATATGTCCAGTAAACAATATTGTGTGCTCTTGCAGTTAAAAAAAAAAAAAATCACCTGATTATTCAGCGCTTCCTTCTGTTATGATGCTTTGGGGTCCTTCAAATCATTTTCATTATGCACTACATAATAATAAAAATCTCCATGCAGTATGCTGATAATTCTGTGCATGGTCTCTGTGATTTCTAATTGTTTGAATAACAGGATGCTATTGAAATGCCATGCAGAAACATTGCATCACCCTGAGGGAATCAAGCTTTTCTCCTTTTACTCCTGGTGAAGATAAACATTTGAACAGTTGAAATAAGTAAAATATCCCAGGGAAGCCACCGTGCAAAGTAGGCATGCTAAAGCCCTTAGTGCAGAAGCAGGGCTGCAAAGGACAAAAAGGATAAATAAATTAGATAAATAAATAAGTAAATAACAAACACTGAATGGAAGGCACTCAAAATGAGCCATGCTTTTCTTCTCTTGTGATCTTAAAGCAAAAGAGAAGCACTAGCAGGCCCAGCAAAGAAATACTGCGTGCTATTTTTGTGCTGCCATTATAAAATATGTATTGTTTATTGTTCTGCACTGCAGCTAAAGTTTTGCATCAACCTCAAAAATTACAGCAAAATTTGTTTTGAAGGAGACACGCAGAGTCTCTATTCTTTAAGCCTCTTAATGATGTTCTTAAGAGTGCAGTGAGAGGATTTCAGTCTCCTGGCAAGCACAGACAGGTTGTAGGCTATGATTCATAGAAAGTGTAAAACACTGCGTGCCAGTGTGCACTCTGAAGATATTTTATGTATATGTATGTCAGTGGATATATGATGTTCAGTGCGTGCCAAAGCAGGCAATGATGCCAGGCAGTTCTGGGTGCCATCCTCTTGGACTGTGGGGCCACTGTGGGGTACCTGAGTTTGGCCAGACCACCACCAAAGGTCCTGTTGACTGCACTGAGTGTGTCAGGACCTTGTCTCTCTGTGAGGGGTGTCATGGTGCCAGCCCATGGCTGCTGCAGGGCTGTCTGAGACCACTGTAAAGCTCATAGGTGTGCTTGGAGATGGGCTGAGGGTCAGAAGCTCAGATTGTGTGCTCCTTTTGACACTCACATCAAAACAAAGGTGTGTCCAAGCAGCCTGGAGCAATCCAGTTTTGCTGCCTGTGTGTGCAGGTGGCTTTGTGGTGGGTGATGTGCTGAGCTGGGTACAGAGGTGCCTGTCCCTGCTCCTCAGTGAAGGGCTGTCACAGGCTGCGTGTCTGAGCGAGCTACCTGAGCTCCCAGAGGTTCACCTTGCCCAGTCCCTGCCTGGAACTCATTCAGATGTCTCTGCATGATGTTGTGTTGAGACATGAAACACCCCCAAAGCTGCCTGGGTAAATGAGAGCTCCCACCAGCCTCCTGACAGCCGTGCTACAATGCCTGTTCCAGTGTCGAGGTGTAATGCTAAGCCTGGCTTCATTTCAGCTTGCCTGCTGGTAATGTCAACAAAGATGCCCTGTGTACCAGAAAGAAAAACCTTGATGGTAGAGAAGGCATTTGGGACTGAGTGCCAGGTTCTTTATGCAGGCATATATACTGCCAGGTTTACTTTAAATGGGCATTTAGTGTCCTACTGGGAGGGGCAGGGGGCTTGGAGAGGTCTGTGCTGACATCCAGAAATCTGGGGTTCTGATCACCATGTTCTGATCAGAGCAGAGGAAGATAAGAAATGTCACTGGTTGAAATATCATAAACGTACAACAACTGTGTTATTATTTATACACTGTTTTGTGGCAAAGGGCTTTGGGCTTTTTTATGCTGCAATATTTTGTTGGGGTTTTCATTGCTTTTTTTTTTTTTTTTTTTTTTTTTTTTTTTGTGCCTGGAGAAAATATATAACATTTAAAATTATTACAGAATGGAACTTCACCTTCCCTGTTAAATAGTGCTCTCTGAGACATGGTGGGATCTCACACTTGACCAAATTAGCATATGTGCTCAAATATCAGAGCTCTGACTAGTAAAAATAACACTAGATTTGCATGTTCACATTTTTAGCTCTTGCTTCCCTGTCTCTTTGGTTTTATGCCTTTTTTCTTGACTGACAATTCTCTTTGTGGCAGATTTATTGCTGTTCTGCTGTTTAGACCCTGTAATCAACTAGACACTTGGCTGAAGACGTTAGTCATTTCATCAAGTACTCCTCTCTCAGATATCTCAGGCACAATTTTCTGTTGCTCTGGTTCCAAAAAGCAAATGACCCATGGCCAGCAAAGTCTGAATATGAATCTTTAATAAACAGAGGTAGTACCAACAATGCTCTCAGGTTTCCAGACAGCAGAGGGCTAATTAAAAGATGCTGAATGGGGAAGGACTGCCATTGCCATCTCGCTCTGACAGAAATGTGCCTATATCTGTTCCCAGTGAAACCTCTCCTTTGGAAGCATTGTCTCATTTATCCTCCTTGCTTCCTATCACAGCTATGTAGGAAACCTTCCTCATGCTACGTGCAGATACTGCATAGTCATTTTTAAATTTATTTTTCAGTAATACTGAATTGCTGGATAAATAATTGCTGGAAACAAAGACTGAATAGTTGTCTTAGGAGTAAATATAAAGTTTGGAGTGCGTTTATTTTTGTCATCACTGTGTCACTAATGATTATATTCTATTCGTGAACTAAGGAAATAGAATTATAGTATTCTCCTACCCTTCATGGGCAAAGAACCATTCTCTGATTTTATTGAGACTCCTCCTTAAAATGCAGCTCCTCCTTCCAGGGACAGCCCTTCATAGCCATGAATCCTCCCTTCAGTGGCTTGCTCTCCACAGGCAAAGGTACTCTCTGTGCCCAGCAAATAATGCCATATGCTATTTGCAGAAGCGTGGGGCGTTAGGAGCCTGTGTACTCACCCATGCCTGGTTTATTGACCCCATTAATTTTTATGGAGACTGATTGAACAGGAAGCCAAGTTGGCTGCTCCAGCTTGGCCAAGCAGCCTGGTGCAGCACATCCCCACCACTGCTGGCACATGGACCAGACTGAGGGCTGGGCAGTGTTTCTTTGTGATCAGGATCCAGGCTGGGAAGGAGTTCTTTGTGCTCCTCTCTCATTTCCCTGGGAAGGGAAGAAGCATGATAAACAGGTGAAATCCCAAATTGCCTGTGGGTTCCCTTGTGCTGCTGAGCACCCTCCTTGCAGTTGCTGCCTTGATGGAAGCTGCCAAAGCTCGCAGAGCAGAGTGCAGCAGCACACACCCCACAAGCCAGCAGTGAGGCACAGGGAGGTGCCTGCCAGCATCTCACCTGCCTCAGGCTAAGCTCAGCTCTGCCAGCTCTCCCCCTCCTCCTGGGCCTCTCCTGCATCTTCTCTGCAGAGCTGCACCTCTGCCTGCAGACACTTGCTGGTTCATCCTGCGTGTGACATTCTCATGGCCCCATCCAGCAATGTCATCAAGCAGTGTTGCAAGATCCACCATGGGGAGGTAGCCCAAAATCCTCTCAGGAGGTGCCTAGGCTTGCCCCTTCAGCAGTCTTTTTAGTTTGCTTTGGTGTTTTTTGCTTCCATGAGCACCAAAGTAACCACACTGATTGCTGGATGTGCAGCTCCTCCAGGATTATCATCATGTGAAATGAAATGGAATAAAATAAAGTATAAAAGAAAAGGAATGCATTGGAGACTATCACAATGGCCTGGAAGAAAAGACATAAGAAAATGAGCCTTGTTTAATGATTGTTTGCGATGGCAGCCCAAATTTTAATCAATTAACATATGAGCCCATTGCTTGAAGATGCAAAGGGCCTGTGGAGCAGCATTCCTTCCTTTCTCAGGGGAGCTGCAGGGTATCTGCTGACATCTTGGAGGCTCTCCTTCCTCACAGAGGCTTTTAACGCTGTGTTTCTGACTGCAGAAGGCATGGGTAAATCTTACACACGTATTCTGTGTATGCTCTTGGGTACAGTTTCATTCTGTGACCCCCTAGGAGACCTCGTTGACCTTCCCACAGTGTCTTGAGCACCAGGAGTGCTCAGTCAGCCTTTCCATTGCCAGGCTTTCTTCAGTGCTACACTTAGGAACACAGAAAGCAAATAGATTTATTGATAGAACTATAATCAGAAGTCATGGGCAGGATGATAACGTGGTCAAATGATCCAATTACGTAAAATTCAAGGCATATTGGAGTGCCTCAGGGACTGGGAAGCTGCAGACAGACAGACAGCTGTGGGACACACCCTTGGCAGTGGGATGGGTGCTGCCAGCCCTGTGCATGACAAGGGTTAGGGGGAGGCTCTCTTCAGGGTAGGGCCTTTCTGAGTCCCACAAGAGCTGAAGGTACTCTCTATGCCCAGAAAATAACACCATTGGTACTGTCACCTAACACACATCCTGAGCCAAGCAGGCATTCACAGTTTGGTTCTTGTTTAACACAAGAGAGTCCCACTCTTGCATTTTACAATGCTTCAAGAAGTGAAGGCACCTTTACAGGTTTTCATTCAATCAAATGCATTAAGTGCTGTTCATTTATTACCTCACTGGTGGATCCCACTGAAGTCTGAGCTGTTCTCAGAGGCTGCATTTGCCTGGGCACACACATTTGGAGTACATGCCTCACCTTTTTCACTGCAATTTGCCCTTTTGGAATTTGGCTGCATGGTCCAAATGGGCAGACTTTTTCTTCCTCCAGTTTGAAAAAATGTGTTGGAATACCATAATTTTCCCTGATAAGAGGAGCACTATAAATTAAAAAGAGCCAGCAACACAGGCCCATTAATCTTCCTGATGCAATCCTGCCTTTTGCACTTCCTGACATATATTTGATGTGGACTTAATTGTGCAGCCTTAGAGTAGGATTTGAGTGTCTAAGTGCAAAAGCAGTAATAAACTGTGGATGCGAGCTAGAAGTTGTCTGCTGAAAAGTGTGCAAGGAGTGGATGATCCTTGCAGCAAGGAGATTGGGGCAGCAAGTTTGGTGTTTTTTCAGCATCCCTCTGGCTGGCTCTGAAAATCAGGCTTCACACAGGGATTCCTATAAGGCTTTGGAGCATATGGTGTCATCCTGGGGCAGTCCTGTCCTGCTTCAGAGGGATCTGACCCCAGCACAAGCAGCACGTGGCTCGTGGTGCTCACAAGACATGTCCTCTTCATGCAGCTGAAGTTTGCAGAGGTTTGCTTGGAAAGAAAGGCTGGTGTCATGGTTGAAATTTTAGAATGGGGTACAGAAAAACCTTGGTTCTCTTCTCAGTTTTGCTGAAAGAGGTCAGGAAAGTCATTTTGGGTCTTTGTGTTTTGGAAGGTATCAGAAGATGTAAATAAATGCCTAGTGGGCTCTGAAGCAGTTTTTGAAATCAGTAGGAAATAGGTCTCTGAGATACCAGAAATCCCACACAAAGTGTTTGCATGCATCTTTAAGCATTTAAACACCTTTAAAAATATGTCTCTAAAGTGTCTAACTCTGAGCATAGGTTCCTGAATCCCGTAGGTATTCTTGAAACTGCATCCAAAGTTGCTGAGATTTCCCCTGAAAAGCACCCTTTTGTTGTAATTTTCCCGTTGGCTTAATCTTCTCTTGACTGGAAACATAATATATATTAACCTTCACTCATTTTTCTGTAGCAAAATGTAGAGAAGTGAAGCTGTTTTTAGCTGGTTTATTACAAAAAAAAGGAGCATATGGCTGATTGTGTCCCATCTGAAATGCAAATGGTAGAGCTACGTGAAAAGAATTGCTATTACTTGAGCAGTAAATGTTTCCTAATGAAGTGAGTTCGACTAAGGTGGGAAGCTGGAAATGGCTGCAGGAAGAAATGATGATGGTTAATATTTCAGTGGAGCAGAACATTCTTATTCTGCTGATAAGGACATTCTTGGGAAATGCACTGGATTTTTTTCCTTATATTCTGTATGTTTATCAGTGTGGGGAAATTGCTACACACAGGGAGCTAGACGCTTTTATTCGAGTTATGAAATCATGTAATTTAATTTATAACCACAGCTTTTCACCACTGGCCTCTTTTTAAACTGGAGTTTTCTGTATTTAGTGAACATTTGGGGTAAATAGACCTACCCAGTGTAAAAAAAAAAATTCTAAGAGATGGCTGCTGGTTCCACTGTTTTCTATCACCCTGGGCATATTCTTGGAGGCCAAAAGCCAAAGGGGGTGATGGAGACATTTGACCCAAACTCTCCAATTGCTTTCTTGCTCTTTCCACCCAAGTTTTGTGTATATCCCTCTACACCTCCAGTAGTCAAAGGTGTCCAGATGTCTGCTGCAAATGGGAGGTGGACTGACTTTTAAACACTTTCTTAAATCAAGCAGCGAGGCTGGAGGCTTGACATTTCCATTACTTAGCTTTGCAAAGGGAGAGCTGTGGAGATGGCACTGCCAGGTTCAGCACAACCAGTGGGCTGGAGATAGAGCATCAATCTCATGGCTCTGCCTTAATGTCAGAAGGAGCCAGGAAGAGTTTGGATAGCAGCATGTGCACAATTACGTGCTCAGAAGAGCTGGAGCAGCTGCCAGGTTAGACCTCTGGCTTTGTCCCCAAGCAAGATTGGGTTTGCTGAGGCTGAGCTGTCTGTTAATGGCACAGTTGGGGGCAGAAGATTAGCGTGCCCTTCCCCTGCCGATGCCCAAGGCTGTCTGATGTTGCTAATGATAATGAAGTAGGAGAAACCTAAAGGAAAGAGTCTGCAGCCTGCTGTCAATGGGAACAATTAGGTTTCTCCGTCTTGGGAGCAGTGGTGAGGCTTGCTGGGATCAGGACATGTCCATGTTAGTGTGTTAGCTCAGATCCAGGGCAGACTGTGGAAGGGAATACCTCCCTGTGCTCTGGTTCACATCACAGGGCAGCCCAGGAGCTCACAAACTGGATTCTGGAGTCTCTGGAGATGGTCCTAAGCAATCTGAGGATGGGGCCACTACTGGCCTGCCTGCATTTGCCCACAGGGTGCTCTTGGACATGGGAGCCTTCACCCCTCACAGGGCACAACACTGGGACACAAAACCTGCCTGGGTAACACCTGCATATGGCTTTTTGCTTGCTGAGTTATCCAGGTGCTTCAGAAAGTGCTTGTGCACAAAGTCTTCCCTAAACCAGCATTCTCCTGGCTTTAATAGTGAGTAGCCTCTCTGTGTCCAGAGCTGGGGAGATCCCACCAGCCTGAGGCAGAGTGCAGTCACATCCCTGCTCCAGTCTCAGTCTTGGCAGGTGGTTTTATCCCAGTGGGTGAAGTGAGGCTTCAGTTTCACATCTGTTACAAGCAGAGTGCCTCTAGGTGCTGTAATTATTTTCAGAATTAAATCGTAAATCAATATAAACCCACATTTATATGGTCTTGGGATCTCTAGCTGGTCAGAGTGACCCCGAGATGCATTAGAAAGTCTCTTTTCCCAGTCTGGCAGTCGAAGAAGGAGTCAGAGCTCTTCATTTCTCAGTCTCAAGGTTGTTTATTGTATCTTATCCATAAAATTTTTTCTCCTGTCCAGATGAGGTCCACTCAGAAAGACAGTCAGAGGTATTCTGCCCGCCTCTAGGGTGGTGTTATCTTTTTATACTAAAAACTACATGTACAATATTTACAAATCCTTTCCAATACCTATCACCTATGTTACACAGTGTGTAAACCAATCTGTAAGTGCCAACATCACAGCAAAAGATGGAGGCCAAGAAGAAGAAGGAGAAAGGCTGGACATGCCCAGATTCCTCCATCTTGCCCCCTGAACCCCCATTCTAAAAACCCAAAAAAAATCTATTTTTCACCCTGTGATAAATTCACTATCATTCTACTTAAGAATCATTCTGCAGATCTTCATATAAGGCTGGTAATTTGCTCCATGGGTCATAATCAAAACCACAAGGGTCTTGGGCTCTGTGCCAGGGTCTCTGAGCCCCCTGGCAGGGGTCTTGGCAGTCCAGCACAGCCAGAGGGATGTCCTGAATTCTGACAATATGGTATTCCATACAATGGATGGCACCTGAACAGAGGAGAATTTTGTGATTCTTTAGTTTGCAGGAGGGCTCAGCAGCTTGCTTTATCTGCATATCTCTTTGGTTTACAGCGGATTACAAGTGGTAATGCTGTGGTACAGTTTTCCATGTAAAACACACTTCTTTTATCTTTCTTTTTGCTTGCTTTTATGTGCCTTTTGCCTCTCCCTGCATCTCATTTCCATCAAGAAATACAAATGACCTCTTGACAGAACTTTCTGCTTTCATTATGTTGATTTGCATTGTACAGTCAGGATAATACAAACACTTATATTTCTTAGATATATTTATGATGTCTTGAAAAAAGTTTCTCATATTAGCCTCTTCTTTTTTCTCTTTCTATATCTTTTCAGGTGTGTGTGCAACATTGACTGTTCTCAAACCAACTTCAATCCTCTTTGTGCTTCCGATGGGAAATCTTATGATAATGCATGTCAAATCAAAGAGGCATCATGCCAGAAACAGGAGAAAATTGAAGTCATGTCTTTGGGTCGATGTCAAGGTAACTCTCATAACAAAACTCATTTCAAAGAATGTTTTCAATTTTTGTTCAGGGAGAAAAAAAGAAACAGAACCAGGGCTGGCTTCTTATTTGGTAATTGTTATATTTCCATTAGACTACTGCAGTTGATACTGTAGAGCACAGGCTGTGGGTGAGAGGGAGAGCCCCCCATGATGCAGACACAGTGAGGCATGAGAGGGGGGCACAACTCCTAACCCTGCCCAGAGCAGCAGCAGCAGGGCACTGCCCAGCCCTGCACTGGGTTCTGCATCAGTCACCAGTCTCCTGCCCAAACAGGTTGCCCAGAGCTCTGTCTGCCAGGCAGCAGCTGGAGCAGGACAGTGGGAATGCCCCTCAGATACATCCTGCCACCCAGGATGGATCCTCTGGTGCTCCATTAACTGGAGCAGCATGAGGCAGTCTTGGGAGGCTCTCTGAACAGATGCTCCCAAACACAGTGCTTGGGCTGGTTCTTCAGGTGACCCTTGCTGAGCCCCAAGGTGCCCAATATGCCTGGAAGGAAGTTTTCCAATCATGACTCGAGGCTCTCTCTGTTCCTCCATAAATACAGTGCTTCTCTGTGCCCATCACTACTACATCACCTCTAACCCTTCAGCTGACTTTAAAACCCCTGTTTTTCTCTAAAATGAAAATGAAGAGAATTTGCCTTTCAATAGCTCCTGTAAATAAAGTGTCTGCTGAGGCTCAGACTCTCAATAGCTTTTTTCCTTAGCTTCTGACCCATAAATCCTCAGTACATCTACTTACAAGGCCATAGTATACAGGTGTATTAAATACATTCCAGTTTACTCCTGTCTCTTTAAAGTTAACCACCCTAAGTGGCAGTTCATTTCAGGGTACATATTAAAACTCCCCAATTACTTCAAGTAGAGCAGAAATGACAACTCCTGCTTCAGACTGATATATTTATCCCAGCTGCAATCTGTTATCACATATTGTTAGAAAAAAGATCCTGCTGTTTTCACCTGGCAGGCCCAGGAGAGCCTTGCAGCCAGCAGAGATGATGTGTGTGCAAGGGAAGTTAGCTCTGCCTGGGCACTGTGGTGGGGGCATGGGCTGTAGTGAGTCCAGGCTCCCCAGGCAACTCAACACATTTCTTTTCACACAGACAATACTACAACAACTACAAAATCAGAAGATGGGCATTATGCAAGGACAGATTATGCAGGTACGGTTCCTATTCTGTGAGAATCACAATTGACAGGATCTGTGTAAGTCTCTTTTTTCCTTCATTTGCTGAGGTGAAGTGTCCTCATCTTCTAGCATGATTTTCCTGGTTTACTTTAAAAAAGCACTGCCTTTCCATTACTCTTTCTTTTGCTACAAACTCTCTTCTTAATAAATTGGCTTCTTCTATTTTTGTCAACCTACAGCTACTCTGGCCATAAAACACCTGTTTGACAGAGGAAATAAGTACTGTAAATTATTTGCCAGAATTAGCAGACATTATTGAAAATTACAGAATCAGTGCACTAGATTATGCATATTTTTGTCATGATATACAGGTTTAAGGAAGTGAAAATCCAGCTCATAGCACTGCTGGGATACCATGAAACGCTGCCATAATAGATATTACCTGTCGGCATTTAACTGTGAAGTTAATAAGGTTCTTAAAATGTGGGGGGGTTTAATGATAAATGGGTTTAATTTATTTAGAAGCTATAGTAAAATATAATGGCTGAATAGCCCTATATGGCACTTGAAATTAAAAACATGTAAATACTAGTGAGGTTGGGGAGACATTTTTTACACCCTTTGCCTGAGAGGATTGATTTAGAAATTGAACGTGTGTGCGCACACACGTGCATGCAAATGTTCACAGCTCACACTGAGAACGAAAGCCTCTGGGAAGGTCTGGTGAAAATGGGTCAGGTGATGCACTCATTGCTTCAGTTTCCTGACATTTCTGTGGTTTTGAAGTGTTTGGAGAGAGTAGGTGTGGATGGCTGGGTTTGCCTGAGCTGCATGGCTCGGGTGAAAGCCAGGTGACGGTTTCACAGGTGTGAACGTTTCCTGCTGGGACAGTGCTGAGGCAGTATTTAATCCAGCTGGTCATCTCCTGTGCCATCCCTGTGACAGTGGGGTACCCGGCCTTAGAAATGATTGTTCTGTTCCTGCTTAAAACAGTGTGTGATGATTAAAACATAGAGCTCTGAATAAATGATGTCTCGGTCAGGCAGAGCAGTGCGAGGTGTTGGGGGTTGCTGCAGCGTGAAGCAGGGAGGGTAGAAGTTGCTATGGAAAGAAAATGCTGGAATGAATTTCTAAAAGATCAAGGGTGGACCATGGTCCAGGTGTTTCCTACTGCCAAGGAGCCCTTCCATTGGTGAAGACAGGAACGTGCAAAGAAAAAAGTCTTCAGTGTCTTTGCTCCAAACTCTTGATTACCCTCAGCTTTTTGTGGGAGGTATAGTCAGTTTTCTTAAAAGGCTGGAAAGGCTAATGTTGTGTCCTGTGGGGACTGGGGACAGGAGATAAGGCAAGTAGGCCAAAATTATTTCTTTTAAGTTAGAAACAAGGCCAAGTAATGTTACCTTAAATCCTTTCTCTTTCTTGCTGGAGAGTTGAGGAAAGCACTGCCTTCCCCAAGCTGAGATGAAGGCCTGAGCCCCTTCTCAGTGTGCAGCCTGTCCTACACTGCTGCTGCCTGGTGGATTTGCTTTAGGATGGCAGGGACCCACATCAGCTCGAGAGGAGACAGCAGGAAGTACCTGAGTTGTAACAAGAAGGGAATGAAAGGCAGGGAGGAGGAGGAGATCACAGTGGTGACAATAGAAAGCCATGTCATGGGTCATGGAGGAGGAGGAGCACAGAAGGCACCTTGAGCTCAAGTGAGCAGGAGGAAGAGAAAAGCTCTTGCTTAGGAGAGGTGATATTTCAGCCCACATTCAAGAGGAGAGGTGGTGGGTAGGAGAAAATTGACTGCAGCAAAGTGTTGTCAGGGGTTGGGAGCCAAGGAGGGAGGAATCTGGGTTACCTGACAGGGCAGAGCCAAGGCACAGAGGAGCAGGTCTGTAGTGGAGATTGTCTCCAAGCACCAGGAGGTCAGAAGGAGTGTGGGAACAGATGGTCTAGTGAGAGATGACAGAGACCTGTGGAAAGGACACAAGGCACCTTCCTCCCCACAGCCGTGGGAGTGATGGAGGCATCCTGAATCAGCAGTGAAGTCCAGCAGGTACCTCAGGCACAGGAAGACACCAGTGTTGCTCCTTAGAAAGCCACTTCTTGGGGCTTCTGGTGTGCCTCAGGCCCCAGTGGGCTTCTCAAGGGTGGTGGCTGTGTTCCCTGGGCAGTCTCACCAGGGTCTATTCACTGATTTAACTTCAGCTACAATTGCCTGTGCTAGCTGAGGTTAAATTTTGTGGGCACCTTTTCCTCTGGCTTGAATTTTTCATTTTTACATACAGTAACAGCATTTAGGGTGATAATTGCTAGTTTATGCAGGGCAATCCACTTGCCTCCAGTGCCCCCAAATGTCTGGGGCATAACCCCATCAGGAGACCTTAGGGGAACAGGACTGCTGTATCAAAAAGCTGCAACAGCCTTCCAGAAATAATCAGGGAAAAGGAAGGCAGCAGTCTAAAACTGAGGCTCAGTGAACATTCATGCCTCAGTGTGTGCCAGACAGGAAGCTCTGTGCCATCCTCGTGTTCTTTCAGCTGCAGACATATGACGGTGATGGCTGTGATAAGAATGTGATATGTGCTACTTTTTTCTCACCTTTGTGTCACCTCAGACAGGAAATGCTGCCCTAACCATGGGGAGCTTTGTGTGAAAAAGCAACAGTTCCTCAGCCTCTGAAGCAATTTCCCCGAGCCTGGAAATATTCAGCTTTCCACAGAATACCTTTGTTCTCTGCCATTTAACGGCACTAAAAATCGTCGAGACTGTGAGCACCACACACTTTTAAGAACATTGGCTTGTATGGACAGCCTTTCCCAGGGGAGAGTATAGCAGTGGGCATAATTGATGTTGTCAATTATGCTAATGCAGCCACATGCTCTTTGCAGGGACTGTGGTGGCTGAGCAGTGAGGGTTTTTCCATAACCGCCCCCGCACGCCCACCATGGGGGCCCCCAAAGGCAGCAGCTCTGCGAAGAGCCACAAGTCCCAAAACCCAGCTGAGTTTTTCCATATCCAACTATCCAAACTGTCTGTTCCATCAGCATCTTTGCTCCCTCCTGTTCTTGCCAGCCTGCTGATGCTCACCAAAAACACACAAATCTTTGGTTTGCAAAGCCAAGGGTACTCGTTCCTTCGGGGGGTAAATCTTCACAGTAGGTTTGCATTGCCACAGTTTCTAGGGGCTCTTGCTTTACACAGGCAAGATTTATGCCAGCACTCTGAAGTGCCAGACCAATATCACCCAAAAAGTGGTACCCCCTTTTACAACAAAGCAAACCTGAGATGAGTGAGCTGTAGGAGGCCCTTTTCTGACTGTGTCCTGCCTCTCCAAGCTCACCGTTCCACCCTTGCCACAGGTACCTGTGCCATTTGTGTACGCTTGTGCCTCTGTGCAGTTCTGGTCTCTCCTCTTTCTGAAACCCCAAGGTATTTATTAGACTTGGGGAGATTTTCACTCTCCTCAACAAATGGCAGATCGTTGACCTTGATCAAGTTTGTGCAGAGAAATTTGGTTTTACTGAAAAAATGAATGGGTGCGATTTTTCCCTCAAATCCAATAGAAATGCACTTTATCTTGCAATTTCCATGAAAGAGCATTTTGAAGCATTTGAAGTGTAATGTGTGTTTTAGAATGTAGTGTCTGAGCTGAAAGTCCCATGATGAATGTTTTCTTGAATTTCCCCATTATATGCATAAATAAGGCTGTTTTGGTGGCATTTTGGAATTCAGAGGCCAGGCAATCAAGGGGTTCTCATCTTGTTAATCCATTTGCCTATTTATTTGTATTCTTCAGTATTGATAGTCTCTTCTTAAGGTCTGGATATTAGCAATTACCCCCCTAATGACTTTATCCTTTCTCATTATCAAATTACAGAGGGGTTTTTTTCAAGCCATTTTGAGCACCATAAGGAATAAGTCAGCATGGATGTGCCATATTTCAATGTTATATATTCATGAAAATTGTCGGTGAAGACACTGACAAATTTGATAGACCTATTCCATAATATCATCTTCCAGGCCAGACAAACCTCCCCATATGAGCATTGATTAGATCAAGTCTCAGCAGCTGAATGCCAGCAGCGCAGAGAAACTGGTGGAAGGGGGAAGGAGGCATTTTCAGCCCAAATAGTCTCCTCTGGTGAAAAATGTGCAGCCACAAGTGGTCAGTTTGAGCTGTATTTTTGGGTTCCTCGAGGGCAGTGCACTCTCCCTTGGCAGCAGCCTCAGGTGGTGCCTTCTGGGCTCTTGGGGACTCCTGGGACTCTCCTGCAGGCAGTGCCTTGGCCCACCTTGCCAGTGCTGTTGCTGTGCCCAAAACTGATAACGAGCACAAAATGCTGCACGTCTGCTCATGGCTGCTCTGTTCCCTGCTCACCCTCCTGGCTCCCCATGGGATTTCAAACCTGCATGACAGCCTTGGATCTTTGTCAGAGCGCTTCTGGCACCGGGGCCGTCCTGGCACTCCCGGGGCTGCTCGGGAGAGTAATCCAGCAGATGGATGTGTTGCCCAAGCAAACTCACAGCTCCACCAAAAAGGGCAAAATCCATCTGTGTCAACACATCATCTTCCCTTGGCTGGGGCAGGGCTGTGGGATGAAGGCCATGACAGCCATCGCACGTTACAAGGATAAAGAAGAGTCGCTGACTCTTCAATGAGTCCCTTCAAAAGTCCAAGAGTCTTGGACTCCAAAATAAATACAAG
Organism: Melozone crissalis; assembly: GCF_028551555.1. Taxonomy (NCBI): domain Eukaryota; kingdom Metazoa; phylum Chordata; class Aves; order Passeriformes; family Passerellidae; genus Melozone; species Melozone crissalis. The sequence continues at coordinate 11,881,119 of NW_026535801.1, read as the reverse complement.
TGAGTCACAGTTATCTTCGTTGTCTGTAACAGGCCTGGAGAGTAGCCAGGAATCAGAACAGCAGTGCTGAATTTCTATAGTGACAATTTCTAATTCACCCTCCCCTGTCCCGGACTAAAATATGAGAACTTCAGACTAGATTCCTTCTCCAGATCATAACATTTTCAAAGTAGGTTAAGTTTGGAGTGTAAACCACTTGACATTGTCCGTTTAAATTAAATTTTGTGTCCACTGGTGTGTCAGCCTTTTGCTGAACTGCTGAAGAATAATAAAGCCCTAGAGCTTAGCTATGGGATATAAACTGTGGTGCATTTTTGTTCTGCCTTTGTGAACCAGGCACTCCTTTCTTCTTAATGGAATTAGCTAGTGAGACACAAAGCTGAACACTGTGCAACCATCACAGCTAGAGAGAAACTGTTTCTCATCTGCTGCTTTGCAAAAATGTGAAGGGAAATTACATCCTTGCATATGCAGATTTGCTTGCCTTTCGATTCCTCAGACTCAGAGGTTCTCACACTAAATAAATAGATTATGTAGAAAGCCTTCCTGCTATTCCATCAAATCACTAAAATTGAAAAAAAATAGATTTTAATATTTTGACAGCTGTGTGGCAGCATGAATGCTGTCTAGCTGCGGCCTCCACCTGTGCTCACACACACCGACACACACACTCCAACCTGTGGAAGAACAAGAATGGTACAATTCATACATTTTGTTAAAAATGGGAAGCTTTTTAATGTTGCTTGAATTGTTGTTTGCATTTACAAATTGCTATTTGCATTTTTTGAAAGGTTTTATGAAAATATACTTGAGTTTTATGCACAGTGAAAGTCCTCAAAAGGTGGTAGATGAGCTCTGCAAAACACAGGAAAAAAGCCCAGTCTAGATTATTCTGAGAGGTTTTCAAACACCTCAGAGAGATCCCTGTAGCCTGGTGGTCTCCAGCCCTTCTGTAGCCTTCTTGCAGCTCCTCCAGTGTTGTTGGAATCCAGAGGGAAATCTAAAAGGCAGTAATAGATGCCAGCTATTGGGTCAGTAAATCCCACTGCCAGCTACTTCTGAACTCAAGTCTGCAGACAACAGAGTCAGTCCCAACCACTCTTGTCGCCCCCAAACCTCCACTTGTCCTGGGTGTTTTTGAAATGAAAACCTGCAGCTGCTTCTTTTGTGATTTAACTCCAGGGCTGTAAAAGGTGGAGTGTGGAAAGTCCCACTCAAGCATTTCCTGAGTCATAAGGAAGACTGGATGTTTTATTTCTAAAATAGGAAAGGCTGGGGCAACAATGCAGTTATCATGCTATGGGCACTGCAACACTGGCTACCCCAAGTGCTTTTCTTCTGTAGAACCCTCTCAAATTTACCTTCAGATGCTGCTTGGCTCTATCTTGCTGAAATCTCCATAATTTTTTTGGAATGGGAGAGAGACACACTCTTGTAGGGGTCACATAATAGCCTCACAAACAAGCCCCCTGCCAGGAAGGAAACTGCAGCACTCCAGAGCTCTGTGCTATGTGATTTAACAGCACTTACTCCTAACAGTCTCTTCCTGAGGAGCATGCAAAATAAAAACAGCCTTATGGAGATTTTAAAAACAAGCGAGAGGGAGAGAGAAATATTGCTCATTTAATCTGCCAGCCTCAAGAGAATACCTCACTTTTTATGGGAGTTCTCCTCTAACTTTGAATTGCACACGCTAAGCTTGGTAAAATGTGCCTTGTTCTTTTTGATTTCTGGGGGTTTTTGGTTTTATAATGAGATAAATTGTGTCTTTTCATTACTTACAATTTCCCAGTGTCATGCTCGTGGAACCTCTAATTGTTAGCATTAAAACTTAAATTAGGTCTCAGGTGAACTGCTAGACATCTTTTTGCCTTAGACTGATGTAGCTCAAGGAAGAAGAACATTTCCATTTGTGCCTCTAAAGCTTAGCCCTTAATTCAGTCACTAATGAATGTGAATCAAAAGTTGCAGAATTTGTTTGTGCTTTTTTCCCATAATAAACAAATTCAGTATTGTTGTGAGTGAACATTATAAAGAAAGCTATTTGATTTGCATTAAAGCTTGGGAGCCTGAAAATTCAATAAATCCAGGCTAAGAATCTGATCTGTAGGATACAAACAAGGAAAACAATTCCAACTTGTAACACCAGTGTTAGCATGGGCAGCCTAAAAAAATACAAAACCAGACCAGGCTTTTTTACTGCTGTCAGCATCTCTGAATCATTTAACTCCTGGAAGTGAATTCAGGTGTAAATGATATGTGGGGTGAGGATGGAGGTTGTAATCCAAGTATATTTTTTCATGTGGGGTTTCCATCAGTACTGTGAGAAATTCATGAAGCTTGCTCCAAACACTTCTGCTTGCCCAAGACTTGCTGTGTGCCTTACTTGTTGATTTTCCCCTTATGCTATCATGTTAGCAGTCTTCTGTAACATTTTGTTCTCCTAAAGGTTATGGATAAAAACAGAAATTCTATGTGCAATAGAGATGAGCAGACCTGAGTTCATGAAGGCATTTCTACAGATTCTTCCATTTGTGTCCCATTCCAGAAGCACACAGGGTTCCATTTACTTATGTTTGGTTGTAGGCACGCAGTTTGTGGTGATTGGGAGTGGGGCTGAGCCTCATCCCCAGTGGGTACAGCTGTGACAGCATTGACAGCAATGAGCCATGGAGTGACCAACACCACAGGGAACAGAGGGCACACAGGTGCAGTGCATCAACATGAGGGCAACAAAAGGTTGGGCTGAAGAACAAGAAAGAGCAGAGCTTGCAGCCTTCTGAAGTGAGATGGTCTTACTCTCTGTGGGCAGATCCCTGAAGCCTTCTGATGTGGTGTTGTGTTACTGTGTATGGGTGAATGCTTAAAGCCTTCTGAAATTGTGTGGCGATACTCTGTGTGTTGTGGCCATCTCAGCTGTGACACTTGGTGTTATTTAGAGCACAGGAGCCCATCTTCACAAGCAAACCTGAACCTTTCAGTACTTACTGATCTCTTGGACCTCTGCTCAGTATCTGTGTTTTGATCAGAGGAATGGGCAAGCTGAAAGGAAGGTAAAGCTTGCAGAAAACAAAGACACCTTCCTGCTTACACATAAAAATATGATCCCAAAACTCAATGCAAGCTGATTTGTGCCTGATTTCTCAACTGGTCTTTAACCACATACCAACTTCCTAAATATGACCTCTAATGGCAAGAGTAGGCACCCTCAAAAAATTGCATTTATGGTTTGCATTTATGGTCATGCTAGTTTTTATGTTCTACTTACAGCTACTCCAAAATTTGTCTTTCCGCACCTTTGTTTTCTGAAGTTTATGGGAATGAAACAACATGATCTACAGCCAGTGTTTGGCTGTCATGGATATATGGAATATGCACCATAATTCCTGGCTGCAGCACTGCCATTGTGAAGGGATTTACAATTATCCAAAAAGGTCTCTTTATATCTGACTAAACCACTTTGTGGCACCTAGCTAATACTGCGTCTTCACCATTTTCAGGCTCCTCCTTTGAGATAGACCAGCATTAAATTACAGAGTTCTGTGTGAACTCCAGCTAACAATGCAGGCCGTGAAGTGACTTCACAGACCTGTACTTAAATTTACTGCAGACAGTCACAGACCTGCTGCACACCAGAAATCACAGGGAAGCTGAAGTTCTCCTCCCTTTGGGGTCTAGAAGGACTGTGCAGCCCAGTTCCTCTGTGGGACCAACAGTCTGACCCTTAGGGTGATGCAGGGTCACACGTCACTTTTGGGGGACTCTGCTGCGGTACCTGGGTTTCACACTCTGCTGCTGTTGTAGGTAACACTCTGCAACCCCAGCACTTCATCCACGTGCTGGGAGCATGATAAATACTGTTTTTAGCATTTTGACACCCTGAAGGTATTTCCCTCTTGTTAGAATCTTCTTTCCTTTCTCAATTCCCCTGCTTCCCCTACAAGAAAAGAAAGTAAAAAAAGAAAAGGTATTTACTTTCTTCCCCTACAAGAAAAGAAAGTAAAAAAAGAAAAGATTCTATCAACCTCCTCAAGGAACAGGCTGGGAAATTAACCCTGTTTTCTGAATGTGGGGAGGAATTTCCCTCACCCCTGGTTCCATCCTTCCTCTGGGTTCCAGGCACTTTGATCATCTCAAGAGTCATCCTTGAAGGATACTATTCAAAATGGTGCACAGCAGCTGTTTGCCATCCACTACACTAATTTGAATTAGTTAGATAGACAGTAAGGAGCACCACAGTGTATTTTTATGCCCAGCAGCTCTATTTTAGGCCAAATTTCTGTGAATTTGCTGTTAGGAATCCTTGCCTTTCCAAGGATTTGAGAGTTAAAGTTATAATGAGATGCTAGAGTATCCGTTTTCAGGAAACATCGACATTTAAATATTTGTGTTTGATCTAGTCTGAAATGTAAAAAAAAATTATTTTGAAATATTCATAGAACTGAATTTCCTCAGAATTTTGTTTCATGGGATGTTTTGGAATTCTTTATGAAATGTTAGATATCAAAATACCACAAGATGAAAGCATATGACAGTTGTAATAAATAAATTGTAACCATAAGGAAAGTTGCTACTTAGAACTGACTGAAACATCCTTTTTTTTAGAAGGAGTATCATCATGTCAAATTGCAATACAAACACGAGATAATTTGATCATTTAGACACGTGCAGTGGTAACCTGAGCCTTTTTTCACCTGGATTCAGGAGTATAAATGCATCTGGTGGAATTAAAGGAAATACAGTTGGAGAAGAAAAGAAGGAGCTGGTATATTTATTTTTATTAGACCTTCAGAATTAGACCAGATGGAGACAAGTGCCAAATTTTGCCTGGTTTAATCGATTTGGGTAAAGAAAGTAAAAACAGACAAATATTTTGCCACAACAATTTCACTGGGCTGATGGTTCCACTTCTTTCCCTTGAATACACCTGCTAAAAGGTGAATTTACCTTCTACATTGAACACACCTGCTAAAAGGTGAATTTACCTTTTCCATTGAGCACACCTGCTAAAAGGTGAATTTACCTTCTACATTGAACACACCTGCTAAAAGGTGAATTTACCTTTTCCATTGAGCACACCTGCTAAAAGGTGCATTTACCTTCTGCATTGAACAGACCTGCTAAAAGCCACACCCTGCACTGATTTTTCAAGAAATGCAACATAACTATTCTTTCCTTATTAACATTTAATGTATGAAACCACGAGTGGCAGAAGCTTGTTTCTGAAGGAAAAGGGAAATGATGTAGAGAAAGCATGAATTTCAGTGGGAGATGCAGCAGTTTGAATATAAGCTGTGCCTTCTCCCATGCTTCTGTTTATACAAACATTCCTGTGCATTCAGGATAAACCCAGCCTTGGCAGTTTGAGGAGCACCTCTGTATCACCGAGCAGGCAGAAGTGCTCTTAATAACTGAGGTTTGGAAAGCAATATTTACCTGCCTAGAAAGGTGACTTCTTACACACTTGGGCTGTCATTTTACCTTGTACCCATGAGTGTTAAGTGACTGTGAAACTCTCCTCTTGGAAATACAACAGCTGTAAACAAAATGTGCTATTAGAGTGCCTGTGCCAGTGCATGTCAGAATATTATCAGCACTGAATCAAAATGCACTGCTTTGCCTGCTGCTGTTACAACAAGCCTTAGCCATTTTAGACAGCATTACATAATGGTAAAATATTTTTCAGGGGAGAAAAATAAAATTCTCTCCCTATGGTTTTAATCTCCCTCTTATTTTATCTGTGGTTTAAAACTGTGTCAGGTATACATCAAAACCACCCCTTCCCTAGAGTATTTAGTTTACAATTTCATTTAATAATGGAAGTGTGCTTCCATCCAGCTAGGATGGGAAAGGATTAAATAAAAAGCACTGTTCTAAAATCAAGTAACAGTAGTGCAGCCTGTCTCCATGCTCTCTGCAAATGAAGTAGCCATGGAAAAGCTTGTTATTAGTCTATAATATCAAAACTGATAAACTATTAGTGTTTTGTCAGGCATGATAAATGCTAACCATTTTCCTCTGCAGATTGCCTCAACAAGAACTGTGACTGTTTTTAGACACATCTGGCACTGCAGATTTTTTTCCATCCTGCATTTCAGTGATTTAAAAGGCCTTGGCTGGGCAGAAGGATGTCAGCTGTTTGGTTTAAAATACTGTTATAAGAGTCAATAAGATTTAAAGAGGCAGTAGGTAAAATTTCAGCCTTGCTGAAGGTAGTGGGAGAATGGCCATTGAGTTTAATGGCTTTGAGATTTCTCTGTATGGCTTTTTTGTCTATTTTTATTCTTAGTAAATTTTCCATTTCATAGAATTGCCCTTTCTTTTCCATTCAGCTTCTCCTGCTTTCAATATTAGCTCTAGGAGTGGGCACGGAGTTAAAATACCAAACCCTTTATTTTCACAAATGCCATCTTTACAGCTCACTTCTGTGGCACTGCTGCAACACAATAATAACAGGTGTATAAAAATAGTAAATGCAGGTATTCATTTATTTAAAAAAAAATATGTTCTTAATAGGCTTTTCTGTCTGTGCTTCAAAATGAGCTGTGTGACCAGTGATGAATCCCAGGACCTCAGGAGCTGTTCCACTCTTTGTGGAAGGAAATTGCAGGGTGAGCTCTGTGCTTGCTTTCTGTGCCATCACTCAGGGATGGCCAGGGGTCTGGATGGAAGGGTTTGATGGTAGATAAGCCACCAGATGCTCTCTGCTGTTGGTGCATTTCAGCAGGCAGAGTCTGGGCTGGGTCCATGGGGAAGTCAGCTGGAGGACACTAGAAGAGTTTGCAGTGAGCGGACAAGGGGAGGTGACAGCTCCATAGCCGTGTCTTCAGTGTGCCTTGGAGGGGTCTCTGGCAGCCCCTCAGGCTCTGATGGGCACAGAGTGTGTTCTGCAGCCTTGGGTGGGCTCCTCTCTGCATCTCAGAGATCAGCTACTGCCTGATAGACCTGTGGTACTGGAGTAATTGGCAAAAAGCTTAAATTTGTGTGGTGACATTAGAGCCTTTTGAGGCAAACCCAAGAACACGCAAAGGTTTTGGCTCTGTCCCTCCATTGCAGGGTTTCATGACAGATGGGAAAGAGTGTATCTTTGGTAAAATAGCAGGTTTTGCTGCAGTGACATTTTATATTGTTTTATCCATTTTCTCCTACACCTAAAATTGGGACTAGTAAGGGATATCTCTCCAGCTCCAGGCATGGGAAGGGGTGCACACTGCTTGATGTTCTCCTGTTCACCAAGCAGGAATGTCAAACATACAGTCTGCTGAAAGCCAGCCCTCTGGGCAGCCACAAAAGATTTGAACAATACGGCTGGACTGATACAAAAAGCCAGGTTGTAGACTGTGTGGACCCATTGCCATCACAGTTTTACAATGCAGGACTCAGGGCAAAGGGGTGAGTAAAAATAGCATCAAACCATGTAGGATTCATCCCTCAGCAAGTGTTTGATTTGTATGGAGGAGTGATCACGGGTTTGCACATGCCAATAAAATGTTTCTGAGCATAACAAAACTTTTCTGAATAGCCTGAACAAAAGTATGGCTGAAACCATGCTTTTAGCCAACAACAGACATATCTCTGAGTAGTCACAGGCCATTCAGGGTCATGCTCTGGCAACTAAAATAACCAGGATATTCACAAGGGATTTGCCAGGCATGTGATCCAGGAAGTGTACAAAAATACCACATATAGGAGTCAAGTATTTTTATTTCAGTCTCCTATTTTCTCACACACACTTCCCCCAAAATTCTGCAGCTCTTTCTTTAGTTTCCTGGATGAATCCTCTCAGGCAGCATGTTTTTACAAGCACAGATGCTACCTTGGAAAAAAAGAAAAGAGGGAAGGGAGCCAAGTGGGTGTTACACTTCAGCTTGGCAGCATCTTGCCAACATGTGCCCCAAAAAAAAAGGAAAAAAGAAAAAAGGACTGCTTTTAGTAATCAAAACTGAATATGAAATCAGTGCAAAACTAGGACTGTAAAACCTTCAGAGTGTCAGAAGGACTGAAGGAAACGCCTTGTAGCCAAAATGACATCCCTGACCTACTTGTCCGCGCTGTCACGTACCTGGGTAACCTTTTCTTACCCGTGTCTTCCATCAAACCTCTGACAATTCTGCCATTCATATTTGCTTTCAACTGTAATTTTTTGAGATTGTTTGAAGTGTAAAACCAGAAAGTAAAGCCTCATAACACCATGCTGGCAGACCTAAATATAAGTCAGAGACCTTTTCAAGCGCCGCTTCTCTGTGGAAAACAATCCATTCAGACCTGGAGTTCCTATTGGAAATTAGGGAGCAGCCTGGTAATTGGATTAGGGTGTGCTTTTATGTGCAGCAGTTTCTCAAGAGGAAGTTCCTGCTTTGTTTCATTGATTGCCTGCCTGATCTTTCTGCCAGTAAAAGCCATGCAGGCAGCTGAAGGGGTGAGGATGGATGGAAAATGTGTTATGTAAGATGTGCCTGTTCTCTGAGTGTGATCGGGTGGATACAGGCTCTAAGTGCATCTCCACACAAACTGAAGCATGCTTTGTTAATCTACAGTTTAATTGCTTAAAAGCAATTTCTATCAGTGTACTCCTTACAATCTGGAAGAGCTGCTACTTGCACCAATCCTGCATAAGTGCCAAAGAAGGGGAAACTTCAGGACATCTGGGGTTGGATGTGCGAATTGGAGTCTAGACATTGGAGGGAAAAGGAAGAAACTGTATTTGTCTTCCACATTTCTAGAAGAGGTTTGGAAATAACAGATAAAATTTACAGGTGTGTTCCTGGGAACATGCCAGGCTCAATCATACATGGTACAGGAGTTAATGTGGCAGGAATTGCAAGGGCATAACTTAGGGCACAGTAGCGCTGCTCCGAGAGAACTTGCACCCCATTTCTCCAATTTCATCATCCCCATCAAGGAAACTATATGTCCTACGTGGGCAAGATGAATCCTGGTCTTTTTCTGGATGGGCTCCCTCCCGTTTTTCTGCTGGAGCCCCCCACAAGCACACCCTCAGCTGGGAGATGGAGCCATCATCAGTCATGCGACTGTCCCCCGGGGCAACGCCAGCCAAACGATCCTGCTCCTTCCACACATCAATATTCCTGACACCCGTCTTCAAACTTAGGTCATGCATATCCATCTACTTTTCAAAAAGTGTCACAAGGATACAAATATCCCTTCACTATTTTTAGAGCCATATCAAAAGTATTTATCAGCTTTCTGGCACCTCATCCCATTTGTCATAGTTGATGCTATCTACCAGTTGGCAGTGGAGGATGAGGTGCTCTAGAAATGCAGTGGCGGGTAGATGAAACTCCATAAGCTGAGACCAAAGCGAAGGTGACTCCTGGGAGTTGTTGTGCCTGTTGTCACAGTCAGAAAGAGCCTGTCATGGTCTTCTGAGAGCAGGCAGAGCCCCAGGGCTCACGGGAGCAGCTCATCCCCACCTCAGTGTTTCCCAGCCCAAGGGGATGTGGAGGGAGCAGGGAGCTCAGGCTGGGAGCAGGGCTGAGCTGTGGGAGAGGAGGACAGCTGATGTCTGGTGACCACCATGGGCTCTACTGCCCACCAGCCCTCCCACACCACCTGGTGATGCCCAAGGAGTGCTTCCCTCAGCACACACCCTGCCTGTGCATCCCAGCTGCAGTGTACACGAGGATGGAGCTCCGTCTGTATTACACATAATTCATACTGCTCATGCAAGGTGGCACGGGAGAAGTGCTGAGAGTCGTGTTTTGCCATGCACACATTGCCAACAGGAAACTCTTCCAGCCCCTCCACAGCACACACCTTGAGGCCTGGGCTCTTCCATGTGCAGGTAACGTGTTCTTGGGCCTCATGCCACAAAACCGGGCTGTTTTCATAGCACTGTTGGTTTTTAGAAGGCAATGTATTCAGGTTGAAACTTTGCCCACATACCATCTGCTTCAGCCTTATCTTCTTTGACAAGAAAGCTGAATATATAATGTCCACTTGGCTTTCCTGGTGTTACATAAGGTTGTGGTTTTTGTGTTAGGTTTGCAGTTTCAGAGCTCCTCAGTGGCTCCTGCAACATGCTCCTGCTCTTGTTTTCAAGTGGAAAATCAGTGACAAAAATCAATACCATCTTTATAGCTATAATGAATGTGACCCACAGGCTTTTTTAGGATGACCACAAGCTTCCATCATATGTCTGAGGCCTATTTGCAAATATTGATTGGTATTGCAGATTATCTGTAGCCATTTCATATGAAATCTTAAGGTCTTGCAGTTTTGCTCTCTGTGCTCGGTTTGGTATCAAAGGTACAGCTATAAATCACAAGACCCACCCAGAGACACTATTGATAGCTAAGGTTGCTGAATTGTGAAAATTAATCGTTTCAGGGGGGGTTTCAGCTGCTTAAGGAGGATGGTTCTCAGTCAGCTCCAAGTGAGGGAAAGCACTGCTTTGGAATCACAGCAGACTGTTTACTTGAAGTTGGGGAAAAAAAGTGGAACCTTCATATGCAAATGTATGGCATTTGGAAATGTCATATAGCCACATCTACATATAAATAAGCTGCTCTGGAGTGCTGCAGTAGCCGGGCTGCTTTGATATAGAAATTGCATAGTAGCACACAAAGCAGAAACAGCAGGATGCCGCTCGGTCAAGTTCGGGGAGTTTTGTTCCTTAATCATCACATAACAAAGTTAACTAATAGTGCTGTGTCACTGCAGTACTAGTCTGGGAAGGGTTGTAAAGAGCTGCTGGTTAGTGAGAATCAAGTCTGTGTGCTGCTGGGGCTGTGCAGCAGGGATGGGGTGGTGGTCTGTCTGCTGTGCCCCAAAAGACAGTGCTAAATGTAGATATTCCTCTGGTAACGTCCTTCCTAGCCATCCTCTGCAGATCCACACCCGCTTTCTCTGAAGGAGACACAATTTGATTGAAAGAAGCATCTTCTGCTGCTAACATCCACATACTGGGATGGTGTTTCCATCTCTGTTTAATCTGGTATTAAGCAGTAAATTGAAACTCTCAGACTTCTCCAGAGAGAAGGACATAGAGAGGAGCCCTGATCTGGTTGTTCCTGCCCATATTTTACTCCCTCCAAAACTGACTCTAATGAGTAGCTGGAGGAGAGGTGGATGGGAGAGAAAACAAGCTGTGGGCTCAGCTGTTGGGAGGAATTTCTCACAGAGGGTGACACCCACTCTGCTCCTGCAGTGCCGTGTGATGGATCCAGCGCTCGCCCCTGTGCCTTCAGGCACGCAGCCTAATTGGAGGGAACCTCACAAATCTCTAAACTGACACCAACTCTTCTTCAACACAGAATTACAATAATAATAAGGTTAACTCATCCTCTAAGGGCTCTGTCATGAGCTGCCTAAGGAGATCATGTGCAAAGAGATAAACTTTATTTCTTTACACTGCTGGTTTCTGAAGGGGGAGGACGCTGCTCCCACAGGGCTGGTGGCATCTCTCTTAGGCAGGAGAATCTGAGTGAAGGGAACGTCAGCAGCTTGCCAAAAACAATGAGTAGCTGAGTTGGCACGAAGAGGGATTTAATCTATTCTAAGAATGGGGTTAACACAGATTTATTCAATCCTGACACAAAAGAAGGCAGCACAAACTGGGCCCCTTTACCTAGCGCTTTGATAAACCCACATCATTAAATCACAAGCTAGCAATGATTGCAGCCCTCAAGATTGGCCCTGGCAGTGGCTGCCTTAAAGAGCTCTGTTTACTTCATCCACAAAAATGTGGGGAGATTGCTTGGGGACAGGTGACACACAGATGACACGGAGAGCTGGGCACCTCACAGTGGTCCTCTGTGGAGCTGCTGCAGGGATAGCCCAGTGCATCAGCCTCCCCTGAACACCCTGGAATCAAAGATGGATTGAGAGGGGGAGCAGTGCATCAGCCTCCTCTGGATGTCTTGGAATCAAGGGTGGAGTGCAGCATCAAAAAGCAGTGACTGCTGCTTTCGGGGTGGCCTTGCTCTTGGTGAGAGGCTGAAATGTGGCAGGGAAGCAGAGGAGGTCAGACAAGGTGAGCAGCAGCCTGCCTTGCCTCCCTGAATGAAACAATCACCCCAGGGAGGAGCTGAGCCTACTGTGAGCACCTGGGCATGGAGAAAATGCTGCTTTGGAGCAACACATTAGCCCATGTGGTGTTTTTTCTCTTCCAGTTTAGCTTACATTGCTGGGTGTTCCCGTTCAGAGGCGTGAGCAGTGCTTGCTGCCACATACCCACATCACTGTGCAACTTTGGGTTGTATTGCACCTTGTATTGCAATAATTACTTGGTATAACCTTCTTTTACATGCAGGAGCCTTGGAGTTTAGGGGCCTGTACAATCTCTAGGGTAAGGCATCTGTGAATTCAAGGGGACAACAGACACTGTGAAAAACAAGGGTAAAAAAAAAAAATAAAAACCAGTCCTGGTTTAGTTTTGAGTAGACAAATGTTCTTGTTATGTATGCAGGAAAATGATTAACAAGTTGCTTGATTTCAATCACTTTTCTCAAAGAAGGAAGATACATTCACAGATGTTGTAAATAAAAGTGCTTCTTGATTTCCAAAGTTCAGCAACAGCTTTAACATATATAGCATAGCCCCCATATATATGCTGACAAGCTGAAAGTATTCTGTTCTCCATTTGAACATCTGGGGATTATTAGTGTCTTAATTCATTGGTTTCTATTATTAATTATGGCAGCAGGCTGAATAATTACGATGCATTGCTGCAAAGACAGAGCACAATATTTTTTTTCGAAGTGCACTAGGACATCTTGCCATCATCTCAAACATAAAAAGCCCTAGATTATTTTTAAAAAGGAAAATGGATTTTATCTTATTCCAGGGAACTGATTTGCATAGGGACATTTAAAATTAATAAATTACTGTGTTCAGCAAGCCTATTTTGTGCCTGAGAAAAGAAGTGAATGTAATTTATTTCACCATGTTCCATTTCTTTTTTTCCCCTTGGTGAAGCAGTTAATATGGGAAGGGTATTTTTTGTGCAGTTTATGTAGAAAAGCTAGCTTCAAGTTTGTACTTGGAGTGGCTGCAGGAGGAATTTAGGCTCAGGCTGCAACATAGTGGTGCCAGACGTTTTCAGCTGACATTTGGTGTCTCATTTTCCTCTTGCTCTCAGGGAGAGTGGGCTGGTGAGCTCCCTCTTGAGCAGCAGCAAGCACTTCCTTCGGAATTCTCACTCAACGCCCACCCAAACAGTGATTTTCAGGCGAGTTGCTTGCACACATTTCCTTCATTGTGAAGAGGCACTCTGGAATTGTAAAGGCAGGTTTCAGGAGAAGGGAAGGTGAGGGGTGAAGGTGCCCCCTGGGCTGGCCCAGAGCAGCTGGCAGAATGCAGGTTTGCCAAGGACAATGTGCCTTGGAGCTGGTCAGCAAAGACCCAGGGGAAAGTTCTGTTCTCTCATCAGAGCTGGCTCTGAGCTGGGATTTATCATGGCAGAAATGAAAGCCTGCCTAAGGACTTCATCCCCAAGCTGCTGTGGGATCTCACTTCCTGTTGGATGCTATTGAAGTACCAGCAAACCTGCTAAAGCAATTCTGCGCTTTCAGAGGGAGCAGCACCATTACCATCCTTCTCCTGGACCTTGGAACCATTCCTGCAGATGTTCCTGGCCTGAGAAAGTTCCCTTTAACATCCAAAGAGCAGCAGTTGCTGACTCTGTGAAGACTGAAGATGAGTAACATAAATATGCCTAGGCTCATCCACAGGTTCAGATTCTCACCTGTAGTCAATCACCTGCAGCTCTTTCCCAAAACTCAGAGCATCCCTGCCTTTGCTCCACAGGTGGATACTCTCTGCATGTTTGTTTTGATTTCAAACAAGAATTGCACACAAAGTCTCTTTCATACAGAGCAGAAGAGCTTTCTTAAGAAGGTTCCCAGTGCTGTGCTCTGCAGCATCTCTTTGGGACCTGCCAGGCAGGTATGAGGGGAATATGCTTCCAAAAGAGGCTGAAAATGTTAAAGGCATACATTTGACCCAAAAATCCCTTTTTCCCTCCATGTGTCCTCTGATAATGTGATGTGTAAGGAGTCACTACTTCAATATCAGCAAGAGCTTCCGTCTGCAAATTTGACTGACCTCAGCAGTATTAAAAGATTAAATTATTATGTAAGTCAATTCTCCTTAACCACTTTTTCCAAGGAGATAGGTGTCAAAATAGCTTCTGCTGCACATCATTCACTGTCTCATCCCTTATTTGATTAAATATATGTGTCTGTATGTATTTTAAGGCCTTCCCTTGGTCCAGGGATGACTGTACACTAGGTGTTAATATTGTATGTGAGCCAATATTTTCTCATATGGGCATATTATTTCCAAAGCTCCAACATTACCTGCTGTACATCAGCCAAAGTGCTAACATCAGAATTTATGGGCTGTGTATATTCTACTTTGCTTGCTTGAAATCACCTAGAAAGTCTCACTGATTCACACAAGAAGAATGAAAGACTTATCAGCCCTGCAGAACTAATTGTTAAGTGCCTGACAGTCAGTTCTTGGATACAAAAATCCTATTTTTTGCCTAGATTTTTATTTTAATTTCTCTAAAGTGGATTGTAGGACCTTATGTCTGGAAAGAATTTTCTGGGCACTCCAGACAGTACTTCATATAATCCTCATCAAGGGCACTAATGGATTTATTCCTTTGTCAGCAGCACCAGTGCACATGTTTGGTTGTGGAACATAAGGTCCATGCTAGCTCAGATGGGAGCTGGGGACCATTGAGGGCTGCCCAGAGAAGAGTCTGGCTGCCTTGTTTTCTCCACTTGCAGAGTCACATCCTACCACCAGGCAGGCTGCTCCAGCTTTTGAATTTCAGCTTTCACTGAAATAGTTACCTGAGAATCTGAGTGGTGTACATTCAATTTCCAAAGATTGAAGGAAAGCCATATAGCTAAATCAGAAATTAAAATTAAAATGATACAAAATATATTGGAAATCATTCTTTTGCGCCTTCTTGATGAAAGACAGGAACAGGCACAGATATTAAGGAATTTAGACAAGATAGCTTTAAATAATTTATTGAACATTTTAGAAGACAATCCATCAGGGAAAGTAAGATCACTGAGTGGGTGGTCAGCCACGCTGCGTATCTTTTTAGGATCCAGTTTATCCCAGAGAAATAGCTCATCATCTCAGCATCTCCCTGCCATCCAGAGGGGCTGGAGAGCAAGGGTTCAGCTGGGACACTTCTCCAGTGAGAGATGATAAGCTGTTTGAAGCTACACAAAGTAGCATCTGGCCTCCATGCACTTAAAAATAACATGTTTTGACTAGTGTGTCTTTTTTGATAGGCTATCATGTCATGTGCTGGCACTAACAAGGGATGGGAACAATATGAAATGTCATGTTAGGCTAAAGATGAAAAAAAAATGCTGCAGAAATGCAAAAGATGTTGGCTTCATCAGAGTGACTTTTTCCATCACAAAAGTGCTTCAAGAAAAAGATTCTTGAGTACAATTGATCTGGAGGGGGAGGATGTATTTCTTTTTTGAAATAAAAAGGACAAGCATTTTGAGAGATGTGGCAGGAATTTCTTTTGTCCAGACATAGGAGAGAGTGATCCAGTCAGTCCAATCTTTAGTTTTTGCAGCTGGCTTCTGCCTCAAATCCTGTCCATCACAAAAAGGTACAAGTCTGTCCTTCTGGCACAAATAAAACTTGCCCACGTTGTTGCCAATAACAATGCAGCAAATGTAGTGTGTGAAGAGGAGCTACTGAATTTAACTTTACTGAAACCTGAGTAGCTTTGAAATTGGTCTGTGTTACTGCTTTATGCATACAGATCTGCTGTGCTTGGAAAAAAAAGTGGGTTTGTGTTTAGCTTAGCTCTTTGTAGGTGTGAGGTTGGGGTGGTAGAGGGGCTCCTTATTGTAGTGATACTGTACAAATTGCATCCAATACTGAATTTAAAAATAATCCAAAGTTTTTTGGCTGGAAGTCTTAATTTCTTTAATTTAGGTTTAATTTTTTTAAATATGTACAGTTCTTGTTTGCTTCATAACCTCAGCATTGTTTTTATTTATATCCTGTCTTTTTAGAATCAGTTTATAGTTCTTGTTCATGGTGATGTAAACCCTGTGATGCATTCATAAGAATTAGTATCTCATCAACAGCTGGATTGCTGAAAAGTGCTCAGGTCCTCCCAGAAATGGGAGCAGTCCATTTTAACATGAAGGGACTTTTAGAGCATGCCTGGGTGTTTGGGTCTCTACACTGGCTCCAAAAAGATGGATTTTGTAGTGAGAAAAATAACCTGTTTTGAGGCAGGAAAACAGGTTCAGTCTGAACGAAATGATGTTTTTATTGTGGTCTGTATTTCAAGTAAACTAAAAATGTGGTTTTCCCTCTCTCTGCCTTTATATAAATCCCTGACTCTGTTGGAGGAGTCATCAGTCAAAATGAGATATAGATAATTTGTGTCTAAGTTTTGTGGGCTCTTCTGAGACAGGTGACAAGTGTTTCTGTATGAAGTGTTTACCCTATGAAGTGTTTATCCTACAAATGCTAGCAAAGCTTGAGCCATCTCATTTTAGATTCAGTAAAGCATTTCCCATCACAACATTATGTTTAGAGGTGTAATTACAAGTTCTGCATGATCCTGGATTTACTTTAAAGTGTGCTAAAGACCTTGTTAAAGAAAACAACATGTGGATTTCTGCCCACATGATTGCCAGCCCTACAGCCTACACACAGTGAGGGCATCTGCACGTCCACATAGGTCCTGGTCCCCCTTTCAAGTCCCAGGTGAGCCTTCCTGAAAGTTAAAATTTCCTCCCATCTTGGAGTGAGCTTTTAAAAACAAAAATTAAACCAAAGTATTTCATACCATTTTAATCACACTGCTGGCTGATCTGAGAGAGGAGGGATTCTTGCACTGAGTGGGAGTGCACAGACACGGCAGAGGTACCTCAATACCTGAGAAGGAACAATCAGAGATACACACAAATATGCATGTGCACACAGAGCCGTCTCCTGTTCTTCAGAGAGGAAACAAACTTCCTCTGGTAATGGAGGATTTGAAGGAAATGGCATTATGTTTTCCACCATGGAAAATAAAAGTGTATTAATAAGGATCCCATACTTCTTGCTGCAGTTTCCTGGACAGAAATAAATTTGAATGTGGGCCACAGCAGAGGTCAAGCATGCCCAAAATCCATCAGGCACGGTGCATAAGTGATCACTACATGGGTAAGGAGTCCCACAGGTCCTGAGCACATTGAGATCTCTGTGTGTGCCATGGGCAAGTCCCTTGATAGCTGACACATCACACACATTTATTCTGTCTGGGGGGATTTCCAGGACAGAATCAGGCTTGTGTTCAGCATATGTGCATTTGAAGAGATGCACTTATGGTCCAGAGTGCAGAGATCCTGAAAATCCTAAGGATGAGAGAGAAGCTAATGCTGTCAGCAGGGACACAGAGGTTGCCTGTCACTCTCATTTGCTGGGAGCTGCTCCTTGCCTGTTTCCACATAAGGACAATATAACAAACTTTATTAGTGCAAGTGGTTAGAGACTCTTACAACTCTCCTTGGACAGCAGCGACAGAAAAGAAATTCATTATGAAAATCTGGATCTTGGATCTGCTGCACACACTTTTCCCAGAGGTGGGATAATACCTAAGCATGCCTGCTGCTGGCATGACTGGCTTGGAGGCAGAACACAAATTGCAATTGTTTTATAACACTCAGGGACTTCCTTTGGAAGATAAAAATGCTTCAACTTATTTGCGTGCAAGCTACATTTCCTCAGACATCCATCTTGAGATTTATTCTTCTGTTTTTAATTAATCATGGCTAGAAGACACTATCACAGAAAAAGGAATGTTAGCATTGGTTAAATGGAAGAATTTGGCAAAGTTACCCAGATTAATTAATACCTTGGTGGCCCACAAAATTCATGTGAGTTCATGGTGGCAACACTCTGTTTCAGCCTGTGAAGTTGAGCACATACTTGCTTCAAAACTAAATGAAGCCTTCATTTTCCTGGCTGCATGAAGGGATTTCCCAGGATTTGCAGTCTCAGTGACTCTTTAACTGCTGCAGAAGTAGGCTCAGACTATCAGAGTAGTTTAAAGTGCTGGATGATGTGGGATGTGGAGGAGGCCACTGGGCTTTGGGGCGTGGGTGTGCAGTACCCTGATAAACTTCAGCTCCAGACTCCTGCTCTGCTTCAGCCATAAAATTGTCTTTCTGTATATGTTCTGTTGAATTAAGAAATGTACAATGTGTATTACATGCAAATGTCCAGAGTCTCTCTCCTAACCTTGTTTCTGTTTGAGAAAACAGTCTATAAAATAAAACAGAAATAATCAGGTATTTTTCATGTTCTATTCTGTCATCAGATTTTGAATAGTCACGTTATTTTCTCAGGTGTCTCGTTTGCTGTAACTTGACAGGAATTATAAAAGACTGAGAAAACCCTTGCAAATCTCACCAACCTGTTTGAAGGGGCAAAATCAGCCAACCTGTTTGAAGGGGCAAACCCTTGCTCTTGCTTTGTGTGAACAACATCTTTCACATCTTGCTCTCTTTTTTTTTCTTTTCCTTCCTCTCATATGTTGAGTTCTTTCCATCACTTCACCTTATCCTACATGGTCAGGTTAACTTTCTCCTTCACCTGTGTTCACAGAGAATGCAAATAAACTGGAAGAAAGTGCAAGAGGGATCTACATCCCTTGTCCAGAGCATTACAACGGCTTCTGCATGCATGGCAAGTGTGAGCACTCCACAAACATGCTGGAACCGTCCTGCAGGTAACCCTTCTCCTACCAGCAAGGGAAGGCTACACACATGGAAATACTGACTTACAGAAACACTTAATCTGGATCAGCTATGGAAAATAATGGCAACCATAGCCCTTTGTGCTACAAAATCCATCAGACTTAAATTATTCAACGAAGTCCCAAAAGTGTATTGAGTTATGAACAATGTTAATTGACTGTAAAGCCATCTAGTAACCTTCAGTTATATTTAGATGTGGTTTTAACATCCCTTCACAGAGCACTCAGACCTCACTAGGTGCCCTCCTGAGCCTGAGGGAGAGGGGTGCCACCACTGTGTGTCCGTGCTGGGGCAGGAGTGGAGCTCATGGGGCAGCTGGCTTCAGCAGGAGGTGATTTTGGAGGAGGTTTGGGCAGGGAGGAGGAATATAGTGAAAGCACTGTGGTGCTCCTGCAGTGAATGCCTCCCTGCACAGGGGCAGATATTGCTTCTCAAGTGCACCCAGCGGCCAGGTGGCTGGAAAAGGACTGTTACACATGAAGCACCATTTTCCTGGGACACTGGAATGGGAGCACAAAGATACACACCAGACTCTCCCTGGGGCAGAACCTCAAACCAGCTTCTCCCAGCTCACACAAACAGCCAGGACACATTTTGCTCTTTGCAGCTTCTGCGTTTTAGGCGCTCCATTCAGCTGAAAAATGTCATTTCCTCAAGGTGCTGGCAGCTGTGGGAATGCAGGGGAGGAAAAGCAAGGAAGCACAAGGCTTAACCCATCAGGGTTAGTGCTCCACTAACACACCTGAGAGGAGCCCAAGCCATCTGTCTCAGTTCCTGACAGTTGCTGCTGCCATTGACCTGGATTTTCACATCTTGCTTGGGCAATTAAGGGGAAACAGGGCAAGAGCTAGAACTGTAAAAGCAAAATCACCGAGCAGAGTGGAGATGTCAGGCTGCAGGAGGGGAACTGGTGAGCAGTGCAGCAGGCAGCAATGGGGTGGATGGCTGCAGCATCAATAAAGGGTTTTTTTATAGCAACCAGACGAAATGTAAATGATGTATCTACTTTCAGGAACATCTAATCACATTTCATATGGAGCCTGGATGATTGCTTATCACCTCCTTAGGGGTAATCTGCATAAGGAACCACAGCTCGATGGCTTTTCACCCTCCCCCATCTCCCCAAAGAAAAGGAGAAATCTAAAGTATGTTGTGCAAGGAACTAAATGGGTTCTCATCACAACGTGCAAGTAGTTCCACTTGAAGCCAGTTATGTCTTGGTCCCCTGGGCCCCTCCTGACACTCTCACAGTGTTGTTCACTCTCACAGACCTAGGTGGCACTGAGGACCACAAGTCTTCCCTCTGAGAGGTTGAGCACTCACTGATACTCTCTGTGGGAGTCCATTCTGAAAAAAAAAAAACCCAACACATAAGCTTATGCTTCAGCCACTAATTTTTTTTTCCACATACCATTTTTCCAGTATTCTTTGAAAGCAGCAGGTATAATGAGGAACAAATATGTTTTATTTCAGATGCGATGCCGGCTATACTGGACAACACTGTGAAAAAAAGGACTACAGCGTTTTATATGTGGTTCCAGGTCCAGTACGATTTCAGTATGTCTTAATAGCAGCTGTGATTGGAACCATCCAGATTGCTATCATCTGTGTTGTAGTCCTTTGTATTACAAGGTCAGTATCTCTGGTATTTTACAGTAGAAAGAGAAAATACTTTTGTTTTTCCTGCAATGTGCGCTGATTATACCGATTTCTGCAGTGACACTACTGATAACAAATGCTATTTAATTCACCAACAAACAGAAGATATCATCTGGTCCAGCCAGCAAGTGCTCCTTCATTATTATGACTGATTTTTTACTTCCATCTTAATCAAAGTTAGGTAGCAACGGTGCCTACAGCAAGTGAAGTTCTCTATTTTGTATTCAGATGCTTGGACAAATATTGTTCATACAAACAGGGGAAATATAAATACAGCAGCTGGATCAACACTTAATAAAACTAATCATATCTCCATCTGGTTTCCTTAAGGGCCCATTCCCTTAGTCCTAATCAGGCAAAGCATACAGACTTTTAAGCCTGTTTGCAGCCCCACTGATTAAATGATTTCATTACGCTTGAGTGCATGTTCAAAGGCACTGCACATGTTTTAGGGTCTTCCATATATGATGTACTCAGGGTTTTTTCTTTAGTGAGGAGCAGAGGGTTGTGTGAATGGAAAAAGCCCCAGGGTAGTTCAGAATGAGAGGGGTAAAAGCAATCCTTCCCCTCCACGTGCTGCTCTACTCCCCCACTTGACTGTGTTACTGTCTCTGGGAGGGCTTGGGGTTCTGAAGGTCAAACATCTACAGGCTTCTCTTGGAAATCACAAGGTTAAAGTAATTCAGCTAGCAGCACTGATAAATACCTCTTTTAAAAATTATTTTCTTTTTAAAATTAAAAAAAAATGTCAGGTATCATACCTCCATATATAATAAAATCTCTATTTCAGTCCCCATGTTGCACTACCTGGCTGGAAGACAAGTGTAGAGCATTTATTCCAAGAAAAGAATAAAAAAAATTCATAAATCCTTCTCTGGCCTAAAGGCACAAAACAAAACCTTTTTTAGCCAGAGTTCATCACCTGAATGGCAACTACCAAATGAGGCAGTAGATTACAGGAGGTGGTATTCACAGAGGTAATTCAAACAACCAAAAATACAGCATGTAGTGAGAGAAAGAAAGTAGTGTATTAACTGATAATGGAATAAATGTGTATTGTTTTGTCAAGTGAGTCTAGTTTTGTCACCTTGATGCAGTGAGCAAAGTACTTCATATTGAAGAATGAAGACGGAGCTCTGAGTGATCTGGTACTGTAATGCAAATTATCTGTCACACTGTTTTCATACAGAGACAGTACCTTTCCCCCCACACTTTGTAACCAAGTCAATTTATGATCTTTTGACTCTTTTCTGTAATGCATGTAATTACTGCAGAGCATGCTCCATCCCAGCATAATGATTTGAGATACATTTGCAGAAGTGTGCTCTTAAGTGGCCTAAGAGAAATGCACGTGACAAGAGAGCGTTGTGGCAGCATATGCATGAGCAATTGAGTTTTTGAAGTTCTCTGCTTTGGAGGACCTGACTGTACTGGTTTGAACTCCACACCCTGAATTCTTGAAAGTACTGAAACCACCTTGCCAGGCTCCTGGGAGAAAGAAAGGAAACTTCACTCAGAGGGCATTGCAGCCAAATTCTTTGCTGCTCATTTCAGTGCAACTTCAGCTAATTAATTAACAAGCAAGTTTGGTGCACTGCATCCATGTGAGCCTCTCAAAACTACCACTGTAATCTTCCAGCTATCATTACTGGTGTTGCTCTTAAAATTTTACCTGTACAGTGGTGCAAATCTCTGGGGGTGTCCTCCATTGCTGGAAGGCTCTCAGCAAGTCCTGGCTATTTTTGGGGCTATTGTTGCACAGACACTTTAATCTGAATAAACAGGATGCTGACAGCTGAGGTTTGCCCCTGCCCCTTCCTCTGCTTCCTGGGCACTTGGCCCTCCAAGTTGGCATCATTACCATTTCTGTAGCCACACAACCAGCAGAGTCAGAGGATGGACTCAGCTGAAAATGCAACCACAGAAGTGATGATGACTGGGGTTTAAGTGATTTGGTGCTTGGCTACTCATCACTAGTGCCAGCAATGGGAATAAGTTTCTGAGGTGGAAGAGTAGGGAACCAAAGGCCAAGAGGCACAGCAAGGCACAGTCTGCCCAAGGACTTTTAACTTAGAGATAAAGCAAAAAAAAGAAGCAGTGATTAAAGTGAAGGAGAATGGCAAATAATATAGGTATGGCCTAGTGTCATAATGATTCTCAGCAGTTTTCTTTACAGCTTTGCATTTTTAGTGCTTCCCTAATGTTTAGTCACAGCAGCTTATTTATGTGAAGAAATAACTTGATTAAAAATGAATGCATAACGTGTTTTACCTGCTATGAATCACATTGTGAGTAACTTGAGCTCGGGAGCAAAGCTTCAGTGGAGGGAGGGAGGGCAGCCTGTGCTCCAGTACTTGGTTTACATCGATGGAACTGCTGTGCTCATAAATGAATGTACCCCCCACACAGTGCACTACAAAGGACTTCTGATTAAAGAGTTAAGAACCAAGGAAAACCTATCACTCGCTTTTAGCAGGTGATTAAGTCTCAAAAGATGGTTAAACACCAGTGTTCCCCTTAAGAACCCCTGCTACACTTCAGACACCACCCACCTGTAAATGCTGTAGCATTGTGTGTAAGCAGCCTCGGGCCTTCCCAAGCTCCCAGCCATGGGTAATGCACAATTGAAACATGGGCATTTTTGGTTCAAAAAAGCTTTTTCATCATCTTAATTGGAGTAATCTCTACATTTGAATTGATTTCTCTCGAGCTTGAAGCAACGATGTAGATACTGTCAGTGTTGGTTTGGGGAAAGTGCCCGTGAGATGTTCATCTCCTTGCTTCTAGCTGGAAGAGTTGGTATCCACCATGCACAGCTGCATCCCCTGGGATTGCTGACCATCCTCATCATCCCCCAGCCACCTGGCCATTCCACATTTCATAGAAAATCAGTCTGGTTGTGCTCCCCGTGGCCTGGTTCCCTAACCCTATATGAAATGGCAAAGTGCTGGGGCAAAGAAGGGCTGTAAATCCAGATGCTGGGGGCTCAGGGAGGAGCCCTGGGTGTTGGTGGGGCTGTCTCAGCCCGTGGAAGTGTCCCTGGCCATGTCCTGCAGAGCCCCAGGAGGCCTGGCTGTGCGGGCCGGGCAGGAGGGGCTGCGCAGGGACAGTGGCCAGGGGATGCACAGGGAACAGCCCTGTGCTTGCCAACAGCAGCTCCCTGCCTCACTCCCAGAGGCTGATGGCCTTTCCAGGGAGCTCACAGTGAATAATGAGTTTGTCATGAGATCCCAGACCGGCTGAAGTCTGCCTCAGTTCCGTAATGAAAGCTCTGCCCTGGCCCCCGAGAGCGCAGGAGAGGCAGCCTGGTTTTTCCTGGAGCAATGAAAGCAGCCTATTTCACTGCTTCCCAGGAAGGAACCAGGCAAAATATAGCCCACAGCCATACAGCTTCTCATGAGGGGGTGGTCCTGGTGGCTTAAAAGTGAAGCAAGTCAGGACAGTCTGACCCATATTTTGCTAGACACTTACATAATTGTATTCCAGCATTTTTAAAAATGTTTCCTAAATTCTTATGCTCCTGTTTAACCTTTCAGTTGACATCACAGAACTATAAGATCATTCCCATTCAACGGGGGGGGGGGGAAAAATGACCTTTTTTATTTTATTTCACAATGTTGTGCTCTTAGTTATTGACACAGAGGTGCAGGCAAGTGCTTTAAGCTCTCACTGCACTGAGGTGTTCTCTCCCAAGTGCATAACCCATAGGATTTCACCTACTGCTGCTGAAAGCCTCCTGTAACAGAAGAACAAGTCAGCCCCATACAAAGAGAATTTTTTTCCATGCCAGTGTCATCTGGAGTCTTGTGGGGCCTCTTCTCCTGGCACTCCAAGAGTGTTTCAGTCTCTGTTGTGCAGCTGCCCACAGTTTTTACCATAACCACCTTTGGCTTTCAGCTGATTAGAACATCCTGTGGCCTCCACCTGGGATTAAACTTCTCCATGCTTCCTGCCTGAGGGTGCCTTTCCATGAGAGGAAACCAGAAACACACCATTAGCTTTCCATTAGGGAGAAATGTAGCATCCCCACAGCAGGTGAAAGGTTGAAAGGTGCCCTTGCTGAGGAACACTGGAGCTCCTGAGACACGAGGGGTTTGCCCCTGCAGCTGTCCAAAGTAATTTCAGACTTGGAGCTTTCCAGCACAAGTGCTTTCCACAGCAAGCCAAGCAGCCGTGGCACGGTGCAGGCACCTATAAGTGCAGTGGCTGTTGGCTCATGGCTGAGCATGGAGCATTGCCAGGGACACCCAGGGGAGCTGCTTGGAAAGGCAGCCCCTGCAGACACTGTGTAAGCACTTCACAGACCTGGGACGCTGGCCAGGTGAGCATGGGACCATCCTTGCCATGGATCTTCCATCTGCACTTCGCCCAAAATAAACCCATTATTTAAAGCTGAACAACGCACTGTGCTTGGGATCATTGCAATGCAGCAGGAGTGTCCAGGGTTCAGGAATCCAAACATCTCCCTTTCCATAATTTTGTTCACAGTATGTGTTTGGGGGTTGTGGTGGGGGTTTTTTGTGGCAGCTGGTTTCATTTCACTGAGGAGGAAGCACATTGAGGGCTGGAGGATGCCCCTCTCGCCCTCGCGTCCCTGCTGCCCCCGCCACCTCTGGAGCAGATGTGTTGCTAAGAGCTGTGTATTCTCACAACTCTCTTTTCCAGGAAATGTCCCAGGAGCAACAGAATCCACAGACAGAAGCAAAACACAGGGCACTACAGTTCAGACAACACAACAAGAGCATCGACAAGGTTAATTTAAAGAGCGCATGTTTCCACAATGGCAAAACTAACTGCAGAGAGCTTGGACTACAAAATACAGTATTATAGACAAAAGATTAAGACAAGATCTACACATGTTGCCTTGCATTTGTGGTAATCTACACCAATGAGAACATGTACTACAGCTATATTTGATTATGTATGGATATATTTGAAATAGTATACATTGTCTTGATGTTTTTCTGTAATGTAAATAAACTATTTATATCACACAATATAGTTTTTTCTTTTTCATGTATTTGTTATATATAATAAATACTCAGTGATGAGAAAAAAATTGCCTTTCTTAAATTTGCTGTATCTCATAGCTGTGTATAGTCTTGGGATGTTGTGTATGGACACTAACAAGTCTCTTTTTTTTTCTTTTTCCAGTTCTAGTGGCAATTTTGAGTCTACTGAACTCAGTAGTAGGGTTTTGAGTTGGTCCAAGATCAGCGACAATTATGGATGTGGGAAAGGTGAAGAATAATTTAACCTACATTGAGGAGGGATAAAATATTTCAGATCCGGAGTCAACTACATTTCATCAGCCTTCTTCTCCCATGCCATCTATCTTTACTCTCCCATAGCTTAGGAAGTCTTTGCCTTCTAAATTAAATCGTAACCGAAGGGGAAATGGAAATTCTCGGTAACCGCAATGAGAGTGTCGGGGGTAACGTTTCCATTTGGGATGGAATTAGGTGTCTGTCAAGGTGAACCCTACAAGAACACTTGGCAGAATCTCCAGCTCTGGTCACTGGAGTGAGTGAAAATTGCTTCTCACTCTTGATTGAAAATTATTAGGTTAAAAAAGTTAATAACATAATAACAGCTGAAATGCCAGTCCCATTTGCACCTCGTGAACATGCTGATATAATTTATTTTTTCAAAGAGAAGGTGAAAAACACTCAGAAAATACCTTATGAATAACTTTATGGGTGACCCCACTCCATTAAATGTAATGAACCCAAATGTTGGCTATACCTCAGGAAAATAAGGGCATGTGTTTTGTCACATCCACATGATGGACAAGATGCAAAGTTATTTCTGTGATAGCTGAAACTCTCCAAAGCACATCCTTTCCAGGAGGTAATTCTGCTCTAGTTTGTGCTGTGAATTTTGAATACAGCAGAGTGAGACTGCAGGGCAGAGTGGGGTAACATCACTGCTGCTGGATAAGATCCTCTGCACTGAGTGCCTGAGCTGAGTAGCAGGACTGAGCTAAAGAGCCTTGTAAGAGCAGTTACTGTGCTGCTCCTCTCCACAGAGACTTTGCCCAGGCAGAATGTGCCCAAGACAAGAGTTAGGAGTATTTCTCAGTGCCATCACCACGTCAGAGTCAGACCTGGGCTTACCAGGGATGATGTCTCATGAGTGTGTTTCCATTTCCTGCTTCAGCATCCATCTGGTCACTCACAGCAGCCACCCACAAGCCCAGCAGTGACAGCCCACCCAGCCTGGCCGTCACACACGGGTGCAGCAGTACTGCTCCTCTAACATGACTTTGGTCTTCCCCTCCCTACCCCAGCCTGCTTTAAAGTGAATCCATTGCATGATGTTCACACGGTCTCAGTTTTTGTCTTGTTCTGGGTTTCTTGGCTTTTTAAAGGTAATAAAAGGTGATTGGCAAGAGATGCCTCCAGACACCTGGTCTGTGCTGATTGATGGGAGTGGGAGTGGTGCTTGCACAGGCAGAGGGGCAGAGGATGGCACAGGGCAGCTCTCTGGCACTGGGGTGCTGGCCCTGCAGGGACCTCCTGTTCCCTGGAACTGTAGGCTGGGCCAAGGCAGAAGGAGAGGGGGCCATGCAGCCACTCCCTGCTCCTCAGCCCTCACCCCAGCTCTCCAATATTGGATCCTTGTTTTCAGATTGGAAGAGTGATAGGGTGGGGCAGGAGTGCACAGCAGAGGCTGAGAGCAGATGTGACCTGGCTGGCTGCACCACAGGGACGTTTCCAGGCTCAAACCCACTGCAGGATACTCCTCCTCTCTGTCCCGGTCCTTGCAGGTTTTGTGTCCCACACTCAGCTCAGCCAGGGTGGTCTGACAAGGGGCACAGGCCAGGCACAGCAGCTCTGCACTGCACAGGTTTGGTGGCACAAGACCCCCTCTAGGGAGACTCTGCAAGCTCTGTAACTCATGCCCAAGTGGCATTACACTGTCCCTCCTCAGACCCCTCCATTGCTGAGCCTGACAGAGCCATGGCAGCGAGCTCCTCTGCAGGAGGAGCACTTCAGCAGCAGCTTGAGGATCAGGCTGAAACAGGCAAACGCAGCCCTACCCTGCTGACACCCTCCCTTTGTGCTTCCTAAGCAAAGAGTTGGAGTCTAACAAGCATCAAAACCACGTATTTTGAGCCCATTCCAAATGTCAGTGTCAGTCCCCACACTGGGAATATCAGGTCTGGATTGTTTATTTCAATTGCTTACATTAAATACAAAAATCCAACATTAGCACATACACATTGCCATGGAGCTAAATCAATAAACCTCATTTAAAAAGGCAAAGTTTGGCCTGGACAAAAATAGCACAGCATCACTTAGGAGTGAAAACAGGAGTCCGACACACTGTCTCCAAACTTCCCAACATAATGAGCCTGCCTTTCACGGAGCAGTGGCACATTTAATCCCCAAACAGCATTTGCCAGGTGTCATTAGCTGCATCCCCAACTGCAGGGCTGTCACAAAGCCTCACACCTCCCCAGCAAGGCCAGTGTTCAAATACCTGATGCAGACAGGAGGGCAGAGAGGAGAAAGGGATTTTCTTTTTAACACACAGGGCAGGTCCCACCTCTTTTGGTCTTTCAAACTTAACCGTCAGAACGCTGGCATGGGCACACAGTCTGACAATAACAGTGCCTTGGGGTTGTACGTACAGGAATGGAGATTTCTACTAAAGAGATTTGCAGAAACTACAAAACACAGCAAATTTGGAGATGTGGACTTTTCCTTTTCTGAAGGGTTTGGAAAATGTGTGTTTGTTAGACCCCCATGCTGGCCAGAACTCGAGACGTGGCAATGTCTGTGCAGTTGAACAGAGGATGCAGGGAGGTGGGCTGGGCACATGGGCAAAGCCATGGCTGCGAGGATTGTGCCATGCACCCAGGCAGAGCCCAGCTCCTCTACCTGGAGTCACACACAGGGGTGAAAATGAGGTGCTGCTTCTCCTCTCCTCAGTGCGCGCTTCAGCAGCCCTGGGCACAGAGCAAGGTGCCTGTGATGCCCATGGAGACAGACTCAGTGCTTGGGGAGGGCAGTAATTCATCTGTCTGGGCTGTTTCACAGGCTTTCTCTGCATGGCACAATGACAACTGCAAGTAACCTCAACTACCAGCATTCATCTACTTTAAAAACCACACTAAATGACCAAATGTGCAAAAACACTGAAAATACCAGTATTCCACACTCAGTGTGATGGCTTTGGAGCAGCTCACATGGCCCAACAGCCTACAATTACTTCCTGGCTGTTGTTTTACCACAAGCCACACTGAAAGGTATAAAAGGTAAAATTAAGAGGTAAAAATAGGAGTGTTGGCACACCCATTCCCTAAGGAACAGCCTGTAACATTCCTGTAGCAAGAAACTGTGTTTTTATTTTGTGTGTGATGCATTTATCACAACAGCATCCTGACCTCAGTCCTCAAAATAAAGCCAAGCATGCTATTGGCAGAGCCCCTCACCCTCCCCAGCCTGGGGTGGTCAGATGTGTCCAACACCTTCATGCCTTGGGATGCTGGGCTGGATCCCAGCCCATAAGGAATTCACCTGCAGCTACCAGCCTGACTGCCTGCAGTGCTGAGGCGTTTTGGAGGCGTGTGTGATACACACCTCACCCTTCCTTTCCCATCCCAAATGCTGCATTACAGGACACCTCACCACCATGGTGCTTCTCCTTAAAGCCTGATCAGACGTTCATTATCAGTCCCCTTCATCCAAAGATAATAAGACATGATTTACAGAACATTATCGTTACAAAAATATTATCATTAATGAAGGGAGGCCGGACACCCTGTTCTAACAGCTCAGAACAGAGGTGTTCCTGCTCCATCAGGGTGCCACCAGCACGGGCAGCCCTGGTTTTGCAGAGGCTCTCTGTGCCAGCCGTGCAGGGCAGGGATGCCCAGGTGTGTCCCGTGCCCAGGTTAACCCAGCGGGCAGGTGGGCGCGGGTGCCGTCTATCGCCGCCTCCTCTTTTCCAGAAGCAGCCCTCAAAAAAAGCCTCATCTTCAAAGAGCTCTCTAAAGCTTCTTTGAAAACAAAATGATTAAAGGCTATCTTGCCTCTCATCCAACATCAGACACATCGCAGCCGCATCCTTGCTTTCACCCCTGATTATGCATGCGGCTTCTCCCAGCTCCCGCTTCTGCGGCGGCATGGAAGTTACAGCCCGAATTAAAAGCGAGCTTCATTACTGCACATCAAAGCCAGCGCTGTGCCTCGGCCAGCCTGGCCCTTTCTTTAATTGATGGGTGCGTGGCCAGGCTGCAGCTCTGCTCGTCAGGCAGCTGCAGCCCCCACAGGTTTGTAAGGAAAGCTGAGGGTGTCTAGCGCTGTTGTTGGTGGGGCTTTTCCAGAATAATCAACAACCTCAGCTGAACTTGAAGGGCGATGGAGAAACACTTGGCAATCACACATTAAGTTTTTAGAGTAACTTAAAACTATTATTACTAATAATATAAATAATACAAATATTGTCGCTGTATTTCTGGTCTCGACAGGCCACGGCCCGGCTGATGGAGCCTCTTACACTATGCTCTGTCTGACGTGGAAGCCAAAAATCTCTTTTTTTTGCCACACACACACACAGCACCTGGGATGCTGCACCCTGACAGTGCCACCAATGCAGGCACCTGCAAGCAGAAGGGGCACAAGGAACAGATGCAGCAGCTCCTACCCTGCCAGCCCTTCCACTGATGCTTTGCTTTCAAATGCCTGTCATATTAGGTGAGCTTAATTTATTTTAGTTTCAGTTTAATTAACAGTTTTGTCACAGCAGGAGGGCTGTTAAAAACAGAGATGCATGTAAGAAGGAAAAAAAAAAAAGCAGGATTTTTGTCAACTTTGCTGCTTTTTTTTTCCTCCTTTTTATTTGCCGTATTGAATGCGAGCCACAAGGCAGTAAAATATTCCGCAGTCTCACACAGCAGCAGCCAAGCTGCAGAATGAAAAAAAACCATGTAAGGAATCCGCTCTATAATGCTAACGAGGTGGCACCGCCACCGCCGCTTTGCCAATAAATCGAGACCCCGTTCCGCTCAGTTCGGGGAGCACGGACACCCCGGGAGGATCCTGGGGTCAGTGCCTCTCCCATTGGATTTTCCCTGGCTCTGGGAGCCGCGGTCCGGGCTGGGGCTGTCACCGCAGTGCCCGCACACGGAGGTGACCGAGCCAGCGCCACCCACTCTGCGGGACCGCGCTGCCATCACCGCCCTGCCAGAAGGAAAAGCCACAAAAAACGTTCAGAAAGTGCAGGAACGCCTCATAAACCTGCCACGAGAGAAGCTTTAAAAGGGGCTCGGTTTACGTGGGGTCACTCGGAAAAGAAGTGCAATTATTAGGGGTGGGATCCGGGCTGGAAATGCGGCGCGGGCGCTCAGCCCCGACGGCAGCGCTGCTTCGGAGGAGCAGGATGAGCACAGAGGTGAGGCACTGCCGTGTAATGTGACCTGAATTAGCGGCTATAGATAGTGCTTCCTGCATGTTTTACATTTTCAAATAAAAAGGATCTTCTTGTTTAATGGTTAATAAAAATGATTAGTGCTCCCAGGGCACGGATCCTGACAGATGCAGAGCGTGCTGGAGGGACCGGCTACAAGACACCAGAGAAGACGAAACCAATGATTTTATTTTTTTTTTTCCTGTGGAGTACATCACCGCCAGCATTTGCAAGTTAATTTGTAATGTAATTATATGTTGCCTCTTCTCACACAGGAGCTCAGCCCGTGTGTGGGGCCATTGGCCTGCCAGGGGCACGGCACAGCCAGCAGCACTGCAGGGAGGAGCTGCCAGGAGCTCAGGGGCTCTGTGTGTGAGTGCACACGGGTATGGACAGCCTGGGATGTGTAAATGCATAAATGGACAGCCTGGGATGTGTAAATGTACAAATGGATGTATAAATGCATCTATGGAGAAATATATATGCACCTATATATGTGTATACACACACACACCCTATACACACACATGGATATGCCTATATACTCAAAACTTCATTTTGTACAGAAAAATAAAATTATATTTGTGAGATGGATACTCCAGCTGACTTCCCTGCACCACTTCCTGCATCAAAGCCACAAAGAATAACAGGGCAGAAGAGCTGTGCCCTGCCAAGCTCCCTGTGCAGCTCCCAGCACTGCCAGCTTCCTAAAAAATCCAAAACCTGCCCTGCCAGCCTCGTGGCAGCATTACACCCTCACTCTGGAAGCTGGGTTGACTTTTTTCCTTTAATTAATTTATTATTATTATTATTTCTTTTCATAGCATGCCACACGGAAGATTATGGTCAGTAATAGTTTTCCAAGAAATAAAGTCTATGAAAGTAATTGTTAGGAACAAGCTGCAATAGCAAATTGCTGAGTGGTTGCCATAGTGCAGCAGCACAATTTGAGATTTAATATCATTACTAATGATATTTACTTGGCCTGCAGGAGAGAGTGAGACTTGTGCTCTCTAAATGTCATTTGGCTGCTAATATGTCAGCGTGCGCACCCGGCCCGGCCGTGGGGAGGCACCGGGGCCAGCCCTGCCCCGGGCAGCGATGCTGGGGTGCTGTGCCTGCCCAGGCTGTGCCAAGGAGCCACATGGGACGGGCATGGAGCACCACAAAGGGCCACACAGAGTGTGAGGCAGCAGGGCTGCGGCTCTGGGACACCCAAAACCAGCCCCAGACCTCTGCTCACTGATCTCAGCTGCGAGCTCATCTTCTTCTCCTGCTGGGCTCCTCCATGGGAGGGGAGACATATTGCCTTGCTGTAAAGCGAGCCATTTAGCTTATTAAACGCTGCTAAGGGTGCCCTGAGGTCTGTGCACATGTGGGACCATCAAGAGGGAATGGTTATTATTATCATTGTTCTTATTAGTCAAAGTCATTTTCCCAGAGATAAGGCTCGTGTCCAGATGCCTTCCCATGCATTGCTGAAATTTTCTGAGGCCAACACAAAACTGTTGTGACGATGGACCAATCCAAGTCCCACTTGAAGCAGTGCAGGAGCAGAACACCCATGCAAAAATAAATATATATGTTTTTAAATTAAAAGACAAATGAAAGAAAGGGTCATAGTTGGCTAAAAATGAATTGTGCAGTGTGTAAAAGAGAAAACAGATTAGGGAAGATAACGTTTTAGTTTAAGTGTTCCATCATTATTAATTCATTTGGTGCTCTTTATGATAATACCAATCATTTGGAATTCATTTGGTGTTTATGTGGATGTCATCTCGACTCCTGCAGAAATTTCAAAGTAATTCAGCATTAATGTGCTATTAAAAATTGTTACCAGCCACTACCTTCATTACTCCACCAGCTCAGCCTAATCTTTCTTCTCTCATTCTCTAAATTCAAATTCCAGTGTTTATTTTGCTTTTATCTTTATTAGGGTTTTAAACTGTAATGCTTCTATTTAAAAATTCTCCTTATGCTACACGAGTATTGTCTCTTCCTTTTGACAGCATCAAAATTATGCAAATAAAAGAGGGGCGATTCTTCATTTTATTGCTGGCACGTGACTGAGAAGCAACCAAAGAGGCTCCAGCTTATCATTTACAGGAGTGAATTCACCAAGCTGGTACTTGTGTGTGCAGCAGATAACAAATGTGAACCAAATGTGGATGGAATAACACCTGTCCCACATTGAGGTCTTTGGGTTTGGGCGCTGCAGGTGCCTCAGGGGAAGGGATGCAGCTGCCACAGCCCTGCCAAAGCTCCCCAGGAGGGACCAAGCTGCCACTGACAACCCTTTTCTGCACCCACCCCACCACTGGAGCATCCCTCTGTTCCAGCTGGGAACACTCACTGCGGTGGCAGCTGCCAAAATGGATGTTCTGGGTCCAAGCCCCAGCAGCAGAGGAAAGAAAGGCTGCACTTTGATGTAACATTAACAAAACGAAACAAAATAAATAAAGGAGATTAAATGCAAAAACCTTACATTACAGGAATATCAATTAGCTTTTCTAGTCAGGAACTTGATGGTTAGAAACTGCCAGATTGCTGAGAAAAATAAAAAAGAAAATCCCAAGGCTGGAGTCAGCCCCCAGCTGCGCCTGTCTTGTTGTGCAGCTCCATGATTACATGATCCATACTATTTTCTCCCTGGATATCTGCTGCTTTGGACCACGCACATCTCGTGGCACACACTGGGGCAGGCAGAGTGAAGCCTGGGCTTGGCAGCTCAGAGCACGGATCTACAAGGAGAATAAAGCCCCTCGCAGAGGAATTTTCCACTTAATCAAAATCTTGGGAAGGATATGAATGCTTATAGGTTAAAGGAACCTGGCAGCTCTAACTTGTCTGTCATGTCTTTAAGGATTGCCATTAAGTCATAAACGTGACAAAGATTAAAGAGTTTATTAATGTTATTAGAGAGTTGAGATAAAATGCTGTGCCTTGCAGGGTCTCTCTCCCTCTCTCACTATTTAATGAAAACATTTTCATCACTTTCTGAATCCATTATACCAAATATTCATTTCAGGAGTCCTAAGATGATTTTATTTTAATTATAAAAGATGTGGCAACCACCTGAAAGTAACACAGCTAAAATACTTTGCCCCAGCTCCCCTTCTCCCTGCTGCCATCAGATGAGAGTTTGCTGTGCCCTGCAGAGGAGCCCAGGGTGAGGAGTGAAGGAGCACAGGGAAGGTCTCTGGCACGGGGGTGAGGTGCTGGCTGGTGGAGCACAGCAAGGGAAGGAAAAGAAGCTCAGGAAGATGAAAAAGGGAGTTTGTGATGGCCCATGAGAGGAGCCCCATCCCCTGCAAATCTCTGGCAACCAGTCACAAAACCAGAAGATGAGCAACCAAAAGCCTTTCCTGTTGTGGGTGCTAATTCATGGTCAGAGCAGGTCCAGTGTTTTCCTGATAAAGACCGGGAATCAAAGCAGCTCTGGGACAGTCACACATTTATTTCTGTGTGAGCCTTCCCTTCCAGCTCAAGACTTTGTGTTGTGTTTGTAATGCAAGCAGCTCACAAATGCTCCTCCTTCTTAAACTTTCCAACTAACCCAATTTAATTTATTAATTTATTCTGTAACCTGATTCACTGTTAATTTTTCTTGGTGAGTAAGATATCCCAGCTTTAAGTTCCAATTAAACAAAGGGGAGGGCTTAATGCTTTTGCTGCACAAGATCCTCCTGCCACATTGTATTCCATGTTAACACCACTCTGAAGCATTGCCAGAGTTTATTGCCACTAACTAATGCAAATCCATCCATACACCTGCAAACGGATGCCATGCCCACAGCAGATTGCTCCTTGCAAACACACCTTTAGGAGGGCAATATTGGCTGTAGCAGGCATCACTTGTTGCTTAGCAACAGCCAGAGCATCACTTGGGGCAGGCCTATCCTAAACAGAAGTGTAAAGCCCAGGGATGCGGCTGTCCACCCCAACCCACCCATCCTGGTTAAAAGATCCAGGATTTGCTAATTATTTTAATTTTTTTTTGAGGTGTGTATCATTTTAGGAATGTTAAAAACAATAAAATAATCCTCAGTCATTAAACTGACTTTAAGCAGCAACCCCAAAGCCTGCAGTCCCTTTCTGACCATGTTGGAAATGCCAGCAGGAGCACAAAGTGCTCAGGTTGTGCCTCACCACTGTCAGCTCAGCGTTTTGCACCCAAGACTTCTAAAAAATTTACACAGAGCTTGTTGCAACCAACTCAAGACAGCAAGAGGGAAATCAGATTGTATTAGAGCCATCCTGAGGGTGTCCTGAGGCTGTTCTGAGTCTTCCTGAAGCCCAGGGAATCCCCTGGAGCCAGAAACTGTCAGCTCTCACCTCTGCTCTTGTGACCAGTCCCTGCTGTGACAAACGACCTTCGAATGGTGGCTACATCCCTGCACCCACCCACTGTCCATCCATCCATCCATCCATCCATCCATCCGTCCGTCTGTCCATCTACACGGCTGTGCCTCCCCCAGCTCCTCCCTGGGCTCCCCGCCAGCTGTGGGTGCCAGCCAGCTGCTGCCCTGGGCCAAAGGAGTGGCAAGTGAATAATCCAGCAGCCTCCATCAGCCCTGCCTTGGGCAGCAGAGCAGAGCAGAGGGGCCCAGGGGCTCGGGCCAGGATTTTAAAGCCATTATGGTGTGGCTGTGGGCACGGCTTATTCACAAAAGATGAATGCAGGGTTTGCAATCAAGGGGAAATTAGCATCTCTGCCAGCAGAGAGGGTGAAGATGGAGCCAGCCAGCGCTGCCAACAACCTTGATTCTGTTTTTGGCAAAGCTGGCTGGCTTGGCAACCACAATGGTAATGAGATAAACTGAAATGCCAGGCAACAGGGCTGCTCTTTGAAGTAACTATCCTCCAGGGCAACAAGGAACAAGAGGGAAAGGTTTTTAGAGACATGCTTTGGATGCACAGGGAACATTATTTGCATTCCTGAAGTCTGCCCTGGGTTTGCAAGGCTCAGGTGTGCTGGTGCCAAGCAGCCAGAGCAGGGGCAGGGAAGCCCCAGCAGCAGCAAGGCAGCACAGGGAGAAGGGGAGCCCTGCAGGGAGCTTGGCAAGGCTGAGGCCAAACCCTCATTGCCCTGAGAAATGCCCACGGGGGTGCCACACCTTCCCAGGGCACTGAGGTGCTTTGCTTCAAGCACTCAACGTTCAGAAATGCATTATCTGTGTGAGAGGACAAGATGAAGGATTAAATAATGGACTGTCACATCCCCCAGTCAGGAAGCACAGGTAAGCAGGCAGTGGGATTCCATCTGGCAGGATCTGCAATGTCAGGGACACAGGAGAAGGAGCAAAAGGCAAGGAAAGGGCAACACATGGCAGAACTTGTGCTCCCTTGGGTTGTTTGTGACTGACCTGGGAAGGGGCTGGCTTTGCCCTGTGGGGACAATTTCCCTGTGGGGACACCTGAGTTCAGTCTAAATGTGAGGCCCTAGAATGATTTCCCAAGCAGCACTGACCCCACCAGTTCCCTGAGCACCCTGGGCATGAGGAGCAGGTTCAGGAGAGGAGCAGGCAGCTGGGATGGGGAGTGAGCATTCCCAGCCCCATGGAGGGGACAGGGTGCAGGACACATCCTGCAGCTCCTGGCTTCCCCTGCAGACAGCAGGGCCTGTGTCCTTGCCCCTCAAGCACTTACGGATTTAAATATTTTTAACAGTAACGACAAAGGTTAAACAGCTGAAAGTTCTATTTTTTTGCCCACAGCCCAGTGACAGAATCACAGCAAGGTTTGAGTTGGAAGGGACCTTTCAAAGGTCAGCAAGGCGATGACCCCCCCTGCAATGAGCAGGAACATCCTCAGCTAGACCAGACTCCTCAGAGGCCATGGAGTGTTTTCAGGGATTTCTGCTGGACCTTAGAAACCTTTCCTTCTAACAAAGACAAGAACCAGAGGGTGAAGCCTGGGTGCATTCTCCAAATCCCTTAAAAAATACATTTTTAAGAAAGATCATGCAGGAACACCTCCAGGGGGCAAGCCCAAGGCTCCTGCCCAAGCTGGATGCCTGCAAATGGTGATTTTGGAAATAAAAACTCTATTCTATCAGAAGTGCCATGTTTTCCTCTGCACCAAAAATAGTTCCTCTCAGAGCAGAGCCAACCGAGGCGAAAATGTTTATTACATAGGAGAACTATAAGAGAGAAGTGCCTGAATCAGAACAAAATGTAAAAGAGGAGAAACAAATGTAAAAAGCTCTATAAAAGTTTTAATGGATCCTTTCAGATGTGGAGTGGCATTTTAATGTGACACTTAAAATTATTTCTCTTTTTTTTTTTTTCTCCTCAGCTCTTAGGCAGACCATTAATCCGAGGGGCTTTTTCTGCCTGCAGAGCAGGAACTCTCCAAAGCAGGCACCTTCCAGATGCTGGCTGGTGGGAAAAGCAGAGTTTTGGGGTGGGAAAAGTCAGGGAAAAGTCATGGACTTTGCAGCAGAGGGAGGATGGTGTCCCAAATTCCACACACCCAGTGAGACCCGAGCCCTTGCTGCAGGTGTGGTGTGGAAGGACAAACAGCCAGCCCAAAATGGAGTGGGAACACCCCTGCTGCTCACACATGCACACAGACACAGCCCTCCAGCCCTTTCCTCATGCCAACGATCTACTTTTAGGATTTGGCTCCAGCCTATGCACTCCCATGTGGTAGACAGGGA
Source organism: Melozone crissalis (assembly GCF_028551555.1). Taxonomy (NCBI): domain Eukaryota; kingdom Metazoa; phylum Chordata; class Aves; order Passeriformes; family Passerellidae; genus Melozone; species Melozone crissalis. The sequence continues at coordinate 11,843,610 of NW_026535801.1, read as the reverse complement.
AAGGCGCTGCGGAAGATCTCGCGATGTCACGGAAAGCCAGGACCCTCTGTTCCCCTTAGATAAGACCATCTGCTTCCCATAGATAAGAAACTAACATAGGAATGTAACCCCCCTAACCAAATTCCAGTAACTTTCCATCCCCTACCCAGTAACAGTCCACCTCTTACTAACCATAGATGGTAAAGACAGACCCACATTGACGTAGAGACCCCTTAGACTATAAAAACCCAAGAGATGAGACAATAAACGCCTTTTGACCGTCCATCACATTGATGTCTGCGTGTGTCATTGGCCCGAGTGGCCCTAGTGAGAGGGCTGCCGTGCCGTTTCCTCAGAACCAGGTCGCCTGCCTTGCTCCAGAAGGCAACATACTGGTGCCGAAACCCGGGACTGCTGCAGTGCCCGGGGAACGGGAATTCTCCTGGTCAGAGGGCGGCGGCTGTAGCGGCGGGTCCGACTACGGCGGGAGGGACGCCTCCGGACCAGCGTGGACCATGGAATCCACAGCGAAGGTCGTAAGTCAGGCTCATGAGCAATGGGGAATTAAAGGTGAGCTCAGGAACTCTAATCTTGCTATTGCAAGGCTCCTAGAGCTGGGGACGATCGGACGTCCGGTAAATATATTATATTCGGGAGCGCGGGAGAAGTGCACTGCCGCCTCAGCAGAGGACTCTAAGTCCGCAGGCAGAGGTAAAAACCTCAGAGCGTGGTGGAAAGTAGAAGAGACCCTACGCGAGACGTTAGAAGAACAGGAGACGCGGAAAGCCGCGTGTACAGGTTTATTAGCCACACCAAAGCTGGGGGTGGGGGCCGCGACACAAACCGCCTCAGAGAGCGATCGGATTGAAGGCGGGAACATGCGGGGGCCGGGCGCGTTCCATCCCTTTCCGAGCCCGAGCCCAGACCCCCCGGAGCCCCCAGGAGACCCCCCGGAACCCCCAGGGGACCCCCCGACCTTCCCACGGAGCCCGCCGGGTCCTAGCCCCCCCGCGGAACCATCCGAGAAAACCGCAGTTTCTCTATCCGTCCCTTCCCCGCCGGTCGCCGATCCAGCAGAAGAGGCAGAGCAGCGCGCGCGATGCTTCTGGCAGGGACCCGCGGAGAAGGCGCGGAACGCGGCCGGATGGTCGGACCCTGCCGGGATCGGTAAAAACTCGCCCCCGCCATGTGCGTTTAAAAATGGCGCCGAACCACATGGCGAGGGCAGAAAGGAGGAGGAGAAGGGCGGAAATACCGTCAGGCTGCTTAACAACGCATGCGCGGGCGAGCGGGGAGGGGGGGCGGTCCCCGCGGTAGAGTGTCAGACCAACCAGAGCGCTCTATTCAAATTAGGTCCTTATAGGGCAAGGACCTCCCCCGGCAGGAGGCGGGGAGACCCCAGGGGGAGGGAGCGGCACCACCCCCAAAGGGAGGAGCGGGGTCGGAGCCGCACAAAACGGCACGGAGCGCCGGAAGTGTACCGGCATTCAGCTTCCGGCTCAGAGTCAAGTAACAGCTGCTCAGACAGCTCGGAAGTGCCGACCGAGCCCGGCTGGGACTCGGAAACCGAGAGAGCAGAATTAATGCGGTTTCGAGCGAAACCGAATAAAGCTTTAAACAATATCGGGAAACAATCGCAACACAAACTCACCGATTGGGGAAAATTAAAAGCAGCCTGTGGGGACCGGGCACCGGCAGCCTCCATGCACGCTTTCCCAGGGGGGGTTGCCGGAGCGCGGGGGAACCAACAAAGGGCATATACCCCAGTTAACCCAAAAGAAGCCAAAGGGATTTCAGAAATAGGGATCAACTCAGTTGTAGTACCCACTCCTGAGGACGGCCTTTCTAGCAATAACGATCTGCTCAATTTTGATATTACGCAAATAAGCCGCATGCTTTTGATGGGGCGGGGCGGATTGCATTTAAGCAGGAATGGCAAGACGACCGTGTTAGCCCAGGCTTCCGGGGAAGGACAGCTAGTCAGCGAGCACAGCTTTCCCTGGCAGCACCCTCACTCCAAGCATCCCGGCCCCGGGGAAACGGGAGAGGGAGGGGGCGCGCGGGCCACACTCAGCCTCCTCCCGCTGCAAATGCGAGACGGCCCAGCTACAGCAACCCCCAGTGGGGCAGGGGACCCTCAACCCCTATGCCCCCACAGGGAGCAGTCAATTTTGCAGAATTCTCCACCCCTGTTAGGAAGGGACGTTCTCTCCTTGCTCGGATTTCGGATCACAAATTTACCACGAGGGCCACTGCTGTACACCCCCCGCTGCCAATCAAATTGACTTGGAAATCATCAGACCCTGTATGGGTTGAGCAGAGGCCGCTGACAGAGCCTCGAATGGCAGCCTTGCTGGAACAGGTCGATCGAGAACTGCAAAAGGGTCACATAGAACCCTCCACCAGCCCATGGAACACCCCGGTATTCGTGGTCCCCAAAAGGCCCGGACAAGGCTATCGTCTCGTCCACGACCTGAGAGAGGTGAACAAGATGACCAGACCCATGGGTCCAGTCCAGACACTGCTACCCACGAACTCAGCCATCCCCGAAGGGCAGCCATGTGCAGTACTGGATATCAAGGACAGCTTCTTTTCAATACCCCTGCACCCTGAGGACAGAGAGCAATTCGCCTTTTCGGGGGCATTTCGGAACGGCGAGCGGCCCAACCTTCGCTTCCAATGGAGAGTACTTCCGCAAGGCCTGGTCGACAGTCCCACCATATGCCAAATCACCGTGGACAAAGCACTGACGCCAGTCCGACACTCCTACCCCACCGCAACCATCATCCAGTACATGGACGACATCCTGGTCGCAGCACCATCGACAAGCCAAGTAGATCACCTGGTGACCACAGTCACGGAAACCCTTCAAGCCAACGGCTTCGAGATCGCGAGCGCAAAGATCAAGAGAGGACCCTGCGTGACCTTCCTGGGAGTAGGCATCACAAGCTCCCACGTGACACCCCCCGAGATGAAGATCGACCGAGACATCGAGACGCTCCACGACGTGCAACGCCTGGTGGGATCGCTGCAGTGGCTTCGCAACATCGTCCTGATTCCTCCCGAGGTCATGGACCCTCTGTACGACCTCCTGAAAGGAAAGAACCCCTGGGAACCCAAGAAGCTGACACCGCAAGCAACGAGCTCCCTCGACTTCATCGAAAACCAAATGGCCACTGGCACGCTTGCCAGGTGGAATCCAGCCGTGCCACTGGACCTGTACGTCCACTTTACACCGAAGGGGGGAGTGGGAGCACTCGCCCAAGGACTTGCAGAAAAGGCCCGACCGATCCAATGGGTGGTCCTCGGAAGACCCGCTCGTGCGTTTTCCCCAGGAATCGAGTGCATCGCCAACCTCATCATGAAAGGCAGGAGACTCGCCTTGAAACACCTAGGGACGGAGCCGACAAGCATCCACCTTCCATTTCGCAAGCAGCCGACCATAGAGTCAGCCGCAAAATCAGAGTACCTGGCCCTTGCTCTCTCCGGCTTCAGAGGAGAAATCTCCTACTCCTCCAAGCCACCCTGGACCAAGCTGCTGACCATAGTCGACATGGGCATGCCGCCGAAGGTCAAGGACAGACCGCAGCCGGGACCAACAGTCTTCACAGACGCTTCCTCCACGACTTCAACCGCAGCAGCAGTGTGGCAGGCAGGAGAGCAATGGCACTGCGTCAAAGCGTGTGACCCCACGCGGTCAGTGCAACAGCTGGAAGCAGCAGCAGTGGTTTTGGCGTGCGGACTCTTCCAAGACGAACACCTCAACATCGTAACGGACTCCATATTCGTGGCAAGGCTCAGCCTAGCCATGGCAGGACCAGGAGTGTCAACATCAGCAGCAGCCCTAATGCTGGAAGAAGCACTCTCCTCGCGACAGGGCACCGCGTCAGTCATCCACATCAACAGCCATGACCCAGTCAAAGGTTACTTCCAGATCGGCAACGACAAAGCGGACGCCGCAGCAAAAGGCGTTGGGACCTTGCAAAGAGCCCGTCAACTGCACGAGTCGCTCCACATCGGAGTCAAAGCACTGGCGAAGAGATGCGGAATCTCGACGGCGGACGCCAGACATGTGGTAGCCACCTGCCCTCATTGCCAGAAGTCACCCCTTTGGTCCTACGGAGTCAACCCGAGAGGTCTCAAGCCCTCAGAAATCTGGCAGTCGGACTTCACCTGGTGCGAACTGCTGAAGCCCCGAGCATGGCTTGCAGTGACAGTAGACACTCATAGCGGAGCGATCATAGCCACACAGCACCCCAAAACTAACTCCAAAGCCACAATCCAGCACTGGCTGACAGCCATGGCTTGGCTAGACATCCCCAAGCAGATCAAAACGGACAACGGCTCCAACTTCAAATCCAAACAAGTACAGGAATTCGCCTCGAAATGGGGTATCACGCTAGTGCAAGGCATCCCATATAACAGTACCGGACAGGCCATAGTTGAGAGAGCAAACCAGACCATGAAAGCCAAGATAGAAGTGTTGGCAAAAGCAGAGGGCTTTGCCAATGCCATTCCCCCAGGAGATCAGGCACGTATACTGGCAACCGCCTTGCTGGCACTGAATCAATCCCCTAGGGGAGATGAAACAAACAGTCCCGTTCAAAAACACTGGGTCACTCGAACGCTAGAAGAGGGCCCGCAGGTGGTAATCAGAAACGAGCTAGGCGAGTGGGAACGGGGTTGGAGGCTGATGCTCACAGGGCGAGGGTACGCAGCGGTCAAAAAGGACGGCAAAATCAGGTGGTGTCCACTTAAGTCGATTAAACCGGACCTTCAGGGCGAGCAGAATGAGACTGACGAGAATTGCGAGTATTTGTTTACAGGACCTGCTCGCGAGACGTCCTCATGACGCGTACATCCCCATTCCAGAGGAAAGCGACAGACCACCAAGCCGCCAAGCAGCACCCGAGAGACCCGCACGGGTGAGACCCAAGCACCAAGGGAGTTTCTGTGGGATTTTGCTGTTGGGGCTTGTTGCCAGAGGGCAAGCCAGCCCAGACCACTACCCCCATCAGCCCTTCAGGCGGGTCATGCGACACCTTAGTAGGGGCAAAGCACTCAGAGAAATCGCCACACCGTGCTCCGCATCACCGACAGGTTTCCAGGACAGCCAAAGGTACACCCCTATTCCCCACACGTCAAACACTCGTACCTATCCTACTGGTGCCCAGCTTCAAACCCTGGGAAAAGCTACTGCAATCACCCAGGGTGGGGACACTGTGGGCACTGGGGCTGCGAAACCATAGTTACAGATGCCAGGCCATCGGGGCCTGGGTGGGATCCACAAGAGCCACACAAATTCCTACAGTTCACCAGGGCACCCATCGGTTGCAGAATACCCCTCTTCTCTCACAGGAACTTCCATCGAAACCAGCATAAAATCCCTAGATTTCAGGCATGCACCGATTACAACAGGACGGTCTTGCAGCCAGATCACCCTAGCTGGGCCACAGGACGGTAGTCCTTCAAGGGTCAAAAGAGAGGGAGAACGTGCGAATTATCAGGCTTCAACCGTCAGCACCCCGAGCAGTCGGACCCAACAAAGCGATTAAAAGCGTGCCGAAAGGGAGAAACATAACCTACCCCAAAACCTTACCCACAGGGGTCAGCAAAGTCCCGACCGGTCAAGCGGAAACCTTTCAGATGAGCCGCTTAACTGAGTCAGACTCAGACCCAATCCTTCGTATGTTAGAAGCTACCTTTGTATCCCCGAACGAATCCAACCCTAACCTAACCGAATCCTGCAGGCTTTGTTACGATGTCAAACCCCCCTTTTACGAAGGAGTCGCCTTAAACACTCCCTTCAGTTACTCCTCAGCCGACGCCCCTCACCAGTGCAGATGGGACACCCCTCGCAAAGGAATCACCCTGAGTCAAGTCACAGGCCGAGGCAGATGCTTTGGCAATGCAACCCTAGCTAAGCGGGGAGGCAACATCTGCACCAAAATGGTCAAGCCTAACAGGAAAAACAATAAGTGGGCAGTCCCATCCGCATCTGGGAGGTGGGTTTGCCAGCGATCCGGAGTGAGTCCTTGTGAGTTCCTTGCCAAATTCAATGACTCTAACGACTTCTGTGTCCAAGTTCAGATTGTTCCTAGGGTCCTGTACCACTCAGAAGAAGTGCACCATCTACTTGAGGGACCCAGCCGGATCCACAAAAGAGAAATATAGACAGGTTTCTAACAGTCACCTTCGGACCATGCCTGCTGAACAAGCTGGTCTCGTTCGTTCACACCCGCCTGGAACGGACCAACATCCGGTACCTAGGCCGACGACAATTGCTGTGAAATCAACCAGAGAATTCAACCAGGGAACACCGTCAGTCACAAGATCCTCCGAACTTGTCCGGCAAAAGCTTACTCAAGTTTCCCAAGACTCCTTTCCCTTGTCCAGTTACAACCTCATACCTCACTTCAGTACCTATGTATATGACTACCTCATTCATTTGTGAAAAGGGGGGGGGAGATGTGGTAGACAGGGAAAGGCGCTGCGGAAGATCTCGCGATGTCACGGAAAGCCAGGACCCTCTGTTCCCCTTAGATAAGACCATCTGCTTCCCATAGATAAGAAACTAACATAGGAATGTAACCCCCCTAACCAAATTCCAGTAACTTTCCATCCCCTACCCAGTAACAGTCCACCTCTTACTAACCATAGATGGTAAAGACAGACCCACATTGACGTAGAGACCCCTTAGACTATAAAAACCCAAGAGATGAGACAATAAACGCCTTTTGACCGTCCATCACATTGATGTCTGCGTGTGTCATTGGCCCGAGTGGCCCTAGTGAGAGGGCTGCCGTGCCGTTTCCTCAGAACCAGGTCGCCTGCCTTGCTCCAGAAGGCAACACTCCCAACACCTCGAAAGTCTCAAACTCCGTGCTTAAATATCTTTGGCCTGCTGCTGACCTTTCCAAATCCCAGGAACAGCCATTTCTCCTTGCTGATGCAGATGCAGGAAATTCTTAACTAAATCCCAACTGAAAGGCAGAAAAGCAGATAAGCAGGCTAATCCCATCAGACCCCAGGCTCCCAGGACTGCAGGTCCAGCCCCTGCCCTGCAGCCCAGCTCAGCAGTTTGCTCACCCTCTCTTGGCTCTGTGCTCTCCAGGGATGAGAAGGAAAGCATCCCCACTTTCCAAGGAAAAAAGAAATATTTGGCTGCCCTAAATTGATTTCCTGGTGCATGAAGCCAGTCTCTGGCTACTGCTCCCCTTCACAACAGACCTTGCAGGAAATGTGGGAAATGTATTCAAGGGAACACACATGGTTTGGGTGGTGGGGTTTGGGTGTATTTCTTAGGTTCTGGGTGCATAAAATGCCCTTCCCTCCTCAAAATCCAAATTCTCAACACAAATATGTGATAATACTCCATCAGGAACAGCCATGACTTTTAAAGATATGTTTATGTTAGTTAATAGGGACAAATGGTTTCAAATGCAGAAAGTATCCATTTTGATGCCTTCAGAGACTCTGCTCTTGTTTAAAGGAAGTAAAAAAGAAGAAGTTGGAAGTAATTTAATCTAGAAAACTGTCACTTTTGTCTGAATTCTGTCTGTTTTCTCAAGAAGGGGTCTGGAAAACCAGTTCAGGGGCAAAATGAAATCCCAGCCATTCACTCACTAATGAAGGAGCACCACACTCGGCAAGAGCAGCAGTGGAGTTGGTTGGAAATAACTTTAATAAATGAACTCCCCTGAAGGTTAGTTGTGTCCCCTTGCCTTTCAGGCTTCTGTAGGGCTGCTCTTACCGAGCCTGCTCACCAAGGAGAGTCCTTTGGTCCCTGCCAGCCCCAGCCATGGCTTGGTTTGCCTGTGCTGCAGCTGCTGGAGCCCAGCCCCAACTCAGGGACAGCCCGGCACGAGATCAAAGGAGAAGTGGGCAGCATTTCAGCCTGGAGCTGTCTGCAGCCCATGTCCCAGAAGCTGACAAGTCCTGTGCTGGAGGTGGAAGCCTGAAGGACAAAAAAAAAATCCTTAAAATGCCTAAAAGTGCAAAAGTAACTTCAGAAGAGGGCGAGTGACATTGAGGATGTGCTGCACAGAGAGCACGAGGGGATGGAGCCATGCCTGCAGGCCGGCCTGGGGCCTTGGCCCTGCTCTCCTCAAAATGACCCTGGTAGGGCAAGAATACAATATCTACAGTGCTGGTGTTTCAAAAATACTGTTTTTTAAATGTATTTGCTGTACCAAGTGCCACTTAGAAGACTGGTTGAGAGTGATCAATGTCATTTCCCCCTCAGGGAGCCAAATTTCTTCCCCCCAGCACAATCAGCTGCTGAGGCAGCCACAGCTTCTGGGCCAGAGGCCACACAAGGAACACAGAGGGGCCCTCACACCAGGGCACCCCAAAGGTGCAGCCAGCCCTGCTCCTCACCCCTGGCTGCAGTGAAAGGCAGAGCAAGGCTGTGTCCCTCAGCAGGGCTGTCCTGACGGACACAAAGTGCTGCTCCCTTCCAGCAATCCCTCCTCCATCCATGCCAATGGATCAGGCTGTGTCCCTCAGCACGCTGTGTCCCTCAGCAGGCTGCCCTGATGGACACAACCTGCTGCTCCCTGCCAGCAGTGCCTCTTCCATCCATGCCAATGAATCAGCACTGGGGAAGGGCAGCCTGGGGACTCTGGGCTGGACAAATGCTGCACTGGGTGGTCCACCCTGCTTTGGGCAGGAATAGCAAGGGGGATCTTATCTTTCTCTTTCTCCCAGGTCTGCACAAATGGAACAGGTTTGCTTGGTGTTAAATTGATGTATTTGATGTTGCCATAATCAGTACTTGGATAAAGTAAGAAAAAACCCCAGAATACTAAGAAACATCAGGCTCAAACCCAGGAGTTCAGCAGCACAGCTGAAGTACTTCCAACCCTCTCCTATCAAAAATAGACAGAAAATGAAGGAACCTCTTGACCATGTCCTTATCTCACCCTTGTGATCTCCAGGGACTGCAGGGTTGGGGCAGAGTTGTGTGCTCTACACAGGAGATTATTAGAGATTGGTCTAATAGATGCAGAATGTATTTGTATATCACATATTGCACAGGTACTCTGTGTTACACACCTTCCACATCTTCAGATTCACCCACACCACTGGAAACATCATCCCCCTGTGGGTTACTGGAACCCCAAAGCCCCCACAAGTGCTACATATGGTCCTCACACTGGTTTGACCTGCCCTCCCACATCCCCATGCCTTTGGTTGCTCTATGTATGTGTTAAGTGTTCTTAGATGAAGTTTTATCCTGGGCCATATCAACATATCCTGATGACAAAATATGCCAATCATAGCAGAGAGAAGCAGCAAAACCAACAGCGTTAGACAGCACTGCTCTTCACCAGACTGAGACCTGCCCTCCTATGTGAAACCTCTGATCCCACCAGGAGCCTCAAACAAGGATTATCCCCCTGTCTGTGGCACGTTTTGCAGTCATATTTGCTCACAAAGAGCAGGTATGTCAGAAGATCTTTTGTGACTGCAACCATGCTCTGGCCACCAGCCAGGGTTGGGTGTCCTGCCCTGGCTGAGCACCACTCACTGACTGCACCACGCTGCTCCCCATGCTGCTGGCACAGAGAAAATTAATAACACTGGCACACAGGGCAAGGATTTGCCAAGGAAGAACACATCACTGCCCCTGATTTTGCTGGACCACACCCAGCAGAATCTGGGGACACAAATAGCCTTTGGTGACACCTGACACTGATCTGGTCAACTGGTGACATCATGCTGAATTTGATGAATACTTCTAATGAGGAAAGAAAACCCTGAATCCAGAAAAAAATATTTTGAAAAAGGCCTTAACATTTTCTCAAACTTTGTTTTCTTACCTTGAATTTTTTCTAGAAGGGCACACACAATGGATTGTAAACATTTTGTCCCTACCTGGTATTCTCTCTTTGTAACTAAAGGAGAGATTTATTTAAGATGCTTTTAAAATTAGCTGCTGAAAAGCCTCTGCAGACAACCATCAAATTCCACAAAGAAAGTGTCAAGGGACACCAGCTAGCACTTCTAGACACTGCTGATGGAGAAACTTCCCCTCCCACTGTGTTTGGAAGTTCCCACCTATCTTAATGCACCTGGAAAGACTGCTGAAAAGTGTTTGCCCTTTGAAAGCAAAAACCTTTCAAACCCAAAAAATAATTACATGGATTTCACATGAAGTGACATGGGTAATATGCTGTTAAATAGAGACGTGCAAGGCAACAGACAAAAAAATGTCAAGACCAGAAATGGACTAATCCCAAAAAGCCACTCTTACAGGAGAGACAGAGGGGAAAGGAAAAATAACCATGGTCTGAATGATATTGGAGGAAAAGTACTGGAAGGTGCAGAATTAACCTTTTCCTAATTAATTAATTATCAAAAGGCAAAGGAAATCAGCCAGTTCAGAGCGAGATAGGGATTTCAGCCCTTGCAATACTTGGGTTGTCCTTCTAAAGCAGCAGGAGAGGAGGGGAAGCACTGCTGACAGGAGAGGGGGTGGGATGGGGCTGGGACAGTGCCCCAGGGCACCAGGCACAGCACTGGAGCCTGCCAGCCCCGGGAGCACCGAGAGATGGCAGATAGCAATCAGCAAACACATCCTGAAGGGGATTATTCAAAAGGTAACCAAGTTTTTGTGAGAGGAAAGTTATCCGGGAAATTGGACTTCAGAAGACTTCTTTAACCTCCCACAACCTTCTATTTCATATGCTCCTACCATCAGCTCTTAAATCTTTAAATCTTAATCTTTATTACTATATTTAGTAACAGGAGAAGATGTGAAATTATTTGCCAAAGGTATAAAGTGGAGAAAATTTGATATTTTTTTCCTTTAGTCTGGATCTGCAGTTCTCAAACCATCCAACAACCACTGCAAACCTCCTGCCTCATCCCTACGGCACACACCTTGAGTGCAACTTGGCCAGAAGCGGGGGATGTTTTCTCTCTCTTTTATTTTTAAACCACTTCATTTTTATTAACACCCACACTCCCACATCTCAGGATGGAGAGCTCTCGTGGACACTGGGCTCGCACAAACGCGGATCTGGCAAATGACGTAGGGAGGATTCAGGTGGAGAGCCATGCTCTGCTCTGTCTGCCCGCTCCTCTCAAAGCTCATTAGAGCAGCAGAAGGTGCAGACCTGCTGTCTGGCACACAGTAATGTTGAACCTGGGAAAACACACAGCTTTAAAGAATGCTGCTTGCCTCCTTGAATTACGTGCTGTCGCACTACACAAAGCCCTCCGCTGATGTGATGATAAACAGGGGGAAAATATTTAGCAGCACTAAAAAGAAAAGAGGAACAGAGAGGATGGAAAGAGTGCTATGTTTTATTGCAGAATTTAGCCTGCCTTTCTTTCCCTTGTGTCTCCCATTCAGCTGGGTGTTGTCCAAGAGGAAAAGACATTTTTCTGAGTCCCTTAAATGGTATTTTTCAACTCAAGTCAGATAAAGAAGCCAGGATTTCCATTCATATTAGTCCTTGGATCTACATGTAGCTCATTTAGAGCAGCCAGCTTTTTTCAATCTGTGCATGAAGGTTAAAAGCATCTTGCTTGCCTTAACCCAGCGTGGTATCCTCAGATGCCTGGAAATCACTCAGAAACAAACAAACCAGCCCACTGCAGCACTGTACACTGCAGAATAGTTGCTATGATGCCTAGTGCTAAGAAACAGAGTTATTAGTGAAGCTCTGAGGTTGGGCAAACATGTTTAGCAGCAAGGAAACAGCCTTGTTTCGTTCTTCTGTACTTTTTAGAACAAACTTCGCTAAAGCAAAATGCCAATGGAAAAAAAATGTTTATTTCTGCGGGCCTATAGGTTTTATGAAAGGGAGTTTATCTAAGGGGAGAAAAAAACAGAAGCAAAAACATGCTGCTCTATTTCTTCAATTACAACTTTCCCCTGCTATGGCCTTTCTTGCTCCCATTCAGTATTGGATTTGTGGCTACTGCTCCTGGCAAGCAATGAGGAATCTGGAAAGGGAGATTCTGTGGAAAAAGCATGCTAGGAGAAAAAGCCCTTCCCAAATGAAGATTGATTTTCGCAACCCTTCCTTCAGCAATTTACAATGCTGTCAGAAGATTCAGAGGGAAAAAATACTTTGGTGTTTGTTTTGGGTTGGGGTTTTTTTTGAGGGATGAGGTCCCTTTATGATAGACCCGCACTACCAAAAACCAAAATCCTATACTCAGGAAATCTCTTAGGTATGTGAGATCCCTACATACTCCTCCTGTGCCCTAAATCCCCGAGCTCTCCCTGCCCTCCCTTCCTAAGTGATGAAGAGCAGAAGAGATGAAGAGGGGAAGCTGTGGGACCTGCCTGCAGCTGGCACTGAGCAGGCAGGGACAGGTACGGTTGCCACGGATTTCTGCGTCACTCGGGGAATTTTTAGTGAAATGATTCAAGCAGCACCATGTGAGCGTGAGAGCAGGGTGAGAGCCCGGTGAAAAGCAATGGCCCAGCAGCTGCTTGGTTTGGAGGACTAATTATGGGACAGAGTCCTACACATCTGGGTCATAGCTCCACATCCATCTCAGCTGCGTGCTGGTGACAAGGGCATCTCTTTGGTGACTCCTTGGTGGCAGACAGGAAATGCTCTGCAGGGCCAGACTGGTTTGTGGGGCACTGGGCTCCTCCTCAGGGTACCCTGCATGGCAGGGACTAACTGATCTATGTGTTGGCAGCCTAAACAGAGATCTCAGGGCTGATCTGATGCACAGCAAGAGGCCAGCCTGGAAGATGGGCTACCCTAGCACTTCCCTGTCACCCCCAGAACAGAACTCTCTCCACGAACTTGCTCAAACACATTCGACACTGCAACACAAAATGGACTTTGGCAAAGGATCAGGAGTAGCAGAGTGCACCCAGTGCAACCTCTCCACCATCCTTTCTCACAGCAGGAGTAACCTTTGTGTGGCTGCAACCCTGAATTGTCTGAGATATTGCCAGAAAGCCTGGCAAGACCGCCTGGAGCCTGTGGACAGAGTCAGGCTTTAGCAGCTAAAGACTCATGAGCTAAAACAAAACCAGGCTATGCATACACCCATCTGGGGGCTGCAGCAGCCTCCTGGTGCAGGCAGTGGGGGACTCTCTGGGATGGCAGAGGAGGAGGCTCACAGCTCTGGGGTGGGCTGCAAGTTGTGCAGGGCACCAACAGGCAGCCATGTGAAACCCTGAGCAGCACCACGGGCTCAGTCCTGCAGCCAGCAATGTAAATAACTCCTGGTGAACTGTGCCCGGGTTAAAAACCAAGTTCAGCCCGCTCATGGCTGTGATTTGAAGGCGGGGTCACTGCCTGTGACACAGAGCACGACAGCACACGAGAGGGCAACTCTGCAACCCTCAGTGCTTGCTGCCTAAACAAACTAATTTGCAGCCTGACATTTTAGCTGTTTGCTATGTAGATTACTTTCTGCTTATTCAATACCTCTGAATAAAAATGCTTAATGCCTGTGAAGTAATAAATAAGCTATTAATACTGTGCACCGTGGATGCTCAGTACCTGATTTAACCTTCTTTTTCTTCCTCTAACCTCAACAGGGGCTCTGAGAAATATGCCATTTTTTTAAACTAAGTTAATAAGTGTTTTGAATCACTGAAAATAATTACTATCAAGAACAGACAGCAGTATGCACAGGGCATATAAAAGCCAGCAAGGGAAGAGTGCAGGTGAGAGAGAGGGAGAAGAGAAAAAATGCTGTCAAATACCACAAATTCTTCCAGATAGATTTCTGATTTTCATGTATAAGAATAAATAGTTTTGAAAACATTCCTCTGTGAAGAGGAAGTAACTCTGGAGGTCCAGGATGCACCCCACTTTTGACTTTTGGATGCTCTCTGACCTTGTCTCTCCCAGGGGCTGAGCTGGCTTCTCCCTGGAGCCCTGTCAGATCACACCAATGCAGTTTGCATGGGCAAGAGCTACATCAAACTTTGGGTTTTAACAATTTAATTTCAGTTCCTCCTTTAACCAGTTCACATGATTTTTCCATATTTTTGGGGAATTGCTTTTTCTTTCCTCCTTCTCTCACTGCCTTAATGCAGGCACTCTGTTGGTGACCTCTGTAAAAGGAGACGTTAAACCCAAAGTGCTGTGGTGGGCAGAGGCTGTCAGCGAGGCCAGCTGGCCTGTGACAGATCCTGTTTGACTCCTTCTCACACTGCTGCCATGCCCAGCCCCGTGAACCTGGCCCTGACCAGGTACTCAGCAGTGAGCTCTGGGACGTGCACCCGCAGCCTGCTGCTCTTTCATCCTTTTCATGCCATCACGTCCCATCAGCGCTGCTCATCACAAACAATAACTCAGGTTGACACCATTCCTACCAGAGATGGGAGCTATTGAATTATCTAAGGACAAACCTAAATACTAGCTTTTAAAGGATAACTGATCTACTAAAAGCAAGTATTGTTTTGGGCATGCCATGTCGTATTTATCACGCTCGGCTTTGCATGGTGCTGTTATCTTCTGCCATGTCATCAGAGCAACATGAAGTAGCATAGCACAACATGACAGATGCCTCAGCAATGAGCGAAAGACACTCTCTAGATTCCAAGTCCATTATAGCTCATCTCAAATAAAAGATTCAAAGGATATGAATGATGGTGTGTCTGCAGGCCAAAAGTGACTCAAGTCTCCTCAATTATCTGCAGAAAACAGATCTCCATTCACATGCTTTTCACATAATTAATGCCCTACTTGCTTCCATTAAATGTTATTTCATTATCATCCTAGTCCAAACAACCTGAGTGCAAAGTAGGAAAACCTCTTCTTTCAGCTTTACAACAACAATAAAAATTCTCAATAGAGGCACAATTCCTTTTTGTCACAGCATATACCACAGCTGAGACAGCCACAATACACAGAGCAACATCACACAATTTCAGAAAGCTTCAACTCAAACAGAGTAACACCTTACCTCTTCAGAAGGCTTCAGGCATCAGCCCGTACAGAGCAACACCATGTCACTTCAGAAGGCTGCAAGCATCTGCCCTGCTTGTTCTTTAGCCCAAACTTTAATACCTCTGATTGTTGATGCAGTGCACCTGTGTGCCCTCTGTTCCCTGTGGTGGTTGGTCAGTGCCCCTGGGCACTCCATGGCTCATTGCTTTCACCTGCTGCTCACAGCTGTAGCCTATTAGGGATGATGCTGGGCCACAGCCCCACTCCCAACCACCACAAACTGTGTGCCTGCACCTTTTAAGTACAATAGTCATCATAATCCCTTATTTACTATTTATTAAAATCTCTCCTCTGTTATGAGGATGCATCACCTCAAACAATCTCCACAAGAACACTGTGAATCTTCACAGAAGTGGCCTATTCTTGTCCTTTCCAAGACAGCTGATTTCTTAAATGCTCCTCGAGAAATTTCAGAAGAAAATAAACCATTGAGAACATAGTGTAATAAAAATTATCCTAGAAGAAAGCATCCATGTGTATTCAGCTTCAAGTTATTAAAAGCTTTCTAATTTTTACTCTCTTTTATTGAAGAGGGAAAGAAGAAGCAGACAGGTTATCCTGCTTTTCACTGAAAACTACATCCCCACAGGTTATCCTGCCTTTCACTGAAAACTACATCCCCTTTTTCCAGAAATATCCAAAAGTGAAAGGGAAAAGTAGTTCTGTTTCCATATATAGCTTCCAATATATCTGAAACTGGGGGAAACAAACAGCATTTTCTTCCAAAGAACACAGCCCTTCTGAAGGAAGCTAAAACATTGGTGAGCATTTCAGTCACACTCCCTAAAAGCCCACCCTCCATTTGGAAAGGGCTTTTACCAGGAACAGCAAAGCCCCTTCCCTGAAGCTGCCTGGTCCGTGTAACCTTGCAGATGCTCCCAGCCACACAAAGGCTCGGCTGCGGGAGCAGGTGTCCAGGACGGAGCTGGAGCTCTGCTCCAAAGGCACAGCTCATTCCCTGTAGGTAACCACGGCCCAACCTGCAGCTCCTGCCATTTTTCAGGTCCTTTTAATATCACATCTGTATCATTTTTTAGCAGAGCTGCTCCCCCTGCTCCGTGCCCCACATATCTGCTGGAGGAGTACAATGCGCTGGCAGGGCCGGGCTGACCGGCCATATGCTGCTCCATTTGTGACTGCTGGTGTCCTGACCTCGCTTTTGTCCGAGCTGCAGAAACGTCCAACCCAGCAGCTGAAATATTCCCTTTTATCTGAAGCTAAGGAAACTATTTTTCCCCCCTTCACAAAACTTAATTTGCTTTTCAAAGGAAAAAAAAGACCAAAAACCAAACACGTAGTTTATTATTGTGCTCCTCGAATGTCTGAGGAAATACACAGAAAATGCCTGGCACATATGGTATTTTTATGTGGCTTTTTTTTTTCCTTTGTCTGCAAGTCTGCATAGAATCATTACAACTTGGCACACAGCAAAAGGAAGTCTCCTGTGCACAACATGATTTAGTCTGGCCGATAAAGTGGAAGTGGATTTCTTCATTGCATATTAAGTTCTACCGGATACCATTTGCACAAGAGAGTAAAATTGCAGTTTCATGTTGTTCTATGCTGATACATTTCCTGCCAGACAGCCACATCTCTCTCTTTCCCCAAATATTAAAATTTCTCCTAGCAGAGAGAGATTCCCCATTCTCACCAGTGGGCTCTCCAAATGCAGTTACTCTTGTGAGCACAGAGGCACCAGCTGGGAGCCAGGCACTGGGGTTCCCTCTGTGGGGAGCAGGCTGGGTGGCCATGGGACACACAGAGCCCTTGCAGGGAGGGCCCTGCTCCCCAGGAACAGTGCTGCAGGAGGGGTGGTGTCCTCCTGGAGCCTCTGCCAGGCACTGCCTCACCCACAGCCTCTCTCTGCTTCTCAAAGGCTCACACTGCCAGTGTGCTGAGGATGCTGCTGCATCCTCTTCCTCCAGCCCCAATTCCACCAAGCTCCCTCTCTTCCAGCAGAAGTCCACATGCTGCCCAGATCCCAATCCACCTTGTCCATGGGTGGTGGGCTTCCCTCATGCTAAAAATTCCATGGACCTGCCAGGCTGCATACAGTCTCCTGGGCTGAATCCCTCACCCCAGGAGCTGTGGAGCAGTAAGAGGTTTCCCCTCCTCAGCTCAAGTGCTTGCTCCTCTACACAAAACACTACATCACATCTGAGATACTGATACCTTCCCAAAATTCAAGGGCTAGTAACCACTGCTAGAGGACGGCTGGTCCACAATGCACTGCAGTTGCTGGCATCCATCAGCAGCCTGGGGTGAGTTTTGTGTTGGTCCAAAACCCAAAGACAACGCAGAACATCAGTCCCTGCTTCTCTAACCCACTACATTTCTTCCCTAATGCTTTCAGAGCACCACAAACAGGGTGCTTCCAGTGACACTGACTCATAACAGACATGCTACTTTCTTTAAAAGAAACACCAAAAGGCAACATTAGGGGTTCATGGGCCAATTTCTCTGGGCTGTCCCTGGAAGAAACAACCTGTGCTGAGAGGGGAAATGTCTTCCACTGGAATAAGTCTCATCAGCATTGTTAGTCTCACTGCCTAATAACATAAACCTCACTCAATTATCACACATTCAACATTTAACAAACGAGCCAGTGCAGCCTCTGTTTCCCCAGAAGCCTCTGACCAGTGTCCAACAGCCCTGGCTGAGCAGCAGAGGTGCCAGCGGCATGACAAGCATCACTGTGACAGATGGAGCAGGCTGACAGGAGGGAGATGGCACTGTGACCCAGCCCTCAGAGAAGCCCTTCAGCAGCAGACAACCAGGTTTCATGTCTTCAGCCCTTGCTGGGTGCAGACACTGCTGGCTCTGGTGCATGAGATGCAGCATCACCTCCTCCCAAGCCATGTCCCATCCATATCCCCTTTTCTGCCCTGTCCAAGCGAGGCATACATCAGCCTCTCAAGGCACCAGCCCTCCCATGCTGGACTCTCCTCCCACACCTTCCACAGCTCTTCCCATTAGCCAGCCCTTCACCTGGGCAGTCAGATGGCCTCACACCATCTCTTTAAGTCACTGGTAGCTTGGACATGAAATTCAATACGATGACAATGACCTGTATGGCCCCTGCCGTTCTTCCCTCCCCTATTAATTCCCTTCTCCATCCTTTCCTGTCATTTTGTTTTACCTATTACTACATGCCTAATAAATTATCAGTAATGCTCCAGCATCAAACATTTATTATCCTGAGCACCACGTGAGTAATGAGTGAGTTAACCTCCAATTTTTGTCCGTATAATTCACGCATATTGATTTTACATGAAAAGAACTCTTGACTTACATCGGATGACCCTGATAAATTTAATCTCTTTAATGCTTCTTCTTTCTAAATAAATGTAAAATGTTTTCCCCTAGAAAGTTTCTCACCAGTAAAATCTGTATTGAAACTTGGCAAAAAACCTCCTCCGCTACTCTGCCAAATTAATCGATAAAATTAAAAACCCCAAACCTGCATAAAAACTCTCCAATTCCTCCAAGCACTGGCAGCCCAGCAGCCTGACAGTGTTGTTACAACAGTGACAGGTAGTCATCAATCAGAGCTGACAGCTGGTGTCAAAGCCCTCAGCTGGAATATAGCAGCAGAATGGGACAGGTACCAGTTTGGGGCCACCTTTCCTCCTGTTCCCATCACACCTCCTTTCCCCACAGCCCTGGCTGATGGCCCAAGCAGCAATTCTGGGAATGGAGCACAGGGACAGCACAGCACCTCTTCCCAAGCCATGGGGACCCTGAGGAACCCTCTGCCATGGGTGTCCATGGCCCTTGTAGCTCCATCAGGGCTGCTGTCCCTGGCTTTGCTGGGTCAGAGGACTGACCAGGAACCCAAACTGGGTTTGGTGCTGGCTCCCCTGGGGTGCCGCAACTTTTCCGTAGGATGCACACATGGCTGGGAGTTTTAAACACTCAAAAACTTGCAGAAGGCTCACAGCAGGAGTCAGAAGAGTGTTTCTTTAGATTCCATAGACAGGGCAGCTCTCTCCTCCATCATCCATCTGTGCCAGGTACAGCAGAAGGTTGATGCAAAAAGGCTGGAGGAGACAGGTTCCAGAGACGGGCTGGGCAGCCAGAGCTTGGCCAGCAGCTGGGACCTCAGCCAGGCCAGGGCTTCACTACAGCCCAGCAAAACTGGAGAAAAAAAAATTAATTTGGAAAATTAAAAAGCTATTTTGCCACAGGAAAGATATGCAGCTGGGCATGGACACAGGCTGCTCCCTGCCAGAGCAAGGTAAGCTACTGCTCTCTGCAAAAATTCCTCCTCTTTGTCCCAGGCAAAAGGAAGGGAGGGAGGGAGAGAGGAAGTGAGACGGGCGGGATGCTGTGTGCGAGGGGCTGGCACTGGCAGCCCTCTGGAGACACAAACATGCCCTTCCTAGGGAAGGGCGGATCAGGTGCTGCTGCCAGGGAGGGCTCCTGCAAACAGAAGGGATTTGTTTAGGTTGTGCCTTTAAAATATGTCCACTCCCCTCTCAGCCTGCATAGTTCACAGTCTCAGCATAGTTTCCCCTGTGGACAGCTCTGGCAGACTCGGTGATTTTTTTTCCAAAGTGAACTCACTCACAAATGCATTTTTCAAGCTCCCACAACTTGAAGAATAGAAGTTGCAGACTGGGGAGAAAAAAAAACCAAGGACCAGAAAAAGGTAACATTGCAGAACATTCAGGGGCTCAAGCACACAGTATTTGAAATGGGTAACTCATTTGCATAGCTCTTCAGTCATTAGGTTTATTCCTTTTCATGGTAAAATGCTTTTTTCTTTTCGTCTGCATCCAAAGGAAAGGACAGAAATCATGGTCATTTGGACTCCAAATAGATGCTTTTAACCTGCAGGATGTAGGGAAATCATAAAGCATATTTGGCCAAATAGTAGAAAATGTTATATGTCAGCTACCCAAATATTAGAATCCTACATAACCAAGCACTGGAAACATCTGTGCTGCAGCAAGAAGTCCTGTTTCCAAGCAAATGTAAAGGAGAGAAGACAGATATTGACTGCTCGAAAACATCAGTACAGGATGAAACACCCAAGTCCATGGAATGTTGCAACATTTTCCCTGGTGATAATAGATGAAGTTATGCTCTATTCTAAACAAACAGCTTGGTATCTCTTCATG
This sequence comes from Melozone crissalis, assembly GCF_028551555.1. NCBI lineage: Eukaryota > Metazoa > Chordata > Aves > Passeriformes > Passerellidae > Melozone > Melozone crissalis. The sequence goes on along the minus strand of NW_026535801.1, from coordinate 11,823,563 downwards.
CCAAATAGCTCCTTTTGGTCTTTGGGAACACAGTGCCCCTGCCACCACACCCAGTTTATCACTGTTCCCCCAAAACAGCCACGCTCAACCTTATGATTCCTTCTTACTGAAGAAAGCCTGGAGAATCTGGGCAGGACAATCAGAGTGCCCAGCTAATCTCCACATCCCAAGGGATGTAGAGGGAATTCAAGCTCCTGGCATTCCCTCCACCCAGTAAGCACTCCATGCAACACCTGACAAAACCAAGAAAGAATAGAATAGAATAGAATAGAATAGAATAGAATAGAATAGAATAGAATAGAATAGAATAGAATAGAATAATCATCACCTAAATTATTTTTAAAGCCCTGTAATAATAATAAAAAAAAGAGGAGATAAAAATATTTACATTATTATTTGTTAATATCGAAAAAACCCTATCTGGTGTTGCACAGGATGAAATGAATTATGGGAGATTCGATTCACCATGAGTAAATGTTTCATAAGTTTGTTAATTATTACGACAATTATTACAAACTATCATCAGGATGCTGATATAAGAATAAATGTACTGATATATTTTTTGTATATTGTATATTTTTGTATTTTGTATATTTTTGTATTTTGTATATGGTATATTGTCAGAGCACATTAATATGTGATTAATGTAATAGTTGATGTATTTATTACAGTAGTAATTTACTTTTTTTAAAAGCGTGCTTTATTTAAAAGCATGTCGACATACGATTACTGTAATAATCGTATTGTTGATTACAGCAATAATTTAAACACTTTTAATTATCCTTATTAGTTTAAGGCCTTCAGACTAGCTTGAACTCCAGTCTACACCCACAACCTCTCCCCGGGACCATCACCACCAAGACATTCTCCCTCTCCTCCTTCAGAGGGGCTGCATTCCGCGGTATCTCCTGCCATCTACTGATGCTGCCGAGGGCCGGCAGCTCATCCAATTCACCGCGGGCCGGGCCGGGCTGGGCCGGGGCAGGCTGGGCGCTGCCCGGGGCGGTCACAGCCCTGGCGGGGACGGTCACAGCCCTGCCCGGGCCCGGGACACGCTCGGCGCTGCCGGGGCGGTCACAGCCCTGCCCGGGGCGGGCCGGGGCCGGGCCCTGCCCGAATCCTCCCCGGGGGAGGGCTCGGCGCTGCCCTTATAGCGGCCCCGGCGGGCCGTGCGGTGCGGGCCGTGCAGCCATGGGCGAGGCCGCGGCGGGCAGCGCGGTGCCGCCGCTGCCGGCGGCCGAGGCGGGCGGCGGGCAGGTGAACGCGCTGACCGTGCTGGCCCTGCTGGAGAAGCTGGTGTCCATGCTGGAGACGGTGGAAGGGAACCAGCGGCAGATGGAGCAGAGGCAGCGGGGCCTGGAAGGGACGGTGCGGGGCATCCAGGAGGACCTGGTGAAGCTGTGCCGCAGCCACGGCGCCACGGGCGAGGCGGTGGAGAAGCTGCTGGAGAAGTCGCGGAAGGTGTGCGCGCACACCCGCGCCGTGCGGGAGCGCCTGGACCGCCAGTGCGACCAGGTGCGGCGGCTGGAGCAGCACCACGCCCAGCTGCTCCGCCGAGACCGCTTCAAGGTGCTCATCTTCCAGGTGAGAGCCCTGCTCTGATCCCGGCCCGGGAACAGCCCCCTGATGCTGCTGCCTGCTAACCCTGCGCACACTCGGACACCGCAGCTGGCTTTGTGCTAACTCGGCAAATGTGGAAGGAAAAACTTCTTCACCTTAGAAAACTTGGGGAAAGAGTAGTCTCCTGCTAACTCTTAAACTTGGGGAACGCGCCCTCTTTTAGTCTTAGCAGATGCAGGAGAAACGCCCGCTTTTCCTCTTTGTGGACGTGCAGAAAGCATGTTTTCCTAACTCTTAGGAAACCTAGGAAAAGAGCTGTCTCTCTTTACTCTTGCAAACTTGAGGAAAACACTTTTTTTTCCTTTGTTTTCTTTTCCTTTCTTTGGCTAACTTTTAGCAAACTTTGTGAAGGAATAGAATAGAATAGAATATTCTCTTTAACTCTTGCAGCCTTGGAGATAAAATTGTCTTTTACTAACAACTAGCGAATATGAGGAAAACACTTTCTTTTATTCCATTGTTTTCTTTTCCTTTCTTTGGCTAACTTTTAGCAAACTTTGGAAATAAAACAGAATATTCTCTTTAACTCTTGCAGTCTTGGAGATAAAACTGTCTTTTACTAACTGTTAGGGAACCTGAGGAAAGAATCCTTGTTTTGCTAACTCTTAGCATGCGTGAGAAATCTGCCACCTTCTCTTCTCTGCAAATGAAGGGAAAGCCGTGTTTTACGAACTCCCAGCATATGTTTGGGGAAGGGTTTGTTTTATTGTGTGTTTTGGGGTTTAAGTAAACTGGAAGGGCCCTTATGTTTTTCCAAACTCTCGAGAGCCCATTTTGCAAACTTTTAGTAGAAATGCCCCTAAAAACTGCCACTGCCTCTGGAAGCAGGAGAGGGACAGGGCTGCATCTCCCTATCTCCTCATGCCCTGCTTCACTCTGCAGGACTGATCTGGCCCATTCAGGGATGAGCTAAAAATTCAGCTTAAAATCTCAGCTTCCTGGCAGTCCATCCAGTGATAGCAGCAGTTTGCATATTTTCCCCTTTTTAAGCAATGGTCTGGATAGAGCACGCCGTGAGTTTAACTAAACACAGGACAGGACTTTCACATATTTAAAAGAAATAAAGACAGCCCTCCACAAATCACTGAGGGAGGGCAGGGGAGCAAATGCTGGGCTGTGGTAGCCACAGCTTGGGCACCTCACCATTCTGAGCTTGTCAGCTGGGTGTTACCTCTGTCAGCCGCTGCCTCTGCTCCTTGGCTTGTTGGGGCTTTTTCCTAAACAATCCCAAAATAAGAGAGCAGTGCTTGGTTGTAAAAAGCTGGCAGGCCTGGTCAGTGCACAGGCAATTCCCCCAGAAAGGAAGCCCCCACCTCCCTGCTTATTGTTCTCCCAAATTACAGTCCAGGCTTGTCAGGCCAGAAGAGGAGGAGCTGCAGCGTGTTTCCACCCCAGAAGGAATGTGGAAATTATTCCAGAGACTGGGTAAATTAAAAGACACATGTTCTCTGCAGTTCTGCAAGCAATTTAGGATCCATGGCTGTGCCATCTCCCAGGCCCTGTTAGCTAATGAGTGGCTAATGAACTGACAGGTTCAGACCTAGACATTGTCCCGTGGGGTGGGTGCACCAGCAAGGCCTGGGGGAAGGTAATTTTTAACATTTCTCATACCTCTGAGTGTGAGAATTAAGGCCATGCTGTTGCAAGGAGCGTCCTCCTCCAGAGAACTCAATATTTACTATTTTAGGATGACATAATGCAGAGAGGAAAGACAAACAGAGCTCTGTGTGTGCAGGACATTTGGGGTTAGCTTGGGTGGGGATCTTCCACTGGCAGCAGTCTGCAGGCACTGGGTGAAAGCAGCAGTAAAAATACCCTCAAACTCTTCCTGGGGAAAGCAGAGTCCTGCTGGCTCGTTTCCTGACACTAAATAGGAGTGTAAGCTAAGGCCTGTTGAAACCTGTGAACCTTTCCTTAATAGTGCACAAACCTAAGGCAAACAGCACAGGCCTGTGCCCCAGTATAGCAGATAAAGAAAATCCTCTGCCTCTCCCTGGGATGGTGCCTTTGGACAGCAGGTCTGCTCTCCACAGCTTTTACAGGGATTTAGGTGACTCAGTTCCCATCTCTCACCAGAAAATATGTCACCATAGTGCAGGATGATGAACTTAACCAGTCCCAAGCCAGTGCAGATCAGGAGCACAATACTCAAAAAAAGAAACATTGCAGTTAAATTTGCTTTAAAAAAACCCCAACTTTGAATTGCTCCTGGCAGTGCCCTGCAGTTAAATGGCAGCATGGACTGTCCCTCCTTTCAGGCTGCAGGAGGGACAGTCTGGTAGTCAGCAGGGCCACTCCTTGCTAGGATAACTGCACAGGGGATAAACAGCAGGCTGGCTGGGTTTCTGTCCTGCCTTGCACAGGAGTCCATGGACAAACAATTGCAGGAAGGAGAAGTCACATAATGAAGCCATATTGACGCCAGGTCTCTGTGAAAACAAAGGGCAATCTGGATGTATGGGACTCCTCTTCAGCTGGGGGATCCTTCTTTTCCACTGGAAAAAAACAATGGCAAACTTCACAGAGCCTGTTCCTCATTAGAAGCAGCTTCCCCAGCTCAGGCAGACACCTCAATATGAAAATAAAAATTCACATTAGTGATTCAGTTCTGCATTCAGCATATACCCTAAACTCCCTGATACTTGGTGGGAGCACTGAGCATAGCCAAAACACACGACTCCAGCTCTGCATTTTATGAAGTTGTGCTGCCACGTGCCAGCATCAGCTTTCCCTCTGCATTTGCACTGAGAATGAACTGTGTTTAGAAAAGTTCACCTATTTACATATTTCCCATTAAAATGCTCTTAGTTTTCTCTCCCTAGAACATCTGCATATATTTCTTTAATTGGTGGCATATTTTAAGGGAGCTCCATTCCAAGAATTTGAGGATGCAAAAGTTATTATAAATGACACAGCAATTCAGCAAAACACTGAAGTGACTGTTTTAAAAATCCTTGTTAAGCTTTGGCATTGTTCCCCTCTGTTTTGTTCTCGCCACATGACCAGCTTTTTGGTTCTGGTTTGGTGGGGGTTTTGTTTGCTTTTTTAGCTGCAAAAGCAGAATGGAAGATAAAAAAAGGCTCATGCTTAATTTTTCAATTAAACATCATGATTACTGGTCAAATGTCATGGAAATAGGACAGATGAAATAAGTCAAAATTGCAGCTTGGGGTCAAGCACACTCATGTTCAAGTCCTTTTCAGTCCTTTACCTTTGCTGTTGGTAAATCCTTCATCCTAAAATGAAGCAAGAGGAGGGCAGCAAAAATTAGCCATTTTATTGTACCTTCCTGTTCAGATCACTGCAATAATCTTTTGCAAAAGCAACTACAAGCTCCGAAATGAACAAGCGAGGGAACCACAAGAACTACAAGCTGATAATGCTGTATTCCCCGCTGGAGCCTTGCAGGGAGAATACTCTGATGTTGATTAATGACAGAAATACCTCCCACAGCTGTTTGGGTTTGGTCCAGCTGTGCTGTGGGAGGTCAGGGCATGGTGCAGCCACCACCCCAGCCTGTCCAGGATGTGCAAATGGGCTGGTGGCACTTTGCTCCTGCCCTCCCTCACTCCACCGTGACACCCAAGCCTGCAGAGCTGCATTTGTCCAAAGGAAAATAGCCAGAGCTGGTTTCAGGAGGATTTGTCATGTTTTGACCTATTTTGTGCAGCAAAACAAGTTTTAGGCTACTGATCATTTGGGCATGTAACAGCAACATACAGAGGAGCAGGGCTGGGAAAATGCCTTCTCTCCTCCTTGAAGGTCATGGCCTCGTACAGCAAATATAACAAAAGAAACCAAACCAAAGCAGATTGATTTCCCTCGTGCAGCATCAGAGAATCAGCACTTGCTGAGTAAATTAGCCACCTGTTGACTCAGGCCACCCAGTTTTGTAGTAGACTCTTAGGGATCTTATTCCTTTTTGTAAAAGATAAGGATGCAATTCTGACCTGCAGGAAGTTCCCAGGGATGGCTGATAAATGTCACAAGGAAGGCACTGATTTTAACTATGCAAGTATTACTAGTGTTAGCAAGAGTTGTTTTATGCAGAGGACCTCCACTGTTCTATTCATCTGCTACATGGAAAAATAAAATTCAGAGGAGCTAGCTACCTACAGTCAAGCCCATCTGAGGAAAAAATGCAAGGGCTGTTTTTGAACTCAGATGTGGAAAATACAAAGATGTATTGCTTTCTTAGAATTTTAGATTAGATCAAGAAGAAAAGATCAAAGTTCTACTTCTTTTGGCATGGAAAATAGTTATGCAGTTTGTAACAGCTGGCATTTTTCAGTGTATTGTTCTAGTCTTCCTAAATGAAATAGCAGCCTGCTTAAAAATGTATCAAAAACAAAATACAGCTGTCACATAAACTTGTAAGCCCAAAAAGTTATCAATAGCCCACTTACAAGGTGTTATCAGTAACCATGTTTGAAATAGAAATGTCTGTTCCACCACAGAGCATTCCTGCTATAGCACCCTCGTGTTTCCAAAGCATTTTACTTCATTTATTTTCATTTGCATTTTCATGGTTCCTGTAATCCTGAGGTCTTTGGGAAGCATGGCATAGGAAGCATGTCATTCCCACTTTATAAGCACACAAATGGATGCCCAGAAGCTGATGTTTTCCAGAGCCATGCAGGAAGCTTAGACAGAGGGCTGATCACTTGAATTCCAGTACTGCCTGATAGCCAGGGACCACCTAGGATCTGCTTTTAATACAGTCATTACCTCATTATTATGCAGTATATTTCTGTTTGGGTTTTTTTTTCCCTTTATAAACATGAGTAGTATGACACTCTTTCTTCTACTCAGTCAAAAAATTGATAAAAATTGTAACCAAACCTGTATCCTTATTATTCTAGAGACTGCATGCAGCACTTCAGTTCAACATGAATACTGTAGACAGAGCCAAACTGACCTTGAGAAGGACCTTTCAGACCCATCTCTGGCTCCGACTGCACTGTGATTAAACTCATATGACACCACTTTCCTAGATAAAATACTTAAAAAGTAACAACCAACCTCTCTACTCATTAAAATCAGAGCTTTCTGTACCACTCAGGCACTTACACCTGAACGTTCAGATGTCTAAAACTGCGTGTGATTACCTAGGTTTGGAAAGAATGCGCTAGACATGAAAATTATGTTTTATCCTGAGTTCTCGTGCTCTGGGGAATAATTCAACGCTGCACCCACTCATGTAATCCACATTTCATTAACTGCAGTGGAGAGAAAATATAAATATTTGTACAGCAGTTAACAGCTGGTTTCACTTTAAGCTGGTGCAGGTTTCCTATGTTATCTTGGTCAGTGTTGCTGACAGTTGCAGCAACAGAATAGGTGTGGGGAGACGAGTGTGGGCTTCATTTGAAGTTCCCCTGCAGGCAGAGGGCCTGTACAGCTGTGTGCCAGGGGATCTGACTGAGGCCACTGGCCCAGAGAGCTGTGCAAAACACACAGGAACAAAGCACGTGCAAACTGTCAAACCAGCTCCATTTCTTTTGTACTTCTCATTTTTATATCCACATGGGATATTAACCAGCACACTCAAATCACTCTGCGTGTATATATATATAAATGTGGTATTATTATTCTGCCTATTGCATAGTCTTGGGTTCCAGAAGGACTACCAAAGTAGTCCTAGTTTTTAATAGGATCACAGGATAACAGAAACAATTAGGCTGGAAATGAGATTATTGAGTCCAACCTGTGACCCAAGACCACCTTGTCAAGCAGACCACGATACCAAATGTCACATTCAGTCTTTTCTTAAACACCTCCAGGGACACCACCACCACCTTCCTGGGCAGCACATTCCAGCATCTAATCACTCTCTCTGTAAAGACATTCTTCCTAATGTCCAACATACCCTCTGTGACACACAGTTTAAGTGTCCTCTTGTCCTGTCACTGGTTGCCTGGGAGAAGAGCCTGACCCTCACCTGGCCACAACCTCCTTTCAGGGAGTTGTAGAGAGCAATAAGTTCACCCCTGAGCCTCCTCATCCCCAGAATAAACAGCAGCCATGTACAACAGCCTTGACAGCAAATTTAACCCAAGACACTATTCTCTGCAGTGATCACAGCTGTATGCTCAGTCCTGAAATAATGAGCATGAACTTGGAAAAGTGTATGTGGCCTTTTTCCCCCTTAACTGTACACTCAGGCCCACTGGGGACAGATCTGAGACTATTACAACCATTTCACTCAGCACTTACTGCTTTTTGTATCTAAAGATAAATGTGGAGGGAGGAGGGAAAAGAAAATCCTCGCAATGCATGTGAGGAAGCGAAATTGCATGCACTCTGTCTGAAAGCGATAAAGAAGGTAATGAGTAAAGACTATGCAGATCCAAGGCTCCAAGTGCTGAGAGGGGAAGGGAGTGTGCAAAGAGCCTCATTTTCTTTGCATGGATAGATGCCTGCAGAACCTGCAGAGAACAGAGTGCTCATTGTGCTGCCTCTGAGCTGCTCGGGGTTGCAGAGCTGGTGCACTCGGTGGGCACAGACATCCCTCGTTATGACCTGCAGCTCCTGCCCTTGCTCAGCCGCTTCTGGTTTTAGATTCTTTCTTTCTGTGTCCTTTCTTGGTTTTGTTTCTAAAAAGCAATACTTTCCCTGTTAGCTAGAATCTCCTATTTTCTATGTGGTATAGTGTCTTTTTATTTTTGTATACCATAAATTTGTATCCTTACATTTCAAGCAGTTGTCCTATCCAAATTTCAATAATTACCAACAAAATTTATTAGTTTGGGTTTTTTTACTGTAAACAGCTGTAAAACAGGATATACTCTAAACACCGTAAACTTCATGGCTTCTCAATATCAGCAATCCATTTCTAACAGCAACACATATTTTCCAGGAATATGGCAAAAGTGTTAACTGTGTTTGCCATTTGAGATACTTCCCAGATGTATGCAACACCTCTGCAGGGATATTCTGAGTCTTTGGCTCAAGAAACTGAGAGCTCTGTGGGGTTATGTGACTTTTGGAGGTCTTCAGTACAACCTCCCTCCCCACCACACCCTCCCTTCTCCCCAGGGACAGGTGTACCACTTGACAGCTAAACTCTTACTGAAGAGTATCTAATATAAATTAAAAGAATAGGATTTCCATTCTCCATACACCCCAAGTCACTTTGAAAGGATAGTCTTCCAGCTGACAGCTCATAAGTCTTAAACTTTACCAGCTAATGGTTCAATGGGCTTTGAGTGGTTTGTTACTGGTTAAATGTATTGAAAAAACCAATAAACGTTCAGCATTCATCTCATCATGGGGAGGGGGAAAATAATTGCTCAGGGTTGTGCTTTTTTTGTTAAATTTGTATCCCATGAAATATGAAACTCAAATATTGTCAATTCTTTCAGGAGGAAAATGAGATCCCTGCCAGTGTTTTTGCAAAAGAGCCCATTCCCAGCATTACAGAAGGAAAAGAGGAGCCCATGGATGAGAACAAAACACTGGAAGAAACCTTGCACACAGTGGAGTTGGGTTCAGATGATGAAATGTTTCCTGAGGGAGATGACTTGGATGACAGCGCAGAGGAGAAAACAGAAGAATCAAGAGCTGAGAAACTTAAAAGATCCAGCCTCAAGAAGGTGGACAGCCTGAAGAAAGCGTTTTCCCGCCAAAACATCGAGAAGAAGATGAACAAGATCAGCACAAAGATCGTGTCGCCCGAACGCAGAGAGAAGATCAAGAAGTCACTCACTGTGCATCACCAGAAATCCTCCTCTGGCAAGGGCCCGGGTTTCAAAGTGGGATTCGGCACGAAGAAAGGCCGTGAGGGGGAGAGCCCCGCGGAAGCCGAGGACAGGCCCTCGGAGACGGCGAGCACCGAGCAGGCCGAGAACGAGGACGAGGTGTCCTTCGCCAGCATGCACTCAGACATGACCCCCAGCACCTCCCTGGCCGAGCAGGGCAAGGCAGCCGGCGACGCCCCGGAGAAGGAGGCCGCAGGGGAAGGGAAGGCCTCGATGAACAACAACATCGAGCTGTCCATCGTGGAAGATGACGAAGAGTACGGCGTGCCTCTAGAAGCTTCTAGCCAGAAACTGTTGGATGAGAGAAACCCATTTAGCGGGGAGATGGAGCAGTCTGATGAAGAAACGACCCAAGCAGCCGTCCTGCAGGTGGACCAAACAGCGTAGGCAGCCCAAGCCCCCCTTTCTCCTGCCAGACACACATGGTTTTCCTGAGGGGAGGAACTGGTTTCACCTGCACAGGCAGGAGGAGCGACTCTTCCATCCTTTCCTCTGCAGCGATAATTTATTGCATGCAGAGTGGGCAAAGTCAACGACTAAAGCTGCAACGTGCTCTGTTTTAGGCAGAGTCACTGGTGTTGATGAATTTAGAGATGCTGCCAGCTGGTGTCAGGGACTAACAGGAGGAGAGGGTGTCTGGTAGAAGCAAGCTGATCAGCTGGTGTTCTTAGAGTTAGGTCAGAGGAACGCATGGAGAGTAGCCAAGACCCAAGCATTTCTGTTCTCTTCTCTTCCCCCCAGTATTTCCCAGCACTGTGAGTAGTTTTGTATGTCAATGTAGGAATACCAATGGCAATGTTTGATTTCAGTTGCCTTGCCATGCTCTGTGAGCATTAACAGCCTCAGTAATTGTGCACACACGTGCAGTTTGTTCGGTGCTTTGCTCCACAGAACCATAGGACTAAAAGAGCAGAGTACTTGTAGGGCAAAGCTGAAAACCCAGTTCCATCCATTTCAGTGGGAGAAAGATTTTTGCCAGTAGTCACTTGCTACTCATTTAGAAAAAAATCACTCTGTTTAAGTGGAGGGGGCAAAAAAAAAAGGTATTTTTCAATCTAACAGAGTTATGGAAATACATTAATGACAAGCATGAATGTGTGACCAGTTGCTGTACCTTTAAGGGGTCAGAAATTGAAAAGAAAAAAGTGTTTCATAGGAACATGAAGGTATCCTGAAGAAAATATGAAATGCTATGAAATGTAAAACAAGCAAAAAATAACCCCTCACAGTATTCAATCTATACTCCCAGCTTAAAGTATATATACTCAGATAACACTAATTAATTAATAGTCTTTATAGCAATATACTATCAAATTTTGCACCTGCACAACTTTGTATCTCAGAGTATTTTGAAAATAGCATAATTTATCTTTTTACAGATTATTTCATATATAGAGCTATATCTACACAGGAAAGTTAGATAATTACAGGGATGTAAGGACAATTTCTTCAAAAAGGTGAAATACTCTTTCAGGCATGTCCAAAGGGAACAATGTGTTATGGATTGAACTTCATGGCAGGGATGAGTTTACCTAAGTATGAGCCTGCAAAGCCACAGGATTTGGTTCTCTGCTGGTAACTTTTATCAAAGTCACCCACCTGCTCTCAAAATTACTAGTCTGTAATTTTTCAAAATTAATTGAAAGGCAGTTTGTTCACTATGAATGTTCATTCCTGTCACTTAAAGGTAAGGGGCAAGGGAGGAAAGGGAAGCACAATATCCACAACAGTTCCCTTACATCCTTGGTTGTTTATGCAGTGGGTTATTTTTATTTTTTTATATACATAAAAATTCTACTGATACTTAACATTGCACTAAAAGGTTGCTTCCTTTTGTGTTTAGAATCACACATTACAGGGGAAATACAAGCTACAGCAGAAGTACCATTATGAAATAATTAACAGGTATTACTCCACAGGGATAATATCTGTAACCAGTAAATCACACTGGAAGTTAGTCAGAGCTTAGTGTAGGCAAGTACTGTTAAGAGTTAAGCTCTTAAGTGCATGGTATCATATAGAAGATACTGTTTCTAAGAAAAATCATGGCATAATTCGTGCAGCTATATTTTTATTTTGTATTAACTACAGTGGATTTCAATAATTTTTACTTGTAACTAACTATGAATATGACAAATAAAAGCATAATATAAAACACAGCCATGTCAGTCTTTGGGAGAAAGCAGTCTGAGAAGCTGGCAAAGATGAAATTTAAAGGTCAAGTATTTATTACTTCTGTTCATGTCCCTGTTGTATCTATACAATTTTCTTTCTCATCCTGTGCTGTTATTTAGCAATGCAAACACCAGTGCTTTGCTTTCCAGACACTTCTAGCCCATCTAAAAATACTCAGGCACTTTCCAAAATCTCCTGGCTCAATCTGCATCTTTTTATTGTACTGCAGCATACTCCTAATACCCTAAATAGTCCTGAAAGCATATTTATATTGAAGACTATGTTCTGTTTATGCACACAGATAAACTCTTGTCTTCTGGAGTGCCACATAGTCTTTAGCAGGCTTAATTTTACTGACAGACCAAAGAAAGCACGTTTAACCTTTATGCAGCAGCTGTCAACCTCCCACAGCCACGACGTGCTAACCAGGAGCCCCAGCATCATGTTTACATTGTGCTTTCAGATATGCTGGTTTGTTTGTCCTGCTAAGCTTTAATTCAAACAATACCCCTGGCCATGCTTTATCCAGTTTCAGAGATGCTGAAATGAATCCCATGCACAGTGTTCTAAGAGCATTACAATGCTATCCAGCAAAACCATTGGAAATGCAGATCCTGAGCATCTGGGGGAATTAACTCAAATACTCACTTCAGAATACAGCACACACACACAGCCAGCAGTTGCAGGACTGGAATTAAATGTTTTCTCTATCACAATTGCACATGTACAAGGACAGGTGGGTCTGTAATCCTAACCAACAAAAGAAAGCATGCTTTGCAAGAGAGAAAAATAGTCTCTCAACTCATGAATGTCTGCTTTTGCGCTGTCTTACAAACCAGAGGAGGAAGCAAGCTCAGGCTCTCAAGATGTCCCCAAGCTGTTTTTTCCCCTTGCCTTCCACTCTCAAGGCCTGACTGCAAACATCAGTCTGCAGAAATTACTGTTTGAGGGGGGATTGTAGAGGATTGCAGGCTGTGGGACCAGCAGCCCTGCATTCTTTCAAGTATCTCAGGCATGTGCCTGGATCTCGTCAGGCTGGCAGATGTCAGGCATATGCACGAGTATTCTGTGATGGTGCTGACAGGTTTGTCTACATAATTACTTTTTTTAAAAACTGCTTGTTTACACTTCCTAACTCAGTAACAGTGAGCTCCACTTGTACCAGAATTCCTTGTAAGACCTGACCTGTAAGCTGCTGCACAGATTCAGAGTCTGACCTCCACCGGAAACGGCGGCAGCTCTGCACAAAGAAAAAGGGTGTGATAAAGCCCTTATGGTATAAATATTTAAACTAGCAGCACTCAGCAGCTGCTGATACTTCCATTTTCAACGACACAAAACCAGCTGACATTTCTGTCCCCTTTTAGGGGAAAGAGCAAAGAGCATCCCATGTTGACCCCCACGTGCTAACCCATGAGCCAGCTCCTCTGTGAAAAGGCCCAGATAGGGGTTTTCTGGACCATTTCACTGGCAAATAAGGGAGTGCAGTGAAAGCCATCATACAGGCCTGAGTGAAGCATATTCTCTTTAACAGAAGAAAGGGGAGAAGAAAAGGATCAGAAGGTAAAATACACCTGGGCAGCCCTTAACACCGATGCAGTGCAAACCCTTTGTTGCTGCAGGCTGTAATGCCAAACAGCTGCACAAGTGATGACCGATAGTCACACACTTAAAAAAGAGGTAAGCTCAGAAGAATTAGTGAAGTAGTGGCAATTTGTTCGAGGTCAGACTCTTCACAAGGGGCCAGTCCAACCCTGAAGGTTAGTGAAAAGCCTTCAGCTGGCTCAAAAGATGCTTTGAGCCACACAATGGTTTTGGGCCACACATGCAGCTCCTGGGATCATCAGTAAGCTGTGTGTGCACAGATGCAGGACATGAGATCCCTGTATCTCCCCAGTCCAATCTGCTTAGCTCATCAACCCAACAAAAAGCTTTCCTGCCATCAGCACATGGCAGAAAGGAAGGCTCTGCCCTGCTTTGCAGGGTGCACTGTGAGCAAAATTTCAAGCAAAGTTCTGACTGCAAGATCTGTGCTGTCGGGAGCTGCCTGTGACAGAGAGAGCACAGCTACAACCCTTGCAAACATCAGGTAGGCAGGGGTAAAATTCTACGGTGACCCACTGAGACACACACACTCTGGGAGTCAAGGGGAAGGTGTCAGGTCATCTTCCAGGGGCAAAGAAAAGGATTCCCCCATAGCAAAGCGAATCCCGCAGCTGCCTGGCTCCGGTGCTGGTCGGGGTTTAGCCTCGGCAAGGCAACGAGGGGCAGGAGAGAATGGCAGAGCCCCGGAGGTGCTGACTCAGCACCCAGGCATCCACCGCTCCCTGACTCACCCAAACAAACGGAAAAAGGCTCTCAGCCGCTTTCCACCGCCCCACGCTGCCCCTTGCCAGCGTTTTGTTTCAGGATTTGCACTGAACCAGCTTCCACCCCGGGCTGGGTCTAACTGCGTGCATAAAGAAATTTTAATCAGCATACTTGCAGCTGTCAGTGGTGGCTGATCTTTCCTGCCCTCCTTTTGATCAAACTGCCTTTTTCCCCCCTTCCTCTCACTCCACCGAGTCATTTGGGGGAGTCTGAATTCAAATAAGGAGCTCTCCCTAACTGCATGTTGAAAACTGATAATCAACGTCATCTTTAATTTTTCTTATGTGGTTATCCCTTTTAATGGACTGTGCTGCAGTAACTGGGAATAAATCTGCTTTGGGTTAAGCTAGAGATTGTTATTTATTTTTCTTTCAGATCAGAGATTAATATTGCTGTATGACCATTGGCACTAACCTCTTTTTCCATAGCAACACCAAAGAGAACATAAACTATGACTCATAATTTCTCTCTGGAGGACTTTTTTGTAATTATGATCATTCCACAGTTCCTAAAATATGTTAGCTGATATATAGCTCTGGTATAACAGCTTTGATTTTCCTTCATTTGAACACCCAGGCAGAAAGAAGAGACTTCCATTATTTTCTCTCTCTCAGGCTGAGCTAAACACTACACCAAGTATCATACATTCATTATTCATTATAACTGTGTGCCTCCTAAAAACTCCACAGCAATGTTTTCTTCATAAAGGTGAAACAGGTTTACTCACTTTCAATAACCTTAAATAATACTGACCTTCCAGAAGAAGACTCGTGTCCTTCCCCACCAAGGTTAGTAAATTGGGGTTGGAGAGCTGGAATTGATCCAAACTGGGAACTGTGTTATACTGGCTGGCAGCTAGGTTGCACACCAGCATTGCTCCTCTGCCACTCAATGGCTTTAAACTCTCCAACATTTCCTCTCCCTCAGATCACAGCTGCAATGCGCCCTCCAAATTCCATAATCACGGTGATACTCTTCACTCCCTTCAGTGTAAATCTGGCCTTGGAACAACATGTCCGTACAGGTCCCTGGAATATCTCAGCAGATAATCACATTGGATCATCACAAGAGATTACATGACTTTTTGTGTGTGTGTGTGGCTGTCCTACATTTCCCTTACAACACAGACTGCTGTGTCCTGGTGCAAAGTGCTCAGAAAACCTGTAGTGCCTGTTGCTGGAGAATAATTAGAAACACACAATTAGCAAATTCAAGGACACACACATTCAGCCAAAATCCAAAATGGAGAGACAGAACAAGCTTGCATGTCTCTCTCTGCTCTGCAGGGTGATCCCCAGCAGATGAACCAAGCCCAGATTGCACCAACAGAGGGACACGTGGCTTGCTCTTGGCCTTTCCAGTGTGAAGCTGCACATGCAGGCTCAGGCTTGAAAGAGCAGAACACCAACCAACACAGCAGCAATCACACTGCAGGCTTCCCTGCTCCTCCCTCAAGGTTTGTGGAAAAACACCCTGAACCTTCAAATTCCTGAAGGTAGGGAGCAGAAAGTCACTGTAACCCCTATGCCATTTTCTGCAGTGAGGAGACACTGGCTTTGCCTTCTTTGCTCCCTCCCATCAGGCTTGAGCTGTGTGGAAGTGCAGGTGATGTGAACTGTGGTGGATACTGGAGATGGGCAAGACAGTGTTAGGAACAAATAGCACACGAGGGATGACTGCACTGCACACCACACACATCCTCATTTAGATCAAGTACCAGGCACAGCCCAACTGCAGAAACACAGCACTGCTCAAGGAAATTTATCTTATTCCTCAGCTACTTAGCTCCTGATGTCCTACACTATCCATTTAAAGGGAGTTTCAGCATCCTTTCAGAGTGCTGCCAGCTATGGTTATATATGGCCTTATATTACTTGTTCCTTCTGACATGCCTGTAGGCAAACGAGCCCCATGAGGGTGACAACATGAGCTGCATTAACTCCCTGCCTGCTCCCTGATCCACTGCAGCACTGCCAGAGACACTGAAAAAGGGACACTGAGAACATCTGACTGGTGGTAAACAAATTATGAACACAGGGAAGTTGCCTGCATTTGCAGGGTCGGTTGTCACTTCCACATGGCCACAGTGAAAGCTATGAGAGCTGTGTCACTTTCTCTAAATAACCTTCATTTCCCTGCAAGGTTCACCACTTTCCTGTTGGCAGTAGCTGGAGATTGGCAGTCAGAGAGCAGGTTATGACTGAAAGCTGAAGGGTGACATGTCCTGGGTAAAACTGAAAAGAAGGAGGTTTCTTTTGGCACATTGAGGCTCTTTAGAACAACACCTGTGTGTCCTGTGCGTGCCACTGCACAACTCTTCAAAGGAAAAGCAAGCTGCAGGACACAGAAATACACATTCTTGGGCTAGGCTCAAGGCACAGAGATCTCAACTGAATCAAAATCATGTCATACTGTACCTATTAAACACTACCTATATCATAGATATGAAATATATGTGACACACAGCTTCAGATAAGGTGAGAACCTGGAAAGGTTTTAATGGATTTTGAAGTGGCTGTAAATTCTTCTGCTAAAAAGGGAAGTAGACTGGTAGGATCCTACAAATCTAGTCCTAAAAAACAATGCATCAGGGATATATTTATTTTAATTAGCTCTCAGTAATTTTTAATGATACAATAGTTGACATGCAGCCAGAAGTGGAGGGAGGCATTAAACAAGAAGTGTGTAGGAGGAGAAAAAAGTAGGAAAATGTGGATAAGGAGTGGAACAGTGGGGAGTGCATGAGAGAAGGGAATGTGTGAGGAAGGAGTCACTAGGAAGGGTGGGGAACTGGAGGAAGGAGCTGAAAGGCTACTGAGAAACACCGGCAGAGTGCCCAGAACAAAGCCTGGGACTGAACCAAGAGGCACCAACAAAAACGGGAAAAAGGAAAAACAAGGGTCAACAGGGTCTACAGCTCAATAAGATGGAAATGGGAGTAGGGAATCAGAAATTACTGTGGGACAGCTGCCATGTAAGAGACAGCAACTGTGAGCAAAGAGCTCAATATTTATCATCTCTCTACCTGCCAAAATGCATTGCTGAAGCAATGCCCAGGATTAGGTCTAGAAGTGATTTTTACTGTGCAACGTAGTCAATCATTTTTATTTTGCTTCGAGTTTTTGTATGACAAAAGTTGGTCTGGAATAAGCAAAAGCAACATCTCACACCAAAATAGCTCAGCCTGAGCCTGCAGAAACCCACGATGGTGACAGCACCTTGCCAGGTCTGCAGTGCAAGCTCCCAGATCACATTTGCCATGTCTGCTTGCTTCCAGGGCTTGGGGCAGAGAGGTCAGGGGAAGAGGAGAGGTGCTTGAACAGCAGGATGGGGTCTCCTCCTGTCCAGAGACTTAGGTCCTTCCCCACTGGCCTCCTGCAGACAAGGGGCAGGCAGGGCTTGCTGGAAGCACTGAGGAGTGCACCTCCAACAGCTGGATTTCACTGGCACATCACTGTGCCCCAGAGCTTCACTGCAGCACAGCCAGCAGGATTTCTCTCCTATTGCAAGCAGGATTTGGGGAAAGCACACCCAGCTCTCCTCCTCCCCCGGGCCTCACCCCCTTGCTTTGCCAAGAAGCTGGGCTATATTAAGATATGAGGCAGCCATGCTGGCTGGGCCACTTCTCTCTCCTTCGTGCCTGGCCTCCCGTGGGAGTTGCTCCATTCTCACGGATCTGTTGAGAAACAGCCTGTTCCTTCTGGCTTTCCTCAGTTTCTTTATTTAGTGGTGCCACTTGGCACAGGGGAAGCCAGGTTCTGCTCTAACTCCAGAACAGACCTGCCCAAGAACCCTTCCCACCAGTCATTCCTCAAAAAATAAAGCGGCAGCTCTCCTGCTACACTCCTAACATCTCATAAGGTTTTGCCTGTCATTTTATTGTACTTTTTCAGAAACTCTCCATTTGTTATATAACTCTCTCATAAAATGGAAGGCTGTACTATGAATTCTTGTTAATTCTTGTTAATGTACTTTTTCAGAAACTCTCCATTTGCTCAATAACTCTCTCATAAAATGGAAGGCTGTACTATGAATTCTTGTTAATGACTTACAGGATGCAAGGTTAATAGATACAGGGGTTCTCATAATTACCATACTTGGATCACTTCCTGCACAGAAGAAGAACACATGGGGAGAAAATGATGAAAAGCTTTGGAAGAAACAGAAGGAAAAACCCGGACAGAGGTTTGAATCCTTAAGTGGAAAATGTCTCCTCACTTATTTGCTTGCTGCTGTCAAATTTCAGTGCCTGAAAAGAAAATCTTCTACAGAAGAGAGGAAGGGGGAGGTGCATTTAGAGGAAGAAATTTATCTCATTCATGTGTACATCTGTGTAATATACATCACACACGTACATCTGTATGCTCACCTTCATATCCATCCTTGCTATTTAATATAAGGATTAATGTGCTGAACCCTAAAAAAAATACTTGGCATCCAAAGCTCCTTGATTTTGAAGACATCTGCACACTTATACCTCACTCTATAAACTAATAAATAAAAAGTTCCGCAAAAGTTTTCCTCCTGGTATTTTTTAAAGTGCCTGTGCCACCAGAGTATTCAGCCTCCAGCCTGAAAACAAAACAATTTCAGACAGTTCCCTTTTGCAAGATGTGACAGTAGTCAAAACCTATGCCAGCAGTGGGAGACTACCAAAATCGGTGTTTATAGAAAATCAGGGACAGGAGAACTTGAACTGGTGCTTCTTGATCACACATAACCTACTCAAGCAGCAGCTCTAATAGGAGTAATTTCATATTACCGAGAGTGTTTCACTTTATAACAGTTTCACAGAATCACTCTGTGAGTCTTGCACACCCAGTTTTGTGCAATCTTGCTGAGGCAGAGGCAGTGCTCACACTGAGCCAGGCCCCAGCTCACTGTGCCCATGCTTCCAGCCAACTGGAAGACATGGTAAATGTCAGATGCTGCCCCAAGCAAGAATGCCACGTCTCTCATTAGGATAACTGCATCCATATGGTGCCTGGTCAGCTCAAAATGCAGACAGGGTGAGATCATCCCTGCCTCCACAGCCCTGCCAGGCAGTGCAGACAGGGACTCTGCCTGCAGGAACAATGCAGTTGCAGGGGAAGTTAATCCACTGTTGCTCCTAACAATGGAATAACATTGCTCCTCCAATGCACTAACATTGCATTGTTAGTGCCTGATCTACACCAAGTATTGAACCAAAATGGATCCTCAGGCTACAATTTAGAACAGGACAAAGAAATCTGTTAACACACTTTTGTTATAGCCAGAAGTGTGGCAAAACTCTCCTTCTGATGCCATCCTGGCGGGGCAACCTGAAAGATTATTTTGGTTCTATAGCTCCTGATCATCACACTACAATACAGAGCTTGGTGTCTGCTCTCATTTTCTCTGCACAACGCTCAATTGTGAGAGCAGAGGAGGGATCAGCTAAAGTCTGCAGGGGTTTTCTTCTAGTCTAAATCCCCCAGGGAAAGGCACATGAAATATTGCCCGTGGACTCAGCAGCAAGGCATGTGCCTGCCCCTCTGTGGCACTCAGCCCCATCCTCTGGGGCCCTGGGCAGAGCTCACAGGCACATTCATCACCAGCAGAATTCTCCTGCCATGGCTGTGCCATCCACATCAACACAGGGGCCTGAGGTGGGGGAAAGGGAAAGATGCTTTCCTGATAGTCCTGAGATGCACAAAATAATTACGTTTTGTAGATAATAAAGAGACTTCAGCTTACTCCTGTATCCCCACTGGGATGGAGACTATTTATTCTTGAAGGTTGTATATTTATCAGGGTGCTCTGCCATCTTTCTTCAACCAAATATTATTTTCACTCAACAGTGCAGCTGGCCAAAAACAGCAAAAAAGGCATTAGCTGAAAAAGTTACGTGTCAGGAAACAAGGTTTCCTCTTCTCCACCTAATGCACTCCAGCAAGCTCCAGCTACATTGCTTCCTCCCAGCATTTAGCTTGACAAAGCTTGTGGTGAGCCTGGCAAGAACCTGAAAACCTCAAATGTTCATGATTATCAGCATTAACAGTTGCTATTGTTCTTATCTCAATAGTTAAAGCTTGCCCTTAGCATGAGATGCTATTTTTCCTCATTACTACAGATTTCCTTTTGCACAAAAATCCTCTTTTCATAGCTTCATGATATTTTCAGATTTTCCTGTTCAGCTTTGAATACTACAAAAATACTGCTTGGTGAGGGAAAACCTGCTACATATTATTGTAATGCAGTGATCATTTGTTGTTCCTTTCCCCAGCTGCATTGCTGTGACTCTGCCTTCTAAGTCCCTTACCTTTTCTGCCCCCTGCATTTCACTAGCATTGCCACCATGATTTGCAGTAACAGATTGGTTTTCACTGGTGTTTTCACAATGCTGTGTTAAACTTTGCAGCCACCTGACTGAACTGGTTGTTTCTGAGGGAGCGGCAATGGGGAAGGTGGGGTCCTGACAAGCCTCAGCAATGGCATCCAGGAATAATTTGTTTTACCACTCATTTATTTACTTTATCCTGACCAGCCACAGTAAGAGCCCTCATGCTGCTGCTGCTTGTCTTCAAATCTGAATTTGTGGAGGGAGAATAATTCTACTTTTGAATGCAGTTTTGGAATGAAGGCACTGAAGGCAAGGAAACTCTAAGTTCTGCCTGTGCTGTGCAGCACAGGAGATGAACATGAACAGGCTGGCATTGCAGAACTCCTCTTTGCAGGAATGCAGAAGTCCTCTACAAGTTGCTTCAAAATACCCCCTCTCTACTACCTGCAGGACCAAGAGCTTGACCTGAAAGGTGTTGATGGATTCAAAGGAACTCCAGAATGCTTTGCATTTGATGAAAACCTCATTACTATAACCTCCTTAACCACATAAACTAGCTTTAAAGAGAGCCTGCTCTGAGCAGTGTAAATTCACATCTGCAAGACATTTCTTTGGATTCAAGGTAAAATACCCAGATTCAGTTCTGAGGAGTATGACACACAATATCTTAATTCTCACTCAAACAGTTCCTGTTTATCTTCATAGAGGACTAAGGCAAATATTAGCTCTGGGATTTGATAAGGGACACATTAAACAAACACTGCTGCCTGTGTCATAAAAAACTGGCTCTCAGCCACATAACTGAAGCTCTGCCTACAAATTAAGTATTCCTACATTCAGGATGTGCTTGCAGTGGTATTTTCTACCACTGCCTGCATTTCTTTCAGTGGTGCATAAGCATATCTAACAGAGTGGCTTGCAGGGAGATTTCAATCAGCCCCAGCCCAGGAGAAATGAGACATTCCTGGTGCCAGCTCAGCTGCACACAGCACTTGCCTCCCTCCCAAGAACCCTGGTAGGAGCTGCGGGTCTGAGTTTTGTTACTCCATTATCATGCAGTCATTAAGGAAACAACACTTTAATTGTTTTCTATCCCTGAGATAATGAATTGCTCCTCTCTCTAAAACAGAGAGGCAGCAAAAGAAGGAACATGAATACTCATTTCCTTTCCCAGTAAACAATTACAACACTTGTCAAAAAATATGACAATTGGAGAAATCAATGTAAAATTTGGTAATAGCTTGGCACTTTCAATATTGCACAAACTCTCACCTAGTAATCTCAACTAATAGCCTTACTAAAGCTGATTGGTTCCTTGAAATTAATGGTGCTTCCTGTGGCTATGCTGCTTCTCAGCATGAATTAAACAAACAAAAAAATACAGTGTCTTACAAAGGAGTTCTGAAGAAGATCTACAGTAATTCCCAGAGAGTTCTTTTGATTAAAAAGGTAAAAAAGAAAAGCAAAACCAAACTCAGCCAACAAAATAAAATAGAAAAAGGAGGGTAAGAAAAAGTCACACTTAACAGAAAACAGTGGAAGTTTTCACACAGTTGGTATTTACCAACTTCTTTACCCTGCACCATGCAAATGTTTAAACACATTATTACTAGATCTTCCAACAGACAGCAAACAATTTCCCCCTTGAAGATGACTTCCACATCTTCTCAAACCTGTTTTTTTTACCTCAGACTTTCCTGAAAACACAGGTACTGCCTAAAATGCCAGGACTTGCCACCAAAACATGCCACCTGAATTCGACACTGCCTTTGGAATTTGGCTTACAAACTCCTTTTCTCAGGCCTCAACCTTCCACTGCTCACATTCTGAAGGAAGATGCAGAAAGGGTCTGTATTGTCCAGGCTGGCCATAAATACCACCAGCTCCAACACTCTTTTAAGAACCAATTTGTTTTTTCCATAAAACTTGAGAAAAGCACTGAACTGCAGCCAGTCCCTGAGGAACTGTCGCCTTCCATCCCAACCCTGCTCAGGATCAATTCCCTGCACAGGGGGCTCTGAACTCTGCCTGTGGCTCTCAGATGCTGCCACAATCCGGAGTAAATAGTGGGAACAGAGGCAGGTTTCCCCCAGGAGGGTTGCATCCAGCCTTGCCGTGATAAGTGAGCATCCAAACAATCAGTGGTGCTGCTCTCAGAGCAGTTCCTGTGCTCCCCAGTCTCATGAGAGGAAAAGGAGAAGATTTCCCTCTCAGGAGCCACTTCCAGGCACACACACTCCCCTTAGCCCCAGCTCAGCCCTGGCCCTTGTTGCTCAGCCTGCCCTGCCCTCAAAGGAGGAAATATCACAGTAGGAGCCAGCACAGCTCACTTGTGCCCTGTTTGCCATAGATTTCATGCGCTCTCTTTCTCCCTAACCAGCCCCAGGTTCAGCAGCATTGGCTGTGCCTGGACACTGCTGTCTGTTCAGGGAGAAGTGCTCAAACAGGTCATTGCTGAGGAGGGGTAAGCAAAACTTTTTCAGAAAAACTGGCTCTAACTGGAGCCCAACGCAGTGAAAAAGCAAGGATGAGTACAGGCTTTTCCCCAGGCAGGCAAGGTTCCATTAGCAACCTATTTCCAAAGGTTTAGGATAGGCTGTGATAGCTGCCAGGTGATGTAAAGCCCTGAGCATCCTCAGCAGACCTTGTTCCACAAGCAGGTAAATAACCTTCCTGCAGCTGAAGCAGCACAACACCCAGCTCCTGGCTCCCATGGAGCAGAATCACCCAGAAAGCAGGATGGATTTTGCTGAAGGGTACAGAAGGTCTGCTCCCACAGGACAGCTTTGCTTCCTGCTTTGGGAAAACTAAATAGGTTGATTATGTCTGCTACAGGCTCATAAATCCACATCAGCCGCTGCCTCAGGGACAGGCACTGCTCCTCTGGGTGATTTTGTCCCTCACTTAGAGAAGATGAACAGCTGGTTAGGTATATCACAGCCCCAGCAGCACACTCACCCCATGCCTTCTGCCACTGAAGGAGCAGGTCTCTGCCATTGACACCACAGGAAAGCAGGAGGAAGCTTATTTTCTTTTACACCAGCTAAACTTTCTTTTGCACCAGCTTTTTCAGGTCAGAAGACAAACAGGTAGAGTGAGCATTGGCAGCTGGCTTCCCAAAAGGAGCTAGAAGCAGACCAAAAAACCCAAATTTTAAGCCTGCTAATGTAATTTTAATTTGTAAAGTTATTGTGATTTACACAGACAACAAAATAAACTTATATCCTCAAAAACAGCATGAGCCTAGATAAGCAAGATTCTGCACTTTGGAGAGAGAGTGGTGCAGAAATGTGCCTCAAAATACAGAAACTTCCCATGCTGTGACACAAGGCTCAAATTTCTGGTGTCCTATTTGACTTTTAGCTACAAGTTTTAGTGTATTATATCATATTCCCCCCCCACCCCCCCCTTTACAGGAACCACACTTACAGGCATCAGTTAGTTTTGTTGTTACTAATAGACAGCTAGGTATTGACCATGTCTATACTAATACCTGTAGATAAATTATATCACTTCTGTATCCTCAGTTTTGGGGGTTTTTTTGGTGCTTCCAGCACCAGGGCCATGTCACACAGCTCAGGATGAACTTTATCCAGGCCATGGCACAGCACACCCTGTAACCCAGCCCAGCCTGCACAGGTCTGACACTGAGTCTCTGCCTGTGCTCACTGCTCTGCCTCCCCCATTGCCCACTGTGAGGCTTCTGACCCAGGGCTTTGCCTCCAGGGACAGCCCTTATGATACAGACAGGCAAAAAGATTAATCATCATGAGATCTAGTGAAACCGCATCATCACAAAGCTCCAGGAGCTGTGCAGCCCTGAATTTGTCTCTAAAAACACATACAGCTCCACTGACACCAACAGAGATACATCAGCTCACGGCCACTGAAAATCAAGCACAAAATGAATTGGGGAAACACTGACATTTAATGGCTTGGTGCTTCTGAGAGTTTTAAAACACACTGCTTTGCATGCATTTGGAAGTCTGCAAGCACAGAAAGTTCCTTTGTGGAGGGGCAGGAGCATTGTCACACAAGTTCTCAACAGTCTGCAGCTCCTTTCATAGCTGGACGTGCCAAACAGAGCCAGCCAGCAGATAAGGAATGCTGCAGAATCAAAGTGCAGATCAGAGAGGCAGCAGCAGCAGCTGAGAGAGCCATCCACCACAGCTGGGAGACACATCAAGGGAGCTGAGAAAAGCTAAGTGCACATTCAAACTTTACATGACATTCAATAAATAAATAGGGCATCACAAGGCTGTGAAAACACTGGTTTTTCTTTCCTGCTTGTTAGCCATGGACTCTGTGACATCAGCTGTGGCCAGCACTGCTGCTGATGATGCCAAAAGTCATCTGGAACTATCAATATGGGGGTGCTCTGTGATTGAAAGACCTGCCTGGGTGTAAACCTCTCCCTGCAATACACACATTACCTAGAACCAACACAACCACAGGGTTTGCAGACCCAGGAACAAATTTATGTCCTGCAGTATCCAGGCAAGGAGTGCAGCAGACAGTGCATGGACAAGGCCTGCAGTATTTCCCAGTGCTTTAGAGCTCAGAGGAGGCTCCCATCAGGAATCTTGTCCTAACATTTTGTGTAAAGGAAGCTATGCAGTATGGAAGGGGTCCCCCCTAGAGACCCAAAAAAGGCCAGGAGATCATGAATTTCCCTAACTCAGACAAACAGAGCTCTGATCAGGCATTCTCTGCCCATATTGGTGAGCACCTGAGACAGCAGCATCTCCCACCAGAGGAGGATCAGCATTTATGGATACCCTGGGGGCTTCAGGCAAGCAAAAATGCTGCATTTATGGGAAAACCAAAGACAAGATCTGCTGTCTGGGGTGGTATGGGCAGAAAGCAGCACCAGCTAGGGGAACTTAATTCCCTCTAATAATGGATTGCTTGTTAAGCCAATTGATTCATGTTTGCAAGTGTGGAAAATTAACTTATTAGGCACCAGGTAGTTGAGTTTAATTGTCCTGAATTTCCAGGTGGGAACTCCAGCCAGCATTTAAAACCAAATCCCTCTCTGTTTAAGCTGGGTCCATGCAGCTGGATGCCAGCCAGACTCTGGCAGGTGCTTATCACGTCCCTGACAATGAGAACATCACCTGACAAACAATGCTCTGTGACCCCAGCTAACACTGAAGAAACTTGCCACAGCCATTGGGATTTCTTAGCTGCTCCCCAGAAGGCAGGGCACAGAGCCTTGCTATTTTATCTTGGCTTTGTTCTGTTTAGGGACAAGAGCACCCTGAATACAAATGGCAGAAATCAGACTATGCAATTTTTTACTTTAGTGGCAAAAAGAATGTTAAAAAAAAAAAAAAACAAAACAAAAACCAGTAAATACCATCTTCCACTGCTTCAACATTGTAGTCCTTTGATTTACAAAAATCCCCCCTCTGAAATTCACCACTTCCAAAACACATCCTTCTTTTCAGGTATGAGAACACAAATTCAAAATGAAAACATCACATGAATGCAACCGTGCCCCTGATGTCAAAACAGGAACAGAACCTAAGAGTAAACACACAAGATGTACATGTCATTTGTCCTTTCCTGAAAAAGAGTGCTATGATGCTCTGAAGTCCATAATGTTCCTTGCAGCACAGCATCTTTTTGTTTGGCTTGAACGACTCTCAAGGACTGTATTTACCCACTCACAATAAGCCAAATAAAATGGTTTGAAATTAAATTGCCAAACTTAACAAAAAGAAAACCACTGTGGCATCTTCAAACGCCCACCCTGTTTCCTGCTCCATCTCAACGCGGCCACAGCTGCATTTATGCTGTGATGATGAAACTCCTACAATGCACAGACAGTACAAGAGCTAAGACAAACATCCAGGGTGCTATTGAATTTCAATTGAAAATCTTACAGCACTTAAAGTATCCAGTTATTTTTACCTGGGGTTCTGGTGATTAACAAGCTGTGAATGCCAGCTCCATCTAACTCACCCTGAAAGCACAGGAGAGGGAACCAAGGAGCAGGTCCTTAGCACCACTTACTGAAACAATACAAAAGTAAGAATTATTATTATTGCTAGCTCCACTATTGCACTTCAATTCAACTGAAAATCTGCCTTCCCATAACACAAAGGTAGCTCGGGTGCCTCGGGAGATGAAACAACCAGCATTTTCTCCAGCTTAGCTTATATCATACCTCACAAGGTGAAACTATGAGATATCAGATTTCTCTGTATGCCTCACATACACAGGTGCTTTTAATTCACAGCCTTCTTTTCCCCTCCCCATCAAAGTGTCAGAGTATTGTGAATATCAATTAAGACCAGACTGTGGTACTAAAGGCTTAACACGCCTCACTACCCAATATCTGCATGCCTGCCTGGCTGAGCACCAGGCCAAAGCAGGAGGCACTGTCTGCTTCAGGAAAAAGTGTGTAGCTGGGAATTACCTTCCAGTGGAAAATATTTAACCAGATGGGAATGTTATTTATATGAGATGCTTCCCATTAGCAGTGACTAACATTTGCGCCATGAAATATCTCCTTATTACAGCACTAGAGTTATGACATGCTTTTAATTCTTAGCACTGGTGGTTTTTTTCCCTTCCCTAGCCTGTAATTTCAAGCCATCTATGCAAGAATCCCTGAACCATTATGGTCTGGTGACCTGCTTAGCACGAAGCAAGGCAGCAGCCAGGAGATAAGGAGGGGAAGAGAGGCAGTGGCAGGGCTGGAGTTCGTCACCGAGTTGTGATTCATCACTCATATATGCGGGATGCTGCGTAGCAGAGGCACAATCCAAGGACACGCAGACGCATTTTCTCCTCTGCATATAGGTGGGGCTCAGTTCACAGGATTTCCCCTTCCTCTGACATTATGGATCTTCAAGGTTGCTTATCCGACAGGGAACACAGGTTGGAAACGCTCTGGGAAACCCAGAGTTCACCCCAGCTGAGGGCAGGGCAGTGCTGTCTCCTCAGGACAGCTCAAGCTGCAAATGCCTCAGGACAGA
This sequence comes from Melozone crissalis, assembly GCF_028551555.1. NCBI lineage: Eukaryota > Metazoa > Chordata > Aves > Passeriformes > Passerellidae > Melozone > Melozone crissalis. The sequence continues at coordinate 11,796,348 of NW_026535801.1, read as the reverse complement.
AATTCTTTGGACTTGCAAAATTTTGCATGAGTCACTGTGTGTGTTCATGCAAAGGCTGTATTTTCCTTCCACAAGACCTTGTGCCTAAAGTTACGGTATTTCCAGTGCATGTGTCTTTTTAAGGAATATTTATTTCATGTCCAGCAGCACAAAGTCTTGATGCAGCCATTTTGAAGGTAGGCAGAGCCCAGCTCCCACACCTGGGTCAGCCTGGAGGTTACCAAGGCTTGGGAAGAAGGATGTGCCCTTGATGGTGCACACAAAGAAAGCAGAATTTAGGGGCCACAAGGACATTTGGCAGAACCCCCAAGACAAGGATGAAACCAATAAAACCACCACAGCAACTGTGCTGAATCAGGTCCAACTGTGTAAAAGGTGGTTCTGGAGGGGACAGATCACAGCCACCAACTCATGGCCACCCACCCAAAAAATGCCCCAACCCAAAAGAAGAGCGTGGCTGAGCATATGGACTAATTAGCAGGGGTAGCAAGGGATTAATGAACCAATGGAAAATATAATACTAATTAATAAGAGAACTGGGTAACTTGCAGCCAATAAACATTGAGGCCTTTGTTTGCTAAAGTATATAAATAGTGAAAAGTTTTGGTAATCTTCATGGTGGCCTTGGGAATTTGCCACCCAGCCCCGCTTTTTGTGTAGAATTGTAAACGCCAAAGGGGGGCGGGGCCAACGCCAAAGGGGGCGGGGCCAAAAAGGGCAGGACATGTCCAGCCAGGACGACCCTGGCTGGGGTGTGTAGGTAGCCTGGCCAGGCCACAGCAGGGTTACACCAGAGGAACCAACGGGATTAGGCTCCCCAGCACAGAGCCACAGAGTCTTCTCCTATCTAAGCTTGGGTAATTAAGGAAATCCCCCCCATTTCTTTCTGCTTGGCCTGCCCGTCAAGTTTGTCCCTGTTTTAATAGGATCATATAGCAGGACTGGACAAAACTTGCATGAGTATCCATGATCATCACGTGCTTCCCTTCTTTTCTTAAGTAGGAGGGATGACACATATTTTGCCTTTGGGAAGGCTTTCTTTGCAGACATCATCATTGAAAAAAGAGGGATACATGACCTAGACTGCAGAGGAAACTCTGTTCTCAGAAAGCAGTATCAGTGGTTCACTGTCAAATGGAAAGGATCTTTTCCATGATGATCTGTCTTGGGTGACTTGAACACTTTCATGAATCATCTGGATGATGGAAAGGAACACGCTTACTAATCCTGCAGATGACAAAAGCTTTAAGGAAGTTTGACAACAGAGCTAGAATGAACATGATTTTGATAGAGCTGAAGAACAAACAGTTTAAAAAATGTAACCCAGTGAAGAAAAATGCAGTGGTCTACATTCAGTAAAGATAAGCACCTGTGTGAAACAGAGAAAAGCATGGCAGTGGCACAGGAATTCTTCTGGGATGTTTGTAAGGAATCTTAAAATTAATATGTGTCAAAGTCATACTGATGCAAAAATACTTAGATGATAAAATGCAGTATATGTAAGAAATCCCTGTGGAGCAAAAATAAAAGTAGAGCCAAGAGTCCTTTGGCTGAAATAATGCCCTCACAGAGCTCCAGGCCAGTCAGACAGCCAAGAGTGTCAAAGGAGCAGAAACTATGGCATGACACATTTGTCATCCTTCTTTCAACCATCCTGCACAAAGTGAAGGCTGAATGAAAACACAACTGACTGTCAGGTAGAGGACTTTCCAAAACTAGGAAGGAATCCTCTAGGTACTACCTCCCTAAAGGAAGGGGAAAAACAATGACCTGAGGTGTCAGCAGTGAGAGTTAGAGTGAGCAGAGAAGGGGTGAGGGGATGCTCTTTAACACCACAAAGCACCAGTGAGATTGCTCAGGTAGGCTGGGGAGCCACCATCATCAGTGCTGGTTAAAGCAGGTTGGACAAACCTCTGCCAGGAATGACACACTTGGAGGTGCTGGACCAGGCTCCAGTTCTGTTCCCTGGCAAGGGTGGAAGCGAGGGCGTTGATGAGTCAGCCCTCCCCAGGTCCCATCGAGCATCCACTCAGCTGTTTGCTACCCTCTGCCTGCAGGAATGCAAACACCAAGGCAGTTTTATGAGACTGACCAGTCGTCTGAACAGCACTGCTTAAAATACCTCCCTCCCTCCCGGGGCTATAAATGATCTCAGTATATGAAATGCAAAACTGGAGTTACGTCTCCAGCTGGCCACAGGAAATACAAAATTGTATACTCTGACTTGAAGGGTTTTATGTGAATCCAGTCAGAACCTTCTGAAGTGGATGGCTCAGATCAGGCCATTAAGTCCCCACACAGAAGCCTAAATCAGTGGCCTCATTTTCAAACACACACTGAGCACTCGGCAGCTCCTGGAATGTCTAAGAGGAGATGGTGATTGCTTGTCACATCTGAGAACTCGTGCCACTTTGGCTCTGAAGTGTCAACCTGAAAGCAATTTTCTATGCAATTTTTCACAGTCCTAATCTTGGTGTTTTGTGAACACCTTCCCTAGAATTTTTTTTCCTAGGCCATTATTTTCTTTGTAACATAAAAGTAAATATTTCACATTAAAGCAACTCCAAAGCTCTAACATTACAAATCTTCAATAGGTGCAGAACTTCAGGCTGAGAACTAAGAAGATTTTACCATATCAAACAGAGTTTGCAGTCCCACATCCCCTCTTGCATTCATAATTCCATTCTGGCTCACATTGTAATCACATTTGGGTCCCAGCCCTGCTTTGGAAATTCCATGGCTGCAGGCAGGGACACATCTTCCAATGCACAGCACCCACCTCCAGGTAAGCCATGTGGAACCATCCCTGCCACACCCAAGGGACAGACCCCTCACCATGTGAATGCACCAGTTCCTGCACCTGCACTTCTGGCTGCAAAAGCCTCTTTTTCTGGTGCAGAACCCTCAACAGCCTCTTTAATAAACAGAGGGGCAAAAAGGAACACTGTTCTAGCATCAAATGGAGAGATTTTGTTACTGTCTCTCTGTAAGACTGCTGGATTTTTCAGAGCTTAGGGATAGAACAACTTATCCCTCTTAGAGCATAGAATTGGTTACCTACTCTTCTAGCAAAACAGGAAAAATCAATTTTACTCCCAAACTCTGTATCTTTTTGATACAAAATGCATCAAATGCATGCTTCAAACTGGAATTCCCAATTTTTCCCAGAGTACATCCTCCCCAAACTCTAAGAGTACATTTCAGGAACTTAGCCAGGAGGATGCACAGCCAGTAACAGATGCTTGAAACACTAATTAATGCTCAAAAACAGGAGAAAGGGATCCACTTAAAATGTTATCCTATTACTGTGGAGCACATGTGTGGGCCAGCTTACCCAGGGTAGCAGCATGTCCACAGCAGGGAAAGAAAGAGCTCCCACTTGCTTTAATGACTGGTTTTCCTTGGATTATCAGCTGGCTTTCCTTAGTCTACTGCATTTATGTCAGGTGGTTTATTTTGGAGGGTTGCAATTCATACAGCATCAAGTTTGCTCTCCTTTCCTCTTCATAAACCTCACAAACAATGAAGAGGTTTTTAGGGAACCACACACGCACCAGAAAATAAGAACCCTTACCTGACCTAAACTCCTGAGATTTCAGCTATTCTAAATGAAGTACAAGATAATTACAAATCAATTTATAGTACACTAAGGACATATTTCTTAAGAAAGCTTTATTTTGTGCATGTTTGTGCTGTCTTCTCATTTCTCCACCTAGAAACCAAGATATCCCAAGGATATCCATGAACCATGCTGAAACTGGAAAAACAGCCCTCAAGTACCCACTGAGCCCTCTTAGATCAGATGCAAACATCAACATCTTCCCTTATTTCAGTAACTTCCACTTCACAACTATTAAAACATGTTCACATTAAAAATCCTACCTGACAATGAAAAAGTCCCCTACACTTTCAGTAAATCATCCCAACATGCAGCAGCTATAAACCTGGAAGCCATTTCCCACTGTCACACAGGACACCTCCAGTTCCTCAGGATAAAATCAAACACCACCCTGGTGACAGGGACAGGGGGACAGGAGATGTCCCCCATGCCTGTGTGAGACAGATGGGAAAAGTCAATGCCAGCAGTGTGGGGGTCACACATCTGGCCAGGCCAGCCTGCTGACACCACCTGCCTCTGCAGAGTTTGAGAAAGCCACAACACAGAGCCAGTAACATTTCCCCAGTCTTACCCCTCTCTATAGATGTTTAAGTAGCTTCTAGAAACAAATGGGCAGCTGGAAGTAAACCAACAGAGGAATCAACATCAACAAGCTGGAGCAGCCACAGATCTGAAGGTGCAACAGTTCTGCAGGAGGCTAACAGTATGAACATGACTTTAAATTATTAATTATCTATTTCAAGAAGTGATTTTGAATGCTTCATCTCTTACCAAGAGAGCTTTTGTTACCATGAGTTGTTTTATCTCAAGTTATAATTATTTGGATTCAGAGAAAGAAGAACCAGCAGTGGGCTTCTCCTCTTAAAAATATGCTTGTATTTCAGGGTGAATTAATAAATCCTTTACCAGTCACATCTATTAGCTAGTCCAGTCAGAGACATTCAGAGCAGTAGAGGCAATGATAAGACATTTGATTAAGACATTTGACATTGATAAATAGTGAACACCATCCCCAAGGAGCTGCTTTGAGCATAAGGGCTGGGTTTGTGGCGAGTCCAGCCTGAGGCCAGGCTCAGTGTGCCCAGAGCAGCCACGGCACAGAGCTGCTGAATATCTGCTGTCAGCCACAGGAGGGCAAAGCGAGCCCAACCAAGCTACAGAGACCAAGGGAAAGCAGCCGAACCGGGGCAGCATCACACGGGGAAAGGGGACACGGTGGCAGGACCAGCTAGAGGAATTACACAATGTTTCTACACATCCTCCAGACCAAAGGCTTTTTCCCCACTTCTCATTAGCAGCAGGAGCCAGCTCAGGAAGGGCCATCAGGCAGTCCAGAGAGGAGCAGGCAGTCACTAGCAAAGGGCTTTGGGGACCAGAATCCCTTTGTGCAAGCCCAGTCCCAACTGGCAGCTCTCTGCACACCAGAAAATTCGGCCCAAAAGCCTCAATAGCTGCAGAGCCATCTGCCAATCAGAGCCCCGAGCACTGATTTCCAAGCAAACTTATTTGGCCATGGCAGACACAGCAGCTATTCATAATTCAGCCCCAATCACAAACAATTTTGTGATTTGAAAGAATACTCGTTTTTCATAAACGCTGGCATCTCCCCAGCAATCAGTGAACTCCCTGGCAGCCAGCCAGGCACATCCGTGGTGGCAGCAGCAATTCCTCCTCATTAGAATGTTTATATGTGCAGAGATGTGAGCCAGGTGAATTCACAATAGGCATTAGAAAGACAAATGGATCACACACAGCAAAGGGTTGAGAAGGTGACTCTCAAGATTTTGTCGCTAGATGAAAGCATGATCCAAATACACAGTTCTCAAGATTTTGGAGCTCCCAAATGTATTGCCAGAGTTCTGCTAGATCTTAGCCTTTTACTTTGGCCACAGATTTCCTTTAGTTTTCATCAAATAGATGATAAAGGTAACCAGTGCATGATTTGTTTTGTAACTTGGATGAGTTTGGGATTTTTTTAATTTAAACACTCGTGAAACTTTTTTAAAAAGTAAATCTTATTTTTACCTTAGGAAGATAAAGCAGATCATAACCAGCTTTGCTGCAGGACCTGGGGGAAATAAAGGGTGCTTATTCTATGCATTTTTCATCCTAGCTTAGAACTGTTAAATACAGGTTTCTTTTTTCCCCCCTCTTGGACACATTCTGTTTTCTCACTCTCAAAAAATCAAGTCTTGGGGGGACCCAACAGAGCACAAAGGATGCTGTGTTTTAATTTGCTCCTTGTGTGTTTACATCATCCAAAGGAAGAATTATTTCAGCACACACATGACCAGAAAGACAAAAGGCTGCCTCCACCTGCACTGGTCCTGCACTTTAACCAAGGTGAACTCTTTGTCACAGACACATTTTATGAAAAATCTTATCTTTAGGATTTTTTGTCCTGAGAATCTGAGAGGCCTCAGGACAAAACATAAACAATGGTTATCTGCTGCTGTGGAATGCAACAGGTGGATCTGTGATTGGTCTCATGTGGTTGTTTCTAATTAATGGCCAGTCACAGTCAGCTGGCTCAGACTCTGTCCGAGACACAAACCTTTGTATTCACTCTTTCTTTTTCTATTCTTAGCTAGCCTTCTGATGAAATTCTTTCTTCTATTCTTTTAGTATAGTTTTAATATAATATATATAATAAAATTATAAATCATGCTTTCTGAAACATGGAGTCAGATCCTCATCTCTTCCCTCATCCTCAGACCCCTGTGAGCACCATCACAAACTCTTCTCAATGTGCCCATGTCAACAGCCATGGCCAAAACAGCTGGGCTAAAACTCCATGTCTTTTAGTCTAAAACAGCCCAGTATTTCAAATGTAAAAGTCATACAAAACAAAAAGACTTTTCAGAATGATCCTTCTTACCCTGAGCTATATCTCCAAGAGGCAAATCCAGGGGAAAGCATTCCTTCATGTGCCACCTTAAAAAGAAAAGACAGCTGGGAATAGCTTCCAATAGCACTCCAATATTATCACTCCAAAGAAATCATGGCCTCTAAAGCCAAAAAGCTTCATAATGAGGGGTTATGTAGCTTTGCCTTGTGGTTTCCAAGCCAGATGCACACCCCTGTTGAAAACCCCCATGCTTTCAGGCCAATTTTATTTGATGAAAGCAGTCTGATCACAAGACTGGAATCTTGGGACCTTGGGAAAATACTGCCCATCACAAGACTGCCTTGCAACAGAACAGGGGTGAATTGTGAAGGGGAGAGGTCTCTAAACACAGAGGCTGTGTTTCCCACCCTGCCATTGCCTGCTTGTGCAGGAAGCACATGCCTGGCTGCTCCCCTCAGGTGGCAGGCAGCTCAGCTTTCCCTCCAAAAACTGAATTTGCATTTCCAGGTGTATTTCAAAAGGAATTTGCAAGATCCTCTGCTTGTCTGCAGGCATTTCAATGCCATCACTCAGACAGGACCTGAACAGCTGCTACATTAAAGGGAAAGCCCCCGCATCAGAAGCGGGAAAGAGGAAGATATTACAAGCAGACCTGAGCAAAAGGCAGCTTATGATTTAGTCATGAGAAGGTAATTAGGGGTGTAAGAGCACTGGGATACCCTGGCAGATACTTTCTTTGAGGCCTCCACCTTGGGAGGGCAAGAGGCTCTGCTGCAAACGTGAGCACAGTCTGTGTCAGCTCTCCTTGTCACACATCCCTGCTGACCCCCAGGGCTCCCACCCTGAGACAGGCTGAGGCAGGACTTGTGAAGGAAACTGGCGCCACCATGCTTGTGTCAAACCCAGTCTGAAGAGCAGTTAAAGCAGTAGGGACACCTGGGCAAGGGAATTGAACCTGAGGTAGCCTGTCCTGATGCATTCAGGGCTGCTGTTAAACTGCCCCAGTTACATCCTCCAGTGTGAGGATTTTTAGCTCACACTGCAGTGGGGTCACAGACAGGCAGGAGAAATGCCTAAGGATGGAAAGAAGGGATGAGGCAGCAGCTGAGGAACCAGGGAAGAGCTGCTGGACTGTGGGATGCAAGAACATGGACAGAGGAGGCAGAACAAAAGAGCATTATTCCAAAATGATGGGAGGGACAGGAATGGCAGAGCCAGAGATAACAGGAGTCAGCAGGGGAGGGAGCTCGGGTCAGACAGAAGCAGGAGGACTTCACCACTGGAAAGTATAAGTGACAAAGAGAGATACTGGGGGTTAGCAAATACAGGAGAAGAAGGGAAAGTCAAAGTCTTTCTATGCAAGGCTGCTTTGAGGAAGGTCAAGCTCCTTGCATTTGGTGGGCGGGGGGCAGGGGGGATGGATAAGAAATACTTTTTTTAATCCTTGAGCTGCTTTATGATCTTTTGGGTAGCCTTGGGGTGAGTCTAATTCACTATTTGCATATAATTAGGTTTTGCTTCTAGGTGGTCATATTTGCCATTTTGAGTCTAATTAATCATTAAGGCACCTGGAGTCTTTGTACTGACATTTGAGAGATTCAACATTAAAAGGCAGGTTTGCTTTGGTTCTTTGGTTTGTGTCTTTGCTGAAAACAAAACCAGGGGCAGATCTAACTCCATCCTAACTCTGCATGCACATAACCTCCAAACCTTGACAATCAGGTGTCTTTAGAAGCATTTGATGTGTGCGCTTCTAAGTCAAACTCTAAACTCAGAATGTCTTTCATTGCAACTACTCATCTATTTGGTGCAGAAATAGAATTTGAAAAGCCAAATACACTGCAAAGGATGTGAGAGAATAAAAATACTTTCCTGTAAAAATACTTTTCCGTATATGCTTAATCAGGGACCCCTTCTCAGTCACTCACAGCCAGTGAGATGGGCTGTGAATCTCTTCAGAGAAGGATTCAGCATCATCAGGGTGAGTTTTCTGAACATCTAGGACAGCAGACAAACTCTGGGAAATTGCATAGCTCAGAGACTGACAGCAGGATAGAAATCCTGGGACTGGGTTCAGCTCAGCCCAGTTTTACATGGAGCAGAATGTGGGGTGTGCTAAAAGGAGGTGTTCTCCAGGGGACAGGATACAGTCAGTACAAGGGAGAGGAGGAGAAGGAGTCTCAAACCCAGCTGGACTCAGCCCAGCAGAAACCTGGAGGCCACAGCCTTCACAATATTTAGGAAAGTAATTAAGTATTTTGAGTAAACACTGTGTCATCTAAGCAGACAACAGGAATTAAAAGGGTAAAAATTGTAAGAGAAAAGTCTGTGAATATCAAAACTCACAACAATATCAGTTGTCCCCAAGTGAATCAGAAGAAATAAGGCACATTTCTAACACTGATTTACTAGAGCTGCACTTTGCAATTTTGCCATTACCATTACAGTAATAGGTTTGATTGACACAAGCTCATTTTTAATTAGCCAGACCAACCAAGGCACAACATCAGCATTTCTGAAAGCATCTGAAAAAGCAGCCTACTTCTGCAAGAAAAGCTTATTTTCATTTGAAGATTAAAGGTTCTAGACAGCAGTAATATGTTTCTATCTGCCATTTCAAAAGGAAGACTTGAAAACATCAGGCAGTAGCACGTGAGAGATTAAAAGATACAAGAAGATAACTCACAACCAATCCTGCTTCTCCCAGGTCTTTCTTCCTTAATCCTGTCCAGCAACAGCCTTTAACCAGGACAGTATAATGCATTAATCAAGGATTATTAGCAAGAGAAATTAATGCAGTTTTCCCCATCCATCTTGGATGCACTCTGTGTTTCACTGCCACCATCCCCACGATCAGCAACAAGAGAATCCCACAATACAGAGTGAGGAGACCCCTCCTGCTTGGCAGGGCAGGCTGTGTGCTGGACCAGAGCCAGCAGAGGAGCTGAGAGGAGGGCAAGGGCCTCTCCTTGGCTACAAGAGAGATCCCTGGGGATACTGCCATCCTTTCCTCTGCCTTGACTTCAGCACTGTGCTGGGCAAGGGAGAGAACAAACAGCAGAAATATCAGATCTACCCTAACTTTCCTCTTCCAAGCTGCCTGAGGAAGGCCTTGATTAATCCACAAACATGCCAAAGTGGCAGTGTAGTAGAAAAGCTGTCCAAACCCCATGATCTGCACTGCTCCTATCCCAAGTGATGTTCTTGCTGTTAGAGGTCTGTTTACCCAAGTAACACGTTCCTGAAGCACACTGCTTTTCCAGACAGCATTTCTGCTTGCAGATAGAGTGCTTTCAATGAAAACAGGCACAGAGGCTGGGCAGGGCAGGCAGGCACACACACAAAGCAGGGCTGCAGCAGATCAGTGCCACAGTGACCATGGGGAAGATGGTGCCTGCACCTGCTGCTCTTGCAGAACAGGACAAGCAGAAGCAAAATGTGCTCTGCCTTGAGAACACACCCAGCTATTTTTACACCCAAGCCAGATGTTTCCACTTTGATGAAAGCAGTCCAAAAGATTTTTTTGTTGTTGTTTCAGTGTGAAACAGATGCAGCTAAAAACCTTGAAAGCTGCAGCAAAGAGAAATTGTCGTTCCCTGGACAGCTGGCACAGGGTCACTGCCAGCTACAGGGCTAGGAAACAAACCCTTGTAGAAAATATTCCTGCAGCCAGACTGCACCACTTCAGCTTCTCACTCGGCTTCACAGTCTCCTTACACTGGGGTGTCCATGAGCATCAATTTCTTATGTTGAGTGGTCTTGCTAACAGCTATTCATAGGGATCACTTCTGAATAAAAAGCTAAGCTAAATATTTCCATATAGTAAATTTAGAATCTACAGTTAACCACTGGAAACACCAGGACAGACTTCCTCTGGCAGTGGAAGTCCTGATGGCTTTGTGCTCCGGCACATAGTTAACTCTGCCTCCAGTTTAAACCAGATCTCCCCAACTGGCAGCACAACCACCTGCAAAGCTTACAGGACACATTTACAGTCTGATTGACAAACTCTTCAATTGTACATTCAGCATGCAGTGACTTGTTAGACACCCAGCTTTAGTTTAAATCCTCTTTTTCCTTTATTTTTAGCAGTCACAGCTGCTTTAGCTGAAACCAGGGGACTTTGCCACTACTGCTCAGCATCAGCAAGGTTTTCACTTTCCCTCATAGCCAGTTAATGGCATGCAGAACATGGAGACCAGCAGTCTGATGGCTTTGCTGTCCTCCCTGTTTGTTCCAGAGCTCATTTGGAGGGAGCACAGCTCACCCCTCCTGCAGCAAGGCTGGGGTTCCCACTGACCTGGGCTGGGGCTGGGGCTAACCCAGCCTGTCCAAATGCCACCTCCCAGGTCCGTGCAAGTGGCACACATGGCAGGACATTGCTGCTTTGCTACTGGCCAGATATTGAGAGGGACCATAATTAAGGGTCTGCTTTTGCTTACAGGGTTCAGCTTTTCCTCCTCCGATCCCTGTAGCCTAAACATGTGCTGCAATCTTGGGAAAGCTGCTCCAGCTCTCCAGAAACCGTAGCAAACTTGCACCACCTATCGACACAGCAGAGCCGCTGGTTTGGGGCCAGGAGGCAGCACAGCAACCCGAGAGTGCTCCAACCATCACCGCACTCCCAGCATCCTGCCTTGTAATGGCTCCAAAAAGCAGCGCTCCGCCTGCTTGGCGCTGTTTGGCACACACCAGGGGGCACAGATGTGGCTGTATCCCTGTCACCCATTCCTGTGCCGGGGCCAATCTGTATCCCTGCACTATCCCCGTGCAGGGGCTAATCTGTCTCCCTGCCACCCATCCCCAGGGCTAATCTGCATCCCTGCCACCCATCCCCGTGCAGGGGCTAATCTGCATCCCTGCCACCCATCCCCGTGCAGGGGCTAATCTGCATCCCTGCCACCCATCCCCGTGCAGGGGCTAATCTGCATCCCTGCCACCCATCCCCGTGCAGGGGCTAATCTGCATCCCTGCCACCCATCCCCGTGCAGGGGCTAATCTGTATCCCTGCCACCCATCCCCGTGCAGGGGCTAATCTGTATCCCTGCCACCCATCCCCGTGCAGGGGCTAATCTGTATCCCTGCCACCCATCCCCAGGGCTAATCTGTATCCCTGCCACCCATCCCCAGGGCTAATCTGTGTCCCTGCCACCATCCCGGTGCAGGGACCAATCTGGGGGCCCCGGGCTGGCCGAGGTGTGCTGCTGCCCCTCTGTCACCAGCTGGGCTTTGCAGAGGATGGCCTGTGCCTCCTCCCCTCTGGCTCAGGCAGTTTTGGATTCATTGTCACAAAGAGCTCTGGCCATACAGAACTTCCTCCACCTGAAATTTTCTCATTCCCATGTATTCCATTAACATCTTCTCCAAAATAATTTATTCCTGCTATATAGCAAACTCATTTTACCACACTGACCCTGCAAGGAAGAGGTGCCCATCCTTTGTGCAGGTCACAGACATCCCTGGCACCTCTGCCCCACTGAGCCTCTCCTGCACACGTCACAGCAGGCACTGGCACATTGCTATTATCAGAAATTCTCCATTATATAAAATTTTCTCCCAGCATCATCTCTGCTCTGTGTGCAGCAGAAAGCTGCAGGTACTTTGGGAGGCTGTCCCAGGTGGTGACATCTGCGGTGACTTCTTTGAATACAGTCACAGCTCTGAGCACAATAGCCACACAATGCCTGCCAGCCACCAAAGGATGCTATTTCTTCCTCACCTCTGACAGCCCTCAGTGCCCTCAGGTCAGGGTCTCTGCAGAGGAGGATCTCAGTGACCTGAGAACAGAGCAGCCTCTCAGAGAACAGAGCTGGTGTGACCGAGATGGAGGCCAGCCCTGCCCAGGGTGCAGGAGCTGGGAAGCTTTTCCTTTGCTGTTCCTTGGAGCCAGGAGGGAGAAGTCAAACACCCTCAGAACAAGAGCTCCACAGGAATACAGGGTGTCTGGCCAGGCTCTTCCCAGACAATTTAGCTGCTATTCAGCATGCCCCACGTTCTGACCACAGAAATGGCACATTAATTCCACCGTAATGCTCTGAGCTTCCTACTGTGGATATTGTGGATTTGCTTCATATTATAATTTTAACTTGCAGGCTACAGCATTATCAGTGCACAGTACACTTTAACTCCTTCAAAGCCATGTGCTTGCTAGGAAAAGGTTTTATTTATCTCATTTTCCCCCTATGTGCTTGGCCCATGCACAGCTTTCTACCTGCTCTGAATTCTTTTCCAAGAATTAAATCAAAGCAATGGTGTCAACATTTTCAGATTGGGTCTTTAGATGGCATTTGATTTAGGTCATTAGATGTCTATGACCCTCTGGGTTTAATTTCACCTTGTTCATGAAAGGAACATGGGGAAAACATATGAACACCAAGGATTTGAACAGCATCTCCCTACTCCTCATAGTAAATCCTTTTCTCAGACACAAATTAAGTCACATCAGTTCCTCTGGAATAAAGAAAGAGAGGCAATACACAGGAGATGAAAATTTGCCCAACAATGAAAAAATATACAGCACAGAGGGCAAAAACCACCTGCTGTTTGCTCCTTTTGGTGGTGACACCACTCTCCACCCTCTGCAGTAATAGAGGGTTCCTTCAGCCCCTTCCAGGACTCATCCTTCTCTCCCACCCCTGCAGCATGGACCTGCTTTGATCTCCTTGCCAAGGAGCCCTTTGGCTCCCGAGCCCTTTCCAGCCTCACTAACAACACCCTGAAGCACACGTGGCTGATGGAGGGTAAATGCCCTGAGTGGGCACAGCTCCTGCCAGCTCAGCTCACAGCAGGCAGGATACAGCTCCAAACCTCCAGCCAGGAGGACAAAACTCTGGCCACAGGTACCAAATCTGGAGCTAGCCCAGAAGGGATGAGGAAGATGAAAGAATGGACAACTCTTTTGTCTGAGTCCTGTGCCAGAGTCCTCACATCTCCAAGAGCCACAAACCATGCACAGCAAACCTTGGAGATAACCAGAGGTTATCTGAACCCAGGGGGCTTCAGAGTTGAGGTGTGATTGGTGACATTACAGAAATGCTTCAGTGGCCTCAAGCTCAGAAACTCTTTTAGAGCACTTGGGCACTTAGTAATTAGGTGGAACTTCATCTCTGATTGAAATAACACAAAAATTCCAGGACAATCAACCCCTGGGGAAAAAACCCAAAACATTGACTTGGAAAAGTTTGGGAGCTTGGGATTTCAAAGTTTAAGGTTGAAGCTTGTTAAGGTATAGAACTGCTTCAAACCTGTATCAAGTAGGAATCAGTTTGCTGGAGAAAGGCAGAAGCACAACCCAGTTCCACCCAGCACAATGTCCAGTTGCCTCTTTAACATAACCAAGACTATTTCAGTGTTAATGTTATACTGATTCATCACATTAAACTACGATACAAGAGATGCAAAATGTAGAAACTACTTTTTCTGGCAGTCTTCAATGACAGAAGGAGAAAGCCCTTTTCAAAACAGAGATTGTTCAAATGAATGAATGAATAAATAAGTGATTGAATAAAAAGCTATTTTAACCCTACTGGCCTGATCCATCAAATCTCTGAGAGCCCAAGCACCTTATCTGTGTGTTTGATACACTTACACCCAGGGTATATTAGTCAGCACCTGGAAGAGGACATGGTGGCATCCAGAGGCAAATTTATTTCTTTTTGCAAAAGACTCAGCTACATCCCAGCTTTGATGCTCAGTTTTACATAGTGCAGCATCTGCCAAATGACAGCAGTCTCCAAGCACAGGTAAGAACCTCATGCCAAGAAAATACAGCAGTTATTTCATCAACAGTTTTGAACAAACATGTCTTAGCTTTTCAACATATCTGCTTGTATTACCCAGTCCATTACTCTGCATGAGCTCTACAGCTTGAAAGGTCTGTCAGGTTTGAGGTATTTTAATCCATATTTTTCCAACTCTATTTCTGATATTTAGAAAAAAATTACACCATTTTTCATCATCTATTATATATCACTAGTTAATTGCAGAATAACCTACTGTGACCTAGAAAATATTATTATTATGGACTCCTTCTCAAATGTTCCTTTCCCAGGTCACTCCCTTGACAGGGATAAAGCAAGCACCAAGAAGCTGCAGTGATCCAGAAAGTGCTCACCAACTCACATGAGGGCCAGATTCTCATCTTTATTATAATATTGTTTCTTTCCAGAAATTATGTATGAGACAAGTCTTTTGATATTCAATAACCTGTTTACGGGAAATGACTTTACACAAAACATCAAATGACTTGACAGCAGATTGAATTTAAAATATGATTTTTTAAAATGCTCATGAAATTCATATTGCTTTAAATATAAATTAGCAAGAGTGCCAGAAGGGATGAATGTATTTCACTTCTTGACTGCAGATAATTTAAATGTACAGTTTTACCTACATTACTTCTATTCATTGTTCTTTCCTATTAAGGGATGAAGGAGCTTTCTTAGCTGTTTTGCTGTCTGGTCACACAGATTTCCTGGAAATGTCAGGAGGTGAAGGGATGAAAGGAGAAGCCTTTGGACAGGCACACTGCCATGCCAGTGCCAGATCAAACATGGCTCTCCTAGACTAACAGGATACCAGGAGGAAAACAACAACTGCATGGCATGAGGGGTAGTATCATTTTGCTTTTTCAACCAGATTGTCACCTTGGTTCCCAAAACATTAGCTGCACTACTGTGATGTGCCACCCTTAAGGGGAAGGCAGCACCCAAGATTCAGAGATCCCTGAGGTTGAGAAGAATTACAAAAATCAGAAGGTCAACAAAAGCTTACCAAGTTTTATTAGTAAATTACTCACTTGGCATGGAAATTGCTACAATAGTCCCTGAGCTCCTTTGTAGGTACACAGCAGTGGGGTTTGGATACAGAGGTAAGGTGAAAGGGAAGAGAGATTAATTAAAGAGAGGAGAGATAAAGGAAGGAAGAAAAAGAGATCACCAGGCCTGGTTCCAGCAGGGATGCAGCTGATGGGGTGTCTCGGTCCTTCGGGTACCCACACACCAGGGTTTAGTGGGGGTAAATTTTCATAGGTAGGCTTTCCCTGCCCTGGAAAGTTTCCCATTTTCTGTGCAAATTAGTTACCATGCACAGTCCATTCTTTCAGAGCTTCTGGAAATAGGTCAGAGGGTTTTGGTGGTCTTGATCCCCCAACACCCATGGCCACCTCTCAGCCTCAATCCTGTGCTTCTCTCCAGGAGCCAGAACAAGGACGTTTGTCCCAGGAAGGTGCTTCCCTGCCCCACAAGGCCCCTTCTGCAGCCACATCCCATTCTTTCTCACAGTGTATTATTACCGACAATTTTTGGTTGATTCCACAGCTATCTGGATATCAGTGTTTGGAAATACACATTGGCCCCTTATCTTCTGACCAGGGATGTAACCAAATTTAAAGTGAACCAAGCCCTTATATCCTCTAACCAGTGTTTACCCTGTAGTAGCATCCCTCACCTAAAGCAGTATTGTGTTTCACAGGGCAAATTCCAAATTTAATAGTTCTATTAGTCTAATATTAATTCTTCCCACAGCTTTAAATAGAGTCAATATTCTTTATTTTCTGCCCATAAATACTCTCTTTTAAAGATTTGCTGCCTGCCACCCCAAAGTGAAGCTAATGGGATACATGGAAATTATTTTCAAAAGCCTCTGAGCTCCTAAGGGGAAATATGCTCGACTTCAGAATCTAACCATCAATAACAAATTACAGGGAGTAACAATAATACACATTTGGTGGTTCATACTACTCTCACAAAGACTGTAATTCTCACACACATACAGGCATATATAAAATAATATCTAAAATTTCACTTAAACATTTGAATTCAACCTCATCCATGAGAAATAACCATCCCATTGGTTTCTTCCTTCCCATGCACTCAACCAAATGCCTCTGGAGTTCTATTTTTGCAAGTAGAATTTGTGGAAGTAAAGCAGGAGGCAGCCAACATGATCAATCAAGAATAAACCTAATTGCTTTCCACAGCCAGAATCCACATACTTGAGACAGAGTCCTCAAAATCCCACTACCTGCACAGCCATGTGCTATCCTCACATTGGTTCCTGTTTCACTCTAAATACAAGGTATTTAAAGATCTGGTAAATCACCACAGATGTGTGCAAGGTTTAAGAGTGCTTCAACAGAAAGTGACAACTAAAATAAAGCTCATCACATAAATTCAGCCCTCTGTATTTTTCCGCCCTCTATCAAATTACAGCATCCCCAAATTCTGTTAAGAGAAGCCCTGTCTAAAATGTGAGGTGCTGCATTTCATCAACTATCTGAGATGACTCAGGATTACAAGTACTGAAATAAAATGGACATCCTGTTCCAGTTTCTTTAACTAAATTTTCTCCCTCAAATAGCATCAACAAGTGACAGTACAATGTCATAACAAACAGTACTCATGCTGCAGCAATGTACTTGGCAAACAGCAACTCTCACAAATAAATCAGACACATTTTACTGTAGTCACTAATCAAAAGATCTTCATTTTATCTTGGGGGAAAAAAAAGAAAGAAAATCACGTATAATAACCAGATGGCAAGTAAACAAATTATTTTTGTAATAGTGGGAAAACTATTTGCCTGCATTTGGATGAACCCATAAACAACGTCTAGGGCTAAAACTGGCTCCAAATTGTGACACCAATTTTACAGTGAGAATGTGCTGCTCTTCTGTCTCCCTGAGACCAGCAAAAGGGACATCCTTTTCTCTCCCAGATTTTGGCTGGAGTGTTCCAAGCACCAGTGCCAGCTAGGCCACGGAGAAAAGGGTTTATGGCCCAGCAGGACCAACCTGCTTTAGATCAGAATCACTTGTGCAGGGAATTAGCATCATTTCGGGCTGCCTATGAGCTGCACCTGTACACCATTCTGGGGGTTTCTGCCACACTGGAGAGACACTGTGCCTCTCCCACATGCCCAGCTTCCAGGCAGTGACTTTATTGCCACATCACTGCTATCAAAGCATCAATATCTCTACACCACTGTCTGCACTGCAAGTTTCTTACATTTGGGAATCCTGGTAAAACACTGAAAACCTCTTCTCAAGTAGTATTCTTTACTCCTGAGCAGTCAGCCATATTACCACACATTACATTTTGCATTAGATTTGAAAAAAAACCAACAAAACAAACCACAACCTACATCACTAGAATACCCAGTTCTCAGATAAAAAAACTGTGTGTAAGGATATGCTATTTGGAGAATCCACGCATTTTCATCAGACAAAAACTCATTAAAAATAAACTTCTCACCTGTAGCTAGCTTAGCAATTAGGTGCAGCTACATTCATTAGTTATAATTCAGAGATTACATGGGATAATGGCATGCTGTAATAAAGGAAAACGACACTTGCTTTATGAACATGTGGGTTTGTGGCAATTTCCTTAAAGAGGAGCCTGCTTTATTAAAAACTATGGATACAAACACAGTAGCAATTTTAATTGTTTACTGTGAGAAGTGAATATGAAAGCATATCTCAGAAGCCCAGGAAGCCAACCTTGCTGTTTCTTCCAAATATCAAGTAGGCATTCTGAAGCTTTTTTTGGGTTTTTTTTGAGTAGTGGGAGCCCCAGAAGTTCTGTGCTGCCCCAGCCCAGCCAGGAGAGAGACCAGGGCACCTGCTGAGGCAGAGCCTTAATAGCACACAGGTGAGACCTGGGCAGTAAATTGTGCGTTCATTTTCTCATCAAGGGTGCTGCAACCAAGCAGCAGGGCTATAACTGGGTGGAGGTTTCTTTTCTTGCTGCAGACTAAAAGACTCAAAACCCATTTGCTTGTGTTTGCCTTCTCTGCAGCCCTCAATAACCTCCCTGTGAAGCTCCCACTGACAACCTTCAGCTGTTCCCTGCCTGTCAGTTCATTTTCCTGATCTGCACGTTGGGGTGAGCCCAGTCACACACACAAAATTCAAGCAATACACAAAAGCTCCCATTATTGAACACCTTGTTTCACCCTGACAAACAAAAAGCAACATCATTCCTGCTTCCCCTGGTAGATTTTTCAGCATCAGTTTCACCCTGTGAGAAAGGCTGCACAGCAGCCTCTCTCAAAAATTAAACAGGCAGCAGGGCACTGGATTCCACCACAGAACATAAAAGTAGTAGCAGTGAAAAGCAAGCACAGATTTTGGGGAAGTTGAGGTCACATTTGAAGTGGATGGAGCTGCCTTTGTTATTTTAAAGTAATGACTTAGCCTTATGTGCCAGTGAAGAGCATATTGCCACCTAGATTCAAAACACTAATTTTTTTATATCTAAAATCACATGGTGGTGACAGCTCTGACATTCCCATGGATAACTAGAAACAAAGTTGTAGTCTTCCAAATAGTTTTATGGTAACTTCATATTTAACTTGCTGCCCAACAGGTCAGAGAGCTTTTGGGCACCCCTAAATACACTTATTCACATGGTCCAGGTATGACCATATACCAGATCAAAGCAAAGGCAGTATTTGCAGAATACCTTCCTCAAGTCACACAAAAGTTGGGTGGTTTTTTTAGCTCAAAACAATTATTTGTTCAAATCCTCACAAACCTCATGCTATGGAACTACCAAAAGAAACATTATGAATATGCACCAAACAATTTATTCTGTCATAAAATTAGGTGTTTTCTTAAGCAATTATAGAAAGTCAGATGCATGGAAAAAAAGACCCCAGGTCTTTGTCTTGTAAAATTAAACACTTTTCTGTTTGGAGAGACAGAAATTATATTTTTTAATGCAGACCTGTTATGAAAACAACACAACTGTTGCTCATGCACTTACCCCACTTCTGCCACAGACTCCAGCAGCTGCAAACCCAGACTCTGTCTTGGAACATTCAGATTTTGATTGTGACCCTTGAGAGAGAAGCCCCTTGAAGGGGGAACTGCTGCCAGGGCAGTTAGCAGCACACTGGGATGCCACTAGATTGCCTAAAACTCCCAATCAAATGCACAGCCCAACTTTTTGAGAGTTCAGATGTTCTGAGCTACCCTAGAGTAGCATTTGAGGGCCCAAATGCTGCTGCCAGCCAAGTGTGCTATTTCTGAGGTCTCACCCACCCCTGGGAAAGCCCAGAACAACTCCCCACTCTGCTGCCTGCTCAAGAGTCATGCCTTTAATGAGCTCCTGCAACAGCTCCTTCTGCTGAGTAGATAAAAAAAGCTCACCTGAGACTAATTACAGCAATAATTAAGAGCTGACCTTCTGGCAGATACCCTGCCTTACTAACAGCCCATCTCAAGTGCAGCAGGATGCTGTAGCTCTTCAGGAAAAGTTACTCTTCACCTGTTTAGAGATGTGCAATTTGCACATAAATCACAGCCTCAAAGCGACCCAAACCACTCTCATTTTCCATTTTTGGGACTCAGTGCTTTTTCAGAAGTAGAAAAACATTTATTTCCATGGTCAAGGGAGAGAAGACTTTGTTTCCTCTAGTATTAATAACTTCTGTCCTTGCAAACAAAAATATAAATCCAGATAGTGGATAGCCACAAGAGGCCAAACTTACCCATTCTAGATTTAATTATTTTATAGCACAGATTAGGAAGAGATCGTGGAATGGAAATAAGACTGACATCCCCACTTCCCAGCAGAGATGTCTGGTGGCCTGGGCATGGTGAGGAGGAAGAACAGAAGTGACCTGGCCACACACTGCCTTTCTCCACAGGGCCTCAAGTACCACATGAATATCTAAAAACCTTCTAAGTATCCAGCACCAGAGCACTATGTGGATTTTGGGAGGACAGACAGCCACTAGCACAAGCCACAAGCCCAGCAGTCACTCCTTCCCCCTCCCTGTTCATCACTTGCCTCAAAAACTGGTGTAGGAATGGGTATTTCCAAAAGCAGCCAGCCTGGTGAGACAGACTCCAGGCTTTGGTATTCAGAACAGCTCAGCCTTGGTTTAAGCAGATATTTTGTTGTTTGTTCAGCTCTTTTCCCCCATATCCTGGCACCTCATTGAAATGAGCTTTACTAGGCACTTACATAGCAGAGCTGTAAAGAAACCAGCTGGTTAATTTAAAAGAGTGCAGTCCTTACAGCTTTCCCCTCTAGGGGTTTCTTGAAGCACACGCACACAAAAAATTTATATTGTAACACTTTTTCTACCACATCATGAGCTTTACTTCCAAATCCATACTCTGAAGGAAAAAAAAGTCTCACTATCACTCTGCATTTTGCAGGGGAAAAAAAGAGATGCTAAATAAAAACTAAAAAAGAGGAGGATTGTGGTCTCACCTCCCATCCAAAACCACGAAGATATTAGTATTTCTGCCAAGAGTACATTTTGTCACTAAAATAGTTGCTACTGCAGGCCAGTGTTAGCCCAGATCTAGCACATAGCAATAGTGAACACCTGACATCCAGGTGGACAGGCTGGGGCCACAGCCCCCTGCAAGGGACAGTGACAGGCAGTGCCAAGAAGTCTCATGACAAGGGACAAGCGTTGGGTAGGGCAAGGCAGGGAGCTGATATAGGAGAGAAGGAACAGACAGGCACGGTCCTGAAAGCCCTTGGAAGTGGCAGAGTAACAAACAGCTGAACCGCTGGAGCCACAGGGGTTCAGACAAGCCACAGAGCAAGGCTGGAGGCAAGGGAAGGCAAAAATAATCTATAAACCTATTTCAGCTGAAGACAAGGAAGCAAGAAGAATTTGAAGGGAGAAAGGGGAGTGTTACCCTGTGGGAACAATGCATATGTACTCATACAGCTATTCTAGTGTCACCTTTTAGTAGGAGCAGGTATTGTTGTTTGTTGGACAGCAAATCCTTCCAAGGCCATGGAGCCAACCAACAAATCCTTAGCCAAGTCTCACTCCCAGAAACCATCCATTAAAAAGCAGCTTTCCCTCGGTGTTCTGCACCCCATTGGCCAGTGCAAGGCATGACGGCGACATTCCAAAGAAATCCAGCTCCACACAGGGCCAACCCACCAGATGCCAGAGACACAGAGCTACCCCAGCAAGTCTGCAGAGTATTTAAGAAGCAGTTTGCTAAATTATACAAAGGGAATAATTTGCAACGTAATGGTGTGTTTGCATTCTGAATATCTGATTTCCTGTTCAACAAATAACCTAAACACTCCCAACCAAATGAAATGTAGACAAGACTTAAAATGTTTGAAGAAAAGCACTCATCCAGAAAATTAAGGTCAACACGGAACAGATGGCACCTCTGAAAAATGTGGCTTCAACATTTATCTTTATGTAAAATAAAAATCTTTTTAAAACCTCCGGCTGTTTGGTGACAGTCCTACTTGAAATATTGGACCTCGCACTCCATGGATTATAAAGAAGCACTAAAAAATTACTTCAAAATACTAAATCTAAATAAAGTTCTCTCAACTAGCGTGCAATAATATTTCTGTGGGCACGTAAATACATATCAATAAAATATAGATTCAAGCGCTTCTGTAACTGCCATAAATATTGCAACTGCTCTTCCCATTTCCATAAATATGACCCACGACTCCCAAGTGAGAAGCTTTTTCATTTGCAGCAGTCAGGGAAAAAAAACGGTCCTTTCTTCTTTATCAAAGTCTTTTGAAAGGCTGAATTTGAAGCCCAGCACATGGGGAGCTGTGAACAACTTGTTACAGTGATGCATGAAACGCCTTCTCCAGCCTCAGCGGATCCATTAATGGGATTGCAGGAAGATCATGGTTATTCTTGAGAGCAGGCAATGTCACACCCGGCTGGGGAGGGAAACAGGGGCTCCAACTGGGCAGGGCTGTAAATTACTTTGGTAATGCAGAAAGGAGCTGGAACAAGCAGAAATAATGAGGCAGACCTGCCAAACACCCGAGGAGCAGTAACGTGTTTGGGGACAAACGAGAAGAGGTCAAGCACTGGCAGGAGCAGCAGGGCAAGTGCTCTCAGGGTAAGGTAACAACAGGAGGGGAAGGCTGGGCAGGACACCAGGGGAGCATCTCCTCTGAGAAGGTTTTCTCAGGACAGGTAAAAGAGAAGGCAAAGAAACCACAGAGCTGCACAGCAGGCAGCTCTCAAGTTTACAAGAAACAAACAAAAAAACCCAAACCCAAAGCCGTCATATCCTGAGTGAACCAAATATTGCTGGGAGATGAGGTAACCCCTGGTGCCTAAAAATACTGTCCTGTGGAGACCTCCTCCTGTGCATCACCCTGCAGACAGCTGGGACCCTGTGACAGGCTGGTACTTCTGGTCGCAGGCTGCACCTGAAGCTAATCCCTTCAGCTAATTCCTCAGGGGCCACCTGCATGCCTGGACTGAAGAAGGCTCCCCAGCTTTGGCCATCACAGCAGCCACAGCAGGAGCCATTTGTTCACACCACCCAAACTAAATCACAATTAGCCCAGTGACAACAGGCTGCTGAAGCACATCCCCAAAACCACAAGGTAATTACAGGTCTGCTATCAGTTCTTGTTTCCCAGGCACCAGACATCCAAGAGAACAACCATGATCAATGCACCTCTTTTTTCCAGTGTGCCTTCCAGACATTTAAATCTACTAGAAAAACCCAGATTTTTGCAACTCATGCCTTCAGGTCCAGCCTTGATGAAATTGCACAGTGAGCTTCTGTAAATCCACCTGGCTAAAAAGACTATAGGAATCTAATTGCAGCAACTTTCCTGAGCTGACACATCCTTCTAATTGGCTTCATGATACTGACTTACTGACGCTTTGGGTCCCACTTCTTCTAGAAATTACCTCCGATTCCCCATACTACTGGGGAAAATAAGCTTAGCAATAACATTTAGACTCACTGTCCCTACCAATGGGCTCTGCCATCAGTAAAGCACAGCCGAAATGAAACCAGACTGGGCATTCCAGGGAAACACTTGCAAGAATGGCTTTTGCACAGAAGTTTCTTGCTTCAAGGTCATCCCAACCCACATCACAGACAGCTCTGATAAGCAACAGCACAACAGCTCACCAGAGACTTAAAAATAGTAGAGAGTTTATGAAGGTCTCTTTCTCTCCCTACCTAAGGCTTTTTTTAAACTAAAATAGATATTTTATTTTCTTCTAAAAGAAGGTTGTGTTGATTTTGTTTGTCCTATTGCATAGCCAAGTGCTGCTGCTGCAAAAAGAAATGTCTATCTCCATCAGGCCTCAACTCACTATTTCTAAAAATAAAGTAATATTAATTTGTTCCTCCAGCCCCTGGTGTTTAAACTTATTTCTTGGCAACTTCTGTTCTCGGCATTTAAACATTTTTCATATTCACCTTAAGTCTGGCAGCACTATTGGTTATCCTTCTCTGCCTCACTAATAATTTGGTTGATGGCATGCAGGTGGGTTTCTCATAATTAAAAAACCCATTTGCAAAGTTTGCATTAGGTGATCTGAAAAAATAGAGCACTCCTTTCAAAGGTTAAATAAGTAAGCTGCAGAGCTCCATGAAAATATTGCATAATTTAGGGATAAAAATAGTTTTGCTTTATTCAAGCTAGGCTGGATAGGTAGATTTTTACTGCAATCAGCCTAAACCTCATCTCTCCAAGTTACATGCTCAAGTTGATTATAGAAAATTAAATTTAGTATTAATCAAGCTAGGAAGAAGGAAATTACAAAAATTAACCTAATGCATAAATCATAGAAAAGAATGGTGGAGCCAGCTAGAGATCATTTAATGCATCTTCATCTTGTCCCACACCAGAACCAACTCCCCCCTTCCCCAAGCCACTCTGACAGTTATTGTCCAACCCTTTCAAAATTTCCCCACAACACAGGAACCAGAAACCACCAGTCAGAGCCCTCCTGCTCCAGGCCTTGCCTTGGCATCACCAGCCATCCTGATTTGGGGTATCCCCCACCCATGCCCCAGCAGCTCCTCCCAGTTGCACTGACAGGTCACTTGCAGTTTTGGGCACAGAACTGCAGCACTTGGCATCACTGGGAAAAATAAAAAAGAGCAAACCCAAAAGGGCAAGTCCAGTTACCTAATTACAGAGGATCCAGGCTTAGAAATCTGTATTTGTAGAATTTTCTTGATTTAGAAAACTCTACATATTGGCTGTGGCTTTCAGCTTCTCCACACCATAAATTACCAATTTAGCATCTGACAGATCTGCACTACCACTTTATCCCAGTTTTACAGTTGAGAAACTACTGCCTGCATGGGACCTGTTCCAAATTATCCTTGAAGTCAGTGGGATCTCCCTGTGAGCCCCACGGGACATAGGGTGGACAAGCATGGTTCTGTATTTCCCAAATAGCTGTCCAGTATTTGCAAAGCCATTTCATCTTCTGGACATGAACCCAAAGAAAGCTTGGTAGAGGGCTCTGCTGACACACTACAACCAACATGCAACTGTGCTTCCATGGAGTAACAGCTGATGGTGTATTAAGCCAGTTTTGTCTTTTATGTGCAAATTTATTAAACCTGGAGCAGCCAGTCAGCCCTACAATTTACTCTACACAGCCAAAGCCATGCCATTCATGCTTGTATAATAAGGAAACATTTAGTTCTGAAGGTACATTTAGAGCACAACAATTCTCTTCTCTGAGCTACATCCTGATGTTTTCTTCCTTCCCTAATCTTTCTTGCTAGGACATGTACAAATCCAGAGTCTTTATCAGCTGGGGGTGTGGGAGGGCACTTTTAGATGAAGCTCTTAGAACTGCATTGTTTTCTTTATGAGAAAAAAAAAAAAAAACCAAAACAAAACAACAGCAACTTAGAGAAATTAAAAACCTAAATGAAGTCCTTAGAGTTCCCCTTAGTCACTTCCAAACTTTTTTCCTAATCCCTTTGAACTCCAGTAGTTTAATCAACAGCTTGTTTGGGATTAATCTTCTCATCCCAGTTACACACACACACACAAACACACAAATGTCCATCACAGAATAAATTAAAAAGCAGAATCCTCATAAAGAGCCATAACAATTTGACGTTCTCTGGAAGCAAGAATGAAGGACTCAGTAGGACAGGCTGAAGACAGAAAGAGCATCTCTTAATGAATTCCTGGGATGCCTGGGGCCTTGTGCTCCTCAGCAGCAGGGCCAGGCTCCCCCTGCAGCACTGCACAGTGAGGGGCAGACCTGGCTGGGGCACAGCTGGCAGCAGCTCCACTGCAGTCATGAAGAGAGCTCAGCCCTGCAGCCTCCCCAGGAGCATGCACAGGTCCATGCTACTCCTCAGACTCACTGCCTGCAGCTCCTGAGCCAGCTGCCAGTCAGCCAGGGCTGAAGGGAGCCAGCATGGCACCTCCTGGGATGCTGTGGGAAAGCACTGCTGGACACCACACCTGCAGCACAAATAACTGCTTGGCTCAGGGCTTCAGGACAAAGAGCATGTCTGACTGGGCACATCTGCAAGCATTAGAGAAGTAAGGGAACAACCTGGCACGTGAAAACACATGGGCCATAAAAGAGCCCAGGAGACTTCGCCAGAAACACTCCAAATCCCATTGCTTTTACTAATTGCTAGTCCTATAAAAGCACTTCAGGAGCTTCTGAAAAAAACTGCCTTATGGTGGGAAAGATCCCTTGTTTTAGGAGTGTGTACATGAGCTGCAGAAGATGGCCATAGCAGCCAGGTCATTATGAAACACAAGGTTCAATGTCTATGAAAAACAAAAGGGGTTTCAGGGAACAGCACCTATCTCATGAAAACTCCCCACAGAACATGGTGAACAGCCCTGCATGCTGCTAAGGCTGTGCAGACACTGCACTGAGGTAGAAAAGGTGTTTTGTATCACCCCTCATGGCTTTGCAAAAGCAGCACTCACTGCAGACACCCCTCCTGGGATTTGTGATGCTAAAGAGCAGCATTATTTGGAGAGCACAGGACTGCAACCTGCCAGTTTCAAGTTAAGGCCAGAGCTAAATAAACAAGTTGTGAAGGCAGATTCCATTTCAGGGCCTGCATTTTGGTCCAGCACTTCTATTTGTTCTTATAGCACCTTCCCATTTTCACTGTGGGCATGGGGTGTATGACTTTCCCCTGCATCTAAAGATAGGCCAGTATTTCACAGTACAGGACTGCTTTGCCACTTTCAAATCAAGGTGATTCATGCAGAGGATGGACAGAAAGAACAGATGGCAGCAGAAATACAGCAGAACTCTTTCCACTCTGCCATCAGTCTTGTGCTGGGGCAGGCAGGAGAGGGGGAGCTGTTGTCAGGTGATGAGAACAAGGCATCTTGTGATTCAAGTGAATGGGGACTACTCAGCAGCCCTTCAGCACTGTGCAGTTTGTGTCTGGGTACATGAACACCTTCCAGTGTGTCTTTTGTCCTTTGGAAATCTGTATTATCCAGAATGAGAGTACCCTAAGTGCAGCCTAACCATTAACAGGAAGGTATCTGTAAAGAGACTCCCTGACCTCATCACTGAGCACTGAGGACCTGCCTTATCATGTCACAGTAATTCACACTGCTTGTTTGCACAGAGATGTGTGTGTCTGTGTCTCTGTGAACCAAGGTGGTATGATCCCAACAGCTGTAAGGCTCCCAGATTCCTCTGCAAGCTGAGAGCTCACTATCTTGACACTGATACCTCTGAGGGAAACAACTTTGTCACAGGTTCAGTGGAAGATCAGAGGACCTTGAAAAATTATATTTAACTCCATGTCCATTTCAGGGCACAAATTTCCCCTGCAAAGAAGTAAAAATTTATTAATAAACTGCAATAGTTTCATGTAAGAAACAGGAAAGCAGGAATGCTACTAACCTTGAGAATGTGAAGACCAGTCTCTTGCTTTTTTCCTCTTGACTGCACATCAATCATCCACCTGACTGTAGGGTTTTACCCTTATGCCTCTTACTAGCATTAATCATATAACTTTTTACTTGGAATTTGTGAACAAGTATTCTGTTTATTAGCTTAATAAAAGCTCAGATGCATAGAGCTACAAACATCAGGCACCTCAGCACACACTAACACAGGGTTGCCCTTGATTTTAACTTCTTTATGCCACAGAGAAGTTAAGACCATCAGGACTGGACATCCACACTGGAGATACTCCAATGAACACCAAGACCCACCATGCCATCACCTGCATTGTTTCACTCTGCCAACTTTACAGCTACTACTGATGGGGTAGCATGGTGCTCACACCATACTTACATCCTCTGTACCTCTGGAACACGTCAGAGACTTCCTGCGTTTAGAAGTCCTCTTGGCTTCCTTCTCACAAGCACATCAAATGTCTTAGAGCAACACTGCAGAAGAAGGCTGTCCATGCATCTCGACTATACATCACATTTATTTAAACAAGCAATTTAAAGTCCCTGAGTTACACGTCTCCTCCTGACACCATTTCCCCAGAAATGCCTGCTTTCTGCTTCACCAATGACCAGTGTTCTTCCACAGCAGCATGCAGAGGGGATCTCCTGAGGCATGCCACCCTCTTGTGTTCAAAACAAGTTTCACTAGTTCCACCTGGAAGTACCAGGAAAGCATTTTACCAGAGTAGAGACAAACAGCCCTCAGGTGTCTGGGCACACAGGTCTCAACCTCCCTACAGCACTTTGTTGTTGCTGATGCTTGCATTTCAAACTTCAGTTCATTTCACACCAAACAGGGAACTTGCACCAATTAGAAGCAATTGTCAACAGATCATGATAGAGTACCAAAAGCAAAAAGTATCAAATGTAAACAACTTGTAAACATTAGTAACACATCGGTAGATTTAAAGAACATGAATGACCACAGAAACAACTCACAATTCAGAAACAGCCTTTTGTCATGAAGTCTTTATGGCTTGACAGAAAGAAAGTTAGATTTGTTGTTGATGTGGTTAGTGCAATTTTTTTTATTTGAGAGGTCAGTTAAGAAGAGTTAAACAGATGAATCCAGTATGACACCTCAGTTTCCATGTTGTGTTTGAACCTGATCTGAAATATGGCACTGGACTCTCATCTAGAGTCAAGGCATTTGTGAGCTCAGAAATAAAATCAGCTGTTTGCCCCCCAGGATGTGGGGAGGGCTCTTCAAGGGATAACTCACGTTTCATATAAAACAGAGGAAGGAAAGCTTAACAGCATCACAAGTGCAGCTGTGTGCTTGGCCAGTACCTCTGCAATCCACATATACAGCTTCATCTAATACATAATTTATTTGGAAAAGTGAATGAAGGAAGGAGGAGTAGGCAGACTCATCAAAGAGATGGGTAATGCAGCATTTGAGAACAGTCCACTCCTGGAAATTCAGGCTCCTGCAAAGTAACCTTGGACTTTTACACAAGGAAAGGCTACAAAGAGTATATTCCCCAACACTGTCTGAATTTAGATCCTCCTATTCTGCTATCTCATGCAAAGCAAGAACGAATATCCAAGCTTCTATCCAAAGCAAAAATCAGTGTCACTTTCCTTGACAGTGATAAGGTGTTTAGAGAGAATTTTTCAAGTAGCGTACATCTTTCTGGAATCAGAATCAAGCTTCATAACACTCACCACATCCTCAGCTGTGATCCAAGCTACCCATTCCCTGATTCCAGAGACACCACTAGGTCTGGCACCACCATCTCCTTACACTTATTGCTTCACAAGCCATATTCATTCCCAGGACACCCAGCTCACCAGAGCACTTGTGCTCTTCCCTTCATTTCTCTTCCCACACGAAGAGCTCCCATTATCCCTAACAGAAGTCGACACATGCTTGCACAGGACAGAGTAGACCTATTAAGGCTACATGGCTGACCAACAGAAATACATGTATGTAACTGAAATTGTCTTCTGTTCAGCAAAGGGCACTGAGTTTTAATTGAGACATTTTCACCTGTGACCCTTAATTCCTCACATCCACCTTCTCCCCCTACCCCCTTTATGTACGAGGAAGACTCACTGTGCTTCCCTGATGCAAAACAAGAAATAGATCACATCAAGTTTGCTCCATACACCAAAAGGTAAAAAAAAAACCAAAACAAACCAAAGGACAAACTGGTTCACAGTTAACTATAAATAAAAGTGCAGTAAGTGTTCAAGTAGAGTGTAGAGTTTAAGCAAGCTGTATAACCACATTTGGCATAGTCATCTCTTAAAGGCCCTGCGTGGGTCCCTCCCGTTACTGACAGCAGGGGGAAGAGGCTGAACACTGTTAGCTGGTGCTGGATTTACAGGTCCTCGTCCATTGCCTCTCCCACTACCTGCATAAATGTGGCCGTGGTTATACGTGAATGGAAATCCACTTGCTTCAGGTCCAGTTTGTAAACCATTTCCTAAAAAGACAGAAAAAACATTATCACGAGTTCCATGGGTTGAAATCACTGATTCCTTACGTAACTTAACCAACAGGGAATACATGGAGTTTGCAGTAAACACCAAATCCTGAAGACCAGAAGGAAAAGCCTCTCTGGCACTGCAAGATCCCAAATTACAGCTTACCTTCCCCTCCCAAACTACTTTCTCTCCATCCCTTTCTCAACTAAAGCAAGAGGGGTCACAACAACAGCTCTACAACACCAGCTACTGAGCATGGGCATTGTGTAGCTAAGGCTCCCTCTCAGTTTACACCTGCTCAAAGCCTTGAAGCATTTTCATATTTAAGATTCTATGTTTAAATACAGCACAAAATGATATGGATAAGTCAAATACTGGAGTTCAGATTACCACCACATCTGTTTTTGTGAGCTAACCAGGCAGGAAAGGCATGGTGTCTAGCAAGACTGAAGTAATTTTTAAAGCCAATGTCTCAGAAGTTTAAAAAAGCAGAATTTCAAGTGCTGCAAAAACTTTTCAAAAGCATCGCAACAATTTAAGATTAGTCAAGACCTCTTATGTGATAAAGACACCCCAAACATTCTAATCTCCTCCTCTCTCCTACAGAAGAGATCCTAAAAACATTTTCAGGAAATGTTCATGTTTACATGCTTGAGGTTATGGCCCCAGGCTGAATGACTTCTTAGAGCCTAGTACACTTTTTTATCCCAAGAATGGAGAACCCTTGAAATAAATTTCTATTCCCATTAAGTTTTTCTCATTTTTTCACTCCTACAAACTGAAAAAAACTTACCCAGTGGCCCAAAAGTACAAGTACCCATACCACTTGATGCAGAAATATTATTCTGTTCACCCTGTGCCTTTAGAGAAGGGTAAAAAAAAAAGAAAAAAGACATGGATCAGAGAAAGAAAATTCACATTTTTACAGAAAGGGGCTGATTTTGTCCCCTCTGTGTTCTTACAGTGGCTCCACATGGAATTTATCTGCTACTTCAATTATTGGCTCATTTCTAGCTATATATCTCTGAGTCCCTTTTTCAAGAAGAGTCACATCTGATCACAACCTAGTGTAAAATATTGAGAACAAAGAGCACTTTATGCCACAAGCCTCAGACAAGTTTAACATACCAGTTTGTTCTGCCCGACGTGCTCCGAGTTGGGTTCGCTATAGTTTGGCACTTCTGAGTACACCATGCAGAACCTGGGAAGAAATTAGGATTATTAGCAAGTTCTAAAGCCATTTTTTAACAGAGTTCTCAACTTCACAATTCACAGAGCATATATTCTTGACATCCCATCACCTAGAAGCAATTAATCCAGACCCCACTGTTCAGAAAATATCTGTAGGTATTAAAAGGCTCTTTGATCCCTTTATAGGCTTGTGGTGAGGCTGCCACATCTTCCTGGTGAGGGCATTTCAATCAAGCAGAGGCAAGCATTCATTTAATCAAGGAGGTAAACTGGCCTAAATAAAACAAAAGGTGATGAAAGGGCTCCCTTTGTCCCTCTTCCAGCTGCATAATCTTGTCCAGCACCCACTCACAAGGTCACCTGAGGCACTGAGTCACCCAGCCTGCTCCCAGACAGGGACTGCGTTACACCTCTAGAGAAAACTCACTCCCACACTATGCAGGGCCCCATTAACAATAATAGCACAGAGGAGCCCAAAACAGGCAATGAAACTGGAATGAAAAGGATGCTCTCATCCTCTTCCACTCAAGGGGACCATGGCAGAATAGGCCCATCAACTCACAACATGGAAATTATGGCAGAGGAAGAAAGATCTGGATCATTACACTGCTTGGAATGGTTAAACACAAGCGGAGCTCCCACCTGCTGCTGGGAGGTACAACTCAGATAAGGACTCTCATCACTCCAGCCTGCTGGGGAGTAAGTCAGCTGGGTAACCCTTCTGAGGTAATGGATTTTGCACAAGTCAATCTGTATTTTTTTTTTTTTGTGTGTAAATCAATCTGAACACTGGGCATTTCTGAACCATATAGGAGGATATGTAATAACCCCAGAGCCCCACTTCCCTGATGACTGCAGGGTTTCCCACAGCACTTTGTGCAACAGAGGAAGTACTCTTCTAGTAGAAAAGGTTGCTATTTTTTCTATTGCTCAAGAATGTTACTCATGTTTGCTCTTGGGCAGGAGCTGTTGCCCCAGTCTGTGGGCAGTTTAAAGCAGGTTTAATGAGGCCTGTTTCTGCTTGGCTATGATTCACTGCAGTGACCTTGCTCTTCCTTCTCTGCACTGCCTGGCCCTCAACGATGACACACACACAAAAGGCTCCCACCAAAATGAAGTGGTTAATCAAGATAAGGCCCAGGTAAGCAAAGCAGACTGTCATTTATACATTTCCTCCTCCTAGACCTGTGCCAATGATGGAGGCTGATTTTCCTCAAAGTACCTACAGTTCAGACAGGGCCAGAGCTCATTACATCCACCACCAACTGAGAACGCACTTTTGCTGCCCTGAATTCCATTTCCTAAGAGCTACCAGGTCTCATACTTACCATGGCACTCTGCTGAGAGGTATGAACACACAATACTTACTCCCCAATTTTATGCAGCTCCCCTCCTCGTCCTGTGTAAAGTGTCAGGCATCCTTTCCACAGAGATGCGTACCTGGCCAGAGAAAGGACAAGTGAAGCAGTTTCTTAGTGAATGAGCTGACAGAGGAAGTGGAAGGATGCTATCTTCCATAAAGTTAACAAGTATTACACACCAGCATGGACCAAAAAAATTCCCAGGGACCCCAAAGTCACCAACAGCAATTGTTTATAGATCCCCATGTACTACTTCTAGCAAAAGGTACCGGAAGCTCAGCAGACTCCTTTGACAATTCCAGGAAAGCAGCCAATTATTTTGAGATTGAATGCTCTTTGGTTGACTGGAACAACCCTTATGACTTGTCCTGCAGAGAAAAGGCATTTTGCCAAAAGCAGTGTCTGTGTTATATTTGGTGACAACTCTCAGTTCTGCTTTCAGCAGGAGCCAGAAGAATCACCTTTGCTTGCTGGAGAACAGCTAATGCTCCTAAATGTGCATGATCAAAAGTGCTTCCATTCTTAATATAGGTCCTTACCAGACTGGGTTTTTTAAAGGCACAAGTTTGGCCACCAAACTTCAAGTGATGCATAGAAAGACACTGAAATAGGTTTTTGATTGCAGGAATGTTCCCTCACAAAGACAGGGTGAGTGCACTCTATTCTTTATGGTGGCACTTGACTTCAAGCACTGAAATCTGAGCCATACAAAACCTTCTGTGTAATTGTTCCCTTCAGCGAGGGGCATAGTGTATGTGCAGAGAATGAGGAAAACAGAGACCAGAAACACAGGCACAGTGCAAGGCAGTTAAAAAGAATGCGTGTGTCTTCTAGCACAGGTACAGGGAGCCTCAGCAACTGCACTCAGAGGAGTCACCACTCTGGACGAGTCACCACTCTGGACAAGTCACCACTTCCTCACTCCGGCTGTATCTCTGGAACAGAGATAACAAACCTTCCTCTTGCCCTCTGCCTTATCTGCTGAGACTGGGAGACATCCGGCCACAGGCAGGGCCCTGAGGAGGCACCAGGGAGGAGCCAGGCTGGCAGGAGGGGACAGCACTGCCAGGGCAGTGATAACCTGTTCTGCACTTCAGCAGGAAAGCACAGGCGCTGTAAATGCAGATACCATCTGGGGAGCTTTCCATCCAGAACAAGGATTAGTGTTCTGCACTTCACAGATTCACTTTAAAGACTCCCTCACTGCTTAACCTTTAATAACCAGCTAGCCAGGCAGTCTTGTGGCAGAAAAAAAAAAGGAAAAGAGCCACCAAACAATAAATGCAAGTCAAACATATATTTACTGGGAAAAGACCCAGCAAACCATATGACTAACAACCTCCAGCACAAAGTTATTCCAGGTATGCAAGCATTGGTTTTTATCTCAAAAAGAGCTGGCCATAAAGCACTAAACTCCAGCACTAATTTTTAATTCAGAAATATTAAGTGCAACACCTTCCTGTAAATGGGTTCACTAACTTACAGAAGTAAACAACAGTGTCTGCTTTTGCAGAGGAATGCATATGCAGCCTGAAATTCAGCAAGGGGCAAAAAAAAAGCATGTTCACTCGTGGTGCCTGTGTAGCTTTTCTGCTTGAATCAGAGGACATCCTGCACTACGAGGCCACATTAGCCTACAGAGCTGAAATGTACCTGCCTTGCAATGGCAACACCACACACTCAGTTCTATTTAAATATAACATTGTATTTGGAGAGGCCTGTATGCCAGTTCTCTGAAGATGAGAGCCAAACCAGAATGGATTTAGCTTTTGCCATTTCACTCCCTCCGCAGTCCTAAGGGAGCATGCAATTCATGTAAATGAAGGCATGACTTTGCCACCCACCAGAAACAGTGATGTCAGCTCATAAATTTAATACATACAAGCCAAGCTCAGTTTTTTAGATTAAAGGATGCCATGACTCCAGAGCAGTTACAGTAAGCCAGCCACAGAAGGGAGTACAGTAATACAGCTGAACAGTATCGCTCTTAATTTGTTTCAATGTCATCTACACACGGGGCTTTGTGCTGGCCCGGAGCTCTGGTTTAGTTCCACCCATCCCTGAGCTCCACGTGCTCTCCACGCAAGCAGCCTTCCCCAGAACCACCTCTGCTGAGGAGTCAGCCCCTTCGTGTAAAGGACATTTGCATAGGAGGAAGCAGCTGTAGTTTTGGTGGCAAGGGTCATGCAATTCCAGTCCAGAACTGAGAATTACACTCGAACAACTTAGAGCAGCTCAGTTAGCAGCCTGAGTTGCCTTTCACCTACTTTTTGATAAAAACAAATTAACAGGACCTTACACACACTGCAGATCCTGGAGTGCCGTAGGCCAAAGGATCAGTGTAATGGATTTCTAAAAGTGCAACCTAACTGACATGATGAAGAACTCAAATGAAAACTTACTATCACTCTGCTAGTGACAATTAAGTGACACGGAAAAGGATTTTCAGATTGACTCTAGCATTCTCACATTAAGTTTGGGGGGTGGGTTTGTTTCCTTTTCCAATTAAATGACCTCTGAGGAACTATTTGCACCGAAACAAATTAACACATTCTACAGTGTAGCCCTAGAATGAAGTTTTATAGTGAAACTGAAAAGGTTCTCTTCTGCCTGTCACTTTTGTTACGTCATTCCAATGAAAAGCAACTTTTCTGCGTGATATGTAATCAACCTCACCTTTCATTACTGAGCTGACTGCCAGAGCAAAGAACTAGCTGTGAAAATAAGAACATGCTTTGGACTTCCCCTGCTTGATTTACAGGCCAGGACCGACTGTTGCATTCCCCCTGCCCCAGAAGTATTTTCTTCGGGAGCTTTTTAAAGCCAACACAAATCTCTCCACCACCACCTCCTCATTACAAACCCAAGCCCCTCCTAGCCTGCACGCTCACGCTAGGCATGTTCCGGCCTGGGAAAGAAAGGTGGGTTTAATTTGGCAAGTGACCTTAGGGCGCTGGCTCGGTTACAGGGAGCGGGTCGGAGGCGGCGGCCGTGTCCCCCGTGGCCCTGGAGGGGCCCCGCGGGTGACAAAGGGCAGCGCGGCCCGGTCCCGTACGCACCCTTTGGTCAGGCGGATGATGTCCCCCGGCTGGATGAGGCCGCCGATCTCGTCCCACACGCAGATGGTGATGCTGCCCGTCTTGTCCGCCACCTTGCAGGACCTCACCTCGTGCCCGTCCTTGGTCTTGGTGACTCGCCCTGCGGGGAGAAGCGCGGCTCAGGGGGGGCACGGCGCCGCCGGCCCCCCCGCCCGCCGTGACACGCGTGGGCGGCCCGGGGGTGGGGCGTGCCGGGCGCCACTTACCGATCTCCAGCACAATAAAGATGACATTTAAGTTTTTCAGTCCGGGTTTTATGTCTTTTATGAGGAAATACGTGTCGCTCGCCGCGCTCATGCTGCGGCCGGCGCGGGGATGAGGGCTAGCGGGGCGGGCCGAGCCCGCATCCCGCGGGGGAGCAGAAGCAGCGCGGGGCCGGGCAGGGGGGCACCGGCGACCCTCACAGGGGACGGGGACACGAGCACCGAGGGGCTGTGCGGTGACTGTGCGGCACGCCCGACCCCCACCGCTCCCTCTCGACACCGACACCACCAGCACAGAGACCACCCCGCCTCCCTCTCCCGCCGGCACTGAGGAGCACACGTGCGCCGCGCTCTGCTTTATACCGGCCGGGCGCCACCAACGCGGGCGCCGGGAGGGGGCGATTGCGGCGAATGGAACCGTCCGGGGCACGCGGAGCGCCGGGACTGGGTAACGGGCGGGCGCGAGCCAGCGGCGCGCGCTGATTGGCCAACGCTGCTGCCGCCATCTTCTCCTTCTCGGGGCGCTGCCGCTGCTGAGCCGGGGCTGCCGAGCCGGGTGTGCTCCGTGAGCTCCCCGGCCTCCCCTCACCCCTTCGGCTTCCCCTCAGCCCCTCGCCCACCGACTGGCTTCCCTCCGGGCAGCAGCCCCGCCGCGCCCCGAGAGCGGCCGGTGCAGCACAGCCGAGTGAGGGAGCGGTTCGCTGCCCTTCCGCGCCATTTTAAGCCCCCACTGTAACATTGAGAGGAGCGTTGTCACAGGTTTCCCGGAGGGCGATTTCCCGGCAGTTCTGCCCTCCTTCACGGGAAATAAAGAAATAAAGATTTGTCAGTTAGTTAGTTTTTTGTTTTCCGGAAGGTATCTGATGTTGGTTTCCGCCGAGCAGAAAAGGCTGTTGTCGGGGCTGCGGGCACCTCGGGGTTTGGCAGGGCTACACCACATCATTCTGACCCTGGGACCGAATGCTAGAGGCATGTAGGGAGAGCCAGGGGTTGTGCCTGCTTTAGGTTTTCCTGTGCTTAAAATGAGAGCCTCAATCGTGATGAACACTAAAAACGCTCTCAAAGCATCTGAATTCTGCCGGCAGCTTCTTGAGGAGAAGCGTTACTCCCTTGAGCTTGGCTGCAGGCAGGGTGTAAAATATGAGGGAAGGGAGCTGCTCCAGGCAGGAGGCATCGAGGTGGTGGAGAAGCCCCCAAGCATTGTGACACCCTTGGTGGTGGATCCTAAGAGAATCTCTGTGAGGCAGAACAACCCCAACACCTGTAATTCAGCCCTCCCCCTCAGGAAGGGCAGCGGAGCAGTGTGTGTGCACTGCTGCTCCGTGTCAGAGCCAAACCTAGCTGGCTGAGCTTTCCCTTTCTATTTGTGTGAGCAGAAATCCAGAGATGACAGTGCTTGTGAAATGCCTGGCCGCACGTTCTGCCACACAAGAGCTCTGGCCCAAGGAATTTTGAGCAATATTTGTGTGCAGGCAGCAGAGCCTTGCTGGGTGTCACTCAGGGCTCAGAATGAAATATACTGCAGGAGTCTGAGAGTATGCTTAAAGCCCCCAAGAGCTTAATCCACTTCTGTACTGAATCCTTCAGTGAGTGCAGATGAGGGAAATGACAGACTCCCTCAGGGCCTATCTCCTGGTGGGATCTATAACACGGTAGCACTAAAACTTTCAGAGTCATCAACTGTATTTCAGTACATGAATGGCTTTAATTTAGTCACTTGGGAAGGATTTCAAGCCAAACTCTAGGAATGACAGCGTCTCTAGCAAAGGTTGGACAAAAATACTTTAACCTTTATTTAAAACTGGGAACGTTTTTTTCATGCATAGGTGGTTTTTCTGCCTTCATTCCTTCATTTTGTCCGCCGCATCTATTTAGAGCCCTTGGAAACAATAATTTTGTATCCTGTGTTTTCAACCTCAAGCACAATAGATTTGAGGAGAACCCTTCAATTTTTCAAGGAAAAAAATTACCCAAAATAACAAGTTAAGTTTATTCACATTATGGCAAGCCTTGAGCAGAAAGGAAGTCACAAGTGTGGTTAGCTGAAAAACACTAAACCACTTCACCAAGAGCACTTATGTGGAGTGTCACTGGTGACATGGTTTCAGGTGAACATCTGTCTCCAGGAAGGCAAGTGCTGGTACTCCAGAGCAGCTGCAGAGGTGCAGATGTGGGCTCACAGCCAGCACACCTGGAATGCTGCACCAGGCCTGCAGTGGGAGCACAGGGACCAGCAGCAAGCATGGAGGATTTATTTTATACCAAGGTTTCTTTTGAAGCTGGTAGGAAAAGGTTTGAGCTAGAAATGACTACACAGGGAGGGGCCCAAGCAATCTAGGCGAGTTCAGGAGCACACTGACAACTCCCTGGTGTGGCTGATAGAAGAGCTAATAAGCAAGGGTGCTCTGCTGGACCTCAGAATTGAGGAAGAACTGCTTGGAAATGTGAAGGTGGGTCAGCATTTGGTGCAGTGCCTGTGAGACAGAATCCTGAACTCCCTGAGAGGGAACAGTGGCACAAAAAGCAAGACCACAACTCTGATTTTGAAGAGCCGACCTTGACCTCTTCAGGGATCTGCTTGTGACATGGTCCTGGGGATCACAGCATCCAGAAAAGCTGCCTGGCTTTCCAAGATCACCTGCAAGAGAGAGGCAGACTGTTCTCAGTAGTGCTCACTGACAGGGTAATAAACTCACACTGAAACAGCAGATTGCACCGAAACACAATTTTTTTTTAATTTCTTTTTTTTTACTGTGAGAATGCCCAAAAACAAGTCAGTTGTGCAGAAAGGTGGTAGAATCTCACTCCATGAAGATACTCAAAACCCAACTGGACACAAGCCTTGGCAACCTGTGCTAGCTCACCAACCAATTTCATTGATTCTGTGATTCTGTGAAATATTTCCTGTTTCCTCAAATGCAAAAAGAGACACAGCTGCAGAAAGCTTGATGTGTGGGATAGGAAGGCAAGGTCACAAGCTCCTTCAGTGAGGGACTGGAACTGTGCTGGAAAGACAGAGCTGGTCATCTGCTCCCTGACAAGAGCCTTCCAGATTCATTAAATACATTGTTTACAGTGTCTGTTCCACCACTGATGAACAATTTTGCTCTCTTTGTTTCTCAGAGACACTTAAAATCTTGCTCATATTTTTTTAATCATTCCAATTTCCAGCCTCTGAGAGTGCCCTTGGTATTATCCAGCAGTGACTGAATGATTCCTATTTGCTGTGAAGGTGACCTGCAAAGCAAAACATTTTTCCCCATCCTGCTTCTTTGTAATGTATAAAGAAACCAGAATTATTAATAATTTATTTTGGTTTTTCAGCACTTCTTTTCCTGCTTTTTGACCTCAGAACCATAAGGTTATCAAGTCACAGCCGTGGGTAATGGAAGCACCACTCTCTGACCTTTCTGGGGCTGTGGTCTCACACAAACAGGAGCTCAGGGACTTTGATGCAGGTGTGTCTTCATCCTCAAGAGCTGCCAGCAAATACCCTGGGACAATGGATAGGCCTGGAAAAGGAGCTGGGATGCCAGGACCGGAATATACACTGTAAAGAGAAGAGAGAGATACACTGGCAATATCTAGGGTTCCTGGTCTTAAAAAAATTGGAGAGCCCTGACTGCATGAATGATTTACACTGAGAGCACCAAAACTTTGCTCCTGCTGTTCACAGGAGTAACAGGGAGCACATCCAATAAACTGTGACTACAGCCAAAGCTTGAGCCCTTCCATCACTGAGGGAGTTGGGTGTCTCTGAGCCACTCTGTCTTACCACACAACCCAAATTTAGCCCACAGTGAATGCCTACAGCAAGGGTTCCTCTGATGAAGTTTAAATCATTTCCAAGCCCATTCGCTTGCTGCAGAACATTTTTCTTCTGTGTGAAAGATGCAAGTG
Organism: Melozone crissalis; assembly: GCF_028551555.1. Classification (NCBI taxonomy): domain Eukaryota; kingdom Metazoa; phylum Chordata; class Aves; order Passeriformes; family Passerellidae; genus Melozone; species Melozone crissalis. The sequence goes on along the minus strand of NW_026535801.1, from coordinate 11,756,999 downwards.
TTTCTAGGATGAGATCCACAAGGAGGTTTCAGTCCAAAGCAGAATCAGGGTTGAGTTGCTAAAAGAGTTCTCAGCAGCTGAAGCCTGGCACAAGTCCCGTGCATCTCAACAGGGCTGGGATTTCACCCTCTGGCTGCAATGGAGCTATGCCAGCAGAGACATTGCTCCAAACTCCCTATTTCTGTCACTTGCTCAGTATTCAGTGCCACTGGAGTCCCAAAGTAGATCTTCCCACAAGAAATCTGCCAGCAAGAGCAAAAGCTAATGTGTAATATTTTATTGTATATAGAGATTAAAAATTTACAGATGCCTGCAGACACCACCTTTCACCAAGCCTTACCAGCCCATTACCATATGTCTGACAAGCCCCTAAATTAAGCTACAGGTTCAGGTTTATGACACTGATGACACTTCAGCTCCCTAATGGCACATCAGTGAGTGTTTAACAAGCTGGCAGCCAGCCTGGCAGTCTGGAGACCCCAGCAAACAGCAGTTTGGTGTCTTCAGCATCTCAAACACACCATATTCTGCCTATTTAGGGTCAGTATTTCCCCAGGGAAATAGGAGCGATGCCTGGGAGTGACACACAGGTTTGAGAGGAACTTCTTCCAGAAGTCAGTGGGGCAGGTGCATTGGGGAATCCCCATTCTGTTGGGGTCCTGTTCCCCACACAGGAGCACAGCCAAGCTGCCTCTGCCCTTCTGCCTCCTGCAGGATGCCTGAAGCAGGAAGGCGCCTGTCAGGTGTCTGATGCCAGGATTCCAGGCAGCTCCATCCACCTCCCTAGCTGTGAAAGCTTAGCTAGGAAAGCTGAGTGAGTACCAGGGCACTGTAAATACCACAGGAGGAAAACAAAAGGGCAAGCAAACAATCAGAATTCACAGCATTCTTATTCTTTCCAGAGGAGCTGTGTGCTCTTGTGGCTGCACTAATGTAGCCTTTTCTTCCTGGGTTCCACACATTTAAGCACGTTTTCATCTGAGAACCCAGTCCTCCAAGGTGGTTTTGGAAGTTTTTAATTTCTCTCTTTTGGTGAATCCCTCACACATCAGTCAGATGACTTACATGAAGTCACTGATGTGGGGCAGTTTTAGGTCACCTTCCCTGCTCAGCTGTGAATCAGACCCAAATTCCTCTTGGGTCTGGCTTTGCCCCCATACAGATGGAGAGCATAGGAGCTGGTGCCTCTTCATCTTTTCCACTAGAGCTCCAAAGGGCAGGTCTCAAAGCCCACTACCACTCACAGCTGCCATTTCTTGGGTCTCGAGTGCTGTAGCAAAACCCTGACCTCTCAGCCTTGCACTTTCATCAAAGTGATCTTTAATTAAAAGGTTTAACAAGTGCAGATGTGGGGATTAGCACTTTTCCACTGTAGCTGTGCCAGAATAACCCACACTGTTCACAGGGACTCCAGTCACAGGCACCTAAACCAGTTCAGTAACTCCTGCTTCCATAGGGAAAATAGGTACCAGCTTTATGCCAACAGAAGTGTGGAGTGATCCCTTAAACTGCCCCACTGCCAAGGCTGATAGAAGAGACAAACACTTCAAGCTGGAGGATGAGGGTATTCCAGTGGGACACTGGGCTCTGACAAACCTCTGCCTTCCTGACTGAGCCGAGTTCCTTGTTTCACACAGGACAGTCAGCACTGGGAAGTTGTCTGGAGTGGCTCAGAAGCCCTTCAGGTGCCTTCAAGGTGAGCCCTTTTAGCCAGGGAAGGCAACATTTCAGAAGGCTTTTCAAATGCCTTCTCCTTTTGCCATCTCTGTCTCTTCTAGGAGTGATTCCCACAGTCCATGAGCTTGTCCCATGGCACCCCTGTGGCAGCAGTGTGTTCCCTTGAGGATGAGAAGGATCTTGTACCTCCTTGCACTGCAGAAAGGGTTTTGCATCTTACCTCTTCTCCAATGCCTGGGGGAGGTATGCAGACACACCACATCACCCGTCTGCTGCCTGGCTCCACAGAGCCTAATGGGCTGGAAGTTCAGCCCTGTTCTTGCATCATCTATTGCTGACCTTCAAAAGAAAAATAGGGGATTTGTGACCAGGGAGGAGGCTTTGAAAATTTAATTTGGTTTGGATTTACTTTTTGAGATAGGGATTTGAGTTTCTTTTCTATATTCTTGTTTCTTTTTTTTTTTCCCGTAGCAGCATCAGCTTCTTTCTGAAAATTTGGTGGTGACCTTAACAATATGGGCTTCTGCCTTTCTCAGATCTTAATAAGCATTCGGGTGTGTTAAAGATGGAAAAAGCCCCGACCTTCCCACAGGTGCGTTCCCTAGGCAGAGGAGCCACTTTGCTCACACTGCCACAGAGCTGGCTGCAGGTGCCATGACCCCCACCCCGCCCAAGGCTGTCACCAGCCCTTGCCCAGCCTGCCAGCAGCGCTGTGTGTGTGACAGCCGCATTCCTGTGCGGCAGACGGCGTGCCTGCCCTGCCTGGCCAGGCACAGACAGCTCCAGCACCTGGTGCAGGGAGGGGGTGCGGTGCAGGGATGAGTAACTGTGGGAACATTGGCCCTCCCCTCGGCGCTGTGCAAACAAGGCAGCCGCGCTGCCGGGGATGTGGCTCGCAGCTGACAGGCACCAGGCACCCAGCAAGCTCCTCTCTGCACAAGAGCATGTAGACACAGCCTCGCTTGTTTAGCTCTGTGTTAACAGCAAAAAACAAATCCTAAGTGGACTAAACAAATCTCATCGTGGCAAAGTGCTTCATCAATTACTAATTCAGCCTCTGGCAGACTAATAGGGAATAAAGCTGTTTACCTCAGAGTATGACACATTTTTCTTTCTTGTCTTCTCCCTGTGGCACCTGTAGATAGATTCTGCTGTGCAAAGCCTTGTGTCAGTGACTAATGAGCAACAATTGCTGCAGAATTCTATAAGCTGCATATCATCACTGCTATTAAAGACATTAGGAAAAGCTCTAAGAATCATCCACCTGGGCCAAAAAGTAAAAAAAAATTGTTCTTTCAGAACATCAAACCTGATGATGCAGCACATTTCAAGTGCCACTGTCAACAAGAAGAGGTTTTGTACCACAGCTTTTGTATTTTCACTCCCATTTTCTGACCATATTTAACAACAACCTTCCTGTCCAGGTGGGATAACAAAGGAAATTGTTCCATCTGAAAGCCATGAATATATGTGAAGTGAAATGGGTACTCCAAGTGGTCCTTTGGAATGAGCACCCCTGGGAAGGTACTGTTTGAGACCAAGTTGTAGTTTGGGATCTTTTAAAAGCAATTTAAAAAGCCTTACTCACAGTGGTGTTTGTAGGTCACTATTTGACTGCATCCTGTGCTGTTGCCCCATGTTGTGTGAGGTGTGGGAGGGAATGGAAAAATAAACAGAGTACAGTAAAAGCTTCTTAGGGCTTCCTGATAACAGACAGTTCAGGGACACAGGTTCCCAGATATTCCTGAATAATCCAGACAGGGCAGCACAGAATAGGACCGTGCAGCCAGAGAGTTACTGGGCAACAGGCATTGCACATTGAATTCAAACACAGCTGAAAGGCACGTGCTCAGGAGGGCCAGCACAGCCTGGTGATGTGGGCATGGCACAACAGGGACAGAGCTGGGGTGGGCATGGCACAACAGGGACAAGGAAGAAAACAGAGCCATCAAGAGCATGGCACACACAGGGACAGAGCCAGCCAGCTCTGTAGGATCCCACAGCAACCCCAGGCACAAAAGCTGTGCAACAGGCTCTTGGGTTACCTGTGCACGTCATCAGCCTCAGAGCAGCTGGGTGAACATTCCCTCCTGGCATCCTACACCTGCTCACAGGTTAACCTTTAGAGGCCTCATTTAGGTCTCCAGGAGATCCTGCAAGAAAACAGTGTCAGGGGAGCAGGCACCAGGTACTGAAAGGCGATTTTACCCACCCAAATCAATCTGTCTGAATGACTGCAGGTTCACTTCAGGAAAGAGGAATGTGAGTCTTCACTGGCACTGCTGGGGAAATGTTTAATCTCAAGCCATGAGATGCCTTCATTGCTTTCATTTAAAGGGGTTTGCCAACTGGGTGCATTTCCACTGTTGTAAAACTAGTACTACAGGAAATAATTATTGTTTCTGTTCTGCTGGGTCTCCCTGACCAATAAAAGGCTTTAGTACTAGTAAAATACAAGTAATGTCTTCATGCAGCAAGTCACTCCATTCCCTTCCTGTTACTATTAGATATGTACAAAGGAGAGCTAAAGGTTTGGTTCTTGTATGGACTAATTTTTTGTGTCTTTTTAGCCATTAAGATGTTGGTGCTGCCCAGAATACTTTTTCATGAGGTTACATTTAAAGCTTTTCTAAGTCTCATCTTTTCTACAGAATGGTATTAGAAACTAGCATATATTTTCCGCAAAAGAATAATTAATTATTGCAATTTAGCTTAACAAGAAAACACAAATAAAGTCTTACATAGCCACAGGATCAAAACCTGCAGTTAATTCAGCTTGCAGTTGTATTATCTCTTGGTGCCATAGTTTCATTATGTTCTCCAGGCAAGCCAGACAATACCGAAATCTTAGCACACAAGAAGGTTATTTTGTATTGCAGATATTTCATTACTGATAAAATGAATAGTATCTCATACCCATTTACATCTTCCATAGATGCTTCCACAGGAGGCACATCATCTGTGCCTTGTCATTTAGTCATCCATCCCTTACGACAGAGCTTCAGCTGCTGTGGTGCAGAACTGAGAGCCATCAACACCTCGATAACACAGTTCAGTAAGCCCCTAAGTTATATCCTGATTCACGTCAGATGCCCTGTAAAAGAAGATACATAGTGACACACATCATGAATATTTTTGTACAGCTTTTCCATATTCAGGCTCATTTTCATCTTGTGTTATATCAAGAGTTTTTAAAAGTTCCTATAAGCCAGGCTTTAACCAGATGTTAATTTCAGAAGCTTGTGGCACCATTCTGGTTTTGAAATCCAGCCCTATATTGGAACTATAATGAGACTCTTCAAGGTATATGTTACATGAAGAAACCTCCCCATGGCATTTGTCAGCCTAGGTACCAAGGTGAAGCCATGGCCAGAGGTGTGCATCTGTACATCTGCAATGCACAGGGGCCATGGAGCAATATGAGATCTCATTGCTGGTCAGAGTTTGCTTAGTCTGTCAGAGACCTTCTCAGCTCTGCCTCTGCCGTGGATGCTCAGCCCCAGGAACCCCAGCTGAATTCCCAGCAGTGGGAGCCACCCCTGCAGCTCCCCTCAGCCTTCTCAGAAGCCTGCAGGGCAAGGGAGCTCCTTTCTGATGGCCTCCTGCACACCTGTGGAGCCACAGCGTCATTTCCCTTCCTGCTGTTTAATTTTCCAGAATGCTTCTGTGCCAACACAACTGGGTTTCTTTTCCAGCCAGATAACAAGTGGCTTTTCCTACTGCAATGTGTTTGCTTCCCTTGAGTTAGGAATTGTGACCTTTACATACATTTCTTTATCCCAGTCATGTTGCTGTATTTCTGAACAAGAATGTCAGTAAATCATGAATGTTATGAAAACCCAACCAAGCACTATTGTATTGCCCATTCCAGGTTTCTCTCCCAAGTTTTTATCCTTCACCTCTGCACTCAGTCAGGTGGTCACTACCCCAGAGATCTCAGCTTTGCAGCTTTCCTTAATTAGCAGGTAGCAAAGCAACACATAATTAGCCATGAGTGTTCTGTTTTCAGCCAAATGATGCACCTGTGGAGGGTGCAGGGAATTCACGTGGAGCATATGTCACACAAGCCACTCCATGCTGGCATTACAGCCATGCAGGCTCTTCCTGGGAGAGCTCACCAGGTTACCCAAGCCCTCAGCAGAGAGCTGTGAGACACTCAGAGCATCCTTTGATAACCACCCTCTAATTTCATGGGCTGGATCTGGCATGGAGGTACCTGGGCTGTGATTTGCAGACCAGGTGAACGGCCATATCAGAAGACTCAGGCTTTTTATCAGCCATCACTCCCCTGAGCTCTGTAGCAACGCTCAAAACATTGGCAGGAAACCCACTGCTAAGGGTGCATCCTGCAACTGAAATCAGCAGTGGTGGCTGATGCAAAACACTTGCTTTCTTTCATGTCAAGGCTCAGGAGTGGGAAATACTAACTTTTACCACAGCTTGAGCAGAGATATGTCAAAACAAAATGGTGTCAGGTCAATGATAATTTAATCATATTCCTTCAGTTTGTCAAATGGAATAAAAAAACTCCCCAAACCAGTTGATTTTGGTTCAGCTTGGAATTAACAGGTACCTACCCAAGCTGGCAGAGTACGTCATAGGAACTGCATTTAAATTATTTCATGTCCCTGTTCTCCTACATGTTCCCCCCTTTAATTTCCCATCCCACTGTCCTCCCTCACCCAGTGACAGGGCCTCATGTGGTTTCCTTGGCTACAACACAGCCCAGGCATCGCTGCCCTGCTGGAAGTCTCTGCCACAGAGGAAAACTGAGAGAACACAGGGTATCCAAGCCACCAGTTCCCATGGACACTGCCACTCCTTAGGCAGGGGACTTCTCTTGCTGGCTGACCTGGCAAACACAGCCCCAGCGTTGCACAGCTATGATCTTTTTCAGCAAGGAAAACACCTCACCTGGGGCAAATAAGTGCCAAAGTACCACAGTTCTCCATGGGACAAAACTTGTTGGTACCAGCTCTCCTGCCAAAAGCCCACTCAGCTCTGTCCAGAGGAGGTCAGCAGGGAGTGAAGACTGCCCTGCACGTGCCCTGTCAGCAGCAAAAGGGACAGGCATCAGCAGTGACCAGGAAAGCAAGGTAGAAACAAAACCCCCAACACAATCTGACATTGAATGCCAGAAAACCATCAATGGAACTTTCCTGGGCTTCCTTATCAGCCCTGACAGTTTTGCACAAACACTGCCAGCCTGTACACTGCATGGCAGTGTCCCCAGGCCTGCCTGGCCCCCACTGCACAGCTGTGCTGGCCCAGCAACCAAAGGGTTCGTTCTGCTCACAGGGGTATCCCCTGTTTGAAGAATCAGTCACTAGACACCAGGTATTTTCCACAGCTGGTAATTAAACTGATTTGGACATCCGAAGGGCAGTTCTCTTGCCAAAGTGCAGCAGCTCCTGGCAGCCAGCCCTCCCAGCTCTCCTGCATCCTGCTGTTGCCATGGCAGCACGCAGGATGTGCACCTCAGTGCTTATTAGGCTCCAAGAAGCATTTCCCATGTGAGTTGGGCTGCACAGTCACAGGCACATAACTGTTAAGCCATCATGGTATGAAAATTAGCCATGGCCACAATTACCCAAAACTTGAAAAGCTGGAAGAGCACTCATCTTTGTGCATTGGCTGTCCCCATTTAAGGCTTTATCTCTTGACTTGCAAAACACTCCAATAAGCTGTGTCTGCTAGAGGTAAACAGACATCCTTTATGTTTGACAAAGTTTCGTTTCCTTTCCTTTCCTTTCCTTGTTTATTCTGCAGTTAGAGAGGAGATTCATCTGCTGTGGCTGTTGTAGCAAACCTTGGAATTGCCAGCAGCAAATATAAACTCCAGTGTGACTCCTGGGTCTGTAAAGCCTGTTGCCCTCAATCGTACTCTGCTGGTTTAGTTTTTTAGGATTCCACAGATGCCAAAAGTAATCTTGGTTTACATTAAGTACAGGCAGGCCAAAGACCCTCTGCTGAAGCCAAGAAAACTACTTGGACAAGTAGGGGACTTCTCTTCCTAGCAGAGAAAGGATTACTGGTAGAAATAGGGATTAAAAGACTGAAGCCATCAGACTGTAAGTCTCTCTTTTGCTGTGTCAGGTTTTGATTATGTAAACCAGCCACTGGAGCTGAAAGCCTCCCAGGATGGCGTTTCCTGGAGATCACAGCCCCACCTACATTCACCCAGGGTTATGCTTGGGGCTTTTAAAGTTTTTGTCATTTTGGAGGACACCCAGGCCTAATTACAGTAGGAACTGGGGGCTGCCAAAAGCACAGAAGTTGCTCAAAAAGTCTTCATGCTGTAATATTGCAAAAGTGGCCTGCTGAAGCTGAGCAGTTGGTCCAGGCTCTGGCTCCCCACAGAGGGGAGTATTAAGGAGTGAGGCAGTGACAAAGCACGGGTGGCAGTGACCCTTTCAGGGCTGTCACAACACCCTGCATAGAATAGAGTGTGCACTAGCTGGCTGACACAAGGGTCCTCAGTCACAAACAGGTGCAGGGTGACCCAGTATGTTAATCTGAGACATTTGCAGCAGGGGGAACACTGCCATGTTGAGTCATGTCACACAGCCACTGCTTTTGCCCAAGGACTTAGCTACAGTCTGGGATGCTGCCCTGCCTCCTGCTTATTAGCTGGGACACAGGGAATTTTGCCCAGATCACGGCCTGGGAGTGTGAGATAGAGTGGCTCTGATCCCTTTCTTTGCTTCTTTCCTAATTTCATCTACAAGCAAGTCTGCCTTTTACAATGCAGCAGTCAGCAGTGACCTGTGGTCTCCTGTGTAGTGATGGACATCAGAGCCCTGATGTCTGTGCTGGATGGGGGCTACCTCTGGGTAGGACTGTCCTGCACACATTGCCTCGGTCCTGGTTTTTCTCTGGCCATGCACAATGCTCCTAGGGAGGACCTACAGCCTGCTAAAAATTGCTGTGCTGGCAGAAGCCACAACCTGTGTGGGATGGGGAGGGGCAATGGGGAAAAGGTCCACACAGGGGCAGAGCTAAAAGCCTTTTCCTAGGAGCCTCCAGCAACAGCAGCATTTCAAACCCCCCACGTGTGTGCAAGCTGATATTTCAGTGCCTGCAGGTTGCTATGGACAACCAAAGATTTCTAAACTGCAGAGCCCCAACACTCTGTGCACTGCAGCAACACTTGGCATTGCTGTTACCATGAGCTCCATGGTGGAAAGTCAGGAATGCTGTCCCCACTTTTCAACTGAAGATGCAGAGAGTCCCATCACTATGAGGTGAAACCCATCCCCTCAGGTAACCCCCACCCATTTAAATGCTCTAACGCCTGAAATCACCTCCTCAAATATGCAGCCCCTTCAGACAGCCCACACAGCAGCAGGGGCAAACTGTGTGGAAGCAAATCACTGGGAAGAGAGATTGTTCTGCTGACTGCAGACCTGACCTGCAGGTGGGACCTCTCCTTTGCAAAGGGCCTGCCACAGCATGCACCAAGGCTTGTGTTTCCCTGGGCACCCATTCCCCTGAGGAGTGTCCTGCCCAGCCAAACGGAGGCGTAACAGGGCTCCTCTTACACACAGCAAGAGAGAGCCATGATGAGGATGGGGCAGGATGCAGAGCCTCTAAGATCTCCCTCATCCATCCAGCTGGCATCTGCCTTGTGCAGCCCATCCTCACACGGTTTCAGGAATGAAGAAAACACACCCACAAGTTCTTTCTTTGGATCTATCTCACGAACATTAACTAGGTGTTATTAAAGCTGTGCCTTCTGGATGCAGGGGTGCTGTTGCCTGCAGTAAGAGTAGGGGAAACAAGTAGAGCAAAATGATCTGCTAACATCATGCAGGAAGTCTGTGGCAGAGTTATGGCAGACTTGGGGCTCCCGAGCCTGCTGAAAGCATTGCAGCTTCTGTCAGGACCAAGATAACTATGATATGTAGTTACCCCATTTTAAAAGGGTGAAAATCCCTGTACAGTCTGCAGTCACAGAAACTCACCTCCCTCAACCTCTTGCCACAAGCACAGAAATGCACTTTCATTTGGTCAAAAATGAAAACTGTGATAGAGACATATACAGAATAGTTAGTAAAAGTACAATCTGAACCATTATTTGGCTTGGCACAGGGAAAATGTCAAGGAAAAAGATCTCGGAGTAGGTTTTGCTTATCCTACTCCATCTATACTCAATGCATGTCCTCCTCTCTCTCAGCAGATCTGCAAAGTGCCACCTAATTTATCTTCCCACAAACACAGGCACAGAGAGCGCACCTCCATGATTAATGGACTTTTACACTCGAGGAGTTGGTTACATTGCAGCAGACAATGAGAAATTTGATTACTGCTAATATGATATTGACACAAATGTCAATGCTCTGAGACACACAATATCATTTTGAATCAAGGATCCCTTTCATCATTGTTATTTTGTTTGCTTCTTCCATTTTAATAAGCTGTTGCTCTGTGTGTTACCCAAGTACTCCAGACTAAAACTATCTAGGGACAATTTAGTTTTCATCTAACACTTCATTAAGTAGGAGGCACCTTTAACAAAAAGGTGTTTGTGCTCACATAGCCCCGTTATCATTTAAATACACAATGCTCCAGCTGAAAACTGTGGTCAGCTGATGCCTTTACTTCAGTGATAACTAATCTGTTGTTGTATCAAAGTCAAATATAGCAGGAAGTGGGAATAATGGCTTTTTCTTTTTTGTCTCTGGAGAATTGTACTGATCAAATCAGCCAAATCTTGACCAGTCAAAAATTAAATTAAGCTTGGCAGTCGTGTCATGTAGCCAAACAACTGAGGCAGTCAGAGCCACAGGTGGGATCTCTCCTTGCAAAGGGCCCACAGAGCATGAGCAGAGGCTGCAGTTGGCCAAGGCTTCTCTTTCCCTGGCCACCTTCATTCCCAGCTGGGCAGAGGCACAGCAGGGCTGCCCTGCTGGGCTGCCTGTGGGAGCAGGCTCCAGGAGAGGCTGAAGGGCTTTGGACTCAAATGACTTTACTGGTTCTGGATTTCCTTGGCCAGGCTGCTGATTTTAGACTGTGAGGCCTGACTTGGGCTGTACCTCCTGCTTCTGGTTTGGCTGATGCAAGTGGTTCCATGAGGAAACCCAGTTACCCTCATTAAATTCCATACCTTCAAGAAGGAATTACCTTAGCTTCTGACACAAAATTTCAATAAGGACTGGAGAAATAGGCAGGATGGGAGAAGAAGCAGCATTTCTGGGGATGAGGGCTCTTAGTGGAACCCATGCAACCATTAAAGATCTTAAACTCAGCATGGAAGCTAAACAAGGAGTCATACCAAGCCTTGAAGCTGATCTCACTTCTGTCCAGAACCTAGAGCAGAGGAGGAGGAGCAGGAGGTAGGGGAGAGTCAAGCCTTATGACCAAGTGGCAAAGCCCTCTTAAGATTCTAAAGCTGTGCTTCAAGAAATGAAAGCAGAGCCCAGGCAAAATAAACACAGAGCTTTCTTGGGAAAATCTGACTGGAAACCACCAAAACACTTTAGGAGCTAAAGAAATTAAAACGTAAACTCCATATTTTTGATTAACACACTACAAGTTCATTTGTAACCACCTGAAAGGAGCAACGTATGAGGTAGAAACATACTGTGAGGCTGCTAAATAATCTCCTTGCCTCTGTACTGCTGCAGGATGAGATAGGGTGGCATCTGCATCCAACCTCCTTGGAGCAATGGACTGAGGCCCTGTCCAGAGGGGGCATGAAAGGAGGACACAGAAGCTCAAAATGATAAATAAAACATTAAAAAAACTTCCCACAGGACACTGAAATTATTTCTGAAATTCCTGCTGCTCATGCTGCCAGTATCAACTCCATTAAAACAACCATCTACTTTTCTCCTTCGGACATTATGGCCTCTGACTTGTTTCATCTGACAAACATGTTACACCTTCTGGCCAGCAATTACTTACATGGCCATTACTTTCTTCCTCAAGACCTAGAAGTTCTCACAACCCAGTGTTTTCATAGATTTACTATTTCCTCGTAACAGCATATTTAAAATCGAAAAAATAAAGAACTGAATCAGAAAGAAGAGCAATTTGATACTACCTACAGGATTGGGAGAAAGTCAAATCTATAAATCAGGAATACAGTCCAATAGAATAGAGAGGAAAAGGCTGATTCTGAGTCTGCCATGTGCTCTCCACCCATAGAAAGTCACAGGACTTTCAGCACAGCTCTGCTCTTCCCAGATCATATTCCAACTCCCAGAACAATATGAGGGAGGCAAAAAAAATCACTACACAAATGGCTGGTCATTAGTTCAATCTATCAAACAACCAGAGACAAGAACTACAGTTGCACCAGTGAATATAAAAACTGTATGGAAATGCCATCCTTTTCACCCTGCAGGCTATGAAACAGGCAACAGCTGTGACAAGGAAAAACATTCCCTTCCTCATCACTGGAGATTTAAAACACAGAGTTAGACAAGAACCTGCCTGGTGAAGGCACGCCAGTCCTGCACTGGGGCAAAACCCAGCCCTGCCCTGGGCCTGAATGACTTAGAAAACGTTGTCCAAGCCCTGTTTGCTAGATCATGCATCCTTGCCCAGTGCAGCAGGACAGTCCAGCAGCCTGTCTGCTGCCAGATGAGATCACGGTTACTACAGTAACCATGGTGGGTTTCTTTCCAAAGGGAGAGGTTTCTTCACTCAAACTGTAAGAATGCTCAACTCACATGTTTGGAAGCCAGCTGCTGCCAGGCTCTGCAGACCAGCCCTGAACCAGACAGCAGCAGCAAAGCTTGGTTCTTATGTGGGCACTGGTGGCGTCCTCAGTACACGGCTACAGAGCTGAGCACTGCTCTCACAAGAAATTTGGGGGGGAAAAAATATCTTTTAAAAATGTCCCCACAAATCTCCTCCCTCCCGATTTTAAACTTCCAGGTTTTAAAAATGGCAAATTAAAACCTAAGTAAAGTAAGTACAGAGACAGAGAACCAGGACAAATAACCAACAGCATAAAAAGTTCTCCTTGGAAGGTGGGGAACAAGCTTGGTGTGACACTGGGACCTGCTGTGCACCCTGTAAGTCAGACCCATGGACTGCCCTCTGCAGTGTGCAGTGACTGAGTGTAGGTGGCATGCTCCTAAGTCACTGGGACTGCTTTACAATTCAACCTGGATGTGTAACTAACCTTCCCACTTAGCCCTACCCTTTGAACTAACCCTTTGAACTGTGAGAGCTTCATCTGACACATTTATCCTTATTTGCTTTAAGCATTGCTCCATTGCTTTACATTTGCTTTCTGTAACAGAGGAATAAATGTTATTCTTCCTTTGGTAACTTACAAGCCCTCTATTGGTACTCAAAGTACTGACAGGGATAGTCTCTAATGGTCCTAATTCTCCAGTCCTTATTTGGGGAATCATTACTTGGGAAAAATTCATTTTGAATCATCAGACTTGGCCTGAAATTGAACTGATGGAGAATTTATTCACCCCAGATGAGCATTAAATGCTCAACAGTAAGAGCAAAGGCCTTCTAAACTGGCCCTTACTATGCAAGTGGGACTCACACTTCCCATCCCAGTGCTTATCAACTGCAGAGATCATCCCAAGGACATTTCTACTGCCAAGTCTGAAAATGTTATTAATTTATTGATGCCTGATTTCATGCCTTATATCACATTTTCATTGCCAAATGTAAAACCTGGGGATTTCCCCCTTGCCCCCTTTGCAAAAGTCTTCCACAGGAATGTGCTTCTTAGTGCTGGGCACATCTAGCAGGATGACAGTCCCCTTTTCCCCAGCACATAGTTTCCCATCCTATTATATTTATGCCTTTCCTTGACTTTCTCTGCCAGCACATTTGTTGTGAGAATAACAGCCCTCGGGGGCAGATAGTTCTTATATTTTCTTCATGCCTAAAATAATTGTACCTACTTATTAAAAACCTCACTGACAGTATGATACAATAACCTTTGTGATTTATTTATCTTTCAGTGAGCTTTAGAGAGAGCTGCAGCCTCTTTTCCAACTTTGTGCTGTACAGTCCATCATCAAATGCAGTGCTGTGCTCTGATGTTTGCAACATCCTACAACAAGAAATTGGTCTTTGAATTACATTTATTCTACCCTTATCTAGTTGATTTACCGGTTCCTCAAATATTTGCTTCCTTATACTATCTTAATTGAAGATTCCTCCTGCCTGCAATTCCTTTCACTGCTATTCCACAGAGAGCAACACTTTCCAAACAGCACATTCATGCTATCTTCCCCACCTTCTGTGTACACCACCATTCCTACTTTTTTCCATCACTTTAGCCTTAAAAAAACTCCAAGCAAAAGATTTCAAGGGTACCCAAACCAGCTGGATTCTATGATGGGTTTTTCCTTTTCCCCAAGGAAAGCCTGCCTTCTGAAGGCACAAGCAAAACATTTACAGGCACTAAGGAAGCTCCTTAAGTTCCCTTGTCCTTGTCTTGTTCTTGCCCAGTATTTTTCTGATAACTTGGCATGCAAGGCAGAAGGTGCTGCTGATTCCAGACCTCTGCCCTGCAGTGTCTCAGCTCTCAGAGCCCCAAGCAGACTGGGACAGCAGAGACAAGGTTTTTCCAGGCAAACAATGAAGCTTTGCTAGCTCAGCCCCACTATCAGTTGGATCTGTACCTGAGAATGAAAAGCAGATGAAAAGATGGACAAATTTCATCTGTTGGATGGTGTTTGTTTTTTCAGCCAGGTAACTGGAGTATGGGATCTCACATCACAGAGCAGCCTAACAACTTGGGAGTGTAAGTAAGCAGTAGCAGAAAGCAAAACAGAAGAGGAACAGGTTCTTCCAGAAAAATGTCAAACAGAAAAAGCAATTCTTAAATGTGTTAGAGGCAGACACACATGGGGCTTGTACAACTCAAGGGCAATGACTAAGAACTTTACTTTATGATCTCTCCTGCACCATACCAACCTCTTACATAAAGTAGAATTTATTGGCAAGGATTTGCACAAATTAATTCTAAGCATTCCTTTGATTGGGTTAACCCTTCTAGGTTTTAGAATCTTTCACTGTCTCCTGTTTATCTGCAAGAGAGAGAATGGACGTGGAGCACCTGATTATCTCCTCACAGTATCACAGTGCATGGTATGGCACATGATAGCTCTCCTTATTCTTTTCTAGTACCTGTTAAAGTTTTCCAGGGCTGCTAACACATTTGCAGAAAAATTTTGAAGCCTCCTTCAGAAAAAAATCACCCAGAACTATGCCTTGTTCGATTTTTTTAAAATTATATCCAAAGAAGGCAATTAATAATGACCACAAATAGAAAAGCTTTGCCTGAAGTTGCTAATAATATTCTATCATCTTATCTTTAAATTCTTTTTTGTGGATTAGAGATGCTAATAATTATGAATCCCTCCAGTTTCATTTTATCTAGTATGGTAATATAATCAAAATCATCCTGCTCTAAACTCTCTATAGCAAATCCTCTTTTTAAAGCCCTTGTTCAACATTCTCCCTCATTTTAATTTCCTTTGCTGCTGCTTATTATGCTAAAGCCTGGCATCTGAAAACTGAACTGTAGCATTAACCATTTTTTCAGCACAGACCATACCTATTCTTTCTGGATATCAATGCGGTAAGTATATTTTTAAACACCAGGCTGCCTGCAGTGAAATGCCTTGCATTCCCATTGTGTTACTGTAAATACCATTATTATGAAGAAATGATTGACTTTGTTTAACACACTGTTCAAATAGTGTGCAGAGATGTCTGTGCTGCCAGTGTCATTCTCTTGCTTTAATTATAATTTTATCATCCGTGATCTTCCATTTGTTTGTGCAGTAAGATAATTATTTTTTTCTATCACAAAGCACCAAAACGATGTCTTAGTATTATTATTTTTTTATTATTGATTTGCACTACATTCCTGCTCACTCACTCCGCTAGATCCTCTGTTTCCAATGCTGCTCCTAAAAACCCACCATCCAATGGTACATCCTAAAATGTCCTGCTTCATCCTAAGCCCCATCTAATTTCTTCTGCCTTGTGCTCCTTAGCAGGGTATTTGCTGACTCATTTAGGTTTGGACTTGCTGTGCCCACCTTAGGGCAGCAGAACAGTTCAGCACAACAGCTCTGGGACCTCTCAAAGCCCTTTCTGTGCCCTGTGGCCAATAGCCACATCTGCTGTCCTTCCCAGCTCGTGGCAGACGGCACCCTCTGCTTTCAGGGCTACAAACTCCCACAGGAAGGGAGATGTAAGAGTGAGGAGCCCAATCTCCTGTGAAGCGTCTGCCTTCAACACTTCTTCCGCGTTATCTTTGGCAGGCAGATCCAGGGGAGCTTGCTCTGCTCTGCCCCCTGGACACCACAATGTGGCACCAATCCTGGGACAGCAGACTGGGGCCATGCACTCTTTCACCACACAGCAAGCTCACCTCAGGCTGCAGCACAGCACACAAAGCTCGGTCGTGAAGGAGACAACATGAGGTCACTGGAAGCCCACTGGAAACTCGGACTCTCATCCCAACCACAGGCACAGCAAGACATGAGTCACCCAGGTGATTGTCATTGCCTTGCAGCAGCAACAAATGTCACAGTCGAGATGGCCACGATACACAGAGTATCACCACACCATTTCAGAAAGCTTCAACCCAGAGTAACACCACACCACATCAGAAGGCTTCAGGCATCTGCCCATTCAGAGTAACATCATGTCACTTCAGAAGGCTGCAAGCACCTGCCTACCTCAGTTCCCTATTAATTTCAATTAAATTAATTTCAATTTCTTATTCTGATTCTTCTTCCATTTCCCATAGTCTTTCCCTAACTTCTTTCTAAACACTAAAAGCAGTACTTGCGTCAGTCTTAAAATCTTACAAGTTTGTCCATAGTAAAACACTACAAAGGGTGTAGTCAGTAGCCTTAATGCCTTCTTTTTTTAACAAGGTTTTCCATGTGGGTAAATACATTCTGTTCTTCACTTAATAAGTTATTTCCCATTATGTCCCAGCAGCTCACCTGTAACCCAGGTGTCAAAATCATTCTGGTCTGGACCAGGCAGCTTCTCCTGCAGCTCTCATTGCTATGCTGGGCTCTGTCTCCAGCTGTGCCTCACCTTACAGCCCAGTCCCAAATCACATCAGGGTCACCATGTGCCACAGCATTTGTCACAGCTGAGATGGCCATGATACACAGAGTATCACCATACAACTTCAGAAGGCTTCAAGCACCCACCCTTGTTGCTCTTTAGCCCAACCCTTTATACCCTTATCATACATGCAGTGCACCTGTGTGCCCTCTGTTCCCTGTGGTGTTGGGCAGTGCCCCTGGGCACTCCATGGCTCATTGCTGTCAGTGCTCTCACAGCTGTGCCCATTGGGGATGAGGCTGGGCCACAGCCCCACTCCCAACCACCACAAACTGTGTGCCTACAAGTGGGGGGGGGGGGGGGGGGTCTAGCTTTTTAACCAAGCTCATCCTAATGCAAGATGCAGCTTTATTTCTGATTGAATACCCAGGCATGCAAGGGGAAGCACTGAAGCCCTATTAGTAGCCACCCTCTTGTGAAGCAGGGGACCCTGGAGCAGCACACTGTCTGTAATTATAAGCCAGTGCACTACAGAATGTCAGAAACAGCAGAAAACACAGGGTTTGTAGGATTTGCTGTATTAGTTCCTCAGAAAGAGATTCACTGATAGGTTTTGACAAAAGCTGTCTTCCCCTGAATGTAAATGTCAGGCTGCAATCAGCAGATCCCTGCTAGCGCAGACGTACGGGGGCAGGTTCACTGCAGAGCCACAGCAAAGGGACCTGCAGCACCTCTGGGCTGGCTTTGGGGGCTCAGCATTCCCAACCTGCTCATCTGAGACTTTGAGGGCACCTTCAGGCAGGTTAAAAACCAGCCTGATAAGAATATGCCTCAAGTCTGAATGCAGAAAATCTGGAAAATACCTTAAAACTCATGCTGGGCTGACTGAGCATACTGCTCCCCACAGCCTTCACTCAAGGAGGGACACGAAGGACTCCCTGGCTCTTTCCCAAACCTCTGCTGCAGCAGACTTCCTGGCAGGCTGCACCTGGGCAAGGGAAACATGACTGATTGTAGGGAGCAGTACCAGGGCTGCAGAACCCGACCTCCAGTCTGCTCAGCCACCTGCAAGAAGTACCAGTTCACCTGCCTGTGTTCATCTGAGAAGTCAGAGTAAAAAACCACACTCCAGCTGATTATCCTCATCAGTCTTTGGATGCCTGTGCACACTAGAGAGCCTGTAGGTCATCTCCAGGAGCCAGAAAAGAAATATTACTTAGAAACAATTAAAGAGAGGCTGAGGCTGTGATGCTGGATTCATTTTTTTAAAAAATTCTCAAGCATGGCAGGTATTTGGGTATTGATTGTTAGTTCATATCCACACCTGGAAATGCAGCAAACTTCTGTTACTTTTCTGCTCCTGTAATTTCAATGAACAGGTGTTAGACATGCTGTGATGTCACTTGATATTCTGGTTTTCTGATTTTATCTGTTTTTATCTGTGGGTTTCTTAGTTCAGTGTGAAGGGTTTCTCATCCTCCAGCGGGCTGCTGGCAGCTGCCTGCCCTCTCCTGGCAGCCTGGGGCTGCAGAGAAGGGACTTTCCTGTCAGGAATTGGTTCCACGCAGAGCCAGGGAGCCAAAGCAGATACACACAAAAGTTCTCACAGGCTGCAGTGTGTGCTGGAGTTTTCCAGTGATGGATTAATTTTGCAATGTGCACTGTACCAGAATACTATGCTTTCAAATGTACCTGAAATAACATAAATATTACAGCAAGTGTAAAGCACAGAAAGGTAGAATCTGGTCAGTAGCTCTTGTATTTTACATCCAACAGTAAATAACATATCCATTTCCAGAACAGCTGTACCACTGATGTAAATACACCAAGTCCACCCACCAGAGGTAAATATGCTCCCCAGGCAGCTGCAAGGAAAGCATTAAGCTAGGGTTAAACACACTGAGCATGTCTTCACCTGTCTGACATGGGGAGCAGGCACCAGAGCAACCTGAAAAAAGCAAAAGCTGCAGATGGAAAAGACCTCACTGCCATCGAAACCTAG
Organism: Melozone crissalis; assembly: GCF_028551555.1. Lineage (NCBI taxonomy): Eukaryota > Metazoa > Chordata > Aves > Passeriformes > Passerellidae > Melozone > Melozone crissalis. The sequence continues at coordinate 11,738,296 of NW_026535801.1, read as the reverse complement.
GGCAAGATTTTGGGATGAGGGGGGTTCAATCTGCCCTCTTTAATTTAGAGCCATAACCCCTTATGTTGTCACAACAGGCCCTGCTAAAATTTCTGTTCTCACTCTTCTTACAGGCTCCTTTTACATACTGGAAGGCTGCAACAAGGTCCTCCCAGAGTATTCTCTTCTCCATGCTGAGCAATCCCAGCTCTTTTACCCTGTCCTCATTGGAGCGGTGCTCCATACTTCAGACTCCCCAAGTGGCTCTCTCAAACTTTCAAGCTTTCCTGGGAGAGGAAATGCTCTTCTCTAGCATTCCTTCCAAGTGACAGCAAAGCTGAATCAGATGTGACTTAGAGATGACTATTAACTTCCTAACAGTCCTGCCATTCCTTTTAAAGGCCACCCAGAACAATCATCTCCTTTTCTTTGCCTAGGTGGAAGACTAATTAGCACCCGAGCCACCAACGCGCACGCTGAGAGCAGTGCTGTGGTGGTGAGAGCCACGCACTCCTCAGCTTCCATTTCACACTGCCTCTCCAAAGAGATGAAATCATTCTCACTACATGCTCGAGTTCACACATCATCCTCCATCAGTTGGACTTCACATGGCTATTGCCAGGGAACAGCCTGTGCATGCTGACTGATACTAGGGCCAGAGCAGAAAGAAGCTGATCTAGAACAACCCTTGTCTATCTTTTGCATTGCACTCTCTTTGTTTTGATAGAACCATAGCATGGCTTAGGTTGAAACGGCCTTAAACATCACCTGGTTCCATCCTCCTTGTTATGGGCAGGACACCTTCCACTAGACCAGCTTGCTCCAAGCCCTGGCCTTGAACACTTCCAGGGATGGGGCATCCACATCGTCTCTGGCCAACCTGTGCCAGAGCCTCAGCACCCTCACAGGGAAGAATTTCTGATAGCTAAACTAAACCTAGTCCCTTTTCTGCAGAGGTTGTGCTTTTGCATTAAATACTGTCTTCCTTTTAACATTGATTGGCTGGATTTAGCACTAGATAAAACTATTATTGCCTTAAAAATAATTGTACAAAAAGCAGGAGCAGCCAGTGCTTGGGAGTGATACATCATCATCCTCTTTTCTCTCCGGCAAGACATGAATTAAAAGCCAATTCAGGCACAGGTATAAAGCTAACACCAATTCCCCAGCAGGGAGAGGAGGGAATGCTCACCTGGAACTAGTGGACAGGGGCAGTAGTGGGGCTAGAGCAGAGCACCACTTACACACCCTCACTGTGCCTTCTGCACTGTGCCCACTCCAGCCCAACAGCATCACCCCCTCACCCACTCCTGTTCTGGGGGCTGACACCTGAGGAGACAGTGATGATCAGCTCCTACTGCTGCTGCCAAGCCACTTAGCTTCACAGGAGCTCATTTACCAGCTCCCCACAGGGCTGCAGCACAGGCTGAGGGACAGGCAGGAATGTCTGCAGCCAGCACTGCCATTCCTGCAGCCCTGCTCTGCTCTGAGCCTCCACCCTCTCCAGGGAGCAGGCTCAGCCTCAAGTCCCTGAGCTCTTTCTTTCATGTAAGACTGTCCACAGCCTGAGGAAACAAGAAACCTACATGAAATGTTATGCTTCAGAACTTGAATAGGGTTCAGCTGGCTGAGGACAAGCTTCAGTGCCTGCTCCAAAGTCTGTGAAGCTGATGGCAATGCCGAGACTCTCGCTGACTTCAGGGAGATGAAGTCCCAAGGGAAGAGCAGGTTGATCACTGACCTGCTTGCTGTGCAGCACAGGCTGAGAAAGGGAGCTGTAGCACAAATCTCTTTGGTGCATGAAGGTACAAGCGTGTCCCCTGATGCTGCAGATGCTACAGGAAAGGTGAGCATGAGGTCTGAGTCTCCCAGGGTTTTTTGTTGTTTGGATTTTGCTGGAAGCTGCTGTTACACAGAGGCTGCTTTGCTGATCTGCTTTTGCCCAAGTGTTTGTGCTTCAGAGTCACTTAATTCAGTTAACAAACAAATTCCAAACTCACACATTCTTGGCATTTCGGAGCATCCCCATGCTCATCTGTATCCTTGCTAATATTTGCCCATTTCCTTCCCTCTGTCCCCAGCCACTTCACCGCTATCAAAGCTTTCTTGTCACATTCTTTCCTTAGGCTTTAGGCTCACAAACAAGCAGCATCCTTTCTTGTTGCCCCTACAGAATACCAAGATATAAAGGACAAACTGCAGTGCCAATACAAAATATCAAATTAGCAACAACAAACAGGAGCAGAACCCTTAATATAGAAGTTTTCATGGGAAAGACCAGGCTCTAAACACCACCGTGTGTTTCTCACCACCCACAGCTCCCCAGGTTGCTAGCAGTCCCTGTTTTTCCAGTCCCTGAGCACTCTGACTCTCAGCTGTATGTCGAGGGCAGAGAATAGCAAAGCAGTCACACAGCATCGAGACACAGACTGGGCAGGGCAAAGACTTCCATCATACAAGTTTTAATCATTATGCCAGTGGAGGCTCTCCTCCACTGCTGGGGTGGGCTAAGGAGGTACACAAAATGAAAAAAAACCCTGTTCACAGAATATTATTCATGCTAGCCTAACATCTGTTACTTTTTAAGTAGGTGCTTAAAGAAGGTTGTCAGGCCACACAGTTACTCTTTATTAAAATCCTGTAGGTCAATAGGGGAATAACTACTCCTTATTGAATAGATAAATTATACACACTAACAAAAAAAATCATCATAACTGAAAAGTGAGGGGCTCTTTTCTCCAGCTCTCACGATGTCTTTTAGCATACTGTGTCATACAGAGTGCGTGTGGTTTCCATTATGGAAAAAATGGTTTGTTGACTGTGACAGGCTGCAATTAGACTCTAATACAAAGCAGGGCCAGTGTAACACTTGGTGTTCATGCACTGTGCATCACAATGGGATCTCAGTCTTGTTGCCTGTTCCTTCTGCCTTCCATAATGACCATCATTAACAACAAGAGTGGGTAAAAGCCTTTTCTTTGCATGTAGTCAGCCTATATATTCCATAAAAAGGAAGTGATGTTACACTGACCCTACCAAAAAAGGAGCTAAGAAATTAGCTTCTCTCTTACATTGTATTTGATCATGACCTGAGCCATGCAGAAATTCAAAAAAGGGGAGAAATTACAAGGTCACACTGGAGAAAACCTAATTTTGCTGTGTATTTCCTAGACTGGAGGGAGCTATTTGCATACTCAAGTGGAAGAGGCTGCAGCAGCCAACACAGAAGATGTTAAGAGAGACCTGTGGAAGAAAGCACAAGCACGCTGGGTGTTATCTGAGCAGGGCTATTCTGATCTCTTCTGAAGAACTGGTGAGGAAGCTGGCAAGGAAAGGACTCTGAGGGGCTGTCACAGTGGCTGTGCTAGGAAATAGTCCCTGGTGACAGAGGCATGTGGCAGCAGGGTGAAAGCTCTGGAGGGTCGTTTCCCATCCCTGGCTTTCTTTGCTTTCCTCTGCAAGCAGCTCCCATTCAGATGATGCAGGTGATAAAGCAGGTTTCTCATTTGCATTTTCCAAAACAGGCTGATGGTTTGTTTGCTTTTATGCAATTCTTTCCTATGACCTTGGCTGGCGAAAGCCCTTGCACTACTTCTGCTATTTCACATGAGCACCCATAAGAGGGCCTTTTGGCAGTTCTCCGACCATGCACATCAGTGGCAGAGCCCCATGGCTCCTGAGTTTCAGATCTAGGAACTCTGCCTTTCAAGCAAGCCAGTTTGATATAAAAAAACCAGTATAGGTAGGAAATAGAACATTGCATGTGTCTAATTACTGTTCCTCTGCTGCCCCAACAATAAAGAGCAATGCTAAACAATCTGTTGGCTGTCACCCTCATGCCCCGACTGTGTGTTCTGAAGGGTTGATTTCACACTCAGGGGGACACGCGAGGAAACAAAGACCCCTGGTTTTTTCCAAGGCAGTGACTGACTGCTTGTGAAAGCCCATGCAGCAGCTGGTTACAGCCTCTGTCAGTGACAATGCTGCCAGACATCCAAAAGAGACAAGCAAACATCCAAAAGCTCTGCAGAAAATAAACCCAGTCACCAGGACTAGGATTTTCCAAGGGATATTAAGTGGGACAACCTTACTGAAGAGCAGCCCTAAATTACTGTGAATATTGCCGTCTTGCTGTGACTATATTAACTTAAATGTGACTTTGAATAGACCTGACAACCCCATATGTGATGCAGAATAGCTTCATACAATGCAAGACGCTTTTATTGGCTTGCATTAAGAAGATTTCCTGCCTGACACAGCCTGACCGCAGGCAAGGTGCGGTGTTAATGAGAGCGGGGCAGAGCGGAGGGCGGCGGCTGCAGGAGAGAGCGGGCAGAGCTGGGCGTCAGGGACACACAGCCTTGGAGGAGGACGAACAAGATGTATTTTCTATTGAAAAACCCACCCTCTTTGTTCGAGGAAATCTTAAGTGGTTTCATTTCTCTGCTGCAAGCACTTCCTCCTCCTTCTAGCACAAGGGAGATGGGGGATTTTAGGCAGGCCTGTAACCCCGGAGAGAGGCCACCTCTAAAACACCTACGTACATCAGTCACTCCTGGCTGCCTCAGAAACGCTGGTTTGCTGCTTGACCTATTTCTGGCTTCAGCAAAGGAGAAGAAAAACAACCCACCATTGATTTTGCAAGTAGTTGTTCTGCAGAATTAACCAGTCCAAACCCCGTGTTTATTTTGCTTCCTGGGGATATGTCAGAGAAGTCACTGGAGAAGTTACAGAGATTTAGAACAGGAGATAAAGAAAACTTGTTTTCAGTTCAAGAGGTCGATGCTCCCTAAAGCTACCTACCTGCCCCAGATTCCCCCTTCCTACAAGAGTTTGGTAGAAAAATAAAGCTTATAAATGCCAAACCCTGTGAATTACAAAGTGGCTCTGATTCTCCAAAGGAAGGGTGCAGAGCAGGCTCTGAAAGACAGGTGATAAGTGACAATCCTCCATGCAGCCTGCCAGCATGAAGCATGGCCACAAACATCCTTTCTCCACAGCCCCTTCCCTGCCCTGGCTGCCACCGCAGCCCAGCCAGCTATTCTCTCTGTGGCCAAGGGGGATGAGTCCTCCCTTTGCCCAGCCTGCAGCAGCTGGGACGTCCTCCACTGGAAAGCTGCTCATTGCTAACTAGAGAAAAGCTGCTCCCGAGCCCCTGGACAGGCAATCAAATGGAAATCTGCAGCAGCAGCGTTGTCCAGCAGGAGACCCTGTGCAGGGAGAAATGCTGCCCAGGAGGCAGTGGGTGCACTGACCTCTGCAGAGCCCCATCCACGCTGGGTGCAGGTCCCAGGGAGAGCTCAGGCAGGCAGCAGGGAGCAGACATTCCTGGCAGGCTCCAATCAAAGGCTCTGGCTTTGAATACTGGGGTTTGTGATAGGCAGAGGCAGCACAGCAGAGGCTGCCTAAGGTGTGGTTTCCCAGGCAGGGGCAGCGCTGGAGGGAATTGCTTTTACATCAGGTGTCACCACTGGGGTCTCGGGCATTAGCTGGGATCACAGCACTGGCAGCAGTCACCTTAGAAATGAAACAGGTGACATCTGCCCATGCAGAGCAATGTGAAATGCAAAGCAGGAGGCAACACCATGACAACACCCAGCAGCTGATTTTTTTTCAGCACAACATGAATCCAAGACCAGACAGGCTGAGCAAGAGATTTTTCTAGTGCCCTTCCCTGGCCCTTGCAATAGCCTCATGCAATCACAGAATATCCTGAGTTGAAAGGGACCCACAGGATTCATTAAGTCCAACTCCTGGATCTCCACACAACCCCAAAAATCACATGTGTCTCACAGACTGGGAAAGCACACAGCAAAGTTTCCCCAGAACATTTTATATGAGGGTTTAAGGAACTGAAGCCTCCCTCCAACACTTATGGCAGAGGGCTGGAAATGCCAATGTGCCCACACAAGCCCTGTGCCAGGAACATGGAAGTAAAATGCCCTTTGTGGCTGCTCCAAGAAGAAAATTCGGGGTTCACAGCTACAAGGAGGCTTGTGAAATGGCCCTGTGGTGAGAAGTGCCTCTGGGAGGTGTGCAGGACAGGCAGGCACCAGGACAAGGGTAATTCTGCCCAGCCAGGGCCCTGCCCTGCAGATCTCCTGGGTTGGCAGATGCAGGGGAGGGAGGGCCTCAGGCAGGCACAGGAGAGGGAGCTGCAGGACGTGCTGCTCCCATTCCCACTCTGCCTCAGGAACGCCAGCCCAGCCACCATCATCTGCCCGTGGTTAACACAAGAAGGCTTGAAAGAAGCAGGAAAAAGCTCATTTGTGGTGAAAGAGGCTGTAAATCATGCATGCGAGGGGACAGACAATCAGCTGTCGTTAATGAAGTCCCGGGTAAGAGATGAGGAAGCAAAACACTGCACTCTCACCTGGCTCCTGCAATTATGCACCCAGAAGAAGTAAGCATAATTAATTAAACAGAGACACCTATTTTTGGAGTTAGGAAGATGCACCAAGAGTGCCTAAAATCAGATGCTCCTAAGTGAGGGAAAGGGGCTACAGAGAGCAAATGTCCTGCCTGGAAAGCACCAGCACTGACTTGCTGTGCTCTCCTGACCACTGCCAGGAGGACATCTCCCGTCTGGGAGAATCCATAAACTGGCAGCAGAATAATTGAAGATTTCATAATCCAGGGCCTTTCCCCATGCCTTAGGACAAACTACTCGATCAGCATCTTGCAATCAAGCCTGAGCTATCAGATATGTTAGGTATTCTGAGACGTGAGGAGGAATTTCAGAGGGGCTGGAGAAACAGCAGTTTCTCCCTTGCCAGAGGCTGTGTTTGCCAGTAAGGAGACAAAAGAACATCCAAACTGAAAACAAGGCAGCTAGGTGGGAAATCCCCCTCATTATAAAAGTATAAAGAGTATTTTCTTAGTGGGAGAAGTCAGGAAAAAAAATACAAAAAGTCCTCATCTCCTAAACAGACTTTTTTTTCCACAGCAATTCAGACCCAGAAACTCCCCTTCAAATTCTCCTTCTCAGAAACTGAGGCTGTGAAATCTGCAGAGGGATGCTGCATTTCACTGAGGAATGCAAAAAACCTACCAAAATGGATGCTAGAAGGAAAGAGAGCCACCACCAGTTGTCTCTCTGATGGCTGCACATAATTCCAGCCTGACCACATCATTTGGTGAGGTTTTAGTCAGTGGTGGAGCTTCCTTGCTCACTGGCCCTCAGGGGCTCTCTCAGCTGATGCCACACCAATTTCTCACAGGAAAGTAATCTGTCTGTGACAGTGGTCTGATCTTGTCATTGCTGCTGTGCAACATGCATGGGAAGCCACTCGAGGAGCTGGTAAATGCCAAAGACCTGAAGCATCTCTGGATGATTGCTGCCATATCTCCTTTGGGACCAGCCAGCCCGGGGGAGCACACTCAGAATCAGAAGTGTCCCAGAAGTGACAGGCTGTGCCCAGATGTGCACAGGGTAATAACTAATTGCTGAGTTACCTGGGTGAAATGAAACACAGGGCTGCCTGTCACAGTTGAGATGGCCACAATGCACAGAGTATCACCAAACAATTTCAGAAAGCTTTAACCCAAACAGAGTAACACCTTACCTCTTCAGAATGCTTCAAGGGTCCACCCTTCTTGTCCTTTAGCCCAACCTTTTATACCCATATCAGACATGCATTGCACCTGTGTGCCCTCTGTTCCCTGTGGTGGTTGGTCAGTGCCCCTGGGCACTCCATGGCTCGTTGCTGTCAGTGCTCTCACAGCTGTGCCCATTGGGGATGAGGCTGGGCCCAGCCCCACTCCCAATCACCACAAACTGCGTGCCTACAGGTGCCAGGGGACCCTTCCTGCTGTGGGTGTAAGTCACCCCACACAGAACCCCTGCCAGACCCCAGGCAGTTCTCCCTCCACCCCTGTTCCTCTCTGCAGCCTCATCCATCAGCCACGTCCTAGTCCTACACAGTAACTAAGACAACCAGTTTCTCAAGCTGTGCCAGGACAGTTGCTGCAGTTCCCATGTAGGGCAGGAGGACCCTAGAGACTCTTTCATGTCTGCATCCTATAGCAAAAAAAACACCAAACCTGTGAAGTGATAAGATGAGAAAGTTGTTATCAGTTGTTTCCGTGACTGCAGACACCGCCTGCCCAGCGCCGTGGTTGCTTTTCCTCTGGTGCTGACAAAAGCTCCAAGGCTATTTTTTTTCCTTAGGATTGGAAATAAATCACTCCAATCAGTTGCTTTTCTTGAGGCACTACAAAACAAACTGCAGTGGAAATGTTATCACTGGTAACAGATTTAGCCTGCAGGACCACGTGCTCATTTAAATTTTAACTTTTAAAAATAGTTTCTGGTGGTACCATGTAAATACAAGGTATGGCCAGCACAAGCTGAGAGAAATTGACTGAGGTTATATGACTGGAAGTTATTTATTTCTGCCTCTGACAGTTACTGATGAAATCCTGCCTCATCACTCCTGCTGTGCATTCAGGACACTGGAGTGACTTGGAGAAGGAAGAGCACACAGGAGACAATGCCACCTTAATGATCACACAGCTGCCTCTCTCTATCACACCTACCTGCCAGACGGATATCTGGGAGAAATAAAACACTTTCTGTCTTGACAAACAGGCTGTGCCTGATTCCCACCACTGCCCGAATTCCAGCAGTGCCTAAGAGCCCAGAGGTGTCATCTTTGCACTTCTGCTTAGCTTGCTACCATTGCAACCTGCTGATATGGGCTTGGTAGGACAGCAAAAGGGGGGCAGGGAAGGAGGGGGATGTTGAATACATTTCCTTCTCAAAAAAAAAATTGGAAAAAAAATCAGTGGTTTTCTCTGGGAGGCTTTTCTGTGCTCAAAATTCAAAGCCTGCTCCTGAGGCAGAGCCTGCATGCTGGAGGCAGAGGCATCACTGCTTTTCTCTCCAAGTGCCCTGGCAGCTGCAGGAGGAGACCCTGCCATGCTCACCCCAGTCCCACTGCCTGCAGGGCATGGCTCAGCTTTGCTCCCCACACACTCTCAAGGCTCACAGCTCGCCAGAACCAAGCAGATTTAACCATCTCCCTGGCAGCAGCTGTCCTTCCTCCAGGTGCCAAGGCCTTGCCCTGCAAGACCACCACAGCCTCTTAAAAAATAGGTTCCTCTATTCTCTTCCCTTGTCCACAAAAGCACTGCTTCTTTCATAAAACACAGATGCTTTTCTAAAATACGCAGGTGTAGTTCTGCCTGGCACAAGCCCTCTCAGGCCACCCAGTTCAATCTTGCTGAATTTATAGCAGTCTGAGAGAAGGATGCAGTAAGTGGCAATCAAACAACTTGTCCCCTTAAAACAGAGCTGCTGAGCAGAAAAACAAAAGCAGGCAAAGCTTTTATACAGGCTGAGGCCAAGCAAGAGCCAAGGAAACAAAGGCAGCAGAGGAGAGATGCTGTTTCCAACCTTGCCAGAGCTTAGAAAGAAAGCAGGGATTTGGGGAGGCCAGTTATTTTTGCAAGCTAAAAAAAGACTTCAGCACTCACAGCAAGATGTGCTCAGAAACACAAGGTTTTCTCCCCCATCCCAGCTAAAAAAGGGTGCTGACCCAGGAAAACAGAAGGAGATCTGTCCCAGCATTTCCCAGCTGCACCTAGGGGGCCAAAAATTGTTCACACCACGATTTTTTTGCCCCATGCTCCATCTTTTCCATACTGTCTGGTGTAGCTGGATGATGCCCAAGGACTGCCCTGTGAAGCATTCTCTTTAGGGACATAATGACATGAGAAAAGGGATGGGGAGAAGCAGAAACATGAAAGACTGACTGGCAGAGCCCAGAACAAGATTTTAGGCCTGGCTTTTAGGAAAACCTTGTTTCTGATGTGAAGCAACCTAGATCTAGAAATGGGGGGAAAAAAAGCTAGGGAAGCTCTCAGCATCCATCTTGGAGTCTGGCTTTGCAGAAAAATCAGCTTTTAGGGTCATGGACTCATCTGCCAGGTGGCACATCTTTTTCAGCTGAGTCCTCACCACAGAAAGACTTTTAGCCAAATTTGTTCCAAAAAAATCAAACAAAAGAAAACAAAACCAACCCCCAAAACTACTCACACAGGAGAAACTGTCACAAATGCAAAGGCTTGTAATTTCATATCTTCCTTAAAACAGAGGTTCTTTCATAACCATACACACTTAAGGAATCAGGCAAATTATAGGCCTGCATTACAAAAAAAAAAAAAAAAAAAAATCCAAAAAATCCATTTGTTCCATGGAATCATTAAAGTTGGAAAAGACCTCCAAGAGCATCAGGTCCAACCTTTGACCAAATACCACCATGGCCACTAAACCTCACTGTGAAGTGCCACGTCTGCTCAGTGTTTGAGCACTCCCAGGGATGGTGACTCCACCACTTCCCAGGGGAGCCTGTTCCAATGCCTAACCACTCTTGCAGTGAAGAAATTCTTGCTAATATCCAGCCTGAACCTCCCTGGTGCAGTTTGAGGCCAAGCTTTCCCCTTGTCCTGCCACCAGCTCCTGGGAGAAGAGCCCGATTTGTGTGAGTCAAGAGTGGCCACTATACAGGCAAAGGATTTGGACTTAAGACTCCTACATTCAGAGCATTAAGGGCAACAGCAAGGCATTGAGAGCCATATCATCCCAAATATTTGCTGGAAGTTGTGTTTTTATTCACATTTTGTTTCTTTTTCATCTTTGACAAAAGATGGCACTGCAAAACTTGGAGGGGAAGAGAGGCTGGCCTCAGTCTCTGCTCTGCAGGCTGTTCTGGCAGTCAGCAGGGAATTGCCACACTTATCCACGTCCTTATTTAACGCTCCAGTCGTTCTTCACACTCCTGTACCCAAGATGCCACGGCTTGCAGACAGGTCTAGCAGCAGGACTGGAGCACTCTGTGAAGGAATACAAACACCAGCTAATTAAATCTATTGTTAAAACAATTTGTTTCGTGCTGGGACCGAGTGATCTGACAGCGTTTAAACAAGACAGGTTTCATTTCTGAGGGCAGACTGCCATCTTCACTCAGGAGCTCCTCACCTCAGTCATTTTAGATTCAAAGTGCAGATCAGCAGCAGAGAAGCAGCAATAAAATAAAATCCCAAGGCCAAACTCTGAGCTTTTCTCCGGGAGGGGTATTGTTCAGTGGGAAATTCCATGATTTAGCAGGAGCTGCTAGAATAAAATATGGCAAGCAAGGAGCTCCTCAGCACACGAATCACAAAGGTCTATTTCCAAGGAACACCTGCCCCCAAGAGGGCACTGTGATATTGTGTATTCCTCCTGGCTCGGGCACTGGGAGATTATAAATATATAATATAACATATAATTAATACATATAAATAATATGCCATGGGAGCACCCACGGCCCACACAATGCCATCCCTCCAGCCCAGCCCAGCCCCACAGCCACTGCCAGCAGGCCAGGGGAACACCTGGCTTCTTCCTTCGATGGATTCACTTCCCTTTTAGGGAAATCCACAAGCAGGAAAGCAGCAAAAAGCCCCGTTTGCTGGAAAGCAAATCAGCCAATATAATGCAGAATCTGCTGCTGCTGCTGCTGATGTGAGCAGGGCTGTACTCACTCCCCACCCAAAGCACCCATCCCTCGGTTTCCTTGGCAGTTTTCCTCCCAGGGTCACGGATAGTTTCTTGCTTGATTTCTCAGGCAGTTTCAGCTTCAAATACCACAAAGGCCTGTGCAGTGAGGTGCTGGATGGAGTAAACAGATGGTGCCTGCTCAGATGGTGCCTGCTCAGCAAACAGACCTCCAGACCCTTTCAGCTGCCTCCAGCCTTGCTCCCAAAGTGCCTGCCTGTCTCCCTCGCTCTTTGATGTGCGCACACCAACTGTCTGGTCCAAGATCACTTCCTTCTGCCACTTAGAATGTGCCTTTAGAATCTGGCTTTGCTATCTTCAAATCTCAGTCTGAGCTCTCTCATCACTCTTGACAGCTCTGCAGCTCTCTTTGTGAAGGTTTGCATGTCTAGCCTGTCCCATCCTTCAGTCCTCCCCCGACCGACCGGCTCATCCAGGGCTAACCAGACCTGTGGGAGAAGCCACTTCAGGGCTTTGTGGAGCACCTTTTGGAAAGGTTTTACCACATGACTCCACAGCACCTCATGAAATCAGCCACTGATAACATCCATACCACTTAAAAGCATTTAAACATCTGCTTTGGAGCTCCAAAACTTTGCCATTGACTTTCCAACCCTGTGTACCATAGGCTGTTGTAACCTAATCATAGACCAAATTCTGCAGTCCCTAACTGGCCACAAATTACTTACAATATGTGCCAGACAACTGAATCTCCTTCTAACACATCATGCTCTCCACAGGCAGGTAAGTAAATCAGTGTAAGGAGGAAAGGGTGTTCACTTGGGATAGTTAAACACAAAATGCTTACCTGTTTTTCTAGATAATATTTGGATTTAACAGACACAACTTGATGTGGTGAAAAAAGTTGGGAGTTGAGAAGCTTTCCTCTCGACCCTCATTGCCAATTGTTAAAAATAGGTTAGAAACTGTTGTAAAATAGTTGATAATTGCTAAGCATGTACTGTTAGTTTAGTTGTTATACTGTAAAATGGATTAAATGGGTAGTTATAGGAAATAGGTACCATATTTCACACAAGTGCATCGCTCCCCAAGCCAAACGAGCCAACCTGGACAGAACTGTGGGCCAATCAAGTGCCTTAAAACTTCATGCAAATGAAGGATCCAAAAAGAAACCAATCCAAAGGGACAAAAAGCAGGATAAAAAGGGGCTTCTGACCCAGGGAAGCCATGCTGCTCCGCCTGGAACATCAGGGACATCGCTGCTGAAGAAGACCCAGTGCCTCAGCATCCTTGACGGGAGCGCTCCTGCTCGGCCCACAAGCCCCCATGCTTTAGGCCTTTTCTTTTTATTATAATAAATGCTGAAATCACTTTAGTACCGGGAATCTGGTCCCATTTACAACACCACCTACTTCCAACTCCATTTCCACTAACCCAAGAGGCCCTTGCTGTGGCTTTTGAAAGCTTGGCCTTGCTTAAATCCTCACGTGAAGCGCTCTCCCTCCTGTTGGACTGCCAGCCATGAGGGAGCACTGGCTAACCCTGCCTGGGGACAGACAGCAGGCGCACAAACACAGGTGAGCAAGTCACCAGCTCTGGGAGGCATTTCACCTTTCAGTGACAAAAGAGGTTTTTTTGTGGATCCTGAGGCAACGAGAAGAGCAGGGACATGTTCCTCGCTTTCAGGTATGTGCAGCATGGAGCTGCAGTTCCCACCCACGGCCTTGTCACCCCAGCAGCACAGGGGACCTCAGCAGGACAGCAAAGGGGAGCTCAGCAGGACGACTGGGCTCTCTCCAGCCTTGAGGAGCCTTGAGGAGGGGCAGGAAGAGCAGGCTTAGCGCTTCTCTTGGCCCAGCAGGCTGTGGGCACTGCACAGCCCTGCCCTTTGGAGGGAAGCCCTCAGGAATCGGCCACTTGAAGGCCGAGACGAGCGTCGGCAGCATGGGCCAAGAAAGGAGCAGTGGCTCAGCTCTGGGAAGGGAGGTGGTGGGAAGGAAGGAGCCCTCTCAACAGAGACAGAGGGAAATCAACACCTCCAGCCAGGAAAGGGTGTGGTGAGCTCTGAGGCTGAGGAGCCCATGTGCTCCCCTCTCTCTGCAGCCATGCCTACCCCTCCCAGCAGGCATTCCAGCGCTGGAGAGGAAAGCTTGCTTCCCCGTGCAGCTGGTTTTCCTTTGCTCTGACAAGCCAGGCATGACTTTCCACTTACTGCAAGGATGGAGGCATATGATCTCACTTTGCTTCCTCTTTCCATAAGAATTTTGGTACAAAGCCTCTCAGAGACAGCCCTGCCAGGAGAGTCTTCCCGCTCCTCCAGCAACTCACTTGTCACTGCCTGCTTAGCCCCTTTTGTCTCCCTCTCCACTCGAGTTTTTTGCCTTCAGGCTTGAGACTCCTGGCAGGTGTGGCCTGACAATGCCAGCTGCAAAATCCTCTTTGCAGAGCAGCTCATTAGCCCTTCTATCGTTCTTCTCCTTTGGCACCTACTGAGGCGCTCACAAGCTGCTCCAAGAGGTGGTAGTATGGCCTGTTGCCATGAATCTGTTCCCTCTGATGGCTTACAAACCCATTTAATGTCCCTCACACAGTTTAAATTCTAATTTTCATGAAGAGATGTTTCTGGCACATGAGCGCTGGCCTCAGGTTTCTCTTCAGTGTCTGAACAGCCTTGGTTAATCAAGTGGATATGCACTGAGTTTGCTGTTTGGTGTTATTTCTCTCATCCTGCTGAATTTCTGGGAGATTTTGTACTAGTCCCCCACCCAGCTTCACTCTTCACTAGTTTATTCTGTTTGAAAAGAGGGTAAGGGCAAGATGTGATGGCCAACAGCAGTGAGGGTCACAGCCACTTCTGAACACCTGGAATGTGAGGTCCCAAAATTCCTTATCTGCCAAAGGGATAAAAACCCCATCACAGCCTGAGTGTCTGTTTCAGATCCTTGAAATGTGAGGGGAAGACAGAAGCAGCAAAACCAGCAAATTGCCCAGCACAGCTTTCTGACTACCTGTGACTTTGGTTTTCTCCCCTGTCTGCACTGCTGCTGCTAGGGAGGAGCCACAGTGCCATGGCCAAATTTAGGGTGCCATTGTGTAGACACACAACATCAAATGTTCAGAGACAAGGCTGTACTTTTGACTTTCCAGGTCTGTTCAACACCAGTGCCTAAAATAACCACCCAGACACCTTGATTTTGCAGGAAAGGATCTAGGGCAATGACAGCAATTCAGCTCCCCAGGCAGCTTGGGTTCAGTATGCTTTCCATGGGATCTGCCCCACTTTTCAGCTGCTCAGATAACACACACCAGTGATCAGTTGCCACGTTGAGGAGCTCTTGGTAATAAAGGCACAAATTACATCACTATTGAAATGAGAATATTTACCAAGTGTCATTTTCTTCACTGGCTGTGCCTCTTATAAGTTGACCTCAGCTTGGCTTGTTCCCTTTGGTACTCATACCTGGAGGTTGTAGCACAGCTCTGTGGGAATACAGAGGAATTATGTGCAGAATTTTCACCAGCCTTCTGCACCTGCAGCACCCAGATAGATGGAAAACAGTGCTCTGAGCAGTCTGCTTCTTTTCAGGCCAGTGGGCTCTATGAAAGTACAACAAACATACCTTTAAAAGTAATAAAATCAAATACAGGATAAACCAGAAAACTTTTGTTAGCCCATTGCTAGCAAGAAGATCTTGGTAACTTCAGCATCTGCTGGGAAGAACAGTGGTTACCCTTTGTGCTATCTATAATGACTTAGTAAAGCAAAAACATTAATATTGTTTTTACTTCTTGTGCAGAAGTTTGCCCATTCCCATATTCAAAGGGTGCCAAGAAATAATGTCTAGTCACGGACTTGCCACAAATTGGACACCTAGGAATTCCCTGACAGGTCTTGAACATTGCAGCCCTTGGGCAAAATATGCACGTATTGTATGGAAATAGAGGTATTTAAAGAAATCTCAAGGGCTCTGTGCAAGTGCAGAGGTCATGCTACACGTCGTAACTTACAGCCCCATGGCACAAGGTATAAAAATGTGGTATGTCATGGCTTTTTGGACATGTCCATTCACAGGAGTTTATTTTGCTGCACTTGTGCCAGCAGGACCCATGTTACACTCAGCGGTGTCCTCTCTCAAGTGGAATCCCTGCCCTGGAGGCGTCAGTCTGTCCTCAGATCAATGGCAGGCATCTGTGGCTCTGACAAGGCTGCCCTCAGGGCTCGGGGACAATGGGCTCACAGGGAGGGGGGAAGTTCCCAGAGCACGCACGATCTAATGGCCCTACTTAGCTGCCTGGTTTGCCATATGCATCTCAGCTGGGATCTCAGCCATCGCTCTGAGGCAGTGCCCCTCAATGACAGTCAGCAAGAGAGCAGCCCCACAAAAGGCACCACACAGGCACGTTATCGGTGAAAAAATATCTATATGGGTGATGCAGAAAGAAAACACTCCCTCCCCTGTTAAAGTCATGGCTTGTGTGTTCTTGTCCAGCCGATCAAAGGTGGCTGTACACGGTGCATAAGGCCAGAGACCTCCAGCTGCATTAGCTTCCCAGCAAGGCTGGCTTACCTGGTGCTCCTTCAGGAGGTGATCAGCCCCTTGCCAGAGGCACTAACTGCATGCCAGGCTGATGCACAACGGTGCCACCATCCCATAACAAATTCCCTGGCAGTGAGCTCCAATAATTTGTACCTCTGCAGACCAGCTCCTCCTGCTTACATGCCACACTTAACAAAACAGTAATTGCTGCCTGATTTCTGATTGCTCTCATTAACAAGAGCAATGGAACAAGTGAGTTCTACAAGCACAGCTTTTGTTATGAACAAAATTCGGGTAATATTTTTTTGTGAGAAAAAGTTACAAAAAGGCAGCCAGAGCACGGTAGCTGCCCAAGTTCTTCGTGTTTTGTTATTGTAATCACGGGTCGTTGAGGCTAATCGCTCCTTTTGTATTAGCAGAGCCTTGCCCGAGGCTAAAGTGTTCTTTTCCCAGAAGGGTGAAGAGACCTGAGAAGGTGAGGGGGGCTATGCAAAGTGACTCCAAGACCACAAGGCAGCATGGGTCCCCCGCTGTACGGAGAAGACCCCAAAACAACGAGCCACCTAAGAGTTGAGAGACTGGAGTGATGTCTAGACGTGAGGAGCCGAATGCTGAGCCTGCAGAGATGCGGAACACCTTCGGACCCTCTCGCCCTGACCACGAGAGACGACCCCGGCGGTGAGACCAGGCCGACTGAGTGGGAGGGACATCATCTGACAGGGATCAGCAGGCCCTAAAGGCTCCCACGAGGACGTGATCCCCAGCTCTGCCCCTTGTGGACAGAGCTGTGCGTATCCTCCTCCTCTGAGTCGCCTTGGGAGAGACGACGGATGCTGCAGACCCGTCGAGGTGCCCAATCCTGAGCTGATAACTTTTAATAAAGGCATTAAAAAGGAGAAGAAGTCTCCTGCCTTTGTTTATTTCAGTTTTGGTGCAAAAAATCATCTAGAAAGCACAGAAGCGCAGCATTTTTTTCTATATATCTTGGTAGTGAATACACTACACCAAAGTATGTTGGTGTGACCTAAATATTTATACCACAGGTAGCAGTACTTGAGGTGGAGGAATTGAAAGCAAAAGAGATTTTTTTGGTGCATTTTTATACCAATAAATGTTGAGCCAGCAGCCAACCAAACAAAAAATCTGTTTCTCTGAGAAAGCTGAGCTCAGCTGTCATTCCTCCTCCTCTGCCTGGCAGTGCCCTGCCAAACCAGCCCCTCTCATCCCAGCCTCGTGGTGCCTGCCTTTGGAGCTGTTTGCAGCAGTGCCAGCCCCGCTGCTGGCCGGGAGGCAGGAGCTCAGGGATGCACAGCAGCGATGCCTGCAGCCTCGGCAGCTCGCAGAGCTGCAGCCTGGAGCATACAGGAGGGGGAGTGTTTGCTTCGATAGCTGATCCTCCCTGGGAAACCAGGGCTTGCTTCCCTATCTCCTTCACGTCTTCCCACCCCCAGGATGCTCCAGCAGCATCTGGCTGCACAAGGCTTTTTCTGGGCTCCCAGGAGGGTTTACTGAGACTGAAACTGCCCACTTCAGCCAAGTTTGCAGAAAACTTTCCCAAAGTGACCTGCTCCCTCGAGCAGATGTAGAATTACCAGCAGCACAGGACTCCACTACATTGCTCCTTACCATTGCAACCTGATTTGTAGCTGCCACTTTGGTTTTTCCACATCGGTGTGGACACTCCCTCTTCTGGGTATGCTACTGTAGGGGCTTCAAAGGGGTTCCCATAAGTGAGGATTTACCTGTGGGTTTTAGGAGCATGCCTGTCATGTGACTGCCCATTCCTATTTTAAAATACATTCTGAGCATCAGCCAAGCCCCTGTAGATGTCTGCCCATGTCCTTCTATTCCCAGGAGCAGCAGTGGTGTTTTCCAGAGGTGCTTTGGTAGTAAATGGGGAAGGGAAGCCTGGTCTAAGCACTTCCCCCTCATAAAAATGCCCACATTGGTTCAGTTCTGTTTAGCCATCTCAAAGTTCCCAGCTCCTCTGAAAAGTCCAGTTCAGACCTCTGCTGAAGTCACTGTGGTTATGACTCAAGGGCTAAACTTGTCAGGAAATCATGCATATCCAGCAAAATGGGTTTCTCATCTGCCTGCTGATTGCTAGGTGGGATTTTTGTGTGTTTAGTAACATCAGTTTCTGAACAGGGACTTCTGGAAATGGCTTTTTGCTGATTCACTTCAGACATAAGAAATCTGGGGGATTTATTTGAAGGCCCAAACATGCCTGCTGGTACAGCCCGATGGTATTCCTGGTGCTACATGCCTGGCAACCACATTTCCATGGCATGTTAAATTCCCATACTTCCAACTGGCCTGTAGAAATAACACCTGAAGTGGGAAAGCAGTTTGGTTTGGACCCACAACCTCTAAGCAGATAAAACTCGACATGGTGACTGCTTTACTTGCTCTTAGTTCAGAGTAAAGCTCCCCTGCAGCACATCCAGACCTGTGTTTGCAGCTTCGACCCATTTTAATTTCGTCAAAGTGACTTCAGAATACTGGCAAGATGGACTCACAAGAAAGATTTTCTTTCATCTTCAGCTGGTCACCATTCCTCTTTATAACTGACTTGCAGAATGAAACATATATTCAAAACCTAAAAATAATGTTTGGGTTGGTGTTTTGGAGGATGGGGTTTTGTGGTCCTAGGCTTCTTTGTACAGCTGGAAAGGCAATGTGGGCTCCACAGAGAGAGCAGGATACTTGAGCAGCTTAAAAAACCCAGCACAAATCATAAAAAACCAGCCAAGGATGCAGCACCTGGAAGAAGGAGCTGGCACTGCCCTGATAGACGGAGTGTGATGGGAGGGATGCCTTGCTCTGGAGTGGGTGTTCTGGCCCAGCCCAGCTGCCCTCTGCTCAATTTGACTGCCACATCATGGCAACTAAAACTGACTATAACCTTTTAAAATCCAAGTTACAGAAGGTCTGAGAAGGATCTCACATCTCACTTCTCTGTAAGTCTCCAAAATATCATTTTGATAAAAACAGATAAAGAGCAATTCCAAGCTCAAGAAACAGAAAAGCTGTTTTTTTCTGAAAGGTGCATCTAAAGTTCCCCATTCACCCCACGAAAGGTCAGAAAGCCCCCCCGTAATGTAACAGCTCTGTGCACCATCACCAAAGAAGTCAATA
The DNA here is from genome assembly GCF_028551555.1 of Melozone crissalis. Lineage (NCBI taxonomy): Eukaryota > Metazoa > Chordata > Aves > Passeriformes > Passerellidae > Melozone > Melozone crissalis. The sequence goes on along the minus strand of NW_026535801.1, from coordinate 11,719,141 downwards.
TTTATAGCTAGACAAGGTGGTTCACAGTTAGTGCCAGTAGAAGTCACTCCTTTGTACCACTCTGTGTAGTTTGGATTTTAATGCAACTAATACCCTGCAAAAAACTGGTGTAGGTTGCCAAATGGGTCCCTGACCCCAGAAAGCTGACATTTGAGCTTTCATCCACACCGCCATGTGCTGAGAACTCAAATGAAGAGGCTGAAAAGGTAAAAGCTCCAAAGTATCCAGCCCCAGCTGTATTGTCCCCTGTGCAGGCATGCCAGGGGCACCCCTGAGCAACGGGGACCCACCAGACGCTCGCGTCACCTCCCAAAGCTCCTGTGACACACAACATTCCACGTGTCACAATACCCGGGTGGGGCATGGAAGCAAGGGTTGTCATACCCGCTGGTGCAAAGGTGCAAAGGTGAGCAGCTACCATGCAGCAGACAATACAGCCTCCCGATGCTGGGGAGCCCCAGCCCGAGCCCCAGCCCCAGCCCCAAGAGCAAGAGCCCCAGGAAAGCCCACCGGCACCAGAGACCAATGCAAAGCCTGATGGAGGTGAGAGGATACTCAACGAGCTGGGCTACAGGCTGGGTCAGACCATAGGGGAGGGCAGCTTCTCCAAGGTGAAGGCAGCCACCTCCAGCAAACACAAGGGGCCCCTGGCCGTCAAGGTGGTAGACCGGCAGCGAGCGTCCCGAGCCGTCGTGTTCAAGTTCCTGCCTCGGGAGCTCTCCATCGTGCGCAGGATCCAGCACCCCAACATCGTGCGCGTCTACGAGCTCATCGAGGTCTGTAACAGGAAGCTCTACATCGTGATGGAGGCCATGGACACTACCCTGCTGCAGATGTTGGAGAATCTGGGAAAGCTGCCCTGCGCCCCCAACGCCCGGGACATCTTCGTGCAGGTGGTGAGGGCCGTGCGCTACCTGCACGACCGCAACCTGGTGCACCGGGACCTCAAGTGCGAGAACGTGCTGCTCTCTGCCGACGGCCGCCGCGCCAAGATCAGCGACTTCGGCTTCAGCAAGGAGCTCAAAGGGTACCCGGACCTGAGCACCACCTTCTGCGGGACGGCGGCCTTCGCCTCCCCAGAGGTGCTCATGGGCATCCCCTACGACGCCAAGAAATACGACATATGGAGCCTGGGGGTGATGCTCTACATGATGGTGGTGGGCAACGTTCCCTTTGATGATAGCAATGTGCAGAGCATGCCCCAGCTGCAGAAGAAGGGGGTGATGTACCCAGAGGGGCTGCCCCCGCTGCCCGAGCCCTGCCAAGCCCTCATCACCCAGCTGCTGCAGTACAGCCCATCGTCCCGGCCCGGCGCGGGGCAGATAGCCAAGAACCGCTGGCTCAACGGGGACATCTGAAGGACACGGCCCTTCCTGAAGATTCTGGAAGAGCACTTTGGTGCAATAAATGAAAGAGCATTTCCATGGTTTGTCGACTGTTTTGAAGCCCAGGGGTGCCTGTGTGTGGAGCTGATGGAACTCTGAAAAGCAAGGCCATGTGCTCTCAGGAGGTGGTCACATCCCAAAGCAGCAGTGGCAGCCTGCTGCAGGCTGGGTTTGGAGACACAGCAGCCATGCAGAGCTGCCAGGGCAGGGTGGTGAGGTGCTGCAGCACAGCCCATCATGGTGCCTGCTCCCTAAAACACCAAAACTCTGGCACAGCCGCCCCAATCTGCTCCTCCCCATCCTCTGCTGCTGAATGAACAGGGACTATGGGAGGACAGCTGCTCTCACAGGGGTCTTGGCTTCTTCTCAGCCTTGTTCACCACCAAACTGTATTTGAGCAGGTAGGAGGAGAGAATCAGTGGTCCTACAAATCACAGCTGCAGAGAAAATGTCACATTTTTTGTGTGCCACTATTTCAAGCTCATAGTTACACTCACAACCCAAAAATCACACTAGGATTTTTGCAGGCAGCTGGACAGCATTACCCAGCCAAAAGTTTTGGTGTGGCTTTGAGATCCACACCGTATATGGAACATCTTTCAGATATTTATTCCTAGCAATATTTGAAATGTATGCCAAAAGAAACTTGATAAGGGATGCCACTGGCCATTGAAAACTTGAAAGGGAAAACAAATAAAAGCATAAAGGAGAACCACTTTGTTAACTCCTGCTGTCCAGCTTCAATGTGAAAAATTACCAATTACTCTTATATGCAACGCCCTAAATCTTCTATGGATCCTTACAGGCAAGGCCCATTTTAAAGGGCTAATTAAAGATAGGAGCTGGCATCTGAAATGTGCTGTCATGAGACATTTCAACCCGCTCTAAACAATCTCCAGCTTCCACTGGACTGAAGTCTAAGCGGAAATGTCCAGTTGGGTGGCTTGATGGTGATGGTGCCTCGTGAGTTGACCCAGCACAGGCCTGTCAGCACAGCATGGGGCCTGGCCATGTCTGACCTGCACAAACCAGTGCATGTGGCTCTGCTGGGGGAGGTGGAAACACCTTTCCCAAACCAAACATTTTGGGCCTATTAAAAGCAGCAGTTTAAGTAGAACAAGATGTGGCAGCAGACCCAGCCCAAGGCTTTTCAGCATGCAGGCTACAGGGAATTTTGCCACCCCCAGAATGAAGATTTATTTTGTTCTTCTCACAGCTGCAAAATAGAACTTGCAGCAGCCAAGAGTAATGGCATACAAAGGGCGTCCAGGGCTGTGGAAACAGGTTTGGGAAGGATCAGGAAGGGGATAGAAAAGAAGGGGAGGTGTCCAAAGAACGTGGGAAGCAAGGAGGTGGACGTCAGGGAAGGGAAATTTTCAGCAAGGCTCAATTCTTCATTTTCTACTCTCCTTCCAGCCACCCTGTCAGTCTCATCCCAATCCATGCCCCAGGACCTCCTAATACCTGTCCACCTCCATCTACTGCCTCCCTCCAGCCTTGCTTGCCTGCAGGTACCTCCCCACCACCTGGGAAGCACAAACCTGGCTCTGCTGCACTGCTTCTCCTTTTGCTCCATCTCAGTCTTCTTTCCTTAAAGACAAAGCTAACACAGTGGGAGTCGTTCTAAAATCCAGACCCTATTAATCTCCCCTCAGCACCACGTTCTCCTAAATGGTTGCATCTGCTGAGGACACCAGCTGGGACAGATGACTGATGTTTTGTGAGGCTGCACCCCCTTGGGTGGCTTGGGAAAGCAGCTGGGGTTCAAGTGGGGAGAGGTTTGAGTGAGCCACAGGAGGCTCCGGGCTGCCTGCGGCCCTCGCCCTCTGCAGACAGATGGTGATCTCCCAGGGCCAGCACTAACGACCTCAGAGCGGCCACCAGGCTGCAGAAATAGTCCATTACACGTCTAATTATGCAAATTAAAAATAAAAATCACAATTAAAGACCCTGAGCCAATTCTTATCTAATTTGCACCAGTGGGACATCAGTTTTGAAGGAGGGCAGGAGCAGAGGCTTTCAGCAGGATGAGGCAGAGGCTCATGACTCTGCCAGCACCCCTCCCCTCCAGAGGCCTCTGCATGTGCTAAGCTTGATGCTTCCCTAAGCTGATTTCCTCCTCAGGAGGGTAAAAATTTTTAACCTTTAACTCTTTTAACCTTTAACTTTTTTAACCTTTAACTTTTTGGCCACAAAACACAGAGCCCTGTGTTTATGGGACAGCCCATGGACTCAGAACAAGCATGTTCTAAGCACACTGGCTTACCAGCTATCCTGATCAGCCCCACCAGACTCATCTGCAGTGTGACTTTGTCCTGCCCAGGCTGTGTGGAATATACTGGGCAGTGCAACCTGGAAATGAAAGGTCCTGTGTCATACCAGCACCAAATAAATAACTTTCCATGGGGAACCTGACCACCAAGAAATCTACACAAGTAACTATGAGCTATTTAATCCTTCTCCAAGGTTAAGGAGGTAAATGTTCAGGGCCTGTATGAGGCAGCTGTGTACTGTGCCAGCACCTGGCTCCTTGCATGGTGTGAGCACTACCTCATCCACAGCCCTCCTGCTGGCTGTCATGATGCCCTGTGTCACTGACAGGCTCACTGAAGGACCTTTCAGATTTTTACACGTGTCCTCAAATCAATTAGAGGGACTCTTAAAAGGATATTCAGCAGAATAGAGTGTTTAGTGTTTTCTTGAGATCATCTTGAAGCAATTTTAACCCACTTAATCTTAAAAGAGCATTATAAATTTCAAAGACGTGTTCCAGACCTTTAGTATAACTCTCCTCCCACTGCCCTTTTGTCCATATTCTGCATCACTTTGCCTGAAATACAGCCTTTATTTCAGGCAAATGAAAGGGAGGGAGGTAATTCCCTGCACACTGACATTAAAGCTCCCTTTTCAGCTAAGCAAAATTTGCTTTCAAGATTTTAGGCCATGGCTGATGCGTCTGATAAGCTTCAGGACTCAGCTACTTGAAAGTCTACACATTACCCAGCTCTGGAGATAAGTGCATTCATGAATTGTGGGAAAACACTGCCGGGTAATCAAACACCTCACGTCCTCCTGCCCCAGCTCAGGGCTGCCTCTCCCAGGGCTCTCCATGAGTGCCTGCAGCCAAGCCAGGCTCCCAGTGACCTGCTCCAATTATCCAGGCACTGTACCTGCATGACCCAGCCTCCCTGCAGAGAAAAAGCTTCCAAGAGGCAACTGAGCCAGCTCAGCCCTGCCTGAATACATTAACCTTTCCAGAATCGCAGCCTTCAGTGCCAGCAGCCTTTTCTCCAGTGACCTGGAATCCTCCTGGCTCTGTTCTAGAGCCCCCTGCACCAAGTTTGGGTCTCCATGACTTTGTGTCAACCCTTCTTCACCTGAACATCTCCTCATCCTCTCTTTTCATCATCTCTGTAGGTCTCTACACTTAGTTGTCTGCCAGAAGAGATATGGAGGGAGAATTTCCTGTCTTGAGTCTTTTGGTTATATCAAGCATAATTTTAAAAAGCTAACAAGAGGTTCTCACCAAAGAACAGGTCTTTGCACACATAGCTTTCCTTGCAAACAAGAAACTTTCTATTAATAATAATTTCATTTTCACAGCACCTAGCACACATTAATCCTTGCTCTTGCACCAAGTGGTAAATATTCTCCTTGTGTTACAGTGCACAGGCTAAGGGGCTTACCTCAGGCCAAAAGGATTTCATTTTACATTACACTTCAAAACCTCCCTCTGGCCAGATCTTGACTCTGTCTTCAAGCAATAATAAATTCAACAATACTTGATGGTCTGGAAAGACATGTGATTTTCCTCTTCAAAACTGCTTCCAGATCAACTTCATTTTATATTGTAAATGAATGAAAGGAAGTAGACTACAAACACAGATGGGTGGAGCTTCTTTCCCATGTTCTGAATAAGGGATCCAAATTTCCTAACTGCATTTAACAGCCCTTTTGAAGAGCCAAGGAGGCACTTGCAGGATGTAACACAGGCACAGGTGGCCCTCAGCTGGGGCATCTCAGTCCTTGGAGGTTTCCAAGGGCCTGGAACGGGGCAAAGTCCCTGGTCTGGTCTCAGAGTTGGCCCTGCCTTGAGCAGCACATTGGGCTGGAGATCTCCAGCCTGCCCTCCTGCAGGAACTACCCTGTGATCCCACAAACACACAATTTTTTGTGCTACAAGGTGACAAATATTCTTTGTTTCAGGGAGACGCATTTCTCCACGAGTTTGACTACAAGGGTGATAAATAACTGTATTTTCTAGATCTATTAAAAAGCGGGACAGCAAGCAGTGCCTCCATCTGCTCATTTCATTTTGGATATTACTGCTCTTACGGGAGGCAACATGACATAGGGACCTGAGCGTGGCTGTTAGGTGGTTCTCTGTGAAGTTAAAGAGCCACACAAAGGGGGGTGGGGTGTCTGTGCTCCTTCATTCCTTTTCACGTTATTATCAGCCACAGCAGCAACCTGCAGATTCCCTGAAAGACATTTGTGGTGTTATTTCTTCCTCTCAGCTGGCAGATGTTCATTATATTCAGGTAGTACCTAAATGTCACAGGAGCCCTGTTGGGACAGATCCTGAGTACAGTTGTCGTATTTTTATTGATCATGTCTTCCTCAGAAGGTCTCACTTCATAAATGAGAGGCACCTTGGTCACAGGAGGGAACCTTCTCTTGGAGTGTGCAATCTGTAGGTGTCCTCTCAAGGAGCAGAGTGAGACACCACAGGAATGTTTGCCTCATGCATTACCGAGAATCACAGAAGCATTTCTGAGCAGCACAGCTCAGTGTGCTCTACAATACAAGTGATTCTTGAGGGGAAAACAGAAAGAAAATAAAAGGAAGCTAATTAAATGCCTCTTAGCAGACCCATTTAACACCAACAATGTGACAAGGCCAATGGCCACAGTGTCAGCAGTGTCACCTGGCCAGTGCAGGGTCACAGAACACCTTGTTCCCTCACAGGAATATATTTACAGAGAAGCTGGATCTCACCAAGAGAGCTCTCAAGTCCCACTAAACTATTTCAAAGTAAATAGTAGCTGAGGGAACTGAGCCCCTCCTGACAAACCCTTCAGAAATCCCTGACCATTCCTCCTCCATGTGGTCACTTTGCTTATTGTTCATGAACTGCAGCAATCCACTGGAATTGTAACTGGCAGCATCGTTTCATCAGAATACTCTGCACAGCACTGTCCTGTCATTACATTCTCCGGAAAAACATGGCATTTCCATTAAAAATTTCATTAAAAATACATATGGAGCCTTCACTGCAGCTGGCTTTGGTGCTACCTCAGACTTCAGCATGCCAGCCTGAAGGCTGGTAAGGTGTTGGAGCTCCTGCACAAGTACATGGCAGGATTTGGTGGGTGGAGGCAAACTGGAGTTTGCCAAGAGGAGAGGCAGGATCTGTGCAGCACATTGGCTGCCACCTCCTCCTGGCTGAACAGCAACCAGCCCAGGGGACACCAGCAGACCAGACAACATTCTCATTAATTACAAGCAAAAAAAACCCCCAAAATACACATTATTGTCTCAAAAATAATGATAATCCTTGGCTTCTTGTTTGCATGTTCATTAGCATGTTAATGGGATACCTATTATGGAAGAGCTAAACCATGCAGTCATGCACATATGCACCCAGTCATTTATTACAAAAACAGCTCCCCTTCTATTCGACATATTTCTCCCTGTCCAGAAAATGGTTCAAGCTGCACCATCTGGGGCAAGCTGTAATTGATGAATACATCTTGAGGAAAGCAATTTTGTTTTGCTTTCTGTGCATTACACAGCCAATTATCTTTTCCAATATTGAGAGCTCTATTTACTTACTGTTGATGGAGCCAGGGAATTGCTGGAAGAAGGACCCATGGGAGGGTTGCACCTACTAGCAAGCTGCACATGAAAACACACCAGTCTTCAAATAAACACACAAGTTAAGATAAATAGGGGGAGAAATGTCAAAAGTGAGTCCCAACAAACAGCAGATCCACAAACTACCATATCCATGTGGAAGAAAACTACTGCTGGTGAAGGAAGCACCCAGGGTGGCCCAGAGCCAGGCAGGGACAGAGCTCCTATGCCCAAGAAGGGAGGATGGGGAGTGATGGGCAGCCTGTGGGACAGCAGTGGTGGCACAGGGCTCAGCCAGCCTGTGTGAGCAGCACAGTCACTTTGGTACTTCTTGAGCTGATCACACAATAATTTCTGACTCAGCAGCATGGTTAACTATGAAGATGTGAGTGCAAGACATTACTCAGGGCAGGTAACTATCCAGGAGAAAACTACAGTGGAGACTGTAGCCTTTCCTGCAGCCAACATCTTCTGCATTTCATCTTCGTGGCAGAAAAAGCCCAGCCAGTTTTCTGTCTTTTGTTAGGCTATTTCAGGCAGTGCCTGGTAGGAAACAGTCATGGAGAGAACTGTGCTGGTGGTTTTGGGACAGAGCACCAGTCTGTCAGCAGATTAAATCTTTTGCAAATGCTATTCTCAACACATCATGCAGGAACTAAACTTCAGACCAACAGCTCAGCACAAACTTAATTTCATTGCGAAACTGGAGCCTCTCATGTTTTGGCTATAACACTCCTAAAACATTTGTGTTTTTCATTGCACCCTGCTCCATTTTTTGGTTTTACTCTACCCCTGAATTTTCTGCACGCCTCAGATTTTTATGTGGGGGAGGAATAGTTGCACTGCAGATGCTTCACTTACAAAGCTCCACAGCCCCACAGCAGTCAGGGAGGACACAAAAATGGGCATCAGCTGGTGACCTGCCTGGCAGCAGGGGAGCAGCAGAGGTCTGGGTGAGCAGGTTGGTGGGTGAGTGGAATACTCCATTGAACAAAAAGCATCAGAGAAGACTTTGGCACGTAGGGTCAGGACTTTAACTGAGTCCACGTGTTAAAATGCTGATGACCTCAGTTATGAGCTCTGCTAGAAGTCCAAACATTGCCAGGCTCCAGAATGAATGGTCAGATAAAACAAATTACTACATTGAGCTATGGTCGAAATCATCACCCACAAAAAGATCATCACAATGCATCACTTAGATGAGCCCATATTTGCAAGACCTTTCCCTAAATCTATTAGCACAAAAATTTTAACTCTTTGTCCCTGCAGATCTGCAATTCATGCCAGAACAGGACAGGATCTATAGCTAATTCCAGTACCAGAGAAATAGATAAATCAGCCTACAGAAGGGTAGTTTTGGTGACATTTTTCCAGTAGTAGACAGACTCAAGTCACTTGTATGTATTTCACATCCATCAAATGATAAGGACTATTGTTGGCTAGCAAAGCACACGCAGTCTCACTCTGGGCACTCCAAACATTTCCACATCTTGTCACTACCCATGGCTTTTATCACCTCTGCCACCAGAAATGGAATTCAATACTGCAGCACAAGCAGCCTGTAGCAAATCTCCTCTCACCACCAAAACTCCCACTTCCACTCGTTAAACTACCAAGTTCTCAAGAGGGACCTGCCCTCACCAAGCTCCCCTGGGGCACTCACTGACCTCAAGCCTCCTGCTTCAGGGAGAATACACAGAGCACCAAACCCTGACATGGTGGCTGTCCCTGGTTGCCCATGCACTGAGGATGGATGGAAGGTCAGGATTGTGCCTTGTGGTGCCACAAGTGGACTAATGGGAAAGGAATCAACAATGGCATAGGCCAGGAGAGCGCTGCTGCTGGCCAGGATGGGCTGTTGTGGTGAGGATTTCAGCAATAGGTGTCCTGTGAGCCAGATTTCCCAGCAGTTTAAGAAAAATGTCCTACAAAGACAAACCTGCCAGAACCCACGACACCAGGGAGCAAACGATGAGGTTCATGAGTGCAGGAAGCTGCTCTTCAGGGTGGAGGCTGGTGATCAGTTCAGCTGCTGCTGGGGAGGCTGGAAGCATGGCTGCCTGCAGCTCAAAAGAAGAGGAAGGGTCACAAGGAAAAAGCCCGAAGACCCGTGGAAAGTTGAAGAACATACACACACAGAAAAAGAGCACATTGTGTCCAAAGAAAGTTCAACAATTTTCCCAGCTTATTGGATTGTGGGAACTTTGCTTTTCCAGGGAATAACTATGCTATTTTCAGCATTTTTATTATTCAATTTGTCACAGGCTGTCTCAGGAGACTATCAACAATCAGTTTCAAGCAGCATCTGACCACAAACACTTCTCCACATGTGATTTAGAACATCTGGAACTAAGGAGACAGCTTTCAAAGCATGCCAGCGCTGCGCTGCCTCTCCACATTTCTTCTCCTTCCTTCCATCTCCACACCATTGCCAGACTGTGCATAGAAAGCTGGCTGGAGAAGCCAAGTGTGGAGCCTGACAGTGCAGCATTGCCCGTGTTTGCCACGAGCACGTGGGGAGAGCGGGCACCGCCTGCTTTGAAGAAGGGCACAGTCAGGGACTGCTGGTGGCACATTCCCCGCATCGCTGAGCTGCTTTGATTTAAACTCCACGTTCCCTAGGGACAGGAGATGTGATCCTTGGCCTGGAGGCAGGCCAGCCTGAGGGCTCGTGCCAAAGCTTGCACACTGGATTTTGCATGCACAGAGCCGAAAAGGAGGCGCGTGCTTTGCTCTGTGGCAGCCGTACACACCAGCTCTCTGATTAGTGCAGTGATTCCCTCGGAAACCCAGAGCAACCCTTCCACCAGAGCTGTCTGGCAGGTAAATTGTAAATTAGCAAAGCAGTCCTTCAGCATGCCTGAGGAGGGAATGGGAACATATGAAAAAGGAATCCAGGGAAATAGCAGAGGAAATGACATTATGATCCCAGCTGGAAGCTCTGCAACGAGCTGCTCGGTGTCCGCACAGCAAACCTACATGAGAACAGGGAGAGGTTCTGGCCCCCACAAAGCCAATGAGAATTTTGCCATCATCTGGGAGGGGGAAGGTTTCACACAGCCATTAATTTCATGTTCATCCCTAATTTCCCTGAGTGACCCAGGCGGATGTGGTGCAATGGCACAGTGGGCTGCACTCCCCGCCTGCTGCCTCGCACGTCTGGCCTCCCTGCGTGGCTGCCAAGTGCTGGGCTCATTAGCACATGTGCCCTGCTGCTCCCAGCACTGCCCAGCCTGTGCTGTGCAACCCCAGGACTGGTTTGTAACAAAGTCAGCGCCAGGACACAGAGAGACTTTGAACCATGCTTTGAGATTGTGACATTGCAGCGGGATCTGTATCCAACGCTTCCTCTCCTTTCTGTGTTTTCAAAGAATGGCTGGAAGAATTCTGGGATGTGCACCTATCTTAAGTCAGAAAATCTGAGATTTTGACACACAGTGTCTTCTAAGAGAGCTTATGAAGTCCCTGACGCCTGCCATGGCTGCAGAAAGCACAACTGCTATCCCAGTGCTTGGCTGTGCATCACGCCCAAGCCAGAGTCACAGATCCCATGTGCTCTCCCCTGTCCCACCCTGCACAGGGACCTGTGTCCCCCAGGGAGCTCCTGTCACAGGTCACTTCTCAGTCCTTGCAGCCCACAGTCCTGGCTCACTGAAGGGTCCAGGAAGGGCCAGACCATGGTGCTGCAGTGGCAGGGAACGTGCTGGGTCAGCTCATGCTGAAATGTGAAACCACAGCCTCCATCTTACATTTCCAGCCATTTCTAGGCAAGAAATAGCTATAAATACAAGTCTTACTTCTAGTTGCTAGGATCCATTTTTTTTCATTTTTTTCTAAAGACTGAGAATGGTTTTCAACTCCATTAGTAGCCAGTTCACTCAAAAAAGAAACAAAAATGTGTAAACTTACCTTTTCTTCACGAGAAAAAAGATGCATCCTTAAAACCAAGTGACCTTTATGCCATATTGCAAGCACAACAATCCAAAAACAGAAGAACAAAGAAACTTGAAGTATGTTCTCCATAAGAGCCAAGGCACAATCCTCAAGGACCAACATGACAACATCCCTTAGATGGTGAGAAGTGGCATCCAGTGGATGTGCCAGGTGGAAGATGCCCACATTCCCCCCCGTTTTCATTTATTTGAAGCACATATGTTCACACACTCCAGCTGAGGATACCAAAAGCAGTTGCCCCGGAACTGCAGGGACAGCATTTCCTCAGTGCTGCGCTGCCACCAAACACATTTCCCGCTCATTCAGGTTGCTTTTGGCATTGAACTAAGCAGTGACACACTCCAAAAGCTGCCTGCCAGACCTCACAAGCCCCCTGTGAGGCACGAGTCCTGATATGTGGGTTTTGGAGCCCAGGTCCTCAAGACTGAAGAGCCAAAGCAGCTAAACCCTGGTGGCTGCAGTTCAGCAGTCACAGAAAGCTCCTGATGCCTGGCAGCTCATGCACCTTTTCCAAGTGCCTCTTACCCATACCCTGCTTTGGATTTGCTTTTCTTTCTGAGAGAATTTCATGCCCCTCCTTACATCAGATTCTAGAAAATTCTGTACAAGTACGACCAAGACCTTAGAGAAACAGGCAGACCTCTTGAGCAGGGCACACTGGGACAATGTGAGGGAAGGGAATATCTGGGAGTGCAAAACATTAGGAGAAAGCCACAAAGACAAGGGAAGCCTCCAAATAACACCATGGATCAGGACTAGCACAGTAAGCAAAAATAGATCAAATCTAGTTTTGCTCCACCCTGGCTGGATGCAGCATCTCAGGGTCTGACAGCTGGAAAAGATGCTCTCCTCTCTTTGAAAAGGTTTTCCTCACCCTCTTCATACAGAAAAACCTGAAGATGGTCACATTGGACAGGGCTCTGAGCAATCTCATGTAGTTCAAGTCCTGCTCATCAAAGCAGGGATTGGACTAGAGATCTTTAATGGTCTTTCCAACTCAGACTGTTCCATGTTTCTGCAGGACTGAAACTTGAAGCATGGAATGGCTCACAGTCCCTGTTTTCCTTTTCCAGTTTCTTCTCTTGTTGTTTTGTTTGTTTTACCCTGAGAAATCCTGCCTCCTCACCAGCAGAAGAAAACCCCACATCCCTGCAGCCAGTCACGTGTAGGACAGCAGGTCATATCAACACAACATTTCTAAATAGTGCTCAAATATAGGGTCAAGGAGAACAACTCTGTGCTCCTAATGGGATGACTATGAGCTGGAAACTTTCCTACACTTACGTTGGTGTAGGTTTGCTGTTTGTTTAGAACAAATGCCCTTTTTCTTTATCAGAAATAATTATTCTTTTTTTAAATCATCCCCAGAACAATTCATGAAAACTCAGGAACCTGCCATCACAAGGCCACAATCCCCATATGATATTAAGGAGTTTCTGATGTAATGAAAATTTAGGATCTTCCACTGCAAACTTAGCCACATATTTTGGGCTATATTTTTAATTTTTAATAACAATCAATAGCTTATGGGGAAATCAATCAGACAGAATTGCTTTGAACACCTCCAATTTGAGTCTCCATGTTTAAACTTATGCCAAGATCCCTTCCCATAGCTATACAGCCTACTAGCAAGTAAAGAGATACTTGAGTGTATTCACAGCTATTTAACGCTCCTTTGCGTCAGTTAGAAATGAGTTTCCTCCTTTTGGCATCACAGTTTGAAGCTGCCTGTTTGATATTCTGATGGATCCAATTTTTTCCAGCCAGGAGAAGCACGCACAGCAACCTCAAAGGCTTTGTGCAGTGAATTAAACCAGCAGAGACTCATCACAGCATCACTGGGAGGAGATCTCTCCTCTAACAGGAAGAGACAGAGCACACAGCAACAGCAGCTTTTCATGTTTCAGGCTTCAGGTTTGCTTTTTGTCAGAGTTTTGGGAAATACTGGTGATACCACACAGCTAACAAGGTAACTTGAGAGGGAACAAAGCATCTTTCGTTAAAAACAGCTCTTGGAAGGGAAATAAAACATTTCCTGTATGTTCAGCTGCAACCAAGGTGCCAAGATGCAGTGGTAGATAATGGAATAATTTAAAAGAATACGTTGTTGCTTGTGGGATCTCAGTCTCTCAGAACTGGGGTGCAGGGTGAACAAGACCCCCCCTGGGGGGCTCGGGAGTCCTGGAATGCTGCCAGAAATGTCTGGTGGCTGGACTTTGATCCCACATGGGAGATGACATCAGTATGAGGACGGGAGGATTTCACTGGGGTGAATGGTGAAGGGACAAGTTAATTGGAGTGTGAGACACAGGGCTTAAGATTTCTGTACAGGGGGGTCTAGAGAAGTAAGATGGAGGAATTGGGGCGTGCCCTTCTCCTTCTTCTTCTTCCTCTAGACCTCCATCTTCTGTGGTGATGTTGGCACTCCGGGATTGGACCTTACTAGGGGAACACTGGTTAATAAGGGTAGAGGGTATTGGAGAAAAATGATAAATATTGTATACGTAACTCCGGGTATAAAGATAGGTGACCGCCCCAGGGGCTTTCAGTGTGTGCCCATGGCTGACTGCTGAGCAGAACTCTGTCAGGCCAAGAGAAAATCTTTTAGATAAGCAATTAATAAACACCAAGACCAAGAACAAATCTGAAGCTTCCTCTCGTCCTTTCGAACCCGGGGGCCCAAGGCCATCTTTGGGCTTTTCCCCAGACCATCTGAACAGCCCAGAAATCCCACAACTGGTGTCCGCTGTGCGGGCTATCTCCCACCAAACCTTTCGGGGGGGGGAAAGCCCTGAAGAGCTGAAGAGCCAAGAGAACAGCACTGATAACTCCAGAGGAGGGAAGCCTGAAGAAAGAAAGAAGAAAAAGAAAAAACCGGCCGGGAGAAGCTGCAAAAATCAGCAGTCACTGAGAAATCCCATCTCTCAGCTTCTGCTGAAGACAGCTCGTAGCAGAGCGGCCTGGACTGGGACCAGAAAGGCGCCTCTGATCCATCCCTCGTAATCTGCTGGACGGAGAACAAGGGCCTCCAGACCACGCTGGCGACAAATTCGGTAAGAAGGCCAAAATAATATTATGGGGGCAACACTCTCCCAAGAACAACGGGAAATCTTATCCACCTTACAAAGTGTAGCAGAATTATATACAGAAGGGATCCCAAAGAAAGAATTAAAACAGCTGTTATTATGGGCAAGGCTCAATTACCCACTTGCAGAGACATATCTTTTGTTCGAAGTCGGGTTTTGGCAAGAGATTAATAGGCATTTATATATTTTAGCAACAAAAAAAGATGAGACAGCGTTAAAGCTACTCTCGCCGGCAAGAATCATGTTACAAGGTATTGCAGTCCAGTCTAAAAAACTGGAGAAGCAGCGAGAAGCTGCGGCACCCTCAGAGCAGGGGGCGGAGCGGCAGAGCTCCGGGAAAAAAATTGCTCTGGCTTTGAAAGGCCAGGGGGAAAAGGCTCTCGAAAAAAGAGAGCAGGAAAAAATATTAAAACCCCCGATCAAAAAATGCAACAAACCCCAAGGGCGTCCTGAAACTCCAGAGAGTGTGGAGGAGTCAGGAGCAGAAGGGGGGGAGCAGGAAGATAAGGGATCGGGGGGGGGGCCTGCTCGCGGCGAAAGCGGCGACGCGGCGGCGGCGGCGGGCGCGAGCAGCGCCGGTGAGGATGAGGACACGCCCGCGGAGGGCGAAACTCGCAAAAACCGGGGGATAGACTCACATACCAGCGCGGGGGCGGCGAGCGCGCAAGGCGGGCTGAGGGAAAACGCGCAGCCCCGGAGGGCCGCCGCGGCGGGACGCAGGAGGCGCGCGGGTGTGATGTCAGAGCCGGTGCGACGATCAGCTCGAATCGCGGGTAGAGCCGGGGTGCCGGCGGGGGAGGCGAACACAACATCAGAGGAGGAGGGGTCGGATTCTGGGACAGACCGAGGGGCGGGAACTTCGGAGGTGAAACAGGGGGGAGACGATGATGACGTCACCCTGGGGGACACCGGAAGTAGCTCAGAGAGCACGCACGCGCAGAGAGTAAGACGCGGGCGGGCCCGAGCCCGGTCCCCTGCGACGTCGCGGGTGAGGAGGGGCCGTGTTAGGGATTCTACGTCCCGCGGCTCCACACCGTCTCCAGATCTGGTGCCTTTAGTCTCGAGCCTCGGAGTTTCAGTTCCTTCCCCTCACGGGAGACGCCGAGCCGGAAGAGGAAGTAGGGTAGTCGAGCTTGCTTCGTCATCCGAGCCAGGGAGGCCGGTGACAACGCCACCTAGTGGCAGGAGGGCAGAAGTGCACGACATGCCGGGTCGGCTCGGCGGAGCCACAGCGCCATCTCGTGGCGAGACTGCAACAATGCAGCAATTTTTTCCAACAATATATAAAAAGAAAAGCACCTCGAAGAAAACAATGTTAACACAACAAAGGGATTATCCATCTGATCCACTGATCGTGAGACATTTTCTAAACAACACACAGGCAAAGCTAAAGGGAGATCCTTTGGTTTTGGTCAGAAACCCAGAAACAGGTCAAATAGAGGGTCCTTTCAGACTAATCACTTGGGGAAAGGGTTTTGCTTGTATCTCCACAGATCGAGGTCTGAAGTGGGTGTCAGCGCGGCACGTGAAACCATTCCGAACGCGAGAACACGAGAATGCTGATCCAAGAAGCAGAGAGACGAGTACTCAGACAGAAGTCGAGACTCGGGCTGCGAAAAACGACCCAGAAGAGAAATGAAAAGAAACTAAGGACTTTGGGGGGTTTTCACATAAAAGCAAAAAAAAAAAAAAAGGGGGTCTTTTGGTGCAAACAGAAGGGGGAGATGTGGGATCTCAGTCTCTCAGAACTGGGGTGCAGGGTGAACAAGACCCCCCCTGGGGGGCTCGGGAGTCCTGGAATGCTGCCAGAGATGTCTGGTGGCTGGACTTTGATCCCACATGGGAGATGACATCAGTATGAGGACGGGAGGTCCATGCAGCATTGGGGAAATTTCAATGCTATCGCCTGATTTGAACATGTTAAGAGAGGGAAGGCACAGAGAAAAAAGATCAATACAGCAATATGCAGCAGATTGCAATGATGAAATGTTTTCTTGGGACAAGAAAACGAGTATTGCTACAGCAATCTTCTCACCTCAGACAGCATCGGGGGTGGCCTTGACTCAGATCGACCGCATGGGTTGTTGGTTGAGCAAACATGCGCGGTCTGTGTCTGTCACATTGGATGACATGTTAAAAGACGTCAGTAGTGTGAGACAGGCGACTCTTCAAAATAGAGCAGCAATCGATTATCTATTGCTCGCTCATGGACATGGGTGTGAAGAGTTCGAAGGGATGTGCTGCATGAATCTCTCAGATCATTCAAAGTCAATTCATGAAAATATCAAAAATATAAAGGACAGCATAAATAAGCTTGGTGAGATCACAGGATCATGGATCGATCAATTGGCAGAATTCTTTGACATCTCTCCCATTTGGAGAGGAATCTTAAAAATAGGGTTTTATGTTTTAATAGTTCTCCTAGTCCTCATACTTGTTGTCCCATGCATATTTGCATGTTTAAAACATGCAATGAATCGGATGGCGAAAAAGATCTTTTTGGTGCAAACAGAAGGGGGAGATGTGGGATCTCAGTCTCTCAGAACTGGGGTGCAGGGTGAACAAGACCCCCCCTGGGGGGCTCGGGAGTCCTGGAATGCTGCCAGAAATGTCTGGTGGCTGGACTTTGATCCCACATGGGAGATGACATCAGTATGAGGACGGGAGGATTTCACTGGGGTGAATGGTGAAGGGACAAGTTAATTGGAGTGTGAGACACAGGGCTTAAGATTTCTGTACAGGGGGGTCTAGAGAAGTAAGATGGAGGAATTGGGGCGTGCCCTTCTCCTTCTTCTTCTTCCTCTAGACCTCCATCTTCTGTGGTGATGTTGGCACTCCGGGATTGGACCTTACTAGGGGAACACTGGTTAATAAGGGTAGAGGGTATTGGAGAAAAATGATAAATATTGTATACGTAACTCCGGGTATAAAGATAGGTGACCGCCCCAGGGGCTTTCAGTGTGTGCCCATGGCTGACTGCTGAGCAGAACTCTGTCAGGCCAAGAGAAAATCTTTTAGATAAGCAATTAATAAACACCAAGACCAAGAACAAATCTGAAGCTTCCTCTCGTCCTTTCGAACCCGGGGGCCCAAGGCCATCTTTGGGCTTTTCCCCAGACCATCTGAACAGCCCAGAAATCCCACAGTTGCTGTATCCTGGAGATACTTGCCTCCCTTTATCACTGCAGGGAACGTCAAAGGCAGGAGGGAACAGGGTGGGAGGAAATCAGAATGTGATGTGAGCCAGAGCAGGAAACATCATCCAGCATCTCAAAGACCACCCAGTATCAAGATACTGGTGGGGAAAGAATTCATAATGTGCAGAGAGGACATTGCCAGGCAGTAAAATTCCCCATTCACTGTGGAAAAACCCACCAGGCGCCACTTTCAGAGAAGAGCTTAAAGGCATTCGGTGTTTCAGAGGGTGAAGGTGAAAGTGGCCAGTGAAGTCCCAGGCTCCTCCATGACTCCCTGCAGATCCCCAGCACTTTGCCATGTTTCCAGAGAAGAACATTCCACGGCCACAAGAATATTTAGTTGTTTGGGTGTTCTTTTTACTTTTGGGTTTTTTAGGTTTTGGTGTTCTTTAAAATAATTGGATACCATAAACAGCAAAATGTGACACAGCAAAGATATCATTACCTTGGGCTGAGTGCAGGGAGCAGCCTTGGAAATCAGCTGAATTATTAAGAAACAAGATCCAGATTCTTTGAGGTTTCTTTTCATTCACATATAAAGCCTTTTTTGCCACATGCTTCATCATTTTGCCTGATTACTCCACAGCCAGATGTCAATGGTTTAAAGGTTTAGAATGAAGGAAAGAGCCAATCTGTTTTCTTAACAGTTTTAGGACTCAGTTTCATCAATTGCTTCTAAGCAAAGTTAATTTCATGGCCTCAGACTGTCCTCTCATTTTGAGTTAAAGTCTGAGTACTCAATCCATCCATGGGTGGAAGGGAACAGGAGCAGAACTGGTTGTAGCTGATAATGAGCTTAAGTAGATATCAGAATCCCAATTCTCTAAATAGCACTAGTTTACTGTAGACAAACACAGCCAAACATAAAATAGCGATGTGTTTACTTAAAACCAACAAAATAATAGGATTACTTTTTTCCTCTGCATTCCAGCTATTTTTTTTGAGACTGCCCAAAGCAAATCTGCCCCAACCTACATAAAAACACATTTCCACAATTACTGACAGCAACTGTAAATTCTCCACAATCCTCTCTTCACTCGGCTTCAGAAGCCCAGGGAAAGGGAGAGATCTGATGCTGCTGAGGGAGTGCTGTGGGCAGAGCCACCCTGTGAGACAGAACGTGGCAGTTCTGGCCATGTCTGTGCTCAAAGCAGCCACTGCTCACACCTACTGCCCAATACTTCAGCAGAAGCAAGTTTTGCTCTGCCAATTAACTTCTTTCTTTTTCCATGCACTAAACCTCCCTTTACCTTCAAGTCCATGAGGAAACACTCCAGTGAGTCAGAACATGGAAAGTCTCACTGTAAGTGGGACTGACACATCAATGGTGTTGTCCTTGAGGAGGATGCCACTGCCTCAATTAAGTCTCCTAAAACTCCTGAGCAGATCACACAACTGCAGACAGACAGGTCTGCAGTGCAAACCCCCAAATCCTGGGCTGGAATGGCTGCAAGATCACACTACATGGCACCAACCTTTAGCTACATTTCATCAGGAAGGTTGTGGGACAGTGACATACCAAAGCAGTATCCAGAAAATTTTGATCACTTTGAGGAGTTTTACAACAATTGGCAAACATTTTTCCCTCACACTTATTGTTTGTGTAAGCAAAAAAACACTACACTAAGGAGGGAAGTTAGACAGGAGGAGGGTCAGAACTCATTTGTTGGTCATACTAGAGATTCCCTCAAATTCACACTGCTCCACATTGGTGTAAGTTCTCGGCATCCCCAGACTCCTGTCCAGTTCTGTCTTTGAAACATTTGTTGGGAAGTGCCCAAAGCAACACAGGTGTGTGCATCTCCCGTCACCATCACACTCTACAGGGAAATCCTTTAAAAATAATCATGATCATTTCCTACAGAATATGGAAAATATGTTGTGTTCTTCAAGATTAAGGATCTAAAAGCTTAAGAATTAACAGTGACATTTACACAGAGTGAGGGAAAATTTTCTCCTTTCACATAAAAATTTTGAATTCAGTCTTCCTTTTCCCTCCCCAGAAACACATAGAAAAAGGCTTTCATTTTGCCAAAGGAAAGGAACACAAATTAAAACTGAATATGCTTTTCTTGATTTTACATTTTAGTTTCTTCCATAATTTGTGTGGTGAACAAAAATATTAAAAAACAATCAGGATAGAATTGTTAAGCAAAAAAGGAGAGGAAACAGATCACAAGACATAACACATGGAATATGATAGGTTTGAGGCACAAAACCATTTTTAAAAATCAGGTTTAACTGGCTATAATACTGTTCTCAGGCAATTGGTCTAAAACCTAATGTTAGAAAAGTTGATTTTGTAGAATTTTCAGCAAAAATTATGATGAGGAAAGGACTGAAAAATGTTACTGTGAATCACTGAGGCTGCCTCTTAAGGAATCACATACAAAATAAAAATTTCTTCTTTCTTCAAGTCACACACCAGTGTTGTGTATAATTAATCTAAAACCCAGTCACCTGCTCTTTTCACAGTAAGAAAGATACAGATATAGAGAAAATATAGGTCTAGGAACAGAATTTTATTTGATTCTAGAAAGCATCATGCATCAAATTTTTTTCTTAATGATCCTTTCCCAGCTTTGAGATGAAAGAATAGCAGTTACAAAGTAAAAGGATGCAAAAGTAAGGTTAGCACTATAGGAGGAATACTCTTCTCTTTACAACTCCACTTGACAGACAGTGATAAAAGAAAACAGAAGAAAGGGACAAAAAAAATAAAAGCTAGGTAGTTAAGTGACCTTGCATTTTTATTTTCAACATCTAAGATACTTAAATCTAAACATCAAGATACCATGGCTCTCTGAGCAATATCTAATAATCATGTTCAGCAAAACCTGCTCTGTACATTGAGAAGTATTCAAGAGTCAAAAGATAATTGTCACAAAGTACCAGCTAATGTGCAAGGTAGGAATTGTTGGAGTCCAGAAAAAGGAAGGAAACAAGAGAAACCAAGGTGAGGAGTTTGTCCCTCTTCCAGTCTTTTGCAGGTATGGCTATTATGACTTGCTGCAAAGGTCAATAAAATAGAAGGGTTGTGTACTGGAGCTGGCTGGGATGGGACAAAAATCATAATACTATCCTGTAATACCCTAGTTTCATGGGCCACACATCCAGATGTTCTTAATCCACACTCTCCCATTTCTTACCTGCAAGAAACTACAGAATTACATCAGATTGCAAATGTTTGTTTTCCTTAATTTTTTAAAATTAATTTTTATAATTTTCTTCATGCAGTTCTTACTGTAAGGTTTCCAAGAGAGTGAACAGTTTTACCAAATCTCCAATCTTCCCCAAGCAGAAATTCTAATACAGGATTTAGGAGTTTTAAATGCCACATTGTCATCATTATGTGCTGTCTTCTTAAGGCAATGGAATAATTCCTTTCAAGTACCATAATTTTGCATCACAAATCAATTCTAAAATCTCCTTTGCAAGCATCTGTAATTGCAATACATGTAAAATTATTTAAATTTTATTAAACTATTAACCTGGCTCATTTACTAGAAGGGTTTGAACTACAACTATGGGGAAGAGGCAGCTTTTTGTCAGTTTGGGAAATACATATTTTGATTATTCCCACCTTTCAAGGTCACATGCATGGACTTTTAACAGCAACATTGAAGCATCCTGTTAAAACAACTGCTTTGTACCCAAATCATAGGAAAACCATTTAATCCCAAAGCAGAGGGTGGTGTAACCCAAACCAGTTGTATTTTCCAGACTAATGACCATTAGCACTTGAACACCTATTGCAGTAAACTCTGTTTTAACTTTGAACTACCCAGAGGAGCCTTCATCACATCACCACCACAAGGGCTACATCACATCCCCACCAGGAGAGGAAGGAGACTCTGAACTTTTCTTTCTCTTTCTTTTATTTATGCTTGGACTTCCAGCACTGCACATCAGATAGCCAGGGTCTTAATCTGTCCTATATCAGACTGCAAAAATACAAGGCGCTTTCTCCACAGATCACAGAGTCACATCCCACAAACCCTTCACGTGAGCAGTTCCTTCCCTCTGGAAAAGCATCTCTCCTCTCAAGGATTTCAGCTAATGCTTCTGGCTTATAAAAGATTAAGTGCAATCAGTTACACTGAAGGTTTATAATGCGGCCCTTGATTGTATTTTCTGTGCACGCATTTACATCAGGCACACGAGTTATATAAAATAGTTTGGAGTACAAAAATATGGTTATAACATAGGAGTACCAAACAGCACAGAATTAGAACAGTTTTATTACCATAATACCAATTTATATACAGACCCCCAAATTAAGGATTTTTTTTTCTTTTTTTAATTCTAAGTATTTTTCCCAAATTGACAACTGTAGTGTACACTCTATAAACTGCAAATTAACAACACAGATCTATTTTAATCCCTACATTGTCTATGCAGTCTGCACCAATCCGCTCTCTTCCACACAAAAGTGTATTATAAATAATCTCACAAAATGTCACGTATGTTTTATTGCACATTGTACATGCCAATATTTAAAAGAAAGGCTCAAACCTTTCATTTGATAACTAACTGTTTAAATAACTAGCATTTACTTGTGTTATGAATACTATTGCATTCTTCAGGCTCTAATGCTAACTCATAATTTAAAAGGAGAATAGCAGAACAGAAAATATGCCTTGAACTTTATAGCTTTTGTGAAAAAAAGAAAAAGCTTCTTTAATTCTGCTGATCTCTACTTTATAAAGTCATTAAAAACATCTGACCTAATTAAAAATGCTGTTTCAAAATCTCTGCATGTTTAACTATAAAATTATGCATGTAGCTGCTTGTGCAATCATCTATTCCTTCTATTTTGCAGAATTAGATGTCTCTGTGCTGCACTGACCGGAAGGTTGAGTTACACAGGTCCTGGTGTGAGCTGCAGGAGTTGTTTTATCAGCCTCTGCTCTGCTGGTCTGCACAGGGGCAGGACATGAGGAGCCTGACAGACACCTGGACAACTTGGGATAAAAGGACACTGGGCACAAATGGCCACCCAGCATCCAGGCCATGTATAATTCCTGTTAAACAGATCTCTAGACTAAGGAATACGAGTAAGTTACCATTAATATGTGGGTTTATGATATGCTGCACTAAAATATGGCTGCTAAACAAAGAGAATGATTGGCTGTATGACAGATATGTGCCAGCTGGTAAAAATGCCTCACTGGATAAAAATCTGCGTTTTGAGGGTTAAAACTCTGGCATGAACAAAAAGATTTCAAAGTCGATCGATCAAATGTTTTGCCAAGGGTTTCTAAAGCTATTAGCCATCAACAGCTCCAGAAAAGGATAAAAATAGCAAAACCAAACCACTAAAATTGCACTATTACAAAGAAACAAGTCCATGAAAGGGAGAGTCACCAGCTGCAGTTAAGGGACAGCCACTTCGAGAAGCCGATTGTTTTTTCGCTTGCATGTTGGGATGTTGCCATTCTTCTGGCTGCCTTGTATGAACTTCACACACACTTTGTCTTGTTTGAACTGGACCAGGAACCTAAGAGAGGGAATGGTAAAAACTTTAGTTAAGTGTGGAGAAAAAAAAAAAAAAAAAGACACATGAGGAGCAGAAGCCTTTTCCTGTTGGTTCTAAGCATCACTCCAAAAGATGTCATTTTCAGCTCTGTATTAATAATCAAGAGTTGGGGAATAAATAAAAAAGTCATAGGTTATGGTATGGCTAGAATTTCCTTCAGGTTGTTGTTCCTTCCTTAATGATTGCTATTTGCCTATAACTGTGGACATTTTACAAGATAGTTTGCTATTCCTTTAGGAAAAAAAAGCAGTTTGAAACAGAATTTCTCTTGTACCAGAAATGCAGCAAAGACAATTTCCAACTACGTCACTGTTGGCCAAAGGGACCTCTCTGTTTTCATGGAAGCTCAACACTTCTGCAGCAACATTGGGAGTTCTCTTCTTGATTTATACTTAATTTATTACATCTGGTATTTCAGCAGCTCTCATATGTCTAATCCTTAGTCAGCCTTTATAGCCCCCTGCTCGGCAACTGGGAAAAGTCACTTCCTGCCCAGCAATCTCCAAATTTAGACATTTTCTACAGTTCAGGGCAAATTAATCTGGATTTGACTCTTCACTTTTTACTGGAAGGGAAATTTCACTGAATGTGGAGAATTATTTTTAAAAAAAAAAACACCACAAAAAACCAACATGCTCCTGTGGTGCCTCAAACCTCTCACGGATCTGGATAGTGAGATTGAAAGCAATAAGCAAGGCAGTGCTGCCTCTTGGCTCACATGCAGTGCTTGCTGACCTAAAAAGTCCTTTGTAATACAGCCGATTTTCCCTTTTAGCATCCTTAAAAAGTCCTCCAGCAGAGGCCAAAAACTTCAAAGAATTTGCTCTGCAGCCGGAAACCACAAATCAAGCTGACGGCAGAGCTCAGGGGAGGAAGTGGCCTCTGCTGAGCCGAGCTGCCCTTGGGTCCTGCTTTCCTGCTGCACAGCCCAGGCACTCAGAGCTTGCTCAGCACTGCATTTCTGGGGGGCAGCATTAAGAGCTGCACCCCAAAAATGTGCGCGGCTCCTACAGCCATTGTCTCGTCAGCAATGCTGCATTTCCCTACAGCCACTGTTCCGACATTATGCCTGTGAATGGTGTGTGTCTCCTCCTCAACAGAGCCCAGCATCAACAGCACTCTTACATCAGCTCTCTTCCCAAAAAGCAGAGCAGTCAAAATAAGGCCACATTTTCTCCTCAATCCCTAGTTGTGCTTGTGTCTAAACTCTAGCAGGGAGAAGACTCCTGCTTCACCACCAACACAGATGGGACTGTGAACAGCTTAAAATTATTTAGTCTGGATAAACTCAATAGCAGTACACACATGAGTGTTTTTAATCTGCAAGAGAAGAAACAAAAACCACATCCCAAAAAGCAAGACTCCCTGAAAGCAGGCTGTTTTCCAGACCTAAGGCAAGCAGGCTGTCCAGACTAGTGCAATGCATGCTTAAACTTAGCTTTAGTAGTTTATGCCTTTGTAGCCCCCCTTAAAGTAGAAACTTACTGGGGAGAGCCACACTCTTTTAGAGACTAAAAACCACATACTCTTGAGGAAATTAAATGACATCTGGTAACAGAACAAAGGAAAATGGCAGATTTTATTTTCAAGGAAAGAGCAAAATTAACCTTTTAATAAATCCTCAAATCTAAACAGATACAAACTGTACCCACTATCATTACTCTAGAACACACACAGCATGGTGCAGCCAGATAAAATGGTTCAGTTTTTGCCTACAGGAAATTTACTTCATCATTGTTCAAGGGCTCCAATTTTTCTTCTTTATTCAAAGTGAATAAATCCACCTAATCAACATTACTGAAAATAGGGCCACTTCACAGAACAAAATTGGCACATGGCAATGGTGGACTAAGTGGGAGACTCTTACTCAGCAAACTTTAGGAGCTCACACAAAATGCCATTATTCCATAGCTAAAAACACCACAAGGGCAGTCCTTTTTTAAGACCAAAATCTAAAACTGTCTCAATCAGAAATAAATATTATTTTGAGATGCAGACTTTTCATTAAACAAAGCTTTTTTACAACCAAAACCCTCCAACAACAGGTTGTTACAGCTTCACAAGAGAGACAGAGCCTTCATAAACCTACATTGGATTGGGGACAGGCTTTGTATTCTTTTTGGGTTGTTTTCAGAAGAACTTGGCACCTAGTGTCCACTCTAATCTATAAATATCTCACAGTAATCTGTGAACTTTTCAGTCACATGCAAAATTGTTCTCTCAAATGTAGTAACTCTTGATTATTTCTACAGCAGCAATTGTGCTTCACAGCCCTGTTTGAAACTACTTTAACAAAAGCCCATTTTCTGTAATGACTTTCAGGGACGTAAAAGCCAAAATGAATACTATAAAAGAGCACACACTGAAAACTGGATCCTTCTTTACAAGTATTCTTGTAAAGAGAAAAGAAGTATTAGCTACACAACAGTGTTTTGTTATTCTGACACCAGATACTTGACTTTTTAGCATGCTGCACTGAAGCAAATGTACTCTTAAGCAAACAAGAAACATACTCATCAGATATCTCAATGTTGAGCTTCTGTTTGGTTTGGCTGAGGGTAGTGCGGTAAAGTTTAGTGGCCATTTCAATAAGGTGATCGCTGCTGAGCAGGAAATCTCCTTTGCTGGCAGCTTCTGAACCCTGAAACAGGAAGGAAAACAGTTAGGACTACCAAAACCTTGAGTGTGGTTAAATGGCAGCTAAGCAGGAGGGTTTACAAGGAGTCTTCTCTTCCCAGTTTAAGGAAACATCAATCTTTTGTCTTGTAAATTAAATAGGGATTGCAGTGCAGTGTATAGGATCAAAATACCATTTTCACCCAAATAATCTACAAATCAGGTGAGAAAAGTGAAAAAAAATCCCTTCTGGCCCTAAAGGAGGGTCATCTTCATTTTCCTACAAAAGTGTAGTGTTTCTGTATCCCTTGTCTGGATACACCACAGCAAGCTTCCAATACTTGTGGAAAGGAACAAAAGCAAATTACCAACACCAGGATTAGGATGATGGCAGTGAGTATAAAAGACACTGTATATAACAGTCTTCAGATTCATTTAGGCCAGAATACAGATGCCAGCTTAATGATTTTAGCAGAGCAGTGGTTACAGTGAAGTGAGGCAAATATAGCACTGAGCTAAGCTCTTTAGAACTGAGTAACAAATTAATTGTGTCTCAATGTAGACTTCTTGGCATCCCATAAAGGAGAGAGAAATATTCTACCAGTATATGTAAGGAAAGCACTGGCACAAGGCACCTGAACCATATTACAAGTGGAAAACTCTGATCCTGAAGAGACTGCAGTGAAAAAAGAAGTCTGATTTTCACAGTTAAATGATCATTCATAATGTAATAAACTGTTCTCATTTGGCTTCAGTAGCTTTAAATCAAAGATTTTTTCAGCTATGGCAAAGTTCAGTAAATTTCTAAGCCTACAAGCTAAACCCCTCTGGTTTAATGCTACAAGATAATTAACAAACAGGTTTCACATCACTGCACACAAAACATATTATTTTGTGATGGAGTGGTAACCAACCTCCTTGAGGTGCACTGCAAAGAATCCATCATTTTGGGAGCTCATGGACACTTTGGTAACATCTCCCAGTGGAACCTCTGACTTGATAGTCCCAGATTTTTGATCCGCGAGCAGAACGTTGTTTTTGGTTAATAAGAAAATCCTGGATGCAGCCTGTGAAAATGCAAAAATGCAGATCATTGTCCACGTGAGGAGAGAGCTGGTTTTCATTGAGCACCTACTAAGACTCCAAGGAGTTCACAGTGTTAAAAAGTTTGGCCCACATTAGCAAATGTGAACATTTGATGTTCAGTAAAAGCTGCAGATCAGTTAAAATCAGGTCAGATTTATTTATGTGTCTAATTATAGACTGAGAAGCTTAGCTCATTTTGGCACATATGCTTAGGTATAAACAGTTCCTTTAATTACTGGCTTACAGCTGTAAAATTCAGAAAGTCAAACTCTGAAACTATGCAAATCAGGATAACCTCATTTCTCATGCTCTTTAAATCTCCAGGAAAATCATCACACACTAAGTCTCTCTATTGAGCATTATTCACCAAAACTATGATGCAGAGCAACACAAATCACGTAAGTACTTTTCAGAGTTATGTTCTCCTCCCTTTATCTCTTGGAATTACCCTTTAGGAGGATAAGCATATCTATTTTCAAAAGACAAATATTTTTAAAGCATGAAATGTGTGTTCTTAAATTTGTCTTAGAAAATAGTAAGAAAGAGAAATGAGAACTTAATCCACATACACATTTTTCTCCTGTAAACTTTTAAAGAATAAAATCTTTATTAAAATTAAAAAGGAGTTGCCTTAAACACATAGAAACATAGCTCTTTTTTTTTTTTTTTTAATCTTGAGAGCTGTAGCCTATGGAAATACAGGAAAGACATTGTCTTCATTTAATTAGTTTCTTCTAAACCAGAAAATTAACTTGGCATCAACAATGGGCAACCTAATTTCACTCCTAGAAATGCATACATGACATCTACATCTGAGAAGTTGACATCTACTGCTTCTAATATTCAGACAGATACGGTGAAAGCAATTAAGTTTACTAAAGCAGAATAATACTTCCTGTTTTAATAAGTATAATTTAAATGCAAAATGTGTTCTATGTTGGCAGAATAAAAAGGTACCCCTCATATTTAACAGCTTTATTCAAATGATACAAGAAACTTACCTCTTCCTTCCAAAGAGCGTTGGAAGGCAGGTAAAGCTAGCAGAGTATGCCACTCATAATTTTAAAAGATAATAAAATTCGGTAATCAGAGCTTAACTGACAATGTGGACTTTGAAAAATTCAGTTTTCTAAATACTTGAGTAAGATACTCTCCAAATGTTTATTTTCTTTAATTGGCAAATAGAAGATCTTAGCCGAGTACAGAGATTACATTTAGTTGTGACACAATACAGTCTGTTACCAGCTGATGAGATACCTTTTTTGTTTGGAAAAGTCACTGGAAACCACAAAACAAGATTTTAGTAATCATTATGTAAATTGAAAAGAGGTGTTTAAAATCACCAAGTTACATAAAACCAACATTTCCAGTCTTGCCCTTAAAAATATGCATTATTTAAAAAATCCTCAGACTATTACGAGTCTTGCTTTCAATGTATTTGTACCAAAACTGATCTGCCCTTCTGGATAAATCAAATGCATGTGATTACCTTTCCATTGGCTCTATTGATCTTATTGACAACTTCTGCAATAATGATCTTTTCATCCACGGCATCTTTGAGCTTTTTGTACTTGGGGTTCTCGCTGATCTCCAGGTAAGCCCCTTGGAACGGCTGCCCCACACTGCAATGGAAACACGAGTTAAACTCAAACCCCAGGCAAGAAGCAAACCTGACACCAGCACAGGCTTTGTGAGGAGATGCACCAAATATCATTTTCAGTGATGGTGAATGAAGAGAAAGTTATCACCAAAATGGGCCCCAATTGCTTTGGATATCAGACACATGAACATCCTTACATGGGCAGTCAACTGTAATTTGAAATCACCCAGTGAGAGCCTCTGTGAAAGCAGAAAATAAAACCCCAGTAGGAGTGAGACACTATTGATGCTGACAGGCAGGACTTCAGCGACAGACATGAACGTGCCTTCAAGATCTGCTGTTGTTTGTGACACATGCAGCAGCTCCTGGCTGATCTGCTGCTCTTGCAAACTCCCCCATCTTTACACACCTCAGGGTGTTAAAATAAGGGCTTCTCTACAGACCAAGAACTGATGAATTGTCACTGCTTGCTTTGTTTGCAAATCACTTTAAAAATGGTGATTTAACCTCAGTCAAAGCATTAATGGAAAGCTTTGCCAAGACTGGAGCCCAGGAGAAACCAGTGCATTATGTGGAACACCACTGCCTTTGCCATTGCATCTCTGGCACACAGAGAGATGGGAAAGAAGAGGAAGGATGCTGGAATTTTAGTACCCACAAGTCCCTCTTTCTCCTTAAATAATTATACTGCAGACAGAAAATTAGCCACATCCTATGAACCATTATCATACTAATTAATCAGAAAATTTATACAGTAATTTTCTCTACCCTTAGGCCGATTTAAAAAAAAAAAAAACAACAAAACAACAGTAGGAGCTAATCAGCTCTGAATACCAGACAAAAAGAGATGAAAATGTTTCTAAATGAATGCAGGGCAGGGAAAGCATTCCAACTTTCCACCACGTTGGAGCTTTGGGGTTTTTTGGTTTTTATTAATTAGCAGTATGAAACCATAGTCAGCAAAACAGTAGATTCCATGTGGACTTCATCCCTGACCAAATGATGACAAGTCATAGCTAAAACTAAAATGAATCAACAGTTCCCTTATCACATATACCACTTAAAATTGTCTTGGATAAAAATGACTCTCATATATGTACATATATAAATATATATAGATATAAATTTTTAAAAAGTATCTGTCTGTGTGTGTGTGTGTGTGTATTTTGCTGTAGGTTATTTCATTGTTCAGCCTTGGTGTAAAAGGAACCAAACCAGGGGTATAAATAGAATTCCTTCCCTTCCAAGGAGCTCTATGCTGAGCAGATGCATACTGACTAAAACCTAAGAAAAGCTGCTTGCTCATAGGAAAGTCCAGAGGCACCATCTTTCTCTTTTCCCAGCAGCATAAAAAGACATCCCAAAGCAAATAATGAATAAACCACAAGCTAGCATATATAGCCATTAAATAAGTGATCTACTGAAGAGGAAAAAAAGAGAAATGTACACTGAGCCCATTACAGGAAAACAGGAAATGTCTCAATAAAAAAATGACACAAAACCAAGGAAACACACAAACAAGCAGAGCTTGTCCATGCATGGAACTGTTCCCATAAACTCTTGCAGATTCCTGTTCCTCCCTCTGCTGAACCTTGCTTCTCATTCTATTTGTTCCTGCTCAGCTCAAACTACAGCTTCTAAGAGAAAACTCTCTCGAGATGGACAAGATGGTTGTTTTCAACAAAAAACACAATTTACAAGCTTGTATTCACTCAAAAAGTATAAGCCAACTTATATCAAGGACATCATATCTCTCTTTGCCAGTTTTACTGCATACCAAAAGAAGTGTATTCCTTAAATAAAATTATACTACTGCGCTTTCTTGAATAATGGTGGCTCTATAGATAGCAATGACAAGAATATGTCAGGTTTAAAGAACTCCATCTGAGAATCCAAAATACTTATTTGCAGAGATTTCACATTATTAAAAGAAAAAAAAAAAGGAGAAAAAATATTCTAGAATGGAAATAGAAATTTCTTTTAAGTATCTTTGCAAAAAGATATGTACCAGTGTATCTAACTATTAAATTACTTTAAGTTTCAACACAGGAGAGCTCCCCAGCACAGCTCACCTGGGAGTGAGTGACATTGTCACCTAGAGCCTTCCAGCTCACTCTACCTTTATTGTTGCAGAAAACAGCCTGAGGGGAATGAGGGGAAAGGGTGAAAGTTGTTCCCACCTGCAAGTTCCCCAAATTTGTAAGGCACAAGTGGGTCAAGGAGAGTTAGAACAACAAACCACAAGGGATTTTGGATTGAAGTTCTTGCTATCACAGGACTGGTGGCTGAAGCAACATCTAAGTTTGCTTCTAACTGAGGTCAATTTTCAGGATGGTAAAGGCAAATGATGGAGGGATGCTGTCAAGCAAGGAAAATGCACTTTCCTGCTTAAGATGAAAAGCAAAATCCTGCTTATTTCCCAAATCTGTGTAAGGATATTGAATTTCTGGTACATTAAAAGCAGCAGAATCAGTCATTACCTGGCTGGATATAAAGCCTTCTTGTCCTTGAAAAGTTCACTTGCTTCCAGTTTTTCTTCATATATAAGCTTTTGCTGATCTGTGAACTGATCTCTGTACTTTTTACACTACAAAACAGGATATATTAAACAAACCATAAAATTATCTTTCCCAATCTCACAGCACCACAGCCTAATGTTTGCTCATTGCTCAAGATGCACATTCTTTGTATGCTTCTGAAGTGATTCAGCTCCATCCTACGTGCCACTGATAACAAACAGGGGAGGTGTTTATCTCCTCACCCATTCTAGATGCTTTTGAATTACATCAGAAACAATATATAAAACATCTCCTGTAAGTATGAACATGAGCCTAATCTATGAGACTCATTCATCGGAAGAGTGCGCTAAAAACGTTCACAAAAATATGCATACAGTTCCATAATTTTGGAAGTTTACGTAGGCAGAGGAAGAAAAAGACACAGCTGACAGGGTGAGTTTTGCAGGCTCAGAAAGAAAAACTGTTCCTTGACAATTCACAGAAAACACAGCCCACAAGATCAGTAAAACATCCCATCAGCACTCGCACAGATTCTCGCCGTTCTCTCCGTCCAAAGATCCAAAACAAATTTCAGCTAACCACAGCTCATAAGTAAAAAATTCCACCCAGCACTTCCAACGTTGGTCTAAGTCCTGGCCATGGACACAAGTATTACAAGCTATTAATTAACAGGCTGATGGCAGGAAGCAAACTTCTCTGCCTAGCCCCAGAAAGGAGTAGCCAGGATAGTTATATCCCTTACAGGCCAAGGCAATGATCAAAAAACCTACTCCTTCCAAAGAAATAAAATTATCCTGGCTGGAATCGAAGGAAACACATCCTAAAAATAGACCCTTTGTGAACAATACTATTGAAAATCATGGGAAGAAGTTCTGCACAGCCTGGACCAGAGTGTGTCCTACCCTCCACAAATGGAAAATCCTCTTTAGCTCCTTGTGAGTTGATTCCAAGAAAAGGTAAGGCCTCGCTGGCCAGTTTTTATCTATTGGTGATAAAGAAGGCATCTTATTCTTCATTTCCAAGAAGTATTTTTGCATCTGTGATAAAATTGAAGCAAGATGTTTTGTTAACGTTAGAATATCAGAGTTATTGAAGTTCGCAAGGAAAAGCAGATGCTCTGTGATTAAAAAGCACAGTTACCAAACTGCAACTCTCAGCTCTCATAAACCACAATATGGATTTTTAAAGGCAGGTATATTGAGAAATGCACATTTAGGTATCACAGAAGAGTGGCAAATACTTAGTATCATTCTTATATCTCCAAACATTATCACTATCCTTTCTCTACAATATCAGAATATTAATTTGTCTCTTTTCTATGTGCTTGGACATTTCCTTACAAAGACTATCATAACACAACAGCTACATTTGATAGAAAATAAAAACTTAAAACACAGGAAATGCACATGTACTTTTTACAGATATATACATACAATTCTCTGAAGGGTAAATTCATAAATTTTTCTTCCAGCATTGGCTCTGAAGAATTTCCTGTATTCTCTACGGACCTGGAAAGTTAAACAAACTCTCAAAATGAATATAAAGAATGCATTTGTTTGCACAGGTACTTTTTTAACAAGCTCTGTGGTAGAAAACATTAAAACAAGCACAAAAACATGCAAAGGGTTCCCTGAAATGGGAACACCACCTGGTTACACTTAAATTATGTGAAGCAGACCATGGGCCACGATGTCTGAAAGATACCTCGGCTGACCCGAGTGCAATTATTTGCAAACTTATCAAGGAATTTGAAATGCTTCCCTCCAAAAAGGCAAATTATTTAAATATTGTCAAATTCACAGCATGAATCTATTTTCAATAGGCTTTTGCATAAAGCTGGACCGGAAAAGTGAGGCATCACCAGTGATGATACCATTTGCTTGTGTCTGAAGTGACACTTATTTGATGTTAATTACAGAGTTAACTGGTGAATTTTTCAGATTTTTCTCCTTTAAAGTTCTTAATACACAGACTTTGCTATAATAAAAAGGGTTGGGTTTTATTTTCAGAGCAGACTTGTGCATGAGAAAATTCTTTTCACACACAAGCAGTCTTCATTCCAAAAGAAAAATAAGATTTTGGTGCTTGGTAAGAGCAGAGAATCAACACAAAGGTTGCTTAATGTCAGCAAGCTTGATATTTACTGCCAAAATTTATTTGAAAACAATAAAATTAAACAAAAAAATCAAAAAATTAATCATCATAATTTTTGCAGGTGATATTAATTTTTAATACATATATGGAAGTGCAAATTTTAGAGTACTTGTTTTGCCTTTTGTATTTCTATCAGTGATAATTAGCATAGACCAAAATTCAGAAAGGGCAATTAGGGAGAACCCAACTGGTTTGTAGTTTTATGTGACACCCAGCTCACCTCAAGTCAGCTGAAACATCCCTCAAATTTCTTTGCAAACTCTGGCACAGTCTGCAACACACCTGTTATGGGTTTTGGGCAAAACCCAGGGAAAACATCGTGGCTTTGCATCATTTACCCCAGAGCAAAATTTAGTGGTTTTAGCGAACTCACTAAGTGTTGCTGGCTTCTCTGTAACCAGAATATAAAGGAAAACCCATAGCATAAAATCCCCTTCAATTTACAGAAAAAAAATTTACCCCTTTCTGCCTCACAATAATTCATGCATTTTAAGATAAACCAGCATTCAGAAAGCAAGAATCTGTCACCATTTGTGGACAAATACACCCACAGGTAAACAGATTTTGCTTAATTACACATTAAGATGTACCAACAAAACTGGCAGCATTCAGCTATCATCATTCCATGCAAATTCCATTCAGTGCACATTTTTTTCCTCAACACTTGATGAGAAAAAAAATATCAGAGTTCTTATTCACTCTTTTTCTGCAAGGCTTAGTGCTCTATAGAGTACATCCTTTTTTAATTATTCAGGGATGGTAATTAACACACTCAAAGCCACTCCAACCACAATCACCCCAAATCTCACCATAGATTCTCCTTAATGATCTTGCTTTATATTATTCTTTGCGAGCTGCAAGGTGTGCAAATGAATTTGGAAGAAAGGGACTAATAGACACCCACGCATCCTATTGGTGCTGCAGGGAAGCTGCAAAGCAAGCACTGAGAAATGCAAGCTGCTCCAGAAAAGCCTAAATCTGGAAAGTACCACAAATGCTATTAAAATCTACTTGGCATACAATTTAAAAAAAATCCTCACAACTTTTTGGTTTAATCTTCATTGTTTTTATCAACTTTAATTCTTCAGCCTCGCATGTCATGGGTGAAAACACTTTGCCTTCAAACTACCTGTGGTAACAGTGATATACTGGAATGACAGACTACAGTCTTATTCAGAAAAATCTGTGTATTTCAGGTGAGATGGAAATTGGAAACGTAGCTTACACTGTTTAACAAACTCACTGAAAACCACAGACTGCAGAAATGTATTCCTGCTGTAATGTGCCTTAAAGGTTTTGGAGTCATCAGCTTGCATTTAAATTCTGCTGTTTGATATAAAATGGTCTCTGAGTT
This sequence comes from Melozone crissalis, assembly GCF_028551555.1. NCBI lineage: Eukaryota > Metazoa > Chordata > Aves > Passeriformes > Passerellidae > Melozone > Melozone crissalis. The sequence goes on along the minus strand of NW_026535801.1, from coordinate 11,684,795 downwards.
CTCAGGAGGGACATATCCTTGTTTTAAAATCATAAAAACAGACCTACTTTGGCAGTAGTACCTACAGTGTGATTCTGATCTGCAGAATGACTTCTTAAAATGGCTCCTTTGTATTTTCCAGCTCTGGCTTCCATGTATGTATTGTAATGGATTTTTCTTTTCATTTATAAATGAACATGTATTATATATAATTATATGTTTTCTAACTATTTTTCCCATTTCATCACTGTCAGGGTAAGTACAAGAATATGAGACCCGAACTTTGCATTGTCAAGTGAATTGTTCCTTTCATACCCCTGCAGTCTACAATATCCCTGTTAGCAGAAGTCACTCCCAGCCAAACCAAACAGATTCAGATTTCTGCAGTTCTCCAGGACTGCATCTGTAAAACTGTGTTACATAAATCATTTGGGCACGGACCTGAAACATCTGAAGATGCCATTTTCATAGTCTATTTACAGAGCAGAACTACATTTTTCCAGATTACAGATGTGTTTTCTTTTGCCAACCAGTCCTTGAAAGCAAGGGACGGAAAACAAAACACTTTTGTGCATCTCAATTTTTCTAGGAATCCATGGCTGTCACAAGCCACAGGTAATGCAATGCCAGGCCCCAAAAAGGCTGCTGGATGCAACAGGACATGACCACTGGCTTTACACCCTGCCCTCCTCAACACTGGGATCAGGGGTCTACTGTGAGCAGCAGTGAGAGTCAGACACTTCCACCCCACTTCCCATTCTAACAAGCAGAGGTCACAACAAGAAAATACATCCTTGTAATCTTTCCAGATAGGACCTTTGCCAAGGTAGGTCAGTTTTTAAAGTCAACAACTGTAATAGAGTCCCTTTTATCTGACTTTTGTCTTCCTGTGACTGCTGACAAAAATCCCCCAATGCCTCAATGTTGCTGTGAGGCAATTTCATTTACGACATTTTCAGCCAAGTCCATGACAAAGTTAAACAATGTGTAAAAAAAACCACCCCTCCTAGTGAGCCCACACAACTGCTTGTTTATTGATTGTTAGTAAGGTGTGCCACGCTCCATTGAGTTGACATTGACAGAGGGGAGTGTTGGAGAAAGTACCTTCAGTCCAAGCCAGTAAGCCCAAATGACTGCCACAGCATGCTTACGCCTAGCCTCCTCCTTCAAGCGCTTCAGCTCCCTCCGAGCCTAAAAGGTTCAGAGAGTGAACAAGAGACACAGCCCGGAGCAGACAGCGCCAACGCCGCTCCCACACCCGGCAGGGAAGGGATGGATGGAGGAGCAGCGCTCGGCCTCGGGCGCCCAACGCGCCGCGCGAGCCGTGCGGAGCCACGGAGAGGCTCCAAAAGCCTCCGCTGCTGCTGACGCGGCATGCACAGGTGGGAATTTGTTATTCAGCCCTGTTATTCACTGTCAGCCCTTCCAACTCCTGCTCTGCTGTGCACACCTCCCAGGAGTTGATTCTGATGGGAGGGCTTGGCCTGCAGTTTCACGATCAAAGTGATGCACGTGAAAATCAAGACTTACTAAAATATCACTATCTAGTCACTTCTTCCACTGGCAAGTGCCTGGGCAGGACAGAATCAGCTCTGAAACTATGTGTCATGGTGACTTTCCAGCATTGTAATGAGGGCTTTTATCCTGCAGGTTATTTTTTATTTTGATCTTTATGTATTAAAAAAAAATAAATCATCTCCAGCCATGTTAAAATCTCCATGTTAAAATGATGTCTGTCTGTGGAATTAGGGGTAAAGCCATCAAACCTAGTGCATTCCTCATGTACAAAGAGATAGGCACCTTCCTACCTTTCATCAATCATTCCATTTTAGGAAAGCAATTTGAGGCATGTGTGGGCAACTTAACAGAATGTCGCATTTTAGGAGATACCGGCACATTTTTTGTTCAGTTATCTGATGAAAACACTCAAGGAAGAGTTCCAGTATTACAGGCTCAGTCAGAGCAGCTCTAGCCCTGTATCTGCACTTGTCAAGCTGTAAGTTATCAGACCTGTGCAGCAGCAGTTCCAGCCTGTGCCAGTAATGCTCTTCTGGAGCAGCTGGAAAGGTTAATGTGCAGTAGATGTAGACTCAGAGATTATGTTTTCACTCATCTGCTTGGCAGAAAAGCTCCTACTGCACAGCAGTGTAAAAGCAAGAGCTATGCAAAGCTAAGTATTTGTCTGCCTTGTGAAAAGGAAGGAAACTGAGTACTCGAGGCTCACTCTTGTTTCATTTTTGTTTGTTTGTGGGTTTTTTTGGGTAAAGCAAGAGACTTCTGATGATAACTTTAAAAATTTTTGTTCTCAATATTCCCCCAGTTAAAGATAAAAGATCACATCAATAAAAAGTTGTCTTTCTTATCAGAGACTGTAATTATTTTTCTAATCTTAATTCAATTTAGATTATTATCTTTATATTCATATATATTATTATATTTAGATTATTTATAGTTAAGGAATAAGGACCCAATTATTCACTAAATTCCTGTGAGCCAGTTGATAAAAATAACTATTAAAGTATGTTTAAAATTATCCAAATCTACTAAACATTTAAATGAAGAGCTTTAACATGGTTAACAGTATTGCACCCACTGGATGTATCTTTTAATTCAAAGGACTATCTTAAAACTATGAAAACAAATATCTCTTCTGCAGTACTGAGCGATATTTTGGTGAAAGGAACTCTGGTTAAAAACAAAATAAATTCTCAATGTATTCTGCTTAATCAAATGTAGAGGAAACTGTGTGTCTGTCAAATTATACCATTACCTAAATATCAAGCTAGAGCTGAAAACTTCCAAAGACTCCCTAGTACTAAGGAAGTTCTGTGCATGTTTGTTTGGATTCCCAGGGCTGCCATTTTGCTGGAAGTCTAATAGATTTCTACCAAAATAGCAAAGGTCAAACACAGCATTATACTCCAGATGTAATTTGAGCATATTTCTCCATCCAGTTGGCAAGGTGTTCTAACAACACACCCACAACCATAAATAACAACTGAAAAATGTTTTAAATCTAATGTATTTATGGTTTTCAACTAAATTAGGAATTTATTAATTGAAACCAATATATTTCTGACCTCTAGTGAACAGCATTTCAAATGTTCACATAACCCGCAACTACAGGCTGGGGATTAGCAAGAATCTTTCAGTGGGACTTTGCTTCTGAAAACAAACAGCTGATGCTGAAATTCCTGGGATTTTTCTAGAGCTGTAAGTTTAGAATTGCAAACTAACATCATTTTCTGCTAAAAGATCAGCTCATAAAATTTTGCTTTACTTGTGCTCATTGATTTTTTTTTTTTACTGGTTCAAATCACAGCCAGAAAATCAATTAAACCAATCACAAGTAGAATTTAATGAAACTTAATGTTGGTTTGAACTTGTAGATGAAGACTGCCCAGGGTACACATTATAATAAGTGGTGAAAATCTCAATTGGATCACTAACACAGTGTCACTGAAAGCACTTGTTGGGGGCATGGGGAGGAACACAGCAAAAAAACCCCCAACCTTCTCTCCTCCCCACAAATCACACTTTGCATATTTACATGTAGTTAAATGCATTTCCTAATTTCAGATTACTGCAGTCCAGTCATTTTTAATCTAGTCTAATGGCTTGTTAGTGCAAACCTGTACTTGGTTGCCATGCAAAGTATTTCCTACTCTACAAAAAACTGGCATACACAATGCTATCAGATTTATTAGGTGTGGCATGAATGGAGATGGAAGGAATCGATGATCATGCTCTATTATTTAAGAGTGAATTGTATTAGTCATTAATTCTCACTATGAAATAGTGATTAAATGCTGATGTTGTTGAGCAATGAAGGGGGGACATGTGATATGTGCATGAAGTACCTTATATCCAAGCCAGAAAGCCCAAATAACAGCAATAGCATGTTTATTTCTAGCCTCGTCTTTCAGTCGTCTCAGTTCCCTTCGCGCCTGTGATGCATTTGGAAAGGGGATATAGAAAAGCTTAGGAAAGAAAAGGTTACTGCAAGTTCCCATTGGTGCAAGAAAGAAAGCAAGTACCCAGTCACCACAAACAGCAAAAATTAAAGCGTGTCCCAGCTTCCCAGACTGCACCAGCTATGACATGTTAGCAGCAAAGAGAAACCAAAAAAAAACCAGTTTAAGCAGTCAAAGCAGTTTAAGGCACCAACAGTATTCCCAGATAACTATCCTGAGGGATATCCTTCTTCATTCCACATGGGGACACACAGCTGCACAGTTTTTAGCCATTTTCTTACCTGGGTACCATGCCAGTAAGCAGCAATTACTGTGGCAGCCTCATTACAACGCTTCAGATGCTTCAGCTCCCGAAGTTGTTTCCGAGCCTGCAAACAATTTAAAATGTTCTTTTTGACTAACTAGCTTTTAATATTTTTTAAGTAGGGCACTGCAACTTGTAAATCTAGGCAAAACCAAACAAACATTGCCTCCAAATCCCCAAGCAAATACATTCATAAATGCTGCCCAGCCTCAAATTTGCTGCTCCAGGGAGGATTCTGTGCTGCAAGGCTGGGACTGGCAGGTTGGGGGATCTTAGTTCACTGCTCAGTTCTCTCCCAATTTGCTGCATTACCTGGGATATCTATATGTCTGTTTGCAAATGGCAACAATGTTTTTTCTCCATACAGTAAATGTCTGATTCATTTAGAGTGCAATAAAGAATAAATCCTAAGTAAATTGCCTAGCTTTAGGTCACACTAAAGGCTGCTGTCTTATAGCCTGAATACCAGGCTTTCATGCACAATGCTCCTGCAAAACAGCTTGTTCTCCAATGGCAAACAGAAAACCATAACTCGAGATGATGCTTTTAACCAAGTTTTCTTCAAATAATGCTCATGGGAAAAGACAGCACATCAATAGTTACACTGAAAGGATATTTTTAACTCATTTAAACAAAATCTTAAGGACAAAGTAAAAATCCAAAAAACAGCAAAATCAAATCACGTTACCTTATTGCTGGCAAACTTTAAATCCTTCTGGGCAGGAGACACTATTTACACCAATAGCTACTAACTGCAGCCCCTTCCTCCCCTGATGGCAGAAAGGGAACTGACTCCAGAACTAAAGGCAGTTCTCTCTTCCTAACTAGAGGGGAAAGTCACCTTTAGCAGGGTGAAGAAAGGCTATTAAGAAAATAGAGGAGCCCAGGGTTGCCTTTTCTGAAGATGGACAGCAGTAGTTGCTTTGAGCATCATGGCTGCTTTCATGTGAGCTGTTAATCTCATTTTTACCTCCTATTAAAGCATCATTCCTTAAATATCTACTAGGATGCATGATTATCCCTTCACAAACCTCTCAGGGAAGAAGTTGTGGCAAACTCAGGCAGAGTACAAGCCCACAGCTTCTCAACACAAGTACACTTTCACTCCTCCACTTAGCAGACAGAGGAGAATTGATGATTTAGCCCAAGTAACAAATTGCCCAGGCAACCCAAACTCTTTATTTAAATCCTGCTTTCAATTTGCTTCATCCTTTGAGAATCCTATTAAGCACAAAATAACTGCCAACCACAACTTGTTTCTTCCAAGTCAGTCCAGCACTACAGTTCTCCTAAGGCCAGTGGCAGAGCCCCAGAGCATCCTTCTCTGGAGCTGCTGGCCTTCTCAATTCCTCGGCAGAAGATGCCTCAAGGATAACCCAGTGGTTTAGTGTGGTCCCCCCTTGCACTGTTTGCAGGGATTTATAGCCCAGGCATCCTGAACTCACCTCTTCTATAGCCAACACGAGTGTTCAACAATGGCACAGCCACAGCTCCAAGGAGAGAAGGTGTGACAGGCAGGAGGCTCAGTGCACTTGGAAAGTGTTTTCTGACCTGCTTCTTACCTCTCCAAACAGGGACAGCTGCAGTAACAGGAAACTCACCTTCCACCCTCTGATGTACGACTGTACTGTGATAGTTGAACTCTTTATCTTCTGGTATTTTTTTTGTTGCTGTGTTGGAAATAAGTAGGTGATGTTTAGAACAGAATATTATGTCTGTTAAACACTGCATAATAAACCTTTCATCACTAACATTTGACAATATGCTTGAGGAGACAAGCACTAAATGTAAAAAGTGAACAATTTCTGAGTGAGCAGATCAGAGTGTAGATTCTGTGTTCAACTCGAGGGGAAACAAAGCACATCAACAATGCTGCATGGACAATGCCACTCTGTTTACAGAGACACTAAGTTCATGGTCAGCAGCACAACTGCACATTAAATGCTAACAGTAAGAGCTTTATTTGTCTTTCCCACCACCAGAGTAGCACACAAACTGTCACACATACTCAGGTTTGTAGGCTAAGCTTTTTACCACCTTTTCTTAAGACATGTGCTGTTCCTATTACCACGGTGCCTTTGTTATGGCTAATGATAACTTAGGAAGAGGGAAAAAACCAAAAGCATGGGTTCCTGAATGAGATGTTGGAGTACTATTTAAGTATGCCAAGTTGAGCAATAAATTTCCTGGACAGCTGAACATTTTCCTTCTAAAAAGCTCAGTTCTCCAGTAGTCCAGTGTTTAGTGTAATACTAAATTGACAGACTTTGCAGCAGGGCTTTTAGACTTGACATCCAGCCCACTCAGTGACAGTGAAAATCTCTGTGAGCAAGGCGGAGAGGGTCCCCTCCGGGCCACCCTCATGCCACAGCTGCTCTCCGTTATGCCCTGCAAGGCAACAGACAGACAAGCGCCTGCAGATCCTCCAGTCAAGCCTCCAGCATAAGGAGTTACTCAAAAAAACTTTATTCATTCCAGAGATTTCCCATGAAACCTTCCAAAGCACAGTGCCTACCAGTCATGTTGGGTTAGGAGAACGGTGCCTTCCATCCATGTGAAGAGGCTGAGGAAACATCTCTATCATCACCAAAAAAACAACTGCTGCCATGTTTCACCAGTGACCCAATTACAGTTAAGAAATCAGCAGTTCTTGGTCATTTATTTGTTTTCATTTCTTTATATTTACAGTTGTGCCAGTCCAGCTGCAGTAAGTCCATTTAAAATTCATTAAGATTGTGTGAGATCATAATGAAGCCATATGGGCACAATGCAATTCTGTAATGATGCTGTTTGTAGGAACGGGGCTTTCAGTCACACAAAGTCAGAGAGAAGAGTTTCTACAGTCAAGAAGTATGCTTCAGTCACACTTTTTCCAAATGATCTATACTTCCCTCTAATTATTCAGGAGAAGTAAACCAAACGGTGATGGCTTTCAAGAGGACAAACAGAAGTGCTTGTCAACTGAAAAACTGGGATTTGTCAACTTTGCCACTTGCAGTTTAAAAAGACTTTCTGTTTTTCATCAAGGTTTCTGATATGCTTGTGCTGTTCTCTAGCAACAACAAAATGCAGCTGAGAAGTTCAAGAGTAGCTTTAAAAACAAATAAATCTTTTTTATCAGTCAGTAAGTCAGTATTATTTACTAACTGCCAAGAAAACATGAAAGAGTCGTGTATTAGTGCTGTTCAGTTTGTGGCACAGAACAACCAGTCCACACATAGACTGAAGCTGCTTTGGGATGAACCGTATCAATAATGATAGCAAATTATGAGCTTTAGGAGTTACAATTAAAATAAACCCCTACAGGCAGCATTTTTGAGTCTAAGGCAAGTGTTCCAAATAAGCCAAAACCACAAAAAGGCTTAGGAATGACTGAATTCCACAGAACTGCACATGTATATTACTGAACATTTTTCACACATTAACCATATGTTTTGAGAGCGCTGTAAGTGCTGGGAAGCACAGCATTTTAGCTGAATGAAAAAGACTTCCCAGTTGAGCCAGAGAATCCTGCTCTCCCAGAGCAAAAGGATTCTGGCGAGCTTTTCAGTTTTTTAAAAACAAGCACAGTGTAAGCACTTAACAGTAGTCTATAGAAACTAAATTTTCTTTTTTCCTGCTATTGGTACATAACTATTAAAACTCTTTCAACAGCTCCCTGTGCATAATGAGGAAAAATATCCCATGAAGGTTATATGCATTAAACAATGCAGACAACCCCTCCCCATGTAGTAAGGATGGTATCTTACTGAGTATCTCCTGTACCAGGACGCAATCACAACCTGGCATTTTTTCATTAGCAAGAAGTGAGTCCGGCACTTCCAACCTCTGTAAATCTTCCCAATCAGAGTGGCCAAGTCCTCCAGACGCTGCTTTCTCAGGTCTTCGAGCTTGAAGAGCTGGGTGTGGGGGTTTGCAGGGTTTTGTTTGACATTGGAAGAAAAACAGCAGGAGAGAAGAGACAAGGAAAAAAACCCATAAGCACAGCTCTTGTAAGAGAAATCTCCTCTTTACTCAAGTCCCCCCTCAGTCACACATTGTTTTATTCATCTCCAGAGCTACAGGCAGGTACACCAACAAGATTTGTAGCAAATACAATGTCACAAGTCACTGCTCAAAAATTCTATCAAATTAAGGCTGACAGCTATTGTAGAATCTTGATTCACATTGATTTTAATGGGCCTAACATTAAAAATCCCCTTTTTTTATGCTACGGTCATAGCAATACATCAAAGCACTGCATGGAGAAAAATCTGTGGTAAGCAGGTAGTGAATGATGCTGTCCTCATGAGAGAGGGCTTGATTTTGCAGAAGGCATTTTTCACTTACTGTTCTTGGGTTGCGGATGAATATCTTTGATCTACCGAATGAAAATTCCTCTTCAGGGATTCTCAATTCATTAAACAGCACCTCTACTCCAGCCCTAAGAAGGAGCAAATGAGCTTAACATACATGACCCCCAGCTCTAAAACGCCTTAGTTTACATATTCACAGCTTAATTTATGGAAGGTATATGAAAGCATATTTTAAACTTTTAAATAGTGCTTGACATAAGAAGATTGAAAGCCCAACTCATTTACTCAGTAGTTTATTCCACTAAAGGCAAGAATAATCACTGTAAAGACTCAGAATAATTTGATGAAAAAAAGAGCAAATTTTATTTTACAGCATCAGCAACAGCCTATTTTTTCCTCTTACATCTATAATTATTTTACTTAAAAACAGAAGAAAGGAAAAAGGAAGGCTTCACACTAATGTCAGAATGTGAAACAAAGACTGACAAGTTTGACAAATGGCAGTGTTCCATTCTCATCAAATGCATTTTATGAACACCAACAGAAAAAAGGGAAGTGCAACTGTGCAGACCTTTGTGATGATTACTGCAATGCTATTGTTACCAATACTGCACTGCCACCATTCTCTTGATAACCTAAAGACTTATATTGTAGCTATGTTAATCAATTATGAAAGATTTTTAAATCTTGCTTTTGGTGGCCATATGTAAAAAGAAATAATAGAAGCTTATTTGCTCATCCCAGGTATTATTTGCAAAAAATAAAATGTGGATAAAATGTGAATACTATGCAATTTAAAAGTATCTATTTAATATAATTAATTTGCAAGAGGCATTATCTCATAATTGTTCCCCAATCATTATGTAAAGTTATTCCTGAAAGGGCAGAGGAAGATTGTATGGCTGCCTTCAACAAAATGAGCGTCCTTACACTTTGAAAGCTGGTCATTAAAGATAAGTGCCCTCCTGACCATTGCAGCCCTCCCAGTTATTTTGAATCCACTGCAGTATCTCTCTCTTACACCCTTTCTCTCAGACCCACATCAGTCAGGCCTACACTGTATTCTTTTTGCAACGTATGCACACAATTAACAACTCAGGACGTGTGGAAGATGGGGATTTCAGCTGGGACAGGTGGGAATACTGCTGTTTGCCTACCTGGCTGGCCCTCTCCAGTGGGGCCAGGTCTGCTTGCAGAGCATCTTGTACCTCTCCAGGCAGGGCTCGTAGGGCTGCCGGAAGGCGTAGCCCGCCCTGCGCACCCGCACGTTCTCCAGCAGCCCCAGGTAGCGGATCTGGTGGCACACCAGCGCTTCGTTGAAAATGTGGGCAGCCTTCTTGTCATTGGGCTTGATGCACCTGCGCAGGAAAACCAAAAGGGATGTCTCTTTGCACATGCCAACAGCTATGATGGTGAGTTTAAACCATACATTTCAATTGTTTATTTGCCCATGATTCTTCTCCTGGGAAGCTGAGAGGCCTCAGAGAAAAAGGAAAACAATATTAACTCATTTGCTTCTCCTGTGTTTTGCTGCTTTGGAACGTGGTTTGGAGACTGTTTATCCAACAGGTAGTTGTTTGATTGGTTTCATGTGAATTGTTTTAACTTAATGACCAATCACGGTCAGGCTGTATCAGACTCTGGAGAGAGAGAGTCACGAGATTCATTATCAATCTTTGTAGCCTTCTGTAAGTATCCTTTCTCTACTCTTTACTATAGTTTTAGTATACCATCCTTTAATATAATATAAGTACATACAATAATAAATTAGCCTTCTAAGAACATGGAGCCAGATTCTCAATTCCTCCTTCATCCTGGGGACCCCTCAAATACCACAAACCTCATTAAACAAATTGACCAAATCTTTGGCACTGGGGAATTTACCTGATGTAGTTTGGATTTTTTGTCTGGAGATTTTTCATCAGGGTAGCAACTGAAGCCTTGAACTGTGAACCTGCTGTTGGTGGTCTCTTCAGGTTGATCTTAGCAGGGTTTCCTTCTGGGAACAATGCTTTGATAAGGGAGTGGTTGGCCTTCCACATGGCCTGGGAGAGGTCACGGTACAGGAGATCATTATTTTTGTCAACAAATCCTTCCACCTGGTACATCACCTGAACAACAGACAAGAGTCTTATTAGCATAGGTTTTGAACTACAACACAGACCAGTTCAAAACTGACCCAAGAAATTGATTTCTCCTTCTTACACACTGTCCAAAAGAACCGAAGGGTATTTCAGCTTTCATTTTAAATCTGACATTTGGATGGCTTTTTGTTGGATAAAATGTCTGTGAATGTGCTACCTGGGAAAGACGCATTTTCTCATGCTGCCAACAGTTCCCTGTGTCAATCAATTCCGGTTTCTCAAGTGGAAGAAACCCTTTTTCAGTATAACTCTGACACACCACCACCTGCCAAGACTCCAAAACAATATTTTTTTCTGTCTGACAAGTTTTTTCTCCCTCTCTTTTGAGCCAAAACAACAAAAATACCTTTCCTTTCAAAATGCTAATACTTAAATTATTTGCCTAACTAAAGCAAGATATGGAACATCACCTCTTGCTATCAGAGTGCAAGCAGCAAGCTGTGCAGCCCCCAGGGGAGTGTTATTTTAAAGGACTTTTACCAGGAAAGCAGTCCAATAACAACAAGCACAAGTACAAAGCTCTGACCTGCAGCTGGGTACCCAGGAGGCAGTCAGAGGAACTTCATGCAGACCTCAGATTGCTACTGGCTACTTTAATTTTTGAGGGTAGGAAAGGTATTTGATTAATTGTGACAAGTCATCTGGCTGGTAATACAGATCCTTCTTCAGATCCATGATTTCTCAGTTCTGCATGGATTTGTGCTAAGTACATAGAATACTGAATGAAAATAGTACTGACACATATTTTACACAGCAGCAAGTTACTGGGAACTCAGTAGGCAGCATTTTACCTTGGAGAACATGTTTCTGGTTCTGACAGGTGCAGTAAATGTCACTACTGAAAAAAAAACCAAACAAAAACCCCAAAACAACTGTTCACATGAAATTACTGATATTTCTTAAAAGGGGGGTCAAACTTTTGTTGACCAGTGACAAGATCAAAATGTTCTCAGCTGAGGATGGAAAAACAACATTCCTCCCAAAATAGGAGGAATTCACTCTGCTGGGTAAGTGAATGCCTGTAACAATCAAAGACCCTCACTGCCTGCTAGGACACAATCTGTGCACAATCCTTCTCACAGCACTGGGGTATTTTCAATTAACTTAGATTTTTGACAACCAAAGAAATACCTAGGTATTAACCCCTGTTAGATTATATGCAGTAACAAACTCTTCTTGGCAACGAATGTGAATGAAAACCTGAAAGGCTGAAAGGCTGATATTTCCAGGACTATTTTGAATGAAAAAATTATTGAGCCATTCAAAATTGTAAGACTGAGAAAATTTCCAAAAGCATCAAGCAGTCTTAGGGAAATGAAACACTTTCCAAATATTCTTTACTGTGTGACATTATCACTTCAGCAGATTCAGACAAGAGGAACAATTTCAACCCTACATTTACTTTCAATTTTTTAAAAAAATGAATGTCTTCACTCTACAAATGTAATTATTTTGATTTTCATTAATAAAATGTCATAGTGGATTACACACTGAAAGCTGTCAGACTTGTACTCATTCAAACTGCTTATGTTGAAAAATGCAAATATAAACATTTGTAAAATGCAAATGTTTGCAAGCCCTCTGTGTAACTTTCTCTTCCATCTGTTTAAGCACAGAGTATCAAACTCAGTTCCTTTAAATGTACAAAAACTGCATTTTCACAACAACGTGACTAAGAGCTGCAGCTAGCTCAGTGACAAAGAGCATGTTTTCCAAAATATGTTACCAACAAGTGCGTGTGAATTTTTGTCACTGTGAGCAATGATTTATTTCCAGGGAGCTAATGGAGCACCAAAGCACATGGGGCACCTTTCTCCTTTGGTGAAAGGAGAGCTGCTTTGATTTCAGCCAGAGCAGCAAGGGCATGCAGTGGCAGGACAAGGGCTGGGGGCTTCAGACTGACAGAGGGCAGGATTAGGTTCAACAGCAGGAAGAAATCCTTCCCTGTGAGGGGTGAGGCCCTGGCACAGGCTGCCCACAGAGGCTGTGGCTGCCCCATCCCTGGAAATGCCCAAGACCAGGCTGGATGGGGCTCTAGTGAAAAGTGTCCCTGCCCATAGCAGGGTTTGGAACTAGGTGATATTTAAGGTCATTTCAACCAAAACCATTCCAAGATCTCTTAAGCCTCCCAACCCAAATCACAGATTCTAGGTTTAAGACAGAAAAGATGAAGACAGGTGTGGATTTTTTAATCAGCTACACCAATCCCCCAATGTGCTCCCTCCAGCAGGTACCTTGCCAGCATAGTGCTGGATCCTGAAGCAGCTGTGGGGCAGGGAGGTGTCGTTGAGGAACCGGGAGCACTTGCTCATCCTGCTCTCGAAGTGCTGGTGAGTGGCACAGACCTGGTTCAGCTTTTCCAAAAAGGTGTCATCAGTAACTGTTCCTGGTCTCAGGCACTCTTCGTCCAGCATGGCCAGGATTCCAGTTTGGTTCTGAAGTTTCAAAGCAAGAGCTTTAGTACTTGTTTCCACCACAGCACAAAAAAGAGATAATTAATTTTTTCGACTTCTGCTACCCAGGAAAACATTCTTTGAGCCATCTCAAAGTTTGGCTCCTTTTACGTCATGACCATTTCCAAGTGATTTTCAGCACTTGCATTTTTGAAAGACTTTCTATGAGATCAGAATCCTGAAATTCACATTGAAACTTCATGTCATTTACTCAGACTGTAGCAATTCCAACTCAACTGAAAGTATCCAGTTCATGGTAAAATCACCACGTATTTTATGTTAATGGCTAAAAACTGCTCTTTCCTGATTGTTAAGGAATTTTATCTTTCTTGCATTGGAAGTCTTCTCAGTATGTACAAGTACTTTGAATACCTCAGACATTCAGTAACATGTAATTGAGTTTTCTAGTTTCCATATGAAACGTTAATTACAATGCAGCATGTGATATCTGCTATTGAAAACAGCCCTAAATGTAAACATTTAAGAGAAGTTTGATTTGTTTTGGTTTTAGTGCAGGTACTGCTGAGTACTTCTACAAAAGAAAACCCCTTTTTAGTAAAATAAACTTCTGCTACACAAAGTAAGATGAATAATACAACAAATGGCATGTTCAAAAAGTTTAGTGCATGAGGACGCATACAGACATTACAGCTAAATTAAATCCATGCATTAAAAATAATCCAGAGAAGTCCCTGAATACAACTTACATTTTCTATTAGGTCACAAATGATAGCATTGTTGAAATATTCGATATGAGTCCATTCAATCCCCTACAAGAAAATACAAATAAATGGATGAACAGGAAAACAATGGAGGGAGCTTTTCCTCTAAGCAATTAAAAAGATATTCCAGTTAACCGTGGTACTGCATTCAAATTTAATTCCTCATGCTTAACAACAATTCATTTATGAGGGGGAAAAAAAAATGCAATCATCTACTACTAACATTATCTGCACAAAATGAGTGTCCTTGAGTGGCTGCCAAAGTCAGTCCCCATTCCTTTCCCCCACCCATGTCAGCTTCCCATGCACTCCCTGGCTCCAGGCCAGGCTCCTCCTGTGCTGCCCACGCTCCCACTGGCCAGAAGGAGATCAGCCCACGGCCCTGCAGCTCCTGAGATCAACATTTCTAACTTCTTCCTTGTTGGGTTTTTGATTTTTTTTTTTTTTTTTAATGGGAGGAAGAAAGAGGGCTAAATTTAGATAGGACCATTTGAAAAAATCCAGAGTATGACTGTTCAGATGTTCTTAGTACCTCAATTCTTTTTCAAATATCACTGATAAAATTTCCAGGTTGAGATGCCAACGCATCACAAGGTAGCACTGGTAGGGCAAAGGACTGAAAGAAGGAAAATATTAATTTCATTCTTAATTTCCACTCTGTGCTACGTCTTACAGTTTACTTTTCTCAGAGCATTTGAAATATCATTCAAGAACCAAATTGCAGTAATGATGGTTCACCACTGAATGCAAAATTAAAAAGAGATGCCAAAATTTCATGTTATCCTCAGGGTTGTAAGGCAGGAACTTTATGTAATTTTAAAAAATGTTTATATAGTGAAATGGCATCATCCAGTTGGAGTACAGGCAGTGTGTGCCAGTTTTTACAGCTGGGAGCTGGTATTTTGTCTGAGCTCTGTGCATCATGTGGAGCACTGCTAAAACCTATTAGAACTTTAGCTTGATGTTCACTCACAGAATAACATCAAACACCAGAGGCTGGGCTCCACAGGACATCTCAAATTTATCCATAAAGCTCACACAATACAATACAAACCTTCAATACAAACCTGAAAGAACACTGGAACCAAACTCTATTTGCAGTTTCTTTCATGTTGTATGCTATTATTTTAGCTGTGGCTGTTTTTGGGTGCATCCCAGACATTGCTGTATAATCCAAAACACAGGCTGCAGGGTAATGGCACTAATACCAGAAAGTGATATTAGTGTTCTAATAAATCAATTAGCCCTTGCTCAGAACTGCCAGTCATGGTTGCCAACGAATGAATCAGAGCTGGGTCTGTTTTTTACCTGGAGAACTCATAATGTGAAACAAATGCCAAACCAACATTTTTGGCTTAATGTGACTACCACACAGCCCCACACAAACATGCTCCATGTCAGCCCTGTGGTCAAAAAGTGCCTCTGCTGCCTAACTGAAAAATGGTTCCAGCCTGCCTGCCTGTGTGTCTTCACAGGGACAAGGGGAGGAGGGGAAGGGAAGATCCATTCCAGTATTACCTCTCGGATGTACTCCTCCTGCTCTTCTTTGAGGGTAAGTTCAATGAAGATCTGCTGCAACTTTTCATTACAGTAGTTGATAATGAATTGCTCAAAGCTGTTGTCCTGTCAGATGAAACATGTTTGAGTTTGCTTTGTGTAAACAGCCTGGAACCCAGCTGGAGCAAGTTACAGCAGCTGCAGGTCAACAAGCCACTCTATTAATTACTCCCTCCAGTTTTGTGAGGTGATGGCTGGAGTAATATTTGATTGAGATCATGATTAGTTCAGAAATTTTAGACCAAATCCTTCCCTGAGGTTTTGTCTGTTGGGAGGGACAAAAACCTCTGTAGGTTTTATTCCTGATGCCTCCACGCTGATTCCTTTGAACGAGTCATAAGGACACTTGTGGTGTCAGGAAATAAATAACCAAAGTTTTGCCTGCACTGTCCCCATATGTAAAATGTAGGCTCCTGCAGGGTCTGATAAATAGAATCATGACAGTAGCATTAGCTCTTTTCCACTCAGCAGCCAATAAAGCATCCCATTTCCCTACAGAACAAGGCTCAAGCTGCCATTCCAGCTGCAGCTGAGCCTGGGTTGAGAGATTATTGGCTCCAGAGGTCAACCCACCTCCTCCCTGCCAACAAACTGCCCCTTGAAATGGTGGGAAACAAAAGAGCTTCATTGACTAAAACTCCTCTAGCAGGCTAATTCATCTAAAACTGGGTTAGGGAGCAAGCAGACGTGTGACCCTTTGCAGAAGGGACCAGGGAGTGGGGCAGAGCCCAGCAGGAGGGGTGGGCACGGGAAGGAGGCAGTGTCACAGGCTGGGATGTGCCTCTCTGCCTTTTGAAACTCCCAAATAACCTGCTGCACAACACCTGGGAAGCTTAAATTATGCTGATAGAATTTTTATCACTGAAGGCAAGTGCAATCATATCGAATGTTTGAATTAAGGATCTGGTTGCTAAATGAGATTAAGAACACACAAGCAGATTAGAAAATATGGAGGTAGCACAGATTATTTGTATCATTTTAGTTTTAAATGAAGCAAAATCAAAGCTGATCACCAAAAATTCCTCAGCCACAAATGCTGCCCCTCTCACCAACTGCAATTATCACTCAGAGACTGCAAAACTTGCATAGCTCTAGATGAGAGAGTTAAAAGTTGGCATGCAGCAAAATCAGCACTGCAAACAAGCCATACTTACTGCATTCTGTTGAAAAAGAAATTACATAAACTGCAGTCAGTACTTCTTCTACTTCCATAACAACACAGAACATAGCTATTAGCATTCATTTAGCATACCAAGTAGATCAATCTTTGTATCAGTGAAAATGCAAAGTACTACATAAATGTTATGCATTGCATCTTTGTAGGTGAGTCTATCTTTAGGCACTGTCTAAATATTACCAAATAAACCAAGAGGTTGAGACAGCCTAACACAGAACAGCATTCTTGCATTGCTCTGTCTCTAAATCCCCAGGTAATGTTTGCCTCTAAAAGCCATATTTATAACCTTGGGCAGACAAAGCTGCGCAGCAGAAGAGGAGAATGTAGAAGGAAATAGAGAGGAAGAATGAGTATAAGTTTACTTGACACATTCAGATAAGGCCATCACTTCAGATATGTTGAGTGTGATGTAAAAGGAGCCCAACAGCCACATCACCCAGACAAAGGGTAAAACATACTCTGCATCCTCCTGCCAGGCACATGCCACCCAACTCAGAGAGACTGCTGCTCCAAAAGACCAGGTCATTCTGATTAAAAGGGCTGCAGGACTATCCACTCACAAATTATACAGGCTTGGTCATCCGCAGAGGATGGAAACTGAACAGAAAATCCAGCTAAACCATCTAACTGAAAGGTCATTAACAATACATTAAAGTAATTGCTAGATGTTTTCCTGATTTGCTGTGTATCTGTGATATTTATGGCTTGCAAAAAAAAAAAAAAAAGGCAAACCAAAATCCACAGAGTTCTCCACAAATCGCTCACTTTGAGCTATGAAATTCTATTTGACATTGCCAAGCCACTGAAAATTGCTATTCCAGGAAAAGTTATTGAAGAGCAGCAGCAATGTTGTTCTTTATGAATAATGCAGAGCAAAAGGCTAAAACAGTTAATTATGGCAAAGAAAATGGGGGAAACATTTGAAATTACTGAAACTCTCAAAACACTTAACTCTGAGCAGACCAGAAGACATTTGGTAAATGAAATACACTTCAGAAAAGGTTTTAAAAAACCATGCCCAAAAAAGCCCAATTAGTACTTATCTCTAAGCAATTCTAAGGAAGGCAACATTGGCTGTGCATTTATTCTCCCTTAATGAATATCTGATTTAATTTATGTGAGGGCTCCACAAAGCATATACAAAAACATTCACAAATTAGTTGTCCCCTCCAATATTTTAATGAAGGTGTTATAGAAATGAATACAACAGAATTAGAAGGGATTTAAAGGACTTCTGGCAATTTTTTTTAGAAGGCAGCAAAGAATAACCCACATCAGTGATGGCACATCACTAAACCCACTCAGGAGACAGGGGATGGAGGGACACAGCCATCTGAGACCACTTGCTCCTTATGCTGGCCCCTTGTATTAAGTGACACAAAGGGGTTTGACCGACACAGAAGCAGTGCACTCACACCCAAAATTTGAGGAAGAGCTATAAAATATTCTTAGGAAATTTTAAAGGGGGGGGAAAAAACCCCAAAATTTAAGACCATATCTTCTCAAGGTGTCAGCTTCTCTTCCAGGCAGTAATTCTGATATTTTTAATATCAAGGGCATCACTTCAATCCCTGCATTTTAATAGCAGCTTTCTAACTATGCCTTTGAATGCACTGTGGAATACAAAGTAAAACCTTCAGGGAATGTAAAACCACACAGTCTCTCAAATTAAATAAAGGTGCTGGGAAAACAGGATGTCACCTGAGATAGGCTTAAAGTCATGTTGAATTTATAGATACAGCTCAACCAACCACCCTCAGCTTATCCTCTGAATCTTTTATCAGATGCAACACTAAATTTAGGGGACTAGAAAAATTCACTGACAAAAATCAAAGCCTGCTTCACCATAGTTCTCACTTCATAAATAATGGTGTCATACAGCTTCATTCTTTATCAACCTTCATGGTTGGTACTTCATGAATAGCAAGTTTTGAAGTCTAAAAAAATTCTTCTCCATGCAAAAAATAAAGTGATTATATAAACTAGCTCTAAAGTTCTATCTGTGAGCCACAGCTATTACATACAGGTGCTTGAAAGCCCTACAGAAAATATTCTTTCATCCTTAATATTTTACCAGACCTCTTCTTTGAAAGATTCCACGTGTGTACCGTGGAATCATCTGAAAAAAACATATTTGGTTTGTTGCTGACTTTATACATTTTTATACCAGTAAAATACCAATGTGAAACAGACAAAAAATATTTCTGCCAAAAAAAAAAAAAAAAAGAAAAAAAAAGGCATAACTCTTAACTCTTACTGGTATTAAGCAGAGAGATCACCATTAGATTTATGAACAGAAAATATCTAAACCAGGGAATTTTCCTATCAACATTAGATACTTTCTCTCTCCATACAGAATTCAAAATCACTTTTGAGCACCCAGTTTCCAAAAATTTCCGAAGATGATAACGCAACTGATACCTGCTTAAAACTGAAAACTGGGTACCTTTCCATTAGGCAGGAATCAATTCTTAACTTCCACCTGACCAATAAAGTCTAACTTTAAGTGTTCTGGTTTTTGTCTCCCCCAAATTAAGCATATGATGTGGATGCAAACCTACAGACTCAGGTACATCACAGCTCAGTGTCACACCTTTGTAGGTGTTTCTCAAGATTCCTATAATTGATCAACCCCTCTTCCTTCTTAATATTTTGTGCCACCATTCTTGTTCAGAGGCAACTCAAAAATCTACACATTGCTCAGTCTGCAACCACTCTGACAAAAAGGTGCCCAGCAACACTTTTTCAAATACATTATGTGAGCACATACAGCTCAAATAATACATGAGATGTATTTAAAGGGAAAGCATTTTTTAAAAGAAAACCCTAAAAGTTTCAGGTCATGAGACTGTTGAAATCAACAGGACTGATGTCATTAAAATGAACTTTCACATCAATGTGAGAAGAGAAAAAGACATACAGAGACTGATACTTCTGCTCTATCACAAATAGCCCCAGAAAGTAAGTTTTTTTAAAAAATCAACACAGCTCCAGGCATCAGAAGTCTCTGACTGCCTCCTAACATAAGCAGGTGACCCCACGTAGTTCCATCAGGCCCCTAGAGAAAAAGCCAGATGGCAAAAGTAATGATGATAAAAGACCAACATACTCACTTCCCTGAGATGAATGGTGGAATGAAGAGTGAAACCAAGCAGCAAATTCAATTTATATGCTACTGTGGTGTCTGGGGATAGGGGGTTTCATGTATGACCACACAAGCATACGAGTTTATGAGATGAAACTAAGGAATATAAATGCTAGGAAGTTAAAATCAGCAAAATGGGAAAATTGCATTTAAAGAAAATGAAAAAAGATACTATTTTAATCTCAGAAAGCAATGACCAGTTATAACGTGACTCAGTTTTAACAATTTTTCAAAATTTTTTGTCAATTGAGTAAAGGCATGTTATCAATATTTATCCCTTTCTTTTCTGTTTACATGTACAAACATTTGAGCAATCAAGCTTATTTCTTGTAGACCAGACTGCATTGGGCTTTTGTGTAAATATCTGTTTATGCAAAGAACCAGAGAGGCACATCTTTCAATTATAAATATTCCACTATATGCAATCAAGCCATGTCTTAGTGTACCTCATGGAAGCAGGAAAGAGCTGTGCCAAAACTTTGGGGATTATCAATTTCCCATATTTGTGTAGCTGAACCAACTTCAGCCCTCTTTGTGCACCAGGCAGAGAACCAGGCACTCTGAAATCCATCTTGCTGTCCAGGCACACAGGTCTGAACCAAATTTGAACTTAATAAGATGAGAAACTGCAGTGAACCCAGTGCAGGTGTGATCCATGGGAAAACCCAGGTACCATCACTTCAACAAACTCAGCCTGGTAATTACAGTCCTGGAACAACAGGCAAGAACCTCCTGTATTATCAGAACCACTCCCCTGCTCAGACAGAAATAGCTGCTCTAGGGCAAAACATTATTCTCACAACCTGAAGCAGAACATTTGTGTATTTTTGCTCCAGCATTTCAAGTATTTCCTCTGCTGCAAGCAGCCAGCCAATGGGATTTACTTCATAAAACTGCATGTTGCAAAATAAGCCTCTCTAATACTTACATTGTAATACAATTAATTAAATGGTGGTTAACTTCCTGGGATGCACCTCTGCTTTCAGCATCCCATCCCTCAAGGAAAATTATTGCTTTAACAGTATTTTAAAAACTCCCTGGCACCTCAGAGTCCAACCAAGGGTCCCTCTTTGCAAAGCTCCTCTCTCACATAACACCAGCAGAGGAAGCTGATCAATTATAGACTAAAAATTCAGTTCTCCTCTTTCCCACTAGACTGGGGTTTGCCAGAAGAAGCAGAGAGGATGGGTGCACACATTTTGGCACTGCTGCTTGCCAGTGTGTGATAAACTTCTGGGCATCAGCAAAGGGTTGAACAATTTCAAAAAGGAAATCTGTTGTAAGCTAGACAGCCTAGAAAAAGCAGCTGGAAATTATGGTCTGGAGATTAGGGCAACTAACAAAACAGATATCCATGGATGAGTTAAAAAAGAAAGATAAAATAAGATCTTGATAAGTCACTTTCCTCCTTAGAATTTTTTTTTGGTCTAATATGTCATCCTGCTTAGCAAATAACTAGACCCTTCTGTAAAATAATCCTTTGGGGCGTGGGGGGAAGACCCTGATCCAGGAGCAATCTCTCAGAGCTCAGGATGCTCTGAAGCTGTAACATCCTTCATGTAATCAATAGGACAGAAAAAGGCAAAGCAACCAGGCAGCAACTGGACCAAGTTGTTGTACAGGTTTATGGTGAAGGTGGAAATAACTCCCGTATTTTTTCATGTTTTAAACACCTCAGGAAGACATTTTCAATGATTACTGCTCCTTATTTGGTTACCTCCCTCTAAAAACAGACAATTAACACAGCTATGAGCTTGTTAAAAGGAAGAAAATGCATTCTTCACATTTCTAACACATTCCCTCAACAGAGATACTGTCATTTTATCATTGTCCAGATGACAGCTTACACAGTGCATGCAGCAGGACCAAGCTTCTTTCTGTTACCTCAAGGGTCTTCTATGCACAAGAAACAAGCAAATTGCCTTAAATAAAAACAAGTGATATCAAAATGCATCACAGACTGTGAGGAATGGACCTGGTTTTACTGCTGGGTGGCTTGTTTGGCTGGTTTACTTGTGATAATTTTATTTACTGGTGGGTTTTTTGCCATGTCTTTGCATGTTCTTGCCCACCTGGAGCAAAAGGAGTTGGTCAGATGCTGTCCCCAAAGACAAGGCAGCCACATCACCTCTGGTGAACCAAAGGGAACCAGGCCCTCTCTGCAACCCTATCACCAGTGCATCCCAGTTTCTTGTCAGGCTAACATACCTGGAACAAACTGCTCCACCAAGGGACTGAGCAGAAAGAACTCACACTCTCAGTGTCTTCTGAAGGTCTGGCAAATTTCAACAATAAGCCTTGTTTGGCAGCATTACCTTCCGTAAAACTGCACTCCAAATCATTAACTTCATCATATGGACCAGCTGCAGAGTGGTGCCTGAATGTTCAGAATAAAGCCTTTAAGGCAAGCAGCACAGACAGACATTGCTGTCTCTGAAGGGCTGGGCAGGATGAAATACTCGCCCTCACTTCATGACATTCATTTTTACTGCTCCTTGTCTCCACAGGAAATGTACACAACAGGAAACCCAACACCCAAAGCAAATGAAGAGAGAGCTTTCTGCTCATCTCTGCTGAGCCCTGCCAGGCCCCACCATCTGCCTCCTGCAGCCTTCACTTCTCCATCACAAACCCCATCCCTCCAACATCCCACCCTGTAGCCATGATATTTTCTGAAAATTCCTTTCCTTTGGATTTTCTTCTCCTGAGAAGCTGGGAGGCCTCAGGAACAAAATGTAAACAATTATTATCTGCTGCTGTGGAATGCAACAGGTGCATCTGTGATTGGTCTCATGTGGTTGTTTCTAATTAATGGCCAATCACAGTCAGCTGGCTCAGACTCTGTCTGAGACACAAGCTTTTGTTATAATTTCATTCCTTTTCTATTCTGAGCTAGTCTTCTGCTGAAATCCTTTCTTCTATTCTTTTAGTATTCTTTTAATATAGTTGTAATATAATATATATCATAAAATAATAAATCAGCCTTCTGAAACATGGAGTCAACATTCTCATCTCTTCCCTCATCCTGAGACTCCCGTGAACACTGTCACATCCACCCCTTCTGCAGAGATGCAGAAACCACTTTCTGCCTAAAAACACCCAATCAAACATGAGATAAAATGGGAACAGCCCCAAACTACTCCAGGAGGCCTGGAATAAGGCTGATTCTAGAGCTCCCAGTGCCACCAGCCACCATCCTGAGCCCATCTCAAATCTCAGTCCAAACTGCACACTGGCTACGCAGGCAGCTGCTCAGAAATGTGCATAAACACCCTTGGAGCAATTGGTGTCAGGCTTCAGGCACTGCCCAGTTACACAACCTGCCCAGCCCTCCAGCCTGCATTTCCAGGATAATCCTAGTCCCTAAATCCTTGCCCACAGACAATTCACACAGAGCCGCCCAAAATTTCAGCGTTTCGCTCTGCAAACATTCAGTTCCAGCATTTGGCTTCCCACAAAAGGCAGGGCAGGGTTCAAAAATAAACACAGCTTTACAGCACCTATTTTGTGGGTTGCCTAGCCAAGCTTGCTGCTGACATCTGCCAAACCCACAGAGGATGAGGATTATTGATAGATTTAAATTCCCTAAGCTGAATTTTTAGACAGCCAAGTCCTTATATCTACTTTCTTGCATGGCTTTTGTGTTTGTCTGAAAAGTGGGGTTTGTGTTTGATAAATACACTAGCAGAACTCAAATCCCAAAGAGAATATGCCAGCAGTATCAATACTCCAAATATCTTTTCCCTGTTAATTTCCAAGAAACCACAAGTTACTCTTGTAAATTAACTTCAGCCTAAATTAAAGAAAACTGCAGAAACCACAATGAACAGTAAATAAAACAATATTTCAAAAATAGATGAAAAAAAAATCTCGCTTAAAAGCTTCAATCTGCATATAATAGAACAAGACTGCTATTGTTATCAAGAAGGTGAAGAGTAGGATCTTTCAGAATAGTAAACTTGAATTTCTTTATTCACTATTCTTACACAAAGAACTCTAGGATGATCCAAAGAATCATCCTGAACAGAAAAAAGGCCCAAGAAATATTGTGCCCTGCCTATTAGGAAACAAAACAAAAACATCAAAAACCAAAGAAAAAAATTAAATGTAAAAATCACCCTTCAGTAAACACATTCCTTGCTGCTTATTCCAATGGTACTGAGCTTCCTGTGTAAGTATTTTGCATGTATATAAAACACTCCTGCTACCCCTCTTGTGGGTTTTGATACACTCTGTCTCCAGGGTAAAGGCCACTTCAGGTCAAAGACCACGCACTAATGATAAACTTACCTGATTCCTGAGTAGAAACATGATTAATGCAGGCCTTCCTACCCTCAGCACATCAAACAGCTTCCACATTAAAAAGGCACAAATTTAGAGATTAAGCCTTTCAAGTGCATTTTTGCCAACAAACATTCTTTGTAGAGCTGACATTAGTTCTAAGTTTCAGGAACAGATGTGAAAATCAAAATATGACTTAAGAATTAGGTTCAAGAGGTGACTGCACATTTTTAGTCATAGGTTTTAACTGATTCATAATTAGATGGATATGTTACTGCCATTAACAACACCTCAGCTGGTATTTTGAATGTTTGGCTATAGTGTTTACAAATGTACCACACAGCAAAACACTTCAAATTCCACTGTATTCGTGATGTTATAAATCTTAAGACATCATTAAATTTTCCTTGACTTATGTGGCTGCATAGTGTCAAAATTTTATTTATTGATTAGTTGCTTTAATATAATTAAATATAAACAATAATTCTGTTATTTTTGTGATGCTGAACCAAGTTGCTTGGCTGCTCTTCTTACCATAGGTCTAAACTCATGAGAGAGTCACACCTTGTGTGAATGTACTGATGAATTTGGTCCTTAAGTCACAAGGCAAAACCTTCCCCAGCTTTTCCAGGAAAACCAATCCTTGGCATTTAAAGGAGTGAACAATAACCACCCACATTATTTTAAAGCTTTTGAGTTTGCAGCTTTTTAGACAGCCACACTGTAATTCAGCATGACAGGTAAGTGCAAAGAGCCCTGGTTTCTTCATTTTTCTCCTGCACTCAGCCACTTACTTATGACCTTCTAAGATGCTGAATGTAGAAAAGATGAAAATTCCAGGTGAGAAACAGCCTCATCTCTGGAACATCATGCCACAAACACAGTCCCCCAGCTGGCTCGTGTGCTGGTGCACCCTCCTGTGTCCCACCTCCCTGTGCCTGCCCAGCCTGACCACACACCGGGGAGCCAGAGGAAACAGCCCTGCCTGAGGATGCCAGCAGCACCACCCCAGTGCCAGCCTCCCAAAAGCTCCTCAAGGAGCAGCTCCCATGAGATCTGGCACCAGGATCCCCGTTCAGCCACCTGACCTCGGGCACTGCATTTTCATAAATGTGTTCTTGTGTCTAATGCAAACAACACAGCCCCGCTCAGCAAGCCCTTGAGGCAGCTCTCAGCTTTCCTCTTCCTCTTCAGAGGAACTCTGATTTGCACATCGTTGGACGTTTTGCTTCTGAAATGAAACTCACACCACCCTCACATGAAGAATTATTTTCATTTTCCACACAGCTTCAACACCCTCCCCAGATTTCTAAGAGGGATGTAGGGAAGCAGGTCAGGATTTTTCTACTGATTTTTTTTTTCTCCTCAGATGAGTTTCTAGTTTAAACACACACAGATTCCAAGCAAGATCTATAAATCTCTTAACAAAAACTGTCAGAACAAGATTTATGGGAAATGCCCTGTCCCCGGTGCTCTCTAACCCAATTAAAAACTCCTCATTGATTGTTTTGTTTCAAAATACCACCAGTCTAAAAATACTATTGTAAACAAACAGCAGTGAGCCACAGATCTTTAGCTTGGATTAGGTACAGAGTATTTACCTAAGTGAATTGAGATGAAATGCAATAAAAATCCTTGTTTAATTTTGACAGAAAAAAAATGTATAGTTTTTGTTGGGTGGTTGGTTTCTGGGTTTTTTTATCCCTCTCAGGATACACAGCTTGTTCAAAGACATCCACAAAATGCCCCAGGGCAGAAATGACAGTGCCAGAGTTTCTCCTATGCTCAGAATGTATGTCACAACAAAATATATTTAGTTTATCCATCATAAATATTTATTTATCTATGGTGTAAAAACACAAGTATAACTTTCATAATTTTTTGTTTCAATTGCCAGACACGCTAAGACATCTCTCTTTGGCTTACGTTTCTAGTGGGTTTTTTGGGGTTTTTTTGGTCAGGCATGAAACAATTGAGTCAAATTACATATATTCATATTTGAATTCATGAACAACTCTGTTAAGCTTTAATAACAGCTCTCTCACTAAATGGTTACCATTATGAAGGTCTTACCTCAAAAATTTCAAAGCCATAAATGTCCAGCACCCCCATTACCTTCTTTCTCACTTTTGTTTGTGCCTTAAAAAAAAACAAACACTGAGTCAGTCATCTGTACATTGCATACTTGGGATTCAAGAAAATGAATGCATCTCATAAGCAGGCTGTCAAACACTGTAAAACTAAAATGTTACATATGGTTTCCCAAAATACACTTAATGTGAATATTTTTACAAGCTTAAGAACAGAGCAGAGAGCAATTTGTCGAGCTGTGATAAGGTTATTTGTGTGTAACAGTGTACAGCCAGGAGAAATGAAATTGGCAAATACACTTTTACTGTCCACTTTAATTTGAAGGATTCCTATTGATTTTTTTTTTCTTTTTACAAGCACAAAGCAACAATACCTTAATGCTCTCATTGATCCTGGTAACAAGCCAGGAGAACAGGCGACTGTACAAATTCTTCGCCAGAGCATCCCGGGCATAATAAGCCTAAAGAGAAGATATAAGAAAAATGTTATAAATGCTGGGCTTAACCAAACATCCTGCTGCTGCTGGAGGGTCCCTAAAGGTGCTATTAATGAGTAAAGCCAGCACAGGGAGCACTGGCCCTGCCCTCCTGGCCACGGGCTGGCTGGAGCAGCAGCCACAACTGGGGCACTCCAGCTGCCCCCTGAACACTCACATCCCCCATGCCCATGCCAGGCACGGGGACTGGAGCAGCTGCAGCTGGAGAAGCCCCACTCCTGCTGGCCTGAGCTGATGAGACACAGGTGGCAGCCACCCTGGCTCTGCAGGGAGATGAATTCACTCTGGCAGCAAAGGTTTTCCAGCAGCCCCGGGGCCCACAGCTCACATGGAATTACAGCAGTTGTCCTAAATGGAAACAGTCTGCCTCAACACTAGCAACATGTGCTTTGTGCAGGACTGCTTGTTTTTACATTCTCTAGAGCTCAACATTTGCTTATCCCTCATCTTTTGGAGGTAATTCACACACCAAACCAAAGCACCTCTTAACATTTAGAAACCACTGAGCAAAAAACACACTTATGCTCGTGATTTATTCAGTGCAGCCTTTCAGTTGTATTTTTTATTGGGGTAGCTATGATTTAATCATGCAGAATAAAACTGCCATTTAAAAAGATCTTTTGATCTTTTTAAATCAGGAGATTTTTTTACCTGAGCCACATTTAGTGTTGTTGAAACTTTCTCCTGTTTGGCCTCAACAGTCCGGAAGCTGAAAGCTCTCTCCAATACAGACTGGTCTATACCTGTCAGCTCACAGATTTCCTTCAGTTCTAGTAAGAAAAAGCAAAGTGTAACTACAATCATTCCTTCCTTATTACTGCTTTTCCTTCCCCAAAATGACCAGCTTTTAAGAAGTGTGGTATTTTCCAAAAATGCTCCTCAACAGAAGTATTCCCCATTCACACTCTCTCCCCATCGTCCTGCTAAGCAAAGATTTTAAAAATATTCACAGTGCAAGGAAACAGAGCAACTGGTTTTAAAAGCACTTTCTTATCCATTTATTTTTGAGAAAAAAAACTTTCTCTCCATTTATAGCAGACTACTTTTCATAATGCAAAACTTTCAGATGAAAATGAACTTTCAAAATACATCAGCTGCATAAATATCACCAAATGAATCTGACACTAAAGGCAGAGATACTGCAGAAGAACAAAAATCCTCCACTGCAGAAAAAACAAGCAGCTACATAAAGGCATGGAACCATTTAACATTTTAGAATAAAGTGCTAATAAAGTAAGGAAAAAGGAGAAAATCATTTTTGGCATTTCAAACAGAACGATTGAAATTGCACAGAATGCAGCCCATAGCTGCCTGAGGGTGAGCTCTGGAAACAATCTAATTCACATGTAAGGATATTGTATGTCTGCAGAAACAACAGAATTAATAATGACTTCAGACAAATTAGTGGCTTTCTTCCCATCACTAATCTCATCTTACCATTTTTATCTTTGATTTTACTTTCATCTAGCCCATTTGCACGAGATTCAGGCTTAAATTCGATATTTCCCAATTTCAGAACGGCTGCCACCACTTCAAAAACCGACTGTGTTTCATGATCCATAAACCCAACAATCTGCATTGCATTCTGGAAAGGGGGACAAATAAAATTATGAGATAAAAGCATTTACATTTAAACAGATCATACTTGAAAAATTCACCATTTATCTGCAAAATTACAAATGGTTTATGAACACTTCTGCTACTAAAAGTGCCTGGTATAATTCCTATGCTGAGTAAGTTTTTTAATACACAGGAGGTGTGGAAATGGAGCTGGCATTCAGTCCAGTCCACTTCTAGGACGCACTCAAAATTTGGGTTTCTGAAACACTGTACTTTTTTTAGCCACTTAATTTAGTTTGTAACCCAACCCAATTTTTCGCAATCAGATGAACAGGTCCTCCTGTCTTCTCAGACCTGTCACTTTTAGAATCCATATCTGCACACACTGGGTAAAAGGGTCCTGTATTCATCTTGTCCCTGAGTACAACCAAGCAAAAACAGGACAGCAAATCATCTTGAGAACCATCCCAGTCCTCTTTTCTTTCAACTTGGTCAGCATCACCTGATCCCTGAGGCTCAGGCACTGCTGTCCTAAGCCTCTACAAAATACAACTTTTCCCAGAATCTGACCAAGGCATCTGAGTTTTCCCCCCCCTTTCTTTTGTTTTCTTTTTGTTTGTTTCTTTTTGGTTTGGGGGGAGTTTTGTTTGATTTTTTCTTTTTTTAATTCTGTTTTTGGGGTTTTTTGTCCTTTTTGTATTCCCCTAAGAATACTCCAGAAGCTTGATCCCATTTCCCAGTTGTATCCATGTTTCCCTGTGCAAACACACTCTATCCCAGCATGAAGAGTGCCAGCACTCAGAAAAGGTGTCCCTCCCAGCCCAGCCCTGCAGGGACAGACAGATCAAGGGCTCTAAGAACCCTGCACGGCCAGCCCCTGCTCCTTCTCACCCTGACTGTTCTGAAGTTTGCAGCATCATCCACTCCATTCACTCTGGCAGAATCAAGGCCCAGGTAGTTGTATCTGCTGAAGTCCCTCTCCAGCTTGAGTTTGCCTAATAAATCAAATAAAAGCATCATTAGTAATAGCATTCTTGTTAGTAGCAATTTAATCACAGAATCAGCACTGTCAGGAATAGGTTGTTATTATTGGATTTTCTTCAAGGATCTTTTAATTATTAGCCTTCTGAATAAGAACATGTTTTCAAATTTGTTTATAACACATTGCTAAGCCAGCAATTCTGACTAATTCAGTAATTCTGACTCAAGCATCTGGATAATATCAAAGCATATGTGGACTTCACATATTACCAATGATACTACCACCAATTATTTGAAAAGCGAATCAATATCACATTTCCCACAAAAGATCATGTGCATGGAATAGCACGTTAAATATAAAGAAAACTCACATGTGAACAAGGCACAAGGGCAACACTTACAGAGAAACTCTTCTGATGCACCAGACAGGATCTGATAGAAAATGTGGAAGTTTCTTTCACCCCTTGGCTGCTTCACAACACGAGACTTCTCTAGCAGATCTAAACAAATAAACCAACAAAAAACTCACAGGTCAGGGACAGATGCTGGAGAAAACCCTTTAAAAATAACATAACCCTCCATCATTTTCTACTTCATTGCTTTATATCAACCATCAGCAAACCAGAAGAATGTCAGTATGAACCTTATCATAGTATATCATGGATACCAAATATTTCTTTGAGTTAGGAGCAAGCCCAGTGCTCTGGTAAAGGCTCAGTCTATGAGCTGCAAAGAATTCAGGTCAGGGAGGCAATGTGCTCAAAAGATGTTAACTGATTTACAGTACCACCAAAAAATTAGGATTTGGTGAGGATGACTCTGTGGGTGAAAGTTTGAAGAGGCAAAATGTTACCAGTGCATGAAAGATGGGTAAATGAAAAGGAGAGACCAAATAAAGAAAGCAGTTAAACTGAATAATCATGCAGCACTTTGTGGTCCTCAGGTGTATCAGACTATGAAATAATTCCCAGTGGGGCTGACAGAAGCTCCATCCTGATGTACTCAAAGTGAAATGGAAAAGCAGCACTTTGGGAAGCATCACTGCACTGATGGAGTAGCTGGACAGGAAGGCAGCTCTCAGTGACAGACACATTTCACACCAGGGCAGGGATCCTGGCAGGCAGCATGAGCAGACTGACTTGTAACACCTTGCAACCACTTCAGCTCAACATCCTATGTGCCACAGAGGTGACAACTTAAAGGTTGTTCAGCCTGCACTGCACTGGGGGACTGTGGTTCACAGCACAGGAGGAGGAAGAGAAATGCAGCAAGAGAACATCTGGACAAGTACCAGTGTGACCTGCTGGTTTTGTACAAAACATATGGGTTTTCCTTCTTTTCTCACTAGCACAACTACATTTTTCCAGATAGCAAACACACAATTCCCATGTGTTTCTCTTATATTCTCAGATATATTCAGTGGCACGGAGACAGACACATTTAGTGCCTCATTCCAAGCACACAGCAAAGGAGTTTCCCCTGCACCTACCATGACACATCCCCACACCTCCTGGGACTGGGGGCTAAGTTCTCTCTAAGCCTGGGCAAGCAGAAAACCCCCAAAGGGAGCTGCCACTGTTCTGCACCCCATAATTAGCCAGTGACAATGACGACAAAATTCAGACAGTATTATTAGTTGTCTGATTGGCTAATAGTAGGACAAATTTCAAGTATTTACAGGCTGGTCCCCCATCCAAGTGTTAATACTGGGCTGGGAAGGGCAAGGTGAGCAGCAGGCAGCTCAGAGCTGTGCTGGCTGTGAAGGTTCTCCAGGCAAGTGTTGGAACAGATCTCAGCCAAATTTAATCTCAAAAAAATAAACAACTTCAGCTCCCACAGTGGCTGCACACACTTCAGGAAATGGCTGTATTCTCAAAGGATATTGAAGCAATGTGGTTTGGCTTATTTGGGTTTAAAAATATTCTACCCATAAATTTTCTCAAATGCTGTCATAAAAGCTCAGCAACACATCCTGGCAAAATATTGTATGTAAGCCTCCTAATTACATGCATGCCTTCAGCAGAGAATAAGAAAAACAGGTTCCTGAATGTACGTAAAATTAGTTTTGTTTAGGAGGATAACTGTTTTTTTACCAGTTTATCTTATTCATGTATTTTTAGAAGCAACAAAGTTAACCAATTCACAAATCAGTTTTCAAAAGGCCTAACATTCCATATTCTGTCAGCCCTCATAATTGAGGAAAAAAGCAGTCACTATCACAAAATCAGGTATTTTCCTTAACAAAGCAGCTGCTGCCAATTCTTTTTCAAATCTTTGTTCATTGGGTTTTTTTTTCCTTTTCTTTCTGTTCACATGCAGACTGAAATCAGACTTGTAGGACAGATCCAGACCATCTGCCCACTTCTTCAGAAAACTTCTTCCCTCTGTTTGCCTTAATTAGCATTTTAATAAATCAACCACGTATCTTTTTCTTGATGCAACCCCTGCACTGCCAGCAAGTTTTGTGTTACCTCCCACCCAATTGCCAGCTCTGTGGATCAAACACTGCAAAGAGAAAAGACAAAGCTGAACCTCAGACTGCTGCACGTGGCCCCTGGGTGATTGTGTTGACAGTGGAATGTGTGGACAGATGGTGCTCATCTATGTGAAAATCCACAGAAGCAAAAACCCCCCAAACTCTCTCTACATTGCATTTTGTTACATGGTCTATGTGAATTATGTGTAGGGACGATGCAGAATTATCAGGAGAGCACATACAGAACTCAAACATATACATATACACACACATATGGTGTTTTTATGGGTTATTTCTGCATTATCTAACAGTGCTTCTGCTCCAACAGCAATGTTTAACTTGTTGCATGCATCAAAACAAAAAAAAATTAAAATTTAAAAATTAATTTGCCTTGGAAAAGTTCAACCTTGGAAACATTTGTCTGAATACCCATCAATTCAGATGACTCAAAATCCAGCTAGAGGCCTCAGGTTCTGAAGATTTTTTTGTTATTCCTAGATATCACTGTTTAAATGCAAGAGATCTGTGTAAGCACCCTGCTAAACATTTTTACTTAACATAAAAGAAAGAAAAAAAAAATATTCTGAATACTTCTGCAAACTCTAATGCACAACTTCATACATTTTTTTTTTGGTTACTTGACCCATGAACTCAAGTGATGCAGAAAAATTTAGGGTATTTGTATTTCTCTAAATATGCTAGAAATCAAATCAACATTCAAAAAAGGAGAAAGTAAACAATAAAACCAAAAAATGACACTACCATGGTACATTCTAAATCATCCAGGAGACATTTATTTTAGTCATAGTCTCTTCAGATGGCCATGACAAGGAGCCTTTTAGCTGCTCAGCTGAAGTTACAGAACAAGTTTGAGTCACAGCACCTTATTTCTACAGCCATGTTATTTTTTCTTTTCCTACCTTGATTATCTAGCATTCATCAGAAAAGTCACTGATTAAAAAGTTCCTCATGAACTTTTCCCTATTATTCCCACCAAGCTCATAGCAATGTTCTCTTGGATAAACTGATCCATAATTGTGTCAGTCAAAAACTACTAAATGTGCATTGACAATGACTGCATCATTTAAAGTGTTAAATCCTCCTTGCTCAAGTGATGAATGCTGTTTAAAACAAGCTAATTAAAATGTTTAATACAGTTTATAGCTTGTTTTCTCAAACTCTTCCTAGTTTAGGCAAAACCATTGCCTAAACGGTGGCAAACGTGCTAAAAGGAACACCAAGGGAGATGTTGCAACAAGTGAAGATTAAGAACAAAAAGAAAATCAACAAGAATGGATATCTCTTCCCAAAATGTCTAATTGTCCAGTTTCTGCAATATTTCCCTGAGTAAAGGAGCTTTCCACCAGGAATCACATAACAGCTAGGTTCTAGATTGCTTAGTAAGTGGGCAATTACTTCTGAATTTTAAAATGAACAAACAAGTAAAAAATAATAAGTTGCAAAGTTATCACTTTGCTAACTTTAAAAAAGTTGTTGCCTTAAACAAACATCATATATTTCTTTCATGCTGTTGTTGGAAAAGATGACAAAACAGGGCCCTTTCTTAATCTCTTGTTATCCAGACTCTAAAGACATTTTGCTGGTTAAAAATGGCATTTCCAGACCAGGCAGTGCAAATCCTTTACGTCACAATCTGCACCAATGTTGTCTCCTAGTTAATCATTATATCACTGAAGGGCTTCGGCAGATTAGGAAAGATCACTGAATGCTAAAAGCCAGGTATTTTTCAGCAGGAAATTCCACATCAAACATGAAAATTTAAGACTTGCAAAAACTCTGGGAAAGATATTGTAAGATCCATGCTTTTCAAAAGGCCTAAACTATTGTGAAACATTTTGAGCTGTACTGTGCAAAACCCCTTCAGCCATCAAATTTAGTGTACACAAAACCAGTCACAAAACTAATGAACCAAGTGTGCACGTAAACACTGCCTTCAGTACAAAACAGATGCAGCATCTGTGGACAGTCATACTTCAGAGCTGAAAAAAGCTATTGCAATTAGCACCTATTATTTCAAAACCAAACATACCTATTTTTATATGAGATATGTCTTATTGTGTAATTACAGGTGGAAGAGAAACTTCCATTCTCCTCTCTCTCATCCTCACTAACAAAGTAGTTATAATAAATGAAAAACTAAGAATAATATTGACCTTTTCTGTAAATTATTTCTGCAATGTTACACCCAGCTGAAAGCAACACTCCAACACTGCTTTTACTCATAAGTGCTCTGGAAAAAAAGCCCTCTGAGTGCAGAAGTGCTGACAAGATTGTCCACTGCAACAGCAGAGATTGTAAACACCCTGCAGAAGGGCAGAAAAAGCAGATACACCTCAGAGGGAGAAAATGTAAATGTAAAAAAACATTTACCTGTTTGCAGGTGCCATTTAAAGCAGCAACACACCTTTAAGCAGGGACTGATGTTCGCTGCTGAACAGTGATGGGATGCCTACAGTCCCAGGTGGCACCACATCAAGGGTTTTGTGTTTAGCAACGCCCACAGGAGCAGTCTGGATTTCCTAACCCCACGCACATGAAACAGGTCACCTGTGGATGGATGGGCTGGCTGGCAGCTGGCACCAGGACTGGGCACCTTCCATGGGCTCCAGCATCTCCCACCCATTAGGAAAACGAGCTGGGATCTTCACAGAAAGAGCTAACAAAAAGGCAGGACTAACAATTCAGGCTTACAGCACACCTCACTCAGCCTTCTTCACCCTCCCACTCACCCACTGGTGGTGGATCAAACAAATGCAACATTTCCTGCCTTGTAGTCCAAGGGGGAAACAATTACTGACTGAGGTAAAATACTTAATGTTTGCATAAACCACATTAATTTCAAGTTTTCCATTCCCAATTTATTTTCATGACTGTTCACAATGATGTAACAGTAAATCAATTTCCTTGGAAACCAGCACGGTTGGAAGATCTGAGCTGCCATACATGAAATGAGACTGCACAGATTTCACACTGTTCAAACAACATTATCTTCACTTTGGGTACATACCACTCCTGAATTTAGAGATGCCACAAATCCCTTCCATTTCATTATTTCCACTCTGATTTCACTCAGAAGATTCATCCTTCTGTTCATGGCACATTAAATGTTTCAGATCTGTCAGCTGGACATTCCCACTGGCTGCAAACTGGACAGGGCAGACCAGCAGTGTGCTCTGGCATGATAATTCCATCCTCTAACTCCACCCTGAGGAAGGTTCCTCCCAGGTTAACCCCTCTCATTAAGGAGCAGGAGCTCATTCAAGGAGAATGGCCCCAGGTCACAGCAGCTTCAGCCACTCCTTGACGGGTCACACAAACAGTGACCAGCCTTCCACAGAGCTCCACAGCAGGGCAGAACAGGCCATTCCAAGAGAGACCTTTCAGCCCAATGGGTCTCTGCTTTTCCACATCAGTCTGATAAAATCAGTAGCTTATCTTGGTTACCATCCTTGCCACCAAAAGAACCTAGGTGTTTGCTGTGTCTGCTCCAAGCCACTCACACCATGAAATACATCTTCAGGCTGCGCCACAAAAAGCCCACTACCTTAAGTGATGTTTGGAAATTAGGCTGGCCAGAAACAACTCTTAAAGTTTAAATAAAGCATTATTATGTCATCTTCACATCATATTAATACCAAACCAACAGACAGTCAGAAATCAAAGACTATTTATGAATATTTTCATAATCATACTTTCCCTTTTAAGGATAGGAAACTTCAGCACTACTTGACTTCAAGCCTAATGAATTATGAAGACAAATCCTGATTTCAACTTAAACCAGAGTAAATTCTGAGGGGTGTAAAAGAATTTAGGTCCCCAATATCTTCAGAATGATGATGCCTCACAGGAAAAAAAAATGTTTGTGTTGCAATGCGATGCTGCAGATGTGTGGAAAAGATCTAAGGCAGCACAACCAACTTGCTTTGAAAATGCAGAGAATTTTAAACATCTTTAAAAGAGAGATGGATGGACTAGCAAATTTTGCAAACACTTAGTCGAAGATGAGATGCATTAACATGCTGCTACAGGAACTCTGTATTTGCCTGTAACATACCCTGCCAAGGATGAGGCATTTAATAGTTCAACAAGCAACATCTTTTCCTCAGCAGGGCTTGCTTACACATCATGTCTTTATTCTTAAATTGAAATTAATCTCCTTGCTATTAGATAATTATTACATGTGACAAGACAGAAAGAATGCCTAAAACAGGCATATTTTAGATGGATCCAAAAATATGTCTGCCCTTTGATACATATGTCATCACATCACTACAATTACATGTAATATTATAATTACACCATGCAGAGATTTATGGGGCAGATAAACTACAGAGCAACTATTTGGATTGCCTTTTGATATGACACAATATTTTAAATACATGACTCAGTGCAGTACTTTCAAAGACAGACTGTTAAATGTCCACTCTTACAAAGGAGGGCTCGTTTTTATGTATATATTTTGAATGTGAAATAAAAAGAAACAAATAACAGCCTTTTAGAACCTTCTTATTCCCATTTAATTATTATGAATATATTATGTTTGGCCTCTAATTTTGTTAACTGCCGAATGTCAAAGCTAATAGATAGCCATAAACACTTATATAGTGACTAATTTGAGTTTCAAGATCTACCCTGTCACAAAAATTAGGATCTTCAGGCACAGTTCCAAAAGGTGATCTGGTTGAGAAAAAATGTCTGCCTTCTGAAAAAAACCAAAACCTACATTTATGTGCAAAATTCCTCACGGTGTTTTTAAAATGTTTATGTTATATATGGAGAGTACAGTTCACCTTGGGTGAGTCTCATTATTTCACAACCAGCAAAATGCCAGTGGTGTCAAAAGTCACATCTTTAGAAGCAGCAATGAATTTGGCTGAGTGGAATGAGAGGTCAAGGCTGGGTCAGTGACACCTAGTATAGTCACTCACTGCCCTCTTCCTCCCCTTTTAAAAATAAGAAAACCAAACAAATATGGCTTTATATAGCATTGGGGAGGAATTTATTTTAAAAGCTGCACTTAAACCCTCAAAAGAAAAGCAAGTCAAAGCATTCTGGGCTGCCATTCAGTTCTCAGTCTTTTTCTTCCCAACAGAGAGCTGGTCAGAATTTCTAAACTGCTACAGATGTCATAAAACAAGCTCCAAGGCCACCTTTGCCTCCCCAAACTCAACAGCTGTACATCCTCTCTCATTGCAAACTTTTCCTACACTTTTGAGGTGTATAAATTTGTACAGACAGCTTTGGTTCCAAGTAAACACACTCGTCTCATGGTGATCTCCAGCACAATCTCTATCACCCTTGCAAAT
Source organism: Melozone crissalis (assembly GCF_028551555.1). NCBI lineage: Eukaryota > Metazoa > Chordata > Aves > Passeriformes > Passerellidae > Melozone > Melozone crissalis. The sequence continues at coordinate 11,647,833 of NW_026535801.1, read as the reverse complement.
TACAGGATCTGCCATAAATACATGACCCACCAAACCTAGTAACACATCTGATTCCAGGGATTCAAGAATAAAAAAGACCCTCAGATATCCCTATGCATCTGCCACTAGCTTCAGAGACAATATACAGACTCACACATCACTCAGTACCTTTGAAACAATGCAGTAAATTCAATATTCATGCTTACCTCTTCAAGTCTGTTTTCACTTCCTCTAAGGTACATTATTCAGTACCACAACAGCAATAAAATTAAAAAGCAGAATTCATCACATGATGGAGAGTTATTCTATTAGACTAACACAGGTGATCTTTTCAATAATTTAACCATCTTCCTTTCTACAGAAAACATTTTAATCTGTGAACATACTGATACCAAAAGCAATACTCACAGTTGCTTATAACTCCCCCAAGTGGGTCACCCTTGAAATCAAACTCAATATCCATGTATTTTCCCTGTGAAAGGAAAAGATTTTAAAATTATAATTTCTGTTTAAGAGAAACAGAAGTTCAAGACATTAAGTTAGTCAGTTCAAAGGTTGGAAGAGCAATCCGACAATCTCCTGTCAGATTTTTGCAAAAGAGAAGATTACCAAAATCTTCTAAGACGTTATCACAGCCAGGGACTTCTTTGGAAACAGCTTTAGTCAGGTCTGTAAAGCAACCCAGTGACTTGTTTGGTTCCTAAGGTTCTGTGAAGAAAACGCACATTGTACGAACTTCCACCGGAGCACCAAGAACACCGAACAATCCCTGCAGCCATTTAGGTATGGCCACGCTTATTTACTGAAGGGATGCAGGAAGAAATTATCTTGCAGGAAGAAATTATCTTGCAGGAAGAAATGATCTTCTTTTCTCCCTGGGAGCTGTGTGAGCGCGAAGCACGGCGGCTGAAGGAGAGCCGCGAGCCTGGCCCCAGGCAGGGGCTGGCAGCGATCGCGGGGCATCTGTCCCCGAGCGTGTGCCTGCCTTGTACAAGTGATGGATCTTTCCCACTGAACTCTGTTCCTTGGAACTCAGGAGACCAGAGGCAACAATTAACGGGCTGTCACCGCACGAGCCGAGCCATTTCAATCCCGCCGCGTTTCCTTGACTCCTGCCTGACTTTTCCACATCACAGAAGATCGCTGCGGTCTTTGGATCGTTTTAATTTATTTGACAAGTGCTTAATGTAGTAACAGCCACATTTAACAGTGACAAAACGGACAGGCTGTGCAGAAAAGGCAACAGCAGTGCTGCTCGCCTTGGCAAGGCAGTTTATAAAGATAAAAGCTGCTGGTAGTGATTCAGCCAAATTCCACCCTCTGGCACATGCTCAGCAGAGGACAATGCTCACTGTGAGGAGGGTGAGGCACTGAAATGGGCTGCCCAGAGAAGCAGGCCAGGTTGGACAGGGCTCTGAGCAGCCTGGTCCAGTGGAAGGTGTCCCTGCCCATGGCAGGGGGTTGGAATGAGATGGTCTTTAAGGTCCCTTCCAACCCAAACTTAAGATTCTGGGACAAAAACAATCCATTGAAAAGCCTTGTGTTTGTATTTCCTTATTCTCTGCATTCATTGGGTTTTGTTTATTTTTTTCATCTTACTTTTTATTACAGAACATAAAAAGCCAAGCACTTTACACTGACCCACTCCGAGAATCTTACTAATTTACTGGGCATTTCATCAAGATTGACTTGACTCTACTTAAACTCTATTTTCCTTCCTATACTGTATTGTTCAAGGTTAATTCTGAGCTGATTCAAATTTCAGAGAGAAAAAAAATTAAATCAGATAATTAAATTTTCATTTCCCAAGGATTGGGACGGCTGGGTGTTTCCAAAAGTATTTTTAGCTCAGTGTTTATAAGCAAGCACTTGAAAGGCAAAATAGTTAGTTCCACTTTGTCCTGGAAAGGCTTCTGGGCTGTCTGCTCATTATTTCTGCAGTGTCATGTCTGATAATTGCAGTCTTCCTAGCCTTTCTATTTAAAAAAAAAGTTAAAAATCCCTACAGGTGCCCCAAATTTTGGCACTGTCCTTGTGATGAAGACCCCTTGCTCTGTTCACAATCAGAGGCAATGAGCTGCAGAAGCAGCCTTCACAGCCATGTGGAACATCATCAGCTCTTGAGAATTAGAGGGGAAGGGGAGAAAATCTCCCAAGCAGAAAGAAAAAGCCGCTCTCCAATCTCACAACGTCCAGAACTTCCATCCATTTGCTTTAACTCACAACACAGCATCCTCCCAGTGTATCAATTTTCCTTCTCTTGTCAGCTTCACACATCTCACAATATTGCTTTTTGGGACACAAATGAGCAAGTGACAGAGTTGTGTTAAGTTTTCTGATTTTAGCAGGAGAAACTCTGATAAGTACTCACACTTCTGAACCTCTCAACTCTAGCATCAACTTTTCTGGCTTTTCTGGTTTTTCAACTGTCAGTTTTGGTAATTTCTCATTCCATTCTGTGCCCAAAATTGGTTGAATTCAACCAGTTGGTTATAAAGAATTTAAGCAAAAAAAAAAATTACAAATGTTCATATTAAAAACTAAAGGTGCAAACACATTTTGAAATGCTATAGAAAACAAATGGGAACCTAAAGTAGTCATTTTAACCCCAAAAAATATACATATGAATGGAAAACAAGATCACATGGAAAGATCTACTTGCTAAGCAGACCAGTTGCAGGATACATGGTCTCTGACACTAAAGCCACCAGTGCCAGTAAATTAAAGAACCCAGCTGCTCTGTAATTATGTTTTCATCCGGTCACAGGCTGCCACATCCTAATTTTGTTTTTCTTTTTTAGCCTCTGCTTTGATATTCAAATGAACTCTATGCCCATATCAGAAACCAACAAGATTTCTGGCAAGGAGGTGAAACATCTTTGAAGAGGCATCACTAACAGTGCCCTACTAACAGCCTGGGGAAGGAGAACATGCTCCTGTGTGCAAATTAAATACTGACTGTTGCTGTAGGTGTTCACCTTCTTCAAACAGTCTCCAGACAGCTACAAGAAAGCTCCCAAAATTATTCCTTCCCTCTTTATGGATGACTTGATGGTTGATAAATGGTAAAACAGAAATACCCAAAAGCAAAGCACACTCCTTCAAAAGGACTGAAGGAAATACTTACAAATCTAGAGGAGTTGTCATTCCGCATAGTTTTGGCATTCCCAAAAGCTGGAGAAAGAGAGAAAACAAATACAACAAGCAAATCTATCAGTAAAAAGAAGTATTTAAATGCTAAAATATCTAGGCCTGCTTGTATATTTAAAGGAATTACAGACTTCTGAGAAACAATGTCATGCTCATTGTATGGGCATCAGTCCCTGGGGACAGAGTGTGACAGACATGATCACAAATACCAAAAATCTATAGAAGTCCAAAGAGGTTTTGTCTCAACACTTTCCTTGTTTAAAAAAGCTAAAGAAAAATATACAAGAGGAAATAGTTCCAAAACAAAACTGTACCCATATTAAGCATATATCTTTGGGATTTGAATCAACAAATTCATAACTTTATTATCCAAATAACTTTAAATAGACAAAATACTTTTTCTTCTTCATTTCAGAGAAAAATGAATCCTAGGTCCCAGAAATACATTAAAAGCTGGAGGCCAGAAGTGAGGAAATTACAGAATGACACTTAAAAATTGTTTGCATAGGACAGTTTAATCAATGCTTTGAAATGGATTTATTTACACCATTTCAACTCATTAATCCTACCCCAAGCTGAATACTATTCAGCTGAAATCAGTTCACAATGGAAATTTGTCTTCAGCCCGACCTAAGGTAGCTTTCTGATTAGTTTAGTTTAAATTTCTTTAGCTCAAGTTTAATGACAATGGAAATTCTCTGAGAAAGGACTGCCCAGGGTGACATTCAGATGGACAGCCACCATCTCAGAGCATGGGCAGGACAAGAACTCAGGCAGGAGGACGATTCAAGATCTCAAACTCCCACATTGTCCAAGCACATGGAGCCAAGCCGGAGTGTCCCCTCCATCATTAGGTACAGTACTCCTACTTCCAACAAGAGATTTTATTTATCCCAGTATTTATTTACATAGCATATATATACTCAAAGATCAAGTCCAGTCAATGTTTTTTGGACAGAAATAAGTACATGCCTTAAGGCTTCCACACACTTGCATGAGTAGACTTATTCTTGACCAAAGAACTAGAGCCAAAATGAAAAGTTTGTTGATCCTAAAGGCCAGGATAAGTGAAATAATTGTTTTTAAATCTTTATGCCCTGCAATAAATCATCTTTTCAACAACCAAATCTCTGAGCTGCATTTTCTTAAACACTGTGCTGAACAGTAAAGTCATTTATAACTGCATGGAGCCAAGCACAAATGTTCCATTATAAAGCATGAGGCACATTCCTTGGTTTTCCCTAAAGTTCATTGTTTCTAAAAGTTAATTTACAGTAGCAACTGTAATTTAATAAAAATAATCCCATAAGATAAATTATGCATATGTAACATTTATGTCATTTTCATGCACTGCAGTATGACTGAAACAGAACTACATAACCAAAGAAAAGTAAATCTTACCACAAATGCTTAATTTCTTTCTAAAACATACATAAGTAGCCAGGCTTGTTCAGTTTTTATTCCTTACAGAATAACCCTGTGTCCAACCTTCCAAAAAAGCTCAACAGGCATTACCAGCCCATCAAGTAGAACAAATAGTACCTTGAAATGATAAGGCAATCATCATTTATCATCATAAAATGATAAGGCAATCTTCAGTAAGCTCAGCTGATTCCTCTTGCATTAAAACAAAGCTTCACAAACCAACAAGAAATCAAACTCATTTGGCAGTCCCTGGGGAACAATCTAGCTTTGGCAAGAAAAGCCTCAGTACCCACCATGCCATTTCTGTCTGGATCTGAAATCTGCTTCCAGAACAGTGATAAAACAACACAGCTCTTCTCTGTGAACCCAAAACAATGCAGGGCTGCAATCCCCCCATTCAGCTTGAAGGGGAACACAGCTGATCATCAAAGAAAGGCTTATCCAGCACTTCTATTATTCTTAAATATCAACATTTCATCCTTTCTTTACAAGTCTTTGCTTACAATTTCTGGTTTATGTGCAAAGACCATGTTTTAACCATCCACTTCCCCACTGCTCTCTGCCCAATTTCTTGCATTCCCTTTCCTTTTATTTTTTTTTTTTACTTTTCCCTCTGTTTTCACTTGCAGAGTCCTTGCCCCCTATAGGTTCTAATTCATCACCTATAAGCAAGGCAATAAACATAATGTTGACACTCAACAGTCTTTACAAACACCACATATGACTTGGCCAAAATGCAAAATTATCTTTTGACAAATGACTTTGTCTCAGCACCACAGCAGCTTTGAAAATTCTGGGTAAGACTGAGCCAGGAATGGACACAATAGATCTAAATAAGTCAGTGCCAACTGAGGAACTTCTGAAGATAATTATTAGACAATGAGAGAGAACTGCAAGCTTTGAGGATCATATATCCTATCTCCAGGATTTAAAAAAAAAAAATTAATTCTGTTTCTGGCAGCCAACATCTTTAAATTAAAATCACTAATTAAAAAAAGAAAAGCCTTCATGGGAGAGCAGGAATGGCAGCTGTCAGGAAGGGCAGGCCAACAATCACCAGACCCAAGAAACAATAATTCTCAGGGAACAACAGGCATGCATATGGATTGGCTTAGTTTTTTCTAACATCCATTCCTTCATCCTTTTTTTTTTTACTAAAAGAGAACTAATGCCTTACAGAGCTTGTTTGTTTACTAGAGACTATAATAATATGATTTGGAAGGAAATGAATCAGAGGGACTGAAGTGAAGTCAAGTCTTTTGATACAGACAAGCATCATCAAGGCAGGGTTGAGAAAGAGTAAGCCCCTCTGAGAGCAGCAGGAGGAGGTTGGGAAGCATGACCTAACTTCCTGAGCTCTTCCTAAGTGAGGGAAACCATTTTCTTCTGAATAAAGTCCTACAGATGTATTCACATAAAGCATCTCCTATGGTTTTGGACACCAAACAACAATGAAACATCACCAGACACAGTTTTCCAAACCAGCTCAGCTGGAACACCAGTGCACACACAAGTAATATGCTGGCACATATTCAGTGAGATTCTTACCTTCAAGGACTGGATTTGACTGCAAAAGTTGTTCTTTTACTTGATTAACCTCTGCCCCTTTTCCGCACACAGCAGCTACATATGACATGACAAGTTTGCTTGCCTCTGTGGGGGAGAGCCAAATAAAACAGTGATAAGCATTGGCAAAAAGGCTGTGATGTGACTTTACAGACTAAATCCCCATCACATTTTCTCAAAGCCAGACAGGAACTGTGAGCACATTCACTTCAGTTTTCTCCTGCACTGTTGTACCATCTGGAAATGCAGAAGGAGCACACCCTGCTCTGAGACCCATGCCATTACATCAGCAATTCTCTTGATTTAAACACCTAGAGCCTCTACCCAAGCTTTAAAAAAAGCCACCACTGGATACAGCACATTACCTGCTCCTTTTTAGCCTCAGTAAGAGGCATTCTTCAAGGGAAGAATATTATCCCCTGCTGACACATTGGAAATGTTTTAATCTAGCCTGAAAATAAACAGGCCCAGGCAGTTTCAAGACACAAAATTCAATCAGTTTATATCAGCAGATACACAACAAGTGCAAAATACAACACTTACACACATGTAATTACAGCTCTGCTCTACGAGCAGCTGAGTAACTGCAACATCACCTAACGTGCTGCAGTCTGTCTGAAAGCAAAACCAACAGAAAAAGTGAAGCATTCATTTAAACAATAAAACTAGTTTGGAGCTGCTTTTAAGAAAGTTTGGAACAATTTTTGGATTTTCAAAGCTGGGTTCATATGGGTGTCAATCACCCATGACAGAAACAAAGATTAGATAATCCATCCAACCCTTCTGTTATCGCTGGTCAGGAAAAAGCAGCTGGAAAATGATTTGGTTTATACAGAAAGTCTGTGATGGTTACTACAATGCAAGATAGTGAAATTTCAGGCAATATAGGCTGATAGATAGTGTAATTACTAGCAGCTGGAAAACCTATCAATTCCAGACTGTGGTCATAAAAAAAAAATCATTATATTTGTAACAGATCTTCAGAGATCTGCTACAAATTTAAGTGTCTCATTTCAGGAAAGAACTGACAGATGAGACGTTATCCCTTGGATTCTTATTTTTCCTGTTTAACCAAATTTGTTTGTTAGCATTATATCACTATTCCATGTGTAGAGGAAAATGAGCAAACCTGCCACACAGGAAGCAATCAGGGAGCACAAACTTTAGGTGTGCTCAGGAGGCTCCCATCTCCTTTATTTGTGTCTCAATCGCAGCTCTCATTTTTTACTCTGTTCCCCTCAGAGCTTGGAATTACCCAATTATTTAATTTGAAATATTTCCTAAAACAGTCAACATCTTTAAGCACAGGTACTCAATCACTGAGAGAAACATGCACTGAAGCAGCAAAAAAGCTATTATAATAGTTTACACACAATGACTTCAATACAGGCTTTGAATATCAGCAAAAGAAAATAAAGGCACTTTCTCTTATTAGCAACTCTGTTTGCCCCAAGAAAGACATCAGGAAGGGAGTTATCACCCTAACATTTCAAAACATTTAAATACACCCCTTATTCTGGTGATGCACCATGTTTTCTTGCTCAATGTAACTATCAGTTACAATTAAAAACATGCAGAGAAACAAGGACAAAATTGGAAGTAAATAAAAAGACTCAACTGATGACAGTTCAGTTTCATTTCTTCCAGGGTAAAAATGTCAACTATTCTGGCTATCAAAATTTTAAAACACAGTTATATAGTGTATCTGTAGTAAGAAGTTTGTTTCCTTAACTCCAGTAACTTGTTACTCTCTCCACCCCCTGTTTTGTACTTATCTTTACAAAAAAGGAATAATTTATACTATTTCCCATATGGCTATAAAAATTACAGAACCCTCAAAATCTCTATACAAATCTAAATCTACTATTTACATATAGAGAAGTTCAACAACTCAACCTCTGATTCAACTTTCAAATGAATAAATCAATAATATGTGTGCCTTAGTTGTATGAGGTGCTTTATAATTCACAATTTTTGAGGAAACCAAGACATGTAACACCACAAATCCAGGACTCTTTGCTAAAGTCTGAGCTTCTAGACAGAACTTCAAAGAGTCATATTAATAAGAAATTGGGGTTTTTAAACTACACTTCTACTGAACAGGTTTTCCTGTCATTGAACTGTAAATAAGGATTATATTACAAGACTTCAAGACTTCCTAATTGGGGGCCACTAATCTAAGAGCACTAAAGATGATGATTACACTTGATATACTTGTAGATGCTTCCAAAGTCTTGGAAAGCAACTTCTTGTTACCTACTTTGAGTCTTGCCCAGAATAAGCACACAAAGCCCCACATATTCTCAGATGCAAAGGAAAAATCTCTCAAATCACTTGGAAACAGATGCATGCCTTCCTACCCACTGTCTCTTTTGCAAGTCACCTCTGTTTTAAAGAGGTGCTATCTTTGCTATCTTTCAAAATAACTGGCTTCTTTTTTTTTTAAGGTCTACCTAAAATGTACTGCAGTTATGCAATCCTCTCTTGGTTTCTAATCTTCCAGTTTATAACCAGCAGTCATTTTCAAGGAAATTTCAGCTTTGCCTAAGAAACTCAGCGCTCTGTCACACAAGCCAATCTTAGCACTGTAGCTGAGCACAGTGTGCAAAGGACTGATAAAATTTCCAAAGTAATCAGCTACAGTTATTTCTTTTCCTTAGATAAATAGTATAATCCAGTTTTTAAAGGCATGTATTTATTGAGAGACAAGTGGAAGTATCAAGTCTAGAAAACTCAGAGCATTCAGTTTTCCATGTCTTCAGGTTTCCCACCAAGACAGCCTAAACATTTTCGGGCCCTTGCAATACTCTGTGACAAGTCAGCATGACTTTGGTACTACTCTGGATACTGATGAGGACACTGTTCTAACAGGACATGGGATTTCAATGTGGTGACAGCGTGAAAAAACATTATTTTATGTGAATTCACAGCTGCAGCCACAAGTGTGGCAGCACTCACTTTCTGCAGTGGCCAGACACAGAGAATTACTGACATCTCTCAACTCTTACTGACTCCAGCTTCCCTCTGCAAGGCTCTGAACAGCCCTGAATGGTTTTTAATCAGATCCTAAATGCTCCTTACCTGTTTTCCCAGCTCCACTCTCTCCTGTGATAAGGATGCATTGGTCTTTGTCCTGGTCCCTTAAAGACCTGTAGGCTTCATCAGACAGAGCAAAGCTGCAAAGAAAGAAAGAGCCAAGTGAGAATTAGGAAAAAAACCCAACAAAGTACCAAATACTGATAATAATTACAAGCTGTCCTTCACACATCCAGGAAGAAAAAAAACCAAAAAACCAAAACTCTCCAAGTGCTAATGTTCCACAAGTAGTGAAACACTCACTTTTCAGAATTTAAAGACCCACAGAAGTAAAATGGATACTTTTTCTCAGAGAATTACTTAGACCACCTTCAGGAATAGGCAAAGATAATCTTGAAGTTCTCCTAAAGAGAGCAAAGTCAAAACAAAATAACAGAGATTTAGGGAAGTGCAGCTATCTTTCTTCATTGAACAAAATGTCATATTCTCCACTGAAAAAATGTCAATACAACATCAGGGCATGGTTTGTTCTTTCCTCAGGAAAGAGGAGAACCCTGACTAATAATTACACCATAAGCCACAATTTCTACTCAGTAAGAAGAAATCTCACTTTATAAAACACTGAGCATTTTAAGCCTTTGGGTAGAGCTGGACTTGTGCATGAATATGCAGAATTATTTCTCACTAACTCTGTTCTTATCCCAGTAAGTGTGATGCCATGTAGGGAGCCTAAAGAATATAACAAGAACAAACAGATTTCCTGTACCAAAAATGCCTTTTCCTGGAGGCTCAGAATATCATGACCCTGGAACTCCTGGGCTGCAATTTGAATCCAGATGTGCTCTGCTGCCATGCAGCAACATATACTTTGGAGAAGTGCAGATGGTTCACTTATATTTAGTTCTCTTTAGTAGCAATTTTGAGGCAGAACAAAGTTTTTTCTTTCAACTGCATTTTTCAATTAATGGAATGAAGTACTCTGGAAACTAAGCATTTTCCACTTGGAAAAACTTAAATACTATCTGAAAAAAGGACATAAAAGCAAAATCCAAATAAAAAGGCACAAATGCATAATCCAATTACAAAAAATTATATCCAAACACAGCATATTTTTACATGAAATAAACAGCTGTTCAACAGACCAAGACCTTTGTTAGGTTACTGCATCTAGTAAAATATTTAGTGTTTATATATCTCCAAAAGTAGATATTGTTTACAGAAAACAAACCATGCATGAAAAACAGAAATGAACCTTTAGGTCAACATAAGATGCAGAATCATTGAAGGTTCAGTGCACTTTTTAGAAACCTGATTCTTTATTCTACAACAGTTTAGGAGTTTCACATTCAGCTGATAACAGCAAACAGATCAAGTGTTTGTTTTGGACAGCACAGCTATAGGGTGCTTTTTTCACAGGCTCCTTCATAGAAGAGCAAGCTCTTTGTCATGACACCAGTGATGTGAAGCAGGAACAACACAATGCAGGCAGTGAGAGCCACTCAGGGCCTTGTCTAGAGGCTCCTACTGCTGCAGTTTGAAAGCTTTGAATATTAAACCTACATCTACTAAAATCAGTCATAAAAAAATCTTATTTATAAGTATAAATATATTCATTTATATATTTAGAAGTATATTTATATATTTATATCTATATATTTATAAGTATAGATATATATAAATAATAATTAATAATAAATATATATTAATTATATATATTCTATATAAAATATATATTAATTATATATAAATATCTAAAAAGACAAATATAATTATATATAAATTATATAGAATATAATTTCCATTATAGTAATTATATAATTATTATATATTAATATATAATTTATAAATAATATTTATATAAATAATTATATAAAATTATATATTATATAAATATAAATGTAAATATAAAATACTTATTGCCACCACTGTCCCTTAGTTTCAGGCTTCCCTTCCCAAAAAGTTTATGAAGAGCATGACAAGTTATCTCCAATTTACCATCAGGTGCATGTGCAACACCATTTTTTCTACTTCCTCATCCCTCACCTGTATTAGACTCACCACACATTTGCTTATTTGGGTTTTGTTTGCCTGTTTGGCTTTATGGTCACATCATGTTACCAGCTCAGCCACCCGCTAAAAGAGACCCAGGCGACCAAGTGAGGGCATTCTGGAAGATTTGGAAAATGGGGAACTGAAACAGCTCACAGCTCCTTTGCTCCTGAGCACTGACACCCTCCCCTCCCTCTCCAGGGCCTGCCAAGGATGCTCAGGCCATGGCTTCCCACTTTTTGTGTCCCGTCCATCTTCTCTCCTGCAGCAATCTGCCTGCCCAGCTCAGTAACCCACCCAGGGCTCCACCTCTCTCCCTGCTTTTCCCCAGCCTGTTTTGTCCAAGGCACTAAATGACAATTCTCCTCTCTGCACAGATGGCTGGACCATCCCCTTAACACCCGTGATCAAAGGTCATTGACTCCTTTTGATGCACATCCCATCCAACCCGAGCAGGGCTGAAATCTGTGCCCAAACCTTAATGCTGCTGTGCTGACTGAAGCATTTGAACTCAGTAGTTCAGCTGGAGGTGAAAATGTGTTTACAAGAGAGTGGCAGGCTGTAATGGTTTTAGCATTACAACAAAGTCACATTGTGATGTGGCCAACATGCTGGAGAGCTAGCAAGAAAAATATAAAATATTCTGCTGCTGCTGAGAGACCATGACACAATTTCTGGCTCCCATTTCACTGTTTGGAATCCAAACTACAGTAGCAGTAACACTTTACCAGACTCTGTTACAGGACATATTTAGGAAATTAATAATATTTGTTGAATGTTGCTGCAGATATACTTGCAAAAAAGTACAATAGCACTCAGAAAAGCTTATTCCAGCACAGATTACCTTCCTTTTTGCAAAAAAAAAAAAAAAAAAAAAAAAAAGAAAATTAAAAGCAACAGGATGCAGATGAAAGAAATAAACTTCCCTGAGCATTCATAGGCCGCATGAGACAAATTTTAACAATAATGCTGTGATTTCCACAGGTTTGACTGAGGGAAACTGTCTTTCAGCAAGAAGATAAGACTCTGAGACGCTTTTCAAATTTACAGACTGCGTGGCTCATTCTGTGCCTCTTGTCCTTCAAACAATCTTGGCCATCAACTACTTTTTCACTTTTGAAACTATTTTCTTGGCAGCAGTTTCACACTGGAAAATGAAATCAGCATCAAGCACAGAGGAAGTATTCTCTGTTGATAGACTGAGTTACGAGTTAATCAGCTTAGTACCCATTCATCTTTTCTAATACACTGAATTTAAGCTTCTCAACAGCCCCTGTCAAAATGTATTTTACTGCTTGATGTATTTATTAACTCTGCCTGCACTGCATGGTTAAAGACACCAAATCATGCTTTTTCTCCTTCCTCCACAGAAAAACTGAGAGCCTAATATTGCAATGAGGTTTCTGAAGTTGGAGGAGAGAGGGGGATTTCATCTAGTTCTGGTTTAATCCAATCTAGTCAGAATTTTCCTGCCATTTTCTCGAATCTGCACAACCCACAAAGCCTAATAATACCCTACCACTGTATCAAATATTATCTACTATAGACAAAAGAAAAAATAAGTCAACTCATTTCAAAAGAAGTTTTGCATAAATACTTATCAAAAGTGACCCAGTAGAAGTGTTGCAAAATCTATCACTGATGTTTCAACCACTGTTCCAACAATCCAACGGGAGGAGGATTAACCAAGAGTCTTTTTAAACAGCTAAGACTTATCTTTCTAGCACTGCAAAAGAGCAATAGCACATTTCTGTCAGTCTGAACAAAGATCTTTATCTCAAAGAAAAAGATACATGTATTCAGATGTCATGTTGACTTTCATGACACATTACACCTCACAGTCCTTCCTATTATCAACATCCTTAATAATCTTTTCAGTAACAGAAAACCCAAACAAAAACAAACTTTAAGTCTTTTAGTGCAAACTCTATCTAATAAAAAAGATAGAATTCTATGCTATTGCCTATTTGTTTAAAAAATAATTTCATTTAAGTTCATTTAACACATATTAATGGTTTAGAGACCATAAAGAATCCTAGCCTTTTCCTTTTAGCAACATGAAGAGACATGGCTCTGTGAAGCCACACTGGCAACCATGGATTTAAACCACATACCTCTCTTTGAGCCACCTCCCAATTACAGAGCCCAAGTAAAATTTCAGAATAGTTTAAAAAGCAGTTATGAACCATGTGTTTCCAATTAGCTGATGAGTGCGTCAGCACTGTCAGTTACCATACCTTATAATAAGCTCTCCTTTGATTTTTAGGTTTTTCCTGGAGGAAGATGACATCCTCTTACCACAACAAACACAGAAATCTTTACTGGAGCTCTCTTTTAGCTGAGACTTAAGTATAGAAGCAATTTGAAATCGAAAGGCCGCCCACACCTGGCTCAGTAAAAGGGCTCTGCTTCTTTCTAGCCACAAGCTCCAGATGGCCAGATCTGTCACAAAGTCCTAACCCAAAAACTTAACAAAGGGAAACAGCACAGCCCTCCAAGGGAGACTTCCAAAGGGCTCTGGCACTTTTCAGCATCTCAACAGCATCTCTGTGTTAAACATCTTTGTGTCTTTGGGGTCAGGAAGAGCCCTACTCACTCTGAAACAAGCAGCAAGTGCAGCATTTGAACACTCCAGATTGCACCCACAATTATAATAGCCATAAAAATCTCATTCTTATAAGTCAGAAATTCACCTCACAGCTTTTCTACCACCTTTTTCCTTCAAGCCAAACTCACCAGGATCAGTATTTGCCAGTATACTGGTACTTATTTGTGGTATCATTTTCATGCTTCCTTTCATTTTCCTTAGCATTCTCAATTAAAAGTAACTCATTAACACTCTTTTAAATTCTCTCAAATTGCTCTTCTCCTGCACTAATAGAGTCAATTCACTTATTCACCAGCTGTTGCTTTGATTCAGAGATCATGGGTCCCCATTTCAGAACATCTATTGCTTAATCTTGGCTATGGAAATAAGGAAAACCTATTTTCTTGACTGTTCCAATTCCTCATGAAGCAGAGCCCTGGTACCAGGGATCATTTCTGCCCAAGCATGTCTAAACACACTGGCAGGATGCTAAAGGCCAGTGCTTATCAAAAACTCTATACCATGCTAGACTAGAAAGAATAGCAGTAATACATAAATTGTGCATGTACTTTTAATATAAATTTTTCATAAAATGTAATTTACTTACTTCAAGTTTACTCAAGAGCATAATTTAATTTCCTTCCTTCTCTTTCTGAATGCATAGAAGTGCCCAATAGCAGGGTAACAGCAAATAAATTATTTCATTCTCTCATAACATGCAGTGGGAAAGCATCAGAATTATATTTTGTTTCAGAATGAAAAGCCTAACAACCTGAGCTAGGAACAGTCAAAGCAGATTTTATAAAGTGCTTTGAGGCTTTACATTGTAAATCATCACTATTTGCTATATATATTCCCCCACCCATTGAAGCTCAGTGGAAAATTCACCATTCAGGGAAAACAACTCTAAGAGATTATTTATAGTATTAGCTCATAGTGCAGAATCACTTAATTGCCCTAAGGATAAAAAGTGTACTCCCATTTTCCATAATTACAAACTGTCTCATGTTCAGAGCATTGACACACTTGAAAAGAAAAGGTTGATTAGCCTGCCACTGGAGTGAATAAAGTAACAGCTGAATTGATGGAGCATCAGCTAGGATGGACCTTCGCAGGCAAGCAGCTGCTCTTTCAAACATGCCAATCAGGGGGAAAAAATAAAACAAATTTAAACACCAGGATAAAGAGGTGTGCTAAGACAGATGGAAAGCCTTTGCTCCTATTCATATCCCCCATTTTTATTTTCCTGGTGAGCACAGGACCCTGTTTTATCAGCAACACTGTGTGGTAACACACTCAGCAGAAGGGTACCTCCTGCACAGGCCTCCCCACTTTGTCATTCACGTGAGCCACTGGGACATTATTAGATGCAGAATAAAGCCCAAAGCTGTGCAAATCAGCCCATTGGATTTGTAAGAAGCAGCCATCCTTTACAGAAGGAAAAGGACAGAGAAAAAGGTGGGGGGGAACAGGACAAAGCCTCTCAATTTTCCTGGGTAGGACACTTCAGTACACAGGCTAATATTAAGTCAAAGAGATTTATTTTCTGATAGACTGGGAATATAATATAACCTCTGATGCTCATGTATACACTGCAGGTTTAGCAGAAGATTTGTCTCAGACCAATAAGCTGAGGTCTGGACAAAAAGAAAAAAGTTCTTGCTGAAAATCTCGTCTTTCTCAGACTGAGGCAGATCTAAGGTGTGTTCAAAGAACTTCAACTCCAAAACCTCCCTACAGAGAGGTTCAGACAATGCTTCTTCCAAAACACTGTGCCTGCACAGCCTCCCAGCTCACCAAAATCTGGTCCTTTTCCCTCTCACAGGATGGCACATATTTCCACTCCAAAGGAGGTTTTATCAGTTTTGGTCACTTCCTTTTACTCTATAAAAATTAAAAAAAATTTTAAACCACCAGTGATTTTTCCCTAGCACTGTACAGAACAGCCAAAACTGCAGCCATTGATATTCTGCCTATTTCAACAACATCTAAGACATCTTGTTAGAGCTCGCATTAACGTGATGGAAAACAAGAAGTGCCTTTTACCAGGAGCCTGCGACCCAGCTGTTGCCTTATTTTCCTTCAACCAGTGCAAAACAGGATCTCTGCAGCTGAGGATGGCCATGCCACAACACAGACTACAAAATCAAGTCTCCCTGTGAGTTTTAGCAAGCCTGACAAGCATGGCCACATCCCACCCCGGAGCTCAGTGCTGCAAGCTGGCAGTGCAATGCACCCAGCAGAGACTGGGGAGAGTGGCCTGGGCATGGCCTCAAGGCTGGGTCCTCTAAGGAATGCAGGGAGCAGCAGGCAGAGCCCTGGTGCTGCAGGTAACCAAGCCCACAGGCCCATCCCCTGTCCCCCTGGCACATTTTCCATGGAGCACCAGGTTGGGCTGGGTGCTCAGGGCACACCAAGCTGAGCTGGCGTGTGCCAGTGCCACTGTACCCACCATAATAAACACCTGCAGCTGCACACCAACAGGGCTCCTGGCATCATCTAAAGAAGGGAACTGAAACAGCAAACTCCTCTTTGGAGCAGGTTCATGCCATTGAAGTGAAGATACACATAAATTGAGGTGGGGCAGGGAAGCAAGTACCTCCTCGCTTTCCAGCTTGGCTTGCATTCCCTTTTGGCTAGTCCCATTTTCTTGACATTACATCAGCCAGTAGGATGGCACACAACCATCACCTCCTCCCTCATACTGACACTCTGTGGGTTTAGTCCAGCAGGAACCAGTAGGGCCCAGTCCCACAGCACCAACCAGATGAGTCTGTCACCCCAACACTCCCTGAGCCCAAACACCAGGCTGGGTTACCCCAGGCAGACACAGCTCCTACACAGTCACACAGGAGGACATGGACACGGACACGCCTCCCACACACCTACGCCAAGTCAGTCTGCTGCCACCTGCACTGCAAAGATTTCAGGTTTCTTGAGAGAAAAAGGCATTTCTGTTCACAAAATAAATAATTCTATTGGGCTATGATATCCTTGAAGGGAAGTACAGGAAGTGTTTTCTATTGTTTCATCAAAAATCAGATTTAATTAGATGTTTATTTGCTAGGATGAATCAGCAATTGCATGCTTGATTTAATGACTACCTAAACCAGCCAAGTCCTTACACTCTGTGTTCTTACTGCAAAACTGTAGGCTGAAGTTTCCTGGTAGCCAAATTCTGCATCAGAAGCTGCAGGTTTTTCCCTGAACTGCCATCCCAAATGCACTGGAGGAGCCTGCAGACCCCAGGGGAGAAGCAGTTTCACAGCACAGCAGAAATGCTGGTGGCAAACTCCTCATTTTTCTCCACAGACCTTCTGAAGCTTCCCAGTCCCTGAGGCTGGGCTTGTAAAATTTATTATTTATTCCACTTTTCTGGTTCAAATGGAGCAGCAA
This sequence comes from Melozone crissalis, assembly GCF_028551555.1. Taxonomy (NCBI): domain Eukaryota; kingdom Metazoa; phylum Chordata; class Aves; order Passeriformes; family Passerellidae; genus Melozone; species Melozone crissalis. The sequence goes on along the minus strand of NW_026535801.1, from coordinate 11,630,645 downwards.
GGGGTCAGACAGCTGAACAAAAAGGGAAGACAGGAGCAAACTGATTTGCCATGCCTGGCTTCTGTCAGAGTTTAACTAGAGGGCACAAAATTATTTAAAATCCCAGTTCACTGTTTCATCTATGCAGAAGCAGATTTGAATTGCACCTCTGAGCTTTTGCATATGTGTGGAAATGAAGGGCTGCTGGGACAGAGAGGAAAAGGGGAGCAGGAGAAAACAGTCATTCCCTTTTGCATTGAAATATAGAGACACTCAAGATCTTTACAGAAAAATGAATTTGTTTCTGTACCTAATACAGAATGCGTGTGAAACTCAGGGAAGTTCACTTGCCAGACACACATGTTCAGTTCAGCTTTGATCAAATTTTACATAAATGAAATCTTTTTCTGCAGAAAAAGCAAGAAATCCCTTGGTTATGCTGATACACCATGAGAATAACGTGTCCCAAAAAACTGCAGTTCATCTTGCCTTAGCTGGCTGCAAAACATACATTTTCCATCAAAATGAAACAATGCAAACCAATTATTCCTTGTTTTTAAAACACAGATAGTGGTTCAAAAAGGGTCCTTAAAATTACTCAGAGCTATTTCAGAAATAACAAGCCCAGACCACAGGTTAAGTTGGATACTTAGAAAACAAAACTCTATAATCCTGTTAGAGGAACAGTGATCATCACAACTTGCTAAGTGCTATACAGACAGGAATATACTATGAATTGCTTTTCTCCTTTCTTTTTAATTTATAAATAGGATGTATATTTGGGGTTTACAGAATGTGCTGTTCCCAGACAGTGGCAGAGCACTGATTTGCTCTGTTCAAAACTCCAGTGACTTCTTCATCTCACAAATGAAACCACAACAGGGCTGTGCTGGTTGTGGGGTTTTCCTGGGGCACTGAAGGGCAGACCGCTGCTCTTATGATTTTACATGAAAAAATGTTCAGCAAATAGTGTTCCACGTCTCTGCCTCAAAAAACACTCTCCTGCTTAGCAAATAGAAAATCCTGCTTTTTTTCCTGCAGCCCTAGGAAGCATCCTGAAGTCAGAAAGCAGAAATAAGTAATTTCCTCCTGATGCAGTGACAGCAGAGATACAACAAGTCAAGTTTTGGAACCATGCAGGGTTTATTGATACCATGTGTTCATGCAGGGTCTTCTCTCACTGCAAATAATTTTACTGCAGAACTATCAGTGCTTTCCAAACAAATTTGTTCTACTTTGCTCACTCGAGAGAGAAAAATAATTCATTCCTTTATTCTAAAGTAAAGAAACATGTTCCAGTACTCGGGGAGGGAAGATCAGCAAAGTGAGGTGCACAGCTTCACATACTCGCTGCACAGAAAGGGACATGCTTTAAAAGGTCTCACCTACAAAGAAATAATCCAGCACAATTAAACTCCAGCGTGCAGCACATACCTGAGAGCTACAACATCTCACAAGATACATTTTGAGTGACTTCATAGCTCTGTCTGGTGAGACAGGTAAACAGATGTCAGCCATGCATTAGTGCAACACACTCCACTGGACTGCAACCGTTTGCCAGCAGAAAAAATGCCAAGCATTCCACCAAATTAATCTCATGGTAGTGGAGAAATGCAATCAGAGAATCATAGGACTGGACTGGAAAGGACCTTAAAGATCATCTTGTTCCAATCTCCCTGCCATGGGCAGGGACACCTTTGCTAGACCAGGTTGCTCCAAACCCCATCCAGCATGGTCCTGAACATTTCCAGAGATGGGGCAGCCACAGCTTCTCTGGGCAACTGTTCCAGTCTCTCACCATCCTCTCAGTAAAGAATTTCTCCCTGATATCCAACCCAAACCTACTCTCAGCCTGAAGCCAGTCACCTCATGCTCTTGCTCAAAGTCCCTCTGTCCCCCTTTGTGGTGGGCTCCCTTCAGAAGGGCTGTAATCCTGTCACCCCAAAGCCTTCTCTTCCCCAGGCTGAACAATCCCAAATCTCTCAGCCTTTCCTCACAGCAGAGGTGCTCCATCCCTCTGATCACCTGGAGATGATCAGGTCCCTGTCCTTGCTGTGCTGGGAGCCCAGAGCTGGATGCAGAAGGGCAGTAGGAGTATTTCCACATCCTCAGAGCTGTTTGTAAGCTAAACTACGCTGCCAATCACCAGATTTGAAATCCAGGCTCTGTAACAAAGGCTAGAATGCAGCTGCCCACAGGTTTATCAGAGACAACAGTGACAGAACTGCAAATAAAAGTAATTCACTTATCTGGAAAACATCTGAAAGGCAATGTCAACACTATGTAATTACATAGTTATGCTGCTACTCTGCTCAGAGGTGTTACTGAATCCTTTTGGATTTTGCAAATAACTCTTAAATTCTCTTTACAATCCAAGTAGTTTGTTAAGAAGTTAAGAAAGCTTACACAACTTAATTTCTGCCTCCCAGCTCTCTTTTCCAAATAAAATCCCTGCCATGAACCCCAGGGCAAAGTAGGCACTGGAGCTTATCTGAGCTTCTGAGAGCTTGTTAGCTCAGGTACAGCATTGAGCTAACATGTCTATCTAGTCTATTAAATGCCATTTGCTCGAGTTTGTGAATGAGATTTGTGGACATATATCCAAAATTATATTTCTATGAATGGTCAGAGCAAGAAATGAAAAGCCTCCTTCAGACTGCTGAAATATGAGGCTCCAATTCAGCCCATGTGGGCTATTTCCAGTAACAACTTACTGCATCTACGTCCTTGGTTGGAATGCTGATGCTCAAGGAGGATGTCAACTGCACATATTTGTTCTCATCCTCACTACATCCTCACTAAAAATCATCTTGGAGTAATTAAGACCAGTTGCAGCTTGAACTCCACAAGGTTTAGCAACTAAAAATCATTTCTGCAGTATGTAAAATGGAAACTGTATGGAAGAAAAATGCAGATTTAAACTAATTTACTGAAATGACCACAATTAAACTGTCTTTGTAGTTCAGACCTTTGTTTGTAAACCCGAGTCCCAGCTCTCTTATCTATTCAAAACATGAGTACAAGATTATTCAGTGTGCTAGACTGTAAATATTAAGACTGTATTTCCTGATTCCTAACATGAAAAAGTTTATCCTTAATAACCCAAACTCCATTAACCATGCTGTACCCAGAGCTGAATAAAACAGAGCCTTTTGCATAATGCTGCTGGTGAAAAGAGATTGAATGGGCAATGATCTGCTGTTAACAGTGGTACAATATCTGAAATTTTACTAGTGTTTCTTTAAGGGTTTAAACATCAACCTTGTTGATGCTGTATCGAAGATCACCACAAAGGCTCCTAGCAGAGCAGATGGGCATTTTCTAGTGGGCTCTAAATTGCTTAAAGGAAAGAAAAAAAAGAAGAAAAAAGACAACCATTAAACACAATGAGACACTTCCAATGAAAGAACAACAGCTGTTCTTACTTGCAATCTGAAATCCCAGATCTTAAAGAGAGTAGCAGGCTGCCAGTGCAGGAAAGGCATAATGAAAATTCTGGTCCATGTATACACAGTGCATAAAATGGGATTTGTCTCCTTTTTGACAGGGCCTCTACCTGCCCTCACTTTTCAGACTGCATTTAAGAAAGGAAACACAGTAGTTTTCTCCTTTTTTAAGTATAACTCATTATTTTCACTGTGCAAAAAGTCCCAACATTCTAATTCATGAAAGGAAAAATGAAGCTATTGAACACTCTACTTCATGTGACAATGTGAATTAGTTTCAAAAAAATCTTGGTATTTTATGTCCCAAAAATATCAATGGCATAATATAAATTCTAGGCAGAAAAATCCAGTTCCAGGAAAATGAGAGAAATGGGATCTGGCAAAAAAGTTACCATTAGTTTAGTCTGCTGAAGCATTTACACACATCCCCAGCTTATATTTAGGCACTTTTTTTTTGGCCTTTTTTCTTAATTATCTTTGGTCTAATAATCTAGCTGAGTTCCAAACTCTTCTGTGCTTACAAATAAACATAGACTATTACAGATACACTCACATGCAAGGGGGGGGGGGGGGGGGGAAGGAAGAGGGAGAGATTGTCACAGATAACCAAAAACATTTGACTCTCCATCCCCAACATGACTGAAGTCAAATGTGAAGTATGTTGTGTACAGGGGTATGAGTAAATATTTGAAAACAGTTCTGAAAACAAAGTTATTTTGTTGAGGCTCTAAGACAGCAGTTAATTCGTGAGGGATGCTTCGAGATTATTTTCCTTTGTACACCATGACAACAACTATAGAGTTACAGAAGCATCTGGAACAGATCTCATGTTAAGTGTTTTCCTTGAACACTCACAGTGTTTTAAAGGTACCCAAATTGTTGCATTCCTCTTCCTCAAGGAGCCCACGTGAGGGCTGGCTGGGAGCACACACAGCTCTCCAAAGGAGACACTGATGGATGAGCAGGCTCTCCTGGAGCCAGGTGGGTCCTGCCCGGAGAGGGGCCTCTGGCAGTGGCACTCAGGAGCTGTGAGTGACAGCACTGCCAGCTGCTGTGGCTGGGGACACTCAGAGGGTTTGTGTGCCAGCAGAACTGGTGCTTCTGAATGCTTTTGTCATGGCAGAATACACTGCTGCAGCTTCTGGGAGATGAGGGAGGGTGGGACCACAGGCAGCCAGCACTCTCCATCTTCTGGGGTATTTTGGGAGGCAGTTTTGCCTTGATGCTTTTTATAACCCCTGAGGCCTCTATATATACTCCTTCCTAGGCTGGGAAGTGTTTAAATGCCACAAGAGCACAGAAATCCAGTCTGGCTCCACGCAGGCTGTGTGCAAGGAGCCCTGTCAGCCCCAGCCCACCTGCACAGAGCTCTGCTGCTACATGGCATTGTCTGTTCCCATCCCGGACATCCCATGGCCTGGACACCAACAGCAGAATGACAGCACCAGGGCCATTCAAAAAAGAATTTAAAGGGCCTTTTCATTTCTTAATTTAGACTGAGCTACTTAGAGGGCCAACAGAAAGGCTCGTTCCACCAAACTTTGGAATCCAGTCTAAATGTCACACCAGAATATTCTGAAAATTGAAATAGAGCACAACATTCATATATATACTGCTTTTTCAGGCTGTTTATACTTCTTGGGTGTTGGGTGCATTTCTGGAGCTGCCTTACAACTGCACATCCTGCTATAAATCAGTTCCTGTATTATTCTCCATTATTAGAAAATTTCATGCAATCTAAAACCAGCAGCAAACAAGCAAATACTGTTCTTGTCAATAAGACTGTATGCAACTCTGGAGCATGGGGCGAGATGGCTGCAATATGTGCTATCCAAACCCACTAAAATAGCCCTGATCAAATTTCAGGAAAAGCTAAATTAGTTGTTGCATGTGGAAGAAACCCTGCTTTATACCCTGAGCCTCCAAACTGGCAAAATGCCTCCTCAGAGGTCATTCACTTCAGTATGGCCACATCACAACTGCCTTCCTCAAACCCTTGTTTCCTCAGAAGGACTTCTGAGGTCTCCACCCAAGTGTAAAATGTAAGAAACTGAATGCCATGATTGGTGTGAGAGAACATTGCAATAGAAGAGGCTCTTCTCAGGCATGAAGTCCTTCTGGCTCTTGAAGCACATCTGATGTTTCATCATCCCCCTTTCACCTCTATGCTTGAGGGATTTACATTCATGGGCTCACCACATCCAGCTCTGGCTCTCTACAGAGGTTAAGAGAATAATAAGTCTCACTCCTACCAAAAAAAGACTTCAAGGTTCTCTGTACACTCCACCCGCTCTTCTTCTTTCAATTCCCTCCAAGCATGGGTTTAACAATTAGGTACTCACAGTCCTCTCTAAGTGCTATTTATGATTTCCACCAGTCACAGATGTTCCCTCCCTGCCCAGTGGTCAATTATGGCAGCTAACCTCTGAAGTGAGCAGCTTCCCTCAGCCATAAATCTCTTCTGAGAGCAGAACTCTGCTGATGAACAAGCCCAAAGACCGAGTCTCTGGAGAACTCAGGAATTATTAGGAATAAGAACAAAATGTCTGTAAAATCAGATGCTGTAAGGTGAGGGAAACCACAGTGGGGTGGTTAGAAAAGAAGGGAAAAAAAGAAAAAGAAAGAAAATGAAGATTAGGAAAGTACAAACTGAAACGGAAATGTTAAAATAAACACTGGGGCAATGAAGGACACTTAACTATGTCACAGCCTTTCATCCCACCACCAACTTCTTCAAGACAGCTACTATGCATCTTACCACTCTGCTACCTATGGGTAAAAATCTACTTTTACATACAGGTAAAAACTATCCTTCACAGCTGAAGCTTTATCACACCCTCTAGACAAAAATATTTGCTTTACATCATAGAAGAAAAAAAGTATTTTTCTAAAGTCTTGGTGTTTCTGAAGACATCTGATCCTTTAACATCAGCAAAAAAAAAAAAAACAACCCAAAAAACCAAAAAAAAACCCAAGCCCTAGAAGCAAAAATCTAACTTCTATATTCAGCATTTACATCAGCTCAAAAGCTGAAAAGCGAACAGCAAATTGTATCCATTGTCACAGTAACTGCAGATATCCACAGGATAATGATTAATCCCAATAATTATCTATATGACAATAATGTAAATGAGAAACATAAAAACATTCCTCATTATTGCATTTTATCAGGTATCACATTGGTGTATTTGTGCTTGTATCCCATATAAAAGCAAGCAGTTTTTCTAGAGTTGCCTGCATAAATTTAAGTCTTAATTTGAAAGCTTTACATGCAAAACTATTCAGAAAACTTCAGAAATGTGGATTTAAAAGAATCAATAATAAGTAAATAAAATATACTGCAAATTGCCTACATGGAATTCAGTAAGGGTCTGATAAAAGCCACCTCCAGATTTCTAATGTCACTCTAAACACTTCAGTGCACAGCCTAAAAAAATGCAGAGTGACCGAACTCTTATTTGAATGCAGCTGGCCATTAGCAATACAGCTGCCACTTTTACTTTGTCCCTCAACTTAAAATAATCTGTATTTTTTTCAGAGCACGCAGGTAGGGCAGCTCAGACCATAAAGGGGAGCCAAAAGCCACGTGCCACCTTCCCTGCCAGGGACAGAGAGCTGCTAGTAGCCAGGAGACAAGGTTAAAACAGAAAATTCAAGAAAGTACCTACTCTCCAACCCCTTACTGCCAATCTGTTACTGTTAGGGAAGTGATACAGCATGGTGGTTACAAATATGTGGGATGATAATCTATTTGATTTCCCATTGCATTCACTTCAAAGATGCCAGCAGCTGTCTTTGTCACCAGGGAAAATCAATGTAAAATACCAGGATAGACAGCTTGGTTTGCTCTCATGACTAGCTCAGCCACAAGGTAAGTAAAGCAGCAATTACATCAACTGAAAGAGTAATTACATCAACTGAGAGAGCAGAACAGAAGTGTAAGAACTGCACAAATCAAGCAGCAAACTGTTTGAACACTGAAATGTCATACTCTGCCCTGCCAAGTCAGAGACAAGTTTGATCCTGCCTTGCAGATAAAGACAAAACCAGCAAGATTAACAACATTAAAACAAAAACAACAAGCCAGCAATTAAAAAGCTTGGTAAACTTCCTATTATACTCCTATGCAAATAGCCACAGACTATGAAAACACAGCATTCCAGGAGACCTAGAAAAATAACACTTCTATTACACGGTGCCACAACAACAGTAGTGCACTCAGGGAGGAATGAACTATTAAAATAAAACCCTCTTGGATCAAATTTTATCAGCTATAAGGCTATCCAAAATCACCTGACCAGAAACTTTGTCTCAGCAATTCAGTTTGGCTGCCCATTCAAAGTGTGACTGTGACCCTGCTCTAGTTTCCAGAGATCATTTTAAAAAAAAAAACCTACAGAAAAACAAACCTGCCCAAGCCCTGCAATTAAGCGTTAACTGGCGTCACTGAAAGCATCAGTCACTCTCACAGACGCTCTTGAGGAAACACAGAACAGAGGACGAGGTGTTCCCTCCCTCCTCTCTCAGATTAGGGCTAACAAAACACCTGAACAGATCTTTCACTCCCTAAAGTGTATTTCCTCCAGTGATCACACACAGCAGGAAATCCACAGGTATGGATTTGCTTCCTGTCATTATAAACTTCTCTTTTTCCTTCTGTTTCCCTGTGCCGGCCAAGCCTGCTCTTTACCTGGGACAGCTGACATTCTCAAGCACACCCTCCTTACCCATCACACCTAGGCACACACAGGTAGCTCCAGCCCAGACAGAAGCTCACACAAAACTCCTGGAAAACCAATAAAACATTATTTTGGTTCTCCAGGAGCTTCCACACAGAGCTGTCCCTGTGGAACATCCATGGGAGATTGCTCTAGAGATGCTGACACTTAAATCCTGGGCTTCCCAAACCTGAATGTTCCCTCCAAAAGAGCAGACATTGGAGAATTTGAGTTGTTACACCAACAGGAGATGGAAGAGTTCTGGTGCCATACTGACCTGGTTTCTATAGCAATCTCCAACCAAACCACTGCTAGAAATCTTGTTTTAATTAATTGTTTGCATTTTTCTAGCTAGCATTAGTACCAAAGTTACATTATTTAGACAAAAACATGTTGAAATAAGGAATACAGTATATATAATTTTATTTCTAGACACACTTTCTAGGTTGGATGCATTAGTTTTAACTTTAAACAATCAAGAATTTAGCTTTGCTCAGGATCACACAACAGAGGCCAAAAGTCTTTCCCAGTGGTCTTACCCACAATCAATTCTTCGGAAGAGTCCATGGCTCAACAGAGATTTACACATCAAAGAAAACTAAGTATGCACATTTCCACAAATCAATGGGGGGTTTTCACCCCCGTGGCAGAACAAACACCACAAATTGCAATTTGTCTCGCAGCATCTCCTCATTAAAGTTCCTGAGCAGCTAAAAAAGAACCACCTTGAAGATTGCAAGGTCTCTGAGGAAGTGCAGCAGCCTCCCTAGACACGCCTGAACCCTGCTTTTAGCAGTGGCCTGCTGCTGCCAGAGCAGCCAACCCTAGAATTAGCTGCAAGCTCCAAGGGTGGGATGATGCCAGCTCCATTCCCAAGTCTGTCAGCCCTCAGTCTGTCCTGTCCAGCAGGTGACAAGCATAGTGAATAGCCCAGGCCTGCTCCAAGCCACCCTGACAGCTCCACTCAGGATCTATCAACCAGCACCCAAGGACCAGCTCCACATTTGCAGAGTGGACAACTGGACTGGCACAAATCCTTAGGTACAGCACCTAAGGAACTACACATAAGGAACTCCACACTGAAGTGGATGAGAAGTGATTTAGGCTTGCCAGAGATGCCATAAGGCAGCCTACATAGCACTTACTTTATGCATCTACAATGCTGCCCAAATATCTCTTGAAGATGGTGAGAATTTTACCAATTTTAGCAGAGCCAAAAGAGACTCTCTTGATTCTGCAACTCCCATAAGCATCTAGAGACAGGTGGGAAGGGAAGCAAGGTCACCATGAAGAAATATCATTTTATATTTCTACAGTTTGCAAATTATGTATCAGTAATAGAAACAAAGATTATTTCCTAATCCTTTATTTTTAAAGACATTTTGTCCACTTCTGACACTTAGGTGTCAGAAGACAAAAGTCTCACACAAAAGCAATACAAAATAAAGAAAATTTGTGAAGAGATCATATGTATCCAAAACAAATTAGGCTTACACTTTTCTTGACTAGGGAATCTATATAAACTTGCAAGGAAAATCTATTACTATCAAGCAATTGAGATCTCCTGACAAAAATTAAAAGTCAATATTTTCTCACTTCAGTCTCTTGCTCTCAAAGTAGATTTCTAGTGTTTGGGCTCCAGAAGTCCTGGCTGTGAGGTGGGAACCTGACCATACAATTATTGTCATTAGTGGTGAATGATGTTTATGAAATACTTTTCTACCAAGTTCAGACTCTCATAATACACACAAGAATGACTCTTGACCATTTCTGCTCTGAAAAACCATCTCTCAAGAGAGACAGAAAAATGTGGAGATCAATATATTACTACACACTAGATTCAAGGTGTAATCAAGTACATACACTGACTTTCAGAATGTCAGACAAGCTTTAACTCACAGGTTTTATTTTTAAAATACTCCATCATTTGACAGCAAATTTCATGCAGCTGAGCAAAATTAGCAGAGCAGAAAGTTCTTTTAGCAAGGAACTGTGTCAATTTAGCAAGCAATTGGGCTTGCTAAACAAAACAGTGAAGAAAGAAAGCCTGGATTTAGCCAGAGTTCAGAACCAAGAGGTCCAAGAACTACCAGAAGTTTATTTCATGTGATTATTGGGCTGTTTGCATTGCAGACTACACTTCTGCGAGAGTGACAGATGAAGTGTTAAGGCAAAAAAATAATCAGTTAACTAAATAACTCGCAGAACACTTTGCACACAATTTTCATTTAACCAAAAAGTTACCACTGAAGAAAGATGTATAAATGTATGGCCCTGTTTAGACACTTATCTGACCACTGATTGACCCAGTCAGTCTCCTGAATTTGTGGCTGAAGGGTCAGGTGCAGCCTCACACCCAGCTGGAAGCACTTCCCCTTCCCAGTGTCACACTGAGGGGACAAACAGCAGGCTCCAGCCTCACCTCTACAACTGGCAAGGTAAAATTATCACTGCAACCTGCAGAGCTCGAAGATCACACACCTTACTCTCACCCACACCTGCAAACAGCACCTTGTCCTGTTATTCATCCTGTTTTAGTCTTAAAGTTTGCATTATGCATTTAGGGTGCTCTGGCTGTCCTTTATCAATGGGCTCATTTCCAGCCAGCACGGACCAAGCTTTAATTTTCCTACAGTTACCATTCAGACATATCCAACACATTTCTGCATTCATCATGAGAGGGTTGGGGTTTTTTTTTCTGCATTGCACAAAGATAAATTAAGAGTTTCCAATATCAAAAGTAACACTATATGATTCAAACATATTTAACACCTCGAGGCTCCCAGTAGGCATCTGGACTTCGAAAGAAACAGATTTCCTTGAAAACAGACTGCTTACTTCACAATGCTGTAATACTGGCTACTGCTAACAGTTAGGAAGGAATGCTCTGAAATGCACATACCAGGACCTAAGTGCATGAAAGAAAAAGGGAAACTCATTTTAACTTCACTTTAAAATATGGCTGAGCTAATAAAAATTCGTTTTGGGGGAGCAGTGGTGTGATTTTCATTTTGGTTGCTTTAATCAACAGATCTTTTGAGGAGAGAGACAGCTGGTACCATCTGTTCCCAGCCAGAATGAAAACTAAAATTTCTTTGCTGTACTTACATGTGAGGACTGAGTTCATAAAAGTTTCGGTTTCTGTATTCTTCCACTTTCTCTGGAGTATAAATGGGGAGAGATCTGTAGGGGTTTATTGATATCACCACACTGCCAATGTATGTCTGTTGAAGGAAAAAAGAAAATTATTGTGGGTTTTTCTTTTTGACATACTTTTGCTGCTTATATATTATTTGCCCATTTAATAATTTTGTGGAAACAAACAAACAAACAGGCCTAATTGTAGCAATGAATAAATATGTTCATACTTTCCAAAACACCTTTTAGATACTCTCTCTCGGGTCCAAGGTAGCTATTTCTGCATAACTGAAAGCCTCTTATGAACATTTTCTAAAAGAAAGCCCAATCATACTATATTTCTGTGACTAATTCAGCTGGGGGAGGGAAAGGCAGAAGGACACAGATGTTCACGAAGAACTGACTCCATCTGCATGGCAAATGTCACACGAGCTTTGCTGCAGCCCTTGGCCACTCACACCAAACCCCAAAGGGCAAGGCTGGCACTGGACTGTGCCCCTCTTCCCAAGGAGGAGCTTTATGTCACCTTGCCAAAGCCTCAGGCACAGAAGAAGCCAGAAGGGGAACAGCCTTGGACAGGTTTCTGCCATGGTTCCTCAGCAGATGTGAGGTGCAATTTGTATTTCCAGATTCTAAATGTACCCCCTATCACCCTTGGGAAGCAAAGGGAGAAATGTGTTGTTCCACTCTGTTAGACCCCACGCACTGCTGGCCTCAAGGAAGACCAATTCTGCACACCATGACTCCCATGTCTGCTCATGACACCATTAACTGGGATCCTTCAGCCTACTGTCAGATATCCCACAGCTTTCTGTGCCTCCCTCCAGCTCCAAGGGCTGCACTCAAATACACTGAGTGGCAAAAAATGCCAAAACCCCATTCCACCCTGCCTGCAGGTACTGACCACAGATTAATAAAAACCCCAAGTGTTTGGTATCTCTTTGCACAGCTGTGAAACAAATAAATAACACCTGATGAAACATGGTTTTTCCAGTAACCAGTGCTGCCTGGGAGGTGTATACGCTCTACACATAGCCACAGGCTCCCATTACTTGGATTACATTTGCAGTAACTACAGAAGGGAAAAAAAAAATAGGTTTTTTTTTTAATGTGCTATGATTCTAAAGGGCTTCTGTGCTGATATCTCAGCACCTGACAAACACTATTTGGATTTTTCCCCACAACATTTCTGAGAGAAAATACTGTAATCTGCACTTTGAAATGGAAGGAGAGGCATGAGGAGCCCAAGCTACTGAGCAAGCAAGTTCAGTAGAGCATCCAATTATGGCCATGGCTGAAGTAAGAAATGAAAAATATTAATTGTTGCAACCCTTCCAGATCTAACTTCCATGCCTAAAGCAATTTCCTGCTAAACGCTACTAAATCTGGTCCTAAGCAGAAAGCGAGAGGAGGAATATTTCCCATTTTCCATTGCACAGATACGCACAGGCAAGCTGTGAACTCACATGGCATCTTCTGTCCCAAGCTGAGTGGCATAAACCAGACTGCAGTGGTAAAACAAGTGGCATGAGGCCTCCAGAGACTCTCAAATCTCATCCTTTACTGTTTCCTATTCCTGGGATGGATCAGAAGCAGCCAAAAAATTAAGAGTTTTGCTCCTTTCAAGCACACACCACAGTGTGTGCTTATGTAAATGTTCTTCAAATAAAGAAAAAATTGTTCTAGTTTTGTGGTCATCCTCCCCCTATGGAGGAAATTATTTTCCAACTGTGTCTAATCTCTTTGGCTGAACAAGATGGAAATGCTAAAATTGCCTTTCTCCAGTGTTTACTTTGCTCTCTCTCAATACATGTGGCCTTGGCAATTTGGAAGTCTACAGATTCCTGGCAAGACTAACAGATGCCCAAGACTAAGAAGCTTTCTGGTCTTCCCAAGTGCACAGATAGCCCAATTATGACTCTTTTCTGATAAAACAATAATAAATTGTTTCCTCTTAAATCTTAGGAATTTGTGAGCTCAGCCTGTTGTGAAACCAGTGCTGTAAAGTATCAGCAGAAAAGAGATGAAGGCCAAATCTCAAACATTATATTTTGAAACATGAATTCTTTGGAACACAAAGGCTTGTCCCTATTCTGCTATCATAATAGCATACTATTTAATTTTTAAGTTCCTTGAAGCACCCTGGGACTTCAAGATAAAGAAAGATTACTGAAAGTGAAAACCTTGATTTTTAATTTTGAACACAGGCATTTAAATGAGATTTATTTAGAACCATGTCTTCATAGCTAAGTGCTGCTTAGACAATGTATTTTGGGAATTCAAGTCAGCTCTTTGCCGCCAGATACGAACAAATACGGGCCATTTCCTAAAATACTAATATTTCAAAAGGTCAAATGGCTATATTGAAACAAAGACATACTCCAGTCCATTTTAAACACCAAGCCAAAGTGTGCCAAGAAGTCATTGGGTTTGTTGCAAAGCTGCTTACAAGAACTAATACATTTCCTCTTCTGAAAATGCCAATCTCTCAAAGCTGATGCCTAATAGCTACTTGCTCCTGGTGGTCTGTGAGATTGCACATAACAGGGATAAGCAGATCCGGAAAATAGCTTTCCCACATAACATCTGTCTTCCCACCAGAGCTCTATTATAAACAAACAAAATAAATGGCTTAAATCCTCAAGCGAGCGACAAGCACAGGAACATTCCAGTGCTGAAAGCAGAACGCCCAAGAGTAGTGGGAGACCATACCACAGCACCCCAGGGACAAAAGAGATTCTTGAATTTCCCTGCTGAAGGACAAAAATGAAAAAAGAGTGGCCTCATGACTATGGATGCACAGAATACAGCCAGGAAATTTGATTTCTTTCTTGGTTTGACATGGTCTCCTCGTGGAGGTTTGGATGAGATCTGCTGTGTCCTGAAGTTTTGCTAACTAGACTCCTGATAATACTCCTTCCTCACAATTTCTCCATTATTGAAACTCACAGAGATGGATTCTGTGAATTTTTGCTCAGAACACAAAGCAAAAGGACCCTCACTCAATCATTTCTCAGTGCATCTCTCATGTGGCACGGCAACACTGCTTCAGAACAGAGCATTCAAATTTCTGTCAGCTTAAACGACAACACACTCTGCATTCTCCACCAAAACAACACATACAACTCATTCCTCTTCAGATAAGGGGTTAACACCTCAAGCAGGAAGAAAATTCCAAACTCCAATTCAACTGGAAAAGCTGTTAATGTTTGTTACACATCACTTCTAAATACTGGTCCAGATGCAATGACCAAGACTCTTTGATGTCCCTCTTTCTCCCCCTAGGACTAGAGGCCAATGTAACCACTTGGGGGGAATATATCAGTGCTACTTCAAGTTTACAGGGACCATGCAAGGCCTTCTGAGCCTTCCTCACCCAAGCAGACTGGCTTAAGAAAAAGCCTCAAATAGCAAGATGATAACAAGGCTCTTGCTGCTTGTGAGAAATGTACAGGCAGCAGCCTCTTCCCAGTCAAAGGTTAGGGAAAGTTATTGCTATAAACTGGACATTTCCAGCTGAGAAGCTGCAGAAACCTTTCAGTGAGCTCAGTGAAAGGTCCCCAAACACCTCTGCTGCCAGGGTGCACAGTGAAATCTGATACACAGGATAGAGGCAGTGCAGGCCAGCCCAAGAAGGGCATCCTTTGGAAGAGCGCTAGTACAACTAACGGGAGAATATTTCACACCCTGGGACACCGTATATTAATAAAGCTGTTTTCCTCCTGTCAAAGTTAGACTTGCAGTGCCCCAAGGGCCAGAAGAGAGGAGATTGCATCTGCAGAAGCCAGGGAACACTGCTGACACCAGTTGAGGCAGCAGCACAGAAGTTATCCAGCTGGGGCTCCTGTAAAAGCCCTCTCTGTATCCTTAAAAGCTTTTCTGGATCCATGGCAATCTCTGCAAAGCAACCTTCTGCAGAGGTTAAAATCATTCAACATCTACACGGATTTGTGGCAAGCCTTTTGGAATTGTAGCCTACATCCCTTTTGTCAGCTCTGCTAAAAACAAACCCACTGCTCCTTACCTCTTGTAGCCCATAACAGCCCAGAGAAATTGCTGCTGCACACAAGTCAGACCTGCTGTAAAATGCCCCAAGTGCAAATGTACCTGGCAAATGCACTAATTCCCAGGGGGCACCAAGGTTTCTATTTATTTAATTTGTTAAACTTCGGAGCACAGAAATAGAAAGCAAAGAAATTTTAGTAAAATAAGATTGCTAGCTTGGATTCTTCCATTTATGCAGGCCAATTTTAAAACTCCAGATATACATAATACACATTCCTTTAGTAATGGCTATGCTCAAATAATCATTTGGTTCCTAGATCTTTGAAGAGTTTCAGATCATGCCTCCAAAAAGATTCATTGAAATGGGAGACATAGTAGATCAAAGAAAAGTGTGACTAGGTTTTATTAGAATTAATCCAAAACCAAGGCTTGCCCAGCACTGTTTTCATTGGGGTGGAGGAGAGCTGTGTTTTGGTTTTCAGGTGTTTTTTTTTTTTTAATGTGACACATGAAAAATATCTTTCTAATGTAATACCCATATTCCTTTGTATTTGCCTGACCTACTGCAGTTCTGGATCTTGCCAACTCATAAGCATGTGTGCCACTGCATGTTCAGAACAGCCGAGGCCAAGGAGATGGCAGAGGAAGCCTGTACTTACATGTTCTAAGTGTTTTCAGCTGTCTCAATCTCAAACAGAGTCAGGCAAATTTAAAACTACAACTTTACTCTATAATCAAGTTTCCCATTTTAACAAGCATTACCAGATAGATCAGTACTGTATTAAAATATCACCTATTATTTGAACAATCATGCTGTGAGCTCAAATTTGTTTTACATTGTGCTTGGCCATAACAAAATAGCTAAATGCACTTTGCCTCTGGTCCACTGTGTTTTTTCAGGTTGGAAGCACAAAGTTGCAAGAGCTGATGTTTGAAAAGAGTAAGGAAGAGAGCAACATCAAGACTAAAAGCAAAACCACCTGAGCCCATTGCTGTTTCTGGGGCTTTGATTTACTCCATTCCTGTGTATGGCAATGGAGATGTTTGTATTGCTTGGTGGAAAGGGATGGGCAGGGTACTTGAAAAAGACAAACAAACAAACAGACATGGATTTCATCCTGTAACACTCCAGGGTTTGCCGGCACCGTTCCACAGCAGCACACACAAAATAAACTCCACCTGTGATCCAAGCTGAGCAGCTGCACTTCAGGTTGAGGCAATCCTGGGCCAACACTGCTTGTGCTTCAGTGAGCTGGGAGCTTCAGCAGGGAAATATATCACTGGATATATCACTGGACTGCTGAACAAACACAGACTATTCTCCATGATGATGAAAACCCTCTTGCTCAAGCCCACCTTCCCAGAAACAGCATTTTAGTCCCAGAAATACAGTGGACAAAGTCTGTATGTTGTAATAGGAAAAAAAACCCAATCCTGGTAAACTACTCTATGTGCTTAATGCAGTTATTAAGCAGGACAGGCAGCCTTGTAAAACCTGCATGGGACAGTAAAGGCTGTAAAAAAAACGACTCAGAAGAGCAGTGGATGAGGTCCTGAAGGGAAGAGAAGGAAAAAACAATCAAGGAAAATAAGAAAGTGAGGAGACAAAATAACAGTCCTGTACAAAGTACATTAATGGCTGATCTAATGACTCAAGAAACAAAGCTCAAAGAGGTCACACAAAGGCAGAAGCCTACATTTGCATCCCAGAGCAAACAACGACAACACAGACCACCTAAGTCAAAGAGGATAACCACGCTACTAAAATATCCTTCAATATGGGCTTGATCCTGCAAGCCACTGGGCAAGCAGCGGCCTGGACAAGCTGTGGGCAGCCAGCAGTGGCCAGGATCAAGCCCTTAAGTGCACTGCAAGCTGTTTGAGATCCAAGCCCTGGAGTAAGAGCAGCTCATCTGCCAGAAGACACCCACACTGCAAGTTGGAGCGGGTATGCGGAGCGGATGCGCGAGCGCAGATGATCGGGTTTCACTGCTGAGCTTCTTGAGGGCACAGAAATCTCTGCCCTGCTCAGTGAGCATTGCTGCTAACCTCAATATCATCATGACAGACTCCAGTGCTGTTGTTAATGAAGCAGGTTAATCCTCTCTGCTCGTCTCCTCTCTGGCTACACTGGAATGATTTATACAAACAAGAAGAGTCCGTACACAGGATACAAACACAGGCAAAACCTGAAAATAAGCAATGAAGAAGTCAACTCAAAGGTGACATGAGGAATTTTCAAGGCAGTGTTTAAGCACCCCCAAACATCAGTGCTTGCCCACTTTTCAAAAGAGAAAGACTTGTTTTCACAAGCAAACAGTAGCTGGAGATTGGATATGTCTGTGCCAAGAAATCACTGGTGAAAACATTAGTGAGAGCATTCATTCCAAAATGTTCCATTATTTCTGTATGAATGAAAGGTGGGGGGAGAGAAGGGGAACTTTCTGCCCTGTTGCAGCCAAGGCTATCCTATGCTCTTCAGGGTGAAAGCCATGTTTTTACAGCCCTTGGACATTTTTGCTTCTATTTCTTCATTTGTCAGTCCTTCATTAATCTTTGAGTGTTTTGGTTTCATATAACATGGACTGAAACCATCAATAAATGCCCTAGATGTCATCATCACCTTAGTGAAGAAACACACAATATTTTGAGGCAAAGCTAACACTGTAACTGGAGGCATTTCCTACACTTTCTCCTCTATTTTTTCAAAGTATCACATCAGAGGCAAAGAAGAAGGAATGTGTAGGGGAGGAGAAGACCCCTACACACAGCCCACCAAATGCATTCAGTTTTCTCTGATCCTTATGACTGTTTTCTTACTCCTTCATGCAAATGCTGCATGGAGCCCTCCAAGCAGCGCCTCAAACACGAGGCTCTGCATCGTGGGAGCTGTACCAAAAGGAAAGGAAACAAAGCACTGCCTTGAGATAAATAACTCTCCTCCCACAAAGCCCTTCAAGGTAAAAAGCAGCCAACCTGCTGTGAAAATCTTTACTCCCGACTCTGGGCAAGTTATAAAGTTTGTTTTGCTGCAGCAGGCTGATGTGAAGGGCCAGAGGACCCACAGGATTTTTATCTAGATAACAAAGTAAGGCAAGATTTGCAGGGAGGCAGAATACTTCTTCGGCCACAAGCTATCACAGAAAAGATGTGCCTTGGGCACAGAAGCCTTTCTTCACATCTGAAGAAGCAGCAGGCTTCAAGGTCCTAGCCTGTGGCAGCTGCAACAATATTATTACTACAACTCAGTAGCTTCCCTCAAAGGGCAAAACTGCTGAGGCACTGATGGGAAAATTGCTCAAATTGACACAGGCATTCCCCAAGGGAGGAAGAGAAGGAGATGGGAGGAAGCTCAAGTCCCCTGGGCTCCCATCACAGGCAGATGGATGGCTGCTCTGATCCAGCTCTCAAACCACCCTGCCTTTAAGAATCGGGACAGCCACCACACCTGCCACCGCTCAAACTCCCAAAGGGACACCAGCAGCCCAGGATGGACTTGCTGGATGAACACAAGTAAACACATGAAAGGACAAGAGAGCAGGGTCAGATGTGGCAGGGGGAAAGACTCATGAGTGTTGCTGCAGGAGCAGCAAAGCACAGTCCTGCCACCAGCCAGCACACACGCAGCTATGACGTACCCTAAATCCACAGGGAACAACCCTCATCAAAACCCAGCCAGGGACCCCACCTGGCCCCAACAACAACATTGTAAAGGTGAACATGATCATGCTGGCATCAGCATAAGGAAACTGAGAATAAAATTGAACTTCAACAGTCACTCAGTTACTACTACCACAGAGATCTTCCCAGCAAGCTGCATTTGTGTTTCCCAACCCCACAAGACTCTTCTTCACAGGATCAATGGAATGGCTACACAAGGCTGATGCAGACCAGGACAACTGGTCTCATTCACATAAATGTGTTCCCTACCCTGTTCTTGCAAATGTAGCATCTGGAATACCAGGTACGAGTGCAGCAGGAACAAAGCCACAGTGCTTGACAGCAATTCAGTGAAGTCCTAAATAATCTAAGGTAGCTGAAAATGGGACAAATCAATAGTATAGACAAACACACTGGAAAGTCAAAACCAAAAAGGCTAACCCTAAAATATTAAAGCAATTAAGATCAACAGGAAGGAGCTCAGTCTATGAACAAGCACATGTCAACAGCCATGCCAGCAGAAGGCAGCCACAAGGATGGTACCTCAAACAAATAAAACAGAGTTATTACCCTGGAATGCCAAATATTTAATGTTTCAGTGATAAAACAACAAATGTTCAGTACCATAAGACTGCTGCTGCCCAAAGCAGCCCACAAACTCCACGCACCAGAAAATACAAATTAAACGCTGACATCAGAGAAAGATTCTGTTTTGTTGTAAGAACAAAAAGCAAACAAACATTTTCTTGTAAGGAACAAAATGTTGACCTCTGCAAATTTGGGAAGACTTCAAGAAACAACATAACTGTGGGGAAAAATGTGCAGGGCAGCAGAATAAAGCCATATCTGACCTCTAAAGGCTGACTCCTGTGAGCCTACGCAGCTCCACTCCCCTCCAGACTCCTCACACCTCCCTTGACACTTCCACATGTCTCACAAAGCAACAAACCCAGCATGGAAATAAGTTTCAGACCAATACAAATACTACATTTTACTCAAAATCTCTACCATTCATGAGTCACTGTAAATGCATATACAGACAGATATAGCCCCCTCCCATTTGTCAGCATCCCAAACTGCAAAGGAAAAATAATTGCTGAATTGGATTGGGCGAGCATATTTCAGCCAACTTAGAAAAAAAAACAAACCTTAAGAGAGGGAGTTCAACAGAACAAGTCAAAAATTCATCAATCACACACCAACTGAATTTTATGAATGTATTTAAAGTTTTCCATGCGGTCTGCAGGTTACACATTTTAACCACACAAACTGCTCCCTGAAACCTTCAAATAATCAACATTGTGGGATTCTTTCCTACTTGCTAATGCATTGCCCATGAGCCACATTTTACTTCGTAAAGTTAACGAAAGACTCCCACGGGCTTTTGTTACCAACAGTTACAGAAAAGAGCTTTTGTGGAACAGCAATGCAAATTTTATCAATGTAAAGTTTAAGAGTTACAAAAACAATATAATAAACAATTACAGCTTTCTAATGAGATTTTTCTTGGTCAGACATATCTCAGACATTTCCAGACATGACTAAACTCTAAGATTCCCATTTCCAATTAACACATGCGTGTTACCCAACAAACCCTCCCCCTCCCAAAGCCACTCAGCATGAGATTACTGCAGAATCTGATGGTCTTTAGTAGAATATTTGGCCTAACTCCAGCTCCACCAGCCTTCATGCTTATTTTTATAGGCACAGCCTCCAGCTTTGCGCTCTAGTATGTAACACAACACCCAAGTCTATTAAACTTTCCACCAAATACACATAAAATTGAACAACAGGTAATCAGGCCACAGTCTGCTCTCTCACTCTAAGGAGGGAGCTCATTGCCCTGTTTGCGCCATGGCATGAAACTTTGCCAATGTCCTTGAAGGGCTTACAGTGCCTGAGATGATACAAAAGGGCCATCAGAGGATCCAGAGCTAAATGCTTTTGCAAAGGGAGCTCTGGTGGAGAAGATCTAGAGTTTCAAAGGGGAAAATGGAGCTGGCACTAGGATCTCCAACATCAAATATTCAGCATCAAAAATAAAAACTGTTAAAGAGACTAGAAAAGGCAAAAAAATCTTCTAGTGGAATGAGCCCAACTATCTTGTCATCTTTGGCTATGGGGAGGGGACAGTTTTGGCATTGTTCACTGATGGCTCGATCTGAGTCTCACATTTCATACAATCACGGAAGAGTTTGGGCTGGAAGGAATATTTAAAGGTCTGTAGTCCAATCAATCCCCTCTGCAATGAGCAGGGACATCTCCAACTAGATCAGGTTGCTCAGAATCCATCTCCATGGTGACCTTGAATGTTTCCAGGGATGAGGCAACTATCACCTCTCTGGACAGTCTGTTACAGTGTTTTACTATCCACATCATAAAGAAAATGTCTTGCTTATTATCTAGTCTAAATCTACCCTCTGAGTTTAAAACCAATATTCCTCATCCTGTTACAACAAGCTTTACTAAAAAGCTTGTGCCCATCTCTCTCTAAGTCCCCTTAGTGAGTTTACCTACCAAGACTGGCTAACATCATCGTGCAGCACCTGGCCAACCTCTCAGCATCTTCAAAGCTATCCATGTCACAGGTCTCATTCCTCACAACAAACCCTTCTGAAGGTTACAACTGCAACTCCCTTTAAAAACTACCACATGTAGCACAGACAGAGCCTTCAGTCTGCAGGAAACAGCTTAGAAATCCATGTTGGGTAAGCCTGGTTTGCTGCAGCTTGACTTTGTTGTTTAAACTTGAGCACAACTTCTGGCAATGCCTGCAGTGGAATACTGACATGAGGGCTGAACTTGAGCCCACAGCTCAGCCATTAAAGGACAAATCCATTCCTACTGCCCTCTGAAAGACCCTGAGAGGTCAATTCCTCTGCGCAGCTTGTTGGAGCAGCAAAAATCTGCAGTCTTGGTTAAGCACCAGCAGCAGACCTTCAGTAGTGCAATTTGGTTTCCCCTGGATGCAAACTACAGATTTTACATGATAAAACAAGCCCTACTTGCAGGTGTAACAGAGGCGCCATTGTGGCCATCAGAGTCTAAAACCAGAAATGCAAAGTGTAGTTGCCATGAGTGGCAGCAGCAAGGAGAAGGTAGAGAAGAGTTTGTACTTGAAAATTAATGTGGTTGTTACAATGAGCACCATTCCAACTGTTACTGTTTTACAAATTTTTTAAAATATGCAAAAAATTTGCAAGGCAGCAAAACCCAGCTGATATGGAGGGGAGACAATATTCCTCAAGTGATTTGGTAAATAAAACCATGCAGCATCACAAGCCAAGTAACTTGCATACTTGGTAGCAGCATGTGGCACAGGCACGAACATCTCTTTTTTCCACCATTGTATGTAGTGAATGTTTTAATATTTGCAAAGATCATTTGGCCTTCATATTGTGGATTCACACACAAAGCTTGTAAGACCTTGAAAACACAGACTTTCCCACCTGCAAGCCAAAGGATCCTACATTGCTAGGGAAAAGTGGCACTGGCTATCACCTACCAAAGAACATAATACAGATAATTAAATTGCACATCAGTGCCAGGTGCAGCAAAATCAGAAACTGGGGGAAATACTTAATTCAATGTCACCATCTCAAAGAAATGTGTGTTTGAACACACGTTGTCAGCTAGCTCATAACAGCAGATAACAACAAAATAGAAAACCCATTTGCTATTAAAACATTCAGTTTCTTTCAAGAAGAAAAACTATCTAGTCTGAAATAAGCAGAAACATGTAATTAAATGCAATCCATAGTAGCTGACAGGAAAATCCATAGCAGTTGACAGGAAAAAAAAAGAAACCAAAACCCCCCTTGGGAAATCCACTTGCATAAGATTTATAGCAATCCTTCATAAGAAACTGCACAGTCCAGGGTGCCCTCACAGAACAGGTTTGCATCTTTAATGCTTTAAATAAAACTTTCAAATATGACCCAAAGATTGGGCTGGGTGCTGCTGCCTCCTTTAATCTCCAGGCAAACAGCTCTTTCCTTTTCTTTTCCTTCATTTTTTCTTGAGTTGAATGGAATGGGATGATTCAGAATCACCCACTCTTACTGTAGGCACTAGGAATAGAGTATTAACCCTAAAACTGATGTGGAAGATATTAAGCATATATGTCACTGACTGGAAAAAGAAAAAACCTGAATCCCAGAAGAGACAGCCACTGCAGTTATTGAAAATGAAGGATTTGCCAGAAACAAGATGAAAGAGCAGAAAAGAAAAGTCTGATATCTACTTGTCTGTATCAACATCCAAGGGTTATCCATAGGGCACAGATCCCATTTTCAAGGAACAAGGAAAATTCAAGACATAAAGTTTCACAAATGTAAATCTCAAAGGTATAACAGAAATGTAAAAACAAAAAGGTTCATTTTTTTAACCATTTAGGAAAAAATCTCTCCACAAATAAACATCATTTTGGTTTCTCCTTCAACAAGTTTTTCATGGATACTGAGAGTCTTTTCTTAATCTAATTTTATTGTTTAATTTAAATCGTCAGTACAACCTGAAGGAGCAATCAGTGGAGATCATACAATAGCATTTAGGAGTATAGTAATAGGTATACTACCAACCGAATGTATCCAGAAAAGGGAGCAGGCCTGGTTGAACAAGAAAATTGACAAGAATGACATGGCAGACAGTGAATAGCAGGGGTAGAAAAGCACAGACTATCACTAAGGGATAGAAGAAGCAAACAAAAATAGCACAGATCCTCCCATACCTTCTTTCCAATCTCCAGTATAATGAAACCATCATGGTTCAAATGCTCAGCAAGAATGAAAAATATAATCAACCCAAAACTTAAAAAGGGGAGGAAGGGTAAATTATAATTAAGTTCATCAGAACACCTATTTGATTTGAGTAAGCTGCAGACACAATTGCTTGCAGATCACAGATATACTTTGGTTAAATATTTAGGCTCACCAGCAGCCTTGGAAAGTCTCTCCAAACCATTAAGTTCACACACCCTAAGCAAAAAAACAGATACAATACCATGCACATTTTAGCAAAAGTGGAACAAAGAGATGAAGCAGGAAATGAAAGGCTTAACTGGAATCACCATTTGTCTCTTCATTCCCTGCCTTGTGTTTCAACTGCCAGTTCACGTCTCCTGTGATCATCACTCAGAAATTAATATGCCTGAAGACTTTGATTACTTCCACATATATCCAAGCTCATTGTATTTAGTTTAAAACCCAACCATTGTAATAAACACAACCCTTTTTGCAAATCAAAGATAGCAGGCAATATTTAAGTTACCCTTAGCATATTCTGAGCATGTATTGTTTCTGCTTCAGCCCGCTCTAACATCCTGGAAGTGCCTTCCTTGTAAATGAATTATTTATAACTGCAATGCCCTCTGACAACAGGAGCATCAAAGTTACTGCCAGCAGCAGTTCTGGAACTGTTCTTTATGAAAATCACAGGTCTCCCATGTCGTGTAATGGAGAAACAGAAAAAGGAAAAATATCCCAGATGGGGAAGATCAAATGCAAAGAATGTAGTACAGGAAAGGCTAAAGCACAAGTAAGGTTTAAAACATCCCTAATACAATAGATAATGTTCAGGCACTCAGTCTGTGTGTATTCTTATAAATAAACACATATCTTAAGAATGACAGCATAGCTCCCCATAGGATGTTATTTTTTAACATATACTCACATAAACTTCATTGTGATCAAAGCGCTTCTTCAGGTTATTGATGAAGGAATCTTCATCAAGTGGCTCTAAAAGAACCATATCTCCCACCCCAATCATGTCATCTAAAAGCGATGTCTTGACCTCCATTTTGGCCATTTTGTCCTGGGAAAAACAAAAAAAAAAACAAAAATAAAACAAACAGCAAAGTTTAGCTCAAGGTTACTCTAATTATTCACAGACATTATCTAGTAACACGACTTCAGGAATAAAAGTTGAAAGAACACTACATTAAAATTATGTTTCCAAGGAACATTCTCAAGGCCATTGCATCTACCCAGGTATTCCACATGATTCCAAAATGTAACTTCTAATAGTCAACAATGCCTTCTGGTCCACTTGACATTAAACATGAAACTCCTAGAAACAGGAATGAAGATTCCAGTGGGCATCAAAACCAGAGTATTTGGATGACTTCAACACAATATTCAAGTGCATGCAAGTCTGTGTTTTATCAAAAGCTTCATCAGAATCTCCAGAAATTAAATTAGAGTTTAAGTTTGTCAATAACTCTGAGTTTCTTTTTCATGCTTACTTGCATTTTTCCTCCTCCATTAATATTGAAATGGAAACCAACTCAGTGAACCCGCTCAGAGACAAAAACCACACTATTTGATCTTAGTTCATGAACCGTGGGTTCTAAAGTAGTGCTGGTATTGGCAACATGAAGCTA
This sequence comes from Melozone crissalis, assembly GCF_028551555.1. NCBI lineage: Eukaryota > Metazoa > Chordata > Aves > Passeriformes > Passerellidae > Melozone > Melozone crissalis. The sequence continues at coordinate 11,605,320 of NW_026535801.1, read as the reverse complement.
CCAAATTACTTCATTTACTTGTAATTTTGTTGCTGGAGAGAACATTTCACGGGGCAGCAACAATCCGGCTGATAAGTGGAGACACTGCACGAATATAACCGGAGTGGCACAGGCCAGAAGCTGGGCATGAGCAGGGGACCAGGATCAAACAAAACAAAGTAAGCAAGCCTGATAAAGGAAGTCATTTAGACAAAGAAGTCAAGGTCAGGCCAAAACTTGGCACTTATTTGATCCTCCCAGCCTTTTATGCCTCCAATCCAAACGCTGGAGATTAGTGAGCTCCTCAGGAGCTCTGGGCACACAGTTGCTGCTTTCAGCTTCCACTGGAAAATGGACGGATTCATGGTGGCAGCCACAAACAGGGAGCCAGAGGTGAGGGAACAGCTTTGCTGACCACACAAACCAAGGCCCAGCCACTGCACAGCTACAGCCACACAGAACAGAAGCTCAGCTTCACCAGTCAGCTGTCACCTCCCAGCTACACAGTGCTATCAGGCTGCCCTTGGTCCCCCTACCACTGCTGTGCATTTAAATTCTAAATATTTTTTCTTGTTTCCCAAACCAATGCTACCTTGCCACAGTACCTCTCCATGAGATCACTAGTTTAAAACAAGCAAAGTCTTTTATCTCTCCCTTCTCCCTGCAGCCACTACTTCACTAGAGGTTATTTGATGTTTTTCATCAGTGAGTGACATTTGAGGGATTTTAGCTCAAGACTTAAGTCTTGCTTGATGTTTTTCCACATTCAACGAAGAGAAGCAGAGCTCCACAGGCAGCTAGCAAAGTGATACAAAAAGATCCCCAAAACCTGAACCAAGCCTGGGAATTACTAGAAATTCACATGGAAATGCAAAAACAGTGCTGAACTATGGTAACCAACCAAAGCTGAGTCAACTCTGCTAAACAAACAAAAGAGCATTTATTTTAAACAGAAACACTGGACAAATATTTTTGTAGAGAAAGATACTTTTATTCTTAAAAGTTCACCTCTCTGAATGACCAAAAAAAATGTTAAACATTCGTAGAATCTTTTCAGAGGTATCACTTCAACTTCTGCATCCTATTAAGAAAAATTCTTTAAACTACCAATCTTGTTTCAGCAACCTAATTACTTCCCATACATCGACTAATGCTCAAATAACTTTTGAAGGCTGAAAAAGTAAAGCCCTTCTCAAGTATGGAACTTATTAAATAATGGGTTTGTGGCCAAATATATAAAAAAGCCAACACAAAATCCTAATAAGGGCAATTTAAACCTAAAATTTAAGTTCTAAGTACAATACCTCATTTACCATTGTGAAATTACATACCACCTACCACACTTCATGCATCACTGCTTGGGAATTTCAAGAGCAAGAGCAGCCAAACCCATCAAAAACACCCATTTATTCCCAAATTCAGCACCATGTTTTGCAGAAGAGGTGTAGGAAGACACTATATCTATTTTTATAAGTTGGATCAAAAAGTTGTATACAGATATTGACTTATCAATATATTGTAAAAGTTCCATTTTATGGTCAAAGGTTAATTTTCAGCTTGGTTTTTTCCACAATAATTTACAGCATTCTATGATTAAAATATTTTTCATCAACTTGCAAGCCAGAAAATACTAGAAACCTAAATGATGAGAAAATTAACAGGCTGAAACAACTTATTTAATACTGATTGCCCAAAGCCATTTTCAATAGCCTAGCCTTTGCAAAAATCCATTAAAGATTACCTCCTACACTTATGTATGATTCAACAGTGTTCTGCCATGGCAGCATTGTTGGCCTTTGCTTTGGTGGAATCCAATCTTAATCCCTGCTCTGGTTTAGCTAACAAAGGAAAATCCAGCCTGTGGGATAATTTGGTTGTCTATCTGAGGTAAAAAGAGGGGGGGGAAAAAGCACTGCTAAGAGAAACCAACAGTGTTTAAACACATATTAATCAATTAAATAGGACTTAACTGAAATTAATCTACTAGAAGAATGTAGTAGAAGATCAATATATAGCACTTCAAAATACCAAATGCTAATTTTAGAACTAGCTTTATAAAAAATGTCAAAAATCAGCACACTTCACAGAAAAAAAATAATCAAGCCCTTGCAACATTACATGGCTAAACTTCAGAAAAAGCTCAGAAATGCAATCCAAATCCATGGCCAAGTATTTGCCATACACTCAAAGAAGCCTTGCAGCTGTTAATATTTCCCATCAGCACCGCTGACAGTGTGCTCGCCACAGTTTGGGAAGCAGTGGTAATCACAAAAGCAAGTGGCTTCTACTTTTGGATGCATTCACACACCTTTAAAAGGATGAATGCTACTCAAGAACCATTTACAAGAACCAGATCTAAGAGAGGGATGGGACCAGAACCTGCTCCCAGTGCCTGAGACATCAGGAGGATCAGATTCTTCCTTCAACATTCTCTGGTCTCACCCATACCCACTTACCACCTGAGGCTTCTCCCAAACTGACCCTTCTTGTCCCTAAAGGAAAGATCAGCAGCATTCCTAAATATCTCCTTTTTCTGTAGGCAGTTGACAAATCTGTTCCTCCTCCCCTCGGTCTCATATCTAAGCCCTAAATTCAATGGGGTGAGAACATTTGCAACATGTTTCCATTCTCAGAAAAATATTTTAAAAGTCAATTCAGTAATCCTTCACAGTTTGATCTGTTTTATGTTGGACAATATGCTTGGGAGGAGAAGTGCTGGGCAGGCTGTGTCTTTAAACTGCTTTTATCCACACACTCCCACGCCACACAGAGCCTTTTAAAACACAGACTGTTGTATCCACTGCTTGCAGTGCCTGGGATTGGGATAAAATTTACATTTTCAGTTGAATCTAAAGTCTTCTTGCCCCTCTTGGCCACAAGGATGGCAAATTAAAAATCACAGCACCCCACAGCCACAGAAACCCTATCATTGGCCATTCTGGAAAAAGAGCTAATAACAGCTATAAATGGAAGAGAATGCAGAGAATAGGCAAACCCCCCAAAGCCTTGTACAATTAAATGCACACATTCTCCAGGGGGGAAATGAAGTAATGCCCTGTTATTGGCATACAGCACCTTGTGGAATTGTCCCAGGTTTTCCACATCACCCTCCAAGAGCAGAACAGCAACAATTGTCAGCAGCTTCCTACAGCTGTGCAGCCCTTAGCTCACACTCAAGAGTTTGCTGCATGGAACTATCACTGCCTGCAGAGGTGGCTTGGCTCTTTTTTTCTTTCCAGGCCTTGTAGCAAGAGGACAATTTCCCTACCATGAAAACCAACACAGATGTACTCACATATGCTTCAAGCTCTGATTATTTAAAAACAAAACCAAACATTAAAACACCACAAGCTTTTGGTTTCACTACAACCAGCTTGCTCCCTTTTCTCTAACTCTTAACAGGAACAATGTGCAACATCAGTAATTCAAGAGTGGAGTTCAAGCTGATTTCATGTTCCAGGTCTGATCCTGAGCCCCTGTCAGGCTGTAATTATGCTTGCCCACCCCTTCCCTGTTTTCTCTGTCAGGGAGCAATCAGCCCACACAAGGTGGGGATACTGACAGGCCACTGCCGCAAAAAGCAGTCAGGGACACAATGTCATTATTTGAACAAAACAAAACCAAAAGGGGCTGCAACCATCATCTGGTGCTGCTGCTCATGACAAGCCTAAGCACCAATTTAGCAAGAGGCAGGATTTAAATTTATCCTGTTCTGATGCCCCAAAGGTGGAAGTTCATTGGAAACGCCCGGTGCTGGTTCACCAGGCAAACTGAGGCAGACTCCGCAGCTGAGCTGCTACAATGCCCTTTTCACTCAGAGCTGCATTTCCCGACATCAGCATGTGTGAAAAAGCGTTGATATCATCCAGAGGAAACCCCTGCTTTCCCTCCAGATCCCTCCCATCTGCTCTGCCAGGAACACCTGCACGCTCCTTCCCAGCTGTGCCTGCTCTCAATTGTTGCTCTGACACATCCATGTCCTGTGGAAAAGAGCAGAAAACAGCTCCATGTTGCAGCCCGCTGTTCTTCCTGCAAGAAAATGGACTTGAGGAACGCGACAGACGAATTTCAGGAAGGAATGTTAATGGCTATCACAACATCAGTAAAAGCACTCAAAGAACTAAAAGGCTTCCTCTGACTCTCCATCTTTCCTTTTGGTTTCGCCAGTGTCTGGATAGCTTCTGAATTCCTTCCTTTCTCTGAGTCCTGCTGCACAAATCAGTGCTTTCCAAACTGGAAAAGTTTATGATTTGGAGCTTTTGAATTAGCTAATGCCTCTCACATCTTACCTACCAAGCAAGAGCTGTTATTTGAAGCCTTGTGCAACCTCTCTTTAAATTTCCGCGGGCACCGAACATGACACACGTGTACCGGGTTCCTTGAGCACTTAAGAACAACCAGCCCTGGTGAATTACAAAAGTAAAATGCGGCATTACGGGATGTATTTGTACCGGGACCGCAGGAATGTTTGCATTCAGCATCAGCTAAATGGGAACAGCCCTTCAGCAACATCAGATTAGGGCAGTTGCGCACCAGTGACTGCAATTTAGATGACAGAAGATCTGACCAGAGAATTCCACAGGAGAAACGAATGCTCCACTGGCCTCTGCCACCAAACACCACACATTTATCTAAAGATTGGGTAACTTTCAAGAAAGAATCAGGCCACTTAAGGTACTGTTGAACAAACAGCTGCAACCACTAAGGCAATATCATCTTTTAATAGTTTAACAAAGGAGGCTTAAGTGCAGTTTAGAAAAACTGATAGTGGGATAATTAGCCTGCATTAGGACATGTACAAAATGTTTGCTGGGACATCATCTCCTCCGGATGTAAACAGTGGATGAAACTTCCTTCATTACCAGGACTCAGGTTCTTCAAAAATGCACAAGTGAGAGGTTTGGTTGTTGCTGAAGTTCTTTGGGGCTTGTTGGGGGGTTTTAGGGTTTTTGTTTTGGTGTGGGGGTGGGCTGTTTTCTCTTTTGTTTTTACATTTATTTACAGCTTGGTTACAACGCACACTAAGCAGTAATCTCCCCTAAAGTGAGAGAGAGGTTTCTCTCGTGCCTCTGTTCACATCATGATGAGACTATGAACAACTCTGGTATCACCAAAAAGGTGCACAGTACCTTACCACAAAACCAAAATCACATGAGCCACGTATGCAGAAGACAGCTTTGCCCTCTTTCTCTTCCTTAAAAAAACCAAAACCAACTAATTCAGCAGCCTGAGGGGGCTGTGTTTGCATTTCTCTAAGGCTACTTTCTGTTATTTTTTTCCCAGTGGTTTGAATAACATTAGCATGGATATTACCTGCTCTATGAGACCATGGGGTATATCTATTCTATTATTCCTACTTTACAGTCCCAGCAGTACATGTCTTCAAATTACTTCTGATAATTATTTTGCAACCACAACACAATAACTGCCACCAGTAATCACACTCTGGGGCTGATCTATTTCCTAAGTCAACTTTCTGCCTTGCTTTAACTCATCTGGGTCAGTCATCCAGTCACACCAGGTTTTGGGAAAATCATTTGGGTCTTTCAACATTACTAAGGCACTCTTCTTTAGCAGCTGTGAAAATACTGTCAAAATACATCTGCTACTCCATTTTTACCCTTAAAATGTTCCTTTACATTTTGGATTATATTGACAGGCTTCAAAAATTATAGGTGTGAAGTGGGATTTCATGCGAATGGTTATTCTGGAGTCCATTTTTTCCTTCTTTTTTTTTTTTTCTTTAATTAGTTTAATGGGGATAACACCTTGGGTGTTTTCAATGCATCTAGAAATAGATCTTCACTACCAAGGCTATTTACAGTCCAAAATTCTGGTTAAAATCCCACTGAGTTCAGCAGAAACAGGATCCATGATGGTTTCTTATATTTAGGCTTTTCTTAGTCATTGCCCAGCCACAGAGTTTTATAATCATTCCTAGTCCACATCTACAGAAAGGGATAAAGCATTCAGTAACAAAGGAGGTCAATTTTTGGCACATACACCTTGCTAAGGTTTCCTTGAGTCTTTTTCAAAATAAGGAACAAAACGTGACTGCAAAGTTGACAACCAAAAGTTGTCAAAGGTCCTGCCTTCTCCCCCTAGACCAAAGACTAGATTTCAGACTGACAGTGGTTGGACAACACAACTTTGAAAAAGTTGTCAGTAAGGGATATGGACACACAGAAAACATTCTCATTCTTTCAGAAAAGAAACAAAAAAATCTTTTACTGCTGGACAGCCAAACTCCACTAAGCAGTGGGTGCCCTTTTAAACTGATTATCTTAATCTTTCATGCTGCCGCCTAAAGTTTTCTGCCAATTTTGGGGGATGCTGCCCAATCCAAAGGTTACATTTGCAGAACAGGGGCACAAAAACCAAGGTAGTGTTTATTTATATTAGGGGATCTTCTTTGTTTGCTCTGTGTCACACACCAGAGCTTGCCACCTCACCAGAGCTTGGGTTCAAAAGAGCTCTCAGTAGCAGATCCCCACAAAACACTTCTACAATCAATCAGCCCCCACAGAGTCAGATCATTTCTTTCACCTGAGGTTTCAGTCCCTCGGGAGCAATCCAGCAATCAGCTGTAATCAAGACCTTCGACCAAAATAGTGTTTTTATTTTCTATTCCACACAAGCACATGGGCAGAAAGCAAGCTTTGCTTTCCTGCAGTCAGCACAGGAACCTCACATCCCTGACACAGGCAAAAGCTGCTCAAGGTGGAGCAAACACACATTTACATCATTGGTGAGGCAAGTACTCAGAGATGTCCTAATCCTACAGGGTTAAAATACCAGAGTACACGCTAATCTTCTGCTGAAATGCCTTGTTGCCTGTTGAGCAGTGGGTGATAAGCCCTGAAGATATGCAGAAAACAAAATAACAGGCCAGGTAACCCACAGCTGCACTCAGCTGCCAACAGCAGAAGGAAAAGCAGCCTCAGAAAGTCATCACAGCAGTCAGTGAACCAGGCTTAAAACCGGTCACAGGTGAGCACAAACTTGATCAGGAGCTTCAGGAAATCCAGATCCCAGAATAGACATCGGTGCCTGTGTCTACCCAGCATCAATCAGCCACAGTAACTGAGCATACACCCCAACCCCTACAGCAGTTGGCACTCACAGGTTTCACAGTTTCCACGCACCCATATCATCTTCCAAGCAGTAAAAGTCTGGGTAAAGCAAAAATTTGCCTGTCCTTTTCCATTTAAAACAAGAGGAAAAGAGGTCACCCAAACACCACCCCAAAGGTCTTAGTCTAGCCCATTGCAACTTCCCCTCCTGAAAACCTCACTGATGGGATCCTTGAAATACTTGTAAATAAGGTTTGGAACGTTTTCAGCCTAGTATTTTATGAAAATAAGACAAATCATGCCAGATGTACATCTCTTAGTCTACACATCTACTGTTGAATTTCTCTCAGACACATCTAATGTTGAATTTCATTCAAAAGGACAGAGTAAAGGACAACAGAACAGCTGATTTTGCACACAAAAGCAGGCAGGAGAGGAGATCTGAGCACAAGCATTCCATCAGAGACACGGGCTGAGAGGAGAACAAACCCCTCATTAAGTACCACAGAGCAGAAAAATTGCTCTGCAAAACTCCCTAGCTGCAGAAAAAGCTTCAAGTGGAAATTATTACTTCTTTGCAAGTCAATCCATCATAAGAGAAAAACCTGCAGGAAGTCAGACACGACTAGTCCCATTTCTCCCAGGGGTAGCTGCCAAGGTAAAACAGTAGTGCAAGGTTTCACCCCACCACTTGCCATCACTGTCTTTTCTGTGCATCCATTTCTGTCCAGCAAGACACTGCTATTTTTTAATAAAGGGAGGGAATAAAAGAATTTGGATGCAAGTATTGTGGGAAGAGGAAGCATGATTTGCCCAAACCTAAGATTTAAAACAATCTAAGGGAAGGCAAGGCTTAAATAAATTACATGTACTAAGACAGGTTTGCTCATCTCAAGCAGTTGACCTATATCCACTATTTTGTCATTTTCATCCTGAACAGTAATTTTCAGATAGACACCTGGAATTAGAGGACAAAAGTCATCAATTTCTAAATCCAGCCATCCCCAGCTCTTCCTGTGTATTGTACAAGAGATGTTTCAGACAATGGGAGCAGTTCATGAAGTTGCATTTCAACACACGGTAATCACTCTTGTCCAGATGTCCCTGAAGTTAAAAGCCAGCAGACAGTGTTTTTATTAACAACTAGCACGATAAACAGAGATTTTTCCAAATAAAATAGAACGCTTTACAGATTTAGAGAGGGACACCTTCTTAAAACATCAATAGAAAGCAACTCCCTTCCACAGACGGAAAGCAGCCGGTCCTGTGGCAGGCAAACTCAGCACACACTCACAGCTACTGAGCTTCCCCTCGCTGGTTTCAGTGAGAACTCTCATCTGGCAGCTCATAGGAAGCAAAAAGTTCTATTCACACGAGATACAGGCAAGCTCCCCGTGTTCCAGAAGTGTTACAAGGCACAAGGAGCTCCAGCTCTGCCCTTGCTTGCCAAAAGATTTTCCAGGGTTTCTCCTGGCGTGAACTTTGTTTCCACAGAGCCCTGCACTCTTTGATCACTGGAGGTGATCTCCAGAGCCCTTTTAGCCCCGGCAGCCTGACAGACTGACAGCCTGTGAGCTGAACAATGGTAATTGAAGCTGTATCTGCCCTGTGTGCTCCAGACCACAGCATCCTACAGCCACAACCACTGCACTGCTCCAGAGTGCCATTATTCAGCTTTCTCCATGAGAAACAGTCCTTATGCTGTGCCTTACTCACAGACTAAATTTATTCCAGGTCTGCTAATAGCCACTTCTTGCTTTTGCTAACAGTGCTGGGCTTTGGCTTTGGTTTTAAATTTAAATGTGTTTTCTCCCTCACAGGGAAGTATTGACAAAGGTTTATGTCAATTGACTTCATTCCATATAATGCATAACCCATATTGCCTATTTCCCTCTCAGTGGCTTTTCCTTGACCATCCCAATCACTCTTTTCTGCTCCATCTCGTATTTGAGCCCACCTTGACTGAGCAGGCTGTACAGAAGATTCCTGGTACGTCATGGCAGCAATATTCCCTCACCACTACCAGGAATATTCCTTTATAGAGAGAGGGATTCATTTTCACCCCTTCAACAACTCTTTTCCTTTTCCAAAGGTTCACAGGGAATTAGCACCTGCCTAGCTTGCTTTGCACAACAAACCTCAAGTGCTCCATCAGTCACAGACTACTCAAACACTTAAAAGTTAGGAAGGGTCTCCAGACACTCCAGCAACCAGGTGTTTATCTTGTAGCCTTAACTACTCCCAAAAATAATCTGCCTTTCAACCTCTGCCGTCTTTCTGCTGCCCTGTCTCCAAGCCTCTCTTGATGAAAAGGTAGAGCAGCTGTTACTTTTGCTGGAAGTTGGACATTCCAGGTATCCCTTCTTTCACATCAGGTAAGCATGAGCTCTGCTAGGAGGAGCTTTCTTCTCAGCCCTCAAACAAAGCTCTAGCCAAGCTATTAAGTAGACAGTGAACTGGTTCCCAGAGCCACAGAAAAAATGGCATCTCTTCACCAGTGTCTCTATGTTAAGTTGCTTATTTGCTTCCACAGAGAAACAGTGGAGAGGATTAACAGCAACTCACTCCCTTTAAAAACTCTCCTAACAGCAGAGCTGACTTCTCACTACAGTGCCATCCACAGAGCCCTTATGCAATAAGAAATTTAAGGATACCTCTTCTCTAAAGTGATACCCTTAATTGTGCTTCAAATTGTTTTAACACAAAGGCATTAAAACACAGAGAGTAACTTCCTTTGCTTGTGCTTCCCCAAGATACAGAACTAAACTCTTCATCCCCCAGCAGTTTCCTCATTTCTGAGGTGCAGCTTCTCAAAGGTTACTGGCAAGGATTTAAGCACAGTGTCAGGACACTGCATGTGCTCCATTGTGCATAAAAACTGGTGGTTACCTTAAGGCCCAGGATTTCAAACATCTTCAAACACCAGTATAGTCTTGTAGACATAAGGAGAACAGACTCCATAAAAAAAAATGCATATAAGAGAGTAGAAACTTCACTACCTGGGATTTTTCCATTGTAGCAAAGCCTACAGTTTAATTATTCTTATTTGTAGTTGTATATTTGTACTCTTATTGCAATTCAAAGTACCCCCAGTAGCACTTTGGAGTGTACAAACGAGAAAATTATAGAATATTACAGAAAAAGAAGCATCAAGCAAACAGCAAGAGAGCTCACACACAAAGCATATTTGTGGGCCCAGAAAACTTGTACCACTGCTGACCAGGCTGTGGTCACACGTTTTTAAAAATTGGTTTCTGCTTACAGTAGGGAAAAATGAGTCTTTCCTTGCTGCCTCCATTTAGAAAATAAAGAAATCTACAAGAAGCACTTCTGATAGTACAACACCCACCAACCCTTCTGTTACTCAGCACCTATTCCTCTTTTTCTCCTTGATGTAGGCTCTTTCTTTTGCTCTCATGGTCCTCCTGCCCAACAACATAAAGATTTCTGCCAATACAAGACCCTTGGAAGGGTTTCTGCCTCTCCAAGGGAGAACAAGGAGAAGTTAACCAGTACATCCACACTGAAGAAGCAATTCCAAGGCAGCACTTCACAAAGCCAGAGACAAGGCAATTGCCACTCCCCACCCCTGAAAACGAAAGAAAGTCTCAGTGACAGTCAACATTTCTTGCCCTTACTCCTTAGGACTCTGGATTCCTTATCTTGAGCCTTCTGAAGTGTTAAATCTGGTCACTCAGGCTGGAGACCATCTCTTAATTTCTTTCCTCCCAAAAGCTGGAGCACTGTAAAAAAAATGTTGTTCTGGCCTCTGGGGTCCATAACTCCTGCTTTACTGCCTGCACAGAAGAATTCCCCAACCAGTTTGCATTTGGAAAGGGGACTTGATAATTCTTTTCAGCCTCTGAAACTGTATTTTTCAGCACTAGTCTTTCTCACTGAAACTTTCTCATCACCACGGTGACTTCGCTATCAAACTTAAAATATATATCAAGAAATGGATGCAAGTTTCCTTGGTGATACCAAATGGGAAATTACCCAGTAAAATGGAGTTGGGAGAGGCAAAAAAATTAATTTTCTGTAGTTTTCTCTAAAAGCTATGTGCCACTATCAGGAAAAAAAAAAAACAAACCAAACAAACCAAAAAAAGAGACCCTGGTCTCCACACTGTTCAGAACCAAAATCTGGAGTAGAACACACCAGAAGACCAAAGCTTTCCCAAACTACAAGCAAACTGGGGCACAAGTGCAAAGGATGAATGTTTTGAGACTAATGCTCAAACCCAGCAGAAAAGACCCACAAAAACACCCTCGTTGTAGTTCCAGTATCCTCTATAACAGCTACTTCACCACATATGAAAAAGAGTTGCAGAGATTTCCACTATCCCATCAGCACAAAATGAAAATGTTTAACTTTTGGTAGGGTTGTGGATTTTGGGGCTTTTTTTTCATCCTGGGAACTGCAAAACAGGAGAAAATTAATGTTATTCTTTACTGTTTCTTAATGACAAAGCATGCCTTGATGTTAGCTTATACACCAGAAATCAAGCTCTGGTTTCCTTCTTTTTTGGAGGTTGTGAATGGAGAGGTTACATAAGGGTGTAACAAGAGCTGTTACTTCCTTTCCCAGTTGAAGAGAAAAAGCTGTAGATCAAGTTACAGACTCCAGGGCTGGTCATTGCTACTTCAATCTTCCTAAATTTTTTGCCAGTAGTCCCACAACAAACAGAAGAGGCTACTCAGAAGGCTCTGAGAATTTAACAGACTAACTGCACAGCTATAAGGGAGGGAAAAAGCCCTTTATTTTTGACTTTCATCAAACTCAGGAAATTCCCCAAGCTTGATGCATACGGTCACTCCAGTCACCACTTTCCATTTCAGTTTGCTGCTCATTAGTACAGTAAAAAAAGATGAATGAAATACAGGGTAGGATTCAAAGGACGCTGTGCTAACCAAGCTCAGCAGTCTGAAAGGGCACTGAACTTTGGTGGGCATGTCAGCATTTGTCCCAGCTCTGACCACACAAGGCAAATGAAAGGAGGGAACAGTGTCCAGCCTGGCCTACACCAGCACTGAGCTTTTCTCAAAACTGTCCCACTGGCACTTCCTTCACCTTCCTCTCCAATTCCCAAGCCGCTGCTACTACTGCTGCCGAAGGACGATGAGATCAGGCTCCAGCGTGAGGAATTTCTGTTCCCACAGAGCTCAGGGAAACCAGATGATCTCACAGAATCATGTGAAGCAAGTCCCTGACACTTCCATGAGGCAGAGTACCTCCAGTATGTTGCCAGCAGTTTCTTAAGAGTGCACAGTGGGAAAAATTAATGACTTTGCTTATGTTTCCAATTGCTCTCTCTCACTTCCTCTCCTCGTTTGCCAGACTTTTATTTTCCCTTCCCCCAGAAGCACTAGCAGGCTTGCAATGTACATTTGCCCTTCTAAAGGCAATTACCCCGAGTCTTGCACAATGCCTGAAAAGGCTAACACGACAGAGCTAAACTGCCGGCCCCGGCATCATTTCCACACAGAGCTCCTCCCCACAGGTGTGATTTAACAAGGTCTCCTACCAAAACCAAAAAAAAAGACAACCCAAAAAAAAGTAAAAAGGCAAGCTTCTGTATTTAAGATGTTTCCATGAGTCCTTTCCCCATCACTTTGCTGAGCACTCAATCTGTTCGTGGCGCTCATAAGGAGCCAGAAGCCTTTTAGATATCCAACACCACAAAGGTGTTTCAGCAACATCCTAAGGATATGGAGGAACTTGTGGCAACCTAACACGCCAGTAAGTGCTACAAGCCAACACAAGCAGTGACCACTTTATGTTATTTTGGGAAGAATGGGAATGCTCCAACCCTCACACCTTCACACAAAATTAAGCCCGAGGCAGCGCATTGCTTTAAGCACTAAATTGAAGACATTCTTAAACTCAAGCCTGGGATAACTGCAAATAAAAGCACATGAGAACAATGTCTTTACCTTTCATGTGTTTAAAAGCAGCCAAGGACTGAACTTTACTTTAACAGATGGGTCAGAGTATTTCTGTTCTCTAACACTGCACACTTTTGGGGAAAGCCTTGTTTTTGACACAGGGCTTGACAAACTGATGATTCATGCAGGGAAGGATGGGCAGCTTGTTGCCAGCCTTAATTCACAATTAACAATAGGACAGACGGATATGGAAGGCTCATGATTCCACACAAAAATCGCCAAGTCAGGAGTTTTACCTGACCTTTATGCCAGTGGCCATTTCCAATCTGGATATATTTAAAACAGTTTCTCTGACATATATTTTAAGAGTAGCTAGCTTTTATTTCGTTACTGCTACGTTTGTCCCTTAGAATAGTGGTCCTGACTAAATACATAGCAACAGATTTAATGACATGGTCTGAAATTTCAAAGCTTTAAATTAGTGGAAAAAGCAAACAGCACGTGTGAGCAAAGAGCCACAGCGGGCAGGCAAAGCGAGCACCGGACCACTTGGTGAGTGCCCCGCTCCCTGTGGCCCTGCTAGGAAGGCCATTGTTTTCCAGCGGGGAGTCTGGCCACTCCGAGGAACAAAGGGATGCCCTTCCCAAAACAGCGGCAGCAGACGTCCCGCACCGAACCCATGGGCGCAGACGGGCGGTATTCCTTGCGAGGCTGCACCAGCCCGTCCCCTCAGGGAAGTTCTCTGGGACAATGACCCTGCCCTGGAAAGCCTTTCCTCAAGTCCCCTCTCCAAGTGTAACCCGACAGCAGAATCCATCATCCTGCTCCAAGTTAGCAGCGCTCTTCCCACGGTTCCCCCGAGCCCCAGAGCCCAGCCCGTTCTTTTGCATTCAGGGAAGCCGCGCACACAGGGTAATTATTTTAGACAAGAAGAAACAGATGCCACGCTCCCTTCCCAGAAAGAGCACGCACGCACACACAAACTCTCGTATGTGAGGGAGCGAGCCCCGGACCGTCCCCGCGTGTGTGCGCACCGCGTTCACGCCTAAATGAAGCCGTCCCATCCCGCTGCGTCCGCCAGAGCTCAAATCCGGCCACAGCGCACACAGAGCGTCCCGGAGCCGCAGTTCTGCGCGGGGAAGGGGCGCCCAGGAGCCGCCGGGGCCGCCGTGCCCGGACCCGCACCCAGCACCGCCGCCCCCTCCTCACGGGAGAGCCGAGCCGCCACAGCCCCCGCTGCAGCGCCGACCCCATCCCCTGCCCCATCATCCCCGAGCGTGTCCCGGTGCCGCGGAACAAAGGGAGCCCGGGGGAGCCGTACCTCTGCCGCCGAAGGGCGCTGCCCGCCGTCCCGCCCGAGCCGCCGGCGGACGCTGCCCTGCCGAGCCGCCGGAGCCGAGCGAGCGGGGCTCAGCCCCGGCCCCTCCCCGCCCGCCCGACAGGGGCGGAGGCGCCGCCGCCCGCCCGCCCCGGGCCCGCAGCGCCGCCCGGCGGGCACCGCGCCCCGCCAGGGGTCCGGGCTGCACCGAGCACCGGGGCTGAACCCGCTCCTGGGGCCGCACCGAACCCCCGGGGCTGCATCGAGCCCCGCGACCCGCCGCCCTCCTCACCTGGTCTCTGCCGCCCTTCAGACCCGCTCGCTCTGCAGTCGTCCAGTTCATTTCTTTCACCCTCACCTTAATCCGTCAAAAACTAAGCGAAAAGAGAAATTGGCTTGTTTTGGTGTGAAACCCAAACATCTCCCGTTCGGTTTGTGCAGTAATGTTTTCAGTGTTTCGGAGCTAAGTGTAAACACCCGTAAGTGTTTCAGCAAGCTTTGATATAACATAGTCAATAACAAGTCAGTTTATCTGCCCAATCCTGCCCCTGATAAACGCAGGAGCCGCCGACTATGGAGAGCGACTGACCTATTGTGTGAAAGGAGGGACAAAAAAGAAAAAGCCCTAAAGGGCTCATATTGTGTTTCTGGCACTGAGGTTTCTCCCCACCCCCGTGAAAACTCCCCATTCACAGAGGAGATAGAGAACGTCTGTATGACACACTGACACACTTCCTGGAGAAATACCCCGTGTGAAAAGTTTCACTGCTGGCGCTTTTTTCCTAAGAAAATAATTAGCACATTTTGTTACTGTCTCGTGTTTGCAAGCAGGCTTTTCCCAAGCTGGGTTGTTTTTAAACAGCGATAAACTTCCATTCAACCCCAAGCTAAACCTACATTTGCTAGATAGCAGCGAGAAGAGGACCTGAACTGCAGATACACAACCAGAACTCTTTAGGATGTGGAAGAAATCCAAATTACACCACGAGATTCAATGCAATCAGAACTGCACAGTGACGATGCAAAATGCATTCTAAAACCGTTCCTCATTAGAACACTGGAGATATTTCAAAGTCAATACTATATTTTCAGATGCACATCTCCTTGGCAGTCCTTCTGTTTTTAGAAAGAGAAGGTGTTCTCACACAATTTTCAAATCTGTAACTGTAGAAGTGTTGGAGAGAGTTCTCGGGTCAATCCCAGGAACTTCAGCCTTGAAACCCTGCTGATTCACAGACTCATCACTGTTTTATTATTTTTAGCACAGATACTTAGCTCCTAAGCTCTTGCCCTTACTTTTTTATATCTGTGAAATTAATTACTGCATTCACTAGAAGTGGTCAAAACTACTTCAACAAAATATTTTTCCTGCTACAGAACTGAGGGTTTGATCAAAACTCAGTTGTATGGAAACAGTGACAGACTAATGCAGGTATTCTCAGGAGGATAATTTAGCTTTTAGCCTAATTTTTCTTTAGGAATAAGGCACAGGCAAGAACTATTCCTGAGCAGCACCATGACCCTGTCTTTTCACTTTTTTCTTGCTTCAGGTAAGTGCTTTTCACATGACTCAACTTACTTTCTGGGAGACAGTTATTGCATTCTTTCCCAAATAACAAAGGGAAACAATATTAATACATTTTTTTAAAAAATAACTTACTCCAAATCTAAATGTAAACAAGTCTCAGTAAGGAAAGCAACTACTCTCCAGTCAACACTAATTTTCTACAATACACAGAACAAAAAGAAACATCCCAAGACAGTGACTCCAGACATTTCACTGAGAAAGTACACATTTCAACTTAACACATTAAAATCATCATAAGCCATTGTCATAGCATTGAAATACAATTTTTTTTACCTCTGAGGTTAAAATTCTCAGTGTAGCTTTCCTTCCATGGTCCTACCACGGTGCTTCACAAGGCGCAACACTGGTTCCTTCTCAGGTGCTCTCTTCATGCCCATTTGATGTTTAGATTCCTGTAAACAGAATTTCCATTCATGATCACTGTTGTCTTATAACACAGATAATATTAATATTATTATAATAATACATCTTCATGAAGTTGCCTTGTCCTCCAGGAAACAAACAAAAATTATCTAGAATTTTTCCAAACCTTCCAGCATCCATTCCCTGCCTTGTTTCAGGTTTGTGTGACAGATATCTTGTTTTCCATCCTTATTTTAAGACAATTATCCAATTTCACTATAAAATGTGAATTAGCAGCCTGTCACTGTTACATTCTTTGCTTTGTAGAGCAAGCAAAGGAAGAAACATTAGTCCCAAAATCTGTCTTCTTTCCCCAAAGCAAGTAAGTGCAATGCAAAGAGTACCCAATTCAATCTATAATATTTTTCATTTTACTACATCTACTGGACTACATAATTATGACTGAAACTATCTGTAGTAAATAATAATTATTTAAAAAAATAAAAAACAGACTAAAAGTCATGCCTGGTCACAGATGATCAGTCAGACACCAAGAATTATTTTCTGTAAAATATGGCTCATTTCTTAAAGGCAAATAATGTCTCCTGGGCCATATAAGAGATCAGGGATAATCAGTATTCAGCACACATTCAGGTCTCTCTCAAACACAAGGTATAACCTGGAGGATATTTAAGGGAATTTCCAACTACTGAATCATTAAATATGCTCTCTTCAGCACACAGATGTCACTCTGAAGGGGAATAGACAGGGGCTTTGTTCACCAACAGCCTCCAGCCATTTCAGAGAAGAAAATGGGAATGTGTCTGCATCCCTTTTTGCAGGTCCTGCAACTCAATTTGCCAAAAGCTGTGACAGACATCCACATATATCAGAGCAGTTTAAGAGCTGCTGATTTACAAATAAATAAGCAGTTCTTACAATTTTTTTCTTTTCTTTTTCTGGATGTTTTACAGTTGAATGTGTTACAGTTTCTTGATTGTAGCCTTACAGTCTACAGCTTCACAAGGCAAGGAGCTGGGTACAAAACCCATTGAGAAACTGAGACTAAAAGGGCCAAACTGTGGGGATTTAGGGTATGGTTTAGCCTGACAAACCATGAACTAAACACACAACAGCCCTTGGAGTGGCCTCTGACAGTCCCTGGCAATCAAAAGAGCACTGGTCAGGGGCTGGAAGCACCTCCTAGCCAACCTTGCAAGGAAGGGAGGCAAAGAAAAGCTGATCCAGCCACTTCAGAGAGCAAAATTACTGTGAACTGCAATTTGCACAGCCCGTCAGGATTTGCAGCAAGGCAGGAGAGGAATCCAGTCCCAGTTCATGGTGCTAGGATGAGGATAGCTCACCAGAAATACAGAGACACCTGATGGTATCAATTAAAACTGGATGGGAGGTTTCTCAAATGCATTGAGTTGGTTGAACCATGTATTTAAGGACCAGAATTTACAAATCAGTATGTAAGACAGGTATATTATTTGTAACTTAAAACTAGTTTGTGACAGCTAAAAAGAAAAATATATCAACCTTGTTTTTCTTAATCTTTCATACTGAAGGATATTTACTGATTGCCATGTTTCTATTATTTAATTTTTTTTGAGATACAATTTCCATATATGGTGAGATGAACTAGGCAAGATCAAATTTTTTCCTATTCATAAATGAAGAAATTGAGTCAGCAAGATTAACCCAAGCAAAAATCCCCACAAACCCAGCATTTCCTTGATAGAGTGGAAGACAGTTTAGATGTCAATGTTTCTTAGCCACAAGAGCATGCTCAGCCATTTTTCCTATAATCAGTGAGAAAATTCTGCACGTTCATAAAATATGGCAGCTCTACCTCTGTTCTAAGTGTATCAGGAGTTGCGGGAATATACTTTACAGCAGTTAGAATACTTTTCTACTTCAGGCAAAAAAAAAACCTCCAGTACTTGTAAAACAACGGAAGATTTTACTCTAGGACTGAGCAGGAGGTTTAACAATAACAGACTCTGGCTTCCTTGCCATGGGAAATGGCTACAGGTTTGAGCTCTGGCTGTACTCAAGTGAATGATTCAAAAAACAAGCTGCCAGTGGTCCAGAGAATTCCAGGTTTTAGTCAAAAAACTCAGAAAGCACAGCTTATCCATCCTTCACCCACCTGTGGCTAATTAAACTGCACACAATTAGTGGCTCTGTACAGCCACTGGCTGGAATTGTCTTCAGGTGCTTTGGAAAACATCAATTCATTCAGTACTGAGAGAGATCATCCACCTCCTCTGAGATGGAGCTTACACAGGATTTGTATTTCCACCTGGCAGAACACCATCAGATTTCCATTTTGCCATAATATCTCCTCATTTTGCCAAGGAGGGACTTTGGCATTTTGTCAAGAGGCAGCAATACCCCTCCAATAACATGGCATTTTTCTCCTTTCAGCAAAGACCAGCTTGAAGGTCTAGACCCAGAATTTAAGGGAAGAGGTCACCCCAGGAAAGATCTTACCTTGTGTAAGTACAGGATGAAGTACAGGAATCTGACAAGCAGCGTTCACTTACTAATTCTGCTTTTCAGTTCAAGAGTAAGTACACCCATTAAAATTAAGAAAAACACAAAAAAATAAAGAATTACAAACATGAGAGCTGCAAGAACCTTCTGAACTGCCATCTTGCTAATTCTGCAAATTTGGAACATATTTCAAGAGGTCAAGGAAAAGTCTGATCAGAGATAAGTCTTGAAATTGCAGACTTCCTAGGTAATATTTCCCACTCTCACAAAGGATTTTATCATTGATGTTACAGAAGAGAAGAAAGTCCTATTTTTCTCTGTAGAACAAATTAATCTTTCCTCCCTCTGCAAAAGAAGTATTTTTAAGACATAGCTGCATGCATCCCTTCACAAGTATCCCCTCAAGAAAGTCACAGAAACTGTAATTAGGAAAGGGAAAAGCCCAGTGTCCTGTGAGATCCAAAAGTTCTTATCAGATCACTCAGCACATTTAATGGCAAGAGAAAAATCCTCAGTTTGAATCCACACAGCACCAGGGAAATGTTTCTTATTGCAAACAAAATCACCCAACACAAAGACATTGAAATTGAACTGTAAGTATATACTAGCTTACTTTCAGAATAAACCCAAGTATATTTTATAATACTACATCTCCCATGCCACATTCTGAGGTGTAAAAAGTTGCTAATGTTTGGGAATGACCATCCCTGTGTGGTACTGTGAAAAGATGTGAAACTCTATTGAGGAGTTATGTTTTATTATTTTCCACACTATTTACAACTGGTCTGCAATTTCCACTAGAAATTTTTAAATGCACACCCACTCCTTACATAAGTAATGGACAGAAGGTGGTGTTAGAAAAGCAGTTGCACCACTTTAGCCTACAGAAATTGAAAAGGGAGTGACTTTTTAAGAGTCTTATCCTAAATACTAATACTGAACAGTGTCCAGGCAGTTTACAGACAAAGAAATTAGGATGCACATGTTTTCTTTAATGTATGACTCCCCTAAAGAAGAGTTTAAAAGGGAACTGACTGTGCAAGTTTTAAGCTGTGGATCCAAACCCTTTTTGAGTCCAAGCAACAGAGCAGACAAATTCAGCCAGGCTCTTTGCTGGCTATGCACTAGTCTATAAATGGCAGCAATGATGGAAGCAGTAGGAATAAGAAAGAATCACAGCATGGAAAAATCAATGGCTAAAGAACTTCAAAATTAGATGTTTCTGGAAGTTCCTTCTTACTAATTCTGTAAACCCAAGAGCCTTCCATTTTGCCTGCCAGCTAAAGAAAAGAGATCAACTTATCTAGGGCACATAAGAACAATTATTTCTTCCACCTTAATTGCAAGAAATGCCCATGAAGGGTAACCCAGCTGTGAAGGATGTGACTGCACATGCCAGGCAGATGTTGCCAGCACCAGAGCTCTTCCTATGTTCCCCAAATGTTAACTCCTCACTGGGGATTATGCATGTCTTATATGTGGGCAAAGAGCAATTTCTTTGTTCTCCAGCTTTATTACAGCACAGTGAACTCTTTGGGAGTGCAAATTTTTGCCAAGAAGCAGCAAATTAAGAGCATATGTATGTGGTGTGTGCCTGCTTCCATCACAGGTGAATGCAGAGCTTGTAAGAGAAGATATTTACAGCTTTCTTCAAGCAAGGATCTTGAACCCAGCCCAGCCAGGCCAGTGGGAACCAACTGCAGTTCTTCTGAAAGAAGCAAGGCAACAGAGATGAAACTGCTTCCTTACCAGTGCTGCTCCCGAGCTGTTCCAGTTCCTGTTTGAATCCAAGAATATACTCTATTAAATGTCACCAGATTAAACAGTCTCTCTCTGTAAAAAGTTCATTTATAGGAACATTTCCATTGATTTGCTGATTGTGTATGATTTAGCTATTCTGTGATACAGATTATCATTCTCACATTATTATCAAATTCTATGTATTTATGGTGTTTGGTCCTATGCGTATCCTGCCACATGTATGATAAACCATTTGCTTTCATAGATCACCTCAATTAATGCTTACAGCCTGTCTTTTCTTTGAAACATTCAGTTTATTTTGTGCTCATTTATTAAGAAACATCTTTATTGTGCAGGTAATAAGCCACATTTACCTCCAATACTGGTTTAACTAAAAAGGCCCTTCTGCTAATTCTCAGAGGGCTGCAGCCAGTCAAGTTCCTAAACCATGTTCACATTTAAGTGCTATTCCTAAATGCATGCTAATTTGAAGCAGAATAATTGGCCTGAGCCAGGCTTTGAACAGAAAAATACTCTCTGTAAAATCCATAATAACTGCTTAACACAGATTACTGCTTTTTTTCCCCTCAAACAGATGCACAGGTTTGGGACTGACAATTCCACAAAATGTGCCCACTTCTAATATGGGGTAAAAAAGGTGAAGAGAGAACAACATAGATTAAAACCCCGTGCCAAGACATTTTGGGGGTATTACCCAGCAGACCACAACAGGTCTGAAGGTCACATTTCATTGGCATATACAGAGATATTTCTAACTGACACTTACTAAACAATCAGACTGGATACTTTCTTTAGACAGCCCTGAGCAAGTATTAATTGAAACCATCTGCAGGACACGCTATCTCTGAAGTAACTAGAGATGTTCAGCTGACTTTGGACTAAATTACCCAACAGCTTCCACACAGAAAAAGCACATTCATGAAAGTGATTTACTGTTTTAATATAACACACACAACTATAAAGGGCTCAACCACGACCCTATGGTTTCTATGATTATTCTCTTTAGGAAAGCACAGTTGAGAGAGAAAACAACTAAAAGCTGCCTGTTCTTCTGCACAATCTGTCCATGAGCCCTGAAGTGCCTGCTTAAGGGATGAATTAGTTTTTTTGCCTTTAAAAAATAAAGGCAGTGGGGGTCCTGAGGGAATGAGATAAAAACCAAATCTTTCCTCCTGCACATCACCTGTCCCAGTGAGTCAGATGCAGTGTACTGAGAGCACAGGGATTGTTTCTGCCATTCATTTTATAAATATTGGAAAACTGATGAGGAAACAGTGCCTGCTCCTCTTAACCAGCCCATTTACTTAATACAAAAATAATAAGAGTCCAGACTGATCAAAATTCTTGTTGTACTGCTCCATATCTACCAAAGGAGATTCTGTGATCTGGTGAAAGAATGGCTAAAACACCATTTGTCTCATTGGAAGAATTAGGGTTGGTATCTACATCAAGATAGCACAGCAAAAAGGATAGCAAAGTCTCCAACAGGCTGGAATCTTTACTGCAAACAAAGCTGGTAGACTTCAGTAAGGCTACGTAGGCTGTAATGAATGTTTTTGACTGTAGGGAGAAAAATGCATGGCTCAAATCCAGGAACTGTCTCAGCCTACATACAGAACTAGGTCTGTAGGAGATCCCTATTCAGCACGTTTCCTACAAAAGACATTAATTTACATTTTCTTGTTTAAAGAACAGATAACTTCTCCATGTGAGACATTTCAGCCCAGAGGAATGGAGGAGCGCTGCAGAGACCACTGCACATTTCATACAAACACTCACCAACTGCTGCCACTTGGACATTTCAAAGCTCACAGAGAAAATTGCCTTTTTTTCCCCCTAGAGCAGAAACTAGGATATCAATCCTCATTACTTTACAGTTGCGCACCCTTAGTACAGTTTGAGAGGTAAGAGGCCTTAATCAAGCTCAGATGCAAGGAAGGATTTCTTTTAAGGCTATTAATATTAATGAACAACTCAGTCTTCTTTAAACATCCACACTGTGATATGGGCAAGTGTCTGAGTTTATCATGTCCTCAATCTTTTGAATAGCCAGGTTTTATTTGCTAAGCATTGATCAGGCCAGACGGAATGAGCTTATCCCGAGTGGCAGTGGCTGGACTTGAATTCTGGACTTTAGACTGCAAAATGTCCAGGATTTGATGCAATTTTGCCTCAGCCAGCTATGCTGAGTTTTGGGCTGTCATTGTAAATCCAGAGACTAAAGGAAGCTGTTCTGGAGTCTGATTGGAAAACAGAAAGGCACATCCTCACTCTAATAGGCTTGTGTATTTAAAAGCTAAAAAGAGATGCTGAAGCTTTAAGCCAAAGGTAATAAGTCAAACACAACTGGATGTACTGATTCGCTATTTCTTGTTCATGCTAGGAGAGAGGATTCCAAATTAAAAACCATACTGAAAACCAGAAACCAAATATTGGTTTTAAAAACAAACCCTTTAGAAAACTAGTGCCTTCATCTCGTTTATGAGGTGAATTTACAGAGGTGCCTTTAATCCATTGATTAGTTATTTTATTGTCTTCTGATTATGCCAGGAGTCTACAGCTGCAATATTGTTACAAAAAGCACACAGGTGTTCAATTTAAAATAAAA
Source organism: Melozone crissalis (assembly GCF_028551555.1). NCBI lineage: Eukaryota > Metazoa > Chordata > Aves > Passeriformes > Passerellidae > Melozone > Melozone crissalis. Next base: position 11,582,264 of record NW_026535801.1, on the reverse strand, counting down.
AGGCTCTTGTGCAATTTTTTTTAATAATGAAACTATTCCTACTAGCATTAGATTTTTATGAAGCCTTTTGAACTTATGCTTTTCATATCTATTGGTTTAGCTGATCCAGTGAAATATGTCCTGTGAACTTATAATAGCCCTGCATAATTATCAGTCTACTAAAGGAAAGTTTTTCAAATGCTTACCTACTGTCATTTTCAGCGCCCACACACACACACAATAGCCCCTCATGAACATATTAATCCTGGACATATCACTATTAAAGCATTCAATATGTTACACTGGAGCTTCCCACTCCTCCCCTCAGGGCAGAATCCTTTCTTACTGCACAGGCTCACTCAGCATCTGTATTATTCACTTTTGCAGTAATACTGCAGTTTAATCTTTGAAGCTTTTCAAAAAGGGCTGCAACAGAAAAACGTGTGTGGAAAGGGGTGTGAAATAGCAATTAATATGTTCAGCAATCTGCAGGAACCAAACCCTATCCTCTGCAAGCAATATTCAACTAATTAGGGGGCAAGTGCACCCTTACTTGCCAGTGATACTGAAGCTACTTCTGCATCCTCCTTGCTTTTTCAGTCCTCACTCCAAACAAACTTTCAGGAAATTTGGTAGAATTCCTACTCAGCAAATAAATAGCTTTCTGCAAATCATGCACTTACCCTGGAGCTCTGCAGGTATCAGGGGATGAAGGACATCACCTTTCAGCTTGATCCTGTGGCTGCATTACCACCTCCTCAGGAAAGCCCGAGTTTATTTCTGACACTCTTCTTATCTGCCACCACTCCAAATACAACACACCACGAAGCCCAGAGTCCAAGCTAATTACAGAAAGAGGTGATGGATATGTCATTGTTACCATAATCATCCCCTGTCCACATTACAAGGATATTTTAAAACAGACACACATTTCAGGGCATTCTGTTTAGAACAACTTTATCTCTGTACTTCGGAAAAAAACATATAGCAAGGCCAACTTCCTGAAGCCCAAGCTTCAGGAAATGCAGGATCATGCCACAGCTTCATAAATTCACCACCACACTGTTATCCAACAAAAGAACACCCACTTATCACTGAAATAGCAAATTTTTCCTTTAGGACACACAGCTCCTCTGTCCTCTTTAGCAGAAGACAGCTGAGAAAACTGCTTCCCTCAACTTGTATTTTCCCATAATATTTGTTGCAGTCAAGACAGACAGAAACAAAGGCTCTTCTTCATTGCTGCATGTTCACCTCTTTTATACCCTCCATCCCACATGCAGTGCACCTGTGTGCGCTCTGTTCCCTGTGGTGTTGGTCAGTGCCCCTGGGCACTCCATGGCTCATTGCTGTCAGTGCTGCTCACAGCTGTGCCCATTGGGGATGAGGCTGCTGCCCATTCCCAATCACCACAAACTGTGTGTGCCTACAAGTATTGACAGAAATAAAGCTGAAAAAAGGAAAGGAAGGGGATCCTTTTTTCCAGATACCAGCTACAGCAGCTGAAACTCTGGCTGGGAGCCCCAGACTGACTCCTGAACAACCTTTGACAGGGCCAAAAGCACAGTCAGGGTGGAATGGAGCATAACAAGGATTCCCACCACAAGCTGAAGTCATATTTTAGTCCTCACTGCAGGTGCATCCATAGAGTTGGTCTATTGAGACAAAATCACCCATTTAATGTAATATTACAACAGTTTGTAATTTTAACTAGGGGCACCATATATAGCTACAGTCTTGCCTTAATGTTTTTTTTAAGACTGATGACTGATCTTAGATATCACATTATTTTCAGTTTGAGCACTTAAAGCAAATAAAAAACCAAGTTTATTTGGTTTTTTGTTTGTTTAAAAAAGAAAAATCTTGTGCATTTGTTTGTTCTTTTCTTTCTCTGAAAGAGAAATCTTGAGCAGCATTTCCTTCCCCTGCCCCTTCCCTTGTTAATCACTTAGCTATAGCTGCTTTCTAACACAACAGTAATGTATGGTAGCTCATTTTATTGGCACAAAGGATGTGCTAAACATTGTCTTGTTCTCTTCCTTCACTTCCTAGAAAATGAAGAAAGCATTACGTGTTCCCACTCTGCAGGATGCCAAACACAGACATCTCCTGAGCAAACGGAATAAGTTGTTCTGTGTAATAACTATAAAGACAAGAATGAGATTACAAGAAAACATCCTCTACAGCTGTAAACACTATCTGTAAGGCTTACTGTTCACCACCATTACATTTCCATGCTGAGCCAATCCCAACCTTTCTCTTCTCACTGCTAAAGCAAGCACTGCTTCTTTTTTCCATTTTCTATCTCCTATGTAAAGTTTTTGCATAGAGGAAAAAACATGTGTTGATAAATGAGTCTGAAAGTCAATCAAAACTAAAACACTGAATCACACATCTCTTGTTTTAAGGTTTAATGCCCCCCAAAAAATATTTTTAAAAAACCAGGAGCGAATAGCCTAGGGAGTTTCTGCTTTAGCAGAACTAGAGTAAGGCAGTAGCCAAACACATTGCTGCTGGCATTCAGTCTTGGATATTTTAAGCCAGCAAAATCATAGCTTGATTCAGTATAATTGAAAGAGATGCTCAAAGGGGGCACTGTAAGGCTAAGTGGAGAAATTATACAAAATGTATTTTAACAATCAACATTACTTGGGCAATCAAAGGAGAGGGAAAATGGTGTTTTCTATGCTTTGAAACGAAATCAGGAAAATTGAAAAAAAAGACATTCATAGTAGTAATTAGATGTGAATTCTCCCCAGCTCCCTAAAACAGTCTGTTTGGAACAGTGCTATGTATTAAATCTTGTGTGTTCCAGGCCTGCATTTCTGCACACAGTCAGAGATTGTACAAAGAATTGCAATCCACTAACCAAGGTCTGCTTAAAGGCAGGTGCTGCCCTTTTCTTCAAAATAATGTTGCTGTCATTGCAAAATGGACAAACTTACATCCACATGCAAAGTCTCTCACAGCATTATCCACTGCAGTTTCACTGCAGCTGCTTTACCTTGATTATGGTGAGGGGGGTAAAGCCATTAACCAGTTTGATGATTGGTTAAAGAAAGCTCATGTCTAAAACTTTTAGTCTCATCTCAGCTATTCTTGTCAAGCTCCATATGGTCCCTATAACAAACAATTATCACTCTATAAGAAAATGTGGATTTCTGTCCAGTTTGTCCAGTTTCTAATGGAGTTTGGACACGTTCTGCTCCTTCTGCTATTTTGAAGTCACTCTTCTCATTTTTTAATGACTTTATAAACAGAGCAATGAAGAGAGCTATTGTGTTGTGCTGCAGCTGATTTACATCTGCATTAAATACTCCTTATGGCTCCCTCCAGCAGTGCACAGCACTTTCAAGGAACCATATGAAACTCAGCCTAAGGCCCAGGGACAATGCCACAATCAAGTTAAGGGGTCTCCTTACCAAAGGAGAAGTTGGGGTCCCCTAGCACTTGAAGGGAGAGGGAAAGAGAACTATGAGCCATACACACTGATTTTATTTTTTGCATGCATGACAGTGATCCATATGATGACATTTCATCAACAAATTTATTAGCAACATTAAGCAACAGCTTTCTAGTCTAGTGTTCAGAATTGATGCCCACTGTACTCAAAATGCTACAGACTTTGGTAATTTGGTGGCAGAATAAAGGTAATTCAGATTTCAGCATTTTTATAATCAGGCTGTGTAAAGCCACATGGATAAGATACAGGTATGGCATACAAGACGCAAGACAAAAGAAACCCCCTTTGTCCAGCATACAACATGGTCCCTGCACCCCTCAAGATCCATGGTAAAGGAAACTCCCTACAGTTTCTCCTTAGAGAAATCTGATGGGGATCATAAATCAGGCCAATATATTAAGGCTGTTAAAATAATGACTAGAAATATTTACTTATTTAAAATTCATCTTAGTCTAAATTGCTTTACTGAAGCACAGTAGCTGCAGAGGCACCACAAACTGCTCATGGCCAAGCCCATGCTCTGTCCTACCCTTCCAGCCATTTCCTACATCACCTTTCAGTGCACTAAGCAGTCTGGCTCCAGCCATCACACAGAGCAATTATTCCACATGCTAAGAGAAAACCTACATGTCACAAGCAGATATAACTGGTCTTCTGACCTTACTTTCAAATAAACACATGATTATTTTACTTTGGTGTTGTTTCTTCAATGTATTTATAGGCACATTTTTATCATCAACTGGGAATGAATGTGAATCAGCAGAGTACAAGTGGTGTGAAATGACATTTTGGAGTGGCTTCACTTTTTCAGAAAAAATATAGAAGGCACATGAATCTGTAATTAAATGTAAGATTAATTCTGCATTTGTCAAATTTCTTTTGATTAGCATCTTACACAGTGTAAAAAATAAAGGCAAACATAAAACCACAATTCATTAATTCATGTAATTTTTCAAATGTATCCAAAAACTCTACTCAAATATAGAAGACCACAACCCAGCCTAAAAATCTGGTAGTCAGGCTATCCATAGTGATCTCATGGTTCTGCTATGATTCAGGAACATAGAAATCCATTAAAATGCTTTCATTAATCCCTGATGCTTTTACTGTATGCAAAAGGCACGCAGCTTAAATACAGAGTTATTCAACAGGTTTTAACCTTCTGCCATGACTCCTTCCTAAATCTCACTGGCTTGGGGAGGGAAACAAATGATGAATCTGAGCTGCAACAATGAAAAATTTAGAGACAAGTTAGGGCAAAAGGTTTTGCAAGACATGACTACCATGACCAACACATTTGGTGAATATATGGTATTGTGAGGGCCACGGTTCATCACCTTTCTACAGAACAGGAAAACATTCAGCTTTACCTGGAAATAAGTTGTGCAACTCCCATACAAATTGCTGCAGACAGGAGCTGAAAAATAAAAAGGAGTAAAGGGAGAGCCTTTTTTACTGCAAACAAGCAATTTACCTGTATTTCACCTCAAAGCTCATTGATGCTCATTTACATGCATCGTTACGTGATTGCTTTTGGTTTTGTTGCTTTGAAGACAGATGGTAAAAATTAGGTTCTGCTCCTTGTGTTTTCATTAAGCTAATAGCAAAAAAAAAAGCATCAAAAATAAAAATTATTTATAATAGTAATAATATAAACATCTCATAAGCAGACACAAAAGGTACAGACTAACTCATCAGCTCTATATTCCCACTGAAAGAGGTGAACACTGTCCTGCATAGCTCCTTCCAGAGCCATGGAACTTATCCTACTCACAGGAATCAAAAGAAATAATAACTGTGGCCTTAAAAAAAAATATTAAGCACTTCCATGAACTCAAGAATATGGCTTTTTATCTTCCAAGACTTTCTGGCAGCTCCTTTTCACACGGCAGCACTCAGGCAGCTGCAAACACAGGCACGCTCCAGAGCCAGCCCTGCCAGCCAGACAGCTGCCACCATCTTCAGGCTGTCTGGAGCATTTAGCTCCTTGTAGCTCTCTGCCACCTCAAAACTGCTCATTTTTCCTGATGAATTGCTCTGGTGCTGGGTCTCTTCCACTGTCCCCTCAGCCCCACACAGGCACCATCCCTGTTAAGGGAGGTAAATGCTTCTGCTTTGTCTCACTGCAGTATCGAGGCACCGTGCCTGGGATTTCACAGGGAATTGTGCCCTTGCAAACACATTAACACAGGTACCCAGGTCCCCTGTCCTGATCAAGCCACTTCAGTTTTGTTACCAATGCCTAGAACACACCCACCACACCCATCTTTTAAAGTTCGCTGCAGCAACTTTAAATTAGTCAGATCAAGGGGAAGGGAAAAAAAATGCCAGAACTGAGGAAGCAGTGTTTGCGTCATGGGACATTTGCTTGCAAGCTTCTTTCAAATCTAAATCAGGACCCACCATCTTTTTGTCTGCCAAATTTTTTTCAAAGCTGTGCTAAAACTTTAGGCAGCACAATCACAATAGTAGGTCTTGTAGCATTCAGTGATATACATTTACCAGAGCAAAGACAACATAAATTTCTTAATTTAAAGATGAACCAAGAAAAATAATTTTCCTTTAGTAAGATAAAAATCAAAACTGTCCTTCTTTATTTCCTTTTTTTTTTTTAAGATAAATTTGAAATTAACTACTATGCTGGAAATCCATCAGGGGAATTCATTCTTCTGTTTCAGATTTGAAGGATTAACTCTTCAATTATTAAGTTGTGCCAACAGCTGATCACTTGTTGTGCAGTTTATTTTTAAAAACACATGAAAGATTAGTGTAACCAGAATACCTAGAATGAGAACATTTAGCAAAACCCTGCCATGCAGAAATCTGAAATTAGTGTTTGAGAGCCAGTATATCAATTTACAGTTAATGCCAGGCTTGCTCTCAGGGGGGCTCAGGTCACTTTTTAATGGCCTTCAACAGCTGCACACACACAACCCTCCTCCCTGCCCAAACCACCACCCAACACACAAGTATTGTTTCCAACTATGGGGGCAATTCAAATCCTTACTAAAACATTTGATGCCTGCTTTACATTCAAAATTACATATTAATTCACAAAAGGAAGGACATCACAATTTTCTCTTTAAAAAATAAGTAGCTGGGGACTATTTTAAACTGGGATTGATGCATTCCTCTAGAGCTGTCAGCAGGTCCCTTTGAGGTTCTGCTAAAATCCTGGTGGCCTTATTCCAGAGGATTTGTACTTTGCAGAGCTCTAGGGTGAGAAGAAGAGAGAGAGGAACCAGAAATCCCTCCAAAGCATCATTCTCTGCTTACTGCTACTGTTTGCAAGTCCCTCTGAGACATTCATCCTGCAGGAACTGCAGGCAGGTCAGGAAACAAGAGCCCTTCATGCAGGTCCTGTCCCCTCTGAGTGGCTCCTGAATGTCTCACCCTGCCTATAAAATGCAGTGATTTCTGTGATAAGCCCCTCAGTATGCACCTCTCTGCATCTGTTCCCTTAAAAAATTCAGCATGTGTAAACCCACCAGAGTGCATATTTCTGTTTAAAGGAGCACCTCACTTTGCAGATTTTCAGGATCTGTCCCCAGGCAGCAAGCCTAGTGAAAATTGTCCAAATGCATGATGGCTTTCAGCATATCCTTTTGAAAATTGCACCCCATGAAGGGTTTACTGCTGTACCATGACTTGCTAGCTCCAGGTTACAAGGACCTGGCAAATACAAGTTACCTTGTTTTAAAAACTCCTTTAACTTAAATAAAGCATTACGTCAGAACTCACTCCATAGACCTGAGTAAGCTGAGACAAAAAGGGACATGAGATAAATCAAGTCTTAATAAATTTATGTGACCCCCCTTGAGCACAAACTTTATTTCTCTGGTACTTTCTGCACTGTGCAAGCCAAAGCAGAAGAGGACTTGGGCACAGCAGCAGCCAGATGAGAGGGTACACAATGCTTGATCAGCTTTGAAACAAGAATTACAGCTCTAGCAGGCATTAACAAGGCATCAGCACAGCAAGAGTTAAGAGCATGGCCTGTACTTTGCTGGTGGGAATAGTTCGGGATACAGAAATAGTAGGAATAGGACCCCTTAAAATTACTTTAGTTTTTATTAACATATTTTTACAGGACATCCCAGTTAAGCCAGGCAGCATGCTTACAATAGGGTCCTGTCTAAGGACAGCTTAAAACTATTATACAGTACATACAGAAGGACAATGCAGTCCCAGTACAAGCAACCAGCAGGCAGTAAATCACACCAAACCTCATGTTACACCTGATTAACTGCTTGGCTCCAGCACTGCAGCCTACTCCAAGAATGCTCGCTTCAGTGTAGTTAGGAGTTGTCAGAGAATTTATGTCATCTGATGGCAAGTGACATAAAATAGTGCCCCAGTGTATCATTTAAGAAGCATTACTTGGCATGAGCTGCAGGAGTGTGTGGCTTCACACCTGCAGTATCCTCTGGTGCTGTGTATTCCTTAAAAGTGGACTCCATTTAGATGTCTCATTTACTAAAAGAAATCACATCACCTCTGTCCCAATGGGATCATATGAGCCTGGATTACAACTCTATCTGAATTACAAACACATCCAAAATTTTATCACCCATGAGTCAGTCTACCCTCAACATGGCAATGCAATGAAATGAAACTTCCCACAAATTTTTCCCTGCTTCTACAAATGGCTTAAAAATAGATGCCTTTGTAAACATGAAGACCTTACATTTTTTACTAGATGTACAAGCCTGAGAGTGGACCAAACAGTAAAACCATTCCAACACCTGCACACAAAGGAAAACTTGTTTCTCTGAAGCTCAAAGTCAACCCAAACCACTAGAGAGGCAAATTTTGAGAGCATCCCAAGATCCATAGATTGGATGATTGTCAAGCACACAAGGCACTATGAAAACCAAGCAATAATCCTAATGAAGTCTGTGTTTATCTGACAATCAATCAGCAGACACCTGGCATTATCTGAGATGTCGTGCATCTTGATCAAGAGTTAGAATCCTGCAAATCAGCAAAAGTGTTCAATTGCACAGTCTGCTAGCCCTGTCTCTGTGTGTTCCTGCACAGCTTTTCTCAGAGCTGTGCTGAAATTCAGCAGAAAGTTGGATGCCAGTTTCAGCAGTAATATCATCTACACCACACAAACAACCAAATCAAATATTTCTATGGAGTTCCTCACACTTGGCCAGCAGCAGGAGGCTTGTTTATATTCTTTTGTAAGATTAAGTAATCATCACATATTTTTAAAGTGCAGTCTTATTATCTCTTTCCTCAGGCAAGGCAGTGATACTCCAGCTTTACCCTGGATAAACTGTTGAGGTGGTCTGTACTTCAAGTGTCTGCAGGAAATGTAAACCCAGTAAAGAGGACAACTTCTTGCATTTAGCACATTGCAATACACACAGTAGGCTGAGCCTCTGAATTCCACCTCTTGCTTATTGATTGAGGCAATTTTGTATTCTAACAATTAGATCACAGGAAAACATTTTCTTCTAAAATTAAAAAAGGAGTTGAATTAAAATCAAAACAAGTCTTCTAGAATAACAGCAGAACAACAGAGCACAGATGTCTGGACTGCAAACATATTTACCTACGTTTTCTGCTCAGTCATAACAGCATTTCCACAGCTATCACAAGAACAGCTTTGACAAATGAAAAGTTAACAAATGATATTAAATCACTTTTCCTTGGAAGATGATGAAAAAAAGTTCTTCTGGTTTTAGTAAGGAGTAAGACCCAAGCTAAATGCTGAGGCCATGGTGAAACAGATATGAAAAATCCATTAGAAATCCTGATATGGAGATGCAGATCAATGCATCCACCAGCTGTAGTGACATTTAAGGGAGAGGAGAGCATCTGAATGGTGCCACCACAGTGGCCTTTAGACACAAGCACCTGAGTAACTGAGGGGAAAGAAACAAACCAGCACCTGTTCCCCAGCAAGGTGTGACATGAGACATAAGCACCAAGCACCAGGGAGCTGCAATCTGAAATGGAAATGCACACAACAGCAACAGGTTTTTGGCTAAGCAGTTAATGCTGGGAGAAGGGTTTGAGGATTGGTAAGATGAGAGCAGCTGTTCAGAGGACTTCTCTCTCTGAACCCAGAATAGCACAGGACTTGTCCTTACAGATGGCAAAGCTTCAAGGGACAGTAGCTCTGGCAGTACCACCTCTAATGATGCCACATTTTTGGATTCAGAGCTTGTAGCTGAGAAAAGAGGAAATGCAGGTGTGAGGGAAGCAGCTCAGCAGTTGTAAGAGTCAGCAAGGCAGAACACAAGTGCTCCCAGGATTTGGGAATTGCTCTCCAAACCCTTGGGAGAGATGTGGCCAAGGATCTGTGTTGCTGAGACACAAGCCACTGGGCACAGTCCAGGATCTTTGTAGCTACCAGTCACACTGCAGGGCACAGAGAGTCCAGGAGTGTGCTCACCAGTTGCCATTTACAGAGCTCAGCACACTGTGCAGCCTTGACCTTTGCAGATTTGAAGGATCACTTCAACTGGCCCTGGTTTGGAAAATACAAAATAAAAAATTCAGCTTTACCCAGCTTTCTAAACTCTGGGTGTTTTTATTTAATGGCAAGAAAAATCAGAGCCTCAGTCTCAACTAAAGTTTCAGTGAATTTAAGAGCTGAAAATGTGACAAAGGCTGGCTCATTCCCTTGCTCAATCACCTGCAGATGCACCAAGTGGAAGCAGAGGCATCTGCCCATACAGACTCAGTGACTAAGTGCAGGTATTACTTGTACATGATTCTCTTTTCCCGGTATTGCAATTCTTCACCTGGAGCATCAAATACCAGAGCCATGATGTGTTAACACCACCTTTCCTGTGGGGCTGTGCTCTACCACTTCACAGAAGGCTTCCAAGAAGCTGTGTGCCTCTGGTAATTCAGACTGCTAGAGACACCCATAAGGCAAAACTGAATGGAAACTGCTGTATTCCTTCCAAATGGGTCCATGCAATTTTTAAATCTACTTTCAAAAATGCACCAAACATACCCAGGGGAAATAAGCTAACAATGTGGATTGCTGCCTGAAATAATTATACAGATAGCTCAGGGCGTTTAGTGTAGTGATGAAAGAAAAGAAACAAGAAAAAGCCATTACCAGGCTTCACAGCAATAACGTGATTTAGCAAATCCCGCACTTTCCATTCCACAACGGGAACTTTGACATTGCCTAGATTTATAAATACCATACTGTATGTGTTGGTTTTCCCAGTTTAGGAGTCCCTGCTGAGAAGCTCAATATTACACTGCACACACTCCTATAGCAGAGGGCTATCCACTGCCCTCATTTTGACATACCTGCAGATTTGTCACTCCATCGTTATTTCACTACGGCTTTGTAAAAAGTGATTTTACTGCAAATAAGACCACCTGCTCATAAAAAGGCTTGCACATTCAAGTGCAGTACTGAAAGACAGCTGTGCTTTGCTGTGGGGTGCCAGGCTAGATCAATTCTTGCTGAGGAGCAGCACAAAAATAGGTAATGGACTTCAGGATGCCTCCAAGCCAGAGCCACGAGCTGCGCTAAGCAAATAGCAAGCCTCAAAATCCTGACAAGCTTTCTCTTATTGAGCTTCAAGAGAATTTAAAGGGAACTCAGGCACAATTTCTGGGTGAGCATAGTTTGACAAAGCTCTGAAAAATAAACCTTTGGGGTTTTAAAATATTTCCTTTAAATTAAATATTCATCTGATAGCAGTTAAACAATATAGTTGCAAGTTTTAACGTGTGCAATGAAATGGTATTTCACTACCCTCAAATAACCAGCAGGATGAGATATCAGAGGCATTAGCCCTGACTGTATTATTCTTCCACTGAAACTACACCTACAGTATTTCAGCATTACAACAATTTGCACTTGCATCATCTTTTCCCTTATTAAAAAACCCCAACACAACCTGACCGGTGTCTCTACAAGCAGCTCTTGCTCAATTAAAGTACTATATCCAAACAGATTTATGCTGCACCCTCTTTTGTCATGAAAGTACTAAATTCCAGATGATGACCATATGTGAGTGTCTGCTCCTGACTCTAAATCTTGTTTTAAACATATATTTCAAAGATACCTTCCATTTGGTCAAGGTCAATGGGGAGGAAGCAGGAAAAACTGAATTGTTAAAACTGCACAGAAGGAATAAGAAAACTCTGCACAAGGAGTTTGTTTCAATGCTAATTTTAGCGAGATTCAAATCTGTAACTTATTTGAATGTCTTAATTTATTAAGGCTTGAAATCTTGGAATCCATGAGAGACAATCACCAAGTAGAAACTACATTGTGAACACAAACAATAAATGAGTTTGGAAGATGCCTGTAAACATTTCTAGTACTAAACCTGCCAAATTACACCTATAGTTACTTGTTTGTGTCATCTCACAAGCATTCCCTTTGTTTATTACATATCATATCCCAGAAAGTCAATTTCAATAGAAACCCAGTCTGTTTGGGATCCATGTGTCAGGTTCACAGCACCTCCCCAGAAAACCAAAAAGAATAACAGGGATACAAATAAAATAAAGAAGGAAGCATTCATTAAATTAACACATAAAGGCAGAGGCGATCTTCAAAATTACCTATGCTGTCACCAAATATCCTTATTTATTTATATTATGATGATTTTAATAACACAGTCACATCAAAAAAAAGTTTGGTAAGACAGTTCTAATTATAATATAAACTCCTATCAATAAAAATAATGCCAATGCCATCACAATGGCATTGTTATGCAAAACCAAGAACTTTGCCAGCAAACACTTTCCAGATGGATATAGCTACATGCAATTTACAGATAGGGAAACAGAGCCACTGAAAGCCAAGAGCTCTACCCTAAGGGGCTTTGCCTCAAAGTTTGTGTTAGATATTCAGCTGAGCATCTTGACTACTGCTTCAAATGCTGGTCATTGCTCTGCTTCCACCTTCTACCCCCCTTCTGCATTTCTAGTGTTTATTGAACTGCAACCCGGGTTGAGACATGCATACAGTGTTTAACAAAATGCAGCCAGGGCCTCTAAGGATCATCACTACACACACATTATCAGAGTGGCAATAGTCCCAAGGCTGGCTGTAGGATGGATGGGAAAGAATGACTGCAAGAGGGAAATGTTACTGAAATAATGCTCTAGTACTTCTATTTCACAAAACTTATGCACAACCTCACCACCCTGGAGCACCTTTGTTATGAACATGCTTTTTTTCCTCCAGGTCAAACAAGAGTATCTACTAGAGATTAAGATATAAACACTAAAAAAGAACAAAGAAGGAATCATAACTAGAAAAATCCCTTTTCAGACAATACCAAAACAGCAAGTAAAGCAAGCACTAGAATGATTGAAATATTTTATTACAGTGGAGAAATGCTTACTGCTGTGATCTGGCAGATACTGTGACACAGACAAACCTGAATGCTGATGAAAGAAATGGGCTCCTACAATTTGAATCTTGCCTTTGCTCCTGGACTGCTTGAAGCATCTTTTCCAAGCAGCATTCTCTTTAACTAATTTTCCATATTCACAAAGGCTATTTGCAACTGATGGAAGAATGCTGATCTCATGTTTTCATGGACAACAACCCCTTGGATAGTCTGAATCTCAGGGCGAGACACAACTTGCTTTACAAAATGCTGGAATTAAACACAGCCCATAACACCCGTTACTTTGGCTTCATTTCAAGTGATCCTCCATGTCCTACCCAGCTGGCAGAGGATGAAGCCAAGCCAAGCCAATGTTTAGGCAAGTCAAAGCAGCTATGGAAGGAAAATCTTGTTTGGGAAAGAGCTGTGTCAAACAGGTCCAGAGGAGTGCCACAAAGATGATCAGGGAGCTGGAGAATTTTCTAAATGAGATCAGGCAGAGAGAGTTGGGGTTGCTTAGCCTAGAGAAGAAAAGGCTCCAGGCAGAGCCTGTAGCAGCCTGCCAGCACTTATGGGGGCCCACAGAATAGATGGGGAGGGACTCTTTATCAGGGAGTGTGGTGATAGGATGAGGGGTAAGGGTTTTAAACTGAAAGAAGGTAGATATAGATGAGATAGTAGAAAGAAATTCTTCACTGTGAGGGCAGCGAGACACTGGATCAGGCTGCCCAGAGAAGGTGTGGATGCCCCACCCCTGGCAGTGTTCAAGGCTGGAGCTCTGAGTAACCTGCTCTCATGCAAGTTGCCCCTGCCCATGGCAGGGTATTGGAGCTAGATGCTTTTTAATGTCCCTTGCAAACCAAATCCTTCTGTGATTCAGTATCTGTTTCCTTTCCATACTATGAGGTAGAGCCTAATTTTAGGTACTGTCTTTCTTAACAGGATCTCTTTCAATGGCAACACAGTTCTTTTAATTTTGGTAATTACATCAGGATAATGCTTTATAGCCACCTCCTTGCTATATAATTACTTGTTACCTTGCCCAACACTAGGTTTTGGTAAAGAAAGCCACATGGAAAACACAGTTTATCTTGGTGAACTCAGCAACATAACCACATTGCTTGAAAACAAATGCATTCACAAAAATGCTGCCACCTCTGAGTTACCACACAAGTCCCACATCAGCACAGAGCCTCCTGTAATTTGAGAGCCTCATTAAGCTTATCAACACACATATCTTTTCAGACTGATGAAACAGGAAGAGTTTTGAGACAGCAGCAGGCTTTGCTGTCCCCTAGCTATAATACGCTGAATTTGGGGATTCCCTTCAGAGCTGTTTCCCCTCTCAATGCTAATGGGCACGGCACAAAGACCACAGATTCTGCATTTATTCAGAAAAATTATTCTCCCATTGAGAAAAAAAAAAATGCAGTCCACTTAGCAATGTAAAGATACTTGTTCTCAGCAGAACTGCAAAACAACAAATCTTCAAATAAGCAAAAAAAGTCTGATTTTTCAAAAAACCCACTTTAATTACTGTGTGGTTTGTTCAGTTTCCTTTTGAAGATGCCTAACATATGGTATGATTTACACAACACTGGCAGCGAGCTCGAGACAGAAGATTCAAATCTAGCTGCAGAAGCACGCAAAACTTAACAGTATTCATCAAGATTGTCCTTCTCATCAGCTGAGGATGGGCATTTAAGTTTGCATCAATAATTCCTGTGGCTAAATATTCTTTAAATACTAAAAAATGTAATTTTTAAATTTTTTCTACGTACAACTCGTCCTTGTAGCTGGTGACACCAGAGCCACCAAGGGGCAGAGATCACTGGCTTCCACAGGCAGGGCAGTCCTCTCCTTACAGGAATGCACTTACACTCCTGGCTTCAACAACCTCAATTTAAAGAAAAAACACTCGTGCACAAAGGAAACAGCACTTTATGAGGTGTAGCCTTCAAAGAGTGCAGCACACAGACCCCAGCTGTGCCTCCCTCCCTCGAGGGTTTGTGCAGGTCCCCTCTGAGCCATGAGCCCCTGGGCAGCCCCCTCTCCCAGCAATGGCCAGCAGGCTGGGCAAACCCCTCAGCTGCCTGCTTTATTTCTAGGGCACCAAGGGAAGAAGCTGCAAACAGGGCCATGTGCTGCAAAATACTTCAGCCTTCAATAATGTTTCTCCTTTTCTCCACTCTCAGCACCCTGCACCTCCCAGCGCTGTGTTCAAATATAGCATTAGGTTAGTTCCTTCTCAGTAAAAAAGCACCTTAAAAAACAGCAACAGAGGGTTTGTAAAACAAAGTTTGAAAAAAAAATACCACAAGAGTTTAACTGAGAACCTCATGCTCAGTTCTCAGGAGTTCAGAGAACCCAGTGGTTTCTTTTTTGACAAAAGATAGTTCTAGTGGTGTCAGTTATCTGCACTCCTGTAGTGTTGGTGCAGCACTTCTCAGGTCACAAGTAGGTCATAAACCTTCACTCAGCAGTCTGCAAAACAACTCAGAGTAAGATGTTTTTAGAAGATATTTGTACCTTCCTTGGTATGGAAAGAACTAAGCAAAATCAGCACTGGAAAAATGATAATAATTCAAAAGCTTTGCCTCATTATTTTGATTGCAAATGATAACTACTGTGGCAGCACTCCACAATGCATTTGTGATTCATTTTTTCCCCAAAGAGGTTAGGCAATTCTCAGATTTTTTCCAAGTTTAGAAGGCCATCAAAAAACCCTTGGTCTAGATGGCCTCACTACCAAGGTTGTCTGTCTGAAAATGTCACTTGCAGATTCTCACCAGGCTGATGCTGGGGACCCTGAACTAGAGGAGAGGAGGAAAATTGAGATCACAGATTTGCACTCATGTTGGGTTTAGAACCAATTATACAAATGATACAGAAAGGAATTACTTATTTTGTGTTCAAAGCACTGAGAGTTGTAATAAATACATGTAATTAAGTATTAGAAATTATAAAAGATTCAAAGGCCTCATCAGGAAATAAGGGATTTATGGCTAACATTTTAACATAGTACCACCATTTTCATATTTTGGCTATATTTACATTACTAGACACAGAGTGGAAGAGGAAAAGTCCTGGTTCAATTCCTTTACCCAGAGGGAATCTAAGACCAGACTGCTTGCTGGGATGCTCCCCTGCACACAAAGGCCTGACAAGGACAGGTGCAGAAATACTCAAGCAGCTCCTTCCTGTGACCCATCCACCCAACACAGCCACATGCACAGAGCAGCAGCAAGGCAGGGGCTGGCTGTCTTCCACAAGGCAGCACAGCAGCACAAACCTCATTTTTACTTCAAGACAAGAGCCCAAATGCACTCAAAATGGAATCCAGGCAGCGTTTAGGAGCTGAGGAGCACATCCCTGGAATTTCTATGCAGTCTTTCACACAACCAGAATTTGTGGCTGTCCCAGTGATGCCACTCAAGTTGTGTTGCCCATACCCAGCTTTGTTCAGAGCCTGCTGTCCACTCAGCCCCAGCCCTGTTCTGATGTGGGACCCTCCAATTTGGGAGTCTCAGCATGCTCTAACCCAGAGCACATCTCAAACAACATGACACACTCCAGTCTCAGGGAGGATTTCCTGCTGCAAACGTCACCCTTCCCTTCAAATTCATGCACTGCAAATAAACCATTGAGTCAGTATTTAAAGCGCTCAGCGGGACTCAATTTCCCAACCAGACTGAAGGAGCCCAGACATATTCTGTCTTTTCCTCTCCCAGCAGACTCCCACAATCCTGAAACTGCAGAGGGAGGATGTAGTTTCTCCCCCAGCTGAAGCTATGCAACTTCACCCAGACCAGGAATGAAAGCATCATTATGCCCAAAGACAAAGGCTCTCAGCTTTTACTGGGAAGATAACTGGGCTTTGATTCTTTCTGCTTGTATCAGACGTCATAACTTCTTCCTGTCAAGCACAAAATCCTTGGATTCTGATGCTGGACTGTCTGAGTGGCCAGGCTGCAGTGAATAAGCAAATGGCCTCCTTGAATTTCAAATCTGTTTCCCCAAGAGAAATAGAAGAACACCCATTCCCACTCTACAAGGGCCTCACAAGCAGAGCAGTTTCAGGGGCAGTGCAAGACAAGAACTTGATAACCACAAACTGATGAAAGAATCAAGCTTTTGTTTTACTCATGTCCTTTTGCAGCCACAAGCTGCTTTCTTATGTATTGGCATTTCACCTCATGCTAGCCAGCCCTAGAAATCACTTTTCTTTCTCCTTGGGAAGGCAAAGGAACAATATGAGTATTGCTTGCATCAATAGAATAACTTGCAACATTAACTGAGACTGTATGTAGAAATTTATTTTTGTCATCCCAATTGTCTCCCAGGGCAAAAAAACTCATTTTTATTTCTAATATGAACTGATTGGACTAAAAAATTGCTTCACCTGAAAACTTTGAAACATCCTATAAAAAGCCACTAGGAAATTCAGACATTTTCAAAATAAATAAAGGATGGCTACACTCATCCAATAATGCTCCTCCTTTCCTGCTGCTGTAGGAATTGCACTGAACAGGGAATATGCCATTTGCAGCTCAATTTCCCATCACAAGGGTCCTTATCTACAGCATGCTGAGAGGCTGAGATCCAGAAAAAAAAAAAAAAGCAGGTTTACAGTAATAAAATAACATAAAAATCTCATCTGACCTGGGTTTTTTTATAGGAGGCTGGACCAGAAGCAATATCTGATAATCCAATCAACTACCACTTCTTTGTCCAGCCCCAAAGAAAGACAATTTGTCCATAACAGGTGTGGCATTGCCATCATGCTTGTAATATCCAACAATACAATTATGATCAACTGTACAACTGCTTCAGATTTGTTGCTGTCTTATTGCCTAGCCAAGCAAAAAGC
This sequence comes from Melozone crissalis, assembly GCF_028551555.1. NCBI lineage: Eukaryota > Metazoa > Chordata > Aves > Passeriformes > Passerellidae > Melozone > Melozone crissalis. The sequence continues at coordinate 11,564,617 of NW_026535801.1, read as the reverse complement.
TGACATTATTTCTGAAGATGGGTGCTTTGTTATACAAAGAATACCAATATTCAGAGAATAACAAATCAAGAAGTCCTCTTGGTACCATCAGAGGTAAAACCTGTAACTTTGATATATAACATTTTAAGTATTATCAAGCAGAGATGATCAGGTTCCAGTTTAATTGCTTCCTTCATGAAAATACCGTATTAAATTAATTAACCAAGTTGTCTTCTCTGTCCATAATACTCTACTAATTCTAAAATTATTGATCTTTGCATTTGAAATCATAGCTTGGCATCAAACTGTTTTTTGCAATTAGCATACACCAGCAGGCTTAATAAAACTCAAGGTCTCCTCTAAGAGACTACAAAATGAAAATATTCCTAAGTAGGTTCAGAAATTCCCATTATGCATGGTCATCTTGACCCCAGGCAATGAAGGCAGTAAGAACTCAATCAACTATTGACAGCACAAATCCCAAGTGAACTAACTATGAAAAAATTCTCTTTTCTCTTGTCCAGCCAACCTATTTGCTAACCAAGTTAGCAGCAAGGGTCTTCATTTTATCCTCTAAGCTCTACCTCACAGGCACATATATAAAACCTCACAGCATTCACCAACTAACACTGATTTTGTATTCCTTTCTCACATTCTAATTTGGAAACCACTAATCTTAGAGTCTTCAAGATCTGCACAAACTAAAAGTAATCATTGCCAATTGTCAGGGAAGCTGTTGTGTAAGAGAAAAGCTTCCTGAGCTCCCACAGATGATACTGAGTGAAAAAGCCTGTTAAGGTAACACTACCAGCATTCCTAACAATTTACATAATCACAACCAAAAAAGGAAACCTGACTCTAGAGTAATTCAGGAACAGTAAAACTCAAATTTGCATTATATCATTCAGGAAGTGGACAGGTTAAATCACACATTTCAAGACAGAAAACTGCTGAAAAAATGATGACTGCGGCAGACATACAAGGCAAAATTTATGTTCAGTGGTGTTCTGCATATGCAATATTCCATTTATGCTACAAGGTAATTAATACAAGATCCCCAGAATTTCTCTCCTTCTCCTGCCTCTTCTAAATTTCTGTCTTTACCCTCACGTCTTTCCTTGTTTCCTTCATTTCTCTGCACCTGCCCTTTCCATAAACAATGACAGATTGCCACTCTGGTGGAATTGAGGCCTTTCATTTAATTTCTTCCTACCTTAATTTTGTCAGTGTAGAAGTTTGTATGGAGACTGTGGGACCCCAAGTGGCACTGGCCCTAATTCCCACAAGACTCTGGAAAGAAGCACAGGCTTCTTTCTCTTTAAGAAAAAAATCTCACCAGAACTATACAAATCTTTTGAGAATAAACACCTCCAAGTCTTCCCAGGATACACATTGAAGCACCAAGTGCAAAACTGAAAATATGACATCAAGAGGTAAAGTGATAAAAAAGGCATGCATCAAAACAACATACTTGTTGTTCAAAGATAGCAGACAATACAAGATGAAAATTCCTACTGTCCCAGCTCAACAGAACCTCTCACCTGCTATGAACTGGTGTAGAAGATCCTCTCCCCAGTGGTAGGGATGGGCATGGACCCTCCCCAGTGGTAGGGATGGGCAGCAAAAAGGTCAGAAGTCATCTCCCTTCAGGTCACTCATTCTGATTTGCTTGTGCACTGCCGAGTGGCCACTGTACCTGCACCTACCAAAAAAATAAAGGACAGAGACTGCAGTATCAAAAGGCCAAATTATCCTGAAAGCAGAAACCTGAACCCAAGTCAGCAGGAGAAAACCAGTTTCTATAATTCCTTATTTTTCATTATTCAGCATTTAGCAAGTCGCTTTGTTTTTTGTTTTGGCTTTTTTTTTTTTTCTAGTTGATATCACATTGAATTTGGGCAAGATATGTATCTTTAGATAGATTAAACATCTGCACATATAGTTCACTTATCACTAGAAGGGGGAACGCAGTAAGTATTTCAGCAAGCAGTTAAGAACCACCAAACAGCCAAAGCCTTCTTTTTCTAGGCATAACAACTGTTATTTTAGCTACATACAAACACAGAACTAAGAATTCTTTCCAGCATTCATAAACAGATTATTATAACACTTAGCTTTAGGTCAATGCTGCTGTTCCTTATTGGAATGACAGTGGAAGCACAACCAACACCAAAGAAGGCTTCAGGCATCTTCCCATCCAGAGTAACACCATACTACTGCAGAAGGCTTCAAGTGTGCATAGCTCTTTCTTGTTCTTCAGCCCAACCTTTTATCCCCTGTTGATGCATTGCACCTGTGTGCCCTCTGTTCCCTGTGGTGGTTGGTCAGTGCCCCTGGCACTGCGTGGCTCGTTACCTTCAATAGCATTCACCTGTCCTGCACAGCTGTAGCCCATTGGAGATGAGGCTGCGCCCAGCCCCACTCCCAACCACCACAAACTGTGTGTGCCTACAACAGTTTCTGTCTTTTTTCTCCAAACAGAGAACAGTAAGGGATGTGACCTGCAGACAAAACTCCTGATTTATGCTGTGCTGACTAGAAGGAAACTACACTGCCAGCAGGACAACTTCTCACAACTGCAGTGTTTACTTGCCTCACTGAGACCAGAAGTCCATGTTCTGAATGCACAGAAAAAAAAGCTATGGACAGTTCAGATACAAGACATAACACATGTAGAGCATGCACAAGCTGAGTGTCTCCTTTATGTAAAAGACAGATGACACATACTCTAATTAAAGGTTAGTGAAGGAGTATAATGACTAGAGGCCAAACATGAGAGATGGTAATCTTGATTACAGGTTGGTCAGAGAGATCAAAGTAATAAATTGGCTCAGTGTTCCTAGAAAAACCTTTGTGAACTTTTGATGAGAAGATTACTATGTCCTGAATTCCTTCTTCATCTCTTGAGACCTTTTCTTCCCTTAAATAGCCTAAACAATGTAGACACTTGCTTCTTGTGCTCTGCTCTGACCAGTGCTGAAGCTCTGATGAAGTGGGATGAAATGTTACACAGTGAAGATTAACTTTGACCCATCAAACCCAACAGGGGTTTTAACCTTTCCTGGCCTGCCCTATCTGTACTCACTGAACTCCTCACTGAGTGTGAGCCACAACTCCTTGCCCCTAAACTTCTCCTTTCAGCCCAGGCAGTGCCCCTTCACAGCCTCCTCCTGTGCTAGACCAGCAGTACCCACCACACCCCTGGAGCCAGCTCTTTCAGGATCCTATCCACACAGATCTCCTCCAGAGCTTACCTGAACTCACCTAGGCCATCCTTTCCTACCTCAGTTCTGCTCCACAGCAGCTTCCCTCTCACCTCCAAACACCACCACATCCTTCCCAGTGTGCTAACACACCCTCTGACCATTGTCCAAGAGCACAGAGCTGAGCTATGCTTCAGGCTCAGAAGGGAACCCTCAGCCCTCCCCACCCTCCTCTCCCACCTGTGGTCCCAAACAGCCCCACCAGGCTGTCCCTGCACACCTCAGGCCTTTTCACACCCAGCCACACCTCAATGCCTTTGACAATCCAATTCTAATGCCCTTGGACCACAATCCTCTTTATTCCTCTCCCCCAAACAAAGTGCCCTTCCCTTCCTCTTTCTCCAACCAGCTTCTGCAAAACTCCAGAGGTCCCTGCCTCACTGTAACATCACAAGTGACTCCATCCATCCTCCTGCTCCCCTTGCTGTGAGGATCATGCCCCTGTTCTCTCACCTCCACAGCCATGGCTCCCATCCAGCATCCTGCACCCCCAACAGCTGGCTCCACAGCCCCAACAGCTGGCTCCACAGCTGGTCTCCATCCCAGCCACTGCCCTGCATTCATGCCCTACCTGCCAGAAGTGGGGGGAGAAAGGAGGGAAGAAGGGCACGGGAACTATCTTCCCAGAAACTGATCTCCAAACCTCTAGTGAAGAATGACCTCTGATTACCCTGGATTTTGAGGTCACTGAGCTGAACTTCTGGGATATGGCTTCCTGAAGGAAGCCTGAACAGACACTTCCATCAGATAATAGGAAACATTGTCTTAATATCAACCACTTCACCATACAGATTATTTTCTCAGTTAAACAGAGAAACAGCAAGCAAAAAGGGGATTGAAAACCCGTTACTATCTTGTTTTGTTGCAAATGGTATGAACTACCTGTGTTCTCATCATTACAGACAGCAGTGGCTTAAGGATGCTCAGAAAATGAGTGCTAAATGTAAAAAGAAAAATAAATAGCTACCAATATTTATTTAAAAGAAATACAGTGCAATAGTTCCCCCTACTGACAGCACAAAATCACATTGCTAATCAATGATATTTCCTGGGTGGTCCTCAAATTACTAATTCGCTGTCCTGACGTGGTCCGCACAATCTAACCAGCCTCCGATGCTTGCTGAACCCTGAACGACAGAGGGCAGGTCTGAGCAGAGACCGAGCCTTAAGCTGCACCAGGGGATGCTCAGGTTGAACATCAGGAAGAATTTTTTCATGGAAAGGTTGGCCAAGCATTGGAATGGACTGCCCAGGGAAGTGGTGGAGCCACCACACCTGGAGGTGTTGAATAAGCAAATTGACTGTGGGTCTTACGTTGATATGGTGGTGATGTTTAGCCAAATTTAAGACTCTATGCTCTTGGAGGTGTGGTCCAACCTCTGTGATTCTAAGTCACAAGAGTTTGGGGAGTTTGTTCCACGGCCCAACTCGTCCAAGAGCTGCCCTTTGCCTTTTCACTGAGCACAGCTCGGGCCGTGGGGACACCGGTGATTGCATCCCACGGCTTTTGGGATGCCATCGGCGCCCCGGCGCGGTGGGACCCAGCCCTCTGCCCCGGCAGCACGAATGGGAAAGATTTCGGTATTTATCAGCTTCCTGAAGGCCAGCAGCTCCCTGCAGGCTCCGATCTTTGCCCAGCTCCCTGTGGGGACCGGGGCTGCTGCGAGAGGCGGCGGGCAGGCCTAGCCGGGCCCAGCGGGGCTGACGCACAGGAAGGCGCCGCTGCTGCCGCGGGCCGGGGGCGGGCGCGGCCGCTTAAAGCCCGCGGGGAGGCACCGGGGCACGGCGGCGGCGGCGGAGAGCGGCCCGAGCCGGCACAGGCAAGAGCGGCGGGGCGCGGGGGCAGCGCTCCGAGAGGGATGGGATGGGACGGGATGAGGTGGGACGGGATGGGATGGGACGGGGCCCGCACCGACCCCCGGCACGGGCGGGGCGGATGGAGCGGGCTCAGGGCAAAGCCGGCAGCCGGGTAGCGGGGCTGGTCTGCGGCCGGACACGGCTCCATCCCCGCTGCACTCGCTCCCTGCCGGCCGCCTTACAGTGACAGGGTGCTCAGGACGGGACAGCTTGCACCAGAGACCAGGATGATCAGAGCCCCATCCAGCCTTACAGCGACAGGGTGGTTAGGACGGGACAGCTTGAACTAGAGATCGGGATGCTCAGGGCCCCATCCAACCTGGCCTCGAGCACCTCCTGGGATGGGGAGTCCGCATCTCTGGCCAGCCTGTTCCCACCCTCACAGTAAAGAACTTTTTAAAATGCCTAATCGCAACCTACTCTCTTTCATTTTGAGACTATACCCCCCCGTCCTCTCTTGTAGACAGTGTTGCCCCATCTTTCCTGAAAACTTTCTTTCAGTTCCCTTCAGGGGGCATTCACGATGAGCTACAACTGCCCCAGCTTCTCAGCTGTCCCTGCAAAACCTTTTGTGCAAAGGGAGCACATCGCAAAAATCCCAGGGACAAATGCTACCCGTGTGCTTTGCAAATGCATGGGAGCATCACTGCAACTTACATGGCAGCCCTAAGGGGGCTGCAAGCTGGACAAAATCTTGCCTTTTTTTCTTTTATTTTTCTAAACTTTAGATAAAAATATTAAATTTCCTCACTAATCTTCTTAGGATATCATAATCACCAGAAGTCACTAGCATTTACAATAAAAACTCCCACTGAAAGTGAACAGACTTTTAAATCTGTTTCGGTTTTTTTCCTGAGTGCGAGTTCAGGAAAATAAAAAAAGTTGAAGTCAGATTCAGTGATCCTGGAGGTCCCTTCCAAACCTTTACAATTCTCAGATTTTATTCTATAAATTATTATTGAATTCTGATTTGATTTCCTTGTATGTATCACCAGAAATAACATTTGGGATTCTTTCTAACTGTCAATACAGCAACACAGTGAAACACTCCTGTGCCTAACTCCTCCTCAGCAAGTTTAAAAAACAAAGTAAATATTCAGGCAATATTTTTTTCCTGTCAGAATGGAAGTAATAAAGAGGAGGGGAAAGTCACTGGGCACATTTCCACTGACGTTATATACAGTGTTCTTCATAGCACGCACAGAATTATCCTATCAGCCTTCCTTGAGAAACTAAAACCTGTCACTTTTACTTTTGCATAAGTAAGTGCTCAGGACTCCATTAAACCTTCAGATACTACTTTTTTTTTTTTTTTCTGGCTTTAAAAATGCAAAATGAAAGACTACAGCATTAAGATATGATGTCCTTATTTGAAACTGTTGACATTCTGCAACTACAATTCAGAACTGGAAATAGAAAAGCTGCATATGAAAAGGTCAGCTTTCTACAAAAATGTCCATTTTGATGAAATCTTGTCTTTTTCTTCAGGAAAAGTTTCTATCAAAAGTGTTCCAACAGATCCATAGTTTGTTGACTCACTTCAGTCTTTAGCCATGAATGTATTTTGTGTCTTCTGTTAAGATGAAATGGAAGAACACTTCTGCTGTGGGACCAGGGTGTTGGCAGAGCCCACTGATCTCAGACCCTAGGACTGCGATCCCCGGGCACATCAAGTATAATTCTATGGCAATTTAAAGGAGAGGTTTACTAGATTTAGGTTGTAAAACAGTACTCTCCAAACAGAAAAGGTGGGGCTTTAGGAACAGCACAGTGACACACAACCATGATGACTTTAGGTAAAATTTGAGTGGTATGAATTCACTAAGAAGAGAGCAAAATCATTGCTTTCCACTAGCCTTCAATAAGAATAGTTCTACCTGGGTTTGAAGAGTACAATCCTAAACTTCTTCTCTTGATGAGAGATGGTGTGCAAATTTTGCCACTTTATAAGCATCATAAAGTGTCTCAAAAAGTTTACATAAAGGAAGGGAATTGACAGACATGCCCATTCAAATGTAAGAACCAAAACTTCTTTAATGGCCTTGCTCACTTTTCTCCCTCTTCCCTTTAACTGACTAAAATTACTCAAGTACCACCTGTTTTGAAAGACAGAATAAAATGTCAAAGTATATGAGAGCTTCAATAAAAACAACTGATTTATGCAGTTTGGATTAATAATTCATATTCATTTTTCCGTTGCAAACATTAATTCCTTTCTTTTGTAGCATGTCCCAATGGAGTCAAGTCCAACAACTGGAAATAAAGTTTTTGGAGCAGGTGGACCAGTTCTATGACGATAACTTCCCCATGGAAATCCGGCACCTGCTAGCACAATGGATAGAAGGCCAGGACTGGTAGGATTTCATCCATTCTGTCTCCTCGTATTTCAATCACCAACAATTCTTTTGTTTGATGGAAGGCTTTAGGGTGCTCATTTACAAACTGTGCAGGTATCCACACTCCAATAATACTATTTCACTAGTTAATGGATTTAGCCATTTCAACTTAGGGAATATTGGGAGGTGAAGTTTCACATTGGAACCTACTCCTAAACAAAATCCAATAAAAATTGATTTAAAGAAAATACAAGTTAATTTTAAATGAAAACGTTATACACTTACCTCTTGCAGCATAAAATTATTCACTTGTCCAGAATTGCATTTAAAGTTGGATAATTCTGGGGAACAAGCCAGCTGTTTACAGGAACTGTTCTCTAGGAAGTCCATTTATGTCCAAATTTGGATTCAATTCACTTGAGAGTTATCTTAAGAAGATTCAAAACTAAATGCAAAAAAAAAAAAAAATTAGTCATATCAGAAAGAGACATCAACTTTTCAAGCTAACTCCACAGGACTATTGGAGGACTATTGTGCAGGGGTGGGGGGGAAACTGCTAAGGAATAGAATCTTTCTTTATGGTTTATAGCTCCATCTTTATGGGGCTGTGGCGACATGGGTAACATTAAAATCTCCTTTTTGCCAGACATGGAGTTAGCAGGCACATCTCAAACAGGCACCTGCTGTTTGTGAGGAAAGGAGAGAGGCTATCCCAAGGACAAGGATGCCATGGTGTCCAAACTTTTTCCTCCTCAGTTTTCTCACTAATGCCGTTGCCCTGCACATACCAAGCTGTACCACAAACAGCAGAGCCAGTAAAGCCTGGCTTTGTCTGTGTCTGTGTCCTGTGTCCCCTACATACCCTTGACCAGTAGCCTCAGAGTCTTCCTGTATCCCCAAATAGTTTGGCTGGGGGAAGGCTCAGCTGGTGCCTGGTGTGAAGAGATGTCTCTTCTGCCTGGCCATCTGGCTGTTGCCTCCTGGAGCAAGTTATTGCTGCTGTTTCCCTCAGTGGAGGCGCTAATTTGGACTCCTTTCTTCTACCAACCTGCCAGATTGCCATGAAATTTGTAAGAATTCTATCTTTTGGACTTCAAGCCTATTGCCAACTTTGTCTGAAACTGGGCAGCAAATTCAGAAATTATATCAGTGTGACTGAGTGAGAAGGACAGTTTGCATAAGCCCCATTTCCTCTGACAAGTGAGCTGGAATTATTTAAATATTCACTGGACCAGAGACTAGAAAACCCTGGTTGTCTCCTCTGGCTGACTCTACTGTCTGTGCTAACACCTCACCCTCCTTTTATGCATATCTGTAGGAATATTTAAAAAAAACCCCACAAAAATCATAAAAATCATTATTCACAAGCTCTAACTATAGGTAAATCACCATATACTTAAAGTCTTTTTTTTTGCTGCCTAGATTTCTGAATAGATTATAATTTTCTGTACTGCTAGATTGACACATCATACAGCATTTTAAACGTGCATTGTTGTTGTTCATTGACTCTTTAGGGAGGCTGCAGCCAACAATGAAGCAATGGCAATGATCCTTTTGCAGAATTTGATAATACAGGTGGACGAACAGCTGGACCGGGTTTCGCAGGAGAAGAATCTGCTCTTGATCCACAACCTGAAGAGAGTCAGGAAGCTGCTGCAGGTGGGTCATTGCTTCGAAGGCCAAACTGCCCTGCACACTCTCCCTGCTCTCTGGAGGCAGTGCTCGGGCTCTGTGGAGTGCAGTTTGTTCCAGTGCCCTGCTCAGAGCTGCCCCGATTGCCGCAGACTCCGAGCAGCTCTGGGAAAACTGAGCCTTCCGCAAGATAATTCCAAATAACAATCCCACTGTCTTTCTGTGGAGCAGTAATTCCTGTTTCAATGCATGCAGCTTGGATACAAATGCTGTGACTTCTTAGCTCTGTGCATATCTGTGTTTCACTGAGCTCTTACAAATACAAATTATAGATGCTCATGTTTATTACAAATGTAATTACCACCTCTCAGACACCTACAGATATTTAACTAAGGAATAAAATACATGCTTGGGGCTTAAGGCAGCACCATGAAAAAGGAACCTCTGTAAATCATTAGCATGCTTGCTGCTTTATGCTTTTCTGGGATTATTTGTTATGAATTACATACAGGATTTACCGTTAGGCTTCTGCAAAATGATATTTATTTTGATTGGCTGAATGTTTCTGTAATAATTGTGTATCTAAGGCAAGGATTCTCAGAGTTCCACTTCATTAGTCACCTACTTCCTGACACCTATCTGTCTTCTGCACAAAGCAGATATGCCATGGAGTTCAATGAAAATGTGGGGGTTTTTCTCTTCTTTGATGGTGTTTTCCATAAGTACTTAAACGATAATTACATTGCTTGCCAGACATTTTCTTTATTTGAGACATATGTACATACACACATACTGGCCTGGAAAATCTTAGCATGATTTCATCAATTACTTTGTTCTCTCCATGGCTGTGTCTTTCTACTCATTATCCCTAGTGGTGCCTCTTAAAAATATGACACTATTTCCATTGCTGCCACTTTTTCATCCTATGCTATGCAAGTAGCCTCCTGTAATTTAAAAATAAAGTCACTTTTTGTTTCTTTTCTGGTTTTTGGAGCAGCACTTTTCATAATTTCAGTACTCTTCAAACACCAGATTTAGATTTACTCAACTGCAGAAATCCTGTTGTTTTTGTAATGATCTTGGCACATTTTACCACAAAGCTGTATCACCTTATAAAGGATTCTTCTACAGGGGCAGATCCATGGAAAGAGCATTATAGGCTAAGCAGTTACACTACTGTATTCCTGCCTTAAAAGACAATGCATTTATGGTTGTATCATCACAATGTGCACAGGCAGAAGGACTAGAACATATTTACATACAAGCTATACAAAATTAAAGCCTCTCATTGTTGTTCCTTCTACTCTCTGCCCCATTTGTTTTATTCTAATTTTTTTACCAAATCTTGAAGCATCAGCTCTGTGTGCTGTGCCAAATTGGGCACACCAAGCCAAGCAATCAGGCCTTGGGTGAACTCATTTGAGTTCATGTAATAATCAGTATGAAAATGGCCTGAATAAAAACTCTTTCTTTCAAGTCCTGTCATGTTTGGAAATTATATCATGATGTGCTTCAGGAAGAGCACAAAGCAAAGAAGGGTCGTTCCAGAAAGGCCAGAGGAGGGGAGTTTCAGGTGATTTGTGATTAAATGGTTTCTCAGGTGCTAGGGTCTGAGCTGCAATTCCAGAACAAGCCAAAATGCTCCGGCATCCCCATTACAGCTGAACAGTGTTATGAACTCCTTGAGAGCACATGTGTGATATTGCAATTATTTATACTGCTTATAAAACAGGATCAGAATCTTGAATATTGCAGTAGAATGTTTCTAGGTGAGCAAAAAAAAAAACAAAACAGCAGCTCTCCCCATCACTAATAATGTTGACCTTTCCTCATTGTGTTAAGACAACACATAACCTGAATTTAGACAAAAAAAGCTATCCATTCACTTCCAAAATACACATGTAAACATGGATGGCACTTTCACTGTTGGAGCTTTTCCTGATCTTGAACACTATCACCCACAGCCTATATTCTGATCTCCAAAATAATTAGAATAGCCTGAAGTAGGACCAGGCTCTTGCAAAGCTTGATAACAACCTATTATTGGATAAGAAAAATAATTTATACTGTCTTAAGAAATCTGTGACAGCAGAATTTTTGACTTTTGTGTAAACCACTATGTTACTAGTGAGAAGGTATAGGACATGGAGGATAAATGCATTTTCAGGCAAGGTGTGGGCTGCATGTTCTGTAGAGCTGCACAGCTCCTGCTGCAGCTGTTAAAGTTATTTCTTCACTGATTAGGTAAGTACATCAGTAAAGAAATGCTACAGTAGCTGAAATCAGCTGACAGCCCATCCTTGTTATCAACTGTCAAGTGTTATTAATGGACTGAATATGACACATAGCATGGACAGTATGTTCTGTAATGTCCTTAACTCTGAGTATACAAATTATCTAATTATGGGTCTGATCTTTTGTTAATGCGTGGCTGGTTGCATTTTATTGCTGAATATGTGAGAAGATTGGAAACGGGCATTTGGCTTCCCAGCCACAGCTGGAAGCCCTTGCAGATACCTCTTGCAGTTTGAGCTAGTTTGTGACAGCTTTGTGAGACAGCACCAGAAAAATGTGACTGATGTACAGAGCAGGATGCCACAGTCCTTTTTGTCCCAACACACCACCTAGGGAACAGGAGGCTGGAATGCTACGCTGTGAAATTAATGAGGTTTTTCAATGGCTGATGAAGGAAAGACTGGGTTCCTAAATAGGGGAGGAAGTTGCTTTTGTAAACATCTTTTCCTATCTGGTGACTCTGTGAACAGGGTTGGTTTGACTTTCTCTGAAGGTTAGTTACCATGAGCCCACCTTTATCTCTGCTTCGCTCTCTAGAGCAAGCACTTCTTTGAAATTTCACAGCTCCCTCCTCTTCCTTCCCCTCTGAACCACACACAGATGCACAGACCCTTGTGCATGGTGCACACACACAAAAGCTGTCCAACCACAATACAAGATCTGAGTGCAATGTTTGTTCATTGCTTTGAGCCAAATTGTGTTACCCTATTGAGTAACACTTGACAAAATAGACAGTGCTGGAAACCAGCACTTATCACTGTGTACACAGCATAGTGTGTTGAGCTGTGGGAAAGGCTATGACAATAGCAATAATGAAGAAAAATTCAATTAGAGAACACACAAAAGCTTTTCAAAAGCTACCTGCAGTTCTTGACAAAACACAAAAGGAGAGACTAACATTTAATCAGAAATACAACTGGATGGTTAGTGAAAGGAAGCAATGCACACCTCATAAGTGGCCTCTGCAGCTGTTTTCTAGACAGACAAAGACTCCTTAGGATCAAGATTCCCCATGCTGTTCCTGAGTCTGGAGAGTGTTATTGCTAGGAGTCTCCAGCACCACAGCCAAGCACACCTCACCTAAAAGATTTCCTTGAGATTTTTGTTATCAAATTGAGAAAATCTTCTATTCTGTTTACTGAAACATCATTCATAAATATGTTAGTTGTTCTGTGAAAATAAGAATGGAAATAGTCAAAGAAGGGAGAATCTGCCTGCCTCAGTTGCAATACAAAGTTTTGGGCAACCCTGGGGGTTCTGAAGGGCAAAGAGCAGAAGTCCAAGCAGGAATATGAGTCTGCCTGATGCCCCTGCTTTTATATCACAGGGACCATCCCTATTCTCTCAACATTAGAGAAATAACTATGGAGTCTGGCATTGCTGCTTAGACTGCTTACATTTCCAAAATTATCTGCAGGCAAAAAGAAACACTGAATAGTGTTTCAGGAAATATGTAATTTGAAAAAGTTATAAGCACTCCAAAATAGTGTTAAGAAATTTAGCTAAGCAGCTGTGGTAACTGCTAGCTCTCTGTAATTCACTTCTCTATTTCTTGCTTTCATTGAAACATCTCTTCTTCTTGACATTAATCTGGTATAAGTGCAAATACTGTATTAAAATCAGGGTCAGCATTTTAGTTTAAAATTCTTCATATTTGCTTCCTACATTATTATTACTTCTCTAGTCAGTAAGTTGGATTCATTTTTATAGCAGAGCAGCCTTTTGTTGCTGTGCTCTTCACTGGAAGACAGAACAGCACAGTCACTTTCTAAGATTAAATTCTCTGTGCATCTTCCTAGAGAGCTCCTGCATCCCCCAGCAGCAGTCTTGGAAAGGGAAGAGGGAGAAAATGTTCAGAGGCAGTGGGGGAAAGAGCAGGGAAACCACGCCTATAGTTCTTTCTCCTTAAAATCTAAACGGAGAAAAGCAAAGCAGATTAGTCACAAGGAGATGGTTTGTGCTGTTGTTATGACAACAAAATGTAAAGGGCAGATGTTAAGCTTGGAAGAGCTGCCTGGCACTTCTAGGAACCACATTGCAGATGTAGGAGTCTGAATGACCTTGGCCTGTGGACGCTTACATCCCAGTGTTCAGAAGGAATGTTTGTGACAGCGTTCACCTGTCCCTGCTGTATGCCCCCAGTGGATTCAGTGCTCAGAGACTCTCATGGAAGACAGGCACCGTCCACATTCCTGGCTCACATGCCAAAATCTGGGCTGGGAGGCTGCAGTGCAGCCAGGGAGCCCAGGGCAGCCTGGGAATCACAGATGTGCCCCCATGTCCCACCGCTCCATTTAGGAATGGTGCTGATGGCAACTGCCTGTTCAGCTCTGGGATGTCCTTCCCCACACACACTCCAAGCTGGAAAGCTGGAGCACTCCTCATAGACAAGAATTAGCTCCATGAAATGCAGCCTGGCCCAAGTGTGGGTTCAGGTGAACTCTCAGGAGGAGCCTCTGTCTGTGCTGTGCTCTGTGACAGGTGCAGGACAACCCCATCAGGACAAAAGCAGAAATTCCCAGAATCATCCTACTCATAACTGAAGCCCTTATTTATGCTCTAGTCTCAAGATAACTTCTGAAAGCAATCCCTTCTCATTAATGGCAACATGCATCTGTGTCACTTCTCTATTTATGGTATTCAGGGTGAAATCTGATTACATAAATTTTCCTTTATAGAAGTGAAATAACAGATTTCAGGAATAAGAAGGGCTGCTCTGCTCATTTACCATTGAAGCCTGAGTTAATGAGTATAGTGTGTGCTCTGGGGAACAATTTGCTGTAAATTATGTATATTCATGAAATTTGGTTAATTCTCACAGCAGATTCTCCAGTACTGGTGAACTTTACCACCTCCCCAGCCCTGCTAGAGCCTGAGATGGGGAGAGGGAGGGTAATGGGATTATGCCTGGATGAGCAGGTCTGTGGGCACACACACCATTAACACCTTAGGGTCTGTTTACAAAGGGAGAGGTCAGGCAGAAGCACCAGATCTGCTGATTCACACCCACCAGTTATATAAAATCAAGCTTTTGGAAGTTATAGTAAGTAGCTGGGAAATAGTTCTTTAGTTACATTACTTTATCCTACATGGCTCTGGCTGTTTTTATGGAATGGTCTGAAATAGCTTCTGAAAGTATCTTCTGTCATCTGAAACAACATATATTAAGGCACTTTCCCTACAAATACATCTTTACATGATGCTGCTTAAAACAGTAACCCAGCAGTGCATTCCTGATTCTGTGTCATGTTCCTGGTTATACTGCCCAGTTTGTTTCCAGCTGCGATGGGCACTGAACACCCCTGTGCTTCTCCAGATAGAACTAAGTGAACAAATAAAGGTTCTTTTGTTCAAGTGACAGTTTACAAAAGCCTCTGTACCAGAAAGGAACATGCATAAGGAATGCAAGGAACAATCCTAAGATTATTCATTTCAGTACATCAAGGAAAGTGGACAAAACAGCATTAGATCCAAAACAAGACATTCCAGCTGGTGCTCGACAAACAATTCTAATAAGCCCTGTGCTGAGAAACAGTTGCAAAGAGTGGAAACAGCCACGATGTTTTAGTTGCAGTTTCCTGTTAAAGCTTACAAACGAGTGAGAATGGAACAAAATAGAGAAAGTTCCTAATAAACCACGGAAGATCCATTTCAAAATGTTATTTACACGTATTTAGCACTCATGTAGCCTGCCAGATCAACAACTCAACACGGTAAGGTAGGATGTGTTTTGAACCAGCATGTCCTGCTGCCTAACACAATTCAGATTGTATTAGACTGCTCCCAGTGAGTTTTTCAGTACAACCATTAAAGCTGTTTACAGAAAATTTTGGCGTGCAGATGGGAAACCCCGCACAGAAGCCTGTTTGCTGAAGCAGCTAGGTGTCTGCTCCTAGCAACTGCAGCCTGGTGACTGCAGCTAACAAAGGCTGTTAAAAATTACTGGCACAAGGCTGAAAAAGGTTACTTGTTACAAGTAAAACACTTTGGGGTTTCTAGTTATTATTTAAAGAACACAAAAAAAAAAAAGTTTATTAAACTTTCAGTTTGTTTCTGTAGAATGAAAAAGAGTTAACTTGAAGGCAGAAGTAAAAATACAAGCAAGCTAAATAACCTCTTGTGGGCTTTGTTCATTCTGAAGAATTAAGAGCCCAGTTGCAGTTGAACATCTGCCTGAGAGATTAGTTAATAATACTCAGGTCTTTGTGCCCAGAGGAGGAGGGGCATGTGGAGATCAGTCCTGTCTATCCTCTGATGTTTTACCCTTTTTCATCGGGAACATGGTATTTTTGCCCACTTTGAAATAAATCTCATTTTAAAAAGAAGTTATTTATTCTCAAGTAAATATCAAATAAGAACTACCCTACATTATTCACCCCTCCCTGTCTATACAGTTCAACTGTCTGATGATGATTTCTACAGAAATGTATTTTCTGTAGCTTTATCTCACCCCACCTGCACAGAAATCTGCTGTTTCTGTAGGTTATTCCTTGAGTGGTTTTAGAGTCTGCTGGGAAGGACCCAGCAGTGGAATTTGAGGAGTAGAGAAAAAACCTCTGTCTTCACAGCTCATTCACTGTGCTTTTACAGCTTTGCCTATTGCAATTTAGTTGCACATGCCCCCAGAAAAAATTATGATCATCTGGAAGTTATGCATCATACGCTATGAGAAAACTACAAGACTACAAAGCTGTGTATTAGGACTTCCCACCCATCATAGGAGTTTTCTAAAACAATGAGGTTGCCTTTAAGTTCTCTCACCTATTTTGAGAGGGGGAAGGAGAAATCTAAAAATAAAAGTACAACAAGAGCAGTCTAAACAGAGAGTGTCACAGGCACTTCCTCTTAAAGACCTAGATAAAACAGAGGCATCTTTCTAGTAGAAGATTTTTAGTAAGAATACTGCCTGTTTAAGTACAAGCTTTCAAAAAACTCCCAAGCACTTAGCATTTATCTGGCTAACACAAGGACCAACTCTTTCTTTGTATTCTGCTGTTGTCTTCATTAGACTTTCTGCCTGGATGCATAAACAAAGATAGAAAACAAATCAAGGTGAAGTGTTATTTGTCATATTTGAAGGTGAAAACGGGAAATATGTATGTACAGCTATGCCTTCCCACCCACACATCCGAGATACACAGCTAAGCCAAATCTCTCTTTCTTTTAAAAAATGAAATGATAGACAAAAGGGGTTTTTCTCCCTGTTTTTGATTTTATGAAAGATGAGATATTTGCTTTTCCAGAAAGATGCTGAGTACCAGGCTTTGTAAAATAATCATATCACAAGTAAGCAATAGGGAAGGAAACGTAATTTTACTTGACTTTGTTTTGCTGTTTCCTATCTCTCCTCCCTTCCATCAGCTTCTTTAAGTATTCATTCAGTATGAACAAACACTTCAATGGTCATACTAAATAACTCTGCCACACCTCCAAGTAAAGCTCCTATTGTATACAATTAAAAGGCTCAAGAAGGGCTTTTTCTAGCAGAAATGAGAAGAAATACAGCTGATGGTTTTGAGAGTTAAAAAAAAAAAAAAAAAAAAAAAAAAAAGAAAGAAAGAAAGAAAAATAAAAGAAAAAGGAGAAAAGGAGCTAAAACCTGACCAAATTCTGAGACAATTTTCAGAATTGGAAAGCACCAAAACCTACTCAAGTCCTTTTATAGGTCACCTTGAAAACACAGAGATAATCAGGCAAACCCCTGACTGACTTTGTAAAGGTTTCATAGCACATCCTTCTACATCACAAGTCGGGACCAACACCTAATCCCCTGCTTTACCCACTGAAAACAGAGCCAGCTGCTCACATAGTGCACATCCAGTATTCACTGATAGGTGTGTGCAGTGTACAGAGCCCTTTGACACATGGAAAGCAGTCAGTGTTTGGGTGGCTGGGAATGATCCACTTTGTGATGGAGCTGCCCACAGGAAAATCAGCTAAAATTTTGAAATTTTAAAAATGGGAAGAAAAGAAGAGTAAAGAGAATCACCCTGGTCTAGATTTCTTCATATCTGTCAGAGTAAGCAGATACTAAAGCTGACACTTGTTTGGTGTTCTTTTTGAAAGCACATGTAATTTAAAATGTCATAATACGTATTTTAAAGTTTCTCCATGACCTTGCAGCTTACAGAACCTAATCTTGCATTTCCCCAGCCACTGTTTCTGCGCCTTTAACATACTCCGAAGAATTCAAGCTGTTTTAAAATTCGGCTAAAGGGCATAAACTCTGCATGCTATAACGTACAGACTGTTTTTGTAGAAATGCCTCTTTGTTTTTCTCCATGATCTAGTAAGGTACTGTCACAACAGGTGTCCCTGGAGTGGAAAGAGTGCATGCCTGGTGGCAGTAGGAAGGTTTTCTCCAAGGAAATGTCATCAGCATTCTCAGAAAATTGTCACCTGTTCAGAATGAAAGTTCAAGTTCCCCGTTTGCTTAAATTTAGCATCATGCTGGTAGTTCTTGAGAAGAATCCAGTCCAAATAAGATAATTTGTTGTTTGTTGTAACTCATGGCATGGAAAGACCTCATTGGAACAGAAGAGAGGAGAAAGAAAACTTCTAAGAACAACAGAATTACAGTAGTATTAGCAGATATTTTGATTTGAAAGAAGAAAAGCAAATTGTCAATTTCTCTATGTTGGTATTTGTCAAAAGACAAATATAATTTTTTTCCTTACATGTTTAAACTTATTAATACGAGTTTGCATATCTAAAGAATCCACATTCTTCTTCCTCTTCTGGCTGCTAGTGTTCATGTCACTCTAAGTTAGGATTCCCCCATCTCACAAGCCATTTTTGGTTAAAGTTCCTTAATTTTCCAACTTAAACTACTCTTTGCTGCTAAGAGATGGTTTTCAATAGTCATTCAGAAATCAAGGTCATGTTGGGCAATTTCTGCCCTCAACTAAAGACAAAATGGAAGTGCAGAGCAACAAGAGCTGGCAGTGGGTGAATAATAATGGAATACCAAGCAGTGCATTCCAAAGTATAATTATACCTGAGAAGTACAAAACACAGGCAGAAGTTTTTTAGTATTATTATTTTTCCAGAATCAAAAACATGGCTGTTGTGGCTTTTAGCAGCCATCGTTATTCAATAAGTTGCATATTAGAGATATTTAGTGTTACAATTCAGTTATCCATTTATTACTGATGAGTTGCAATCCATCTGCTCCCTTACTGCAAAAGGGGCTGTTCCAGGAGCACAGGTGGCAGCTCTCTATT
Source organism: Melozone crissalis (assembly GCF_028551555.1). Lineage (NCBI taxonomy): Eukaryota > Metazoa > Chordata > Aves > Passeriformes > Passerellidae > Melozone > Melozone crissalis. Next base: position 11,546,032 of record NW_026535801.1, on the reverse strand, counting down.
GACCTTCTTGGCATCTACTCAAGCTGAATCAAGTTGAAGAAGCACCAGCCTGGCATAAGTATGGGAATCACTATGGACCCAGCTTGTTTCTAGAGATTTATGAGTTAGACAAGAAAGAAAGGGAGGGAAAAAAAGTGAATTTCCACTGCACCTTTTGATTCAGATGCTTTTCTCTTAATGAAACAAAGAAAGGGAGAGGAAGGAAGAGCTTTTGAAAGTTTTGCATATGAATCGTGTCTAGAAACGCTAGGGAAGTCCCTAATAACCAGCATCCTTTGTGGGGAATTTTAACACATCCCACTGTCACAATTTTTTTTAAGAGCCTCTTCTACATAAATGCATTTTTCCAGCTCCAAGTCATTTACTTCTTGACTTGGTTAAATAGTTTTTCTGGACCCCTTTAAACCCTTGCAGTGCTGGAATTCTGTTGGGCAGTGGTAAGCCAGGACTAAAGAAAGCCTCAAAGGTAAGCTACAAAACCTCAGGCTTTGTAGCTTCAGGTACCAGTGTATGGCATGAACACTTACTGGTCATCTAGGGGAAGGTGAAACTCTGTTTTACTACCAAAAAGAAGTAACAGCCACAGGCAGAAATTAACAGAGGAGTTCATATGCCCATCAGTGGTCTTACAGCAGTGGCAGATTTCTCCCCACAGCTTTCATCCCAAACCTTATTAGTAACAGGAATTTTCCCCCTCTAATCAAGGTACAGATGGATAAGCCAGGCTTAGCCATAACAGCTGGAACAAGGCAGGACTGTTCCCCCCCTCTCCCAACTTCACCTGTGCTCATCCTTAATAATAAACTGATCCTTTGCTGAGCAGTTTCAGTCCACCAAGGAGCAGAAAACCCAGTCAGTAAAAAAAGCATGAGTCATTTCCATGCCAGTTAGCAGCCTGGATTGGCTCCCTAAGGAGTCAGGCACTGGGCTGGAGCACAGCCAGGAACACAGCCACTCTCTGCTGCAGTTAATTTGCCCTGGCTGTGGCTGTTGGACCTCAGTTCCACATGACAGCCCACTCAATCCTTTGCAGGAAGATCACAGCCATTTCCCACATTGCTCTATTTCCTTCCCAAAGCTACATCCTGACCCTACAGAGAGAGAGATTGGGAATAGGCCCAGTGAAGGGGACTGTGAATACATTACTGGACCTGAAGTGCAGCGGTGTTGAAGGAAGCATGCAGCGACATTGTAGTTACTGGCCTCACAGCCAGGGAGCTGCCAGGGAGAAATGTGTAGTGACAGATCTTTGGCACTGTTATTTGACATGGAAATCTGCAGTGTATCCTCAATCAAGTCTCCTCCCACTGCCCAGGAAGGAGCAGGCAGGGAGGGAGTGCTTGGTGTTTGATCTGAGGCATGGTGTGTCCTGGGTAGTATTACTCACCACTTCTTGTTTACAGAGAAGCTCCTAAAACCAGTCAGGTTCATAACTCCTGTTCCTCAGATACAGATGGCTGCTGGAACAAAGTACCTTCCTGAACTGCTTTTAAGGACATGAAGGGAGGCACAGCACTGGGGCTACTCTGGGTGTGCACTGGCTGCACTGTGGGGCACGTACTTTTCCTGTCCTGAAAAGATTTCAGAAACCATAGAAACAAAGTTTTGTTTCATTGCTAACAATGACAGGGCAGTCAAAGCTTTCTTGGAAGGGAACATTTGGTACCTTGGTTATTTAGTTTTAAGAGCCCTGTATCTTTTGCCTTAGTCCATACCTGGAACGACAGTACACATGGTATTTAATACCAAGCAACTCAAACCAAGTTGCCATGATCAAAACTATCATTTTTAATATGGTATTACTTTACTTTGCAATTGAAGTCAAAACATATTTCAGATTACACATTTTATGCATAAGCTCACAGGAAATGTTTAGTGAAAAGCATTAGAAAGGTATGTTTAATGCCACAGTACTTGCTGCATGCAGAAGCAATGTGTTCACATTTCTGTCAGATGCATTCACACCCTTGTGTCTAACATAACAATTGGTGTGAGATATCAAAGGAAGATATGGCATCAATTAAAGAATATAAAGTATCAAAGTATATAAACTTACTGTGCCACATTCAGAGATAGCTAGAATAAAAGAGGTTCTGAGTGACAGGGAGATATGATGAAAATAAAGACTAATGATAAAGAGGAAAAAATAAAGTCTAGAAGTGGGAACTGTGCAGGAAAAGAAATTAAATGGATTAATTCTGATGAATGGACAAACACTATGAGCAGTGAATGAAGGGTATCTGAATGAATGATACTGAATGAAAGGCATGAAGGATACTGAGAAACAATGAATGAATATATCACCATAAAGGAAGAGGCTTGAGAGTCTTGGATCATTCCAATTTTATAAATACAGCATAAACCAATATTAGTTCAAATTGTGCCCAGTCCTCAGTCACGCGTCAGCAAGTCAGCACTTTATTTATGGTGGTATAAAAATATAGATTTTTTTTTTCATTCTTTGGCTTGGGACAAAAATTACTTATTCCTTCATCTCAGGCACATTATTTTTTAAAAGAGAAAAATTGTTCATAGACATTAAATTTTAAAGTCTTCTGCTTTATGCTGAGGAAGCTTTCCTGCTTGCATCATTACCGTATTGATATGCTTACAAACTTTTTTGTTGGCAGAAGTGCTACATGCTAAGCAGCAACATCCTATTGAAAATCGAAGGTGTGATAAAATCGTGCCCAGAATAGGCTGACAGGAAAGCCCTTTCAAAACAGCTGTGTTAGCAGGGGAGCAATTTGATCTCCAAATTATATACATCTCAGAATTGTATCTTTATAATCTCTGTGGAACATTGTTCAGAATATTTTATGATGGTGGCACTAACTGATGCTGCCCTGAAAGGCTGAACCAGCACATGAAAAGGGAACTCTCTTCCACCCACACCAATCTGCACCTCATAGACTCATACATCATGTTGCTTGTGATTTCCAGAGGGACATTCTGAATTGTGGAATTTTTTTGAGTTGTATTTACTTGTGCTTGCAGGGCAAATATCATGGTAATCCCATGCATATAGCAGTGATCATCTCAAACTGCTTAAGAGAAGAAAGAAGAATATTGGCTGCAGCCAGCATGCCTGTACAGGTAATGAATTACATTTCACTAATCTGCTCCATGTTAATCTGCTCACATGCTTTTCAAACCAAATCCTGTCCCCTCATTCCACTGAAGTGATTTGTGTGCACTCGGGGTTGCCAAATGTTGCCCTTTAAACTCACATTTGAACTTGATTAGTGACTCTTCTGCTGGAAACATTGCTATGAGGGACTTCCATGTCACAGCTAATCTTCAAAGACTTTAATCTGTAGGAAAGGTTTTAAAGAGATTATTCTTTGCAAAACAGATGTGTGTATTTTAAATTATGCAATGCATTAATTCATATTAACTATGAAATGCAAAAGACATTCTATCCAATACAGTTGGATGATTTATAGAGTTATTGATGGTTTTTATGTTGTTTGGAGAAAAAAAAAAGTCAAATTACATATGAAAGTTATTTTGGGGAAATTGTTACATGATGAAAACCCAGAGAGAATTTTTAAGACAAACATGTTCTTGTTAATCACTTATGGATGTAATACGTATTTCTATATGAGTCTTGTGCCATGGATATTTTTTTAAAAATCTAATAATCTATATTTCATTTACCTGATATTTAATACCTGCAGTATACCCACACCTTTTAATCTCTTCGATTTCAAACTTAAAGCTTCATGTTTTTCAAATGTGTAGAACTAAACTTGTGTGTGTGTTTACATCAGTCTGCAGATGGTTGAACACTGGCTTTGGAATTTCCTCTCTCTGCTGGAACTTGCAGTACAGTTTCTATCACCTATTATTATTAATAATATTACTCACCCACCAATTATCTGTTCAACGTGTTCCAGGGGCCACTGGAAAAGTCTCTACAGAGCTCTGTGGTTTCAGAACGTCAAAGAAATGTAGAACACAAAGTGTCAGCGATCAAGAACAGCGCTCAGGTACCTTTTTTGTCCTGTGTGCTGTCTCTGCCCACCTGATTTTCATACAGACACACTTGAGCTATCTTTAGGCTGGGTAGCACAACAACTTCTGCCAACAGACACACCATCCATTTTCCATTATTCCAAGGACATCTGCCAAGACTGACAGCCCAGGACACACCTGGATCCTTGGGTGTTAGCAGCTGTTCAGTGTGAGAGCTCCCTATTTTAAAGCTGTCACACTCATCCCTAGGGAAGTGGCAGGCAGACCACTGAGTACAGTAAGAGCATAGCTACAGTCTCTAAAAAGATGAGAAGTTCAGAAAATGTATTTCTGCAATTTCACCTCCTTTAGCTGGGTCAGCAGTAGCTTAACCTTCCCAAGCTCTGAGTCATGCACCGAGACCTTTGTCGAGCCGAAGGCTACGTGACACAATTGCATGGTTTGGAGTCATGAGGGGACAAGAACACTGGCAGCTGGTGGTAACCACTCTCCAGGAGTTTCTCATGCCATTGCAGGTCACAGCTGGGCTGAGCCAAACCTGTAGCTATGTCCCAGAGACCTTGAAAGCTCAGAGAATGCCCATTCAGTTCAAGGCAGGATAAGGATTCAAAGTACCCATGGCTTTTTTGCTATCCCCACTTTCAGCTTTGCAGCAGTCTCAGGGTAGAAACTATATTTGAAATACCTGCTTATATGTTGTTCAAGAGCAACACTTCTGGTATACTGGAAAGAGATCCTAGCAGCATTCTCTCATCATTCTTTCACAGAGAAGAAGGGTTAGAGAGATCAAACCCTTAGAAGGATAAAGTAGATTCAGAAGAATGTAATACTAGGTCTCATCTTACAACTTTATGTGTAGATAAAGAGTTGCAGAGCAGACAAAGCAGCAGCCTGTCAAGCAGCTCCTCCTGCCTGTGTGGGGAAGCACAGCCACCCCGAAGGACCAGTGAAAATGAGAACATTTTCTAGATAGCAGGGTTGGAGTTTTTTAGTGGTAATTAAGTTGAACGCAGAAATTAGCCAGCTCCTCGTGCATGTAATTTCGTACTTTACACATATAATTTAAAACTTTAGTCTCCAAAAATAAAGAGTAAGCCAAAATGGCTAATTGTGTGTGGGCTCATTTAGCAAACAAGTTTATGTTCTTTCAGACTCTTAATGTGCACATCTTAGGAAAGCAAAAAGGATTGTTTATGAGTTGTTGGCAAAATCAAGGCTTCCTATAAACAGCACAGAAATAGACCTTCAAAGTACAGCAGATAATTTCCTACAGTTTCATTTTCCTTCTTTTGATGGGGTGTTATGAATTATTATTGATTGGTTACTAGAAAATATCTTTAATATTTTTAATAGCACATATGAAAAGAAAGCTGCAAAATGCCAAAGCAGCAAAAATGTTTCATTTCTTTATCCAAATTCTTAAAACATTCTGTAAATAAATTCTGTGAGTTCTACTCCTGTGTGACTCCACCTTTTTTGGCTTTGCACAGCCCAATTAAATTTCCATTTAAGTAAATGTAAAATTATCCCTTTGCCCTGCTTTAAAGTTTCAATGTTATGCATCATGGGCATAACAATTTCAGTTTAGCTCAGGCTAACACAATTGTTCCTACTTGCTTTTATGTAATTGCACTAGTAAACAAGAAGGGATAAAGCTGAATCAACCGCTGTCAAACACAGGATAGAGGATGATATTTGACTTTCTAAACAAATAAAATAAATCTGTAGCTATAAATTTATTATTCAATCATACTTTATAAAGTTTACAAGACAGTAAACAAGAGTTCCCAGAACTGTTCAGGGGTTTTCAAATGGTAAGAAAGGAAAATACTACATCATGCATTTGTTCATTTCTCTCCTGTGAAAGATGACTGACCAAGATGTGAAATACTTGGAAGACTTGCAAGAGGAATTTGACTTCAGGTACAAAACAATACAGAGCTTAGGTAAGAGTTTTTATACTCGTTTTAAGATTCCCTAGGAAATGGCTGGTTCTGCAGCTAGACTACAGCATCAGGGGGTTGTGTGCATTACTTGATTAATATATGTAAACATAAAAATGGATCTTTGGTTTATATAAAGTTTTAGTCCTGGAACATAATGACTCTTTTGGAGTTAAGAGGGTAAAGAGGATCATGTTAAGAAAGTATAGTTATTTCCTATGGATAAGCTGCCTAATGTCATAAAAAGTAGTACATTTCTTAATTTAAAGAACCCATTTCTCAGTATCCTCACCTTTTACATGGCCCTTCTTTGGGAGAATGTGGAAGAGACTCTTATTTTCCAGAGCCATGCAGAACTGATTTTTCTCACCTCTAACTTGGCTTTCTGTTCTTTTTTGACCACAGTGGTGATAACCAGCTGGTAAGCACTCTGAATGCATGTTTGACCACCCTGTGGTGGCTGAGATCTGCATGTGGAGCAGTCCTTGCATGATCTCTTTCAGAAAAGAAACTGGGGTCTGCTTGTGTCTGCTCAGACATCTTTATCTTGCCTTCCTTTGAACCTGCAAAGATGCTGGGCTTAAAACATCCAAGTCCTTAAGCACATCAATCCTAAATGTTGAAGGCTGGATATGACCCAGCAATCAGAAGAGTTGCCATGGCTTAATGAGTTTCTAGTCATCAGGTCAATCATAATTACTGACCACACAGATACCTGAAAGCTGGACTGACATAAGACATGCTGACAATAAATGACTTTCAGGGCTTAAATTTCACTGCTCTGCTCCAGCACAGCCAGCTCAGAGTGTGTGGGAGCAATTGCTGTGGCTGAGGTGGTGCTGGTTACTGGTCTGCCTCTACTGAAACATCTATCCTGACTCAATAGGAAGGCATCCATCAGAGCTTAGCAGGCACACAGTTGGCACCAATTTCTTTTTTGAATGTAGCATGAAAGATGCAAAAGGTTGGTGAAAGTGAGGGTGGGAAAGAGCTGCATGTGAAAGAGCATGGGTGAGCTTGGGGGCTCTTGAAACTAGTGCCTGACCCAGAGAAGGACAAACACTAGACAGAGAGGGAAATGCCCAGTGACCAGTACTCCTGGCTGCTGAAATTCCCCTGGTGATGAGCACTTCATCTCTGTTGCAAATGCCTCTCAGCCAGACATTGTAATTCACATCAAGTCCAAAGAGCTTTAGCCTAACTGCTGACACCACGAGCTGTTTGTGTTTACAGATCAATCACTGATCCAAGCCAGATGTACATAATACACAGGAGTATGCACAGGGATGAGAAATTTAGAGAACTCTGGGTATTACTTGTATGTTTTCTGCCTTTTCCTGCCCCACAAACACATCTACAGACAGGATCCATAAAACCTTGTGTTAAACTTTTACTAAAGCTAGTCCTTTCAAATGAAATAGGCTGTTGCATAATCTACTGATGTTCACAGTTTATTTTTTCACTAGTTCTTGCTGCAGCCTGGTTGTGGTTTGTTTTCCTCATCTCCCCTTATAAACAGGCACACACACCCACACGTATTTATACTGATTTTTTTTTGTCCCCTGCAGAGCAGAATGACAAAAACAGCGCCCTCATTAAACAGGAAATGTTGGCGTTGCAGGCAATGCTCAATACTTTAGACTACAAGAGAAAGGTTAGTGACAATGTTTTGTCATTTGTGGTTTATCTGCTTTCTCTCCTTATTCTCACACCAGATACTCAAATGCGTATGTGTGCCCTTCTAAATTTTCATCTCAGAAGAGCAGACTCATTTCACTGGAGTTAAAAATTTGCAAAATGTTTGGGCAGGTCTGGGTGATTTGAACTAGAAGTTAAGAAATTGGCAATTAAGTAACAGCTCAGTCAAGGATCTGGTTCTGCACACTTTAAGAGTGAAGCAATTTGAGTCCATGAGGGTTATGATTAAATCAAGCAAACAAAAACACAATGCATTTTATATGATGCAAAACAAAAGCAGAACTTTTTGAACTTGACAGAGCTTGCAAGTGTCAAAATCTTGGAGATATTATACGCACAAATAATGCAACACTCTTCCCTCCTACCCTCCCAAAAAAAAAAAAAATTACTGAAGAAGAATTCATAGGGATTCAGGATTAATATACAGTGGGTGACGAATCCTGTCACTGAAGCCATAGGAACTAAACACGGTTACTTTCAGAATAATTGAAAAAAACACGGTAAGTGCTTCACGCTAGTTGGTGAATTCTGCAGCTGTTGCCTGTGGTCAGTTAGTGGCACCTTTGCTCTTTTCCAGGAGGTGCTCAGTAAGATCGGGCGTGTGATCCATGAGATCGATGTGCTGATGAGCAACATGCTGACCGAGGAGCTGCTGGACTGGAAGAGGCGGCAGCAGATCGCCTGCATCGGGGGGCCCCTCCACGGGGGGCTCGACCAGCTCCAGAACTGGTAAACCTGCCCTGACCTCGTGCTTCCACCGAAAACCACAGGAAGTCTGCTGCACTTGAAATGATCATTCCTTTAGATCAGCTGCAACAGCAGCAAATTCACCAGCAGCTAAGAGAGTAAATAACTAAAAGGTGCTAACTAAAAGCAACGTTCGCCATTCTGAATGAACACGAGCCTGACTCGTGGCAATCACTAATTTTTGGCTGTGTGTATGTCTCCAGATACATGAGACATACTCACTTGGGAGTTTTGTTTGAGTAAGAATGGTGCTGACTGAGTTTGTCATTGAAGGCAGTGGGAGTTGTGTCTAGGCAGGAGCTGGGTAGAGGCTTTATGCTTTGACTCACTCCTCCAGACTTTACACTGTGTAGGGATTGAATGGCAGTAGTCTCTGTGATGGCAACTCTGAAGTGGTTGCAAATAAAAAGAAAATAGCATTATATTCAAAATATAGTGTACTCACAAAATGTCACCACAACATCATGGTCACTACTCTCCCATCAAAACTCTCATATGGAAAAGGTGAAGTAAAATGTAATAGTTAAAAAGGAAGGAAAATTATCAAGAAAATTTTAAAAGTGAAAAAAAAAGTGGTCATTTGCTTTTTTTTTTCTGTATAGGTTTTTTTCTTTTTTTCACTGGAGTACTTTTTTTTTCCCCAACGAACATGCTAAAAATAGGTTTAAATTGTAATTTTATACGCACATATCCTCCTGGACTGTTATCAAGTATGTTTGGATTTCTTTTTCCTAACTGCTTTTACACTTCTTTAGTCTTGTTAACTTGCTCATTCTATATAAATATTGTCCTTTTCAAGAATACATTTTGCAAAACTCCTGAGCTGTAGGAAATAATTAATGTTGGCACAAGTGCCCTGCATGTACAACACTAGGACCATGTATATATTTCTTCCAAATTATCACAGACGGTGTTGCATTGTTGTGAAAACACTTATCTTTGAAGATAAAGCAGGTGATTTGCCCAATGTATTTTTATAGTCCTGTAAACAAAAGATGGATGGATGGGAGTTTGGGCAAAGCTGGAAAGCACCATTCAATACAGATTCTGATTTTCCCCAAGCAAGAACTTCAGTAGTTCTTGTGTTCCAAGAAACTGTTTACAAGAAAGATTGCAAACTAATTCTTTGTCTTGCTGTAGCTTTACACTGTTGGCAGAGAGTCTCTTTCAAGTCAGAAGGCAACTAGGAAAGCTGGATGAACTCCTGACCAGGCTGACTTATGATGGGGACCCTATTCCTGTGCAAAGACCTCAGCTGCTGGAAAAAGTCAACTTTCTGCTCTACAACCTTTTCCGCAAGTGCGTAAGCCACTGCCAAAGTACAGAACTTTACCTCAACTGATACAACAATGAGAGCACACTGTTAAGAAAAAGGGAAAAAAAAAGTTTGAATGTCTGAGGATTCTAAGCACCAGGTTCCTAACACAAGATGTATGTACTGCTGTCATCAGAATTCATAGAAACGGAAGTTTCCAGGCAGCTTCTCATGGGTAGCATTTAAGGGTTTGTCATCAAAATCTGACTCTTAACTAAATGCCAGAAATCCCCTTATTCTAGGAGGAGTTATGTACATTCTGCTGAGAAAGAATGCTGAGAAACATTTACCTTTTTTAAGTTAATGTTCCTTTTATTTCCTCTGTCTCCCCAAGCTATGCTTCCTGCTGCCCTCTCAACTCACACTTCCATTAGTAGATAAAATATTAGCATCATTTCTCTTGCCTTTTGTACAGGCTATACTAGAGATATACCACAAGTGAGTCTCTGAAGTTTGCTCAATTGTTTGCTCTCTCTATATATAAATTAAAATTATTGTTTAATTATTATCATTTAATTTCATTGGAGCCATGCTCAGTGTATTTTCATACTCTGTTTTATGGCTCTGATAAAATTTTGGAAGACCAAGACTTCTATCATCATTGTATTTTAGAACTATAGAATTTGGTATAATTATCAATGTCTTTCAAATATCTGTTTCTTATGGGAACAATTTCAGGGACAGTTAGACCACTGAATCAGTTTGAGAACTGGGAGTTGGAATACATAGCTCCTACTTCAGCATCTGCAGAGAATAAGTCTTTAAGAGATAGCAGCCCTTTTCCCTTCCTCCCTCCCCACAAAAAACCCCATCTGTTTGTTCATACCTTTTCCTAAAAATCTATTTGTTTCACTTCTTCTCACACAGCTCCTTTGTGGTTGAAAGGCAGCCCTGCATGCCAACACACCCCCAGAGGCCAATGGTTCTCAAAACTTTAATACAGTTCACTGTTAAATTAAGGTAAGGGAAAAAATCTGATATAAACTCCTTCATTTGTGTACAGTATTTTATCCTTGGAGAATCTAGAAAGCAAAGCAGGCCAACCTGCATTAGAGATCCATTCAACTGCAGGGAAATTTTCTGGAATGGGGATATAAAGTCCACAGAATCTGTCACGCAGAACAAGTGGCAGTAAAGAGTAAAACACAAGGAAGAAAGGCACATTGTGGCTAAAGGCAACACCTTCAGGGTTCTATATGCATCGAATTCTTGTTGTAATGACTTTAGAGAAGGAGTAAATAATGATCCTTATCATACAGGCCAAAATCAGAATACTCAGAGCCACTTCTGCACAGAGGAAAGAGGAACTGCTGCATTTTGGCAGTCTTGGGTGAATCACAGACAAGTTCTTTGTCTCCCAGAAGCTCCTTCCCTGAGTTTGTGAAAGAGCAAAGGTTGGAGAGGAATTCTCATTTCATTTCCACCTTGCAGCACAAAGTTCATGGAATGCTGGTGGTGAGAAGAGGTAGATGAAGGAAAGCACACACACACCTGTGATGCAGTTAGAGATGATACAAATCCATTTCCTAATTATTCGTTGTCACTCCAGCCACTCCCTCAAACACATGCTAATTTTCCACACACTTAGAGGGAGGGTAGGGCACCCTCTGCGCTGGAACAGCCCAGCTCTTCTTTCTGAGTATACAACCCTGAAAATTGTATTGTAATCCTAGATGCCTCGTCTGTTTTCAGATGATAATAATTTCTTATACTTTACTCTGGAGAAACCAGTCTAGTGTTTTCTGGGGAGACATTTATTAATATCCACTCTCTCATTTTCTGTTTTGAAGGTTGCTAATTAAATTGCCAGAGCTGAACTACCAGATCAGAGTGAAAGCAACTATTGACAAGTAAGAAACTTAAAAGTGAAGCTATTCTCTTACTCCCTACAGAGACAACACGGTTTTTTTCAGTGGCTACCCTATCTGATTTTTAAACTGCTTTGAAAAGGAAGAGAAAAAGAAAAAATTTAAAAACCACCAGTTAAAAGATCAGAGTAACACTTCTTTTTTATGTGGAAGACTTTTTTTTAAAAACAAAGCTGCTAAGTCTAATTGATGGTTTCAAATTAGAAGCAAGAAGTCCATTTAAGATTTGTCTCAAGACTTAGAAAAAAAGTCAACAGACTGATACAGCAGCATTACACAAAAGTCTGAAATCAAACTGTATTGCATTTTTGGGATAGTTTTGAAATAGCTCTGAGTTCTCACAATGCAACATCCCCAGCCCTAGGTACCAGCTACCTCCCTCCTTCTGCTTGTTGTGCTTCTGCAAGCCCCTAAAAACCACGTTGGCTGCATAAACATAGATGTGGGCCCACAAGAAAGAGGGAAATACACCCCGTGAGGAGGGAGCAAGAGAGAAGCCAGGGCTGTTGCTCTCAGAAGCCATGTACTTTAATAAATAGCAAGATAAAATACACTACCTACATATGGCCAGATGCAAAAGTCCAAGTGGACAGTATGAATTTCAATTCTTCAGTTTAAAAACTGTAGCTGTAGGGTCAATACAAGCCAACTTTGAGCAGGCAAAATCCACCATCTCAGATATGCTTCTCAGTAAAAGTTCCGTTTTACACATTTACTGATTCACAACCCCTTTCCTCTTCCCCACCCCTCTTCTCTTTCAGGAATGTTTCAACTGTAAGGTAAGACAATAAAATATCCTATTTATTAATTTTTTCCAATACATTGGTATTTGAGTCCATAACTGTCATGTCCTGTGCAGTAACCGTAGATTTGTTCTGTGTGGAACACATGTGAAAGCCATGAACATGGATGAGTCTGCAAATGGGAGCTTGTCAGTAGAATTTCGACATTTGGTAGGTTTGACACTTTTTTACTATTGTAAAAAACAGTTCCTTTTTTTTTTTACTGTTGTGAGTAGAGAAATAAAAAATTCTTTAGAAACTCTGGAGGGAGAACTGTATTACTGTCAAGGCCACGCTCATTTTCTTTCTCTTTGTACAAAAAGATTACTCCTAGAACGTCTTTATGCCATTCTATACCTCATCCATTCTCTAAAACAAGACTATATATTTTCGCAGAAATGAGAAAGCAAATCCTAATTACCACCAGAAAAGGAAAGAGTAATCATGCTGAATTAAAAAGTTTCACAGAAACTGAGTTTGGTTAAAAAAAACCTCAAACACCAAACCAATAACAGCAAAAAAATAAAAAACAAACCAAGCAGAAAAACCCAGCACACAGAACAAACAAACAAAAAACCTTAAACCACACCACAATTTTCTAGAGGAGATAGAATTGAATGCTTGAAATCTATCGGAAATTAATGCCTGTGATAAAGCCTCGTGAGAGACTAGAGCAGTGCTTGTGTAACTTCTCTGAGAGCCCAGTGAGTCCTGCATTGTGACTAACATTCTCTCGCCTGTGGTAATTTTGGGGCTTAACCACAGATGCAGTGCATCAGTGTAGTTTTGCAAAAGGAGATTGAGATCGATGGTTTTAGCTTTCTTTTTTGTTTTGTGGGATACACTTGGCAAGCACCCTAATTAATGCTTTGTTACATTAACTTAGTTTCCTAAAAATTCTTTAAAAATATCAAAAGACCCCTCACTGAATAGAATTTTCAGTGTGCAGTGTCAGAGTCTTCATCAGACTTCATTTGCATATTGCAAATAAAATCTTATTATAACTAAGAACATCCTGGTTATAAATTATGTTCTTTATATGTACTTCTGTGTATAGTATCTCTGACACATAAATATTGCTTTGCTTTATACAGCAACCCAAAGAAATGAAAACAAGTGCTGGAAGCAAAGGAAATGAGGTTTGTGCATTTATTTTGCATGTTGTTTTTGCATACTCTCACAAGTATTTCAGATTTGATTTTATTCAAGTCAAAGAGTTGTTATATTTTGAAATATATACTAAGTACAGGATCCAATAATTATGTAAGTATAAGTATGATGAGAACTCTTTGGAATTACTCAAATTGTAATTGCGTGCCTGAAGTCTGTATATTGAAAGAGTTACAATAGAAGGTAGAGAGTAATAATTCAAATGAGTGCATTCCACTCAAAGGTTACCCTTCTGGTCATTTAGACTTTGAAAAAAAAGAAAAAAACAAAACCAAATAAGCTTTTAAAGTTTTTTTATGTTGTTGAAATAATTGTTTCCTACAGGAAAAGTCCTTTAAATATATGTTCTGCTGGTCAGGTTCAGAGCTAAAGTCAGGGTGTCATTATCTTTATATCAAAGGGGTTTGCTGCCTCAGCCAGGATCAAAAATGTGCTTAATTTGCTTGCACTTGTCCCAGCCTGGTCGTAGGTTCCCCTCTCGTGGTGATTTTGTGTATGGCATGACAGCACTAAATCCAGCATAGCTGAGAATAAGGTTGTTAAAACACATATTTTAAAAATATTTATAAAAATAAAATCATTCACATCACAGCCCAAATAGCTGTATTTATACAAGCACAAGAGTTATTTGAAGTATTCTTTAAGTACAAAGCAGAAGGTGTGATGAGCATGAGGAATTGGAGCAAAATCTAAAGCAGAAGATTTGTGTGCCCCTTTCACACACATTTCTGAACAGAACAACTCAGCACCCAATTAGCAAGACTGAAACTCAAGGCTCACCTCCCAGTTACTTGGCTGCTTACAAAATCACACCACAACAAGCAAATGCAAAAATGTAGGTTAAGAAATGTTGGCAACTCCAGTTTTAGCAGCATTTTCCTCCTATTTCTACACATTGTGCCTTTAAAACTATACAAAGCTATCATAGGGCTGTGGAGAATTAGGACAACTCAACTGTGACCTCGTTCACTGCTGATTTCCTCAAACAGAGCCTCTCCTTGGCCAAGTCAGTCTGTGAAAGTGGTTATTAGCAGAACAAGAGTTGGGATTTTCTTTGTTAACAGCAACTATAATGCTTTCAAAACTTGGTTTGTTATAGGACGTTCCGTATGCTAAAAGTGTAGTTAAATATAACTGGCCTCGTTAAGAAAAAAGTGGAAGTTTTCTATCTTAGATTTGTTCTTTCATGCAGATGTATCTTTTTGCCTAGATGATTTTTCCACGAGAAAAATCTGCTTCTGCAAAATCATAATGGGGGAAGAAGGGTTGTTTCACCAATCCTTATCAACTTTGTGTCAGAAATACAGGTTGAGCTGGATATTTCATCATGGGAAAGCATTTTGATTTGCAATTTTTTATTTCTTTTTTTAAAAGAAAAGTCTGACAAAACAAATGCATGATGGGGAGGGAAAAGACCAACAACAAAGAAAACTGGAAAAGAACAAATATATTTTTATACTTGGAGTTCTGGGGATGGAAATGTATTTCAAGAAATCTATTTCCTAAGGGGCAGAGATTTGGATCTTTGCAGAGCTATGCTGCTTTGTAATCAAAACAAACGCTAATACTACAAACTTTAATCAACAATGACAAACAGATTTTAGTTTTTTTCATCCAAGAAAAGCACGGGGTTTTAATACCAGATTTACTTTGGATTAATGATTTAGGCCTCTAGTCCTTCAACTAGAACCCACAGCAAACCTGGATGAAGGCCCATTTGAAGGCCCATTTGTCATTAAAGCTGTGGTTATTTGCTTTGTTTCTGGTTTGTTTCTCCTTGAAGTTGAACATCTCTGTTTAAAGTCCAATTGTCGATCAGTCAGGAAACTTTAGGAAAAGGAAAGTTGGAGACAACGTTTATCGGACACACAAAATTATCTGTTAACTTCTTGTGTGCAAATTGTGTTTAAAAGTACCATTTCAGAAAAAGATAAAAGTCTAGAACAATATTAAAGGGTTCTTTTAGATTCATCAGAAAAATTACCAGACTTCTGGACTAATTTAATGTCAGAGTTGAACAAACAAATTGTTTCCTTCACTTCCTTTCCTGTTCTGCTTATATATTTGATATGAGTTTTCTTTCCAAGTGTAACCTCAGCAGCTGGATCAGTAAACCAGTGTTAAATGCCAGCTGTGCACTCCCAACTTTATAACCTGGTTATTCCCTCAGGGCCCTCACATGGTGACAGAGGAACTGCACTCCATCAGCTTTGAGACACAGGTCTGCCTGTATGGATTGACCATAAACTTGGAAGTGAGTATTTGGGACAGATTGCCTGGGGCAGGAGAAAAAGGCATTTTCCAGCAGTTTATAGAAGTACAACTGTGCTGGGCCACACCACAGGTCTGCCTGCCCTCACTGAGGCCCCCAGCAGTAACCACAAGCTGACACAAGATTTCCAGAGCTTCTGGAAAAGAACTCTGTGCTTTGGGAAGAATGAGAGGCTGAAAACCCAAAGCACAGCACAGCACTAATACTTTCCTCAGCAGCATTTACACAGGGCATTAATTCTCTCCACCAGACCAGCTCTTTGCCTGTGGTGATGATTTCCAATGTCAGCCAACTGCCCAACGCATGGGCCTCCATTATTTGGTACAACCTGTCAACCAATGACCCTCAGGTAGGTCCTCAGTATGCAAATACTGACTTTCTGCATTTTCACATTTGTGTTATTATTAGTGCAATTTCACATTTGTATTATTTACATTAAGTGTAAAAAAAAATGTATTTCCCTTTTGAACTGACCTCATTTTTGTCACGTACACGGTTATCAACATCACACTTTATTGTTGTTCTCTTTATCTTTCTTTCCCTGCCCAGCTATAAAAACCACTTGCACCCTTAGCTTTTCTTTTTGCATCCTAAAGTAGTAGTTCTTAAACTAAGGAAAGGTGACAGGCCTTCTCCACAATTTCTCTGACTTCACTAGATTTAGTTTATCTTTCTTGGATGTAGCTGACTAAAACTAGACCTGTTGGAAAATAATTCTATCAGTACAACTCCAGACCAGAAAAGCAGGCATATAGGTGAATCTGTAATATACTTAAATTCTGCTTTCCCCCATGGATTTTATGGCAACTTGTGCTTTCTGTGGAGAAGATTATAAATGTTAAGAGCAACTTCTAGTGGCTCTAACCCTGAGCAAAGGCAGAATCATTCTTTCTAAGGCTCCAGCTGTCTCAGCACATATTTTAGATTCAGCCACTTTTGCTGTATTTGCAGGCTGTGGAACAGGGCTGTCAGTGGCTCAGGCTTTCAGCTGGGGATTAGTGCAGTCCCACAGATGCTCAGAGCAGGGAAAGGGGCAGACAGTCTGCCATGGTGGCAGGCCAGCTGACCCACAGGCTGGACTGCATTATCACTCTGTGGTACTCCAAAGAGTTTTTGCACAGTCCTCAGTACGTCCATTGTGTGTAAAATAAAAAAAAAAAACCACAGCTGAAAAAACTAAGATAAGGCAAATGATTCAACAGCACGTCACCATATCAGTATGTAATGGTTTAAAGTTTCCATGCACTAAACATTAAAATATAATGATAATATCTAGATTTTTTTGGACAGGATGGAAGCATATTGTCACTGCCTTTACACAGGACACTACCAGAGGCATAGCAAGGCATTTTAACATCCAAGACGCACACAGAGAGTTTAGCTCTCTCTAGGAGTCTCACCCTACAACCCTGCTCAGGCACCCCACTGGACCTTGCTGGGTGCCTGCAGGTGGGAGGGCCCACACGTTTGCCCCAGTGCTTCCCCACACACAGAGCTCACTTTCAACACTTCCAGATGCTGCTCAAGCACTTGCAGCCTCCTCTTACAGCCTGATATGTATTTCATGGTTGCTATGTAAACAAAGCATTCATTCTGTTGCAGAATCTGTCTTTCTTCAACAACCCCCCTGCTGCCACTTTGAGCCAGCTCTTAGAAGTCCTGAGTTGGCAATTCTCATCATATGTTGGTCGTGGACTCAATTCTGAACAGCTCAACATGCTGGCAGAGAAACTTACGGGTAAGTGTGTAGAAATATACAGATTTTATTTGCTTTGGGGTTCTTATATTTGGTAGCTACAGGTAGGAGCTTTAGGCACATGTTGTGGTTTAGCACCAGCTGGCAACAAAGCCCCACACAGCCACCCACTCCCCAGAGTGAGATGGGGAGAGAATTGGAAGGGTACAGTGAGAAAAGGGCAAAGTGAGAAAGCTCATGAGTCAAGCTAAAGACAGTTTAGCACATAAAGCAAAAGCCACAGGTGCACACAAGGGATTCATTCACTACCTCCCATCTGCAGGCAAGTGTTCAGCCTGGAAATCCGGGCTGGATTCATCACACAAAGGAGTTACTTGGGAAGACAGATGCCATCAACCCAAACATCCCCTCCTTCCTACCTCTAAGTTTACATGCTGAGCATGTCACCATATGGTGCAGAATATCCTTTTGGCCAGTTAGGATCAGCTGTCCTAGCTGTGTCCTCTCCCAGCTTCCAGCACTCCCAGCCCCTTTGCTCATGGGAGGGTTGAGAGGCAGAAAAGACTTTCACTGTGTGTAAGCCCTGCTCAGAAAGAGCTAAACCATCCCTGTATTACCAACACTGTTTCCAGCACAAATCCAAAACACACTGGCTGCTGTGAAGAAAATGAACTCCACCCCAGCCAAAACCAGCAAGGCATGACCTCCATTTCCAGAGCTGATGTCAAAAATGTCACAATGACATTTTTTTCTTTAAAGAAAAGCAGGCATCAGCTTATTCTTATCACAAAGTAATTCAACTTTCGAACTTCCAGGCTGCTGAACTGAAGGAAGAGGGCATCAAAGTCACACTGAACTGTGATGTTATTTTGCCTCCTTAACAATTATCTCATGCATCTGAAATCAAAAGGAAGTATTTTTGCTTGCTTATGATGTTTGGTTTGGGGTTTTTTCATTTTGAGTACCTATCCTTGTGGGACTGTTCTTTTCTGGGGCCTCACCAGAGATGCTTCACTGGTGTCAGCACAGCAAAGAGGCCCTGTAACCTCAGCAAGATGAACTACTGAGTACTCTGAGACCCAAGGGTGCCCCAGAAGGGAAAGGCCCTGGGAAAAGCTGAGAAGTAACATTTAGGCTAAAAACTGAAACTGAGCACGGAGTGTTGCAAAAACCAAGTCACAGGCTACTTTAGGCAAATATTTCCAAAACTATTATCCCTTGCTTCAAAAGAACACAGAAAAGCAGATCTGCAGTCCCTTAGCATGCCCCTATCCCTCCCTCCCCAAGTCTGGATGGATTGTACTTCTCCCCTCACCCCCCACCCAACTATACAGATATCAAGCAATATCTATTTCATAACTTCAGAATAATGCATGCCCCATTTGGGGTTTTTGGGTTTTTTTCCTCTTTCAGGACAGCAAGTCAGTTACAATGATTATCAACTATCCTGGGCAAAGTTCTGCAAGGTAGTGTGCCAAAAATAACACTAAACTCTTATTTCTCATAACACCCACAGCCATGCCTATCTTTGTTTCTCTGATGCTGCTGATAAGATTCCCACTTGCCATATGTGGGACTTTCAGCTCAGCACAATCACATCCCTTGTAAAAATTTAACTAGGAAGAAAACACTTTCAGAAGCATAAAGCTTGGGATTGGGGATCTGCTTAGTTATATTCCTACAGATATCAGAAACTGCCATTAGAGCGTGCCTTATATATTTCTGTGTATGATCAACTGAAAGTCGTACCAAACATGCAATACATTTTTCATAAAGCATAAGTGAGATTTTTCATAAGCTTAGTTTTGACCTAAATTATTTCAAGACAGTCAATATATGCAATAACTTTGATGAGGAAGAGAGAATGTATTGATAAAGAAGGGTAAGCTCCTCTAATTCATATTAACTACATTATTTAAACATGTGCAGAACTTTGGAAGGAAGTTCAACTTTCTCATCTTCTTTTCACTCAAAATATAAATGTATAACTAGGAAGAAACCACAGATGTGATTTTTATTCTCCTTGAAAAATTAGGTGCTTCCAATGCATATCTTAAAAATCAGTTGGTTTTATGTCAGGTTGAAAGAGAGATGTTACTCAAAACCACAGCTCAAATTGTGATTCTCACTTGAGAAAAGTAGCTTATTCTTAAGAAACTGAGAATAAACTGTCATGTGAACGTTGGGTAACATCACTCTCATGATTCTCCTCTCGGGTGTGTTGGTTTTGATTGTGTTTTGTGGTTGTTTTTTAACTGTTAGGAACATTTGCCTGGGAAGTCTTTTACCTTTTGGGTTTGGCTCGAAGCAATCTTGGACTTGATTAAAAAACACATTCTTCCCCTTTGGATTGATGGGTGAGCAACAAGGGAACTGTTGTAGATTGATCTCTCTCCACATTTTCTCTGTCCTTTACTCATCTCAGTTTTAGCCACGCAGAGGAGTATTTGCAATGAGTTTAACACTTCTGTCTCCCTTCTCCCATTCATAACTTTTGGAAATTGCTGTCAAAGAGGAACAACATGGGATCTCTTAGAAATGCAGGTTTAGATCTCTTCTTCAGTTCTGTCTGTGCAATCAAGTACTGGGATAAATTTCTCCAGGCTTCGTAGTACTTTGAGCTCAATGCCATATTCCATGTGTAATCACACAAAGCTTTGGTGATAATTCCCAAGCCTTATAAAGCTTTGTAACCAGGTTTTGAGCACCTGTATAAAGGTGGATAGTTCTGAGCAACCTGGTCTGGTAAAAGATGTCCCTGCCCAAGACAGGGTTTGGAACCAGGTGAGCTTTAAGGTCCCTTCCAATCCAGGCCCTTCTATTATTCTACACATTGCACAGATCCAAGTTTGTATCTTTTTTCCAAAAGTAAACCCATGATTTCCTGTTATACCTCAGGTACATAATGGGATTTGTAAGCAAAGAAAAGGAACGAATTCTGCTGAAAGACAAGACACCAGGAACATTCTTATTGAGGTTTAGTGAGAGCAATCTGGGTGGAATTACCTTTACTTGGGTGGATCAGCTAGAAAATGGTAAGTATAAATAAATTTTTTTAAAAACCAAGCCAACAACTAAATCAAAAGTAACCCAAACTCTCCAATAGACCTGCAATACAGGAGTCAAGTTTTGTTTGGTTTGAAAGTAAAATTCATATGTATCATGTCATAGTATGGTTTTGGACAGGATACAAGTATCATAATTTCTCAAACACAAACCAAAACTCTGACATTCTACCTCTGAGCCCTTTATATTAACAAAACTCTCTATGAAGTGCACCTGCTAACTGCAGGCTTTAGATTTGTTTCCAAACATGCAGAAATTAAATATTGAAAGATACTAATGTAGCTAAGAACAGGTAAAGCCTGTACAAGTGTAAACCTCAAAAGAAATGCAAAAATGTGTTCCAGCTGCAGTTGCTCATCTGCAGGTTATGGTTCCTTTGTGTTTTTGCAGGAGATGTAACATTTCATTCGGTGGAACCCTACAACAAAGGTCGCTTATCTGCCCTGCCGTTTGCCGACATACTGCGCGACTACAAAGTTATCATGGCAGACAACGTTCCTGAAAACCCCCTCAAGTACCTGTACCCAGATATCCCCAAAGATAAAGCCTTTGGCAAACACTACAGCTGTCAGCCAAGCGAAGGTTAGGCTCCACTTCTCTATTTACCCTTCCTGCACAGCAGCTGCAAAGTCAAGAGACAGTTTGAGCACTGAGAACAGATTAAGATGCCTCCTGTAATAGTCGTCTTCAAGAGAACTGTTTAAACATGTGTCTGTCATTTAGACAGCTTCATTTTGCAAATACATCCCTGGTCTTAGAGGTTACAGTAGAGGTGATGACTATATTTAAAAGAAGCTAAGAAATGGAATTTTTTTCTCTGACTGATGAATCACAAAATTCAGTGCTTGGGAGTTTAACAGAGAGGAAACTGAAAAGTCATCCTGCTTATTGTGTTACACTGTAGCGTGCTGTCTCTTTCATTTCAAGAAAACTCAGTATTTCCCAAAAAACTTGGAAGCCCGATTTTGTTTCATTTCATGGAACAATGAAACCCTAAAACAAAGGCTGCTTATCTGCACCACCTTTTCCCAATATACTGCACAATTACCAAGTTATGGCAGAAAAAAGCCCCTGGCAACTGCACTGGAAAATGCAAGAAGGCCAAACATGGATGGTTCCAAATACATTCAGGCCCACGTTCTTTTATGTCCAAGTTACAAGTCAGCTCATTTTTAGATAAAATTAATTCTCGCTTAAAGAAAGCCCTCAAAGCCTTTTTTTTTAATAGATAAAACACATTCTTCTAGACTTTCAGTTTCAAAGGTTACAATTCCATTTGAACTCAAATTCCTACACAACTCAAAAATATTTGGAGGCTACAGTACTTTTCTCCCTCTTCATTTTAACTCTGTGGACTTTACCTAATGCTCCAGTCATCTAAAATCTTACATATATGCTTAATTTTGTGCAGAAGAATTGGAATTCACAACACATTGCTGAAGCTGTATCTGTAGAGGCAGAGCTCCAAGCCTTTGTAGAACTGAAATCTGCAGGCTCAGAGTACCAAACTTAAAGAATTGTATTTTTTTTTTCAAGGCCAAACGAAATCTCTTTCATCAGTTGCACTATTATATTGTATTTCATATCAAGGGAGCACAGGCAATTCTGTGACTAAGATCTGAACTCAAGGACTAATCTCAGAAATTCCTCTCACTTTCATGGCTACTTATTTATGCAGGGACTTTACAATTTATTATTGCCCGCACCACTTCAAGCAAGTAATCTATTTCAAATAGATAATAAAATGACTAGACAATATTTAATTTCTCTACTCTTTATTCTAGTCTCAAAGCCCTCAGATGGAGGAGGGAAAGGTTATGTTCCTTCTGTATTTATCCCAGTCTCCAAAATGTAAGTATCCTCACAGGTGTGTTACACTTTAACTGTTATTTTTATTTACATCTCATTTCAGAGTTTCCCCAGCCTCCTTTCTCCAAACTATTGGAAAATAGTTTGGCAAGGACTGCTAAAGACAAGAAAGGGAAATAAAGGACTTCACCTGCAGTGTGCTTTTTCCATTAATGGGGCAAACCATTTGTAAAAATTGAATGCAGATTTTTTGGTACTCTGATCTACTTTTCTTTCACTGACTCCTTTTTTTCCCCAGCAGCTGATGTTAAGGGCAAGGAAAGAGGACAAACATGACTCAATCTCCTACATTTTTAAGTGTATATCAGGTTGTTGCATGAGCTTACAGGGCCAGCAGCAAGCCTGAGTACAGGGTTAATGAACCTAAAAAACATTCATCATAGTCCACTGATATGCATAGAGGGATTCAAGTTTTTTCTTAGATTATTTTTGCTTTTTTTTTTTCTTTTTAGCTTAAATGACTCTACAGAACCACATTCTCCATCAGATCTTCTTCCAATGTCTCCAAGCGTTTATGCTGTGCTGAGAGAACACCTGAGTCCCACAGCCATTGAAACTGCTGTAAGTTGTAAACTTTCCCATTCATAAGTAAATATTAAGCAAACAGGATACAGCACAGATGCTGCTTCATGAAAGGCTGCTTGTACCACTGTGAATCAGAGCTCTTTCATCACTTGCTGCATTACATTCTGAAACAATGGTGCACGATACTGCAAGCATCTTGAAAGCACTGGAATTGCCTGACATGCTGGGCAATGAATCATGAATGCCAGAACACAAAGATCCCAGAGTTCTTGCACAAATGAAGGCTTTAGCCTGACAAATACATGCCACCTATACTAATTCTCTGGACAACACAAAAGCCTGGACTTGCTCAGGGGAGCTGCCCAAAGAATAGGATAATTTCCAATTCAGCAAACTTGCACAACTTTTTCACACTGCAAGATTTTACATGAAGTTTCAAAGTACAAAATTAAAAGTCAACTAAAACAAAGATAGATATTACTTTTCTTTTTCAGCAAAGTAATATTATCTTAGTATATAGAAAGGTTAGGAAAATACTCTATGAACATCATATTTTTAAAAAAAAATTCTTCTTTTCCTTATTGACTAGAAACGATGTTCTGAATGATCATGGCTCAGAGTCCTTAGAACAATGATACATAGCCAGGTGGGAATTTGTCCAGCAGACTTTTTTCAGCAAACACAGCAGTGGTTTGGCTCTAGCAGCTTTAGAAGAAAATAATCTTTTTTTAATATTAGCCCTTAACTTTGTGTATGTTCAATGATTTATGATCTTAAAATGGTCATGTATTTAAAAACCTGCCAACTCCCCTTCAAATGCCTCTCTGTAAACACTTCTCCTTACCCACAAACAGAACAAAACTAAACCAGAATCCTGATTGTCAGTGATTAGAAGTACAGTTAAACTTTATATACAAATGGATGAGTTCTTTGATGCATCAACCTGAAAATCCACTCAAGAGGAAAATATCTTTTTATTCTTCACTTTTTTCTCCGATAGCACTTGTGACAAACTAGTTCTTTAGCTGAAAACGAAATAACCAGCCTGAATTAAAATTCTGCATTAAAACCTACCCCACCCAATCCAGGACATGTCCCCACTCCTTTCTATTTTGGTTTATAACATGTGGAAATGGTTCTGACCTCCCCAACTGCACTTACGAACAACGCACGCATTTGCTTTCCTGAACTTTCGTCAGAGTAAAGAACAGTTGGATTCACTTTCAGTTAACATCAGCCTCCAAACATTTTTGGTTTCTTTTTGCATGCTCAATAAATCTCAAACCAGCTCTGTTCAGAGCTTCAAAATTAGCTGTGACCATGGCCATCGTTTAAGGTCAGAACCCG
The DNA here is from genome assembly GCF_028551555.1 of Melozone crissalis. Lineage (NCBI taxonomy): Eukaryota > Metazoa > Chordata > Aves > Passeriformes > Passerellidae > Melozone > Melozone crissalis. The sequence goes on along the minus strand of NW_026535801.1, from coordinate 11,521,756 downwards.
ACAAAAAGAATGTGCCTGGCAGCAAACTGCAAGTGTTAAATACCATTTTAAAGGTACCAAGACGAGTGGTTCAGTGCTGCTAGATGGTAAGTGATATTTCTGTAGGTTTTTACTAGAAAGTTCTGCTAGAAATTGCATTAGAAAAATAGTTTTAGAAGATTTTTAAACAATTCCTTCAGTCCCTTTTCCATTCAATTTACCTTGCTAAATGGAAATGAGGAAAATACATAGGTTTTTTCTTTATAAAATTCTCACAGCAATCTACCCTGTCGAAGAGCTGGCTGAGTATAGCAAGCAGACAATTTGCACTATTAAAGCAATACTTTTCCACCATGAAATGCCAATAAAACAGTATCATGTGAGATACAGAAAACAATAGTGAAATCTGTAGCAGGACAAAATACCCTGCAACTGAGTAACTCAGTCTCAGCAAGATATACTTTCTGCAGTCTTGCTGAATTCCCTTCTATTCCCCCCCAATCCAGCTTCCCTTACCCATCAAAAGAACAAGACTCCAGGAAGAACCCTGCTATACATATCCACAGGCTTCAAGAACCACAAAGTTCATACAAAAATAAATACCATGCTTATTCTTACTGCAACAGTTTCCTACACAGCATCTTGTAAAGAGCATTCCTCTATTTTATAAACAACTAGAAACAGGATTTTCAGATCCTTATCAGTTTGTATGACATTTTCAAAGTGACTCTGCAGTTACCTTGAGCCAGAGAAGCTTTCATCTGCATTATCTTTTGAATGAACAGCTGTGAGTGCCATGAGACTAATATTTTCCTTTTTCTCCCTCTAGCTGAGTTCTCCTTACTCAACTGACTGAAGTGCACATACTGGAAAAATCAGTAATTGTGTGAACATTGGATGGGTTAAAGAAGACATAATTGTTTTTTCCTGTCACCTCGAAAGTCAGCTTTTCTGGAAACCATTACATTATTCTTAGGCCTCTTTCAACAACACATAAACAGGGGATTTTCTCCCTAGGGATTCAAACAGCCTTTTGCAAGTCAGATTTGCTGTTGTCACTGAAAAAAGACCAAATCCTTTCTGGCTTGGGCATCATTTGACTTCAGTGGGGTCCCAGCAGACATAAATTTTACTTGCTAATTTAACTAATTTCCATAGAATTGCTGTAAATTTGAGAGCATAAGAACAAAATGTTTTGCTTTTGAAGACAGCATATAAAGATAACTAAAGACAATGTGTTTGGAGAAATTAGGATTTATGATGTTAAATACTTTCTGCTTATTCATAATCTTATACACCACTGATTCAAATACTATTTCAAAGCAAAGCTTCTTGTTCCCCTGACTTTGAATGTTCCAGAGGTATCTGGGGATTGCTTTTCTCCAGAGATGAACTGCCTTCAACATAGATTTTATCTGACACCACAGCAGAAGTTGTGGAAGACAGGTAGACGAGGCTGGGGAGAGAAGGGAGTTCCAGAAAGGAAGCAGACAGAAAACTTGTGGTGTTAAAAAGGCTGTCTCCATTTCTCCACTGGAAGAGAGAGTTAGTAAAACTTCTCCTCTCACAAAATAGTTGCAGAAGTAAATCTCTTTGGGCAAGAGGCACTCAGATACCCCATCAAGTACTGTCAGAAAGTCTACAAATAAAAAACCCCAATCTGACACAGTTTGGATGCTAACTAATGGCAACAGGGAAGCAGTTTTAAAAAACATTTACTGAAAAGCTGCAGCATTTGCTGACCACCTGGAAACTTGTGCTGTGTGACAGGATATTACATGTCACAGGCTCACTTAACAAGCAGGACAACTAGTTTTTGTAAAGACAGTAAATTGCCCTCTTTTTTTTTTTTTCTTTCAGACGTGTTTACTGCTGAGTTTAGGTTGTTTGGTTTTGTTGTTTTGGTTTTATTTCCCCCTGTGTTATCCCTAAAATCTCTGTTAATATAATAATAAACAGGCAACTCCAAGACTGCTGTATTTCACAAATGCAGGCTCGACCAAAATGCAAGCTTTGCCCACACATGGTTAATGCATGCAAAGCTCTTAAAACACAAACCCTTGAACATGTGCACCTTACAGCTTTCTCAAGCAGGTACAAATGAGACTTCTGTGATGAAAACAGGACCTCCTTGAATCACTAAGACATAGATTTTACTTTCATTTCTCCTTTCACCCATGCTATTTAGGTTAGTTGAAAGTGAGTAAGCGGAAACAAAGTAATGAGATATTTTTGTGATACATGGAAGTGAATTTCAAAGAAACAGGCACATCTCTGTTCATTACACTGAGTGATTCAAAGCAAGCTGCATGTAAGTTCAGCAAGCATCCTGTAGAAAATAAAAAAGAAAAGCAATTCTGTATATAGCTTGGTAATATCTGTAATTTATATAACCAGCATGAATAAAATCTGATTTTGGCTTCAGGCTGCATACCCAGACTGTGGATTTTTTCCAAGGCACAGCAAAAACAGTCTTGCAGCCTTTTGGTTGACCTTAAACTGAGCTACAGACAGTAGCACAATTCCAAAGCAGGAAACATGACCTGCCTGACATCAGCTGTTGCATGCCTTTTCATTCTTACTTCTTCTCACAATTTTAATACAAACAAAACGGGGGATACTTTTATTTTTGACCACCTCAAGTTCACGAGAAATACTGTAAGACAAGATCAGACGCGGCATGAGAACCAGTCTGCTTTTTCTTTCTTTCCTGCTCTCCATGCAAGGCAACCCTTCAAGACTCTCAAGTATTAACTTGAATATAACTGGGGTTTCTGAACAGCACCATGGATCAGGTTTTGGCATGACACTTCCTGCTATTGCTTCAGAACAGATTTCTGCATAGGGTAGACTTAATGTTTTGTTGAAAAGATCTGCCTTGAGATCATTTCACTGCTTTAAAGGAAGACTGGAATAATTTATCTGTAGGATGAACACACACAGTCCAAAACTCCTTCCATTAAAAAAGTGAGAATGTTGTCCTTATACCATGATGAATAAGAACACAGCTCTCCAGTGAAAACCACAAAAACGGGGTGCTGAGATGCAACCAGAAAAAGAATCTGCTTTTAAGGAGTTCTACTAACTGTGCTTGTGTTTTTGCTGGGTTTTGCAATGACAAAGTAAAAAAACATGACGCTTTTGTACTTTGTCTTGGTGTGACACTGTAACGATCCTAATTTAAAAAACATAAAACCTGTCAGTTATCTTCTTCCATAGCTTTTATTCATAGACATGTTTATAGATCTACTACTCCCCAGTATTTCACACCACGACATTCACCAAACAGACCTACTTTATTTTTTTCATGGAGACCTGCCTCCTCCACCTGAGGAGGGAAGGGGCACAGACTACACTTGAAAACCCACAGCAAAGCCTGGACTTCAACATCCTGCTCTTTGTCGGCTTCAAACACCAGACAAAACCCAAAAAGGCTACGCTGGGGGAAGGGAAGGGAAGGGAAGGGAAGGGAAGGGAAGGGAAGGGAAGGGAAGGCTCAGCCGCCTGCAGTTTATGGGCGCCGGGGCTGGCCAAGCGGGCCGGCGTGGTGGAGCGAGGAGCCGGGGCAGCCGCGCACCCCCCCGCCCTCAAGATCCCCCGCTGCCCTCAGGAGCCCTCAAGGCCCCACACTGATTTCGCTTTCGCCTTCGCCGCCTTTCCCAGAAGTCACGTGACGCTCCCTCCGCCCGGGAACGCCCCCGGCCCGCCCCCGCGCACGCGCACTGGGGCGGGCGCGCGGCTCCCCGAGCGCAGCCGGCACCGTGACAGCGCCGAGCCGGAGCCCGGGTGAGGTGAGGGGAGCGGGCGTGAGGGGCCGGGGGATGGCGATGGCGCTGCCCGCGCTCAGGGGACGATGGCGCTGCCCGCGCTCGGGGGCTGGCGGGGTGAATGCCCGGTGTAACTAAAGCTGTCGCTTCCTCAGATCGCTCCCGGGAGACACCCACCGAGCTTTGCGCTTTGGTGTCCTTGCACCTGGGGAAAGAGGAGGTGGCTCCTTCATTCCTGGCAGGGACACCCCCGCTCCGCTGCCGCAGCCGCTCTCAACTCCTCGCTCTCCACAGCTCACCCTCTCCAGACCTGCCCTGCCCGGCAGCGCTCGAAGCGGACCCTGTGCCCAGCCCGGCTGACGCTGCTCCCGCTGATCCCGCGCCTCCAGCACCGCTGGGCAGCCTCTGCCGAACAGGTGCGCCGCTCCTTCCCTCCCTCACACCCGCCCGAGGGGCTGGGCTGGGCCGGCCGGCAGCGCGGGGAACGCGGGCACGGAGCCGGCCCAGCGCTGGGACTGCTGCCCGCGCCCTTTGCTCCCCATCGGCCGCGATCCCCGGGAAGGGCAGGAAAGGAGGTAGAGGAGGGCCGGGAAGGAGCCCTGGGGTGCACCGGGTGGCCAGCACGCCGAGAGGGGCCATCAGCCGCCTCTGCTCAGCCCTAGTGAGGCACATCTGGAGTGCTGTGCCCAGGTACAAAAACCACCAGGAACTGATGGAGAGGGTCCAGCAAAGGGCACAAAGATGATGAGGGATCTGGAGCACTCTCTTACAAGGAGAGACTACGGGAGCTGTTTAGTCTGGGGTAGAGAAGACCGAGAGGGGATCTCATCATTACATATAAATAACTCAAAGGCAGCTGCCAAGAGGATGGTGCCAGACTCTTTCCAGTGGTGCCCAGCAACAGGGTGAGAAGCAGTGGCCACAAAGTAAAACACAACAAGTTCCACCTCAACATGAGGAAGAACTTTACACTGAGGGTGTCAGAGCACTGGAACAAGTTGCCCAGGGAGGTCATGGAGTCTCCCTCTCTGGGACTTGCTATTTGGGCACACTCAAATGCTGTGTTAGCTGTAATCTGAAAAGCACGCATCAGAAGCCCTCATCCAAGCCCTCACTTTAAACATAACAGTTTTAACTCCTTTGCTTCTCACACCTAGCACACATCACACTCAGCAGCTGAGGGCACTGGCATATAAAAACTAAAGGATCTGGTAGGAAGAGACAGAGAAGATAGTCCTTCACCCCGATGCTGCCCTGTTTGTTTGGATGGGTCTTATAAGCAGCCATGAAAAAACAAAGATGTGAGTGGATTTGCATCTCACCACTCATATTCTCAGCCTGGACTGTTCCTTGGATGTATTTTTACATGCCATTTCCACTACAAGCTGATAACCTGCACCTTAGAAGGCTAAGTGATCTGCTTCTAGAGACCCTACATCAGAGCTAAAGCTACTCACACAAAAGTGTTAGGACTGAGAGAAGCCATTCTGCACGGTCTTAATTCATTTAAGCACCCTGGATCTGCTGCACAGGTTACTTGAATTTAGCCTGATGATCATGAGAACTAAAACACATTAAAAAACATCTTTCCAGTCCTTCAGCATTTAAAGTGACTTGAGATGTAGTCCATTTTTAGAGCAGGTAAGTGTGGACACAAATAGCAACTGAAAATGGGCACTTAGAGGGGTCTCTAATTTTTCACTCACACTCTTGGTGCTGGGGTCAGCTGCCCAGCTGTGTCCCCTCCCAGCTCCCTGTGCACCCCCAGCCTCCTCACTGCTGGGGTGAGGAGCAGGAAGGGCCTTGATGCTGTGTAAGCCCTGCTCAGCTGTAACAAAACATCCCTGCCTTACCAGCACCGTTTCCTGCACAAATCCAAACCAGCCCATACTAGGTACTGTGAGCAAGATAAACTTTATCCCAGCCAAAATCAGCACATCCTCCAATTCTGTCAATGTTCATGAAAACTTCAAATTAGTTATTTTTTACCACTTCAGTCCAAATACTACTCAAACATTTACAGTGACTTTTTTTTTCACCCCTTCCTCAGAATGTCTCAGTGGTATCAGCTACAGCAGCTGGATTCCAAGTTTTTGGAGCAAGTTCACCAGCTGTATGATGACAGCTTTCCTATGGAGATCAGGCAGTACCTGGCACAGTGGCTGGAAAACCAGGATTGGTAAGCCCAGGAATTAATTCAGCTTTGGGTTGTGTGATAAGCAGTGCCCTCAGAAGGGCAGTTACAGGCAGCAGCAGAATGCTGGGGAAGCAAGCAAGCTGCTGGGTGATCTTTTGCTGGTGGGATGCTTCAGTAGCTGTGTGGGTGCTCCAGCCTGTGTTCCTGCCCCTCTTCAGGGTTTTCTGGAGAGGCTGATACCTGGAGTAAGTGTCCTTGCTCATAATGTTCTCAGTGATCCAGAGCAAACGAGTTTCTGCCTTGGTAGCATCAGTCTCTCACTCATCAAAGGCTCTGAACTTCTGCCAGACTTTCTGTGGAGTGGCTTCTCTTTGAGGGGTGGTACAACATGCACACACATCAGGGTCACTTTGAGGTTCCTGGTGTGCATGGAATGAGTAAATGAATTTGAACAGAATGTGGCAAAAATAATAGAGACACAACATCTCTGTATCCAGGAAAGTAAAGTGATTTAAGAGAATGAAACTGGCTTACAGTTGAAGGCAATTCTCAGTGCTTGCATATTCTACAACTGGAGTTGGGGATTAAAAATCAAGTACACCTGTATGTATTTCTTGGCTCTTGCAGTGGAAGTGTATCTAACCCAAGCATGCTTTAAATGATTCCAGGGAACATGCAGCCAACAATGAATCATTTGCAATACTCCTATTCCATGAGCTGCTGTCACAGCTTGATGATCAATTCAGTAGATTCTTGATAGAAAACAACTTTTTGCTGCAGCACAACATAAGGAAAAGCAAACGTAACCTTCAGGTAGGCCTGGGTTATCTGTACAATCTACACATCTATATGTTATCTATATATCTATACATGTGCTTCATTTGCTTCAGTGCAGTTGGATGCCTCTAAGCAGCTACCCTGTTGTGAGGGATTTTCACAGAGGATGTGTGAGAATCCTGATTTAAAAGCCAGAATTCAAGTGTTGCTCCATTTTTGTTTTGATTGGCTACAGTTAGAAAGTTAGAGTTTAATTATCAGCCCAGTTACAGTCTGAGAACTCTAGGGAAAAGAAAACCCCCCCAGGGTAGCACCATCCTGAGCAGAGCAGGGCAGCACTCAATCCACGACACATTTTAGCTTTGTGTGCAGGTAAAACAGTAAGGTGGGATTTGCATCCTGCCTGGACTGTGTGTTAAACCAGCAGCCATAGCAAGGTGTGGGAGGGTGCCTCTTGAGGGATGAGCTCTCTCTAGGACTGTAGGGTGGTATCCCACATCTCCCAGGAATGTCTCTGACCCTTTCCTGTCTCTGTATGCCAATGAACTACAATGCAAACTCACTCTTGGAGCTGGTTGTGGCCATCACACCCTGTAATCCTGGAGCAGGCCATGACCAGTGTGTTCCCTGAGGCTCACACTGGGGTCATACCCTAATTTTTTTTGCCAATCTGCAAGTTACTGAAAGACAAGAAATTATGTGTATGGACTTTAACAATAGACTGTGTGTCTAATGCTAGGATAACTTCCAAGAAGACCCAATACACATGGCAATGATCATCCACAACTGTCTGAAAGAAGAGAGGAAAATACTGAACTCTGCCCAGGCATGCAATGAGGTAACAGTCTTGAAATATCTGCTGCAGTTTTATCTTCCCTTGCCTATTGTTTGGGACAAGGGAAGTGGATGAAGACTGGCAGGGCAAACAGGCTATCCTCTGTCTGCCCAATAAGAGGTTCCTTAAAAAAAGAGAGGAGTGAGCACTGATATGTACCAGCTGGAGAACACTAATTTGTACCAGCATGGCTTTTTCTGCTGAATGAAGTATTTGGAGGATAAATGGGCAGGAAATAATTTTTATTCCTTGAGTGACATAAAAGCTATGCTGGTTGTTTTAATGCTTCTGTAGTATGATATAGCCTTTTGTGCCAATTGGATTTTATTTTAATAATAAGTGCTTGACTCATATACGCAGTAAGATTTTAAGTTTGTTTTTCTGCATTTTACTCCCCAATTTACTCTCTGTTAAGCAGCTGAGCATGCTTCGTTGGACTATCTGTGGAAAAGTGATGCATCATTCTCCTTCCCAGTTATCTCCAAGTATTTCTTTCTAATTTTGGTAATTTTTTTAGTGAAGCCCTTTTTGTTCTTCTGAATTATAGGTAAAGCCATATCCTCTCCTCCATCATCTGTTTTCCAGCTTCTCACCTTTTTTTTTTTTTCCCTTTGCAAGAACTGTTTCACAATAAAAATTCCACAGTTGGGAAGGGCATGCAGAATCTATAGACAGCTGTAATCCACTCATGTACAAGTGAAGTGATGACTGACCAAGCATGTTAATTTCCAATAAGGAAATAACTCAATTTATAGAAAGGCTTTGAAGGTGCAGCTTGGGAAGAGCATTGGGCAGGGGCTTTCAACAAGGGGCCCTTTGCAGCAGTGTCCAAAGCAGCTGCTCTAAGAGTGTGACTCTGACAGAGCCCCTGGAGCTGCAGCACAGCTGTTTGGTCCTGGCAGGTGACATAAAGCACTTGCTGCTGCCTCTCCAGTACACAATAAATGTGTATCAAAAAGGGAAAGGGAATTACAGAATGGTTTGGATTGGGAGGGACTTTGGAGATCATCTACCTTCCTCTAGACTGGGTGGCTCAAAGCCCAATACAGCTTGACTTAAACCTGTTATGGGGGACCTCTGGCACTATACTAAAATAAATACTTTGTTTCTTTCAAATTCACCTGAATTTGATTTTTTTCCACTACAAAATTTTAGTATGATTCATCAGAACAAGCCATGCTTCCTCAGGTTGTTTGTCAACAAATGCCACTCATTTCCAGTAATGAAAAAAGTTATGGGTCACTCTGTTTTGACTTGTTCTGCTTCTTCCCTCAGATGGAAGTAGGGAATGTACAGAACACTGCAGCTGGGATGCCAGACAAGCAGAAGGAGCTTGATGCCAAAGTTAAGGCTGTAAAAAGCAGTGTTACAGTAAGTGTTATATAACTTTTCTCAGTAGGGTTTGTTGATTTGCAGATGCTAAAAATTAGACTTGATAAAATGACAAATAAAAGTAAGGTGGGGTTTTCAAGTCTATAAACTGGGGATTTCCTGAGCATAGGAAATGCCTTGTACCTAAACTTCAGCAACAAAAGCATTTCACCCATGTGAAATACTAGCAACTGAGGGGAAAAAAACCTCTTAAATCATAACTGACCAGTTTGTTGCTAACTAGAAAATGTACTTTTTTAGTATATAGATATTTTTCTTAATAAATACAGTCACAACAGAAAGCTTTTCTCCAAATAGTATGTAAGAATTTGAAAGTTTAAAATGCTATGTAGCCTAGGTTCTCATAAACTCTGTGAACTTAGATGGCTTGACCCCAAGGGCATTTCCATACTTTATAATTAACAGATTTCAGTTAGTTGAGAAACAAGAAGGATGAATAGAAGGTGATAAAATGTAGAAATATTTCCTGTTAGTCCAGGAACAGACATTGCTATAAAAGTGGACTTCATATCTGTCAGAGCTGGTACCAGGCAGTTCCTAATCAGATCAAGTCTTGCATTAATTAAAAATATTAAATAATTGTGGTCACCCTCAATTGTGCATTACAGGATGTGGAGCAGGACATCAAGACATTAGAGGATATGCAAGATGAATACGACTTCAAATGTAAAACCCTGCAGAACAGAGGTGAGTCATTTTCCAAAGACATCCCCTATTGTGTCTAGTTGGTCAGGGTAAACTGCTCTTTGTGTCAGGGCACTGGGCCTAATGATAACACAGCCAAACCTACTGGTAATGTCCCTTGTTGATTAACTCTGCTTCACTCTGACAGCTAAATTTCTGCATGTCTTTTGTTCCAAGTAAGAATCTTTTGTTCCAAGTAAGAGAGTCTCCTTGTTAACACAGCATTCCTTTGCCACTAGAAGTAGCAAACCCTATAGGCTCTGTAACCATTCTGCCATACACTTAATTAGTGATGTTTCACAAATGCCAAACCAGCTTTAGGTTTTGTAGGCTCTTGTGTACCAAGGGAAACCCACAGAGTCCACCCTGGTTTCATTATACAGCTCTGTCTCTGCTGTTGAATTCTTTGTTCCAGAAAAGGCTTTAGTTTCTAACGCAGCTTGGCAGAGCTGACTCTCCCTTAGAACAGGGACATGTTCAGAAGGTACTAAGGGAAGCACTGAGCCAGCATCTTGCTTTTTGTATTTGTCCCCTTCCCACCTCAGCATTTCCCCCTCCCCTCCTTCAGCACTCCTTCAGCCTCACATTCCCAATCTGGACTTATTTTACAGAACATGAGTCCAATAGTATGTCTCAGGAGGAATACAAGAAAGAGCAGCTGAATCTCCAGCACATGTTCTTATCACTGGACCGCAAGAGAAAGGTAGCATTCAAGTTTTCTTTCAGAAGTCAGCAGCTCTTCATCTTAAGCACATGTTCATTTTCATTGAATTGACATAAATTAGCAGTAGGAAAGGTTTTTTAACATGTCAGTTGAACTGAGATACTTGCAGAGTTTTGCAAAACAGATGAGCACTAACTGAAACAGTACTTAGTTCTCCTGTGTGCAGTATTTCTAATAAACAGGGTAATCTCCTATTCTGTGCAGGAGGTGGTGAATAAGATAGTGCAGCTGCTGCAGAGCACAGAGCACACACAGGCTGCCCTCATTAATGAAGAGCTGGTGGAGTGGAAGCACAGGCAGCAGACAGCGTGCATTGGGGGGCCACCCAACGCCTGCCTTGACCAGCTGCAGAACTGGTAAGACCACATTTAAACCATGTCATGAAGGAGCACCACATCTAGGAAATATATTGATTATTTATATGATCTGTTTCCATTCTCTCTTAGCATAACTGCATTCATTTTATTACCTCACCACAAAGTGTACTCCAGGCACTGCCACATCCTCAGAGATACTCACCTGGCTGGTGCCTCTGCACTGGTAAAATATTAAAAAGTGCTCAAAGTAATGAGATTGTGTCAATTGTAGGTTCACCATTGTTGCTGAAAGCTTACAGCAAGTTCGTCAGCAGCTCAAGAAGCTTGAGGAACTGGAACAGAAGTTCACCTACGACCCTGATCCCATCACAAAAAATAAACAATTTCTGCAGGACCTAACACACAAGCTTTTCCAGCAGCTCATCCAAAGGTAATAGACTGTAAGGATCTTTTGGTGCTACCATGAATAAATAGACAAAGAGCACCTTCCCTACCATTCCCTCAGTATTTCCTACATCGTATCTTTTCATTTTCCAAGGTTTTCCTAAGTTTGTCAAACATTAAACTGAATTACTGGGTTTGAGATTTACCCCATCTAGGATTTCCACAGTTTCAGGCCTATGGAAAGGGTTTATGCTCAGTCATTGTTGAAGTTAGCAGGAGCTTTCCTGCAGTACACGTTGATTACAGAGTCAAATTCTCAGTCTGTTAGTCCACATCTCACTTCAAGCTTCAAAGTTCAAGTGAAGAGAGGAAAGAAACAATCTGCATCAAGCTGTGCCCAACATAGATACACACTAGATTCTCCAGTCCTTTGTCACTGGACACGTCATCGTTGCCTCCAGAACGAGGAGGCCAGCCCTGCCTCTGTACCACCTTTTTGGTCCAAGTTACTGTAGCTGGTAGGTGCCTCACAGAAGACCAGAAACCTATTCTGTAAACACACAGTAGGCAAAAATCTGGAATGTATCAAAACAGGCTAGCCCCAAAAGTTTGTTTCATTGGGTTAGCTGGCCCTCATCAAATCCCCTGCTATTTTATCCGTGCTTTGGGCATGTGTTGTTACACAGCACTGTCACTGTAAGAATTCAGGAAGCCCTGGGAATGGCAAACAAAACAACACTCCTCACTTGCACCATGCTAATTGCAGCACAGTGTTTCCTTGTTGTTTGATTTCAGGGAAGTGTGACGTAGCAATCTCCCTGCTCAAGCCATCAATGCATTGCAGAAAAGCCAACACAAAAAAATCACCATTTCTAGCCCCATTATAACAATTGAAAGGAGCTGAGTCACACACCTCTGTGCAGATTGAAGCTAAGTGAATAAAGTGTATAGTATTACTGGTAAATCAGCATTCTTTTAAAGTTTACTTTTATGTGTTTTTTTTATTTAAGAGCAGTACAGATAAATCATAGTGCCTTTAACCTGTTCTTCCCATAGCTCCTTTGTGGTAGAGAGGCAGCCTTGCATGCCAACACATCCTCAGAGGCCACTAGTCCTGAAGACAGGAGTGCAGTTCACTGTGAAGCTGAGGTATGTTTTCCCCTTTCCCTGTTCCTTTTTTGTGGTAAGGCTTTCCCGTCACTGGCTTCCTGCAGCCCAGAGGATTGCACAGCCTGCCCTGCAGCCCAGGGGCTGAGGCAGGAGGGAAGTGCCAGGGGCAGGGGCTTTCTTCTGCCAGAACTTGACTCACAGTCAGCTTTTACCCTTTCCCAGAAGGGGGGTGTACCAAGTGTGTCACAAACACAACCAAGCAGCAAGAAGACACATGCAGAGCGCTTTGCCATGCCAAAGAGTAACTCATTTGCCCATTCAGTTTTATCTCTAAATGCTGTCTGGTATGGAGCCTGCATCTGGCCCCTGAGTGTGCTGAAATATCTGTGGTAAGCAACACAATACAAAAGAACCCATATTTTTCAATTGCTGATGCTAAAAAAACATACTTCTCTTTCCAGATTGCTGGTGAGACTGCAGGAACTGAACTACAACCTAAAAGTGAAAGTTTTATTTGACAAGTATGTTGCATTTATTTCATCCCTCTTATGTAATGGTAAACAGTTCCCACATTTAGAAACCCAAAAGCAGTCACATTAGAAGTGTTGATAGGCCAGCAGCAGGCTGGTTCTCTGTGGCAGCAGGTACATCCTTCCCCTTTCCTTACCCATTCCCTTGCTCTAAATCTCTCTCTGCCACCAGAGACATGTCACAAAGGGCAGATGGCCTCAACTTCTCACCATCAGCTCCACAGAGAAGAGCTCACTACTGCTAAATCAGACACAGCAGCACCTGGGCAACAGCCACTCTGCTGGGGTGTTTCACCTGCATTAGCAGGAGTGACAGTGTGCAATTGGACTCCACCATTCCTCGTCACATAATTCAGTCACCTCTAGAATCCCTTCCTTTTTGGGTAGAGTCTAGTACAGAATATAGTTCTCAAGCTGCCTTTGAAGAAGGGGTATAATCTGCCTACCTGTAACATGAGATGTTCTCAATCAGAGAAAAAAATTACAGCCATTGAAACAGATTAATACCAATCTGTTGTATTTTGTAAGAAGTTCAGATGAGTTTTGCACTTACTTCAAGGACAGGCAAAGAAATGTGACAGGCTGTCCAAAATGATGGCAGGGACTGTGCTTTCAAGAAAGCAAGTGGGCTTTTGTCTTCCCAGCCCAGTTGCTTTCCCAGATTTTTGTTCACTTGAAATGGCTCTAGGTTCCAGAAACTTGCATAGAACAGTAAAAAAGTAAAAAAAGGAATTCTTATGTGCAAGTCTTTAAGTGCACTAGATAGAATGCAACTCAGTAAAATCCCAAGTGCTGGGAAAACCAATTCAAGTGATGCAGCAATTTATCCAGCAAGTTTAAATGCAGATTTAGAGGGGCAGAACTCTATTTTTTTTTCTCAGAACAGGAGTTACAATCTTTATAGTAAAAGAAAGTACTTCTTTTGATTATAAAGCCCCCATAGCAACACCAAGCCTCAGTAAAACACAGGCTGTGTAGCACAATATTTATTTTGACTGCTTTAGCCAACTGCCTCATCTTTTGCACAAGATTTTCACAAAAGCATTTTACCAGTTCTCAGTCAGCACTGTCAGCTACTAAAACATGCACATTTTCTGTATCTTTGGCACAATCTTTAAAATATTATTTTGTCCTTTTTTTTCTTGACAGAGATGTAACTGAGAAGAACTCGGTCAAAGGGTATGTGGCATCAGAGTTTGATATATTAACATTAGGTTCTTTCAATGAATGAGAGATTTAATTACATTTTCTCTCTCTTTGTGTAGGTTCAGGAAATTTAATATTTTGGGAACAAACACAAAAGTAATGAACATGGAAGAATCTACTAATGGAAGTCTATCAGCAGAATTCAGGCACTTGGTAGGGGGTTGGTTTTTTCTTTCTATTACTGATACAGCCACTTAATTTTGCAGTAGAGCATGGTAGGAAGGAAACAAATTGCTTTTGTTATTGAAGTCATTATTCATTTTTTGTGTAAAGAGGAACTGTGATTATCTCTCCTTTTTCTTTTTTCTGTCCTTTTAAAAATATTTTTTGCCTGTTTCAAAATCAGAATCAATCAAAATGTGATTGCTTGTCACTGAAAAAGGGACAGAAGTGCAAACAAGAATATTTGCTGCCATACAGCTTATGCTGAAATAGGTTCTTGGGAGAAGGAAGTTAAGAAAGCCTAGAAAGGCTGGTTTGGTTCTTTCAGAGGAAGGTCCATAGGTAGGGAAGTCTGGAATAGTTTAAAGAGCTTTGAGTCTGGAAGATGAAAATTATCAAAGAGTGTGCAGCTGCAAGAGAGTCAGTGCCTTTGGCAGGCTATGGGGCTCTTCTGATCTGCAGATTGTGAGGGAACACTCTGGTTCCATCACGACAGCAGGAAAAGTGCAAGTCCAGAACCAGGGAACATGGAACTCTACCTTCATTGTCCAGAGCTGAGGCTGTCTAGAGTTTGTCATCTGATTCAGAGGGGTACTTTGATAAACCAGTATTCCATCTGATCCTGATTTCATACTGCTTCTGTTCTTAAAAGGCTTCTTGCTTAAAGGCACTGCAACATAACCATGCAGTATCTTTTTTCACAGATGAACAGTCTGTAAAAGGGTAGTAGTTACCTACAGTTTAATGCTTTGGCTCCCACAGTTTAGAGCCAAATAGAATCAGACACTAGTGCAGCAAGTTTGCATACAGTTGAGCAAGTGGAACTCTACCACTTCCATTTGTGGCTGCCATAAATGAGTGACAGGTTTTTTGTTTGTTTGCAGCAACTGAAAGAACAGAAAAACACAGGGAGCAGAACAAATGAGGTAAGCAGCACTAACCTTTGCTCTGTAAAGTTTGAGCAGAATACTAACAAGGCATTCATTTAAGGTAATGCTCTCTGCTCAGACCCATGAAGACACACGTGGGATGAGAGATCATGGGAGAGGAGTTCAGTGTTTCTACAGAGTGATCCCTATAGGAAGAGCCTGCAAGGAGAGTTACTGCCAAAATCGCAGTGAGGGACTCCCACACTGGCATCTGCCTTTAACAGGGCTTCCTGGCAAGCACAGATTTTTCTATGCCTTACAGGTAGTAGCCACAAAAAAACCAAAAAATATGCCAGGAGAGGCAGTTTTAGGAAGCCAGCACTGTCACTTGACTTTGACTGTAAGCTCTTACTGAGGTCTGGAGCCTGTGACCATGGGCAGACAAAGGTTTTCCCCATGATAAAACCCCATTACTTTACCCTAGGAATTTTCAGTCCCTGAAAAGTTCTTGTATTTTTTTCAAGGGTCCTTTGATTGTGACAGAAGAGCTTCATTCTCTGAGTTTTGAGACACAGCTGTGCCAGCCTGGTTTAGTAATAGACCTAGAGGTAAGTCTTAGATCAAACTGATGCACTTCAGTTCCTGTGTGTCACTTGTGCTAACAATCTTTACTTTTTTCTCTCTTTTTTTTGTTTTTTTTTTTGTTTTTTTAAGTACTGGGATATCACGTACTTTCAGTTATTTCAAATTATGGGAATGACACTTCACAACAACTCTGTATAGACATAGAGAGAGAATTCTGTCAGATCTCTGGGTAAATATGAATAGATGTGCTTTGCAAAATGTCTGGTACCTAGAGGGCTGAAACCACAGGGTTGGTTATCAGTTTACATTTATTTCAGAAGCAGTCTGCTGTGAACTCTACTGTCACTATCAGTGCTGGGATAACTGACAAATGAAAGTCCTTTTTAGACAAAAATCACCCAGTATTTCCAGTATTTCATCATACTTTCTCCCCTACATACAAACTTTTACAGAAAAAGTCAAGATTATGCAAGCAGGGAATTAAAACAGAAATGAGTGTGTGGATAATCTCAAGGAGGATTGTGGCCACAGTGCAGGGTAACCTGACATGTTTGCTTTTGTGCTCCTTTCAGACCACATCCCTTCCCATTGTTGTGATCTCAAATGTGAGCCAGCTTCCCAGTGGATGGGCTTCTATCTTGTGGTTCAACATGCTGTCTACTGATCCCAAGGTATTTGCAAGAAAAAAAAAAAAAGATGTTTTATCAGGTACTATGTCTAGTTTTCAAGCAATGTTTGCAAGTGGCTGCTGCATTTGAGCTCTGCAGGTGACTCTTAATGAGTTTCAGGTGTAGAGGGGGGCAGTGACTTCCCTGACCTAAACAGAGCAATACTTGAAATCCACAGAAGGGTAGTGTACATGTATTCAGGACATACAGCTCACAGTGAGAAGCCAAATGAACATTGAAGAACTCAATTGTGGTGCACTTGAGTAATCCAGCAGTTCTGCCTGCTGGGAGGAGACCTGTCCAGAGCCCCAGAGATTGCTTTTCCTGGTAAAGAGTGCCTGGAAGTACAGCTGCCTGCTTCTGCAGAGTTATCTCAAGCTGACATCCATTCTTAAACCTGGAGCTTGTTTGGGCAACACAAAAATTCACGTGGCATTCCAAGATTAATGTTTGTTGACCATAGCTTGTATTGTCTGTTCCATTCTAGAACCTGTCCTTCTTTCTGAATCCACCTTGTGCAAAGTGGTCTAAGCTTTCTGATGTTCTGAGCTGGCAGTTTTCTTCTGTAACAAAGAGAGGACTTAATGCAGATCAGCTGAGCATGCTGGGGGAGAAGCTTCTTGGTAAGGTCTGCTTTCATCACAGATGGCCTGTCTGAACTGAAGCTAGTTCTGCATCTTTTCCTGCAACCCATTTTAAG
Organism: Melozone crissalis; assembly: GCF_028551555.1. NCBI lineage: Eukaryota > Metazoa > Chordata > Aves > Passeriformes > Passerellidae > Melozone > Melozone crissalis. Next base: position 11,504,930 of record NW_026535801.1, on the reverse strand, counting down.
TTTTCCTTTCCTCTCACAGCTTTCCCCCTCCTACCATATAACTTTGTAGCAATTTTCCACTTTTCAGTATGGCAGGGTTTGTAAATGAGATCATGTCATGAAAAAATCTGCAGTTCTAACTTGGGAGTTTTATGCATTAGAGCACCACAGACTGAGCCTGATTCTGCCTTTTGAAGTAACACTCATGTTTAGTCAGTCTGTGAAGTGGATGTTCGTTGGCATCCCTTGGGTTTTTTTTTTTTTAAATCCACCTCCATTCATTTTAACTTCATGCATGCCCCCAGCTACAGTGGGGATTCACTCTGCATAAACACAGTTGCAGTGTCAGCATGCAAACACTATGAAACTGCTAAAGAATAGCAAACTGAATTATCTCCCACATGAGGGTCCTTAATAAAAGCCTCATCAGCCATGGGTTTTGTTTCCAAACTCCTTGCAGTTTGCCTGAATAGGCAGAGCACTTTACACTGCTACTGATTTTGCACAGTAGACTCTAGATGAAAAATAATATTGATTCAGTATGTTTCATCAACCTTAAGTTTCAGGGAAAAAATTATATTTAAAAGCATTTGAGATTAGTGTGTCTAGATGGCAGGTATTCAGCATTCCACTCTCTAATTTCCTCAAGACATAAGATCTGACAAAAAGCTGTTAATTTATTAGATTCCTTTTCAAATTTCTACAAAGAAAATAGTTTTTTTTTGTTTAACTAACCAACAAAGAGACCAGTGATATATTTCTGTGGCAAATTTGCATTTCAGAACTACAGGGGCTTTGTTGAGCTCTGGTAGGGTTGCTACTTAAATCTTATCTCTATAGATAAAAATATTACCCAGCTGAAAAAAAATCCTGCTTGCTGAACACTATATTCAGGATTCCTCAGTGCAAGAGACAGAACCAGCAGGGTGCCAGGGCACAACCTGGCTGCTGGTTTTGCAATATCAAAGTGGGCAGAATCTTCATCTTTTAACACCAGCAGTATCAGTAATAAGCTCCCTAACCCAGTTTATTTTTAGAAAAATGACAGAGAAAAGCATATTTATGGGAAGCAATGGCACAATCCTTAATGGGAAGAATCTGGCTCTGACTAGTCAGGGTCTGCAAAGCTCCCAGCTACTGTAGGCCCAGCATATCACTTTTCTTTGTGCTTTGGATGTGGTTATGAAACACTGTGAACATACAAACAAGGCTGAAGGAAACAATTGCAACAGAAATAAGATGAGTCTGTGGTTGGGGTAGACCCAATTACAATCAAGAGTTTCTGGGGCAAAATCCTGCAAATCACCAGAATCAAGGTAGGGAAGTGCTCAATCTTAGAGAGATGCTGCAGGGTCTGCTGAGCCTGCAGAGGAGCTTGTGGGCTGCAGCCTTCTTGCTGTGCTGGCAAGAACTGTGCAAGGCTTCATTTTCCTTCCTGGAAGCATTTTGAAGCTGGCAAGTGTTTGGTGCAGCACAGCACAGCAAGTGTCAGGATGGATTGGTTCCCATGACACCAGGGCTGCTCACACAGGTTGGGGTGCTGTAAAACCTCCCAGAGGGGAACTTGGCAGCCTCCCCTGCAGTAGCTGTGAAAGCACAGCAGCCTGCCCTTCCTCCTCTTTCGTAGTCCAACAGCTGCCTTCCAAACAAACACTCTCAACTTGGTTTGCTAAGTACTTTTAGCCTTACTAACTTATGGAACATGACTCAACTCAAATTTATTGTGTTCAGGGCCAACAATTGGAGGATCTCAAGATGGCCTTATTCCTTGGACAAGATTCTGCAAGGTATGCACACCATTGTAAAAACTGAGGTGGAAGAGGGATCTCATCTTTCTTTTTTGTGGTTTTGTTTGATTTCCCCCCCAGGGTGCCTACTTTTCTAGTAGCATCCCCTAATTATTCTAGCCCTTACATGGTCATGGGAGGCTTTGGTGGTGAGGTTAAAGTAGCAGCAGGAGGAAAAAGAGCTTGCAGTGGCAAGGAGTAGATGATTTTGAGACTGTTTTTGATTCATGTAAACTCCATAGGAAAAAAATGTATCTTTCAAACACAGCATCTCCATTATTATTAATGCAGCTGCTCTTAATAGAATAGCTCTCCATTTTGACTATTACAGAAAATGTAAACAAAAAACCAGCAAGATGAATAGATCTTCTGTATTTTAGTGAAGGACATTCCCCAGACCAGGGGAAATTGGACCAGGGTGAGGATTAACGTGGGGTGGCCAAGAGGGTCAGTATGACAGAAAGCCACATCATGGAATTTCACAACCCTTGCTGAAGCAAGACAAGAGGACTCTTCACTTTTTTCAGCTTTAGACCCTAAGCTGGTGTAGATAAATAGAAGATCACAACAACCAGGAGCAGAGTCCAGGGGAAAAGCAAGGCTCTGGTGACCTACAAGCACTCTAATCCATTGATGCCTCATGAGACATTGAGATCCAAGTCTCAACACAAAGTGTCTCTCAGGTTTTCTGCTAGCCAGCCCAGTCAGAAAACCCCAGTGGCATGGGTTTGCATGTCCCACAACTCCAATAGCACCCAGGCTATCCCTGTTGGCACAAGAGCTTTTTATCTGCTCTTAGACCAGTGTTGTCACATGGGAGAGGTGATGGATCACACATTTGTGGGTACGGGAGGCTCAGACAGGCATTTTAACTCATGTCTCATTATCCCTGTTCCCCCCCTCCCATCCCTGCCTTTACATATTCTGAATTTCAGGAAAACATAAATGATAAAAATTTCCCCTTTTGGCTGTGGATTGAGGGAATCCTGGAGCTTATTAAGAAACATCTCCTGTGTCTCTGGAATGATGGGTAAGACCTTAGTGAATTTAAAGATGTGGTCATTGCCTCAGACTTCACTTTTAGGCTAGCAATTGCACACTCAGGCTGGGAGGTTGTTTGTGCAGAGGGTAGATCTTGAAACTGGAAGAATCTGAAGCAAATGAATTCTAGTAGGGAGGAATCCTCTGATGAGGAACTACTAAAAGCAAGAACATCAGATCACCAAGTTGTCCCATTTAAGTCACAGAGTAGGGCTTTGAATGTTAGATTAGATTTTGTTTTGCCTTTGCTCCCACTCTTAGTCGGTTCTTCCTACATCCTAGAACACAGCCAAGAAAAACTGAAGCGCAAGAAAATGTAAGTCCTGGTGATACCCATTTAAAACCCCAAACCAGCTCCCTGCCCGAGGAGAGTTACTGTGAGCTGCCTGGAGGTGGCAGCAGCCAGGCTCGGAACGCTCTGCCTGCACCGTGTGCCCAGAACCCGGCAGTCTTCACTGATTTTTTTAGAGTATTACCAAGTAGAAGGACTCTGCCAGATGGGAACACAGTTCCATTTGCCCTTTTAATACTGGTTTAGTAAACTTTTCATTCTGGGATTTCCGATTTCAGATGTAATTCTGCCCAAACTAGGCTTATCCAAGGTCACAATCCTGGGTTTTAATTTTAGCCACGTTATGAAACCTCATCAAACAGCACACTCACAGTGGAGCATCCTGGTGTCTCACACTTCTGCAGCAGCAGGATTGCTTTGCCTTGCTGCATTCAGCAGTGGCCTTCACATTTTTGCCCCCCAGTTCCAGAAGAGTTCTGTCAAAGCCCTGTGCAGTACAAGCCTTGTTTCCCTGCCCCAAACCTCCCCCTTTCTGTGCTGCAGTGCAGTGGCAATATTTGTCACCATTCCTGAAGCAGAGTGGCAGTTCTGGGCCTGGGATTACATGTGGGTTTGGGACAGACTGGAAGAGCAGAGACTGCCCTTGTATACAAAAGAGTAAATACAACCTCAAGAACACTTGCCTTTCTTCATACTTGAGAGATAGGAAGGCAGAAGACTTCCCTCACACACAGGATATTGACTACTGAACACATTTGTTACCTAAAGCATGGCATTTAAACCAAGCAAAACACAAAACTCACCAATCAAACCCCATAAAACAGGGCAGCTCACTGCATCTGAAACTCTAAGCAAAATAATGCTTGTTTAGGGGTTTTTTGTGCAAAACCCACTTTCTGTAACTTAATGCACTCGAGGACAGTCATAGTACTCAAAAGATCATTATTGATGGAGTATTTTGAGGAATAAGGAACAGAGAAAACCTTGGGGAAAAAAAAAGCACCGGCACAAGCAAAATACCAAGCAACAAAGCAACCCAAACCAAATAGCTGGGGCTTGGCCAGGGTCGTACCCAGGTACTGACTTGAATAACTCCCTCCTCAGTGCCTGTCCAGATCAATCAATCTCTTACAACTACCACACCAGCCTCCTAGTCCATGCAGGAACATTTGCTGAGCACAGTGAAAAAGTCACAAAAGTTTAACAGCTCCTGTAGAAAACAAGCTCAAGGCCCAAAGCAAACCCCACACCTGTAAGAGAGTAATCTGGCAGCCAGCAAAGTTTGTTTCATCAGCCAAAGAGGAGGAACAACTGTCCTTTAGCATATTGTTGAACCCAGGACTTACTGCTGGCTGGGGTCTGCCCCTGTTACACACATGGAATGTCACTTCTGCTCCCACAGCCCAGCTTTGAGAGCAGAATGGACAATCATTCTTGTTCCAAGTGCAGAAGGATGTTTGTCTAAGCCCCCAGGCTGAAGTGAGAGTGCTGAGGGAAGCTGTGGTGATTCACACTGCCACGAGGCATGAATCACCCCCTGACTGCAGCCAGCCAGTCCTGCTGCCAGCTGTCCACAGGACAAAGCCTTCTGTGAGGCTTCCACCAGCACTTCAGCTCTTTTAAGTGAGGCAAAGCTTTTTAGTTTTCCTAGCTAGCACAGCACAGCTTCGTTTTTATGTTGGGGAGTAACTCAGCTCTTTGTTTTCAACATTACAGCTGCATTGTGGGCTTCATCAGCAAAGAGAGAGAACGTGCTCTGCTGAAGGACCAGAGCCCAGGAACATTTTTATTGAGGTTCAGTGAAAGCAGCAGGGAGGGAGCAATCACCTTTACCTGGGTAGAGGAGTCTCAGAATGGTAAGTCAGCAACAGAGAACCTTTGCTGACCTGCTTGCACCAGAACAAGAAGTCTTTGGGGCCTTCTCCTCCCCCTGAGGACCAGCACAACACCCCTGGCAGCAGCAGGGCACAAGCAGTAGCAGGGACACACCATACTTGGGGTAACTCAAACCACACAATCAATGGATCAAGGTTTCAGCTAGGACAAGCTGCACTTCCCAGCCCTGCTTCTGGCCTGGAAGTTGGAAAGGAAAAACTGCCCAGACTGTCTTCCCTGCCTCCTTAAGCTCTCTCCCAGCCTTTAGTACTCACACAATTGCATCTCCTTCCAAGCCCAAGTGCAGCTTTTGTTCCTTCCTTCCTTCCTTCCCACGCTCCCCCTGGATAAATTATGTACTCACTCATTTTCCAAATAGTTCTCCTTCCTCCCCTTGGCCAAATGGATCAGTGAAGAGCTTCCTTCTTCTGTGAGCTGGACTGGTTCTCATCCTCTCCTAAGGAAGCCTGGAGGCATCACAGCCACAAGCTAAAGCCTCCCTTGTACCCAGTCAGGGCTCTCCCCTTATCACACTCCCTACCAGCCCCACCTGCCAGCGTGGGGCAGCTGTTGACACTTCACCTTGATGAGCCCAAAAGCAGCAGCAGGTGGAAGAGAAACTGCTGATGTACTGAAGGGTGACTTCTTTCCTTCTTTCCCTTGGCTGCCTTCATTCCTGAAACATCCAAAAGTTCAAAGAAGGTTGATAGTATTTGCAGCATTCAGGAAGGCTTATATGTCTCTCCTGATGATTCATGAAAGCCTCAGGTGGTGTATTTGGATCAAACTCCCTAACAGACAGCAGAGTTTGAATTACATAATTTGGAAGAAGGTTAAAAGGCAGCACAACCTAAATTACTTAATGAAACATTGCAGTAATTTCCATGGACAAGTCACACCAGTCATTCTGAGTACACAGCACACTAAGAGCCCTCACTGTGTGCTATCCCCTCATGCCTCCCTACCCCACAGAACAATTGTGCTCCCTTTGGCAGGAATTAAATATTTCCTGCAGCACTGTAGGTATCATCCAGGCAAGGCTTATGCTGATGTGAACTCTGAATTTGTTGGAAGTGGCTGCAGCTTTTCTGAACACTTTCAGAAATAAACTTTGAAGCCAGCTTTACAAAGTGCTGCTTCTCTCCTCAGCAGAGCCTCAGTTCCACTCGGTGGAGCCCTACACCAAGAAGGAGCTCTCTGCCGTGACCTTCCCCGACATCATCCGCAACTACAAAGTGATGGCAGCCGAAAACATCCCCGAGAACCCTCTGAGGTTCCTGTACCCCAACATCCCCAAGGACAATGCCTTTGGCAAGTACTACTCCAGGCCCAAGGAGGGTGAGTGCTGTGTGGGGCTCCTGCCTTTTAGCTTGTCTGCCTTTTCCTCAGCTGCTGGGGCACTGCACAATTCCTGGGGCATGGAAAGAAACGGAGCAGTTGGCCTGAATGCCTTGGCAGCCCATCCCATGTTTATAGGTTAAGAAAAGTCTGTTTTTATATAGGCACAACATGAGACTTAATCAGACCAAAAACTGAAACCCCTAATTGTCACTGGCTGTCATGTGAGCCTGTGAGCTGTTCCAGAAATTTAGGCTCCCACTAACAGCCCCGACCATGACTGGTTATGGGAGGGGTTTCTTTGCCGTTTTGTATAGGAGAACAGGAAAAACTGACTAAAAATGTAATAAATTAACCATAGTGCTGTAAAATGCATAACAGAGAGATTTGCACATTATCTGGGTCATAGGCTGTATTTTTGGTAAAATAAGGTGAAAATGTGATGTAAACTTGCTGGGAAAAAAAACCACAGGCTTTTTTTTTTTTCTCCTCTTGAAGCACCAGAGCCAATGGATTTGGATGGTCCCAAGGGAACTGGCTACATCAAGACTGAGTTAATCTCTGTATCTGAAGTGTAAGTTCTCACAAAAATGCTGTATTTTTAAGAACTGATCGTAAGATTTTAGCTGTAGTTCATGTCTCTTCATACTGTTTAAGCTGTAGGTGCCCCAGTCAGGTCTTTCCTCTTTGAGAATCTGATCACAACACATTAATGCACTGCTGTGTTTCAAACACCATTTTTAGCTAAAAACCCTAGAAACTTGCAGGGTGTTGTGCAGGCAAGTAATTTCTTGAAAAGCACATTCTCAAATACTTGTTGGACTTCTTTGGTTAGGATGTGCACCCCTGAGTAGTCTGAGTTTCATTTTAGGCCAGGCTGGCTTTGCAAAGGCTGCTCTTCCTCACAAGGGGCCTGGTTGGTAGCCAGGCAGAGTAGCCCAGCTGTGCCTCATTTGTTTGGTGACAGTGAATCCCTGCTCTTGTCCCTCAGGCACCTTTTAATCCCTGCTCTTGTCCCTCAGGCACCCCTCCAGGCTGCAGTCCCCAGAAAACCTGCTGCCCATGTCTCCCGAGGAGTTTGATGAGGTGTCTCGCATGGTGGGCCCCGCAGAGATCGATACTGTGGTACGTACCAGGAGCTCTAGGGTTCAGCCACAGCTTGCTCTTCCCTTTTCTTTTTCCCTGAGACATACCTCAGATACTTAGGCAGAGAACACATGTCTTCACAAGCATAGGAAAAGCTGGGATCCAGAGTTAGACTGGGATTGCCAGCGGTTGTTTTTCAAACATGTCTGCAGGAGAAGGGTGAAGAACAGCAGAGCAAAGCTGCTGTGTGTGCCTTGCTGGAGGAGAGATGGCACGGGAGGAAGGAGCATCCCTCTGGTGGGGGCTTTGTGGGGAGGGCCCCAGCAGGAGTGCAGTTTGGAAGTGCTGCCCTTGCAGGGTGTGCTTCAGGAAAAGAAACAAATTCAAGTGATCCCCACCCTGAGCAGCTGAATGCTGATGTGAATCAGGGTGACTGGGGCAGAAGGTGGTCATGCTCTGTGGCTAGCAAGGACTTGAGAAGCAGGGCTGGGGCTGTGTAATGAGGTTTCCTTTTCCCCTGTTCCTTGCAGATGTGCACACACATCCAGCTCTGAGCTGTGGCTGAGCTTCCCCTGCGTCATTAGCACGGCCCGTCCGCTTCTCGCCTCCTGTGCTGCATCAGTGCCTTGGGGACAGCGCTTCCCTTCCTTGGTTCCTCAGCCTCAAGGTCCTGCAGCAGTTTTAGCTGATGGCAATACCAACAGCAGCAGCCTGAGCAGCCTCCCTACAAGCATATCTTTGTTTAATTAGCAAGATACTGTGCCAGAGTGGAGGAAGAGGAAGGTGAGATTGTGAGCTCCTCAATGACAGTGATGGCAGAAACATGCATTCATTGTTTGAAGAAATTAGTTAAAAGTTTAAAACAGTTAACTGTACATAGAAGGCTTCAAAGGAAAGCTGGTTCTTTTACAGAGGTTCTGTTCAGAAAGGTTACACCTTGAATTTTTGTCTGCATCACAAAAGGGAAACACTCTACACATAGCATGCCACAGCTGCTGAAGTTTTTGTGCTTTTAAGCTCTTCTGGGCATGGCCCATGGAGAGAGCAGAAGCCAAAAATGTTACCTGCATTTCATTTTCACAAGGCACAATCTTGTGTAGGGATGTTTATCACAACCTTTCCCATAAAAAGCATTTCTTAGGACACCACCTTCAAGCTGCATTGGCACATGCTGAGCTTGGAACCCAAGGTGCATAATCAAGACTAAAGCCTCTGCAGACTGCAGTCATCAGACAGAATCAGAACCTCCTCTTAGAGGACTGCAAAAGGGATTGAATTATGATTTTATTTACTGTGCCTGATCTGCCAAGGTGAGGATCTGGTCACCCCTGTGTTCTGCAATAATACAGAGCCCCTGTAGGTTATAACAGGTGGAACAGAACTCAGTTTTCTCATGCATCATGAACCAGGGCATTTATTTAACTGTTAATTCAAATAGCTAAAACACTTTACAGGTTTTGATAATGAGGTGGTTTTGTAATTAGGGGTAAGGCACAGGAAAGTGAAGAAGTTTGTCCAGAGCAATGTCTGCAGGGTATGCAGTCTGCAGTACCTAAAGCATGAAGCTGTGCTTCCACCAGAGGAGGAACAGGTTGGTTTCTCAGCACATTTAAGGCAATGAACAGCTCTCAGTTGAGAGGCAAGGCTGTTGAGGCAGCTGTGTCTCCCTGAGGGTCCCTGTTAGTGCAGCTGCTGAGCTGGAGGGGCTGCACCCCTGTCCAGGCACAGGGGCACTGCAGGGCCCTGCCTGAGCAGGGCTTGGACAGGGTCACCTCCAGAGGCCCCTCCACACCCATCAGCTGCTGCTTGGGAACAGAAGGGCTGCTCCAGTTTGGTGTGCTGTGCCCAAGGCATCTCATGTGCCCCCTGAAAAGGCTTCCTAGGAAAACTAAAGGACCTAGAGCATCTAACACATATATTTAAATGAAAGCATTGCCAACACATATTTAAATGCAAGCATTGCAAACTGACTTCTTTTTGGTGCCCTGAGTTACTGGGATTAACAGTGCTACAGGAAATGACTTAATGCTTTTATCTTACTGTAACAGCTGGACGTGTTATCTGTTGCTAGTACAAAAATCAAGTTGTTTTTTGAGCTATGCTTTGTATTCATGTTCTACAAACCATTTTATTGTTCAGTTTTGTGGGACTTAAAGCAGAGGCCTTATTCACAGCTTGGTCTTTCCATAGCCGGTAGTTCTAGAAACAGTGACTTTTCCTCAATGGAATATTCTTTTATATATTTTAAATAAAAGGAACTGTCAGTTGCCACTTTTGTCCTCTCTCATGTTTTGGCTACTTCTATGATAAAGTGGATGTGCCAGTCTGTATTTTACTACTCTGTATCTCATTTTAAACTTGTTTGTGCAACTAAAGGGTTACAGCTCTGAAGCCTGAGGCAGTTTCCATGCTTTTAATTCTCTGCATTGTGGCAGACCTGTCTGCACTGGAGTTATTAGAAAGTGGCTGTTACCTTTTTTTATTACTGCTTGTATCCCTTCATTCATTTGTTTCCATCCCCACACAACCTTCAATAAACTGAACCTGAATTTCTAATTCGAGTCCTCAGTAGGATAACTGATCTATGGTTCATCTCTTTGGGCTACCAACGTGGACCCTGCTGCGTTTCTCTGGGGCTATAAGTGACAAAATCCCTCATCTCACACTTGTCAGGTTTTATATGAACTGTGCATCCAGAAGAATAATAAAGGAAACTGTTGGTGTGATGAAGGAAAGCAGAGTAAGTCAAGAGAAAGCTCGGCCTGTCCAGAGTACATAGCCAGAATTCCAACATTAACAAAAAGCAACCACCAGGGAAAGGTCACAGCTCTGGAAGTGTAGGTATCAAAATAAACACAAAAAAAAAAACCAAAACAGGGAAATGCTACATGACAGAAATTCATTCTGATTTCCTGTATGCTTTGAACAATAGAAATGACCAGAGTGGGTTTTCCAGGACAGCCTTGCCACAAATGAAGACTTATTTCAATGGCAATCCCACAGACAACCAATAAAACTCACCAGCACCACCATCACCTTGGTATTTCCATTTATTATGCTGTAAAAAGCAACACTATCTGGATTTTATTTCTTAAAATAAATAACTTTCATTTTCAGAACCAGTACAGCTCAAGTTTAGATTCATTCATGGGAAACTGCTAGAAATACATTCATCACTGTCTAGTCCCCACAATACAGAATCTAAAAGTCAAGATCAGCCCAGTCAGTTACAATGACCAGAAGTACACTGCCAGTAAGTATAGTTACGGATAGTCCAGCTCTGAAGCAAAAAAAATCTGGTACAATACAGTTTGTTCACAAAGGCTAATTAATGCTAAGACTACCACAATATTTCTGAGTACAAAGCATTAAGTTAGCTGAACGATTTTAGGTTGTGATACAGAAGAAACATATATGACATAAAAACAAAGGAGTGGGGGGAATCTTCTTTGGAGCGTAAGGAAGTCAGCGTTGGATAAGATAACCAAAAGCTATTTATTGGAAATTCTACATGTCAGTGTCATGAATGATAAACAGCCAAACCAATGTAGTACTGCATATATTTCTATTTATAAATAACGCCATGTCTAAGTAGCTGCATCGCTGAATTGGACATTACAAAATAATCCATCTTCTCACAATGAGAAAATACTAAAACTAACCAGCAAAAATGCACTGAAGCTAGGACTGGCTAAAAGCACTCTGTATGAAAGCATTAATTTAGGGACAGCCATGATCTTCAATGTTAGCTCAGTTACAATCCTTTTGGTTTTGGTTTGTTTATATCATGTGTACTATATAACATACCTATGTTTGAAAATGCCAGTTTGAACAACAAAATGTCAGTTAAATAAAGCTACATCAGGTATTTTTCTGAGAAGCTACAGAATGTGTTGTAACAGGGGCAAGATAGGGAAGATTAGCAGTGAAATCCATCATTTTAAACTAGGATCCATCTCAAAATATTCCTTTACATTGAAACTTATAATTTGGTTCCCTTGTGCTACCCAGTGACTGACGTGGCTCAACAAAGAGCCAGAGGCCGTTTCATTTAGTTCTTGTTTACAAAAGGGGTGGCCTGACACAGGATGTGAAGAGAATGGGTTAAAAGCCTCCAGAAAAATAGCTGATCTTCAGAAGAATACAAGAAAAAGAAAAAACAAGAAGAAAAAACAAACCCAACTAGCTTAAGAAGAGGAGGATTCTTAAGAAAAAGTGTTTGATAACCATGCCAGCCAGCTTCGAGATGCTGTTTGAGGGCTTTAGACTTTCAGACTTGTTCATGATGAAGACAGTCACAGCTTGTGATGAGTACCAAGCACTTTTCCACGTGGCTTGTCCTCCCTGCAGGGAGGCAGTATGGCATTTGGACAAGAGACTGTACAGGGACTTGAAAGGATTAATTCTCAGCTGTACTGACCTGCTGGGTCACTCTGGAGAAGTGACTTCTCTCCAAGCCTTAGTGTCCTCATTGCTAAAGGAGGGTAATGTGGTTCAGATCGTCTTTATAAAGTGCTTGGGCATTCTAGGAAGAATTTGGGCATGATTCCAGGAGATTTTGGTGCCAAAACACAGAAAATTTGACCTCTGAGATCTACTAATGACTTGTACACTACGTGCTAGGATAAAAACCACCATATACACAATTCTCAAGCACAATCTCCTTTTCCATGTGCTAAATGATTCCTGCCTAAAACTCTTGTGCTAAAATCCTTGCCTACATCCAACAACTGTAGTGTGTTGTGAGTATCTGAAGTGACTGCCCACTTCTGAGGTTTGTGCCACACTACTGGCAGAAGCAATTGTACATGGGACAGGGAGCTGTGGCAACATTGGACTTTTGTGAATTACAATACCTGTATCTACATTTTCCACGACAGGGCACGTGCCATGCTGGCTTCAGTGGCAAGACAATGAATGCCACCATTCACCACAAAAGGCATTTACTCACTTGTGCTCCTGGTGCTGAACTCCTGTCCTACACCAGGGGAATCCCAGTGATGCAATATCCTGCTCCCTGGTTTGATGGCAGTGCAAGAAGAGAACATACCCCAAAACCTGGCTTATCTCCTGCTCTGCTCCTGTTCTGATTGGCTCTATGCTCCTTAAAGCTGTTTCACTCCATGCGTGCTCCTTGCCACAAGCCTCAATGAGCTCAGATTGTATTTGGTTTGGTTCTTTGCCTGTCAAGCACTTCCATGCCCTGGCTGGCTCCTGGGGCAGCCTCCAGGAGGGAGCAGCCCCTGCCAGCCCCCAGGGTAGTGCAAATAAACCTGCAAGGAACACCTGCACGGAGTGGAAGCACCCACATTCCCTGGCCACAGGGAAGTACTTTAGCAGCTGAACGTGGAGAGAGAGGAGGGAGGCAAGACAGAGGAACTGAGAGAAACGCTCCCAAGACACAAATCCCACTACACACCCAGCTACACATCACACTCCCCTACACCATTTGGTCAAACAAACCTTAAAAACACATTCCCTGACAAGACTATCTCTAAGAACAAGCCTAGACCATTGACAAGTGTCACCTATACACTCTGTGATATTTATATTATGTAAACAAGGTTGTGTGAATTCTTTTTTTTCTATTTTTTTCCCAAAGATAAGTGCAGATCCTTACTTAACACACCCAGCCTACATCTACATCAGCATCCTCAGCTTTCAAAAAACCTCACTGACGCTCATACCTGACAGTACTCTGGCTCATCCTGGCCATACTGGAAACAGAGGGCTAAAGAAACAAAAATTCAGCAGAAAAGTTCCTAACCACAGACTAGAGTTCACACAGAACACAAAAATAAATTAAGTAGTGCACAGTAAAGCCAACAACAGCTAAATATTTTTATACATCAATTATATGCAGCATGAGGTAATATTGCTCACATTATGGAGGGAGATTCTTAGTTGGTTTTGTTTCTTTTGAAGAGATTGGATTTGTCCTGTGCGTATAGAAACTCCTGTAACGTAACACTGAAGTAACAGAGACTTCTGTAAAATATATACCACTATCAGATAGAAACACACACGCTCTTCATTACTTATGCATACCACAATTAAATAGGTAAGTGATTTGATTCTTAGGGTCTAGCTGGAGATGATTATAGCAAGCCATCCAGATTTTTATGAACCGTTCGGTTCTCCTTCCCGTCATTGTTATCCTCTGATGGCGTGTATTGGGTCTGATACTCTTGAAGGATTTTAAAAACATCATGGTGTCCAAAATGTAAAGCTTCATCCATAGGAGTGTTGTTCCACCTACAAAAAGCAGCACAGGATTTTTAAGATCAGCACATTAGAGCACCACAAATCCAGTTCTTTACATTCTGCACTAATGGCTCAGCACAGAGACCCCATTCAGTACAGTAACTGTGGGACTTCATTAAGCTGAGCATAACCTTTGAAATAATGGGTTTAGTGGCTCATTTTTCATTCCTGCTCAGTCTGCAGAACCTACAGAGAACCAGCAGGATCCCATTCCCCTGTTCCAGTGGCCTGGCTCAACACATTCCACTCTTATCTCTCCTCACAGGGACTAGGGAAGTGCTACTGGAGCATCTTCCCTCCAAACCAGCAATAAAACCACTCACCTGTCTTTGGGGAAAGGATTCACTTTGCACGCTTCCAGCAGAAACTTGACAACATCCACGTGTCCTACAGGAAAAGCAGCTCTGTGAGTGCCTGTACTTCTATACATCCATTTATGTACAGATAAAAGCAGCTATGCACAGAGACTGCAAGGATGTGCTAAAGCACACAGACAGACAGACAGACAGAGAGACAGCAAATGCTGTGTGAGGAGACAGTACCTTCTGCAGCTGCCACATGCAGGGCTGTCCGTGAGTCGTAGTCTCTTTGCTCCATATCCATTCCTGACAGAGCAAACCTTAAAAACAAAATAAAACACAATAAAGGAGACTGCAGAGGCAAGTCTTAGAGCACATCACAAAACCAGCATGGCAGGACACTGCCCTGCCACAAGAGGATGCAAGCAGCACCAGGAACATATTGTATCTTTGCTAATAATGAAAGGGGCTTTGGCTTTGAAAACCAGCTTAGTGCCTTAACTTCCTTTCTGCTCTTTAGTTGTCATAAATAAAAATAAAACATCTTTGCAGAAAACATAACAGTCAACAAGCCTGATTTAAAATGGTCCATGGACAAGCTAAGCCATCTAAGGCAAAGTAAATTTGTACCAGGTGAGAAAATCCCAGGAAGTCTCCCAAGTCTGAAAATCCTGAGCAGCATTAAGGGATTGGGAGGGTTCCTGCTTCACACTGATTCCTTGGGACAGCAGAGTTAAACTATACACCATAGATTTTCCCACCCACCAATTATATTTAGATATATCCCAGCCAAATTAATGCTTATTCAGTCTACTATCATTATTACCTTAAATGATGCCAGATTCTCTTCCAGATTTCAAAAGCAAAGCTAGATATCCTAACCTGTCCAATAATAATGTGCATTTTCCAATCTGAATTTTTGTGGCACTTTCAGAATTGAATATTAGAGCAGGTGAGAGTATAGACAGGATTTTCTGCTATTGCTATAAAAATGGTTAAATAAATTGTTTTACTATGATATAAATAAATGGAACACAGTGGGATTCAGGATAGTGTGAGGGTACCTTTTTGATAGTTAGATTTTGGTTGGGTTTTGGGTGAACACATTCAATCTCTAGCTCATGCAGCTCAATGTCCCCAGCCCAGACACAGTGCATGTGCATGTTCCTAAATAAACAACAACAGCAGGAACCAAACAAGCAGCATTCCTATTCCCAAATTCCTATTCCCAAGCCCCCACTGGTTTTTACCTCCGGAGTGCAGACACGTCCCCTGTGTAGGCAGCAAACAGCAGATTTATCACAGACTTCACCTACAAAGAGAGATCAAGTTCCAGTTTACTGATCTTCTTCCCTCAAACAGAAAACCCAGTGGGGCCAGTTGGTCCAGTGCTTATGGACTTGTGGATTGTATCCTCCCCTTGCCTGACCACATTCTTGCTCTGCTACCAGCACTGCAAGGTCTGTCCTTCCAAGGCTGAAGTCCTCAAGGACAGTCAAAGAACTAAAACAAATTAATTTCTGCTCTGTTGTGGGAAAAAATATGAACCTTGCTCTATAGGCAAACTGTGCTTCTCTCTTCAGTTGCCCAAGTATTGAATTGCACAGACAGCATCACTCTGCCCAATTTATAAAACCATGAACTCCTCACAAGTACTCCTCTGGAAAAGTAGGATTATTTTTGCTATTAACTGCAAAGATTCCTAATGCCAGGAGAAATCTATGTCAGCAGACATAAATTTATTTAAATGTTACCCTTTTTCCTATGTATTACAGATTATCCTTGCACACATCCAATGTACACACTTTTGCTCAAAAAAAACCATTTTAAGCAGTTCTGTTATGTAACAAGCAAGGTTTCCAGGCAGATAAAGTTGGATCTTTTTAGATAAATATGGGCTTCAAGCACAACACAGGTAAAGTCTCTGGTAAGTAAGTGCTTTTTCTCAGCTGTATTAATTATTCTAGCAAGAAATTATACTGTCAGGGTGCACCAACCTAGTCCCATGCATATTTCTAATACATCCTGGCTATAACAACTCTGCAGATTTTAACAAGAGCCAAAAATTATATGCTAGATGGTTTTAAGTCTCCACATCAGCTTGTTCCATAAACTGACAGAGCCACTTCTAGGCACCATTTCCCAGTAATTTCCAGCAAACTTTCTAAATGCTGCTTTGCTTTTTGAGCCTACAAAGTAACAGAGAGAAAAGAGGGAGCTGATGCTGCACTGACCTTCTACACCAAGGAGAAACAAACAGAATGAGAAATCCCCACCCACAAGCAAGTCTCCCACAGGTTTCTGCAAGAACGCTGGTGTACTTTCACAGGGCCACAGAGTAGCCAACATCTGTGCCTCTTCTAAACCAAAGCTGAGGAGCTGCCTGTTGTGTAAATATGCACTGAGGCAAAGAGAGACCCAAGGGGAAGGAGGCACAAAGGCCAGGATGGAGATACAAAGGGGACACAGAGCCACCCACAAAGCCTGCAGCTCCTTTGCAGTTTGCACTATGGGGGCTGTGGGATGCAGATCTGTAGGATTCCCTCTCCTCTCAGGGCTGGGCTGTCCCTACACCTGACAGGCCCCAAAGGCTGGGCCCAGCTCAGGCTCCCTCAGCTCTGACCCCACACCACCTCCAGCTGTGGCAAACCTGACATCTCACCCACAGCCTCCTCCCCGGCCTTACAGAGGGCTGGCATGCAGGGATTCCACTCCTCCCACAGAGATCTCTCTGTTCAGAGTTTCTGCCACAGGCCAAAGCAGTGGCCACCACTCGAGGCAGGTCCGTGGGGCCCTGCTCGGGAGGCAGAGCCAGCATCCCAGCTGAGCCCTCACACCACGGCAGCTCCATGCAGGGCTCAGCCCCTCGGGAAGAGCTGCTGGGAGCACCCAGGGCTGGGCACTGCCCGGGCAGGGTCACGGACACACGGACTCGCAGCAGCCAGGCTGGCTCAGGGCAGCAGCCACCCAAACACCCTCCATGGGCTCTCCATGGGGAGCGCCACAGCCAGCCCGAAATGCCAAACCCTGTCCCAGAGACAGCAGCTGAGTGCAAGTGTGAAGGGGAATTTAGCTGGATAATCTCTGCATTTCATCGAGATGAGTCAGGCATTCAAACCCGCAGGCAGGCCAGGCTGGGGCACTCACAGGGTTCCTACAGGTGATGAATACTCTCCCTTTTCAGGGGCTGGGATGGGCAAAGGACACACTGTCTCACACAAAAACCATTTCAGAGCTAACTGACCGTTTTGGCTGGGCTTCTTGATGTTTCTGGGAAATGCAAATATATATTAAAGTAATAAAATAAAAATAGCGCGCATTCCTTGCTTCAAAAAACAACTTTCCAAGTGCAGGCAGAACCCAGAATCCTGGATTCAGCTGAACATTTTGCTAAAAAGTGATTTTTGTTTTCTATAAACATGTGACAAAATGTAATTTGGAGATTCATGAGGCTTTGTAACACAATCACCTTAGATTACATCTCTCAGCAGTCTGGGAGAGGTCAAAGCTGCTCCTTCCTTAAGATAAAGCAAAATCAAAGGTTACTTTACTTTAAAACTGAACTTCTTGATGTATTTGTTTTTGTTTTGATCTAAGTCCAGACAAAAACATTTCTGCTTGTTTACCTCAGAAGGAAATTTGTTCTGTGTCCAATATTAAAAGTAATGGGACACAAAAGCAGGAGAAACACAATAAATTCAGCAGGACAATTATTAGAAGAGTAATTATCCAAAGCTGGTCAAAGGTGAACTCAAACTAAAATAAGCCAAGGGTGGCCATCATAGCTGGAAAAATCCTTTTGGGACGACTCCCTCCTGCTTCTAGAGAGACTTCAATGATTTTTTGGGAGAATCAGACTGGATTTGCTACCAACAAAACACACCTTGACCCCATAACTGCACCCTACTCTGACAGCAGCATAGACCAGGGCAAAAAATTAACAAACTTCATAAGGTATGAAAAGAAACTACTAGGAAGGCAGCCATAAAAAAAGAAGTTTTACCGAGTCTACGTAAAAAGTGAATTCAATAAAATTTAGGAATCTGCAAATACAAAGTACATTCTGACCTCAAAGTAAGAATATACCATCTCCACAAGCATCTTATGGGTCTTCCTCACCTTTGAAGAGAATATTAATCAAAGCAGCATATATACTAAATCATTATGTAAGAGGTTATCATTTATAGTGATAAAACCTTTACTAAGTGAACAGCACTTGCTGCCATAAGCTTTGTATCTGTGCAGAATCTCACTCAGACTGCCACAAAGTCAAGTTCAAATTCTCTACCCAAAACTCACAGCACTAGTTTGAAATAACAGGTTCATTGCAAAAAAAAAAAAAAAAAAAAAAGCAAAAGGCAAAAGAAACTCTGAAGTGGCAGCAGCAAACATACGATTTTGGGGAGAAAAAAAAAAGAGTGAACATGACAGATGAGCTCCATCCCTTCAAACTAAGTAGGGCACAAGGCAACTAATTTAAGTGGTGAGAAACTCACTGGCAGAGTCTCTAAACAAGTGGTTCATGAACATTCAGTGTTGGTGTTTTGATAACTGCCCTGGTGAACACAAGCCTCCCTAATGTTTAGAAACACAAAGTTCGCTTTCCACAACCTTTTCCTGCTGCATGTACTTCCCTAACAGTGAAAATGCAACAGAAGGAGAAGGGATGGAGTCCCTTTGCTTTATATGGGCTGGGTGGATCTGACACTGCCATACAGCTGCAGGGCAGGACCAAACCAGAGCAGAAACTGCTGCACCTTTTGCCAAACAAGAGGGAAAAGCTGCATGCACTGAAGCACAGGGGCTTGGCAGCTCTCCTCTCACCACACCAACAGCACAGAGCGCTGCTCACTCAGCTACAATGGGACCCTCTCTGTTCAGCACTCTTTCCTCAGCACTGGGTACAATCCTCGTTATCCAGGCAGTGAAACCAGCAAGGAAAGGTTCCTCACAAACACTCATGTCACTCAATGGCAGAAATCAGAAACACAGTTTCACTGTCAGGTTAGGAGGTGCTAGAGGTCTTGGACTCAGCTGGACAAAGCAATGGATGATCCAAGTCCTGCCTCACATCAGAGGTGGCCAAATGACCAACGTCTCCAAGGTACCTCTCCAGTTAATGGCTCTGTGAGTCTGTGGGTCAGCACGTGAGCAGCTCAAGAAAGAAAAATCAAGAGTGTTGCTGCTCAAGGACTGCACTGAGGTCAAGCTAAAGCAAGGAAACAGCCAGAGCTGAGAGCAGCAGGAAGTCACAGCGCTGCAGCAGATACTTCAGATAAACACGGGGGATGAAAAGGCAAAAAATGAAAGAGCAAAATCACCATTCCAAAACCCAAATGGACAAACTGAGCGAGCCACAAAGCCAGTTACAAAGTGAAACTCAGTGTCAGTGACTCCTAGCCCAAAGCTTTCCTAAATCAGTTGTTTTGCACATCTCCAGAGCCTGGTTATGGTGACAGTTTCAGAGAGTCTCCCTCAAGCAGCAGTGCTGACGTGAGCGGATGCACAGGGACAGAGGAACTGCAGACGGGAGCACGTGGCCCAGCACACAGCAAGAGCATGGCTGTGCCTCCTTCTCTGCAAGCACAAAGGACACCTGGGCATGACAGGAGAGCTTCAGGATTGGTTTTCAATTTCCCATTTTTCAATTGCCAACTGGAAAAATTAAATTTTAAACAAAAAAGTTTAACTTAAGTATTAATATGCCGAAGTTACTCATTGCAAGTGCAATTTCAACATCATCTTACTGATCTGAAAGGCTTG
Organism: Melozone crissalis; assembly: GCF_028551555.1. Taxonomy (NCBI): domain Eukaryota; kingdom Metazoa; phylum Chordata; class Aves; order Passeriformes; family Passerellidae; genus Melozone; species Melozone crissalis. The sequence goes on along the minus strand of NW_026535801.1, from coordinate 11,485,206 downwards.
GCTGGAATGTGGCAATTGCCTTGGTGGAGTATTTCTAACAAAAAAGTCTTTCCTACCTGAGTTGCACACCCAAATCCAGACTTATTTAAATAATCTCACAATGACTAACAGCAAATGCCCACACAAGACTGAGATAGAATCACTCCTCTCTTAACAGAGACCAGTTTAGAGGATATTTTTTTTAACTGAAGACAAGAGTGTCCACCGCTGCATGGCTCTAATGCCATCCACAGAAGACCTCTCCAAATACTTCAGAGACAGCACCCTGACATTGTTAGTGGCACTAAGATGGGAAACTGAGGCCCAGAGATGGAAATGAACTGCTACAGTCTCATGGAGAAGGGAGAGTGGCCTGACACCTTCTGCCCACTGCCTTCATTGATAATGCAGAACACCCAAATCTCGAGCAGGAGCTGAGCACACTGTGCTGTGTCCCTGTCACCACAGGGCTCTGTCCTGCTCTGCCATGGCTCCTCCAGTGCCTCCAGCACGGCAGGGAGAGCCTCTGCCCCGCACTGCACTTGGGTCAGGAGAGAAAAGCCAAACAGCTGTGCACGTACAGAAAGCAAATCCTTCAGGAAAAATTAATTTAGCTCAAAGCTGGATTAGTTCCATGAGCACCTCTTAGCTAAAAAGGTCAGTGAATCTGGATTTTAATTTCCTACCATGTCCTGCTTCCTGAGAACGCTCCGCCCCCTATAATTTCTTTGAAAATGTTACAGAATTAACATTCTGAACAAAAAGTATTGCTTCCAACTTTATGTTTCTCCAGGTGGCTCAGCAATATAGTCAAGCTCTATAGTTTATAGTAGAACTGCTCAAGGCAAGCCAAACAAGGACAAATAAACAACTCCCCTAAATTTTCCAACGCTCTTTCCATGATATTTAGGGATAACCACAGGTTGGCCCTCTGAAGAGATGTTCAAAATATTGAGAGCAACCAGTCTGAATGGATATTGCTTCTCAGGAACTTTGCTGTATCTGAATTTTACTGTGCACCAGTCCAAGTGTGCTGACAGGAGACTTTCAAATACAACAAGAGGAGTAAAAAAGGGAGAGCAGAGCTAGTTGAGAGAACACGTGCACCACGCTCTTCTCTCACATCCCATTTTTTGTGCTTAAAATGGGACGCAACGCTTCCTCTCAGGGAACCCTGCCCTTCTGGCCAACTGGCTTGAAGAACAGGGTTAAAAACACTCCCCTGCATGGCACAGAGGTGCAGAGATAAACTGGGATTTAAATTTCAGTGCCTAATGACACATGGCTGTCACACCAACCCCAGGGCCTGACACACTGGGACCTCAGAAAGGGTTGCAGGTAAGCAGGGCTCTGGGTTATGTCCCCCCAGGCTCCTGATCCCAGCCCCAGGAGAGCTGCACAGCAATCAGAATGCACTCCTGCAGCTCTTCACCAGGGAATCACAGAATCACAGAATAATGAGGTTGGAAGAGACCTCTAAGATCATCAAGTCCAAAACCTCAACTAGGTTATAGCACCAAGTGCCATGTCCAGTCTTTTTTTAAACACATCCAGAGATGGTGATTCTACCACCTCCCTGACAAAACCATTCCAGTATTTTATTACTCTTTCGGTGAAAAGTGTTTTCCTCATACCCAATCAGCCCAGCCCTGTCTGGAAGTGTCCCCGAGGCACACTTCTCCATGCCACTAACCCCCACAGTGCTGAGCACAGCTGATCTGCACCTGTGACAGCCTGGCTGCCTCCCTGGGCCACCTGCACCGAGGGTGACACAGCACAAAAGACTGAAAACCCATCAGGCGGCATTTCCAAACTGCACATCCCAGCTGCACACTGCTCCCTCAGGCCAGGAGGCTCTGCTGTCCCAGTCTGAGGCCACCCACCCCTGAGGCCTGGCAGGGGACACAGGAGCCCTGCACACGCCTGGCTCCCTCCATTGTTCCCAGCACACGGCCAGGCTAATCCGGCTCAGCACAGCATTAGCTCAGGAGGCAGAAAATAGATTGATAAGCTGCCCAAGGTGAGCACCCGGCCAGGGAACAGGGATTAATGCTCCACAGAGAGACTCTGCTATCCCCATCCTCTGCAAACGGCCAGGGACTGACAGGGAAGGCAGGAGCAAGGAGTTTACATAAGTCACTAGTGATTCCACAAAGTAATAAAAGCTCCAAAGTCAACAGGAATTCACTTTCACAGTAGCACTGGTCAGCGGCTTTCCCTAAAGTTGATCCCCTGATGAGGGTCACCACCAAAAGGCAATCTTTCCTCCTGCTCTTTGGAAGAACTGCTTATTTTATTAATGGGAAACAATCCCTGAAACCCAAGATGCCGATATAAACTCTGAAACAGCAGTGCTGACCTACAGATACCATGAAAAGCAAACCTAGAGCACAAAGCAAACCATTTAGTCATCCAGGTTTTACACACTGAACTTGTAACTCACCTATGCTGGAGCCCAGCCTTTTGATGGCTTTTTCCTGGCATGGAAGGCTTAAAAATAAAGTAAAAACAAACAGAAAAAAAAAACCCCTCAAACCTGCACAAAATGAATTTTGGTGTTTCAACTCCAAAACTAGAATGCAAGTAATCCCTAAAAGGACAAAAATAAACCAGGGATGGATCTGAGAGTAGAACACAGGTATCTCTATGTTCAGATACTAGATAGAATCACTTATTTTACAAATAGGCCAGTTTTGCATTTACATTTAATTTTCAATAATCTGGAATCTACTCTCCAGTGTCCACATACAAGGCTATTGTTGGGAAAAAATCCAGATCTAAAAGAGACAGCCACAGTCTTCCTTTAAAATACCATGTTCAATATGAAAGTAAGTTGTACTTCATAGGGAAAGAAATCTCAGTCAAAAGCCTGGTTTTAAAATTGAGCTTCTGCTTTGTTTCTCATGAAACAAAGTCAAAGTTACTACCTAAGGGTAAGTAAAGCACATATTTTACAGAGTCAAAACTAAGACTGAATTATAGACAACTACCCAACCAACCTCTAAGGCCTCCAAGCCCAGCCATCTCCATTTCACCTGCCCTGTCTGCCCCAGTGCAGTGCCAGCTGCCTGCCAGGACACAACTCCCAGACTAAGTGCCATGTTTTATTCACTAAATGAATCCCAGAATAATTCAGGTGCCCACCCAGGGGAGGACTGGCTCTGAAGTGGTCTCAGAGCTTGCTAGTGAGGTTGTGCCCATGAATATTTTTAGGGATGGACAGTCCTTGAAGGCACTCAAAGCACCCTCTGCATTAAGCCTCAACAATACCTTATTCTACAGAAAACTCAGTTCCACAAGAACAGGCAACTTCTCTAAATAACTTCCTGAAGCACACAGAAGTGAGGCTTTCCAGTAAGTGATCAAATGATCCCACAGAGCTCTACAGCAACCCAACACCAAGTGCCTCTGACAGAGCCTCCTGCCCTGACTTCAAACAAACACAAGGGTCTTAAGAAGTTATAAACTTAGAATCGCCTGGGAGAGCCTTTGTTCCCACTGCACTATAAATAATTAGAAGATGTGTGAATAAATTAATATATATCCCTTCACACATTAAAATATTGATACATTTGAAAATATAGACTAGGTTAATTCCATAAAACTTGCACTTTTTTTCTTGACAACTTCCACCACCTCTTCAGGCTATTTTCTGCACTACTGATCCTTGTTTCCTCATGTAATGTGACAAAAGTGCAAAACTAACTTTAGAATCTGCTCTGCCATGTTTTAAAACTGACACAGGAAACAAGATTTTGTCAGTTTTTTTCCTCAGTTCCTTTTCTAACCCTTTGACTATCCTTTCTTTTCCTCTAGATGGTGCAAGGTCCTCCCTGTTCACAGCTGGGGACAGAGGACGACACCCAGCTCCTTCAGTCCTACCAGCCGTGGGTGCAGTGTTTATTTTTGGACTCAAAGCTGCCACAAGTGACTTTCAAAGCTGCTACCACAGAGTTTATTTCTGAAGTCTCCCTGGGAATTAACTGGAAATGCCGTTTGCACAGCAATTATCCATACAGTTTGTGCTGCTGATACCAAACTAACAGACTAACAAAACACTTATTTATTCCTCACTCCAGTTTCAGCAGCCCTGCTCAAACACAACCCATGTACTGAAATACCAAAAGCTGCTTCTCCCATGAGTGATGTCTAGACTGCAGGCACACAAGAGGCTGTATTTTCATGTATCCAAACACAAAGTAGCTCTAAACCAACTGTGCTGCCAGCGTTGCAAACCCTCAGGCAAGCCAGCACACTGGTTCGCTATTACTTTTATTTAAAGCTGGGCAAAATCCCAGTAGGTATTTAAATATCTTCTTGCAATTCAACTACTCACTTTGTTTCAAATCCTAGCTGGTAGAACACTGACAATAAAGAATTTTCAATGGTCCTAAAAGTGTCTGTTTAAAACCCAAAAACAGAGCAAGGAGTTTTGACTAGGTTCAGTTCATGAACATTGAAAAAAGCCTGTACCAGCAGCTCAGTCTTGGAGCTTGTCACAGAAGCTGTGCATGCAGCTGAATGTAAGGAATAATTAAACCAAATATACACATCCAAGGTTTGTCCTGACATCAGGACCCTTTCTTCAATTAAGAACAAGTGTCAGATTGCTTTATTAGCAAACAGACAGTAAAGGCCACTAAAGGAGAAGTGCAGCTTTCCTGGAGGGAAGGCTGAGCAGGGGTGGTTTGCTCCCCTCTTCCATCTACTGGCATCAAATGGATTTCCATCATTCATATTTCCCTCTGATTCAAGCCTTTTCGAGATAAGTACTGGATTATGCCACCCAAAATTGCAAATAATTAGAGCATTGAAACCACAGGTTACAGTAAACTGCATTTCTTCATCCATCTCTGCCTGAAGTCCTTTTTTTTGTCAAAATACTTTAAATTAATGGAGGTATTCAAAAGCATCTAAAAATCGTATTTACCATAAGAGTTTATCCCCTTTTTTCCTTCTCTGTTACTGTACTAGTTTGCATAAAATTTAAAAAGCTTAAGGAGACAGGAAATAGTAACTGTGAGCAGAAGGTGCTTTTCCTCCAATCACATTTGGAGCCATGAAAGACAGAATTCATCTCTTCCAGCACCAACCCCATGCTCATAAGATGGACATGAAGTGAACACAAATTTCTGGAAGAAGTTTGTAACACCTATATTTCTCAAAACAACATCTCTCTACCTGTGAAATCACCCTAAACACTATCAGGCAGGAGGTACAAGTTCTTCAACTGTCCAAAAATATTCTTTGATTAATACAGAATAAAGAGTCACAGATAGGACTGAGCTCAGTTCTACCATTAAGTCAGCCAGTGCGTGCTCAGAGATTATTACATTTAATTATTCTAATTTTTAAATGAGATTTAGAATCCTGTAAATGAAATTTGAAATCATCTCTGTTTCCAATATAGCTTGTGATTCCATAGGTATAGGCTGCTTCATGCCGTGTTTGGTTTTACTCAAGAGCCTGAAATACAGAACAGCCCTCGATGATGACAAGCCATGGAAGCAGAAACCTTGTTTCATGGCAACACACACTGGGAATGTGTAATGCCTTGTTATTTACAGTTCTGACTATTGATTCATTCTGAAGTATTAGTAAACTGATGCTGTTTAAATTACAGATAAGACTATTTAATCATGATGAATTAGGAGTTAAGTAATTAAACAAAATGTTTACTAGAATAAGTGAAACATCTACTTACCTTCTGCAACCAGATTCCTTCGCAAAGACCATGCCCATCTACTCCACTCCTGAGATGTGCAAACCCCACAGGGTGAGACAAGCTGGAACACTGGCCAGCCACGTTCCTGAACTGCCCCACTCCCACCTCTGCCTCCCCTGATGGAGGCAGAAGAAACAACTATTCCCTAATCCTGATCTCCAGAGGTGGAGGGTGGGTGACACAAAGCAAAGTGCACACAAGGTGATTCCTCTCCCCCAGGAATCAAGGCATCCAACTCAATTTTACAAGAAAATTACATAGTATCATAAGAATGTCCAGGGTGAGTGGATGGGGCAGTTCCTCCTTTCCAGTGCCATCATCAGGAACAGGACAGCAGGAAATGTTGTGGGAAGCAGGCTGGGTTTGTATTTCCCCTTTCTAGCAGATAAAACCAATACTAACAATGAACTAGGTTCAAGGGGTACACAGGAAAAAAACTCCACAGAAATCAGAGCTCAAGATTCAGAGCCATTAACTCCATCAGTATTAGATTACAGGATCCCAGGAACAGATGCTTCTTTAGTTGGAAGAAACTTCCAGGAAAAAAAAGCCTGATATGAAGCATCAAGAACAGGTACTAGGATGGACCCAGCCAATACTGCTGTCACAGACACCCCTGAAAAAGAGATCATCCTAAATTTTTCAACACAGGAGGCCTTACAGCACCTAATGCTGAAGCTTCAGCAGTGCTCAGATGACAATGTTGTGACTGGAGAGCTCCCCTGCCCCTTTCCATGTGTGCCTGGACAAACAGATGAGCCTGGCAGAAGGGCTGATCTCAAGAGCTACTCACTGACAATTTCTTGTTATGTCTTATCCTTTGCTTAAAATCCACGTTGGTATGGGTATATCCATCCCATCCCTTTATTTTGGGGATGATTCTGTTGATTTCAGAAGGTACAAACACTGGGAAGAAGAGAGAAAACTGAGCACCAAAGCGGCCTTCACTAGATTACAGCCTCCACCTGCTGTTCCAAATTTCTTCGGGTACCAATGAAGGAACACACTTTTTGCTTCTGGAAACAACAGAATTAAGCACATCACTGAAAAGACACCCAAAATATCAAGTGAAAATTGAATTATCCTTCACTAGATTAAAGAGCTAAGTTGGCTGATTCCACTTGGGTTTTTTAAAGAAGATCTTTCACGGACATCATAAATTGTACCTGATTGTACCAGCAAGAGAAGTTCTTGAACACCTAATAAAGAAAACCAAATTAGAATAGCAGTAGTGAATAATAATGGATCAGGCAGTTCCACAGAACTGCAAATTAACAAGGGGGAGTCATAGAAAAACCTGGCCTGGTTCCTGTCCTGGATGACCAGAAGTGTTACTGCTGCATTGCTAGCCATGAACAGTATGACAAAGGAATGGCAGGTCGATTAATCCTTTCCACAAAAAGCTCACTAGATCAAGTGAAAGATCTAAAGCATGAAGACTTCCACCCTTTGAGGTGAAGACCAAATTTTCATTTCTAGGTGGCATGCATTTGCCATCAGCAGCTTGGATGGAAATACTTCAGTGATGCCAATGTCCAAAGCATCCAATTTTTGTTAAAAAATGACCCTTTTAAAGAGTTTAACTTACTCCACACTGTGAAACATTTTCAGCATTTCTCATCAGCAATAAAATATTTCGCCAGCAAACAATGATGGCTGGAAGTTAAAAAATAGTAAAACAATTCTTGCAGTCAACTATCGCAGAAATGTTATACCTACTTTGGTGGCTCCTTTTCAAAGACTAAACCCCTGCAACAAAGAGCATTGGAAATATACAGAGAAACCTTAAAAAGGGGAATGAATGCTAAGCCATTGATCCGGGATGCAGGGGAAAATAACAAGAGCCTTTGAAGTAATGGATACAGACATCACTAACAGTGCAAGATTTGGGACCAAAGGACTGGGATCAACGCTGTCACATGAATCCAGTGGAATGCTGATGGCTGCTTTAGTGACAGAGCTGTGTTAAGCAGACAGGACAAAAGGATGTCTGCCTTTTCAAGGACCTATTGACACCATTGATACCCACACAACAGAGCAGAGTGGGGCAATGCTCCTGCTTCCCAGCCTGTAGGCACTCACAATTTGTGGATGACAGTTTACTCCTAAATACATGTTTGGAACTGGAATTAGAGCCAAAAGAAAGGACTTTGCTCCAGAAGGATGCAGGGCACCTGCACTGCCAACAGACTGACTCCACCCTACAGGCTGAAAGCAGAATGGGCAAATCTTACCAGATGTTTGCACTCAGCTCTTGCTGAGAAGGTTCTTTCTAAATACTAGGATCAAGGTTCTATAAAACTTATTTTTAGGCTATGTATTCCATACCTTGTATTGAAACGTATGTTTTCCTCCTATTGAAAATATTTATTAGCTTAAATAAATCTTTTGCCTCCCTGCCTTTATCTTTAAACACTGCAAAGAGCCATATTACTCCCCAGCAGCCTTGGTATATGGAATAAAACATACTCAGCTGTTTTAGCCTGCTTTTCTATACTCTCAATCATAATTGTTATTCCTGCTCTGCAATGAGTGGGGATTTTTTAAAACATGTTTAATCAAAACAGTTTATTCTCAGATCAAGATTACATTTTAGTTATTTGATTTGCAATAATTACAGGCTGGAGAATTTTAAGAGAGAGGTCCTTGAAAAGAAGTGTGAAATGTACTTTCCATTCAGAAAGTAAAAGCTACACACATAACCAAAAGCAGGTCTATGAGTCCAAAAAAACCCTGATAATTGCATGAGTAATTCCTGAACAAACAATAAAGTTGCCTGCCTCAAGGAAAAAGCTGGGCTAGTGAATGACATCAACAGGAAATGAGTAGCATTATCTCTTCCTATCACTCCACTTGTGCTCTCAGTTCATTGTTTTGACAAGTGCTCTGATCACACGGGGTCCTAACAGCACCATGCCATCCCTCAGCAAATAGCACACTTCCACGCCTGCATTCAGCCTGTTGGGCTTCAATAGAAAAATAAAGGGAATATGGCCTGTTCAAATCCCTAAATCACTTCATTTCCAATGACATAATGAAAAAATACTTAGAACCTGGTAGGAAAAATACAGCAGGAAGTGAAAATACTAATTACTGCTGCCCAAAAGCCACTTTTACCTATGCCACTTCTAGGACTCTCCAAAAGCCAACAGATTACAGCATGATGGTAAAATCATCACATTCAGTGAAAACACAGAAGTCACCATCAAAAACTACAGAAAGGGAAAATTCCAAAAGTAGGGTGGGAAAAAATTCCTAAATCCAAGCATTAAAGCACTGGGATAACTCACTCAGCCAGATGATAAAACCTCATCACTGGAGGTTTCCAACACTAGACTGGCAAAGCCCTTGAGCAACACAACCCAAGTGACATGAGATGGTTTTTTGAGCAGGGGCTGGACCCTGAGATCTCCAGAGATCCCTCCCAGCCTCTGTGACCTCGTGGGTTCCTCCTCAGGTTGCTGACAGTCACTAGTGCTCCCTGAGCCTCAGACAGGTTACAATAACTGCACCCAGCTGAGTAAATCTGACCTTTAAGGCAAGGTACAGTATGAAGATAAATGTCCAATTCACAGTGTGCACATGAGCTTGTAAAATCACATGAAGGCACAGCTATGTGCCAGCTGAGTCAGAATCAGAGCAGAGCAGCAGCTCCAACAGGAAGCAGCACCTTACAGCAGATACACTGCCTCACGTGCCTGCTCAGCACTAAATACATCAAAGTCTGGTTGGCTGGAACATTTTTGAGGATAGGAAGACATTCTGGAATTACTTCCTTTTCCCCTTGTCCTTCCTCCAACCCCATTTCCTCCCCAGTCCTAGTGCTGAGGTGCAAAGTGTCCATTATTCTCCAGACATCCACCTGCCTTGTCCTCAGTCAAGCACCCATGCCAGCTTTATTGTCTCAATTAAGTCCTGCTCAAATTAAACTGGTAAAAAATCAAAATACCAAACAGAATACCCAAACACCTTGCCCCCACCACAGTTCTGCCACTGAACTCCATTCCAGGCTTTATTCAGCTGAGCTGCAGCCTCAGATGTGATCATTAGGTACCCCTGCTACGCACAGAAGAAATGCACATGGTATTTTCAGGAGTAGCTGAGCCATGTGCTGCCACTCAAGACTTGCAAAAACATTTAAATGTTCAATGTCCAAGTCATACCAAAAAGTCTGCATAAAGCAAGATTAGATGCCAGTAAGAAAATTAACTCCTACTTGCAGAAAAAACAAAAGAAAAGAGGGGATTTTTAATTTTGCACACAATATACTCTAGGAGCAAACGGCAAATCAGAAACCATGCTTGATTCAAGGCAGGTAGTTTAATAATTTAGACTATTTCAATTATTCAACACACTAGGACACGAATTCCTGAAAGAAAGTGGGGCTGTGCATGACTCAACCATGTCTTTACATACATTAGTTAGTCATGCACTTTCCAGACTAGACAAATGTGGAACAGACAAGGTGCCAGCATGATTTAAAAAAACAGCTTTAGTTAAGATTTCTACCCAATTTAAAGCCTCCTGCCAACCCTCCAACCACCACAGACATATGTGACTCAAATCCTCAAGGAGACTGCACTGAAGGCAAATTATTAGGTGTATTTGTCATTCTAATAAGAGCCCTGCTGAAACAAGTTTATTCTTGTTTCCCTGCAATAACTGATTCTGAACCTTCAAAAAAACTACAGAAACATTATTTAAAATTAAAAAAAAAAAGAAAAACAGTACATGCCTACAAACAATGTTTAGGATACTAAAACATCATACATTAATTATGCTCATAATTAATTCCTTTGTTCATAAATTACTGTGCATCAATGACATGTATGTATCAAGACCAAGAGATACATGTGCAATAAAAAACCAACATAATCCATCTCCCCTCCCACCCACCCTCCTCAGAATCCATTGCCTTTTTATTCATCTACCCACCCATGGGTCTTCTGACACAAACATATACTAAAAACCAAAATATAAGAGCCAAAATAATTCTACAGTAAATCACCTGTGGCTCTGTGTACTTACTAATGTTTTTCTTTTCATCATCTTTATGACTTTTAGAGAATAAACTCTTTTGATATGTGATGTTTTTAAGTATAATGAACATGTAGCTCATTTCACAACCAAAGGACAAATAACTTCAGCTTATAAACCAGTCTGCAGAAAAACTAAATTAACAATTCTGACCATCCTCAGTAGAGGCAGGCCCCAGCATCACGACCAGAACAATGTGGGGCTTGGACCACCTCCCTTGCTACACATGATTTATTACAAGTTGTATTTTCCCTTCATAATGCTCAGGATTAGTAGTTACTACACTGGCACCATTAACCATACATTTTCCATGTGACTGAATCAGTACCTTCAAAACTAGACAAATATACAGTGATAGTAAAATTCTACTGCACCAGGACTTCTTTATTAAAAAGTCATAGTGACAAAGTTTTGCTACCTTGATTTTTTGCCTTCACCTTTCTAAGATAACAGTTCAAACAGAAAAATAATTATTCTATAAAATGTTTACAAAATCTTAGGAAAGTTTTCAGTGACTGGTTTAACTAAAACTGCTTATTCCACCTACTCTTCCAGAATCTTTTTTCGAACAGAGTACTCACTATCTCAACTTCAATCTAAAAAATATGTTTGAACAAATCTGTTCTGCATTGAGAGAAAAAAAAATACAATAAAAAATCAGCTTAAAATAAATTTATTAAACAATACAAAAATAAGCATGCTGGAAATCAAGATACATAAATAACATACAATGCAAATGAAAAATGGAAAACGAGACAGGTAACTTAACAACTGAGCCAAAAGGTACAACACAAATGCTAAAATAAATCTTTAAAAAGCATTTACATTTCTAATGAAATGTTAATGATGCTGACAAAGAAAAACAAACAAACAGCTAAAATGCTTGAATATCAAGAATTGCTATTACTGTAGCACAGGTGAACACTAGAACCGTTGCAGACTTCACACATGGAATGACTGAACCTCAGTGGCCCGTGGTGGGTGACCTTGGCCCCCAGGTGCCCTGCAGGAACAGGAGCCATCTGCACACGTGGCAGCAGCCAGGGCAAGAAACTACAAGTGTGGGCAAGTTACAGAACAGTTGGTTCAGAGGAATCTCCTCCCGACCCTTCCTAGCTGGAAGCTGCCTTCAATTCTGAGGCAGGCTTCAAAAGCATATATTACAGAACTGTAATATATTTATATATATATTTAAAGATTGTTTAAGCTGTACCCTAAATATTCTTATTATGCATATTAAAGACCTAGTAGTTCTCTTATTTCTGTATTTCCCATGCAGGACTTGACTCTACCACATATGGAAAAATTGTCCATCTTCAACCACATCTTTAGAAGTGGCTTCAAACAGCACTAAAAATCAAGGTGGGTAGAGTCAGACCAAGCAAATCCTGCATCATGCCTTTTCCATTTTTAATTAAATCAGCAAGTCATCCAGCAACATGTCACCACTGTAAATACTTTCCATTAGCAGCACAGACACATTATGTTCCCTCCTGCAACTGAGGGTATTTCAGGTAAAGTAGTTCTGCAGGATCTGAATACTTGTTATGTCTCTGTAGCTACTAGTTTACTGCAAAATCCTCAAACAGGCAAGACATTTTTATAATTGAAGACTTGGCCTTTATTCTGAGGACAAGCACTAACAAACCTAACCTTATCATCAGAGATAAGATTATAAAATAGTTATTATTCAGCAATTCATGACTGACACTTATTACTGACATTTGCACCACAGATTTACCTCTTCATCCCAGTAGGGCATCAAATTCACTGAAAATTGATGTTCTGTACTGTTTTGTTTAAATATTTCCATCCTAGGCTTCAAAGACAGGAAGCCCATCCTTTTACAATACTCTGCTAAATGAAGATTATTCAGGGTTTAGTCAGAGCTTCTTCAAATGTTTATGCAAAATTAACAATACCTAAACAGATTAATTAAGAGCAGCTTGCTTTCTCAGAGAACATCAGCTCTGTTTTATGCATCTTCCTAAACTCATGAACATTCCAGATGGGTCAAAAAAGGGGCAGGAAAAAACTAACTCTGCTATTAGGCAAAATTCACATATCAACAGTTTGGAGTTTTAGATTAAAAAAAAAGGGAGAGGGGCTGGGGAAGGGAGCAGAGAGAAGAGGTGAAGGTGTTACTACAGAACTGCTTGTCACTGTCTCTTAAAATCCTCTACCAGCTAATACCATTTATCATTGCTTGGACAAGTTTCTCCAGTTTGATAAACCAGGACTCTGTGTGATGTGTACTAGGGATGGGACACATCAGATTATTTGCCTATTTATAGAGGAGAAAACTTTATAGAGAATGCTTTTCTAAGACTTTCTGCATTATTAAGAATCTAATTCCTGCAAGTGTTAAGAATTTAGCAAGTTGTTGACCTCTGTTCAGAACTGCCTATTGAGCCTATCTGAAGCTTAAATATATCATTTGGAGCTACACCCTACTCAAGATACTCAAATTATCAAATTATGCAGCTTAAGAGATGCAGCTGGCTGTGGAAAAATGCAAGTCCTCTTCCTCAGTAAGCTGACAGAGCTGCAAACCCAAAATCATTTCAAAAAAATAGCAATTAATTATAACTTAAGAATTTGCTCCTGTGTAAATGAAACCTCATATATGAACATATGCACAGAATTATGTTTGAAAAACAGCTCTAAACAGTCCTAATAAGATCTACCTATCTGCTTCCCTGTGAACATATTTCCTGCTCACTGCTCAGTTGGTTACCAGTCGAAGCCCCAGATTGCTTACATTCCTTTCCAGGGTGGAGCACAGCACTATTAGTGAGGCAGATTTCTGAGTCATAACTACCAGCTGGCAGCACAGGCAGCAAGAGAGACACTCCAAATAGCTGGGGCAGAAATCTCTCTGCTGCATTAGTTAACTTGCAAACAAGACAGGTTTTTCTCCTCCTCCTCCTCCTCCCCACTTCTCCCACTCCTGCCCAGGCATTTTTGCTCTCTTTATTACAATATTAACATTAATAATTATTAATGGTTTGATAAAAAGAAAAAATAATCTTCACTAGCATGGCATATGCAAAAGGTCAATTTCTCTTCAAATTTGATAGCTCATATTAAAGAAACCCTGATATGGTAATAATATGACTCAGAACCTATCTCCACTTAATATACAATTATTTAGAAATTCAGGAATTTGCTGTATTTTGCCAAATACTATTTTATATTTTAATTAATATTCTATCTTTACATGCTGACCCTGCTCAGTGGACACAAGCTTTTGCCCATTCTCAAAGTTCATATACTTCAAAATCTCAGATATAAAAAAAAATAAACAGATACACCACAAAAGTGGTATGTATCTTTGAAAACACTAAGATTTACCTTTACTTTTTTTTTTTTTTAACTAAATGTGTTCTAAGTAACTACAAAAGTCAGTTTACAGCTTTGGGGTTGTTTGCACATGCTTTTTCCCACACACCCTTGAACTTTGACAATCTTTTTGGTATAGCATACAAAATTTACACAAAAATATATATATAAATGAAACACCAGGTAAACAATATTCAAATCAAAATAAAATCTAGAGATGCTTGAGGGTTTTTAAAATGAAGAATTTAATGGAACTAGAACCCATTTGTTTAGTTCTGCTCTCCCCGACCTTCCATTCTATACACTACGGTTCTGGAGATGTCCTCGTTTGATTCAGGTGACACTTTTTTCCATACTGTTTCTTTTAAAGCAAGTTCTTGCTGGAGATTCTCATAGTCCATTGGTCCAAAGGAATGCTAGTTGTTCAAGCAACATACATTATTTATTAGTGTACTTGAAGGAAAAAAAAAAATCCATACTTGCAGTCATTGCTAACAGACTCAAGTGTTTCAGCTCTTCACATAAACTGTTAGTTTCACTTTTCCACTTATAAAAAAATTAAACTCAAAACTGGGTGATTTTTAGATGTATACATGCAAATAGAAGCACTTTAATAATCATTCTACTGTATTGAAATTTTCATGCCTTAGTTGAAACATTAATGGTATTGAAAACAAAGAGGTTTTCCTTATCTCAATGCCCTCATGCTTGTATCATTTGTAAATGCAGCTGGAGTGGATTCAGTTCATTCCCAGACACGGCTTATGCTGCTCCCTAAGTAGCAGGCTCTTGTCTGCAGCACTATTCATGCCTGAATTCACTGCCTGTGCAACTCTCAGCAGGTCATGTGCTGTTGGAGACATCCTTGTGAAAACACAGCTACACACAGATCTCGTGTGTTGCAGCACACACCAGAAAGGCTAAGCCCACCAGCTGGTCAAGTCTTTATTAAAGGCAACCAGTACAGTAAAACTCTTGGCAACCTCCATCAGATACCATCTACCTAATCTAGCAGGGGGGGATGAACTGCATGAAATGGAGTTACAAATTTAGTAATGAATTCTCCTAACACAAAACCCTGTGACAGTAGGGTCCACCCAGGCAAGTGCCCACTAATAATGTACACTAACTAGATGATCTGAAAGCTTTGATGCAATACATGTCATTGAGCAGTTTGGCATTTAGAGAAGAACTTGCCAGATTTCCCCTGAAGTCTATGAGCAATACTCACTGCACACAGACAGTAACTTACCCGCTGATCACCTCCTTCTCTGCGAGGATCAAGCTTTTTTGCAAAGTGTCTCAAATTATCGTAGTTATGGAAATTGCACAAAGAAACCAGATCCTGCAAGCATTTAGAGAACATGCATTATTACCTGCACAGGATAGCCAAATGCACCTCAGTTAATAATAACACTACAACTTACATTTTGCATCATATCCAAGTAACTTAAACAGTAAGAAGTTTATTTAATAAATCAATACCCATGTCCATAAGGCACTTTGAACATAATAGATCTACAGGATAAAATTCTAATAATGCCTTTAAATAATACCTTTAAATGATACCTTTACTTCCTTCTTACAGAAGGACGAAACAAGGAGCAAATCTGTAAAATATCTATTTAAATAAACTGCTACTCGAAGACAGGAAGCTTATCCTTTTACAATACTCTGCTAAATGAAGATAATTCAGGGTTTAGTCAGAGCTTTTTCAAATGTTTATGCAAAATTAACAATACCTAAACAGATTAATTAAGAGCAGCTTGCTTTCTCAGAGAACATCAGCTCTGTTTTATGCATCTTCCTAAACTCATGAACATTCCAGATGGGTCAAAAAAGGGGCAGGAAAAAACTAACTCTGCTATTAGGCAAAACTCGCGTATCAACAGCTTGGAGTTTTAGATAAAAAAGGGAGGGATTTAAAGCATAAATAAGCTGTATGTAACCCTTCAGGAACAGAAAAACTTCAATCAAAAGGATGAAACAAAGAAATGAGTGACAATAAGGGATTCTCAATCTGTATGAATTACAACATGAAAGGCTATAATTACAAAACTTGGCAATGCTGTTCTATTTTTAAAAGTGACTGTTACAATCATGTATCAGTTTTTAGGTCTCATTGCAACGCAGAATTGATGCAGTAAATCCTTCACCTACCCCTCTATTCTAGGATTTAGAGTTATGTTACCAGGACTATTTAATACGAAGCTTTAAAGCACTTAAACTAGAATTAGTAACTGCTTAATTTGGAACTGTGTAAATGTTAGATAAATAGAAGCATGAAAAGTTTTAACTGCTGCTCAAATTCCCCTTTAAAATTAAGCAATCATCATTACAAGGTAGTTTTAGGGAGAAAAAAGGAAAAAATTTTTTACATTCTCCTCTCCCACAAAACACCTTAATTAATCATTGCAAAGTCCTCCCCAAAATCTCTCCTGCTTCTAATGCTCCTATCAGCAGACTATGCACAGTTCTTTCACTGGCTCAACATGAAGCCAGGAAGAGTTTGCCCAACATCTGGGTATCATCTATGAAGACATCTTTTGTCAGATGGTTTACAAAAATTAGTTTAAAAATACATCAGAATGGAAGTATTTCATTACAGTCTTTTTCTGTTATTACAATGAAATAAGAGTTGCATTTCCAGTGTTTTGAAAACTGCACTTTATGACAAGAAAGGGAAAAAAGTCTGTAAATAGAGCTCTAGAGTTTTAATGCAATATACTGGAGTCCAGCACTTCCATTTCCCCATGAAGTGTTCCTTCTCAAAGCTTTTACACAACAATTTCTCGAGTGTTTCTGGCATCATACTTCAGTGCTCACTGAAATCAAGTGCTATTTACTACTAAAAAGCAAACATCTATTCTTAGACTTTCACCCTTGGACCAGATGAAACTTGCTAAGTAGGGAACAATCAGAAATCACTATTTAATTCACTTAGATCTCAGCTGTGCCAACTGAAGCTCAGTAAACATCAGCTGCAAAAGCAAAAAAAAACCAGAAAACAAACCCAAACCCCAAGGGCAATGGTGCTTACATGACAAAAGTGAATTCCTTTAACACTGTTGCCCATCTTGTCCAAAGGAGGTGACCAGCACATCAAGCCCATGACATTAGGAACAACCAGAAGAATCCCACCAGCAACTCCAGACTTGGCAGGAAGACCAACCTACAGAATAATCAGAGAATTACTGGCCTCTGCAATTGTTCCTCACTATTGTAACACAATGCATCAGCATCTTCCTGAAGATTATTGTGTAGCATTAATAAAACATGTATCTGGAAGGCACTTGAAGCTGGGAAAGCATTATTACTTATCTCTTTTTAGATAAACAATAAACTGATGCAGTTTGTGACAATCCAAGGTTCACAATCATAAAACTATTTGCTCACAGGAATACAGTGGGTCAATAATACTGTGAAAGAAGATAATTAAATCTATTTTTTTTTAAAGTAATTATGACTGAGCAGTACTACACAATAGTATGTCTCACAAACAGTTTGCAACAAGGTGGTAGAATGAAGCTGTAAAAATCTTGACTGGAAAAGATAAAAAGCAAAAAACCACAAGAAAACTGGAAAGTATCTATGAAATCATACAATAACCTATTTATTTAAAATCTGAACAAAGGCATTACTTTTTTTCAGTAGGAACTAACATGTCACATATCCTCATGGCTCTCCAAGCAGCAACTTTTATGTCACACAATGCACCATAATCAATTTTACGTGTATGCATAAAAATGCTGGAAAAAACACTGAAAGCATAAGATAGACTCCATCTTGAATTATAAACATGTAAGGAACACACTGCTAGAAAATAGGAGCACAGTACATGGGCTGTGTGTGACAGCCATTTTCACACATATAAGGACAATTTCTGAGCCTGAGTTACTGAAGAAAAAACAACTGTCTGCAAAGGCTTTCTGCTATCCTTGACTCCCATACAGCAGGATTGCTTCAGCCATGAAGAAATATTGCTTCTGTCGCTCTCGTGAACAGCCTTCCTAAGGAACAGCATTTATCTTTTGATATGAAAAGGATTCCCTGAAGTAAAGGCAGAGTGCTCTAGGGTATGTGACACTAGCAGAGCCATGAATCCTAGGTGAGATTTTCCCTTACAGTGCGCTCAATTTCTAAACAATTCATGTAACACCTTCTCTTCTGCCTCAAAACAAGGAAGCAATCCTTAGAACATAGAAAATACTAGCAGAAATTAACCTGCCTGGTCAGCTGTAATTAAAACCTGTGAAGTACTTACATGGAAGGCAAACTGCCCTGAGAAGTCATACATGCCACAGGAATGCATCAAACTCAAGGTATTCCGGACTGCCTCGGGGCTCAGGACTCTCTCACCAGTGATTGGGCAAAAGCCACCATTAGCCAGAGTTGCTGCCATCACACTTGCTGACTCACATGTTACTTCTATTGAGCAAAGCTTATGGAAAAGAAATAGAGATTATAAGCACTGGTACTTCTAGCAGAGTAAGGCCAACTACAGCAGGACCAACAAAATACTGAAATCTTAAAATAACATCTCAGAATCACCTGTAGCATAACATTTCTTACAGATTACACTAGTAGCATCAATTACTACAGTCTGAATCTTTCTGCTATAAAGATCCCAGTGACAGTGTTTGTAAGCCCTCTTAAAAGCTGGGGACAGTATTTTTATGGGTTAGTGTCTCTGCTCGATTCCTCCCCCCACCCCCCTTATGTTCCTTTGAGAGGAAGAGGTCTGTAAAACAATCTCTAAAAAAGTATTTTGCATCTGCTTAAATGGCAAAGCCACAGAATGACTGGTTTGTTTTTTTTTTAATTTGAGCTTGTTTCGTGTGGTGGGTTCTTTTTATTTTAAAGCCTTAGAAGATCCCACACATTATTAGAAGTACAATTTAAAGCTGCAAATTCTAGCACATGCAAGTGTTAACGCCAGCACTTCCTGCTGATGCAGCCTTATTTCACCTTTTTCATATTTAATTTCTTATATAGTAATGATACAACCACACCATAGTTTTTCCCAGGATCCCTGCTTCAGTACAGACTATACATACTTTGGTGACACATCAGGAAATGTGATAAGATGCCATCACCTGATGCTGCCTCATTTCTGCAGAAACCAAAAGATAAGTTGGTTTCAACCTGAAGCTGAAATGCTGCTCTAAAAAGTAAACAAACTAGTGCTCCTATCCTTGTTTCTGCCAAACAGTCATTACATGATACTTCATGAAGTTACCTAAGCCACGTTTGCATGAGTAGTTACTACCTGGAATTCTTATTTTCCGGGTGCCAAACTCAATACATCCTAGTCCAATCAACTGGAGTTGCAAATCAAGAGATTGTCAGAGACGCATCTAAAATGGCAACTGTGTTTTAAACATATGAAGTATTACATAATATCACCTACTTTCAAAAAAAAAATTGTTTCTAGGTTCTCAGTTTAAGCACCTGCATTCTGTACCTCGTTTGTCTAAACTGAGAATAATCCATCCTCACTTTACAGAGATAATAGGCAAATACGTTTATTCCTGCTCAGAAAGTTCCCAGTCACAAAAGGGAGGAAGGAGCATTACAGAAAACCCAAAGAAAAGAAATAACTAGACTTTTAAGTACAATCTGAGTGTTGGAAAGGTAAGCATTGTACCCTAACAGGAAAAGAGAAATGCTGCTCGTGTATGAGCTACCCTTTTCCTGAGCACGGAGTGAAAAGGGGATTTTTCAAGGGAAAAAAGAAACAATGACACATGGTCATTAAATCAGAGATTAGAATGCACAAAAATGAGGCCAAATTAAAATACATCAGAAAAGTAAGCTTTAGCATTTCTTAACTTATTAATAGCTTCCACTTAGAAAACACATCAGGCAGTGAGATACAAGGCATTTAAAAAGCATTTTTATACAGTAAATTCATGTAAATTACACATTCTCTTTTGTCACAAGTTCATAATAGACTATTAGCTTGTACCTAGTTTCTAACTCAACAGGAGGTCAACTACAGCTAATCACACATACCTTACTTCATAAACACTCATCCAATCTAAATATAAGAGAGCAGGTGCATCCCCACACAAAAAACTCAAATAAAATTTGCATTTTGAAAATAATGCCTTATAATTTGCATAAGTAACAGCAAGTCTCCAAGTCAAAAACAAATTTTGAGAACTCTGTATTTCTTTTTTTAAACTCTCCCAGATGAAGTGAATCAGTAACACAACTTGAACTGCCTCTTGAGAACTCTACACAGCAGGGCTGAGTTGTGTGCATTTAAACATTAGGAAACCCTTACTGAGGAAATACCTCACACTTGCAAGTTCTCATTTTGTGACAGTTGTAAATAACTTGCTGAAAGTGAAAAAGAAAAAAAAAAAAGGAGGGAGGGGGAAAAAAAATATATATATTCTTACTCAAAAGCATTGAATGAAAAGGAGGTGATATTCCCACTTCTTCCCTTGTAGCACCCCCTCAAGCCTACAGCTCAGCATGCACTCTCCAGCCACAGAGGTTAAACTACTCCACAGCACCATAAGAAGCAGCAACCCAAAGAGGAAGTGTTTTGTCAAACTCACTGAGGTTATACAAGACATTTCAAACTTCTAACTTCAAGTGGTTTAAAGACTATTGCTAGTTTGTATTAGCAACAAAGACACCTGAGTAGATCACCTGAACAAAAGCAAATCTGGGTACATCACACATACACCTGTCATTTCCAGAGTTAAAGAGAAGCTGACATTTAACTGCACGTCATTAAAGCCTCCATGTCTAGGCACAAATCAGCTTCTACTGCTTATAATAGCAATTCTAAGCCTATGGTGAGTCTCAATTTTAAAGTCAGTTACCTGAAAATAGAAGTCTAGTATAGCAACCATATCCGTGCCTTCAGGAAAGCACTGAGGAAGAAAAAGAAAGAGTCTTTAGATAAAATGATTTTTTTTTTTTTAAGTATCACTTTTAGATAGACATAACTTTAGCTATACTGTTGTCAGCATACTAAGCATTAGGTGTATTTTAATATAAATATTTAAATGTAGTAAGTAGAAATACTTAATGACATCAGACTTAAAAATAACACAGTGCAGCAATATCAATAAGCTAGGTACTAAAAGATTTTTCACTATAGTTTTCAACATCTTTAAATAAGCAAATGGAAAAATGCATTCAGGAGTTTTATAAAATCACCTCTACAGCACAGATTACACTTTTTACAATAAATAAAACAAATTGCCATGGCTATGTTACAGAAAAATATTTAGAGGTATTTTATAAGAATGGCATAAATATCACACTTTTTAAATTACAGCATTTGAATAACACCAATAAGACATATCCAGTATGAATTTGTGCCATACTGTATATAAATTAAAAGGCTTCACAGATTACAAATAAAACCCAGCAAACGATCTTAAAAATATACTTAAGAAAAAAAAGTAACCTTTTTTTCTTTCAAGTAATAGCCAATTGCAAAGTTTCTATCTCCACTCTCTCTTTCAGACTGGAACCTAAAAGAGAAAAAAAAGGAAAAAAAAAAAGACAAGGCAACATGTCAGACTTTCCAAAAAACCCCCAAAATCGCTGAACTCAAGATGTATAAAGTAATTCAGTAAAATTCCACGTAAAGGATCCATCACTTCTGAACACAACTATTCTACTAATGGGACAGAAGTGGCCACAGCAGCTCATCCCAGTTCACCCAGCTGGAGTGAATCAGCACTGACATCCAAATACACACAGTACTGGTTACCTACACAACACAAGCTGACCTGGAGAGAAGGCAAAGGAGGGTAAAATCCTCATCCTGGAAGCATTTCTGAATAGGCCAGAGTGGGATGGACCATCCCACACTGGGACAGTGGAAGGGTCACTATTCCCTGCCCAAAGCACAGGAATGTGAGGATCACACAGCAGCTCAGACAAAGGCTGCACTCCTCACTGGGATGACTGAGGAAAGGATGAAGGCAAAAGGAGGAACTCCTGCCCGATTCCTTCTGCAGTACACACCTTTTACTGAAACAAAGCTCAGGAAAACACCTCTGCACATGCACTGGAAACAACTCTGCTAAAGGGAATCTTCATGATTTACCCCAGAGCCTGAAAAAGCTCTTAGGATTTTTGGAATGTTATACACTGAGTTTATGAGGGGAACTGTTTGTTTGAGAAAAGAATTGAAATATGCAAAACAAAAAAAAGCAGAAGTCCCAGTTGTATCAACTATATCTCCTAAATATTTGATATGCAGCCACCAACATGCAGAGTTTAATTTTTAATATGAATGCCAGGAAGAGAAGAGTTGCACTTACAGCTCTCATTGCCATAGCACCAACAGAGCACTAAGACAGAATAATGACATTTTCAAAGAGGTAACCAACACTTTTAGGTGAAATTTTGCCCCACCAGTGTCAGAGACATGCACAGCTTTAGTTGTAAATTGTTAAGTGAAAGACACCCTCCAATAAAAGGGATGAAATGCTGGTTGAAATGTAAATAACTGAACTTTGTCATAAGCTCAAAATATCAGTTATCAGTTGAACCACTTTCCACCTAACCTTAGCAAGTGAATAAAAAATACTTACGTGGCATTACTGAATCCAACATACTCATTGCCAGCCATTTTATTCATGAACTGCATCACCTGGCAGAGACAAAGACAAGGAAAAGTAATATTTTTACACATAAAAAGGTTATGAACTTTCAACCCAGCCTTACCCTAAATCTTGCAACACCCTTTTAGAAATGCAATACAAATCACTAAATGTTTAAATAACTAAGTACATCTACAAAGACAAAGCCCAGGCTATGACTAAAATTTCACTTTCAATTCCCTTGCCATCTTGAAACTTTTACCACTGAAGTTAATTAAAAAAGAGAAGTTATAATGTTAACTTACGTAGTCAAATTTTTCTGCGTTATTTGCTCCTTGCTGCAAGAAAAGAAAAATAATTTACAAAAATTGTTAACAAAGGAATAAAGTTAGTTCACTTAACAGTATTAGGATTTTAATGCACATAACTAAGGTATGAGTCTAATTAAGAATAAGGTACTACAATCACTTCATATATTAATGAAAAAATTTAAATGTTAGATAAGTAAATCTTTAATTATCATTTAAATAATCCTATGCATCTTAAACACCTGTATGCTGGAGATTAATTTAAATTGGAAAAGGTATGCTGTATTTTAAGTGCTCTCTATTCAACTTTACATGCTTAGCATAAGTAAATGCAGTAACTAAAGCAAAAACATACAAAAGTAACTACAAACAGGATAATTACAGTAAAACCACTAACTTTTTATGGATTAGTAAGGCAAAGGTATTCTCAAATTACCAAGAGAGCTGAGCATAGGGAGGTTCAGGCTACACAAGTTAAAATATTTCCACGGCCAGTGCCCATACTAAGAATTTAGACTGAAGACTTAAAATGAAGTGTTATCCCTAACTATGAAAATAAATGCAATTAATTTAAAAATATCTGAATAATGTCCTACCTATTAATAATTGTTGAAGAGCTAGAAAAATAGAATTTTCCATCATAGGGCACATCATTGTGCTAACAACGTACAGGAAAATCTAAATCAAACTTAATAAGGACGACAGTGGAACTTAATTCTTAGGGTGGGCTTGATTTGGGTTTTTCAGGGAGGATGAGGGGTTGTTATTTTGAGGATTTTTTTTTTCCTTCCTTGTTCAAGAACATTCTCAAATTTAGTAGCTGCCAGTTAAAGACATTAATTTTTTAGAGGTCTCTGATAGGTGACCTTTCACAAATTCCAATAGAAAGAGATTCAAAGAGGACCGGGAGGTAAAAGATAGCACGGGGTCCACTGGGGGGAGTTTTAATTTTTTTTTAAGTAGCCAAGTAGAATTTTTGGAGGAAATTTAAAAACCAATGGCATCACATACACAAGTGGAACAATGTATCTAGAGAAGATATTTTAATACAGGATTTTAATATTAAAGACATTCTATTTAGAATAACAAGACTAACAAATCTCAAACAATTCAAGACGCTGCTTGCACTGTGTTTAGTGTGGGGATGGGGAAGAAAGTGGAAAAACCAGAAGCTTTATATCAACCAGTATTTTACTTAATTAAATGCATAAAGCCAGTCTCATTTCCCACTCTGTATGTGGATTAGGGTGTTGCAGATAATCTTGGAAGCCCATGCTTCAGCTCATCTACAAGAGGATGTGCAGACACACACGTACAATCACTGGTGAAAGGAGTACCACACTGTTCTCTCAAAATTATGTGCCAGTGGTTACCTTATGTTTAAAGGCTAATAACCTCACTCCTAAAGGCAATAAACTCTAGCTAATTTGCAATTAGATAAAAAATGCATGATACATTTCATCAAAATGTTCCTGTATAATATACCAGAACACAAATCTTAAAAATTTAACTCCAAATCTGTTCAATGAAAAATAATTAAAAGAAGAAATTACCAACTTCATTGAACTGTTGCAGTTGTCAAAATATTCCATAGATCCTAATGCTGTAAAATATGTAACAACATTTAAACCACAAAAACCTTTTTAACCTTTCAAATGCACAATGAACATCTTTTTCTGGGAAAGTGGGTCAGCATTAGTTATGGGATGCTGCATTGATAATTGTATGGTTAGACATGTATAATAAATTGAAACAGGTTCTTTTGTTAAAAAAAAAGAAAAGAGGGAGAAAGGGATCATGCTTTCTGCAAAAATATAAATACATAATACTTTACTTTTTTGTTCTGCCCAGTGGAAAAAATATTCCCTCAACAAAAACATGGCTTTACCAGCAGCACATAAAATTGGTGGGCAAAAGACTCAATGCAAACTTTTTCCACATCGACTTCTTATAAAAAAAGTTCCTTTTCAAGTTCCCAACTAAACTCGTATTTTGGGAAGCAAATCTTCTGCACACTAAGCCAGGTGATGAGTTTTTAGTCCTTGATGTTCCACGCACTTGTAGAGGTATTTCACATCACACACAAAAGCATTGTCACTGAACCCAGACTGCTCATACACCTGAACTATTTGCTGAAGCAACCACATGATCACAACCTCAGCAGGGATTTACTACAACACGTCACTGAAGTGAGAAACTCTGCTTCCATACGCATGATGACTAAAAACCCCAACAGATTATTTCCCCTCTTCCAGCAGCTGACAGAGGTGTCCTGCTCCTCCTAAAAAGCTGGAGAGACACAGTGGCAACACACATGCTATGATTAAAATGCAATTGCAAATATAAAATCCTAACATTCAGAGTACTGAGCAGCTTTTCCATAATAATTTAAACAAATATAAAGGGACAAGGGAACTTCTGTTCTTCCACAAGTGTTTCTTATTTTAAGCTTGACTGTAAAAACCTATGAGTTTGGGGGCACAACATGTCTTAAACAGCATTTTTAAGGTTCAGATGCAATTCAACCTGTCTAGAACACCAAAGAAAACATTCCATGCACTAAACTCCACAAACACTTTGTACATTTACTGGAACATGTTCATATACACACTTATACATGCTTGTGTGTATATGCATATGAAAAAACACTTCTAAATGAATACAAAATCAAATTTACAATGTTAAGACCGAAGCAGTTTGATAGGCAGAAAATTCAAACTTTCAGAAGACAGCTCAATACAATTTTGTAAACACTTAAAACCCCAATGGACACTATGGCTGTCAATCATAAATTTGAATTTTTTGACTGTGTCAGGTTTTAGTGATCTTCCCTTTTTTTTTCTAAAAAAGGTACTTGTACTGCATTACTTGTACTTCTACTAAAACATATAAACAGTTGCAAAAGCTACATGTCTACATAGGAAAGAGAGACCCATGGATACTTACCAGAGCTTGCAACAACAGAATTAGGCAAAATTTATTAGAAAAGTAGTTAATATTAGCCACTTTTCACTGATCAACACTGTTTCTATGATTAGAACATATAAGCTCTTACCACGTGTCTCTCGTTAAAGCAATTTCCCGATTTTGAACCTAAGCAAAACTAATAAAAACACCTGCACCATGAGGTGTTCATAATCTTCTAATAATAGAAGATTAATTTAAAATTAATTTCTGCAATATTTAAAGCCAAATTTATAATCTAACACTATACTGTGATGAAAATATCCAGAAACAAAAAAATCATAATTCTACGTCAGAGTGCAATAAAACTTTTTTAAAACACGTCTGCATTTTTCATGAAGTTAACTACTGATGTCTTTATTTTAGCTTTCTCTGTTTACATACTTTTTATATTTCATTTGTTAAGATGGTCCTGTTCTGTGTCTTCACAGTTTAGTGCATCATTTTCAGCTCTGAAATACTTGAGAGTACACTGTGACAGACAGTATTTGACCTAAGTCCAACACTATCAAAATTTCAAACACCTGCAAGATTTTTTTTGTATCCTTCACTTCTGTGCACATGTGATCACTTAACACAAGTTATTTCACAGAATCCACTACATATTCTATGTCAGATAACATCCAATATACGTGAGTTTTAACAAAAAGTGGAGAAGAACATGGATTTAAGCTCTATCCCAAATAGTTACCATAAGAAAATCAGTAATCTAGGAAGAGAGGCAATGTCACCAAAGTGAAGACAAGTATCTGGCAGAGAAGATCACAACACCAACACATTGTAAAGTGGTTTGTATGCACATTCACACATCAGCCTCTTGGGAAGGATAACTCCAGTGACAGCAGAAAGCAATTAAGCTAAATCAGTACTATTCATTGTAATTGTATTGTCAAATAAACCATGCATTTTCCCACATCTCAAGTATTGAACTGTAACTGCATAGGTTTCCAAATACCTGAATCCTGACAGCAAACAGACCCTTGGCACAGCTACACACGTTTTTTCTACCACTCTTTGCCTCATTTACTTTGTGATTTATCAGCATATTTAGCAAGTTCTTAAATGTATCACAACCCTCTCCATGTTTTATACAAAATAAAATAAGCTTCCACTGAACTAAGGTTTTTCAAGGGTCAGAAAGATCAGCATTTTCCTTTTTTTGTACACCAAATTTTTTGCAAAAACTATTAATTTTGCTATTGCAAACATGTCTAAATGCTTCCCATAT
Organism: Melozone crissalis; assembly: GCF_028551555.1. Classification (NCBI taxonomy): domain Eukaryota; kingdom Metazoa; phylum Chordata; class Aves; order Passeriformes; family Passerellidae; genus Melozone; species Melozone crissalis. The sequence goes on along the minus strand of NW_026535801.1, from coordinate 11,458,044 downwards.
AATCCAAGACCACAGCACACCTCCCTTCAATGAGCATTCCACTCCTAAAAAAGGTCCAGAACTTAGAAGATCTAAAGATGCTATATTTGCCTGAAACGTTGCTGCTAGGTTAGGAAAACTTTTATCTACAGATGGAATGTTAAAGCATACAATGAAAATTATTTAATATTAATCCATTGTCCTCTGGTGATTCCACCCACAGCCATCTGCCTTCTTCCACACATTTCTACCTGAACCCTTCCTCTTCCTCTCACCTGCGCTTCTAATGTGACAGTCAGAAAAGGTAATGTGGAAGTGGGAAGTTCCTGACAAAACCACAGATGTTCCTGGAGTTAACAAGCTTTGAGAATTGAGTTTAAGGTCTAAGAAAACTTAAGAGATCAAAGCAGTAAAATCTATCCATACTACAGGCAATAAAGACTTTTCCCAGCCAATGTGATGTACAGAAAGCTGCACTGGATATGTACTAAATCCATACAGGAGTTGAATCACCTTCTTTCAAGCACCTATATTTCCTTGGAGACAGGATAAAAATTACTGTTTTATCTCATACCACTTTTCCATAAACTCCTGTAATTGCCACTACAATTTTCTTTTGATAAAATTTATTTGAAAATTGTTGTAACTATGTCATTTACATAACTAGTAATACAGGCAAATGGCTGTACAATTATCAACAAGGGAAAAGGTCCTCAGCAGGTTTTTTCTAAACTTTATTTCATTAAAAGTGACCTGCAGGATGTCCTTTTGCTAAGGCATTTTTATTGTAGACACATGCTTTGAACTGCTGGAACAGTCTGTGGAGTGTAATGGATGTACAATTAGAACAGGGGCAGGGGTTAAGGCACCAAAATGTAAATACAGCATAGTCCCAAACACAGGGCAGTTGGAAAATCACTTAAGATGGCAAGAGTAGGATACAGCCATGCCAAAGTAACTCAAACAAACCTGTCACTTAACATGCACATACCCCTAATTATTTATTATTATGGATTGCAAAGACAATGTAACACTACAGTTTAGCTCCCTGATCTGTTCCAAAGCAGGAACAACAAATTCTGACAGTACTCAGAACTGCTGGGTATGTGATGCCAAGAGCCTTTTTTAACCCTAAAATGTTAACATACTGCAGGTTAATATATTCTGCTAGACATTACTCCAAGCATCATCTCTCATCCACAGTCATAATCTGTGCCAGCCTCCAAGGACAGCTGGGTGCAAGATCACATCTACTAATAGCTGCTCAACTCAATGTGTACAATGCGTGAGAACGCTGAAAGAGTTCTTAGATCCATTTCTCAGAGAGAGATAATGAATCTCAAAGGAGGTAAAAGCATTCCTAACCATGAAATACAGCAACAATCTCTCTGTGGTTATCAACATGCTATAGTTAGATAAATCTGCAATTCACAGTAAATTTAAATTTTCTTGTACTTTAAGAGCCATACACTGTTTTCAAGACATGTAAGTAACACCTTAAATAAAATGAATAAATGCAGAGGAATTGAGGGCAAAACATGAGTTAATGAAGCCACCTTTTTCAGAAAAAAAGGTAAGTTTGGTATTAGATCAAATACAAATGTGAATTATGTATTTCACTGGTTAGTAGCAATAATGTTAAGTTGCAGATTGTAAAGAAGTTACTTCACAAAAATTACAACTAGTAAGTAGTTTTGTACTGGTGACCCTCTATGTAATTGCCTTCAGAATATATTTAGCTTGGTTAGTTATTCAAATGATAAATGGTATCTTAGTGAAAGCAGTACAGAAAATCTACATTTTAATCACACTGAGAACAAATAATGGTGTGATAAGTAAGATACGAGTCCAGACGTGCAGTTACCACATGCAGAAATGTTAGTGCAATGCAATACTCTTTATAAGAACATTACAGAGAAAACCCAAATAAAAGTTAAAAAAAGCCACCCAGCAAAATCCTTCCAACAAATAGCACAGTTGCATGCATTAAACAAATCCATGTTATCTATTCAGAAGTACACCATTTATCAAGAACTACGTGCCTTCTACAAGAGGCACAGGCTTTTGTTTTGCCTTATGATGTGTAGGGCAAGTTGGAGTTGGACTAACATTTTAACATTTCAGACAAATGTGTTAAGTCAGAGTTTAAAATTCACTACTATCCAAGTGAATTTCAATGCTCAGTCAACCTTTAAAAATATTAAATGTGAATAAATTTACCTGTCATACTTAAGGCCATTTTCTTTCACCTACAGCTATCAAAGATAAATGTCTTTAAGCAGGAGTTCTTACACCTTCTTTAAATATAAAATAACAGAAAATCATGATCTAAGTAATTTTAAAATCAACCTTTTGGAAATAGGGGGTAGGAAACACACTGTAGCTAATGGACTTGGAAATGCAACCAAGAAACAGATTGTAAACAAGACTTTCAGACCTCTGAAGTAACAGTATCAAGTTTATTACTCAAAAAAATTCCAGGGGACTGACCTGGTCCCCAGAACTCTATGCAGGAAAAAAAAAATCATTTTTTGTACCTATGGCTACTAAAACCAGCAGAAAATACAAGTCGAGTATCAGGCAAGCATTAACATTACATGGAGTTTATACCATTAACAACCTCAAGACATTTATACAGCTGTTCTAGGAAAAACAAAATAGAGCTTTCCAAAAGTATCAAGATTATGGACTGAAGATGTAAAGTCATTCAGACCTGGTGTGCTTGGCAAAATAACTTCCTGTTTTCAAACACTGTTGTTTATGAAAGCACACTTACATCCCAAAAGCAACTATGTACCATAGAAGCTCAACATAATTTAGTGGTGCAGGATGTTAATGACACAAATTCAACATAAGACTGACATTCAGATATAGCAGCACTGCTCCTGTACAAATTACAGCATCTTCCATTTCTTCTGCACTGCAAGAAATATTCTTGTAACTTCATGCTCTTTAAGAGCACTCAGACACTCAGAAATGTACTTCTGAGCTTTAGAAAGTATATTCCTGAGAAATATACTTCCTCAGCAATTATCAAGTAGAAGGCAACACTCTCAAGAGAATATCAAGTGTTGTGCAGCTAAAGAAGGAAACAAATCTAATACCATCAAGGAAAAAGAGTTTTTCAGATGCACTGATGCTTGTTAGAAACTGCTATTCTCACATTGCATTCGTTTGGAAGGGTTACAATTCCCAAAATATCAGTTTGTCTACCTGCCAATGAGTAAAGTACCACCAGATACTGCAGACAAAAATCAAATATAGTTTATAATGTGCACAAAACATTTTTTCTACATTCTACTAAAATACTCAGAGAGAAACTAAAAATTAACTTTTTACCTTGATTAAAGATGTGATCACAATTGCTCCAGCATTCACCATAGGGTTATGAGGCCTGTCTGTGAAATAAAGTTTTCAATTACAAATATATTCCAAGACATGTTTGTCAAACAAAACCAGTGAGGTGCCCAAGTGAAAAATTATTCTAGATTTAAGTATGACTGAGAAGCTACTATTACAGAATAGCAATTATATAATATTAAAAAATACTGTCATCCAAAACTATACACCATATTTTACCATTATAAGCACAATATTTTACAGCTTAGAACACACCCAGCCTTATGCTACTTAATAATTCAGTTTTGTTTTCTTTTTTTTTTTGGGATCATTTCTTTTCTTGAAAATTACAAATCCTCTCGTTTAAGAATTTAGCTTACTTCCTAGCTGACTTGCACATACCTGCTACACTTCTATTTTCCTTTTTCCCCACTGATCTCCATATTAACAGTATCTTTGCATTCTCAAGTTGTTCTTGGCTGCTGAATAAATCACCTGTTTTTGTATCTCCTTTTTCTCAGAAACCTCTCATCACCCATCTTACTTTTCCCATATCATCTACCTTCCACATATTACCCTTCTCTTTTATAACTAACATTTTTTATGTGCCTTTTAACTAGGATGTTGACTTTTGGGCATTGTGGTATTTGAAAACTTCAAACAATTCTCAATACATTAATACCATGACAGGTTTGAATTCTTTATTTGCTGTTCTTTTACCTCCAAATCTGAAAAAATACTGATTCAAAAACTGCACAATGGTCAATGGCACTTCGCTATCTATGACTATCAGTCAATCTTCAAAAACAAGTTTTAAAAGTCAATATTCATAAGCCTGCAGAAGTTCCAAAATTTCCATCACAAAGCACAGATCAAAACACAGCAACAGCTTTTTGTTGTAAGTTGGCATTTTTAGCTATAATTTATAACTGTCTTAAAATATTCTTCATTCTTTCCAGTTTGAATCTCAATACTAGTAAACAATGAAATGCAAGAATATCCTGTTTTAGCCATTTTCCATATAGTTAGTATAGAAAAAGCACCTTCAGATGCACGGACAGTTTTCAAACACCTATGTATCACTTCATAAAATCTGGATTACAAACATGAAATCTAACTGTGTCTGAATATTTAGAAAGTAAATAGATTGAATACCTTTTTTTTTTTAATTTTCAAATCTCGTCTTCAAAGCATTTATGGATGTTCAAACTCACAAATACTCTGCATATCTGAAGTTCATACAGTGTTTAAATCTACAAGTGTGGATTTAATCTTTTAAATCCTTCTGTTCCTTTACTTGGAGAAACTCAACCTCCCTTTCTCTCACTATTACTGAAATGTTTCTATTTATTAGACTCCTACTTTCTGTTTTAGTCTTTTCTTAAGGACTGTAAAAGAGGCCATCTGTAAAGGAGGTCAGTTCCAGCACTTTTTTTCTCTTATCAGCCACAGAAGTACATACTTAAAACTCAATTTTCTATTATGTCAATTAAGTCTTCTCTATTAATTTCATGTTCATTGGTCAAAACTTCAATTGTCCAAATTCTCATTTGCATAACAGCCTTATAAACACTCTTGAAGTATAACAGTAATGGAAAAGATCACAGCCCCCCAATTCATCTTCTCCAATAGTTCAATTTTAAAAGTAGCAATAAAAGAAGAAAATCATTACTACACTTTGTCATGTTATTAAAAAGAGAAAATATCGAACACCTATATTAGTTCAAAGGAATTAAGGGGCAATTTTCAGCACTATCAAAGCTTTTTTTATAGCAGAGCTTTTGTAGGATATGAAAGACAAATCTTCACACTGTACAACACTGTATTTGGAAAAACTAGGAAAGCAAAAACAAGACGGCATAACTTGACAAAATGCTTAATCCTTTCTTAGCAATGTATTCCTACTAACATAATAAAAGAGAAGAAATAAATTGCAAAGACATATTTTAATTTTAAGGTATAAATAAATAATTTTTATATAAATCATTAGCAATTGTTTATAACATAATAAATATAATTAGGTATCATTAAAATATTAATACTACAGATATTTAATACAGAATTCAATACAGTCCTTGACAAAAATGTCATCCAAGCCTTATGCTGGTAATTAAATATTAATTGCAATACCATGGCAACAGAAACATTGTCTGTTCTTTTACTGAGACAGACCCACTAGAAGAAACATTTGTGTTTCAGAGATAACATCCAGTATTTCCTCTAAGGCTACATGAGTCATCTTTCTCAAATTTTCCCATAAAATTTAAAAAAAACCCATTTCCATGCTTAAAAATTAATATAATATGAAAAAGAAATAATCTAGGTAAGTGCTGTAGGAGAAATTCTTGCTAAAATAATCTTGCCACAGGGAAAAAAAATAAACACATTGTTTTGAATCAGTAGCCAAATTCCATTTAGAATAAACTGTGGGAAGATTTTGCCTTCTGGAAACTAGTCAGTGCTGGCCTTTGGCACCAGCACCTGCTTCTCAGAAGGCTGACAAGTGATATGTTTTTTAAAATCAATTTAACATTTTTGATTCTTTCACCACCATTTTACAGAAACCTAGATTAAGGAGCTCTTGCTACCAACTCAACTAAATAAAAATAAATTTCAAATGCCTGCACTGTTAAAACTCTTTGGGTTTTCCTACAGCTTAGTAACTAGCAAATAGAATAGAAGCAATAAAACATCTTTCACTAGCATTCTAAATGAGGCAAAAGTGACTAACAGAGACCAAGTCTACTTTGCTGATAGCAAAATATTCTGAAACACTGCCTAATAATAAGACAAAATATATAAATATAATATTTAAGAGGATACAGTAAAACCAAAAAGACTGAAAAAACTCTGTAGGCTTGCCTCCTAATTTTCTAAACCTGAGTATTTGCATTATTAAGTATAATGTATCTCTTACCATCTTCATTCAGGAACAATTTGTTGAATCTCAATCCACTGGGCTCTTTACCAACATATCTGTGCACATACTCTGTGCCAAGATCATTGACAGCAATCGCATATTTCAAAGGTTTCACACAGGACTGGAGACAAAATGGAACTTTGGTATCACCCACAGAATGCCTGGGAAAACACAGATGAACAGCCTTGAAATTTCCTGTTTGTCAGCTGTGGCAGTCGAGTGTTAAATGCTTCATCTATCCTTCAACATACAAGGACTATTAACAAAAACATCCCAAAAAGCCAAAGCATATTATTACTAAGTCTGATTTTAAAGAATATAACAATGAGATTTAGAGGTTTTAGCAACTGACCCCATAAGCCAAGCATAACAAAGTCAGTTGCTGACTACTGCAGAGGTACCAAAATAAAAACGAAGTTCAGAAATGGGTTTGTACCAGAGCAAAAAATCACCTCAAAGCTCTAGTCTTACACTTATCCTACTCAACTGCAACCCACATATTCAGCAGGGTACAGCTGACCCAGATAGAGCCACTATACTGATTTATGTCTATATAAACAAAGATGAGATACAGCCTGCTTCTGCCATTTGAGAACAATCATCAAATGGCCATATTTACATTTCCTTTAATAATGGCAAAGATATAGCACTTATTACATGCTATCTTTTGCAAAGTTTACTTTCAGCACCTATGTCAGACTGCACCAAAGAGTGACTCATGCAAGCAGCATATGCCACATCTAGGGAGCAAAAGGCTTGCAGCAGTCACTTGTCTGATGGCAAAATCAGGAGTGGATTTGCTTCTGTTCTTTGCAGAAAACACTAGAAGGCTTCAGTGAAAATCACAGTACCATTTTGGCATTATAAAAGCTAACATTACACAACATTAAGCATTACAAAAATTAACATTATAAGAACTTTCATTAGCACATAATATCCAAAACAAAGCAAAATGTCAATTTAAAGTATAAGGTTTTTTACTATTAATAGATTCTAATTCAGACACCTTAACAGGGAGATGAAAAAAATACTTCTGCTTACTTTTACAGCTCCTCCCCTGAGATTACAGAACATATGGCTAATTATAAGCAAACATATGGATCTCAACAGATCATGGCAAAATGAACTCCAAAATGAACTCCAAGCCACAGTCACCAGAAACAAGTCTGATGCTCTCAGGAATGCCCCATTCACAAACACAACACCTAAAAATTGCAGTTTCCAGAACCTGCAGTAGGACCACAGCAACCTGCAGGTCAGCAGAGCTGATGAGCACCTTGCATTGTGTACTCACAAAGGGAGACACAGAGCTCATGTTACTTCTCAGCTAGATGGTGCAAGGTATCCCTTTGCATCTAGGCTCCTAACTGTCTCTGCTACTCTGAGTTACTGATACTGAGAAAAATAAAATCCCTCTGACCAGATCTAAGACCTACAGACACCCTTACAGGGGAAAGCTTGATAAACCTGAAAAGCAAAATTGTATTCAGCTCTGTCCAGTTCCCACATCTTTTTCTTTTTGAAGAACATGAATCTGCATTTTTTCAGTGACACACAGATTATATAACAATGTTACAGTGAAAACATTAAAATGCAGAGAAGGAGCTAACACTTAAGTACATTGTGACCTACACAAAAAGTTATACAGCTGGATGCACAGGTACTGTTAGACAAAGCTTTTCAACTTCCAAATATTATTGCTACAGAAGCATTGCCTCTATCTTTCCTTCAACTACTCCAAGAACAAAATATAGAAGTTACAAAATGTAGAAGTTAAAATATACCTCTGTCCATCCACGGTGCAAAGTGACACCCCCCACAAATCGGGGCTGAACTTGGCCAGTTGTGGAATATAGTCAGCAACCTATCACAGTGTGAAATAGAGACACATTACAATATCCAAAATACTTAACTCTAGACTAATTAAAATAAATATCAAGGTTCAACTGATTTAGTCTATACACAAGGTACAACTGATTTATTCTATAAATTTTCACTTGATATACCTAAAATTTCATTAGAAATTATTATATTCACTAGATCATTATCAAATAAAACATTTTTCTAAGTAAAATTTTCAGCATATTCAGAGGTATCTGTGTTCTGTGTAACAGTATGTCCATCATTTTCAAGTAATATAAAATTTTTCGTTTGTAACACAGTCTGAGATTTTTCAACTAATATATGCAAAATAAGCATGAGAATAAATTTTATTTACTAACCAATGTGCAGCATTAACAATTATTTTCATCACACAATCCAGACAGATGTGTAGAGCTGCATAATTTTTCTATAGCCTAAGTGTAGTCTGATAAATTATTCAACAGCTTTATAGTTTATGTAATATAAAGAAAGAATAATGCTCTTTTCGTATCCTAACATCAAAATGCTACAAGATTCTTAGAGGCTGTGAACTTTATTTCTAACACAGCTTACACAGTGCAGGCACAACTGAACTTCAAAACTCTTTCATCAAGTTACCAGTTTAATTTTGCAAAAAATGTAAAGAAAAACCTGTCTACTTAACAAATTATACATTTGGTTAATACTGAAAATCTACAGAAGTTTGAAGTTCAATTTACAAAGAGATTACCTTTCCTCCAGATTGTTTTTTAGCACTTTCATATAGCTCATCAATATGGGAAGTAAACGACATAAAATCTGGAATGACAAACTTCCTTCTGAAAGCTTGAGTAAGCAACACAATATTACTCTGTACACACCTGCAAAAAGTTAAAAACATTTATTACTACTTGGACAATGTAGTGTGAAAAAGCAATTACATGTTATTTAATTAGGACCTTCAGTCCCTTGAAGCTACATGCCTAAGAGGAGGAGTCTATATTACTTTTCCAATTTGCCACTCCATTTTTTAAAATTAGTTGTAATAGCTTTACTGCATGCATTTTTATTCCTTTCTACTTAAAGCTCTCTTTTGAAGTTTCAACTGCAAGGTATTACCAATCTGCCTTCAAGTAGCACCTCAGCTTGCAAAAGGGATGTAAAGCACCCATTTCTTGGGATCAAATTATCTGAAGTTTATCTAACCCAGTCCTTGCCTAAACAAGGTTCTAATAAATCAGACTGGGGAGGTTCAGGGTTGCTTTCTCTCACTTCACCCTTTCACCACTAACTGAGGTGATAACACTGCCAACAGACCCAAGTGGAATGTGATTCCACTCTTAATAAGGAAAAAACCCTGTGGAAAAACTTGATAACATCTCCTGCACTAAGCAAATGTTAATAGTGAGCCATACTGCAAGTTTCTTGTTTCAAATCCCCAGCACTCAAGCAATCTGTTGCCTTTTAGCCCAGAAAACACAGTTACACTATCGGCCACACCCTCTGAACGTCAGCCCATCTGGGACAGCGAAAAAACGCTGAGGTAAAAAGGAAGAGACTTATCTAGGACAAACAGAAGGAGAGATGAAAACACAAACTGAGACATGCTCAAAGCGGTGTGTCTGTGGGTGAGAGAAGAGAGCAATTGGCAGCCATTATCAAGTCAGTTGAAATACGACCTGATAAAAGGCATTAACAGCCCCATCCAGGGCAAGGAGGCCAAAGGCAGGTTTGACAGCAAGCAAACAGTTAACACCTTCACACCGTGCCTTCTGGCACTGTTGACAGAAGTAGGCACATACTATTAACGCAGGCAAATGGAAAGTTAAGAACATCTAGGCACATGCTACGAATTATCTTCCCTTTGAATCCTCCCTCTTTTTCTAGGCCTTTAAACTCCTCCTACTTCGAGGACTTTATCTTAAATTGAACTGATATCCATTTCAAATGCTGATAAGCACTCCTCTCTGAAAGTGAAAGAGAAACTGAAGTTTCCGATTTACAGTCACCTTACAAACTGGTGGCTGTAACTCGCTGCTTTCTTAGCCTATGTGAAAACTGCAGTTGAGTTGTTTTTGTTGCAATCTGTCGTTTTTTTTCTGTATCTTGCAAAAACTGCTGTTTGCTTTTGTTCCCAACAGCTTCCAATTACAGTCACCGAGTCCAGGTGCAAAACCTCTTTTCAAAAGTAATTAATAACACTGATGGCAGCTATGTGTGCAGAAGGAGTAACAACATAACACGCACTAGATTCAAACTTCAGATGCACTTCTACATTGTCTGTACTACCTGGACAGCATTAAGCACTCCTACAAGAAAAAACAAATATCTGAAGTTCACCCAAACCTTTTAGAACAATTCAATACAAAGTCTGAAAAAAAGAGGGCAGTATGCACTGAAATACAGTCCTCTTAAGATCACATTATATTTCTGAAACAAGAAGGGCATTTATATAGTTAAAATTTACACCAAGCCCATGATGCTCACTTCAGCAGCTCAATCCTTTTAATGTAGGGATTAAAACTCACTACAGAAATGGCTGTGCTGGTGAAGGATATTTACTTACTGTTACCAATTTTTCCCAGGCTCTGCCAAGGTCATTGTCTGGGTATTTATCCTGGTACTCCTTAACCCAAACAAATCCTATGAATTCACAGACTAAATTAAATACAAAGGTTCAAGTAATCTAGATGGGCATTCAGAACAATAGGTGCACAGACAAAATAACAGAGTTCTTGGGTCTCCCTTTAACAGGACAGTAAACAGGACTGACAGTTTTCAGTCAGGCAGGACATGAGCCAAGACAGCCTCTAAAATTCTGCAGCTGACATCTCCTCCCACCTAGGTAATTAACTAATTATGTTCCAGGTAACTCTCTGGAGATGGCTGGCCTCAGGCTCTGAAGAAGTGGAGCAATAGGAAGAGATCATAGGGAGGAATTTAAGTAAATAATTATACTGATAAATAAAGACCTTTCCACAGTCAAATACTGTGAACAACTTGGCCCTTATCTCTCACATAGTTTAGTGGTGTTCAGGATAGGTACTCTAAAAAGTGCTACTTTACATTCTTCCATTTCAACAAACTTTACAATCTCAGCCTGAAAAAAAACCCCAGAACTCTCTTGCCAAATCCCAATCCAAGTATTTCTTGCCTTGCTTTAAAAAATGTAATTTCAAACTATAAATTTTCCCTGATACATTTTGGTTAGGAAGATTTGGCTGCAAGTCTTATGATCAATATTAACTGTCAGTGACTTGTATAACCAACTTTGAAAGCAACAGTTTGAGGGGTTTTGGAAATTGCATCTTTGTTCTTTAGCACAAAGTTAGGATCACTTTGTTTCCTTTACCACCTTGTTAGGTTTATCTATTATTTTTCAAGTTCTGACTCAGATTGCTTATTACTGCTTCCCTACATAAAGCAGCCCAAGTTTCACCTAACAACAGATGAATTTGTTGAGTACTAGTATTATAACAGAGTACTATTATATTAAGTAGTACCAAAAAGGAAAAAAAGGAAAGAAAAAAAATTCTCATAGCAAGCTAAGCAGCATGTTGCACTGCTTTCATCAGCAGCCTGGTGTCACCCAGCAATGACCACATTATGGTCAATGTTACACAAATGCAACATCAACAGCTAATTCATTGATTTATCAACACTCCCTCTGAAATGTGCAGCCCAGAAATCTTCATTTAATGAAATTCTGCAGATGAGAGATTAAAACTCCAAGTTGTTCTGCCTGTAACATGGAGATTCTTTCTAATGTGGAGAGTGCTGTAAAGCCAAACAAACTTCAAAATAATGCAATTTTAGTCGAACTGGAGCCTAATGTTTAGAACCACTAAAAAGGCATACAGAATGACAGACAATACAGGTGCATGAGCTGGTGTATTTTACAGGTAATTTCTACTGGACTTGATTGATTTAGTCAAACTTATGCTACCACCACTCCAGATCACTTAACCTTGATACTTTATTTGATCTGGCAGCTCTGGATTCAAATTCAAGAGGAGAATTACACCCCTGACTTTTATGTTTTGGGAACTGAAGCTTTCAAGTCCTGAGATAAGTACAGCTGACTAGATACATTGTTATATTTCACACCTTAAACACTCACAGAATAAAATACAGGGACCCTGTGCAAGCCTCTTCACAATAAATGCAGTGTCCCTACAAGAAACAGGTAACTGAAGTTCAGGGGTTTTTAATTTACAAAAATGGTTACAAAGGAACCTTCTGCTACTGCAGAGAAAAACTTGCTATGTAAAACAAGATTCACATTCAAAACTCTTCCTACACAGGAAGCAACCATGTAAGCTTTCCACAAATTGTTATAGTAATGACTACTGTCCTCACACAGAGGATCAAATCCCAGAGATGTGACACAGAACATAAGATAATCCTGCTAATTAGAAATAAAATTCTTTTTCAAATGAAGAGCCCTTGCCTAAAACATAATTCACTTTACTGTGACAAATAAGCCTTTTAGTATAAATATAACAGATAACAACAAATGCATTTCCTTTCCAATCCATCCATGCACCCAGGAAGGTTTCTGAATCTAACAATTTAGAGTTCTTACTCAGCTGACAATTAAAAAATTAAGACCTGGTCTAGAACTTAACACAGAAGTAAAGTTAGTCCATGCAGAACCTTTATAAAGTAAGGTAAAGGTCCATCTGCTTAAGGAGTTGACTGGCTTTTTTGTTGCACACACAGACATTAACTTTTTCTCAATCTATTTCCAAAAAATTTATATTTATATTTATGCTTACATAAGCTATGTCAATACATAGTATAGCATAAGCATATACTGTATATATTTAATATACCTATATGTACATAAAATACATGTATTATATATATATGTACTTAGAAAATTGTATGTGCAAGAAAGTTTTAGGTATTGTGATTTACCCTGCAAATGGAATAAAAATGCAGACAGAAAAATAGTCTAAAAATTTAATTTCAAAATTTAAGAGCCTCAACATTTCCAGTCTTTTAGCACACAAAAGCTGTAAAGTAGAGGAGCAAAGAGGGGTGCTTGAAATGAGCAGAAGACAATGTGAACAGTGCTTATACTTTCAGCTGACTACAGACTTTGCTAAAAATAACTAAACAAAAGCATCACTAAAATACAGCACACAGATCTTTTCCAAAACAGACCAATGTCAGCAATCCTAACCCCTCTCATCTCCTCCTATCCTGAAATTTAACGTCACTGTTTTCCTCACGCTCACTTTGAGAATTACATACATCCTTCTGAACATCCTGCCACACAGAAGCAGCATCCTGAACTTCTGATTAAAAACTGACAATACAGAGAGAGAGCAGTTTTATGTAATCATACCAAACACTTCATGCTGCATCAAATAATTTTGTTTGGCACCTGACCAGGAGCTGCAGTATGGGGTCAGACACACATGCAAACAACATTGACACATTAAGCTCTTGTGGAGATCACACAGCCTCTGTCTGCTGCATGAAATCTGAGAACAACTTTTATCAAAAGAGCATCAGGAGGGTGTGTTTGACTCCCTTTCTAATCGATTTATATACCTCATGTCTCTCCTTAAGACACCCTCAGTAACACATAGACAGCATTCATTCAGAATTATACAGCTACATAACTGACAGAAAGTTTACTTTTTAAAAAGGTCCTTGTCCAGCATAACACCATCTGAAGTAGTCTGAAGAGTCAGTCTCAGCATATCCATGCACTCTTTCAATCGAGGATCAGACGTACGTAATCCTGTAGATTTGAGTGCCTATTACAATAAAACAGCAATTAATAAGTGAAAAGATTGCTATTACAATCAAGTTATCTACTGCTCAGCATTTATCACTGTAAGAGATCTGCCACTGCATCATCAACAGAGACACTGTGACACTTTACTGATTCTTTAGCAATTTCCTTTGGCCATTTTGGCTGCATTTTATGTCAAAACATTAATGTTATTTGAAATCCAGTGGTCCAACTAGATTTTACACAAGCACAAATACTACTGAGCTATGCCACAGGCACAGCTGCTTTCAAGCATACTCTTTTGCACATCAAAGAAGTGAATAATAACATGAATATATTCATTCTCTTACTTAACTACAGAAACATCACTGGGGGGAACAATACATTCCTTCTAGATAAACATGTACAACAGATATTCTTTCTTTGCATTCTTGCATTTAAAATATTAAAATAACCTTGCAGTAGTTAGCTTTCATACAGCACTTTGGAACAGTAAACTTACAGTTATGAATTTATGAACTGGTATTTTTTCTTGTCCTTCTGCAATAGTATAGAAAAGCAGATCTTCTAAGCTGGGAAGGAGACCTTGTTTTATTTTACTGGAAAACAGAAAAAAAAATCTATTATTTTAGTGCCTATTTTTTTTATTTATACACATTTTTGCATTATCCTCAGGCAAATACATTTTCACTGCTAACGCTAATTTCAAAGAATGTTTTCATCAGTGAACACAAAGCTTAGACTTCAAGTAGAAAAAAAATGGTAACATTACAAGCAGCATACATAGATTTTACAGCAGCAGACATTCTTAACTGCAACTCAGTCATATTTTTACTGTCACACATTTACCACTAAGATTATATTTAGGTTTTCTTGGGAGCAGATTAATCACATATCCCTCTTTCTGATGTTAGCAAGGACAGGTATGTCACTTGCAGAGGATAAATTATTTATAAGATTCCAGGACGTATTTGCCTCATAATGAACTTGTAGAGCATACCGACCCAACTGTTCTACAGGCAAGAGAAGGAGAGGATAAATGTGTAATATTTTCTTCAGAACAATCCCATTTTCAGGACTCCACAGAGGAGTCCTAAAGTCCTTATCCTTCTAGAAGCTTATGTAAGCCCCATCAGTTACCATGAGACAAGCAAAGCCATCTGCAGCATAATCGAGCACCTGAAGCAGAAGGAGTGACTCTCATCACACCTACTTAGCTAAGTAAACCCAGTGTAGATGCACCTTTAATGGCCACTGTGCTTATCAGTGTAAACACACCCCTCTCCCAGGATCCCAGGTGTTACCTATTTCATTCTGATGTGCTTCCCTAGCCTGCAGGTTTTCATTACCTGCATCTCCATTTCATGTGAAATCTGAAGGAAACCCACCACACAAAGCACTCAGATTCCTTCTAAGACAGAAAGCTGGAGTACTGACAGCTTTCCCTTCCCTTTGAAGTTTACAGATTTAACCTGTAAAAAATATAAAAATATTCCTTGATATTCCAAAGCACCCTGCAGCAGGCAGGAGCCCAAGTCTTTACACTTGCCCTGTAAGCAGTGCCCACTATACTGCCAGACTCAGAGGGGCAGTGACAGCAAAGGGATTTGGATTCTTTGGTCACCTGGAGTGCCCAGGTTTGTTTCCAGACAAAAGAGCCAATTTTCCAATGTTGGACAAACAAAAACACATCAAACCAAAAGAAATAAATATGTAGATATTTAACTAAATGTAGAGTATGCAGTCTTACATTATTTTAACCAGCAGTTTGAAAGGTCTATCTTATAATCTATTAATACTGGCAAAACTTTGTTACTATACAGCAATAGAGAAACCATTGCCTGAAACTAGAATGCTCAGTGGCAATTTATATATTTTTATACATTTATGCATGTGTTTAGAAAAAGTGGGTCCAAATTCTAGTCACTGAAGTTTTGAAGAGATTAGTAATTCTCTGAATAACAGAATTCAGGGTTACAACTGCAAAAACAAAATGCTCCAGCTGAGCACAGACCCTAGATAGGCCAATGCAATCTTACTGACTGACGTTTAATCCTCTCCTCTCCCAATACTTACACAAGTCAGATTTATGATTATTTTTAATAAAAATCTGATTGTACCCAAATACCTTATAAATTTAAGACAACCTCTAGATTGCCCTTGCCTCCCTCCTTTCCTTGTAAGTAGCTGTGAAAACCAGTAGTAAAAAATATCACCTCTCATTTTCCAATTTAAAACCCTGTATTACATACTAAGAACAGAAGACAGCTTTGTAAGCCAACAGAACTTTCCTTGTCTTACAGTCTAGTTTTTTTTTTTTTAATTTAAATTTTGCTGGCTGACTAATGCACAGACAGGCTGGCAATTCAACCAAGACAAACGCTTGCAACTACCTCAAGCAAATTACTGAGCAGCCCTTTTGCTAAACAAAATTCAGGTCTTCCAGGCAGCATGTTTCATTTTCAACCCTTTGGGGATTGTATGTCCAGTCAAGCCAGAACTTCCAACACAGCAACTAAAGCTTTAGGATGTCTGCATCCTAATTCTGTAGGGGACTAATTCTAAAAGTTATGCTAGGTTACATCACCTACACCCTACATATTCATCATTTATACAAAGCATTCAACTGAGCCCCCCAAAAAGCTGAGATTTCATGTTTTAAGCAGTGTCTCTGCTACACAAGTCATTTCTGGACTGCTTAAGTCTGGCAGAGGAAACTTTCCTATTTCACTCTGGCAAAACCAGCCAGCAAACACACTGAGAAATGTTAACTGATAACCTATTTAATTACACATTTCTGAGCAATTACTCAATTTTACAGCTGTTCTAAGCATGGAATTTCTATCTGGAAAGATGCAGAAAAATGCTTCCGCCATTTAACCAAGATTTTACCTGCCTCTTCAAAAGATTTTAATCTATTTTAGAGACGTGCACCTCTCATAGCAGAAAACCTCTCAACGTGGTTTTCATATCTTTCACATCTGCTGTTGTTCAATATTGGGTCACTCAGCCTAATTAAACAATGGAGCTGCACAGAAGACCAAAGCAAAGAGGATGACATTCAATATATTTACAGAAAATTGCTCCTTGTCAAATAGTCCATCTTTTGGTAAAGTTTATCAGCTAAATAGCGGTGAAAAGGCTTGCTCTGCAGTTTATCAGATCAGTGATGTCAGTAACTGATGTTTGCTTAACCTAAAAGATGTGTTTTGGCACTGTGAACACACTTAGCAAGATAATTCTGTTCCACACATGGTAAAAAGCTGTTTTTCAGGTCAGGGAACTTGCAATTTTCACAGTCAAATTAAGTGGAAATTCCAGTTTACCTGATTTCATGAATAATGACTTTTGGTTTTTCTTTACCTTCTTGAAAAAAAAAAAGCACTAGACTATTGAACAACTAGAATTCTTTGGTAGTATACTAATCTGTGGACTACAATACTGGTGGACTGGTTTTTTAAATACAAAGAAAAGCCAACATAGGGATTCCAAGCACAAGGATTTCACAATCCTTCTTTCAGATCCTCCTTTTGCATCAGTACAATATCTACACCAGATTCTGAGGGGGGACTTCATTTTAACAAATGCTGAATTTCTAGGATAAAACAATATTAAATTTCAAATAATGTGGAAGATTTTTACTCTGTACTTCAGGATAGAACTGCCAAAATGCAGAACAGGATTTACAGAACAACAAATGATATACAGATATGATATTGCTAGTAATGGTTTCCGGCATTAGTAACAAATATGACACCAGTCATAAAAATGAGGTTACAATTACTGTCACAAACAATGGTCCCTCAGGGACCATTGAAGATCTTCATCAATGACACCGACAGTGGGATCAAATGAAGCCTCAGCAAGTTTGCCAAAGACACCGAGCTGAGAGGTGCAGGTGACAAGCCTGAGGGATGGGCCGATATCCAGAGGGACCTGGACACACTCAAGAAGTTTGTCCAGGTGTGAACCTCATGAAGCTCAGCAGGGTGAAGTGCAGGGTCCTACACATCCCAGGGGCAGAACAGACCGAGAGCAGCCCTGCCGAGAAGGATCTGTGGATGCTGGTGGAGGAGCTGGACACAACCCAGGCACAGGCACTGGAGCCAAACATGTCCTGGGCTGCAGGCAGAGCAGCATGGGCAGCAGGGCAAGGAGGGGATTTTCCCCTTTACTCCACCCTGCTGAGACCTCACACAGAGTACCACAGTCACCTCTGGGGCCCTCAGCACAGGAATGACATCAGCCCACTGGAGCAGGTCCAGAGGAAGCCACCAAGATGGCCAGAGGGATGAGCACGTCCCCCTAGGAGGTAAGGCTCAAGGAACTAGGGTTGCTCAGCCTGGAGAAGAGGAGGGTCCTGGGAGACCTCAGTGCAGCCTTTCAGTACCTAGAGTGAGTCTGTAAGAGAGATG
Source organism: Melozone crissalis (assembly GCF_028551555.1). Lineage (NCBI taxonomy): Eukaryota > Metazoa > Chordata > Aves > Passeriformes > Passerellidae > Melozone > Melozone crissalis. Next base: position 11,439,800 of record NW_026535801.1, on the reverse strand, counting down.
GGGACAGGCTTTTTAGCGGGGTCTGTCACAACAGGATGAGGCATAATGGTTTTCCACTAAAAGAGGGCAGCTTTATATTAGATATATAATGAAGAGATTTTGTGGTGAGGCTGGTGAAATGCTGGAACAGGCTGCCCAGACCTGGAAGCAGGTCCCCATCCCAGAAACATTCAAGGTCAGATTGCATGAGCCTCTCAGCAGCCTGATCTGGCTGCTGAAGATGTCCCTGCTCATTGCAGAGGGGTTTGGACTAAGTGACCTTTAAATGGTCTCTACCAACCCAAACTATTCTAGGATTCTATGAAAGCTGCAAGTCACAGTCAGCAGCCACTCTACCTAAGACAGGCATCTTGAAGAAGTTGTCACCAGACTACAGATGCTGTGTATCTTGGGGTTGTATCTCCAACACTTGTCAAGTCACTCAGCAACTGCTTTTTGTCCACTCCTACAGTGAGACACTGGTCCCGTACCAGAGGCGGGCAGCTATTTACCCAAGAACTGCCATTGTTCAAGAGCAAACTACATATTTATAAACTTAGATCAAAGATAGACATGTTTAGTAGCTAGAGTGTTTCTGGTAAAAAAAGAAACAAACTCTAGCTTCAAAACTTTGGCCTTCTACAGAAGTTACGAAAGGTCTAATAAAAGTGCACTTCTGTTTCTCACATGGCTGAGTATTGTATCCACACTCCATCAGAAGTATCAGCAAAATGAAACACTGCCTGGTTACTTGTTATTCCTCTCTTATCTGGTCTGTAAAAGCAAATTAATTTTTAAAAGTATCTCCAGAATTTATCCCTGCCCTTAAAAAAGAGCACTACCACTTCCTTGTCATTAAAAACAAAACAAAACCACTTCGTTTAACTGTTTTGTGATATTCTATATACCAGTGTCTAGCACTATTGCAATTTAGCTAAAAAAGTGACCAATTTAGCTTTCAAAAGTTAGGGTCACTCACATTTTGCTTTCCCTCTCACCTTAATCAAAGCCTTTTTAATTTAGAAACAGCTTCTACTAAGATAAACTATTTCATCTCTTTACTGTCTAGTACAGGATGAACTCATACTGAAAGTAAAAACAAATGAAGAACAGTTACATTGAAAGTAGGAGCAAAGGGTATCAAATATTATACACATCTGTAACTGAGGAGTGTCTTAGGCTACTGTGTTTTAACAACTCAGGCATGAGCATAGATACTATTGTGTTTTAATCCACAATTCCTATTAATTAAATTTACCGGTCTGTGACCACTCTCAGTTTAAGCTCAATTATTTTTCCTGTCCAAAATACATTGTTTCAGTTGGATACACAGTGTAAAGGCTGGAGAGCAGGGATAAGGAGGTGGTGGAAGATGTTATGGAAAAAAATGCACCAGAGGATCTGGTTATGCAATGGGATACTAGTTATTTCATCAGCCACAGACCTCATAATTTATCCTCACTATGAGGAATTGAACTGTTCTAAATTTCTGTGTAATCTTTGCAGAGAACATTTTAGGCTTTTACTTGCAACTCCTACTCTGTACACAAGGAGTGTTAGGAAAGCAAATAAACAGGAAAACCTTACTGCTGTCTTTTGACATCATGGGTTATTTCAGTAACCCAGAACCATGACCTTGCAATCAAATAGAAAAAAAAAGTCCCCCCACACTAACTAAAAAAGAAAAAGGCTATTGCCAGTTGAGTCCACAATCCATTTGTCAAACACCTCTCAAATGTTAAGACACTAAGGATGGCAAAGCAGTGGAATCAGCAGGACACAGACTTAGCCCAGTTGTCAGTGCAGTTCAGACACCTGTCTTTTGAAGAACCTCACTTTTCTTCTTAACCCTGCACTCTGTCTTAATATAGCAATGACTTCCACATGGAATGTACCATTTGCAAATGCTTGAAGGAAGACTTTCACAGTTCTGCTTCAAGAAAAGTAAAAATGAAAGTATCTAGTAGCCTGACTAATGTGCCACCAGGAACTCCTGCACAACCTGAAATGAAAGTTTCTAGCTTTTTCTGTGTTTGTAACTACATGCTAGATGTTTTATAGAATTTCTCCCTGTTCATTTTGCAGTAAGATTTAAAGAACAAACATCTGACTTTCAAAACATCCTTTTGTCAAAAGCCAAAAATTATTTAAAGTGTTTAACTGGTTTGTGATTACATAGCTTTACCACACATGTTAGAAATTAAAGAATTTCCCTAATTGATGCTAGCTGTAGGAAGCTAATAACAGCTTGGTTTAAAATGTTACCTCTTCAATAAATCACCTTTGCAATATCCTCAAAAACCCATCACAGCTGGCATGCTGGTTTTTTCCAAAGTTTTCTATGTCTGTATTTCTGCTTGAAAACAGAAGTGCAGGCTTTATAAACCACACCTATTTGACTACAGAAGGATATTTTTTTTGTTCCAAAACATTATCTAGAGAGCTAATTCAAAGAGGAGACCTCATATTTGTTGAAGAAGGGCAAAAATTTAGAAATACTACCCGTTATGATTGTGTATTATATTGCAGGGTTACATAACCTGACGGGCATGCATTTTTTAAGGCATCTGACAGCAGAAGTAACTGGTGATGCCTTTAAAGCAGGCTGTACCCCACTGAACCAGGCTGAGTAGCTGATGCATCTGGAGGGAAAAAGCAGGAAAGAACAAGGTCACAGCCTCTCTCCCCACCTGCCATATTGAAGTTCATGCTAAAAAAAACCCCACAAACCACAGCTCAAAAGCAGAACTATTAACAAGCTAAGGGCTGAAGGCTTCCTGACTGGCTTTGTGGAATCTTCCCCAGACTTCCTCTTAGCATTAGACTAACAGAGACTTTGCTCAGTGTCAAAACAAGATACTCCTTTCTCAGCCCTGTTTCTTCTGTCATTTGCTCTTTTCATCCAGGTAATAAGCATAGCAAAGCCTGGGAAAGCAGCTTGGGTTTAATTTTAATTATGCCACCCCATAATCAGAGCACAGGGTGCCTACAGAAATGCCATGGGGTATATTTCAAACATATACAAAGGGGAAGTCTTCATGGGGCTGGCAGTAAAGCGGTCAAACTTTTTGTAAAAGGTTTTCTGAGATTCTAAATGTACCCAGGTTCAACCAGCCAATGTACAGACTGTCAAGACAGTACATTGGAAATGAATAGTCAAGACTTACATAATGCTGAAGACTAACAGAAAAGAATGCTCTGTCAAACCATTTACCTCATTATTATACTCAACCTCTGGGATCCATTGCCAGGTGTAAAAATTGGAGCTGATACACCCATCTCCCACGGTTTTGGGGTGGTTTTTTTTTAAGGAGTATTTCCGTTTCTGACTAAAGGAATATTAACTTCATAGAAATATGCAACCCTACCATTGTACTACCTGCACATAGCTTTGTCTCTAAGGGACAAGCAAGGACCTTGGCACAGGCACACATCCTGCAGCACCTATAAACATCTGTACTCACCACAGACGGATCTGTCCCTGGCTGCACTAGATCACAGCATAGTTAGGGCTGGAAGGGCCCTCTGCAGATCACCCAGTCCCCAATGCCCCTGCCAAGGCTGGGTCACCCTAGGGCAGGTTACACAGGGACGCACCCACGGAGAAGAAGACATTGCTGCAAAACCTCCGAGGCAGCACTACGCACCGTGCACACTGCCTCTAATAATTAATGCCAGATGACACAGCTTTCGCTCCTCTTGAAAAATATTTTTAGCCAAGTGGAAGCGCTACCGAAGCCACCCTACCACCTGTGCCGGGCCTCCCCAGGGACGGCACCCCCGCACCAGGCGGGAGGGATGGCCGGGGGTACTGGGGCTCTGCCTGGGCCGCACGCCGCGGTGAGCGGAGCCCCGAGCGGCGCGCACGCCCCCGCCACGCGTGTGCCCCTGCCTGCCTCCCTCCCTCCCGCTCCGAGGCACCGGAAGCCGGGCCCGCACCGCCCGGAGAACGGCCGGGATGGACCCGGCGGCCCCGGGGTCCCCGCACCTGCCGGGGAAGCGCCCGCCCGGCGCGGCCCGGCCCCTTCCGCAGGCACCACGCGTGCGAGGGGGAGGCGGCGCTCACATGGCGCCTCCGCATCATCCCCCGCGCCCGCCGCCCCCTCCACACTCACTTCTCCCCGCCGCCGCCTACGGCCATCTCTTTGCTGCCGCCGCCGTGATTATTGTTGTGGCCGCTGTCGGCGGGGGGCTCGCCGGGAGTCGGCGACGGCGCCTGCGCCCCCTTCCCCGGCTCCTCCAAGGCTCCCTCGGAGCGGGTGCACAGACCTCGCGCTGCCGGCAGCGCCGCCGGGCCGCGGCGGGCGCCGGGCGGGCTAGCGCCGAGAGCGGCGAGCGGAGCCTGGAGCCGCCTGGTCCCGGCGGCGGGTGCCGGGGCCGGAGCCCCGCCGCCGGCCGCCCCCGGCGGGCCGAGCAGCAGCAGCTCCCGCAGCAGCGCCGAGCGCCACAGCCGCATCATCCTGCGCCACCGCGCCGACTGCCCGCCGCGCCGCCCGGCCGCGCCTCTCGCACCGCGCCGCGCCCGCCCCCCGCTGCGCGCCATTGGCCGAACTCACTTAACTGTCAGGCTTGCGGCGCGACCATTGGTCAGTGAGGACGTCACTCAAGGCTGTTGCCGCGCCCCCGGCGCGGGCCGAGTCTCCCCGCGGGGCCGCTGGTGTCGCGCGCGGCCGGCGGGGCGGGAGCAGCAGCGCCCCAAGCGGGCGGACCCGGAGCGCTGAGGGGGGCCCCGGGGCGCCGCCTCCCTCCCTCATTCCTCTGCTCCCTCCTTCCCTCCCTCGCTCTGCGACGTGTAAAGGCGTTGGGAGCGGGCTGGGCTGCGGCGGTGTCGGGTTCAGGTTGCCATGGATATGGCCATTTTTTAAAACTGTATGTTTTTGATTACGAAGCGCACCGCCTCCGCCGTGCCGGCAGGAGCACAGAATACGCCGAGTTAGAAGGGAGCCACGAGGATCATGGAATCCAGCTCCTGGCCCTGCACAGCACACCCCAAGACCCTCACCCTGTGCCTGAGAGCTTTGTCCGAACCCTTCTCGGACTCTCGTCAGGCTGTGACCACTTCCCTGGGGATGCCCGAGCATCCTCGGGGTGAAACACATTCTAATATCCAACCTAAACCTCTGCTGACACAACTGCAGTGCTCAGCCCAGAGGAGAGAGAAGAATGCACAGAGCCTGCATCCATCACCCCCCAGGCACCCTAGGAAAAGGCTCAGGGAACAGGAGCCCCTTGGAAATGCACTCAGAAGAAATGGTTGTTCCCACATTTTTGGGGTCAAACGCTTCTGGCAAGGAGCAGAGCTCCTAAGGGGTTTCCACGTACTTTCAATAAAAGGGTAACTGCATAGTTCATTGCCAAAACTTTCTCTGGAGGATGTAAGGCTTGGTCAAACGTCTCAAGTTTTTGGGTTTTGAGAAAAATAAATAAACCAAACACAAACACACAGGAATCAACCACCTGGCTGCCTAGGTGAACTGGGTGCGGCCATTCTTCATGTTCACATTATCAAACATTTAATCAGAGTGTGGAAATTTTGCTGCTGCTCACCTACAGGTCCCAGTTTGGGAGCAACTGACCCATGGTTGTAAGTCCTAAAAGAAAAAATGTAGCAGAGAAAAGTAGCAGAAAATAACTGCAGGGCTTCAGCACAAGGTGTAAATGTCACTGTTTATATATACACTTAAGCTTCTGTCACAGCTGTCAGGATATGGCATTTTGGGAGTCACAGATTTTGCAGTTACTTGGTGAAACTTTGCTCACATCACTAACTGCTAAATTTGTCCTGAATGAGTACAAATCTATATTAGCAAATTTTATCCATTATGGGTAACAGTAGAAGACAAAATTTCCTGTCATCCTACTTCCTCAGTAATGCCAACATGCAAACCAGTTTTTTAATTGTCCCTAGTCTTCTCAGTTTAGGAACCTTAATTTTCAGAGCAAAAATGTAAATACTTGTGGAGCTGGGAGTTTATTACTGCTAAATTTCCTTGTGAACAATTTCCCCATGCATTGAGGTTTATTTCATCTGCTATGTTTATTATGTTTGGCAGGGGTGGGGGCGGAAAAGCTGCAATTCTGAGTTAAAATGATCTTGCTGCACACTTTATTTGAAATGTTTTACTCTGAAGATACTGATATTTTGTTTTCCACCACCCTCCAGATTGAAAGTTTAAGCTGTTTAGGCATAGTAACTTCCTCTTAAAGACCCCATAAAACAGAGAAGGTTCTGTTACCCATTTTTCATGCACTCTGAGATAACTACAAATAGACATGGAGAGTAGTCTTGCCTTGTGCTTCCACTTACCCGGCAGCACAAATACCCACAGGAATTCCCTATGCTAATAAATTGTCACAACAGCCATGAAGGTTTTTGGAGGAAGATATAAAGATAGCTGATAATCTATGCCTATAAAATGAGCCTCCACACACCAATGGTTTTGCTTCCCACTGATCAAGGAAACTTGAAATACCAGTGTGGGATGTGTAATCCTGTGCTGCAGTAACTTCACATACAAAAATGCAAAGTACCTGCATTTCTCATGTACTTATTACGTTACCTATTATATTTCCTGGAACTAATTTTGGATTTCCATTTGCTAAGTCCTTTTTGGCAAGCCAATACTGCCTCTTTTATCCTGCTGCCCAATAATAATAGTTCTCATTTTAAAAATTGTGTTACGTAAAATATTCTAAAGATAGAAGTCTCCCAAGCACCTTTTTCATTTTTTCTAGAGTCTGCTGTTCTAAGACCAGAGACTGTGAGTGCTGTCTCTTCCAGACTGTGCATTTGGTCACTAATTGAACACACAGTTCTGCAGACACTACAAGATTCAGAATTTTAGTGCCAAGGTGGTTTGCTGGTGTGACAGCGGCACTTTTTTCTAAGCCAGCTGTTTAGCCACAACCTGGTGCAAAAACTTGTCTAATTCATCTCTTATACTGTAGGGGGAGAAGAAGTGGAAGAATGAAAAATGTAATGATCTGGATCTTTCCTTTCAGTGCTCTGGTTTCTGTTCAGAACATTTCAGATACGGTGGTAGGAAGGAAAAGAAAAGGCTACTACATTCAAAAAAATATTTGCCTCTCACAACAGTACCCCATGATACTTGACCCTACAGGAACTCTTTAATTTTACTCACTTCCTTTTTAAATTTTTTTTTTTATTTTTATTTTGTACACTATTGCCTTATTCCTGTATTTAACCTTTAGTATTGCCTTCACATTACTACATTAGTCATCTCCTACTGCAGGTACTCTTCATTAAAGCTTTTCTTCAAACTCACTTAAAGAAATCGATCCTCGACTTCTCTCCCTGGAAATTCCCCTGTCTGTGTTTTTAGCTGGTGAGGGCAGAAAATGCAAGTTGCAGTGAGTGTGGGACTGCAGCTACACAGCTTGGGAACAATGCAAAATGATAAATATAGTTTCAGATCCAGAAAGTTCAAGGGCAATAGTGACTCATTCACTATTCTGAGAACTTTTGCTGCATAATTCAGGCCATCACTCCTTGCTCCTACTATGACTAAGCCTGAGACATTTCACCCACTGATTCTCTCCCCTCCTCCCACTGGCACAGGTATACCAGAGACTCTTAATCTGAAGACAGATTTTTTTTTTTTTCCCAATTTAAAATAAGCCATAAGAAATGTAGTAAAAACAGCATCAAAAGCGCCACCATTTGCTTGGGAAAGCATTATACATTAAACCTGTTAAACTGACACTGATTTTTGTATTGATCCACATGTTGGACTGGGCTTTCCCATATCCCTGTGAAACCCCCTTTAGACTTCTCCTTTGAACACAGTGATATTGCTTGTCTCTCTGGAAAGAGAAGACACGCCATCTACTCTGCCATTCTGTGTTTCACACAGTATCCCAAGAGAAACAGAAAATTACAAAATGGTTTCCACACAGAGCAAAGAAATTTGAAATTAAAATTCCCCATAGCTTTTATTTTGAGTTGGTTACACAACCAGCAGTAACCATAAGCCAATTATTCTCTTTTTAATTCCCACAACTATACATGTTCTTTTGTAAGACAAAAATTGTTTGAATTTAAGGCAACAAGGTTCTTCAGGAAAGAAAAAAGAGGATAATTTAAATAGGTATTATTTTTAAAGTATTTCCATTAAGCTGCATTGTAGCAAAATATTCCAAGTATAGCTCTCTAAAAATAATCCATATTTCAGAGGTTTTCCTTTCTAAAAGGGGCATAGCAGCATTAATCTCCTAGGAGAAAGGGCTCTGAAAAGCAGGTGCAAAGAGGTCTTCCCAGTTCAAGCACATACACTGATAACAGCTTTCAGGAAGGTTAAATCCTCCCATCAGATCAGCAGGGCAGATCTCAGATAAGCAGCAGAAATTAAGGATTATCTTGACTACGACATGAACTGTTTACTTTACTATTTTAAATGGTTATGTTGGCTCCATTTCGTTTGTTGCGGGGTGATACTTTCCAAAAGTGAACTAAGGACCAGAGACAACTATTATCTATTCAAGTATTTCTACCCATTCTAGCAGCAGTTCCTAAGATTATTCTTTTCTTTTGTGAGGCTAACTTGCTGCACCTGTGGGTAACATTTTTATATTGATTCAAGGGAAAAGTGCTCAGTCACAACAACCATTCCCCGTTGGATTGTACTGAGGATACAGAACAGTTTGCTCTGAGCCTGGAAGAATAAGCAGTAAATAGTTACTATTTAATCTAAGAAAATGAATGTTCAAATGTTTGGGCATCATAGCTCAGAAATCCAACAAGGAGGAAAACATTCAGAGGATTTATTTAACTGGAAAGAAATGGTTGAGGGAGTGACCTCGAGTGACAAGCAATAAAAATAAAATCAAAAATGCCCTCCCTGCATAGCACATTGATGAGTCAAGAGTTCAGCTCATATCACTCACATTCCAGGCAAATAGAGGCAGTGAGGAATTAATTCAAAGGGAAGAATATTTGGAGGATTTTCTGAGACTGACATGAAGAAACACTACAAGGGCCTGGGACATTCCTAGCATGGTTAGCAGACAGCATATGATGTGTTCTAGCATACCTAACAAGAGCAAGCAAATCACAGAAGAGAGTTACTGAGGATGACCTGCAAAGACTGGCACAATTTTTTCCCATTACTCTGTTGGTTAACCTGCTTCCTTTCATCTTGGTTGGTGAGACAGCACCATTGTTCCTCATTCTCATTATCAGTCATAGCGTTTTTCAAATGTAAAATTCTTCACACATCAGAACATCTACCTTGAGCAGCTAACAGAAAAGCATTCCCTGCTGCATCCAGCACACTGCATAGTGTAGTTATTTGCACTACAATATACCTAAATCACAGTGTTACATACCCCATGCATTCCACTCACAGTCACATTTAATGCTTAATTCTGATGACATCTCAAACTGCAGTCTTGATATTATCACAGGCCAGGGAGCAGGAGCAAATTTGGATCTTCTGTTTGTACACCCAGTGCTCAAATATCGCCTAGGTGATCTTGTGCAAGCAAAAAGAAACAAGTGACAACATCATCCACCTGCCCCATCATATGCCTGAGATAAGCATGCATGAGGGAGCTCAGGGCAGCCCATGGGCCCATGCCTTGCTGCTCCCCAGAGCAGACATGGAAAATTGGTGCTGGCATTTGGCAGAGGTCAGAGCACTTGGGCTGGCCCCAGCTGCCTTGTCATGTACAGAGCTCCACAGCACTGGGCAGTCACTGGCTGACTTAATACCTTAGTTATTAGGCCCCTAAAGGGCCTTAAGAAAAGATGGGAGGGACTTTTGACAAGGGAACACAGTGCCAGGACAAGAGGAAGGGCTTCAAACTGACAGAGAACAAGTTTGGATCAGATACTGGGAAGAAATTCTTCATTTGTGAGTTGATGAGGCCCTGGCACAGGCTGCCCACAGAAGCTGTGGCTGCCACATCCCTGAAAGTGCTCATGGCCAGATAGGATGGGGCTTGGACCAACCTGGTCAAGTGAAAGTTCATCCTCTCCATGGAAGGGGTTTGGAATGAGGGGTTTTAAGGTCCCTTCCAACCCAAATCCATTCCACGATCTGCACGTGCCACCTCAGCTCTGAAGTGATGGAGAAGCCAGTGTGTGCTGCATCCTCCCCTTGTCCTAAGCCGCTTGCTTTCAGCTCTGAATTTCAGCACATTAAAAAGACCCTTGGAGAGATGCAAGCTTTCAGGCCAAAGCATAAAACTGCATCCCATTAAATTATCCCATGAAGGAAAAGCCCTGGTTTTACCTTTTCACAAATACCTGCGGCCATGTAGAAGCTTAAGCTTGACAAAACATCCAGTTTTAAGCAGAGAAACAAAACAAAACAAGGTAAAATGAAGCAAGCAAAACAAGCAGTCAGACTGTAATGGAAACTGTCTCATCATAAGTGGTAGTCAAAATAGTTTAAAAGTCTTCCACTTCCAGAAGGCTCCTCTGGAAGAAGAGGAGAAATCACTCTGATTGGGTACAGGGTATAATGCCAGCATCAACACAATCCCACTGCCTCTGAAATGGCAAATTAATCAGCAAAACCACATGCTTCTTTTCTGCCCAGATATTTTTGGCACCCTCTCATTTCTGTTGCTGCACTGAGGGAAGAGGAATGTACACTTCAGGTGATTGAGTCCTCAGCCTTCCTTTGCAACTGCTGTGAGTTGCCAGTCTCCTCCCAAGCTGCAAGAGTGTTTCAGTCTCCTGTTTACTTAAAAACAAAAGGTCCCATAAAGACTAATGAGAAAACAGATAAGTTTTTTAGTTCTTGAAGGATGTAACCTTGAAAGATTTCCCTCCTTCCCCCACATCTAAGTCTCTCTTTATAAACATATAACTTTCTTAGGGAGGTGAAAGGAAGAAAGACCAACAGCAGTTCCAGTAGTACATGGTGTACCCTCATACTCCAAGGGTATTTAATGTTTATCCAAGGACTTTTGAACAGTTCCACAACAGTAGGCCAGGGAACTGAAGATCTGCAAAACTGAATCCCAAGATTTAAAAGGCAGAGCAATCAAGACTTTAAAATAATCTGGATTAAGTACATGTTTTTGCTAGTAACTAGTCTACTGCTTAAACATGTGTATGCTCATCCTAAATTCCAAAAAGAAAAACATTCAAAAATTTTGTATGGTATTTTTGGTGCACTTGAAACACTTGTGGAAGCCAAAGATTTGTGCTTCAGTAACATTACCTGCTGTCACAGAACTTCTTCACATCATGTTTAACTGCTCCATAATGCTCCAGGATCTTCTCAGACAGGACTTGAAACAACTCTCACAGAAGCCAGGAGCTGATGGGAAATCATACAAGACAAGAAACTCTACCTTTTAAATAGTATTTTTAGCCCTTAGCATACTTTTCATAGCAGTATTAGACCAAATTATTTGGGCTTTTACCTCAACTGACTGTGAGGTTGTGATGTGGAAATCGGTGTGTTTCTAACATGACACGAACGCTGGTGGCAACATCACTCATTCCCACACACGTGCCATGGCTTGTCACTCCCCCACGGCTGTCCTGAGACAGTTATTCAACTACAAACCAGAAGTGAAACAAGCTGCCTTACAAACTGACAGGTCACCATTCTCTGCTTTGAGAAAGAGGAGTTTCACATGATAAGGCTGTGAAACATGTCTTGAGGTGTTTTGAATTAACATGCTCTAGAAGGGCTCAAAGGAAGAGCAGCAGCCAAGAAATGCTGATGATTTTGTTTCTCTCTGTACACTTGGCCTTGTACTGCAGGAAAGGGATGTTGGCAGATAACAGACTTCACAGCCTTCCTGTCACAGGCAGTTTTTAAACTATGACCACGTGGCTTGGATATTTGGGATATTCAGATAAAGTTTCATCTGGTTCTTTGATCAACAAATGGAGTTTTGGGCAATCAGATACCCCTATAATAAGGCATAAGGCCAAACCAGTTGCCTATCTGAATAATATAATTACATTGATTTTTAGGAAATACAAATTCTGGAGTTACTAGAACACCTCGTGTTCTGCCATATAGCTACACAGAGAGTAACCTTGTAATACCCACACTAATCACCCAAGACATCATGGGCCTAGTTTGAGAACAAATCAAAGCCCCTACTGTGGCGCATTCAGTAGGAATTTCTGGTTTGTTTCCAGGCTGTTTGCTATATGTGCTGTGTTCTACTAAAGTTTCATTGGATATTTGAGGACTGGCTCTGCTAAAACAGAGTTGGGGAACAGTGGCATAGTTGAGCAGCCCAGCTGTGGTAGGGAGGATATTTTCAACTAAAAATACTTCAAGACAACAAGTAAAAAGTGAACTGTATTGAGTATTTTGGGCCAGAAGGCGTGTAGAACAGATACATGTAATTATTCACATAGTTATGGTTAGGAAAACATCATCCAGCCACCTTTCTGTTTCCTCCCCAGCATTGACTTACTGTATCATGACTTTAGCAGTTATAAACTCCCAAGATAGGAAGACACATGCCCTGTTAGTCATGTTTAATCAAGAAGTTACATTTTGTTTCATTTCTTGCACTTTCATTATGCGTATTTCCATGCAATTCTTCTACCCAGTTTATCTCACCTTGCACATTTCTGCAAGTTTTTCTTCTGGTTATCTACCTTTTAAGTTGTATTTCTGGCTTTTGATTGATATATTCTAACAGGGAAAGCATAGTCTAAAAGGAAAAAAAATAGCCTAAATAGTGACTCATTTTGTTCTGCTTTGCCTGTTAGTTACATTGTTTGATATGTCAACATGTTTTCTTAACAGTAAAGGTGAAATTCAGAGTTGAAAAGGCACAAGCAGTAGAATGTATTGCCTTTTTATACAGAAGTATGATTGAAGAGAAAGGGAACTAACTGCTTAGCAGGGCTTACTGCACCTGCCTTGGTGTAAAGCCAAATGAATTCCACCCTTTGAAATAAGAAGTAATTCTTAAACTACCAGTAGTTGTTAATGATTGCTAGAACTGGAACTAATCAATGAAACCACATGCTAGTAAGTAATAATCTTCTAGAAACATCCTGAATATAGAGATTATACCCTTTATTTAACAGGTAAGAGGGAAAAGGTTAATTTATATCTCAGTACTAATTTGAGTAACAAGAACCATTAACTTAGGAAGGTAATGAGCTGAAACATCCACCAGCTCAACCCAATGACCCTGTACTTCAGGACAAGCAGAAGGATCTGTGTGATGGACTGCTGCTGATCACTTCCTGAGGATTGGCCAGGCCCTGGCTGCCTGGCACACCCCACCTGAATGCCATGGAGTCTGGCTCAGGATAAGTGCTTGTATGGAAAAAGAAAACTGTGAGGAACAGCGCTCTTCCCACATAGTAGCTCTGGAAAAAGGCTGGTAGCCTTTTTTTGTAGCCCCCAAATAGATTGCAGAGGATTGGCTCCAAAGCTGCCAAGTAAACATCACAAGGAAGAGAAAAAGAATGAGCACCTTTAGTAGCATTACAGCTGTGCTTTTCTGCCAGCTTGTTTCTGTCTCTTGCATACTTCTCATGTCTAGGGCACATTTATTGGCACATTGAGACCTCCACCTTAAAAACTGGAAGAACATCATGTGCATGACATGAAGGCAGAAGCAGTACAGTCACCAGGTGGCTGTCACCCAGACAGACAGACACAGAGCAGTTTTGAATTGAGCACTACTGAAACTCCATATTGGGACTGCTGGGCTCCAAAGAGAGCAGCAGCAGAGCAGACTGGCTTCAGCCTGCCCATAGCAGGACAGAGCTGGTTTGTCCCTGTCTCTGTTACCTCCTGGCCTCATCAGTTCAAGGGCATGAGTAGGAGGCAGCTGTGCCACAAAGCTGCAGGTGTAACCTTTGAGTGCCTATTTCAGAGTTCACACAGAAAGGCAGCAGCATCTTCCAGCCTGAACTTGAACTGCTTAACCTTCAGCTCTCACAGGCTTTCAGATCAGAGCTGCAAGTGGATGGAGAAGATGATTCCCAAAAGGTCTGGCAGTCTGTTACACATTACCTCGAAGCAGAGTGGGCAGAAGGATGTCAGGGCACTCTCCCTGGAGCAGAAAGGGATCTCCTGGGAACAGCCAGTCCACTGGGTCACGCCTGCCTGTGTGCAAAGGCCATGCCATGGCCCAAGAGAGAGGTCATTTATATAAATGCCTTCCTCACAGGTGTCACAAGGCTGTCCACTGAAGGAACTAACAGCTCAGTGCTTGAAATGCTTTAGAATTGGGCTACACGAGAATAAAATTATTTTTAACTGCTTCACTTTTCCTTCCTAAAGAATTACATGCTTTTTTGACCCTATAATAATGAGATTACAAGAAGAGAAAAGCAATGAGGAATGATGCTACAAGCAATCATGAGGTAAGCATTCTTAACAAAGCTAATTAGATTTGGGTTTATGGAAAGAAAAAAATTAATTAAAAAAAAAAAAGTCTAAGTTCTGTAAGTGATCCTATAGAGATGAACTATGCCACATTCCACTAAAAAGATCCAGAACTCTGAGTGCAGGCTTACACATGAAAACAGCCATTTAAAGAGATGGTTTTTACTGAGAAAATAATCTGTTTATTATCATTGTTGTGAGGCTTTTTGGTTTTTTTTTTAACTCCTATTAGTGTAGCAGATTGAACATACCTCTGCATTTTGTGAATCCTCAGCAGAATTGGCTGTAGCACAGTATGTTGTAGTGGCACTGCCAATCTGTCCAGCATCTGTGTGACACGAGGCAGCACACGGGAGCAGGGCTCCTGGCATGGACACAGCCACCAGCACTGACTGCTGCCCTGAACAGTGGGAACAGGGGCTTTTGGAGCTCCCTGAACAGTGGGAACAGGGGCTTTTGGAGCTGGCATCATGAGCAAGTCAGAGCAGAAACTGTTTAGCAAAATGCCAAATGCAGGGCAAGCTTATCATTTTTATAATTGTCCTTTAGAGATAAACCTCACTTGAAGTCACTGCTCTGAGAACAAAACCAGGGGGGGAAAAAAAGACAAAACAACTTCTAAAAGCCTTTTCTGCCATGAGGAAATTCGTCTTTGATGAAACCTGGAGGAACAGATGTTACTGAGTTCCCAGGCAAGTCAAATCTGGAAAGAAATGAATACTATTATCCAGGAAATGGAAGTGATGGGAAGCAGCTGCAACCTGGAACTTGCTGGCTCTCCCTGGCAAGTTCTGTGCCTGTTGCTCATCCCTGCAAAGAGGGGCTTCAGTGTCCCTTTAATTCCTTTTACACTGTCAGGGACATCCCTGTGGAGGCTGGCTGTCCCAGCCCCACCAGCATACTTGCAGATTAGTTTAGGGAAAGTGTGGATGTTGTCCTAATCCTGTGTTGAAGCCATGATGGATTGCAAGCCCTTTGTTACACAACAGGATCCCTGCTCTGACTCAGTGGAAAGGATTTCCTGGATGCCCAGGGCAGTGTGGATCAGACACAGGGAGGATATGCAAGGGAGCAGGCTCACTGCTCAGGCAGTCACAGCACAGCCATGACCTCTCCCAGCACTTGAAATAAGAGTTGTTGGCACATCTCCACACTTCTGGGCAGCCTTCCATGTGCGGGACTGACACACTCACTGTGAGCCCACGCAGATATTCATCTCTTGACCCTAGAGATTAAAGCACACACACGCAAATCTTCCCCTCCATGCTCTCAGCTGTGCACAGCCAAGGCCTGTGTACCTGTGCTCACAAAAACATCCTCCCCAGCTGCTGCTGCAAGGGACTGCCATGATCACTCTCACCTCGCAGCCTGGCTGGCAGCCCTCAGCACTTCCAAGGAGCTGAAGATAAATGAAGCAAGGGCTTTCAGCAACCCAATAGTGCCAGAACTGCACAAAGCAAGCTGTTCCTGCCCTGACAAAGGTGGGGGATACAAGAGGCCATAATACCATAGCAATAGTATTATACAAACACACAAATGTAATGTCTTCTGTCTGGAAAGCATTGCAATAATATGGGTAGTGTGTTTAACTACCTGCATTTTTAATATACTAAATCAACCCAGGAGCTCTTACACAGGGCAAGTGGAAGAGATCCTTTTCATTCATCTGAAGGTGAATCCCACTCCTACCTCTCCACATTAATTTCAGCACTCAAGCTCTGCTAGAGGACTGAGAGGACAAGCAGTCAAGTGCTTCATCAGCTGATTTGGGACATGCAGACAACAGCAACCACGGCCCTGGAGAGACTGCACGGCAGTAACAAAGCAAGCATGAGTTATCTGGAGGGAGCTGGTCAGTGGTCTCCAGCTGGCTCCAGGCCCCAGCTCAGAAGGTCACACAGCTGACATATCATCCTGTGAGTCACCCCCTGCTCCTGCCTGTGTCCAGCATCACTGATGTGGTTTGGCAGCACTGAGGGAAGTTCCTCTTCCTTGCTTGCTGCCCAGAGTCAATGCTGCCCTACAGAACACATGAGACAGTAAAGCCACCAAGAAACAGATGGCAACTTGACCATCTTGTTAGTCACCATCACCTCCCTGAGTGGCAGCACCAGACCAGATTCATACACAAACACCACTCACAACCTGTACAGATGATGCATCAGCACAGCCAAAATACATCTACCTACATCAAAAAGAAAGGTTTGCATCCCAGGTCAACAAATTTAACTACATTCTTTGAAGTCTCTGCTTAGATAACAGAATGTGTTCAGATCCAGCCAGGCTGAAACAACAGACATCTTCACAAAACACCAAGATAGATACTCCACAGAGCTGTGGAGACCAGGTAAGGCCCATAAGGTAATACAGGATTCATTCAGGGCCTGCACTGCTACATCCTCTGAGTTGACTCCCTAACCAGAGACTTGACTGGCACCTGACAGCACTAGGATATGACAGTGCCACTCCATCAAACAGGTGCTCAGTCAAAACCACACTCCTGTCAAGTAAATGGGAAAATTACAGTCACCAGACTAAAGTCAGGTCTGAGTTCCCAGAATTTTGGCTAAACTTAAAAATTAAAAAAAAAATCATACACCGGAGGGAAGACATAGTGTTTCAGGAAAAGGACACGGAACCTACAAATGAAAGCACAGAATTATGGGGAGACAGGACACCCCTAGCTTGCCAGGTGTGACTCCATCCCTTTCAGATAAGCCCTGCCAGTCATCCTGGAGGAGCAAATGCCATGCCTGGAAGGAAAATTGCCTTCCTGGAGTGTGCAACAGCACCCAGCATGTAATTCCTCAATGTAATGACAATTAAAAGATTATGTTAATAAGCAGATAGCTGTAATGAGAAAACAATGACACATAGACCATGCAACATACATCTTTCCAGGTGCAAGAAGGGATGGCCATGGTGGTTGAGCTGTCTGTGACTGTACAGGCAAGTGCTAGAGATGGGTGCTCAAACACAGTCTTTCATGAAGAGCAGAGCAGTAGCCATACAGGTTTTTTCTGTTAGGGTGAGGTGGTGTTTTTTCCACAGCATTAGGTTCTGGTGACCACCACCTTGAGAGAAGCTGGGATTTTCCTTCAGCAGTGAAAGAAAATAAATCATACAAGTCAACATTTAGCTGTCATCCTGTAGTGCTGAATGAAGTGCTGCAAACTGCCAAGGCTGCTCCAGACCCACCAACAGCAGAGCCTCAGATGAACCTCTGAGTCAAACACAAGTCATACTGTACAACTGAAACAACACATCTGCGTCACTGTCCACTTCAAAAAGCTACATTGTGCCTTTAGGGATAGACACCAGATTGGGAAAAGTGGTTAGGGAAAGCACAGATCAGAAAAAAGATGCTCAAGGACACTCCTCTAGCTGCTGCAGTACTTTCAAAGGCAAAGATAAGGGTTTTACTCAGGAAGGATTTTAAACAGAAGAGCTTATACCTATTTCCTGAAGTAGATGCTAAAGTTACTCATTAGCAATTCAAATTCGGGCACAGGGATGTTTGTTTGGGGCAGGAATGTATGTCTGGTTTTTATTTCCTCAGAAGCAGGTAGCTTACATCTGAGGGATATCAATTATTAACTGCAGCCTGAGATGAAAGTGTACAGGTTTAACTTCCCTGAGAGACAGGTACCTCCCTGTGTTTCTAGATCTGACAGGTTCTGGTGTGCCTTGCTCCCACACAGGAGCTAAAATACAACCTATAGTGAAGTGACCCCTCTGGGAGAAAGGACCCTGCACTAAATGCCGATGAGGAGGGATTGATTTAATTTAAATTCAAATTTTTACCGTGCTAATAGAAAAAATATTATGAAAAAAATATTTATTGTTCCTAATTATCCTTAGGCTTTATGTTTTGCTAAAATCTGTCAAGAGTTTTTGACAAGGTGCTGTGTTCCTGCACCTGCTCTCAGTAGATGATGTTTCAGACCTCTACAGAGCCACTTATGTGTGTATGTAATTAATGTGGGGAAACAACCTTGCACTTCTGAAGGCTGCTCTTGAAGTGCAACTTCAGACTCCTTCATCAGGCCTAATTGAGCTCTTGGGTATCAGATGTTTCTGCACAAACATTTTTTCTATGCACAGCTGTATATATATTTTTTTCTTTTTTTTTTTTTAATCAGTTTTTAGTGTTGATCTTTTAGTGAGGGGACCTGAAGCTTTCTTTAATTAACACCAGCTTATCATCATTTACACCTAGAATCACCCCAGGTTTACAGCTATGTGACAGTAGCATCACCCATATCCAGTAACAGCAGAGGAAGATTCACTTGGGTGCTGTCACAAGCAGGTTTTGTGTGTTACATGAACATTTGCCCTCAAGGTATATTCTAGAGCTCCCACAGAAGTCAAAACCAGACTCACAGCATCTCTGACAGTTGGCACTAATCAGCTTCCTCAGAAGTATCCCTCTCCTTCAGGGAGAAGCCATGTACCTCCAAAGCAGGGGGCTGGCCAAACTGAATTCCCAAAGTACTGGAATTCAGTCAGTGCCCTGTGCTGGGGACTCAGAGCTGGGCTCTACACCAAGTGGGACCAGGTGAAGCTCTCCTGTTGGATGAGGGTCTGTGCATATGCACAGCAAACTGGTGGGGATTTCCCAGATTTGGCCCTTGCTTTCTAAAATGAGGAAGTTCCCCACATCTGCTGGCTTGCAAATTCCATTTCTGTCTGACTTTACAGCCCGGACGGCAGCACCAGAGGCAGCAGAAGCAGAGCTGGGGCTGGAGCAGTGCCACGGCGCTGTGCTTTGGGAGGCTGCCTCCCGTACAAAGCAGACCTTGTGCTCTCACAGGGCTGTGCCTCATCCCGCCCCTTCGAGATGCCGAACCCAGGGCAGTCACATGGCTGCGTGGCAGACACCAGCAGATCTATTTAAATTGATTATGCTTCAAACACAGCTGGTTCAATGTCTACTTGCATTCCGGTTTCAGGAACATTTCATAACCACTAAGCCTTTTAATTAAAAAAATTACGACCTTCTTTGCTGAGCCAGCAGTCTTTGCAAAGCATCTTTGCAAACAGCAGGTGAGCTCAGGAAGGGACCCAAGGCATGAGAGGAGAATCTATGGGCCCCATTCCCTCTCTCAGAACCCTCGAGCTGCCTGGGCACATCTGCACGTAGGTGAGGCTTTTACAGACCATGGTACGAGTTATCTGCCCCAGCAGTCAGAGAGGACAGCTCACACTGGTGCCTGGGGTGACAACCAGGAGCATTTCCTAAACCAGGGGAAAGAGCTCTCTCCGTCCAGCTGAAAGTGCCTGTAGTCAGAAAGTGTTTATAGCTTCCAGCTGTCAAGTCAGCTAAAGTACCAGCCTGGAACGGAGACCGCACTGGCTCTCACAAAGGAGGCTCCTGTTCAGGCAAACTTACTGCTGTTTCTTTGGTGTGACTGCACACACTGCTCCTCAGAAGGAAGCTGGTGGCCTCCCTCACGCTGAAGTTTTGCAGGTTCTGTAAAGGAGCGTTGTTTTCCCGGCCATCCCTGCAAGCTCCGCTCTGACACATCAGCACCGCACTGATTTCTCTCCCGAGGAGAGGCTTGCCGGAGAGCTGCGCTTTCGGGCAGCTCCCTTATAAGGCAAAGCTTTGGGCTCACTGGACTTAGCTATTCCCTTAGTCTTTAGTCTTCAGTGCAAAAAAATAGTCCTGCACTCTGATAAGCCATTGTACCAAGCCAGAAAGAAGAAAACAGAATTCTCCTTTTGCCTTTGCTAAATGCCAGCTGACTTCGTCCTTTGAAAAAGCCACCCCGCCTCCCTCCCAAAAACAATCAGCTCAGAGAATGTGTAATGTTTGTACCATGAGTTTTGCCCACCAACAATAGCCTGCAAACTCTTCAGCACTTATCTCTTCATCACATGTTCATCCAGTGCTTACCTCGGCAGAGCTCTGCCACTCATCTCTGATCCCCGGGCAGCACCGTCATGTAAGCACTACAGAAAATAGTGAAAACCCCATCAAAAACCGGCTTCAGTTCCAAGGAGACTGGGCTGGGCCCTGACTCATCCCTCCCAAGAGCCCTCTCACAAAGGGCACCAGAGAATCGGTAATAACAAACATGCCAGCCCAGCTAACTCCCTTTTGAGCCCTTAGCCAGAAAAAAACCCCGCTATTGTCTCAAATCCAGGGAGTGTGAAGCAGTTTGGAGATGACAAGCAGTTCAGTTACTGCAGTAGCAATCCTGAGAAGCAAAAGGAAGACAAAAAGTGTTCAGATTGTGATATATATACTTATACTACACTCAGGCTGGAAGCCAGGTTTAAGCCTGACCCTGTTTATGGTTGAACTGATAATGCTTATATCAGATCTCAAGTGCTGAATTTTCAAAGGAGCTGCAGAGATGCAAGTCTGAACCTAGCTCTGCACAATTGTGATGCCGTGGATAAAGATATTCTGTGTCAACCACCCTAACACATGGAGTCTTAGCAGTTAACACCTCACAGCTGGGTAAAGTGGATTACAGATTTGCCTTAAAATGTGCTTTTCATAAAGAAAAGCTATTGCTCAGATGCTGATTCAGGCACAGATTCAATGAACTATTGAAATAAAGTGACAGAGATGATGCTATCCTTGGCTGCCCTGTCTGCAGTGGATTAGCAAGCCAGTGGCTAAGAGTATCTTTAGCTGTCAGCCTCTTCTTCCTAAGCAAGAGCAATTACTTTGGTATAGTTAAAACCACAATTTATTATTTCTTAATAAAGGATTAGCAGTGTCCCCATTGATTTTCCTACATGCCTGCCATGGCCCTACTCGTAGATTGCTAACTGGATCTATAAATGCAAGTCAGCCCGCTCTTAAAAGCCATTGAAAGGCATCATTGTGTGCTCCTCAGCTTGGAGATGACTCACTTTTCAAAACTGAAATGCCACTAGTTATGTGGTGGTTTCTCAAACCCCAAGAGCATTCTGTTGGAATAGTGTCACTGGAAAAAGTCACGTCAGCTGAAGGGAGAAGCTGAAATTTGTCACCTTGCAGCTGCTGCCCAGTTTGTTTGTTACCTGCCTGGTGGAACATCGCCTTACCAAGCGTTGTTTCCTTTTTGAAGGATGAGCACTTTGCAAAAACAGCACGTAACAGCCTCTCCCTCTGGGACCCCATGATCCTTTCTCCTCTCCCTGTGTCTGCCACCCTGCACTCCAGCAGCAGCACGTGAGCCCTGCTGAATGGGTGCTGAGGCATGTGCAGAGTCAATGGGGATTTACTGCTCCACCCAAATTTAATCTCACCATAATCCAAGGTATTTGTGCACCAGTGTGTGGCTCGCTGTAGACAACCAGGGCTACTGTGTCACAGGAGGCTTGTCTGTCAGGCAGGGCACGTAGTGTCTACTGCTGCTTTCATGGCTTATCTTACAAATCTACTGCAGCAATCAGAATGAAGGCGGGGAGATCAGAAAAGTTACCAGAGAACAACGAAAATGTTTTAGACCAGTAGGTTTGCAGCGCAAGAGGAAGAGTTGTCGTGCACTTTGTTTTGTTTACTTCCTTGAGTAGTACCACCATGCATACCACAGTGATGGCTTAATCCAAAATAACATCTTTTTTTATGTGTGAGAGGAGGAGGAGAGCTGAGAAAGGAACATGCTGTAAAAACAATGCAAACTGGATATGCAGAAACAAGGGATATTTTTGTTTCTTCTACAAAGTCATTAAGCAAAACAAAATAAAACCTGTTGTAACTAAATTCAACTTGTTCGGAGCCAAGCTGCTTGTTTCCTCCTGCGCCTGCCATATCCAAGCTACTTCTCCATTTAGCAGCACCAGGCACAGCCCTTTCATACTGTAACAGCAAAATCAGCACAGGACTTTCACTGCATTTCACCACATTTGAGGAGTGGCACATTATCAGGTGTGGTCAGCAACAGAGGAATTTCATCATGAACAGCAAAGGACTCAACAGAAAAAAGTCTTCAACCATAGAAAACACATCACCCCCAGCACTTTCATCATGCCACTGACATTAATTAATCACTCAATGACATCGCTGCTCTAACATTCCAACCAGACAAGGCCCTCCCTCATCGCCCTTCCTCTGAACTGCTTTTGCTCCAAGAGTGCTGTGGGGCAAAGATCTGTCTCCCAAGGCTTTGAAGTGCTCTGCTGGCATCATATGAAAGCATCATAAAATATACACAAGCAAGTATCTGCATAGATGATTATTATTATTACCAAGGCTGTTGCTGCATTTGTTGGTTATTTTACCGTGCAGCAGCTATCTCGCTCTGATTTCTCATAAGCTCATGATAGGTTTATACAGATGCAAAGGTAATCTAGCAAATGCGAGTGATTAATAACTTCCCCAACTAACATAATCCGCGAGCAGTAAGACACAAACTGCGTCATTTTCCGGGCTGGCTCTGGGAGAGCAATCGGAGCTGATGGGAAAAGCTATCCAGAGGCACAACCTACAGGTACAAGCTGATACTGCACCCGGGCTGAGGGCGCCAGCGCGGCTCACCGCCATGGAAAAGCAGCTTATCCACCAGGGAAAAGTTCTCCTGACGGGGTAAAAACGGTGGTGGATGTCAAAGGGATACAGAAAGCTCCACAGGTCCCCATGCCAGCAACCAAGCGTTCCCTTTCCAGAGCAAGGGCCTGTGCTTAACCCTCCTGGGCAAGGGGCTGGAAGAGGAATTCCAAACCTGACAGGAACACAAGCACTGGGTACTGAGAAAAACACTGAATGAAGGTTGGATCATCATATTAATAAAAGTTTTACCTCGAAGTTCTTCTATCCTTGGAGTGAATTACTCACTGAATTTGTAATATCCCCTCCTTCTCCAATAAGTCCGACACTTGGAGTCCATGAAAGCATTATGTACACCAGATACAGAAAGGAGAAAAGGCAAAAGGAAAGGTGGGTTGCCTCCAGGGAAGACTCCTTTTCTTCTGGGAGCTTGCTGAGTAGCTGTGAATGCAGCCTGCTCACCCTGCTGGCCACCTCTTCTGCCTCCATCCCCTTTCCTGCAGCAATGTCACAGGGAAATAGTCCAAACTCCGTATTTCTGCATCTCCAGGACATTACTTTTATCACCAGGCAATGTTTTTTTCCAGTCTCACCAACATACCTGGGTCCAGTGAGCTGGAGCATAACCCACAGCCAGGGGATGAGGTCTGCAGGGCAGGGCTGTGCTGGTACCAGGTTGTCAGGGTTATCCAAATCAGGGGTGGGGAAAGAAGAGGAGAGCCCTGACTGCTAATGCTCAGTCAGCTGTGCCCCGCTGAGGGTCATACACCAGAAGTGAGGGGTCTTTTCAATCCCCCCTCCCCAGGCAACTCTGGCCCCATCAGTCTCCTGACTCCCAGATATTTGAACACTGTAATTTGTGTCTTGAAAAATGCAGGTGTTCAGCCACTCCAGAACTAATGAACAAGGTTTGTTTCAGGGCTGACACCTCTAAAAAAGCCTGGCTTTCAGCTGCACAGCAATTTTTCTAAATTGGCTCCACTTGAGAGGATTTAAATGGGTTGGCCAACCATCACCTAAAACTCTTCAAAATATCAGTCCTCCTACATGCCCTGTGAAGGCCAGATCCAGTCTGAAGACCTTTACTGCTCCCAGGTAATTCAGTCAACTCAATTAACTGCAGCAGATCCATGTGCGGAAATTGGCTGGAATAACTATTTACGAATCACTGCAGACATTTTGTTCAGGGATAAAGGGACCATTATTTATTCTCTTTTTTTTTTACTTATTATTCTGTTCTTTTGGATGGAAAGTCATATGGAGGCAATCATCACATGGGCATCTGGGAGAGATTCCAGAGCAGAATCAACGAACAGGGGGTTTTTTTTCTGTTTTGCTATTCTGGTAATTTTGTTCACGTAGAAAAATCTCAACAACGGTCAAGCTCACCGTGTTCTTTACCTCTCTTAGGGCATGGAGATGTCTTATACACCCTACTGGTGTATAAGACATTTGGATGTCAGCAGTTTCAGCTGCACAATGAAGTCGTTTTGGTAGGCACAAGGATCTGGTAGAGGTTTCCAGAGTACTGGAATCTGCTGTGGGAGCATTCCTGGCCAGGCAACTCCCTGACTTGTGCAGGTCCCTCCTTAGCAGCTCACACATCACTGCTCATGTTTTCAGAGGTCAAAATCAAGGGAGATACCATGGCAAAAAAAGTTAATTTAGGTTATAAAAAGACAGGAATGCAGTCTCTTCATAAAATGTGTAGCCATGCATTTCCTTTGCACTCCCACTGCAAGCCAGCGGGGTGTGCCAGTGCACCAGCTTTCCTGCACACAACTCATTTTTTGCCTTAAATGATGCAAGCTCTCCTCCTCATGCATCATAGCTGTCTTTAAAAAAAAAAAAGAGTCCATGACCCAATTAAACTAACAAGAACAGATCATCCTTGCTGATGCTGCACCACCTCTCTAGTTTCTCACTAAAATACAGCAAAACTTCAGCAATACGTAAAAGGAGCAGTAGGCTGAGAATCAGAATCACCTCTGTTTTTTTCTAATAAACATAAACACTCCCAAACTCCTCTTTACACTGCCTGCTCTTGGGCAGATCAGCCTGGCATCCTTCCCAGCTGAAACCAGGTTTCCTGGGGAAGCACAAAAAGGCAGGGCAGCTCCTGCTTCCCTCCAGCTTCATGGAAGGCAGTGAGTTCTGCAGCTCACAGGGCTGGGAAGGGACCCTGTCCCCAAGCCAAAACTTTCACCCTCCTGAAAGCTACACAGAATAATGCTGTTACAGCGCCAGGCAGTTTAGTTCACTGCTGAGTGGGATACACTTGGGATTGAGGTGTGCAAAACCACGTGAGAAACAGCAGTTTAAGACACTTAAAAACACTTTGGGGTCCTAAAAGGGACACCTGATTTTTCCCTATTCCGTTGCAATATTGTGCACATCACTGAGTGAATTCACCTCCACTGACCCAAAAGAGCTACAGCTGGCACTTGATCTATTTTTGACACTAATGCAAAAAAGCTGTCCTGGATCACTAGCGAGTACCATCTGCTCTTTGCAACTGAAATGCCATCAATTCACACACCAGGGCCAGGAGCTTCAAAAATAGCTAGTCTGAAGTGAGCTGCCTGGATCTCTATTTAGCACCTGACTGACTTTCAGGAAGAGCTGGGCCTGCTGCAGCTCCCATTAACCTGAATTTGGGGCCCCCTGCCATTTCAGCCTTAGCAGCGTCCTCTGGGTTTCTCCAGCCTGAGAGAAGCAAAAAGGGACTGGTTTGTGCTAAGTGCTGATTTAGCAGTCTCTCAGATGAGTGAAATTCTCCAAAGCACCCAAAGTCTGAAGTTACCAAATTGCTACTTACTTTCAATTTCTTAAGCCAGAACTGCTTTTTAACTCAGGAACCTTTTCTTTTTTAAATGAAGTTGGAATGACAATTTTCACTTTGCAGAAATAATAAAATACAAACTCCAATTTTTAGTGTTTACAAGGTGGAAAAGAGCTTGGCAGAAGTGATAGGAATGCTATGCTGAAGTTGTAACTACAATTCACTCCACCCTATTTACATAAAGAACTCTCAGGAATGTCCTTGTTCTAGCACAATGACATAGTATATTCATTTTCTTCTGAAGGAGACCAGAGGTACACAGTTTCATACCTACTGTGTAGGTCCAGGAAGACATTTCCATACCAGTGGAGATCCAGCATTTATACCATGCAACATAAAAATCCTGAAAGCTCTAAAAGATGTTTTCACTGGATTAGTGACTATCATTTTGATGTGAAACCTGCTTTAATGAATACCTGACAACTAAAACTCTCAAAGGAATGATTTCACTTGACATGAATGCATTCAACTACTGTTTGTTGAATGATATTCTCCTTAAACAGCCAGCCAAAGAATATAGTGACACCTGTAAATCACCTGTAAATCAAGGGTTCACAACCTTAGCAGCACTCAGGGCCACGTTTGAAGCCTGCCAGAGCTCTCAGGGTGATGCTGGATTTCAGGATAAGCTCAGGAGGATTTGCATAAGCAGAGAGAGGCCTTCAGGAAGTCAGTGTTTGCACTGTAACCAGGGAGCAGCCCTCACCACAAACACTATCAAGGACTGCACATAGCATATCTCTTTTGCAGCCAGCATATTTACTTTTTCCTCATAAAATGTGGATGGATGTAATGCCAGCCCCTGTGGGCCAGGTCAGCTCATTGTACTGGATCACGTCCAGAGCAGCTTCTGTTGGCACTGAAATAATTTGAAGTTTAATTAGTTTAGGGGTGGGGCTTTTGAAAGCCCATTTTCTGCAGAATAAAAAAAAATTTAAAAAAAGAAAATCAAGCACCTGAAGAGATACATCCTGTATGCATAAGCGCCCTGGAAAAAGTACTTTCCAACCTGCCAAAATGAGTCAGAGTGCTGAGAATACCAACGAGGAGCACCAATAAAATAAACCCCGCAGAGGAGGGGTGTAGGAACTGAGTGCTTGCTGGAAAAACAAAAAGGCACGAGCAGGTCTCGTTTGCAAAGGGCAGCCGTGCCTTTTCTTGCCAGCAGGTGTCACATGGAAGTCAGTTGTCATTCCAGCTGACACCGCATCCCCTGCCCGGGGCAACGAGCCTGGCCCCAAATCAAGGTGCCTGGGGAACGCGGTCCTGGCCAGGAGATAAATGGAGCTGTCCTCCATTTGGACAAGGATCAGAATTACCCAAATATGCCTTAACATGCCACTCAGGGGACCTGGCTGGGGTTTCAGGAGCCACCTCTCACTGGGCACTTCTCTAACAGGACACACAACCCTCAGACAGAGCAAGGATGCCTGACAAGTGACCCTCAGCTCCTTCCTTAGGGGCACGAACAACACCGATGCTTCACAACCCTTTTTCTCAGGAAATATCACTATTTTGTGCCACTTCAGCCTGAATTGCCCTTTCCAAGAGGTCACAGCTAGGTCCTCCAGGATGCCAGAGTAAATGCACAGATGGGGCATTTTAGCAGGATGTGCAAGAGCAAGGCTTTGATGGTGTTTCTTTTCAGAAGCATTGGGATTCCCAAAGCATCCCTATCCAAGATGTGAGTTGTGAATGCTAAGTGAAAAAACACAGGCAAATAGCAATTTCTCATCTCACAGCAATTTCTGAGCTTGAGGTAAACACTATATAGGGCATTTTTTTAAAACACTTCAACAACTGCTTTCACTCAATGGGATCCTCTGGAGCCCAAATCTCTCCTCAATCAGCTCACCAGAAACACCGTGGGCTTCATCAAAGCTGCACAGCAGCTGCACAAATCAGCCCAGCACCATCTCCTAGAGGGAAGCTGTCATGGAACCACCCCACCAGCAACTCACACAAATCTCTACCACCACTGCCACTGCAGACTGCCCTGACCCAGATCTTTGCACAGGCAGCCTGCAAAAGGAGTCCCTGGGTGCCCCATGGGCTGGGAAACCACCAGGTGGATAGCAGCCCAAGGATAACAGGAATTTCACCCTGGGTGAGTGCCTTTGGCTGTGCTGGACCACTGCTAAGAGGGAGTGACAGCCATTGCTTTGCTCAAAAGGAGAGGCCTGAGCTTCAGCTCTGTCACATCCAGAAAGGAGGCATCACCTGGGGAACCCTCCACATAAGCAGCTGCTGAGGGACCAGCAGTGGAGCAAATCAAAGCAATTATAGCTATTAAATATAAACATTGATTAGTATGGTTCATAAAGTCAGGAGTCATGCTTTGGTTTTACTTCTAAATGCTTCCATGAATGTGCGTTTCTTTCCCAGGATCCATATTTTGTTCCCCTCCTGGAACAAACACAAAGGGGAGGATGGATGCTTTGTAGAAACCCATTTTCAACAGCCCTGTGAAAGTGTGGGAGTAAAAATGTCTGACATCCCCCTGCACAGCTTCCAATACCCTCAGGCCATCTCCTGCTTACAGGCTCCATCAGCCCCTGCCAACCTGAAATACCTTGAAACAGAGATGAGTCATTTGTAAGGACTGATGGCTAATGTACTTCCATCACCCTCCTTCGTAAGGGACTTGCAATAAAATTTTAAAAGACCAAGAAAAGTATGAGTTTTACAGAAATTAAATGCTACAGCAAGGCTTTGAAACTAAAGAATTAAAGAATACGGTGACCAATACAGACCCAACAGCTGGGACACGCTCAGGAAAGCAAAAGGTAAGAGATTTGCTTTCCTGGCTTTGAGCAAACAGCTCAGCCTGAGTAGCACAAGTGGCACAGGAACACCTGTGGCCCCAGCACTGCTCCATAGTACTGGGGTTGAAGTGACCCACACTCATTCGTGCTCGAAAATAATCAAGCTCACAACTGAAGGCATCATCTCAGGAGGGAGATGCTCCATCAGGGATGCAGGGTGCCATTTCCCATGCAGCAGGGAAAGAAAGGAGTAGACAAAAAAACACACAGAAAGAAGTGCTTGTGTGGCCCGAGTGCTGCATGGCCCCATCATTCCCATCACCTCACCATCCCTCTACTTCCCCACCACCTGTTCCCAGCTTTTATTTTCCAGTCCTCACCCATCCTGGAGCTCTGGGACACTCATGGCAGGGAATGTGCCCTCATGCACTTCTGCTCCAGTGGCTACAGGCAGCAAACAAAAACCCAGCTGCTCCCATCTCCCTCTCCAGAGTACAGCTGGCTCTGGCACCCAGAATCCACCAATGTTCAAGGAGGGAGAAAATACAAAAGTTTATTTAAATAAACAAATTCCCTCTGTAAATGCTACGTGTGGCCAAACCGGATCTCCCAAGGCACACGGAGCTGCTCCTCAGCTGGCACAAAGTGTATCAGCAAAGGATATTTGCTCAGAGATTACAGCCTTGGGGAGCAAAAGCCAAGCCTTGTGACAGGGCAGAGATAAAAGAATCTGGAACTGAGAAAAAAAGGAGGGAAAAGAAAAAAATCAGAAGAAAATTAAATGTCATCTTGCAACTGCACATTAGTGGGCTTTGAACAGAGGCTGATGTTACACCAAACAGCAAAGCATGTGCTGCCTCAAAACTGTCCCTCTCTACTCTGACACATTTTTGTAATGGCTGAATATTGAAATTTTTTCACCAAGTGCAGCAGCATCAATGCCAGGGCCTGGAGGACACCTCTCCTGTTACTCGGAGGGTGAAGGGTGGGAAAGGGAGCAGACAAGGGGCCAGCTGGGCCAGGGCAGCAGGGCAGGCTCACCCTGGCAAGATGCTCCATCAGGTGAACTCCATCCCTGTCATCCTCATGAACTGACACTGAAAAGACACTGGGAAGAGCACAGTTGTGGTTTGCTCCTCAATTTTCCTTGTCTTGCAGAAAGACCAGAGCACAAGCACAGTCACAATGATTTTTTTCCGTAAGAGCCTTTCCTGACCCAAGCCCAAACTGCCAGAAACATCTCCCAGGCTGCTGCACATTAAATTACTTAGCCCTTTCTCCCTTACAGGTGGGGAACTGCCATCACTAAAACACATTTTTAATACATTTACATTAAAAAAAAAAACCCTATTATTCTTATGGTTTCATATTTTTCATACACTCAGTGTCTGCTGCAAGCCCAGTACAGCCACAGCCAAATTGCTTGGTTGTGTCAGAACTCTGGTGGGGCAGAACACCAGTGGTGGGAATTAATTATCTCCTTGCATCCATTAAGTATCTCTCACTCTGTTTGTTCCCTTCTTCATCTCAGTGTTCCTTCCCACTGCAACCTTTCCAATTGGAGTTGTTTTTTCCCTAACCCAAAGCCCCTTTGCCTGTGGGGCACAGGCTGTGAGGAGGGAACACAGCCCTGCCACCACCAGGCCATGCTGCAGCTGCTGACAGGGCAGCACCAGGGCCAGCAAAAGACCCTTTGATCCAGAAAAAGAGATGAGAGACATGGCTTGGTATCAACAATTCCCAAAACATTAAAAGTCCAACAACAGTACAGTTCTGACATTTAGCAGAAGCAGCTTAAAAGTAACACTTGTTATGTTCCTACCTGGTATCCCACCACCGGAAAACCAAAACCAAGAGAGGTGCTCATCCAGCTGGGTTGTGGGACTCAGGACTAAGGGGGGACAAAGTTTTAAAGATCTCAGAGACCTCTGCACTGTCTCCTGAAGCACCTGGACAGGTTCACAAGCTGGTTGATATCTTGACTGAACCACAGAGAGTATGAGGTGAAAAACAAGTATGGAAAGAGGCTGCCATTCACTGCTATTCCCAGTGGACAAGGGAAATGGCAAGAAATTTGTTTTGATTTTTAAGCTCTTCCAGAGGCTTTTAAAAAATAAAAGAAAAAAGACAGTGAT
This sequence comes from Melozone crissalis, assembly GCF_028551555.1. Lineage (NCBI taxonomy): Eukaryota > Metazoa > Chordata > Aves > Passeriformes > Passerellidae > Melozone > Melozone crissalis. The sequence goes on along the minus strand of NW_026535801.1, from coordinate 11,409,237 downwards.
GGAGGGAGTGGTGAGGCAGCAGCAGCGGCCTGTGAAGGTGCAGTGGGGCAGGAGGATGAGTCAGTGTGAGTGGGTTGGGGCCATGAGCAGGACTGGGGAGTGGGCAGGCACAGAGCTCCTGCTCAGGGTCCTTGCAGAACACATGGGCTCCAATTGCCACAGGGAAAAAGCAAAAAACACCAAAGACCTGCTTTTACACAGAATGAGAAAGCAGAAAGCTGCTGGTTAATGGCTTTCCTGCATCCTGCACATCTGGCAGCTTTGCAGTGCCCTGATTCTGGTTTGAAGCCTCATCTCCCATGAGATGCAAAGCCCTCCTGCCAGGTGCATGGCCTGCTGGGCACAGCTTTGTGAAGCAGCCCTGGCTCCACGACAGCCTTCAAGCAGGAGGGGCTCAAAGAACCCAGCCCTCAGCCTCCTTGAAACAGCTTTCCATATTGAGTGATCATCCTAATTAAACCAGAGCCAAGTGTCATGGCAGAGCGGCAGCTAAATTACAGGGTGGGGAAAGGCAGGGGTCTGACTGCCTGGCAATCAAAGAGGGCAAAGGAAACCTGAGCTCTGTAATTGCACCCCAGTATGAGAACAGGCAGGAATAGAAATGTGCCTCCACAAAAAATCATATTGCAATTAAGTTTCTCTCCCTTTCTAATCCATAATTTGAAATGTAAGTATTTTAAATTATGATGGGTAATACCTCTGTAAATGATGATGTCACCAGAGAGTGTTGTAAATAAAAAAGACCTAATAAGCAAACCTAAACTACCTCCAGTAACTTATATTCCATGAAACTGCTTGTAGGCCACGTCCCAGGAAGTGCAGCAAGTAAGGTGAGCACCAGGGTGGCTGGAAGTGACAGAGTTTCATCTCACTTTTGTACAGCTCCTCACCTCTGTATGGGACATCCACAACCCAGCCCCAAAGTCTCTCAACTCCCTACCAGGTGCCTTTCCTCCCTGCTGGCAGGGATAACCAGCAGTGCAGGTACCACACTGGGCAGTTGTTTCAGTGTGACCTCTTGCAGCCACAAAAATCAAATTGTTACACCCACAGGCTGGTGCAGACCTGGAGTAGTTTCTGAGGTTTAGGAACCAGGCGAGATTTGGGCACTGGAGCTGATGGTGGCCGTGCTCAGCTCTGACAACAGAGACAGGGCTGCTCATTCGTGCTGGGAAATGCTGCAACTGCGTGGGCAGAGCATGATACAGTGGACACATTTAGAAGCACTTACACTGACTTTTAAAAATACATTAATTTTACACATCTACTACTTCAAGAGGTTGGGTTTTTTTGGGGTGGTTTAATTATTCAAAATAACACCCTTTCTCCCTGCTAAAATTTGTTCTGCATATCAATCAGAGTGCAGAGAAATCCTTTGGACCCTTCTCTGTGCACAAAACCACCACAAAAAAAAGTATCAATAAATTATAAAGCCTTCTTTCCGCAGCCATCTGTGTGGAGAAGGAAATCCCCAGCATACATGTCTTCTAGCAGAGCCACTTTATCAAAATACCACTAAAAACACACACACAGTTTCTCCATCAGAAGCTTAGAGGTTTTCTGAAGCATCCAGGCCATCCTGAACTGGTACACCTGGAAATGTGCAGAGCCCTGTTTGTAGGACCTGGGAGGACATCTCTTCTGAGAGCTGTGCTTCAGCACACAGCATCCTCATGGCACATGAGATGCCTGAGCTGCTTGCACTTGCTGGCAGCAAATCTAATTATAATTCATCATTAAAAGTGGCAGCAAAACACATAGGAAATTATTTATCTCATCTTGTAACAGAATGGCAAAGCTGGCCTTGGAGAATGACTTTTTACATATTTTCACCTCAAAACAGATAAAAATTACTAACAGACTCAGGTAAATTAATACTATGAATTAAGTCAGCAGGGCTACTGCATAGAAGTGAAGCCTGAACATCAAAAGCCTAGGTATCAGCCCAATGCAGATGCCATTCCACTGGTTATGCAGGTTTGTGACCACAAGATTTGAGTTTCCTTCATCCCTTACCGAATGAGACCTTTATTGATTTATTTATTTTAATCAGATTTCTCTCACGTCACGCACACTCATCAAACCTGACTGGCAGGGCATGAAATAGCAATCCCTGAAAATAGAAGCGAGGAAGAGTCTCGCTCTACTTCCACCCTCCTCCCAGAAATCTGCCACACGGGGCTGCAGTGAGGTGGGGTCCCTTGGGATGGAGTCAGCCAGACAGCGGAATTTGGATGCTGCTCCCATTGCAGGGGCACTGAGACAAACAGCAAAGGAGCCAAACCCACATCCCTTGGAGGCTCTTGGTTGCAAGGGATTTGCGTTGACTGCAAAGGCAGCAGTGGCACTCAAGATCTTTCTGGGCTGGAGTATTGGGGTCACATCACAACTGGGATCTAGCACCAATCCCTAGAAGCAATAGGGATGGGCAACACAAAAAAAAATCCCACCAACTCAAGCTTTTCTGTGAGCTCTGGGCATGATCCTAGTCCCACAGAAGTGCGTGGGCGTTTTGCAACTATTCCCAGTAAATGTAGATCTGTTCTCCTCTCCTTGTTCCCTTGCTGTCTCTGCTTGGCATTCCTTCCTCGCCTCAGCTCTCCTTCCCTCTGCAGGTCAGCGCCTGCAGCCCCAGGCACGGATTCACCATGGAGGTGTGCAGGGCACCTGGAAACCGGCCCATTTCCAACCAGCGGCTGCTGGAGTCACCTCCCACACCAGCAGGGATAACTGGCTCCAGGAGCACGGCATCCAGCGGGAAACGCCCGCCGGCCCCCGAGCAGCTCTCCGGGAAACGCCGCTCTCGCAACCTGCGCCTTTAAATTCATTTTACTATTCCAGTCATTTCACTAACTACTTAATTGCAGCCATATCTGTGCGTCTGTCTCGGCCCGACACCCACAGCTGCGGCCGCCCACGCCGCCACCCACGCCGGCCCACGCTGTGACTCATGCTCCGAGCCGCGCTCCAAAAGCCCCGCTCCCCGCCGAACGCTCCCTTCAAATGTGTGCTGCTACTTTGATCTATTTCCATAGATTCCTGTGAGTCATCTGATCCGTCTCTGATCTAAACCCAGTAGACTAGAGCCTGCATGTATGGTGTTTTGCATGAATTTGGCTTGCACAGAGGGCTGACCCTGCTGAAGCGCACAGGCGTACGAGAGCACAAAACTCCTGGGAACTTCTTCCAGGAGGGAATTGCTTACTTATCCAAAAAGAAGAGCAGTTATTTTCTATTAAGAAGTCTCATTGGACTTTAAAAAATTATATATATATGTGTCTAGGCAGTGGGGACAGCATTGTTCTGGGATACAAGGCCACAGTGATGCTCAGAACCCCTTTCCACCAAATCTCTTCACAGCCTTTTCCCACCTTCCCCAGTTTATGACCCTCTCCTCACTTTGCAGATGGCAGCACGGTGGTGCCAAAGCTCAAAGTGCACTTTGGCAGGAGCCAGCCTGCCACTGGCAGCACCTTAATGAAGGCACGGGGGATGATCTGTCCTGGACACCTCAGGGCAGTGCAGTTTGGCTCCTGTCACAGGGGAAGGCACTAATGACACCCAGGCTACCACCAAGGCTTCACGCCTACTGTCTGGCAGATTTGTGGTCCCTCGTTAAACCACTATGTGCCCCAGGGGTACACAAACTCTTTCCTAGCGGGTGTTGTCTCCTGGTGATCAATCCAGCACTTGTGGGTGGATCCACAAAGGCCATGGGGAGCATTCCTGAGCCTGCCATCTCTCCCAGCCGTTATGTGGTTTGTGGAGGATGCTGCCATGGCTGAGGGTGGATAGTCAGAGGTGCTCATTCCCACCCGCAGGCTGTTGGCCAGGCCGTGCCAGCCTGCAGCTGAGCTACCCCTCCTCTCTCACAGGCAGCACTCAACCTTGAAAACGTACCTTCCTCAAGCCCTGCTGCTGCAGGCACCAGCATCATTCCCATTCCACAGCCTCCCTGCGCACAGCAGGCAGGCAGCATTCCTTCCTGAGTGCTTCACAGGCAAGTAGCAGATGGTGCCTGTCACTAAAAGCAAATAAACGCTTTGGTGCCCTGATTTATCTGCGCAAACACCACCTGAATTATCAAGGACAGGAGGCCCCCTTGGAAACGCCCTTCTTAGTGGATTTGCACTCCTTGATAACAAGCTCTAAGGACACGGAATTCACACTTTACAGGGTGTATATCACTAATGGCTTATTTAGGTTTGCACAGATGCATTTGAAGCACAATTAAAACAAAAAAAAAGAAAAGAAAAAAGAGAGAAGCCAGATGGGTTTCATGGAGTTGTCACAAGGATAATTCCCAGACATGCCTAAAATGCTAAATATTAAGAAAAAAAATAAAGATGTGAAACTTGAAGCCTACACCTGAGCTTCCTGAAGTCAGTGGCAAAGCTTCTGTCACCTCCCTGCAAGAAGAGACTGCAGGCATGCAATTAGAGATGGGAAACCTAGGGCCAAATTGCTTCCCTTTGCTCCCTGGGTATAAAACCAATTGACTCCCTTCTGCACAGCAGATGAGGAACAGAAAGCCAAATCTTCAAAGCTTCCCAGTAGCTGATGTTTGGGCTCACCCTTTTATATTCCCCATCCATCCTCCTAATGGGTCTCAGCACTGCCATCATGCCTGGCACCAGGGGAGAGGGGGGAACCTGTGGCCATCCATCTCCCCCTGCAAAACACAGCCCAGCTACAAAGGAGCTCTGGCAGCTACAGGTTTATTTAAACCAAGTCTGTGGAGATGAGCCTCCCCTGCACCGGGCACAGCTGGTCCCAGCTCTCCCTGGGAGTGCCGAGTGCTTTGTCTTCCAGCAATTCCTCCTGGAGAGCACTGCAGGGTGTGGCACAGGGAGCGCTCTGCCGGCCTGGAGGGGGGCTGCTCATTAATTGGAACATGTTGAACAAGGGAAGCATGAATCTCAATGTGGTAGTTTTTTACAAGAGTAACATCAACATCAGGAGGCTGGACCAACCCCTACTGCAAAATGTGGCTGTACTCAATTCCTGGACACCCCAAAAAGTGCCAAAAATAGCCCAAGTGATCCAGGGAGCACAGCAAGGGCTAACACTCCCTGGGTGTTTTTTTTCTGGAAAATCTACAACGATGTAGCACTTCAGTACTGAACAACCCTTTCTCCCTTTTTTCCCCTGGTTGTTTTTGTTCGTTTTCTTTCATTTTGTTTTTGTTTGTTTTCAAGAGAACTGGGGGAGGAGGGAGAGAAAGGGGTAGAAAAAACATTGTGTGATTTGATTTGAATTGCACTGCATTTTCCCTGTGCTTTTTTTATGCTCGATGGGAATGATGCATGCAAGTCTGGGAAAACAGCACATTTCACCAGCCTGAAAAATATTGCCTTGGGCCAAACCCAAGTTTTCACCACGTTCACTGGAAGTTGAATAACATTTTTTGAATAGCCAGAGTGGCAACCTGTGATACCCAGCGTTTTAAGAAAATAGATATTATATGGTAACTGAAGTCTCAGCAGTCTCAAATATTTTTAGGGTGTTGATGGCCATCAGCAGCACTGAGCATCATGCTCAGAAAGTGGCACTTTGCCCTTGCCAACCCTTGCAGCGCTTCCGAGTGGGAAGCGGCAAGGCAAGCAAGTCACTAGAGGGAGAATTTCTGTCTTCCAGGTCCATAAAGGATATGCAATAACTAAGCAGAATCAAAATGAATCACAAAACCACATGGAAACTGCCTGATTTCCCCTATTATTCCTAACACACCAGCCCTAAATGATACACCCCACAAGAGCCGCAGTTAAAATACTGTTGTTTATTCAGTTATTTCCATACGTGTCTTATTTATTTAGGATCAAGACAAATACTACTTGCATGCCTACTCTGCTGGCATTAATCATCTCCGGCATCCTGGGGTGCAGGGGGTGGGAGGAACACGACAGCCATGTGTGTGGGCAGGGACAGAGGTGGGTGTTTGCCTGTAGGAGCAGAGGTTTGGAGCAAGCCAGGGTGTGAACGCTCCAATTCAGAGCCTTCCCAGGGCCTTGCACAACACTCAATTTTTTTTTTGTTTAAATATTTTTTCATTGCAAATTTTATCCGTGATCAAAGGGCACATTGGTGGGGTATGGGATATTTATTGTCCCGTTGGTGGAGGCTCACACCTCAGCGGCCTTTGAGCACAGATTTTCAGCCTCGCCTCTCTGCGGCATCTTGGCACTGAGCCGCTCTCCCCAGCAGCCCTCCCTCTCTGCCGAGAGCTGCTGAAAGCCCCTTGGCTGTGCTGAATGGGGGAACATTTGTTCTCTCGCTCGGGCGCGGGGAGGGAGCCGCGTGTCAGGGAGTGCCGCGGGCGCAGCGCGCAGGAGCCGCGCCAAGGGAGCCGCTCGCAGCGGGGCTGCCAAGGCGCGGGCGCTGCTGGCTCCGCTCGCAGCGGGAGCCGCAGCCATTCCGGCAGCAAAGCCGCGCTCGGCGGGGAGCCCCGGGCCCCGAGAGCCGCGGCAGCGCTCTGTGGAGGGCAGGCAGCCCACAGACACCTGGCACAGCGATGGGGCTTGTGGCTGTCCCCCCAGCGCCTCCGCCGCCGCTGACTCTTTAACCAGCCTGAACCCTTTTTCAAACATTTATTTAGCTTGAGAAAATGGTCAATTTCACTTGGAATGTGGTCCTAGTCTATTTAATTAAAAATCAATTCAGCCCATAGCTAAACAAATGAAGGGAAAAAGAAAGGCCAAGTCTGGTAAACCTGATTAGAGCAAGCCTGATCACACACTCCCAAGTTAAACACTTCAATCCATCTGTGCACAGCCACAGTGAGAGTCAGTCCTTTAGGTCAAACCCCACTGGCAGGGTACACCATTTGGCATATTAACAACATATTTGATATCTAAATGTTCCTTTTTATTTACCTTGGAATTACAGAATCAATTAGATTGAAAAAGACTTGCAGTCACTGAGTCCAGCCATAAACCTAACACTGCCACATCCACCATGAAACCATGTCCCTAAGTGCCACATACCTTTTTATTTCCCACCTGGTGCAGCAAATGTCACAGTTGAGCCAGCCACGATGTACAGAGTAGCAACCTACCACTTCAGCAGGCTGAAAGCATCTGCTCTTCTTGTTCTTCAGCCCAACCTTTTATCCCCTCATGTTGATGCATGGCACCTGTGTGCCCTCTGTTCCCTGTGGTGGTTGGTCAGTGTCCCTGGGCACTCCATGGCTCATTGCTGCCAGTGCTGCTCACAGCTGTGCCCACTGGGGATGAGGCTCAGCCCCACTCCCAACCACCACAAACTGTGTGCCTACACCCACCTACTTACAACAGCAAGGAAACCCATAACATCTCCTGTTGATGTGATTCACGACCCAGCTGTGCCCACAATGAATTAAATTATTTTTCAGCTTGGACAGGAGAACAAATCCCTTTTTTGGGAGCCCCTCTGCCATGAACAGAGCCTGAGTTGGCATTACAGGACTGCTGATGTCCTGCTGACCTGAAGATCAGCACAGACAAATTTCATGCAAACAGCAAAGCAAAAGCCAGTGTCACCCACCTTTACCTTCTGCTACCAATTTCCAGTGACCACAAGGGAGGCTTTCTAATATCACCAAGGACTGAGGCATTGTGGTAAAATCCATCCTCTTACATCTTCCCTTCTCCATTCTTTCCAAGGGAAGTCCTCAGCACAGCAAAAAAGAAAACAAGTAAAAATGTAGAATCTACTTAAACATGCTTTCTGCCTTCTTTTTAGAAGAGAAATTTTAGTAAAGACTCTGAGTGGGGAGCCCAAGGAGGGACAGGTTGCATCCCATCCTGCCCAGAGGAAATGTAACAGCACAATCCCTGGGGAACAGGGGTCAGCTGCTGCCCCTCTCCCAGCTGCACCAGGAACACTTTGATTTCAGATGGGGAGCAAAGTGTAAAGACAAAAAAACGAAAAACAAACCAAGCAGTAAAAAGTCACTGTATTTTGGTTCCTTTCATCAAGGACCAAGAGGGTGGTGTGGGAATGGCAAATGGGAATTCAAGGTGATCTGCAGAGCAAAAAGGACCTCATGCCTTTTCTTCCTTCTTTGAAATACATAAAAAAGTAACTTTAGAAGATAATTGTTCTGTCTTCTCTTAAACAATGGAAAGAAAAATACAATCTTGGCATTTTTGCCCTCAACTACAAAGACTGTGAATTTATTTTTGGAGAAAGCAAAATGGCATCTCAGAACTTAACACATTGAAGACACTGAGCGTTCCAAAAATAAGGCTGAGCATCACAAGGCAGACAGCCCTGTCAGCAGGCTCTGAGCGGGGATCGCCTGCCCCTGTCAGAGCAGATTTCATGAAGCTTGATAGCAAAGGCATCTGGTGAGGGCTGTGCTGTCTAATCCTCAAAGCACACCTGATATTGCAGGAAGAAATCTTGGATGTACTCAATAGTCACA